>NC_049192.1:4185000-5580000 GCF_009769625.2 Cygnus olor
TGAGGCTGATCCATTTTTCTGCATGGGACTGTCTTCATCCCCATCAGGGCTGTGTTTTTTGGTGAAGCCCAGTCCCCCTCTGCCTTCCCAGCTCAGCTCCAGGCCCCCTTTCCCTCTTCCCCCCCCCCATCCCTGCACCAGCCTGGCTGTGCCGAGGGTTTCGGTACCTGCACAGCCGAGGTGTACTTTTCCAGCTTCTCCTCGATGGTGGTGTTGCTACCTGGGATCCTCAGGCTCGCGCTGGTGAAGAAGAGGAGAGGGAATTGAAGGCAGCCCCCACCATGCCCTGGACTCGGCCCATGGGGGGCTCCACTTGTTGGGAGGAGACCCCATCTGACACCTGATCCCATCTGCCAGTGCTGATGACTGAGATCTCAGGGTCTCACCACCTTCCTAGGGTCCATACATTGAAAAGAGCTCTTAGCTGCCCAATTTACCCTGTCCTCAGCTGCCAGGTCTGAGCTGCATCTTCACACAGGTCAGGTGGGTTTTGTCTATGGTACCCAGAGGAGCAAGCCCAGGTGCCCATAAAGCCCTGCTCCCCTGTCCCAGGTAGGACGGGAAGTCTTATCCACGCCCTGCTTCCAGACCTGAGCCCTCAGTTCCCTGAGAAGTTTTAGGCCCCTAGCCCAAACCTTGCCACAGAGACGTGGAGGGTAACTTGAACCGCCCTCCAAAGCGAGATCAAGTTGCTCAGGGACCTGTACGGTTGGGTTCTGGATAGCTCCAAGGGTGGGGGGACACTTTTGTGGCACTGTAACCAACTCCTAGCAGTGCAGATGCAAACACCGGTCAGAGACTGCATCACCCAAGAGACCACAGGCACAAGCTGGGGGTGACCTGTACAGATGCCAGCTCTGTGGTGGACTTTGGTCTGTCTGCTCTCACTCCAGGCATCGCTGCCTGGTCAGCCAGGCACCCTGGGGACAGCAGACCTGTGCCAGGGCACTCACTAGCTGGTCCCAGGCCCCATCCCCTCCTCTCCCTTGGAAAACAAGCATCCCTGCCCAGGAAGGCCGAAGCAGCATGAAGAGGGTTGCTGACCTCCTTGTGAGAGGGCTTTCATCTTCTTCTTTCTGTTTCCTTGAGATCACCTGGAAGACACAAGGCAAGGAGACACTGGAGCCATCCTTGGTCATCACAGATAAACACAGGGAAAACTGGGTCAGAGTCAGCTCCCCGGTTTTCAATCTAGCACTGCTTTCACCCACGCCAGAGCCCACCTCACATCTAAGCTGTCTGGATTGAAGACACTTGGTAGTGCTATTTCATTCCCAGTGAAGCACTGTGAATTCAGGTAAGCCTACCCAGGCAGCCCTAATTCACAGCATGGAGGAACTCAATGGCTTCGGTGCTTTTCCCAGCCTTTTATTACAGAGCCTTTTTTTTTTTTTTTTTTTTTTAAGTGGGCACAGGCTATAAATGGAGATATTCTCAGGGATGTAACAAGGAATGAGATGGAGGATGGATTATTTTTCCTCCTGCATTCTCAGAGAAGAATAGAAATGCCAGAGGGTGGATGGTCATTCCTGTGACTCTTTGGGAAATCCGAGGACAATGCGCTCCCTATTTTCTCACTACTTCCCACAAGTTTCCATGCCAGCACAAAGCATATGAACATGGACTTGTCCACAGTCACACGCCTTTGGTCTGACAAGGAGAAGGGAAAGGGAGGGAAGACTGAAGCAGAGCTGCAATGCCTAGACCAAGGATGGATTTCCAACACACATTTCGGAACAGGCTCTGCCAACACAGCATGGATACCAAAGCATCCCTTCCTTCATCTTCCACTGCCTTAACAGGAGTCTTCCTCCCACTTGCTTTTGCTCTTACCCGAAAGGAGACAGTCCTTGGGCTGCTTCTTCTGATGGAGCTACTGTAAGTGGCATAATTTCGAGAAGCATCTGACTTTTCTGGAGGTTCATCTTGGGTGGGAGGGGGCTGTATTACCTCCTTTAAGGGGCTCCTGGGTGGATGCTGAGGAAAAAGCAGACATCTGATGCACCTGTGCAGATTTTGTGGGGAAGGTTCAGGTGCAGGGATCAGAGCAGCCAGGGTGGAAATGGTTTGGAGACAGGGGTTTGAGATCCAAACCCTCCAAACCTTGGCTGTCTTCTTTGGATTCACAAAGCCCTAACACCCCTTCAGTGAAAGCCTGATGGAAATCAGTAGGGGCTTCCAGGAGAAGGTGATCAGAATAGCACGTGCAAGGCAGGGAAAGGAGGTGGTGGGACCCCGGTACCACCTCGTCCATCTTCTAGAGCAAGTGTGGTGGGGGCATGGACAGCATGGGCACCCGGCACCCTCCCAGCCATGCATGGCGAGGAGATGCTGCTCCTCCAGCGGCACCACGAAGCCCTCCCACACCCAAACGAGAAGCACCTTGCCCAAACACACCTCCCCCAAAAGCCCAGAGGCTGCATCTCCCTCCTGCTACTTTTGGTCTCTCGCCCTTCCTCCTGTCCTTCCAGGGCTGCACACCCCAAGGCTCAGCACCTTTCCCACATCCTGCTCACCTGCTGGTCTGGAGACGGGGTCCCCTCCGAGGCTGTCTTCTCCTCTGTGCTGCGGGTCCTCGTTCGGGTCAGGATCTTCACCTCGCGGACCCGGCAGGCCCCCAGCTCCGGAGCCGCTTGCTGCTGCGGCTCCCCCTCATCCCTCCGCTGCTCCCCTTGGGGTGTCCCCGTGCCTTGTCCCTCTTTGTCCTGCAGCCGTCCCCTCACCACCATCTTCCTCTCGTGGGCTGGCTCTGGGTGCTGGTCTCCTGCTGAGGCTTCTCTGCCCGTGGCCGCATCCTGACCCCGCTCTGCGGCCCGGCCGCTCTCCTGCCCTGTGTGGGGCTGAGCTGCAGCCTGCTCGCAGCTCGCTCCCACCGCTGCCTCCCGCTGCTCCTTCTCCTGTTTCGGCTTCTCGGACACAGCCAACGGGGACCTTGTCCGTCTCCCTTCTTGCATCTTCAGCACCTCCGAGAGCTTGCGCTCCTCCTCTTCCTCCGGAGACGCCGGCTTCACCAGGGACTGGGGCCTAGAGAGAGACCAAGCAGGGGTCAGGCCTCAGCACCCTGGGCCGGAGGGATGGCTTCCAGCAGGTGAGGTTCACTCAGAGAGAGGCTCTGGGGCACATACAAATCCCACAGGTGTCTCTGGAGTCACAAAATCACAGAGTGGTGGAGGTGGGAAGGGTCCCCTGGGTCCCTCAAGTCCCCCCTGCAGGGTGCCCAGGGCCACATTCAGGTGGGTTTGGAGCTCCCCAGGGAGGAGACCCCACAGCCTTTGGGCAGCCTGTGCCAGGGCTGCGGCAAAAAGTTTCCAAAAGTTTGGATTACGTCTCTTTTTCCTTGTTTTTGGCAGAAAAATGAAGCATTTCTGCAGCCTCAACCCACGGCAGCAGCACATAGCCTGGGAAAGCAAGCACCTCCCAGGCTGGACCAGGAGTGCCTGCAGGACTGGCCAACAAATGTTTTAAGTGGGGTGAAGGCAGCCCAGCTCCTTCCCATTCCCTTCCCAAGGAAAGAGCAATGCTAGCAAAAACAGAGAGCTGGTAACAGCAAGCAGCTGCAGAGCCCTGCTCTGTGCAGGAGGCCTCTCAGCAGTTTCAGCAGCAGGATAATAGTGGATGCCTAGGAAAAGTGCAGGACAGGTATGAAGTCTCCAGCCAGGGGAAGCTGGAGGACTTCAGGGCATGTCTTGATATTCAGAAGCTCACCGTGGCTCCATAAATGTGTCCAGTAGCCTTTGGAAACCCCATAAAACATTGGCACCCGCCAAGTCTTGTGCCAAGGAGCTGTGCTGTGGGCTCAGAGCAGCATCCCTGTTTGAGACTTGTGACTGTCCCTTCAGTGGATTAGGAAAAAATGTCACTGTCTTTAGGTTTAAAACATAGGTTGTAAGACCATCTGCTATGGCAGCTGTCAGCCACAGTCCAGATACAGTCTGCCAAACAAGCTTTTTCCCCTCCTTTCCCAGGCAAACACAGGCACCAGTCTGGGAAGGGGCAGGTAGGACACTTGTGCAGGACCACATGGGCTGTATCTACATGGCCTCCAGGGCTTGGAAAGTAGGTGGGATAATATTTATCCTCGTCCTGAATCCCCGCATTGCATTCACCACATAGCTGGCCTGTGCTAGCACCAGGGAAGGGGGACATGTCCTGTTTACCTTGTCCATGCAGCCACATCCTACCCCTCTCCAACCCAGGCAAGAGAACAAGGCAGCAAGCTGCAAGCACTCAGTACCACGAGTGAGGCCGATGCCAGCAGGACCTCACGCACCTGCTGGGCGTTGGGCTGGGGTCTTTCACTGGGCTTGGAGGTTCTTCATCCGCCGATGAAGAGGACAGCAGGCTCCGGTGCCTTCGCCGGCGCTCCCTTTGCTGCTCTTCTTCATCCTCAAGCGTCCTCTGCTTGGCCAGGCTGTTTGGGGTGGAACATAAGGTCATGGTGAGGCTGTGTGCCTCGTGGGGATCCCACAGAGAAAAGGGACCGCAGTGTCCTCGGAAGGGCCCAGGGGGTGGCGGAGGGACCCTCCCCAGCAGGGTTGCACGGGGCAGGGGCAGAGGGACACCAACGCGAGCCGGGTGTCGCAAAGTGCTCTCGCTCCACCCAGCTGATCCGGGCATTTCCCAACACAAGCATTTGACTTCCCAACTCCTAATTTCTCCTGTTTAAGGCAGCATTCATTTAAAAGGAATCCCTACATTAAGCAAGCCTTTCCAGGCACAGATATTTAACCTGTAACTCAGCAAGACCCTAGAGCCACCGCAGGGATCTCAACCACATGACCTGGAAGGGTAACCACGAGTGGCAGACGGTTTTAGCCCCAGCATGAATTGTGGGGGTGGCATTTTAATTTTTATTGTGCAAAAAGCCTCAGATGCAAAAGCATCTGAGGCTGAAGAGCAAGTACCGCTGAAGAGCTCTGCACAGGAACAGGGACACGGGAGCCCCCTTGCTCCCCACATGTGGCCTCCCAAAGCCAGAAGGACCAGGAATGTATTACAGCCACACCTTATACCAAAATGACAAGGTTCATAAGCACCTTTAAAGTGTTACCTTTAAAGATTTTATTTTAAACAATTAATATTTTTTAGACTAAAATGCCAACACGAATAAGAAGTTGTTTGGAAAACACCAGCTTTCCCTTCCTTCCGCTGTGCAAACCATGCCCAGCCTTTCCGCCAGCACATGAGCTGTGTTGGGCAATATTTCGTGCCTGCATTGCATTTTTCACAACAGCGTTCATGTACCTGTAGCACTAGTCCTGAACCAGCTGCAAAAACACACGGGGTCACCAGCACCACCAGGGGCAGATTCCTCCTGGGAAGCCCTGGCTTTTGCCCTCCCATGCAGGATCTGGCTCTGTGCAAGCACCAGGGGCTGGCACTCCAGCTGCATCCAGGCCCAGGGTTTGCTTTGAATTTGACTTTATGAACGTGAAAGTCAGAGCACGCTTGGGTCTGTGGTATTGCCAGCACTGCTGCGGACACAGTGACTCGCCGCGTGGTTTGCAAGTTACTGTGTAATGAAGCCTGGGTCATAAATTAAACCACATTACCCCCCGCAACCACTCGCGGCTTCTGTTCTTCCTGGTGGATGGAGGCAGGGGAGCGCTGGAGGGTCAGTAAAGCAGAACGGAGAGCACGGGTCCCAGCGGGCAGCTCAGCCCCTGTCTGGAGACAGAGCGATGCCACAGGGTGTGCTGCCCTACCACTCCCCCATCCCCATCACCCCCAGCATGCCACCCCAGGGTGGTCCCCAATGTGTGGCATGGGGTGGGACAGGGATGGAGAAGGCTGGGACCTGCCACAGGGAGCCTCTGTGAGCATCCCCAGCTGGGTCTTGCTCTGCCTGGGGACATGTCCCCAGCCAGCCCCCCACAGCAGCATTCGTCCCATGAGCCTGCAAACATTGATGTACAGCTGGGCTGCGCTTGCAAGGCTGCAGGGCTGTGCCTCTGCCAAGCTCTCTTTGCGTGTCCCTCCTGCGGTGACAGCATGGAGCCCCAAAGCCAGTCCAAACACGTGTGAGAGCTGGTTACTTCTTTGATTTGCATGCACAGGCTTCTTCAAAATGAAACAAATTTTCCTGCCTCAAATTTGCTTGGCTCCTGCAGAGGCAGCGCATATCCTGGCGTTACCAACGTGCAATTTCTCATTATCGGTAATTAAATAATCCACACATTAGGCTATGGATTTGCTTTGCCAGTCTTTCCCTCCTCTTTTCAAAGAGGGATTTCTTTCTCACTGTCTTGCCTTTTTTAACCTCAAAGAGATGAGTAAAAGAAGACTGGCAAGTCTCCCCTGCCTTGTCCTCTCCTGCCCTGTTAATCATTAGTGCTGAGATATTTGACATCTGTGCTGTTTCAGGGAATTCTGCCTCTTCTAGGGAGAGAGGAGAAGCTGCCTCACTGCATTGTGAAACTTCCTGGGTGCAGGACCCCACTGGGCTTGTGTTTGGGCAGCTGCACAGCTCAGAGGTGGATCTGGACGGGGTTTGGATGCGCCCTGAATCCATACTTGTGCACCCATGGTGGAGGCAGCGGTGTGAGCTGGCAGCCTCTGAGCAACAGGACCTCAATTCCCAACTCTGGGCTGACCGGGCTGGGTGTCTTACCCAAAATTACAGCTGATCTGGGGACCCTTTGACCACTGTCTCACAGCTGGGTGAGGGGACTTGGTCTCTGATCCACCACCACGATGGGGATTTCTGCTCCGTTTTGTGGGCTGTGTCTGAACCACCATCACCGCCCGCGCAGCCAGCAGCAGAGGTCGGCGGTACCAGCCTTGGGTCCGTGTGGGGTCAGGGCTGACCCCACATCCCCATGAGCCACCAGCCCCCGCCTCACCCGGCCGTGCCCAGGAGCTTCCATCGGAGCCCAAATTGCTTTTTGGGAAGGGCGCAGCAGCAGGGCCGGGATGGTTCAGAGGCTGGGGATGAATCAGGGCTTGCTCAGCACCGGATGGGCAGAGCCGGGACACGCGCCCAGGGGCTGCACGGGTGAGCACGAAGCCCCGCAGCCACCCTTGCAGCAAGCCCAGTGCCACAGCCCACCGGAGAAAGTCAAACAGACCCAGAGACCAGGAACACACCCAGCGCGGGGCGAGGATGCCTTTCCAGAGCTGTTTTCCTACGCAGAGCTCAGCTTCCCCAGGCAGAAGAAACAAAACTGCCTCCGATCTCACCCACCCACGAGAAACCCCAGCAGCACCGAGCCACCTCCGCAAGCAGCCCCCCGACGGCAGCCCCCGTCCGTGTCCCCGTCCTCCCCGACGCCCCGCAGTGCCGGCAGCCCACCCTCGCCTCCTGGCCGCATTCAGCCACCCCCCAGGCACCCACCTGGAGAGATCGGACCAGTTCCTCCTGCTGAAAGACATCCCGGCTTCACGAGTCTCAGAGAGCCCCCAAAACCTGCGCAGGCATCCAGGCCAAGGCGCCGGCGGATCCACGGGGATTTGCGCTGCTCGGGGAGGGAGGGACTCCCTGCAAGGTTATTTCCCTGTGCACCTTTACCCTGCCTGCAACCCGTTTACCACCACGCAGCATCACATGGTCTCTTATCTACCTTGACAGAGGCAAGGCTGTAATTTGTCTACTAGCGGCGCCGCGCAAAAGACGCCCTGCCCAGGAGTGCCACGCAGAGCGAATGCCTGCGCGCTGCCTGCTGTGCCAGGGCTCGGAGAAGGACCCGTGCTCGGGGCTGGATCCATCCAGGTCTCCCAGGGTTTCGGAGACAACTCCCAGCCCAGAACCTGTTCTACCAGCCGCTCTGCGCCCGTCAACACCTCCTCCAACGCTGGCCTGGAGGAGGTGAATTACCTTGGGCTGCGTGGGAGGAGGCAGCCGCTGGCTCTCAGGGATCCAAAACAGTCATTAAAACACCTCCGTCAGGGCGCAGACCGGCCCTTTCCAAAGAACAGGGGAGGGTGCCCCCCCTCTTTGCAGCCTGGTCTGGATGCCTTGGGTCGAGCAGACAGAGCTCCCCCATTTTTAGGAGATTTGCTGCAATAAAAAGCACTCAGAAAGTCTTGGGGGAGGTGGGGGAGGCCTGAGCATGGGGTGATTTTTCGGTGCTGAAGCCCTGTGCGCGCACATCCCGCTCCTGGCCTGGCCCATCCAAGCCACCAACCCCTCCAGGCTGGTCCCCAGCCCCCGTGCCCCCAGCGCTCACACCGTGCCCTCTTCAAAGGGCAGGGGGAAGGCAATGGGGAGCTCACTGGGGCCATGGGGGCACCCCAAGCACCGCGGGCTGGGCAGGTTGGTGGACGCCTGCAGAAGTCCTCTGGGACCCCTGGGTCTGCGGTCCCCACGGGGTCCCCAGGAGCGGTGATGTGGCCGGGCTCCTGCCCCTGCCTCTGCCCCACAGGGTGTGCCCAGCGCCCGAGCAGCTCTCTGAATCAAAGGTGCCTGATTAAAATCCTGTCTCTAAAATATAGCCCTGTCAAATGAGCCATCCACCACGAGCCAGGCTCGTTCTGCTTTTCTTCCTCTTTGCTGTCACAGCCGTCTTTCAAGTGTTGTCATACGTACGGAAAGTTCAGTGAGCTGTGGTACAAGGGAAAAAAATTACTTAAATAACCTTGTAAGCGTCCCGCTAATTGCTGGCAAACTATATATAGCAGTCCAGCATCAGCAAACTACTATAAAGCAATAAAACTTTCTGATTAATGCACAGTGAGCACTTTACTTGCAAAACTCGTTGCCAAAGGATATCACTGAAGCATAGGACTTAACAGGATTTATAAAAAGGATTACACTAGCGTAGTGAAAGAACATCCCCAGCTAGGATCTATACGGCAAAGGAACATAAAACCTCATGGTTTGTGATTCCTCTTGTTACGAAGATGAAGAAATTCTAGACAGGCATTTAGCGGACAGGGATTAGGCAGGGGACAGGCGCTGATGACGCTCACCCCTCACACTCCCCCGGTCTTTATTTTCAGCTCAGACAATTTTTGAGCTGAACCAAAGACCCCCCCAGGGGGCTGCTCCTCTGGGGATCTGCCCTGGTTCTCTCAAGCCCAGGAGAACTGCTGGCATGAACCTCCAGCGAGGAGTTCCCCGGGTCTGTTCTGCGTTGCAGGAAGAGCTCCCACCTCTCCAGTTGGGGCTGACTCATGCTGAGCTGTTTGGCTGCACAAAGCGTTGATCTCCAGCCTCCAGGACACTCCTGGTCTGAGATTTCTGCTGTCACAGAGCGGTTAGCTCATGTTTTCCCCTATGCTGCTTTTTTTTTTTTTTTTCATGTTTGCTCTCATCCCAGGCTCTCACTCCCAGGTAGACAATGGCCAGCCTCGAGCCCATTGTCTTAAACATGAAGTCATGTTGAATTTTTCTCTCTGTGTGTCACTTTGTACTCTCCTGAACCTCATCAGCCCTTTTATCTTTTATCCCCAAATCCCAATCCTGCAAGATTCCTCTGAATGCCTTCATCATGACCCTTCATCTCTGCCATGCTGAATACACCCAAATTATCTGCAGGCTTATCTCACCATTGCTGTTTCCTATCTGTTAACTGATTATTTACCACTGGTTGGACTTTCCTTCTTAACCGTGGCTGACCTTTTCCAGCCTTTGCTCCTGGAAATCCAGGAAAACTCTTACCTACTGAGTCACCCTTAGCCACTAGCTTGCCGACGCCTTCAGCGAGCACCAGCAGCTTTGTGACACCAGACTTCCCTATACAAAAGCTATTTCAGCTGCCCCACACTCATCGCCAAAGCAACATTCACCAGCTCAGCCCAAGCTGCAGGTCCACAAAGCTGAATGTGATGAAACTGGGTGCGGGCACAAGTCCCTGCAGGGAAGGGGTGCCAGTGGGGAACCAGGCTGACGTTTATCCAGACCTGCTCCACGCACCAGGCTGCCGTGTCTGCCGCCCCAGATCTCCACCCAGGAGAGGAGGAGGACAAGGTTACAGTGTAGAGCTGCACTTCTCCCTGGACACCCGTTTTGCCCAGGGTGGAGAGCTTGCAGCCAGCCCTGCAGCTCCTGAGGAGCTCCGGGAGGCCAGACCTTCGTCTGATGCAGATCAGCAGAAGACACCCATTTATACCTGCTAAGGAGCCAGACCAGTATCAGCTGGTTTTGTTTTTTTTTTTTTTTTTCCCTTGGGAACAGTGTCCTGTGTCTCATCCCTATGCAGAGCCTGTTTCTTTGGCTACAGGGCAGTGGAGAGCTTCCAGTTTCCATAACCGTGCTGTAATTAGGGCATTCCTCTGCCTCGCCCCAGGGCCCAGCGGTGGATCCTGCACCTCCACCCTGCCCTGCTTGGTCCCCAGCATCAGCCCCAGCTCGGCTCCTTTAGCATGCTTGCTCCCTGCCTAAAATTCCTTCAGCTTTTGGAAAGATTGGGGTAATGCACTAGAAAATCTTAGTACAGAGGTACCTCCACTGTACGAAGTGATTTACAGTTCAGTTAAGGAAGGGAGGAAGGGAGGAAAGGAGGGAGGGAGGGAGGGAGGGAGGGAGGGAGGAAGGAAGGAAGGAAGGAAGGAAGGAAGGAAGGAAGGAAGGAAGGAAGGAAGGAAGGAAGGAAGGAAGGATGTTGCCAGCTGGAAAGCAGCTGTATGGCAGATCCCATCCCTCACAGCACAGGAAATTAGCTGTAATCAATGAGGAATTCCTTCTGATACGAGCAACGAGGCAGAGGTTGTCTTTCCTCTCTGGGCTGGCAGCCTGGTGCAGACCCAGCGGGGCAGGGAGCTGCAGGGGTGCAGCTGGGCTGCAAACGCACCCAGGGCAGCACCCGGTGGAGCTGACACGTCCACAGGGACGGCCGGTCAGCAAGAAGGGCACAGAGCATCCTGGAGAAGGATTTAGTTGGCTTTACAGCCAGCTAGGAGGGAGATTTTTGAATGGCCACATCAGGCCAATCCCTTTGCATCTCCCTCACTGCAGTTTTGACAGCAAAACCTTTCCATTTGAAAATCATTGCATAGATTTTTTTTTTTTTTTTGACTGACCAATTCAAGCAATTTTTGCAATTTTGAGCTTCCCTTGTTTTGCTCTGGGGGTTCTTGGCTGCCAAAAGTTGCGGCTTGAGGGATGGTAGGCACAAGGCCCTGTTCAGTTCAAGGAGACAGGACTGACTCATGCCCTTCTAGAAATAAATTCAGTTTCATTAGTGACTGCTCCAAGCATCATCTTCTCTTCCAAAGGAGAGCACCTTGCAGTTTCCCCCTGGAATTGCAAGGGGCAGGAGAAGAGCTGGCTCCCAGGGCACGGAGCCAGGAGAGCTCAAAGGAGACAGCTGCATCTTCCCCTCGAGACTCAAGGCGGGGGGTTTCCATGTTTCTAAGAAAGCTGAAATCCACAAAACTTTGTCAGCCATGGCAATTGATGGTCATGGGAATGGTTTTGTGCCAGATAAGGATGAAAGCAGCGACTGGAGAACATCGTATCAAAAAAGCAGGTGAACTTGCAGAGGAAGGAGTATGGGGTTGGGTTGTTCTTTTTCCTTTTTTCCCCCAAATCTAAAACCCAGGCTGGCCACACGAAGTCAGCTGCAGCCTGCGATGAGCACACGTAAGTCTGGGAGCTTGCTGAGGACACCCTGGGTGCAGAGATGTGCTGGCGAGCCCGAGGCTTGGCTCAGCTGCGGTTTGGGGCGTTTTGGTGCTGAGGATCTGGCGACGAGCTGGGCACCTGAGGAGCACCCACAGGAGCCTGGTCCCACAGCACCCATCACTTGCATTGCCTTTCATCTCACTGCCATCCCTCCCTGCCCCGCAAACACGACCCCTTTTATTAAAGTCCCAAATTATTGTAATTAACGCTAAGCTCAAAGCAACTGCTCTCGACCCCGACTCGGCTGGGGTTTTCTGCTTCTGTTTCAGGTCTAAAGAAGGCTTTGTTTCCATGAAACCTCCCTGCATTTTCCAGCTATTCCAGTCGGTCAGGTACAGCCATTGCCTCTGCCTCCACACCTTTCTTCCCCTGCCAGAATCATCGCAGCCGAGTGTGTGAGTTCCCCCGGGGATAGCGTGCCGCCCAGATCCCAGGACGCAGCCTTGGCGCGGCGCCCGCTCGGGCAGTGAGCTCGGAGGGGCGAGATCGGAGACGAACCCCAGCACTGTGCTGGGCCGAGACTGCTCTGCCACGTTGAGCTTTGGAAGGAAAACATGGGTGGGAAAGGCTCTGGGCGCTGGGCAGCAGCCCTAGGAGTGGGACAGGTGGTGCTGCCCCTGCTAGGGGGACGCGGAGGGGGACGCAGGGTGACAGCTGCAGGATGGTGGAAATGGGAAGGGACCTCGGGAAGTCATCTGCCTGATGCAGCCCAGGACACCATCGGCTTCTTTGTGAGCCACACTGCTAGCTCCTGGTCACCTTAGTGTCCTGCAGGGTCCCTGGGGCCTTTCCTGCCTGGCTGCTTCCCTGTGAGTGCCCCTGGCACGTCCTGGGGCTGGGGCTGGTCCTACCCAGGGACAGGGCTTGGCACTTCTTGGGGAACCCCTCGAGGTCCCTGCAGCCCATTTCTCCAGTCTATCCACGTCCCTCTGGATGGCTCAGGTTTGAAAGTGGGGATGCTGCAATTGCTCTGGATACCCTGGGGACAGGGACAATGACCAGGAGCCCCCCCCAGGGGCTGAGCCTCAGCATCCCCTGCAGTGCAACCAGGCAGAGGCCCCATTTTGGTGCAAATTCTCACCAATCCTCCCACCTCCTCCCTCCAGCCCTGCTGGCGTGTTCCGCCCTGCTTGCACCCACCCAGCTGCAGTTTTGGGGGGCTGTGATATAGGGAAGGGTGGTGCGGCGTGGCTGGGGGTGGGCTGGGGGTCTCAGCAGAGCTGGGGAACACCAGGGAGCAGCCAACGGGGGCTGGAAGAGATGACCCCATGCAAGGCTGGTCCCAGGGCATGCTGGCCTGAGCGCTATCACGAGGGCATCGCAGGGTGGCAGGAAAGGGCTGGGATATCTCCCCCAGGGGACTGCGGACCAGCACCTGCTCATGGCCCACGCAGTGAGGAGCCCACGCGGCGCAGCCCCGGAGACCGTCCTTTAATGCGCGCGCAGCCGCGCGGGCACATCTCAGGCTGCACCCAAGGGTGGGGGAGCAGGGGACCGGCAGCCATCCCCGGGGCATCTTGGCAGTGGCAGGAGGGGCTGGCTGGCTGGTGGCCCCTCCAGGAGCGCATCCCGTGGGGGTGATGCCCGCAGGAGCCGCTGTGCTGGGGCTGTGTGGGAGCAGGGCAAGAGGCAGAGCTGGAAGGAAGAAGCTCAGATCTCCTTCCCGCACGGTTGTCCACACTTTTCGTCTCGGTGCTGAGCTCAGGGTGAGGGTGCAAAGAGTGCGGAGGGGCAGCAAGGGAAAAGGGGGCAGGCAGCGGGGTTGGGGACCTTCTTCTGTCCTGGCACACCTGCAGGAGAGAAACAGAGCAAAGCAGTGGGGCAGAAGAGGAATTTCACCAAAAGCTGCCCGAAGCTGGTACCAGCCATGCCCGCACTGTGCAGGATGAGTGCAGCGTGGGCAAACCCCAGGGAGACGGGGAGGACAAGCTGGGGGAGCTGCTGGTGGGGGCTCCGTGGTTGGGATGTGTGGGGCAGGGACGTGTCCCCTGTGTGGAGTGGGTGATGGGGCAGGTGGTGCCTGTTTGGGGCAGTTCTGCATCGCCCCAGCCACAAGCACAGGCGGGGGGTGCTGCAGGCAGCAAGGGCACCGCAGGGAAGGGCGGACTGATCCCCTACCTCTCACTGCCCCGTCGGGGACTTGGCAGCGTCGAACATCTTCTTCCTCCCCTCCATCCCCGACATGGCCTCCACGTTCTTGCGCCAGTCGCCCACTTCCACGGGGCGCTCCTGCCAGGGGGAACGGGGACAGGACTTGGCGGGGGGCAGCCGGCAGCCCCACACCATCCCACCCCATGGCACAGAGCCCTGCTCGGGGTCAGCAGCTGCCCTGCTGCAAACGCTCTGCCCCGTGGGCCTGGGGCTGGCCGGGAGGATGGCAAGCAGCAACCTGGGCTCTGCACGGTCTGGATGCACGTGGATACCTGCCCAAACCCTGGCTAAGCTGCACTGGGAGGCACGAAAATCCCAGAAAATCTCTTTAGGAGGAAAAAGCCAGCACGTGGGACTAACTCCAGAGCTACACCAAATGTGAGCAGAACCATTTTCTGCACAGGATGCTCCCATCTGTGCTTCCTCCCGGCTCTCGGGTGGGACTGGGGTTGCTGGTGGTACTGGGAGAGCCCGGCAGCCACAGCTGGGGCAGAACGGGGAGGTGGCGGCGGCCTGGGAGCGTGCCAGGCACCGGCTCTGCCAGCCCACAGGCATTCATAGATTACGAGCCGGGCCCCAAAATCATCTCATGGCATCTGCAACAGACTCAGATCTGTTCACCGCCTGGCGTTGAGATCTGTAAGTGCAGTTTTCTGTCCGAAGGGCTGAAAACATGCCCTACTAGCAACAGTGGGGAAAAAAAAAAAAAAAGAGAGAGAGAGAGAGAGAGAGAGAGAGGAAAAAGAATAGAAAATGAAGTTTCCTGTGCAATCTGCTGAGCTGGGCCCAAGAAGTAAAACATGGTGATTTTGGGGATAGGCACTGGGAAAGCAGCACAACTCTTCTTGGCTGCTGCAGAAAGGACCAAAACATTGCAATTCCTGAACATGGCACAAAGAAAAAATCCCCCCGGTCTTTTTGGGGTTGTTGAAGTGCTGTGCTGCAGCACTGCTGGGATGTCCAACCCGACAACCAGCACCATGACAGGATTTGTGCCTCCTCGTGGATATTTCGCCCGTGACGGGCTCAGGGCCGTGAGCCAGGACAAGGTCGAGGTGCAGAGCTGGGACCCTGACCCCTCAGGGTGCCATTTCCCACCTGGAAGCAGGGGCAGCTGTTGGTGCTGTGTCCCCATGCCCACATCCTGCCCCTCAGAGGGGCTCAGCACCCCTGGGTGGGTCTGGGTACCGTGTGCTGCCCCTGGTTTGGGGGAAGACTTTCCCCTCTTGTATCTTTGCAAAGCCACTAGGACTGGGCTGCCTGTCTCAAGCGTGCTTGCTGGGCTTGCTTCCTGTTATCTAATCTGGGTCTGGCAGTCTCCTGGGTGTTTTCTGGGCGTGATTGCAGTAAACAGGAGCTCTGCTTGTTCCCAAGAAGACCAAAGACCAAACTCCCTGAAAGTGCAGCTCAGCAGGTACGCAGAGGGAGCTGCAGTACCCCGGCTGGAAGGGCCCCACTCATTCTGGGAGGGAAGAGCATCACCGAGGCAGCCTCAGCTCTCGCTTGCCATCATCCAGCAGCTGCCTGGCCAAGCCAAACTGCTCCCGTGGCGTCATGCAATGGGCATGGCACGCTCACAGCATGCTCACAAGGAACAAGGACAACCCCCGAGGCTTTACAAAGGACCTTGGAGAAGGGAAAGGGCAGTCCTAGGAGGCCTCTCCATCTCTGGGAGAGCGACCCACCTTCTCCGTGTCCTCCTTCTTGACGGACTTCAGGTTGGCTCTGAGGTCCATGGAGACCTTGTGCTTGGAGCCCAGCAGAGCCCTCAGCATGGCATCGGCAGAGACGCGGACCCGCCGCAGGGGCGGTCGCTTGAACTTCCCCCGCAGGTCAAGCACTTTGATTTTCAGGTCTTTAATCTGCAGGAGGAAGGCAGGGAGGTCACTGCCTTGCACAAGGTGCTCCTGTGTGTCGCGGGCCTCTGCTGACCCTGAGCCACAGCTGGGACAGGCCTGGCCTTGGGACACCTCCAGCGAGGGACTGTCCACCCGAGCACAGAGCTGCCCTCACCTTGTCCCAGCCGCCTGCGTGGCAGCCAGACCACCAGGAGATCTTGACCCTACAGGTGGTGGTCAGGGGGGCGAGGAGGTTGCCCAGGGACCCAGGGGACAGTCTGAGCTCCCTGAAGCAGGGACAGATCTTGTGCTGAGCGATGTCTGGACCCGACACCACTTGTGCAGAGCAAATAGCAGCCCTGAGGTAAGGCTGGGGCACGTCCCATGTCCCAGCTCAGCCCAGTCCCTGACAGACCCCCACCAACTGGGCAGGAGGTCACGTAACAGCAAGCCCATTCTGCTTCCTACCTCCCTGGTGTTATGGTTGCACTTCGCTTCGATGTCATATCGCTCTTCGTCCACAATTTCAACCTTCTCGTGCAGCTCCCTGCACAGGTCCTGGGGGCCAAGCACAACAGGGGAGCGGTGAATGCTGGCCCCTGTGCCCCAGAGGAGCTCGCTCAGTGCTCAGGACACAGAAATACCTGGAGCTGGCTCAGGGAGAGCCCGCTGGTGTGCAGCGGTGTGATCCGCTCCGACAGGTACCTTTCCTTCTCTGACTGCTTGTCCACGATCTCCTGATCCCACTCCTCCTTTGCTTTTGCCAGCATCAAGCTCTGTGGACACAAGCAGACGGCGGAGGTGTGAATGGCCAGGCACCTGCATCTGTCCCGCAGCCTCCCCACGCAAGGTCTGCGGGTGGGACGGGGACGTCCCCACCTGCCCCCAAACCTCCTCCCCACTGCAGCTGCCCTCCCCAGGTCACTGCACTGCTGCAGCACACATCAAACCCCCCCCGCAGCCTTCGTGTGGTGACCCCAGAGGCAGGGGAGCGGCGGGGCTGAGATATCAGCGGGCTGAGGTGGTCCAGGTGGGTGCTGACCTCAGCACTTTCCTGCGTGGCTTTGCTCTGCTGTGGCAGCCCGAGACCTTCCCAAGCCACACGGTGGGGAGCTGCAGGGCTCTCGGTGCCCAAACACCAGCTCTGTGGCTTCAGAGCAGAAGGCCTCGGAGACTCTTCCACCTCCCTAAAGCGGAGGGGAGGGGAGATTTGCTCGGTGTGTCAGCCACAGGGCCCACATGAGTGAGGGTTTCTGAGCAGACGAGGTGGGGATGGGAGCTGCTCCCAAAGCCCACGTTGCAGCCGTGCCCCATCGCTGTCCCACCAACCCCAGCTCCTTTTCCCCAGCCAAACCCCAGGGAGTTTCCAACCCTTAGGACTCACCTTCAACAGGAGCTTGCGTGAGGCTGTGATCTTGGATTTTCTCTAGGGGAAAGGGGAGGAAAAAAGCTTTGAAAACAAACTCAGAGCAAATGCAGGGGAGCATCAAATCACTCCGAAAGGCAGGGCACTTACCTCCCTGCAGGCAGGCACGCGTTCAGGCAGGAGCAATAAGGAAGGAGAAGAAAGAACAGGGCATCAGTGAACAGCAGTCAGAAAGAAGTGGCAGTTAAGCAAAGCTTCCCGAGTGGTTGCAGTTGGTGTCCTTATTTCTGCATGCAATAGTTGGCTCCTACAAGTAAGCCCAGTCTGCAGCCAGGCTGAGAGGATGGAGCTCTCTGGAAATGCAGTGGGTGCTGAAGACCACCCCTCAAAAAGCCAAAATTCCATTCAAATGTGGCAAGCGAGCTGTCATGGTACCCACTGTGCCAGGTTCCTGAGGCTCGGGTCACAGCACCCTCATCCACACCTCCCTGCTCAGCCTGGAGCCCGGCGCTCCGGGGTCTGTTTCAGGTTGGCAGGGCTCAGACGTCTCCCATGGTCTTGCTCGATGGAAGCCTGGCAGGGGGGGTGACCCTCTGCTATTCGGGAAACGTGTTATATTCGTGCGATGTGCTACCAGGAGCCTTGTGGCAAAGCAAGAGCTGCTGTGGGCTCCCCAGCGCGAGAGAGACCTGGGCAGTCTGGTGGAGAAGGTGCTGAGGGGCTGGAGCATCGCTGCTGTGAGCGGAGGCTGGGAGCTGGGGCTGCTCAGCCTGGAGGGGAGGAGGCTCAGGGGCAGCTCCCCAAGGCCTGCACGTTCCTGCAGGGAGGGGACGAGGGGATGGAGCCAGGCTCCTGTCAGCGGTGCCCAGGCCCAGGCCCAGAGGCTCTGGGCACAACCTGGAGCCCAGGAGGCTCCCCCTGACCCCCAGCAGCACGGCTGTGCTGGGGGGCGGCGCAGCCCTGGCACAGGCTGCCCCGAAGCTGTGGGGTCTCCTCCTTGGGGAGCTCCAAACCCGCCTGGACGTGGCCCTGGGCACCCTGCTCGGGGTGGCCCTGCTGGGGCTCAGCCACCAGCGGGTAAACACCTCCACGCGATGCACCCCCCCCCCCCGATGTCAGGGTCTCTGCTGTGGGAAAGCTCCAAGCTTTCAATCAGGTTGTTGAAATCACTAACAATTTTTAGCCGAAGACAGGTGATCTTTGCAAAGGGATCGGCACAGGGGTCTCGAGCACTGCCTGGACCCCATAAAAACAAACGGGATCAACCAGCACAAGCAGCAAAGCAGACGGGGAGCATTTAATGAAAGTCAAGGGAAACCCCTGCTACTTACGGCTCTGGCATGGTGGCGTCGCGCTGTTCTCCTGGAAATAAATAAATGCAAGAATAAATAACTAAAAAGGGAATGAAGCTGAAACAGGTGAGCAACTCCCAAAGCAGAGCTCCCCGTGGAGCCACGGGCTTACAGGAGGGACGGAGCGAGGAGGGACGGAGCCACGGCTACACATCGCAGCCGAGCAGATTCCTTCAGCATCCACATCCCCGTGAAATACTCGGTTTCATATTTTAAATATGCTCTGTAATCCTATGCCCCAGCAGCAGCTGCAAAATGCTGTTCCCCGGCACTGCCTCTAACACCACCCCTGCTTGCCCAGAGGCCAGCTGCTGCGTAAACTCGAGTGATAGAAAAATCTGGGGGGAAATGCCAATCTTTTAGAAAATGACAATTTTTCTTTCCTCTTTCCATCCAGGAGTAACAAACTGAAGACATGTTTCAGAAAGAAATGGCTTTCTTCAGTGTTTAGTTCTGTTCCTTTGAACTGAAGCAAAGCTGAGATTTTTTTGCCTCAACCTTTTGCATCCCCACGAATTTGGGAAGCATTTTAAACCCCAAAGATTACTGCTGGAAAGAAAAAAAAAAAAAAAAAGAAAAAAAAGACTGGTTCTGGTCTCAAGGAGTAGCTCTGAGGCACGCGTGGGGGCTGTGCTGAGCAAATCCCAGTGTTTCAGGCAGCACTTCACCTCCCAGCCCCGTCCACTTGTCCCTGTCTCCTCCCCGTCCCCCGCTGCCTTGCCAGAACTGTGGCTTGAAGGATTGCAGCTGGTGAGGAAAATGCCATAAAACCCCAGCAGGAGCCCTCTCCCTTGTGACCTGCCAGATCCCTGGACCCACAAGGAATAACCCCAAGAACAGGAGATATATATTTACATATATATATATATGTTTAGCAAAAGCCCCATCCATCAGATGTAAGCCACCAATTTCACTCCTTTTTGGAGGTTTTTGGCGACAAAACGAACATCCCGGAGGACACACAAGGAAGGCGGCTGCTCTTGGCTGAGAGGAGTCAGGTCCCAGCTGCTCCCTCCCAATCGTCCCGGGGGGGCAGCGAAGCCTTTGGCTCCCTGGCGCTGGGCAGGGGCTGGCAAAGCCGCTCGGCGTCTCCCTCCTTCCCCGGTGGAGCGAAGCCGCAGTCCCAAGAGCTGGCACCCACACCACACCTCAGCCAAGTGACCTCTACCAAGGTCAAACAAGTTTTAGGGCCAAACATTCTTAATTTGACTTCCCAGAGGGCAGCCAGGGCTCTACCGAGCAGCAAGACATGCCCAGCAAATTTGTGTCAGGGATTTTGGGGCTCCAGCCAGATATGGAGCATCCGAAAAAGACTTTGCTCTCTGATGGGGACAGGTTAACTCTGCACTGTTCACATGCCTCCAGCTGTGAAAAGCTTAAAAATCTTATAACAACTTTAAATCACAGAAAACCCCTTAATTCCAACACAGCCAACCCTGACATCCCCCCGCAGCACAGGGGCTGGAGGTATGCTGTGCACATCCAGCACGATGCCACGCATGCTGCTCGCGCCCCAAATTCACCTCCCTGCTCCCACCAATGACCCTGAGCAGTGAAACCGGGATGAAAGGGCTAGTGCTTCCCAAAATGCTCCCGTTTGCCACATTTCAGGAAAATTAAACAAACGTCAGCTGCAAAGCAGCTGGGGCAGGTACTTCTCCCTGTGGCGGTCTCACCGCTCCTCTCTCCGGGAGCAGAGGAAACCTTTGGCAGATGCAGGTTTCACCGGGCTCTCTGCCAGACTCAGGACCCCCCCCCCCCCCCCCCCCCCCATGAAGAAGGGGGAGAAATTCAGCCAAAATTTGCCTGCTGGAGGGAGCTGGTCCTGCCGTGGGGCTACCCCAGCACCCGCAGCACGGCCGGGGCCGGGACCCCTCTTACCTCGGTGGCGCCTGGTGTCTGTGGAGCCGCGCACTGCGGGGGCCCGGCGACAGAGGGGGAGTATTAAACCGCAGGCGGCTTGCAAGTGGTCGGTAAAAATAGCACAAATCCCCTCTTGTGTGCACACGTTTGCTGCGAGCCCCGGCGCCCTGTGACGTGCGGCACCCACCTGGGGCACTGCCTCGAAGATGGGGTGACACGTGGCACCGCACACTCGCGCTGTCGCACCCGTGTTTTATTGCACCCATGACCCCTGCGCAATTTGGAGAATTCCTGGGCTCTCTGCGTATGGATAACCCCGGTAATGCTGGTGCTTACTGCCCAATGCCCTGTGCGCACACTTGTTTGTGTGTGCACGCAGCTGTGCCAAGCCAGGCTGACCAGGGGTGCAGTGGCAATGCCTGTGCACTTTCCACCGTGTTCCTCTCCCTTCTGAGCTGGAAAAGCCCTGCAAGGAGACAGAAACCACAATCCAAAGCACTGCAGTGCTTTTTCCTTGCAGAAAATCTCCTGATATACTTTGTTTTTTTGCAGAAACCCTCAGAAGGGAGATGGGGGTGGAGGGCCAGGTGAGCTGATGTGCAGACGCCCATGCACGGCGGTGCACGCATGCTGTGCAGCGCTGCAAGCACAGAGCAACGTCCCCATGGGACTGCTGGCCATGGGGCTGTGACTGCAGGGGGCAGGACAGGGCACACCAACTAGGGGCAATGGGGAAGGAGAGCAGAGATGGGGTTACACCGCCAGACCGGGTGGCTGCTTGGGACCGAGGACGGGGCAGCCCCCTCTTTGTGGGGCAGGACCAGCCAGACTTGGTCCTCCAGACCCAGCACAGCCTGGCAGGCTGGGATGCTTCAGTGATTTCCAGCCCTTCATCAGCCCTGATGTTTTCCGCATGAAATCACTGAAAATTAGCAAAAAACCTGCCATCTCCCCCCCGCCCCACAAAGCTGGGTGTCCCCGCTGCAGGAGGCTGGGGCCGGCAGCACCTGTTCCCGGGATATTTTTAGGGGCAAGTTTAGGAGCAAACAATTCCCAGCGTGTGGCCCAGCAGGGACAATGCCTGGTATTTTAATCCCGAGGCTATTATGGTCGTGGAGGGACATGCAGCTGCGTGCATGGGGCAGCTCCACGGTGGGGGGACAAAGAGAGCCCTGTGTGCCACGGAGCGCAGGGTGCGCGGCTTCCCCGGCTCCTTCCCCCACCAGGACACCCCGAGGAGCTGTGCTGTGGGGGCAGCAGCCCCCAGGCTGGTGTGAGCTTGGTGGCAGTGATGGGTGACAGCGGCGGTGGCAGCAGCACTCCCATCCTGCCTTCACCTGTGCTGGTCCCAGCACGCAGAGGTCCAGCGCTGGATCTGCCCCCGGTGCTGCAGCCCTTTATAAGGCAAAAAGCCCCACGGGGCCGTGCCTCCAGCATCTCTCCTCCGCCTGGGATTGTTCTCTGCCGCAGAGGAGCCAAATTTAGCCGGTGACAAAGGCGCTGCATTCCCTGCAGCCCTGCCCTGGGGACCCAAGGGCTCAGTGTCCGCAGCACGGGCGATGCTTGGGATGCCATTAGCCGCGGGCTCAGGTTTCCTCCTCTGCTAGGACCCGGGCTGAGGAGGAGGGAAGGGTGGGCGAGGGATGGGGTGGGGGCACCCCACAGCTCGGGGCTTCAGTTTCAAAGCCCTGAACTCCGGCCAGCAGCCAAAGGGCCGGCAGGAGCCCAGGGTCTGCCCATCTCTGCTCCAGCTGCTGTGACGAGGACATTTGGGGTCCTCACCCCGGGTCACGAACAGCCTCGAGACATGGGGCTGCTTTTTGGGGTGGCTCCTGATGCTACGGGCACCCCTCTGAGCTGCTGGTGGATAGGACGGGGACAGGCTGAAAGCCTGGGGGGGGTCAGTCTGAGGCCCCGTTCCTTGCACAGCAATGTCCCCCGGTGTTTGGGACACACCGATTAAAACCGGGGCTGCCACCGAGGGGATGGATGCCAACAGCAAATTCCCAGAGCTGTATGGGGAGATCAAATCCCCCTGGGACCAGCGGCCTCGTATAAAGGGAGCCATCAGCTGCTCTGCCTGTGCTTACGGGCTGACAAAGTTAAGCAAGGAAGTCAGTTTATATATTCTAAAAAACATTCCAGTTTTCAGCCTTAGGCAAAATATTTTGAAAAAGAGAGAGAGAGAGAAGAAGGAAAAAGAAGAAGAAGAGGAAGAAGAAGAAGAAAGAAGAAGAAAAAAGAAAAAGGAAAAGGAAAAGAAAAAGGAAAAGAAAAGGGAAAAGAAAAAGGAAAAGAAAAAGGAAAAGGAAAAGGAAAAGGAAAAAAGAAAAAGAAAGAAAAAGAAAAAAGAAAAAGAAAAAGAAAAAGAAAAAGAAAAAGAAAGAGAAAAAGAAAGAAAAAGAAAAAAAAGAAAAAGAAAAAGAAAAAGAAAAAGAAAAAGAAAAAGAAAAAGAAAAAGAAAAAGAAAAAGAAAAAGAAAAAGAAAAAGAAAAAGAAAAAGAAAGAAAAAGAAAAAGAAAAAGAAAAAGAAAAAGAAAAAGAAGACTATTCTCAACAATCCAAAATTTCAGGCCCAGTCACTGACACGCTTCTAAAGCTTTTTCAGGGTATTTCCAGGCACTTCCACCCACCTCAGCCACTGGACACATCTCAGCATCCCCTGTTCCTGCTGCCTGGGGACAGCGGGGGACACAGGCGTGTGTGAGCTCTGCTGCCACCCTCTGCAGCCCCACCGCCTGCTGCTCGTGTCCCTGCCTGCGGTGCCGGGCGGAGGGACAGACGCTGGTGGCACATCCACCGCTCGTCACCTCCTCCGCACCCCTGGGACACCCAGGGACGTGATGTTTGGGATGGGGAACCCTGAGCAGCTCCTGGACCCCGCAGCATCCCGAGCTTCATGCCACGGACAGCAGCGCTCGTCCTGCTCCTGGAGCCACGAGGCCGTGCCGGAGGTGCCGGAGCAGTGCCGCGGGTGCGGTGTCCCCGGCGCTCGGTGCCCCACGAGCAGCTCCGGGCACGGGGCAGCTCCAGCACGGGCTGCTTGGGGCAGGCTCTGGGGTCCAAAAGGAGATTCAGTCACTTAAGAATTGTAGGTAGGGTTGCTCAGCACTGACATCGTTTTAGCAGCGCCTGAAGGAAGCCAGGTACTTAACCCAAAGCTAAAAGGAATACAGGGAAGACGTTCTGCTTGCCGTGATTGTGATTTCATTGTTGTCATCCATTTCATCTCAGGAAACAGCACCCAGAACCTGCACCGACGTCCCTCGGAGCAGCGAGGCAGTGCCAGGGCTCACAGCAGGAGGAGGTACGGCCTCGCCTGCCCCGGAGCATCGGCACCACCGTGCTGCAAAGCCCTCTGCCAGCCCTCAGCAGCCGTCGGGGGCACCCAGCCAGCCCTGGAGCTCCCCCCGCACCCGTTCCCACCTCCTGGCACTGCACAAGGGCTGCTAGCTCAGCACCCATGGGTGCTGGCCCCAGGGAGAACGGGGGCACCTCGGGGCTGGCAGCCATGGAGCCGGCTTTTCAGGCTCCTGCCTTTGAGCTCAGGTGGCTCCAGGCACCTCGCTCCGTCCTGGGGCTCTGCCTGGTGGCCCCCAGCGTCCCGGTGCCACCGGGGCTGTGTGACTCCCACCCCCCTCACCGTGCCTCAGTTTCCCCACCTCCTGCAGTGTGAGGAAAGCTTCCCGTGTGTCCTCGCTCTGCTTTTTGGGCTGGAAGCACCCCAAGAGCTCCCTCGCATCCCCAGCTCCTTGCAAATAGTCAGCTCACCACCTCTGGTTCGGACCCGCAACATGCACGCAGCCCCCAGCACCAGGTCACCGGTGGTGGGGACGCACCAGACGCCGCCCCTTGTCCCTGCTCTGCTCTGGCCAAGCCTCTCGGCTCTTTCTTTGCTTTTCAGTCTCTGGGTGACCTTTTCCTCTGCATGAAAATCTCAGCCCCCCCCCCCACCCGCCCACACCCGCAGCACGCTGCCGAGGGGATTTGCCTGCACGCAGCCGGGTCTGGCAGGTTCCTCCTGCACCCAGGGGGCTCCGAGCCCCAGGGGGACAGGGCTCAGCTGCACCTTGGGGTGCACAGGGTGATGGGGAGCTTGGGATGGGGATGGAAAACCTCGGCCTTCCCCATGGCTGGACCTGAAACGCCGACATAGCAATTTGCCTTGCTCTTTCTGTCCCTAAATTTCTAAATTTCTGTTCCTAAATCACCTAAATTTCTGCCCAGCTCACAGGTGCCCTGACCGTGCTGCTGCCTCCTGTGTCAGTGTGCAGGGGAGGTGTCCACGGCCAGGGCTGGTGTGTGCACACCCCCATGCTGCCCATTTTCCTCACAGCTCTTTGCTGGCACTTGGAAAACAAACGATATTTATTCACAGTGAGTGGGAGAGCAGGAAAGCCAAGACCCAGGAGTTAGGGCCCCCCAGGCGGGTGCAAAATTTAGAAAACCCCTCGTGCTGGTGCTGCCACCCCTGGGTGCTGCTCCTTAATGGTTCAGGCTTGGGATGCTCGCAGGGCTTTGCATGAGCCCCACTGAATGCCCCAACCCTGGGAGCTGGGGCTGTGTGAGAAGCCAGGACAAAGATCCCTGGAGATGTCTTGAGAGCACCGACACCGACCGTTGACAACCCCATTCCCCCCAGAAGTGTGTGGGGATGTGGCCTGGGGGTACTGGGCTGGCCCATGCAGGGCTCTGTGCCCCACCATCCCCATGTCCCCACCCACGGTTCTCGGACCGAGGAGGAGCTGGGACTCGCTGGAGCCCCAGGAGCCAGAACAGCCCCGAGCCTGGGGGGCTTCAAGCTCTGAGCCTCTGCTGCTCAGCACCCTCTGCACCCCCCGTGCTGTGCTCCCCCCGGCACGCTCCTCCCGTGCAGAGCTCAAGCCAAGCGCACGGTTTGGCTATGGCTGCACCCCCAGTGCCCCCGGCTCATCTCCGCTCACAGGCAGGGGGGATTTAGCAAATGAACCTCCGAGGACCAGGGAAGAGAAAACAGGTGGAAAACCACCCAGCACCTTATTCCCAGGCTGCTCAGAAAGAGCCCGGAGCACCAGGAGCAGGCACCGGCCGTGCCACCGTCCCTCCCCAAAGCCACCCGGCGCTGGCTTGGCACGGGCCCACGTGGCCGTGGCGCAGCCCGGGGGACATCGCGCCGCGCTGCCGCGTTCCCACGCAGCCGGGCAATCTCCCAGCGGATCTGCAGCGCCTCCGGCCGCGGGGCTGGGGCTCAGGCTCCGGCTTGCGGAGCTCGGCGGCTCCAGGCGCTCCGTCGGCGCTGCTTGTTGGGGCAGAGCTCCAGCGCGAGGTCTCCCTTCCCCGGCTGCCGCCCCTGCCTGCAAAGCCAGGCAGCCACGCTCCGGGCACCCGCTCGTGAGCCACCTTGGGAACCCCTGGGGACAGCGGGAAGGGGACCCAGGAGGCTGGGGGTGGTGGTGGGGGCTTGGGAGCCCGGCTGCGGGATGCCGGAGGATTTAGGGGGACACCTCCAACCCGTGAAGCTCTGTGCAGGGTTTGTGCTCTCCCATGCCCTGCAGGGCCCCACAAAACAAAGCAACAAGAGGGGAAGCAGCAGAAGGGCCTGTTTGGGGATGTGCTCGGTACAAGGAGTCCCCATTGACTTCCCCAGCATCACCGTCAGCCCCAGGACAACACGAGGCAGGACGGTGTCCAGCAGCACGGCCACGTCACTGCACCGTCCAGGCACAGTGACCAGGGGTCCCTGCCGCAGCAGCTCTCCAGCCCCTTCTCAGCGTTGGGGCTCAGGGGGAGCCGTGTCCCCTTCCACGTCCATCTGTCCCAGAGCTCACCGCTGCGCTGCTTCCTTCGGGCTCAGCCTCTCCCATCCCATCCCCTGTCCCGCAGGAGAGGCCTGGGGGTCTCTGCCAGTCCGCCACAGTCCTGGCCATGTTGGCTGAAGGACAGGCAGCCCCCAGGTGGGGATGTCACCTCCGTCATGTCCAGAGCCCCGGGCAGTGGCCCTGGCTGTGTCCTTTGCCCTGTTGGTCCAAGTGGATGCGGCTCGAGCCTTGCGGCCCAGCTCCTCTGGTGCCTCGCTGTCCTGCTCCAGGAGGGAGAGGCCGGCGCCTGCGCTGTCCTCCCCAGGGCCACCAAGGGTGGTGGCCTCAGTTGCCGGCCGGGATCCCATTCTCCCCGCCGCCCGCCGAGCCGAGCACCGTCTCCATCCTGCTCCTGGGATGCTGCGGGGCCGCAGGCTGGCCCGGTGGGGCTGCATCGTACTGCACCACTGCGGAGAGAAGGCGCTCGTCACCCGCCCAGCCCGCGCTGGGGGGCAGGATTGGGCCCCCAGGGGAGCTGGGGAGCGGAGTCAGCTGCGGTCCCCACCTTCATCCCACGTGCAAGGTGGTAAAGAGCCCGTCCCGTATCTTTTGGGCCAGGCCACTCTGGTTGGAGGGAATTTGTTAGGGTGTCCCTCTCTGGGGGTGAAATTCAGGGAGGGGGGGAAGCCTGAGCTGCTCCAGGAGGAGGTAGAGCCCAGCCGGGTCTGGGGGCCAGCGCACCCCATGCACCCCCTGAATACGCATGAAATCCCCATACCCATCCACGGGAGCCCCCTGGCCCTGGGGCCACAAGTGCCGTGAGTGCCATGATTCCCAAGGGAGCACCCAGGGACTGGATGTGGACCCTGGGACAGGATCCGTCAGGTCCCCGCGCCCCAAGCGCAGCAGGGCCGGTACCTGCTCTGCAGCTGTGCCGTGCCCGCACGATCTGGATCGCCTGCTGGTTCTTGAAGCGGACGAGGCCCATGGTGATTTCGGCGTTCCAGCCGGGGTCCTCCTGGGCGCAGCGGAAATCAATCTCGTGGCTGTCGTCCATCACCACGGTGAAGTAGATGTGCCGCTCCTTCCACTCCACGCACTCCACCGCCTTCATGCGCGCGAAGCTCAGCTCCTTGCGGCGCGAGCCCTTGGGCTCGAAGAGCTGCAGCCCCTTCTCGGTCAGCAGGCACCGCTTCTTCTTCCAGAGCTGCAGCAGCCCCCCGCTGCGCTTCTCCAGCACCCCCTCCCGCAGCACCTTCTCGGGGGTCATGGCAGCACCTCGGTGCCGCAGGATCCTCAGCTCCTCCGGCCGAGCATCCCCCGATGGGGATTTCCAGCCCCCCAAGGCGGGCGCCAGGACCCCCACGGCTCGGTGCAGGGCTCACCGCCCCCGGGAACAGCTCCCCGCCGGCTCTCACAGCGGGGCAGCACCGGGATGCCCCATGCCGGCCGTCCCTATCGCCGGGGCTCTGCCTCCTGCCCCATGCAGCGTGTGGGATCCCCGGCTCCGCGCTCCCCAGGATCTGTCGCTGCACGCCCGGCCGCTCTCCCACTTGCATTCCTTCCCCGCCTCGCCTGGCCCCTCCTGCCGCGCAGGCACCCTTCACGCCCAGGCGAAGCCCGGCCAGGCCCGGCACGGCCCCGCTGCACCCACCCGGACGGCGCTTTTGGGGTGCCTGCAGGCGGGAGCAGCCCCAAGGCCCTCTGTGAACCCCGCAGGGCTGCGGGGGGGCAGTGGCAGTGGGGACGGGGGGCTGTGGGTGCAGCACGAGGTGACCGCGGGGCTACGGGGGGGCAGTGGTACCCACACGTGGGGCCAGTTGGGGCAGGGGCTTGGGGAGCATTCCTGGACAGGAACGGGCTGTGGGGTGAGGTGGCAGCTAGGGCAGGGGGCTATGGGGCTGGCACAGGGGGCGATGGGGGGTGCGGTGCCACCTGCACATGGGGCTATGGGGTGCGGTGCAGTGCCTGGCCTTGGGGGAGCTGTGGGGACCCCTGTGAGGGAGCCCAGAAGGGGGACACATGCAGAAAATGCCCGATGTCACCACGCCGAGGGGGCTCTACAGGGCTACCCTGCAAGGGGGACAGCCCTCGCCACCCACCAGCCACCAGCCCTGCACCCAAGGGTGCTGCCCCAGCCCTCAGCACCAGGCGCCCCGCACAGAGCTCCTGCCCCTTAAGCCCTCCCAAGGAGAAGGACTCGATGTCCCCAGCCTGTCCTGCAGCGAGGACCAGCACCCCCAGCCTCGTGTGACCTGCAGGGAGCGGGGCTGGGGCAACAAGGCACAGCCTGGTCCCGCCGGAGTCCTCCCTCCCCGGCGGCAAAACACCGGCACCTTTCCAGCCCGTCTTGTTCCCGGCCACCGCGGCTCCGTCTGTTCCCATGCCAGTGCCTGGCGGAGGGGTTGGCCTGGGTGTGCTGCCCCCGGGGACACCTGGGGGCATCGTGCTGGCCGTGGGCTGCTCAGGAGGGTGACGGTCACAGCACCGCGGGTGGCTGGATGAGCCCCTGGAGGTGCTGAGGGTGCAGGTCCCTTCGCCCTGCGAGGGCTGGAAGGGGAAAAATCCCCGCGGAGCCGTGCCGGGGTCACCATCTGGGGCTGGTGCCTGCCGGGGGCAACGCTGGCAGCTGGCATGGCCAGGGGGCAAGTCTGCAGCCCAGGAGAGGCACCTCATTATCCCTCATTAACAGGGCAGGGCCGTGGCTGCCGCAGCCAAGAACTGGTTCGTGCTCCCCGGGGCCAACCTCGCCACGCTGGCACGGCTCCCGCCTGTCCCGGGTTTCGGGACATCGGGCGGCCCCGGCTCCTCCGCGGTCCCCAGCGCCCCCATCGGGGCTGGGCACAGCCAGGGTCACCCCAAGCACCGCTCCTGAGGGGAGCAGAGGTGCCTGGGTCCATACCCCAAGGAGCATCTGGGGCTGTTTTCCCTTGTGCTGGCAAAGCTCAGCTCCAGGGATGCTGCATCCCGGGCATTTGGGGAGAAGTTTAGGGACTGTGGCTCCCAGCTCACACCAGCCACTGCAGGCTCCTTCCTCGGCACCTGGGGAGAGCCGAGGGCTGCCAAACCCCCAGCTCTGCTGCTCACGGCCTCGCCACCACGGCGAGATCATTTTCCCACAGCCATGGAGGCAAAGGAGCTTCAGCCAAGGCTTTCTCCACACCTCTGTCCCTGGGTGTCCAGTCCCAGACTCAGAGAAGGGCCGGGGTCTCGTTCTGCTGCAGCTCCTGTCCCCCCCGAGGGCACTCATCTCTTCGGAGGCACTTTTGGGCACCCCCTCCCCATCCCCAGGGGCTGGCAGCCCCCAGGCCGGCCGCAGGGAGGGACGGATGCTGCTGGGTGCAGCGTGGCTCCGCTGCCTCCGCAGGCAGTTGGACAACGCTTGGGTGCAGATGTCCAGACGTGTCCGTCCGTCTGTCCGGCGCCGTGCCCGTGCACGGGGAGCAGTAACCAGCAGAGGGTAGCAGACGGTCGCAGCCGCCCCGCTGCAGATGGGGCAGGGCACGCCCAGAGAGCCCCCCAGATCCCAGCCGTTCCCCAGGGTCTTGCCCCACCACCTCCTCCACCCCACCCCAGAGCAGCCCCAGGGGCGTCCGTCCTGCCCTGCCCAGGCTGGCACCCCCTGCAAACGTCAAGGATTTCGGTCCCGACCTCACCCTAAGCCACTTCAGGACAACGCAACCACTGATAACAATCCCTCGGGGCAAGGTCCCCATCCCAGGACGCTGCCCAGGCTCTCAGCTGGGGTATTTGGGGCTGGAAGCCGAGCACAGACCCACCCGCGGTGGGCTGCAGCATCCCCGAGGGCTTGGGCGCTGGGGAGCATCCCTGGGAGGGAACGAGAGCGCGCTGCGGGCTGCGAGCGAGCAGCCTGGGGGCAGCTCTGCCAAAAATGCCCAGCGGAGACGAACCCCAACCACCCCCTGGGCTGTGTTAGCACGAGCAGAGCCAGCGGGCTGGGGAGCAGTCAGTCCTCTGCACGGGGCCACATCCGGACGCTGAGCCTGGCTCTGAGCCCCTCGGTACACGAAGATGGAGACAAACAAGGGAAGCCAGTGGGGAGGCCCCGGGGGAGCACGTGAGGTGGAGGAGAAGCCAAAGGACTGCGTTTGTTCAGCGTGGGGATGGCTCGATGAGACCAAACTTCCGTTTTCCACTGCTCGGAGGAGAAAAACAGAGAGAAAAGAGATGCAGAAGTGCACAGCAAAAGGACAAGAGACAACAGACACGTGTGCCACAAGGGGGACTGATGCACACAAGGAACAGAATGCTGTGATGGGAGCTGCACTGGTGGCACCTCCTCCGTCTTCGGAGGGTTCCCGACTTGACCGGACACCAGCAGCTCTGCTCAGCCCGGCCTTTGGAGCTGGCCCTGCAGGGCAGGCGGCTGGGCTGGAGACCTCCACAGGCCCCTCCCACCCTCCGCCTTTCAGAGATCCCAAAAAACCCAAACCCAGCAGTTTTCCCCAGCTTCGACCAGGTCTCCAGAAGCCAACAGCCTCAGTGGAGCCCATCGCACTCGCAGCACGTCAGCACCCCCCCGCTCTCTGACACCTCCTCTACAGCTACGAGGAAACGAGCCCGAAGAAAGGCTTGCTCTGCCTTTATTGACTAAACAGCATCGCTTGGACGCGCGCCCAGCATGGTGCATGCAGCTGCAGCGCCGCAGCACGGCACCCACCCCACGCTCACGGAGAGCGCGGGCGGCTTCCTCCCCCCGTGCCCCCTCTCCAAGGCGGCCAAGTTTCGGTCTCTGCACCGCGGGTGGTGCCCGAGCCCGCTGCTCTCCCTGCTGCTCCCCACCCGTGCACCGGGTGCCTCCTGCCACCGCCTCGGCCAAACCCCGGCCAGGCAGATCCAGCCCAACCCGGCCAGGAGAAGCCTGGGGGACAGGCTGGGTGATGGGATGACGGTGGGGAGGATTTCGGGAAATGCAGAAAGGGCTTGCTGCCCACCTCAGCTTCCCAAACGTCACATGAAAATCAAGGGTGTGATGAATGGGAGAAAGTGCTTAACTTGATAAAGGTGCCCAAGTCCTACCCAAGGGATTTCTGCCTCTCTCGTGCTTCTCAAAACACCACCCATCCCATTTGCCCAACCATGTTTACAACCATTGTGCTTCAAAAAGCAACAAAACTCCCTGTGGAGCTCACGAGAGATAAACTCTAAGCTGCGGCGAGGCTGATCCAGTGGGTATCTCACACAGGTCAAAGGAGAGAAGCACAGAGAGAAGCTGAAGTGTTTAGTTGAAAACAAATTAAGCCTGGGAAGCTGCCAAACTGGTGGATCACGATCCAGGGTGCTGCAAAGAAAAGAAAACCTCAGGAGTAGGTGAAAAGTTCTTAATTATTCAGCACTGCTGGGCACGCCTGTTTGGAGGAGCGCCACGTAACAGCCGGCACAGGGGCATCGATTCGGTGCGCACGCGTGGCGGCACCACCACGCACCCAAGTTCTGCTGTGGGCCTGCTGGAAGCAGGCAGCACTTTGGAAATGGCCACGCAGGGAGGGAGCAGAGGGAGAGCCCGGCCAGCAGAGCCCAGCCGGGCCACGTCGAGTTCCAGCGAGCTGCTCCCCAGCTCCTGCTTTAACTGCAAGCCCTGATCACCAACATTTCCCGTCCTCCCGCTCCATCCTGGTCAATCGGGGGGGGAATAACCTCTCAGGCAAGGCCAGGCTTGGGTCAGCTTTGATGTTTATTCCTTGCTCGGTGACACAGCGCAGCGTGGCACATCCTGGCGGGACGGGCGACGGAGCGGAACGTTTTGGGCGCGGGGGCCTCGCTGCGGGTGGGTGCGAGCTGTCTCCCCAGCTGCGGCCGTGCCGGCGGGACCCGGGGTGGCGGTGGGGGTCCCACAGCTTCAGGGGGCGCTGGGCCAGGGCAGGGGGAAGGCACTGGTGCTGCGAAGCAGCGGGCAGGGATGGATGAGGGTGAGGGTGCTCACTGCGGTGCGGGGAGGGCCGGGAAGCCCAGGCTGGTCTGGAGGGGCTCAGGGCGAGCAGGGCCCGGCTCCTGGTGCCTCACTGCGAGTGGATGAGCGCGCCGGCCCCCTGCCCGAAGCCAAAGCCTTTGGGCCCGAAGTTCTTGGCATAGCAACCTGCAGAGAGAGGGAAGAAAGAACAAGGTAAGGGCAGCAGCAAGAGGGGAACACGGGCACACGAGCAGGTCCTTCTCCCGAAGCAGGCACTGCTGAAACAGATCAGGGTTTGCCCTATCTGCTGGGCAAACAGAGAGGCCCCCCGGCCCCGCAGCCAGCCCCCAAATCAGCTGTGGGGGTCACCACCTCCCCAGCCCTCGCTCCCATCCCAGTTCCCAGCACAGGGGCTTGACCCCATGCCTCCACCGCCAGCATCCAGGACAAGCTGCCCCCGACCTGAGGGGACCTGAGGCCCAGGACCCCTCTCATGGTGGCTGCGAGGGGCAGGGCAGGCGGCACGCACCTTTGCAGTAGATCTCCCCGTCTTTGTCTGCCAAGGTGGTGGACTCCAGGCTCTTGCCACACTTGGCGCAACGGAAGCAGGACTTGTGCCAGGACTGCGGGACAGGAACAGAGCACGGTCAGATGGTAGCCAGGGACAGGGCAGCAATGCTTTGGCTACCAAGTGGGTCCCTTTGGAGGCCCTGGTTCTGACCCAAAGCCATGAGCAAAGAGGTCTGGAGAGGATGAAAGCCCTTCTGTGGAAGAGCTGTCCTCCCTGCCTTCACGCACAGCGAAACCCCCCAGCCCCAGGAGGAGAATGCAGAGAGGAAACATCTGACGTGGTCACTGCGCCCACGCTGAGCCCATTAGAGAGCCTTCACCCCACCTGCAGCAGTCACTTAAGGCAGTAGGTAAGGAGCAATCACCCCCTCTTTGGGGGCCACGCTCTCTAAAACACAAGGATAAATGCCCCAGCTTAGTGACCTGGGATCCACCACTGCTGCTGCACCTTAGCCTGGGGGTGGTACCGGGGAGGACACCTGCCCCTGCACAACTTCAGCTCCAAGGAAGGCAGCAAACAGATATCAACAACGCAGAAATCAGCCAGCGTTTAAAAATAAAACTCCCCCACGGCCCTGCCAGTCCTCCAGGGATAAATGAGCTCACAGCCTCTGAGCAGCCCACAGAGTAGCCAGAGCCGCTCACGGAGGAATTTAAATAAACAGTTTGGAAAACATGAAACCTTTTTTGGAAGAAAATGTGAAATTAGGGCCGGGGGAGGAGGTAGCAGATGGAGTCATCCAGCAAACATTAGCACATGAAATACATGCCCTGGAATCCTCTGAGGTCTGCTCGAGCACAATCGCTTTGCCAGATTTGGGTCCCTGTAAACATCGACAACAGCAGGAGGCCTAAAGCCCGGGTCATCATTTTAAGGATAACTTTGCTTTCCAACCCTGGGCTGACCCACAACATATCCATCACAACCCCTGCACCGCCAGCCGTGGTACAACGATGCCGCGAGGCTGGGGACACGGAGGATGCCAGTGAAGCGGTGATCTGGGTATGGTGAGCACCAGGGCTGCTGGGGGGTGTCCTGCATCGACCCGAGCTGACCCGGTGGGCTCCACACCTCCACCCACCTCCCCCTGCCCCGGGAGCAGCAATGACCTCGGGAATTCATTCCCTGCCCCATATTTGGGCTGCAGCATCCCAGCCAGCAGCAGAGGGTGGAGAAGACCTGCTGGACGATGCGTTTGACCAGTCAGCGGTGGCAGTGGCCACGGTCACACCACTGCTCATCCTCCAAACCCATCCAGCAGCAGGGACGTCCACCGCGACCTCCGCTGAGCAGCACTGACTACGTTTTATAAAGCGTATTTCTCTCCCACCCACAGGCCTGGAGGAGTGAGGCAGCCTGGAGAACCTGGTTCCCAGAGGTGCCACACGCCCTCCTTTAGGCTTCCAGCGGGACCTGTGCGGGTTTCCCTGCCACACAGCCACCTGGGCTACGTGCGTGCCCATTCTGCTCCACCCCGCTTCTTACCTTTCCAGCTCCGATCACCTTCTCGGCCGCGTACACCGCCTGGCCGCAGCGAGGGCACCCGTCAGACCCGCCGACTTTCTGGGCCATTCTGGAGGCGTTGGGGTTGGTGGGTCGGTGGGACTGGCCCCTGCAGAGGGGAGGGAGCGCGTTATCAGGGCTGCAGGAGCAGGGAGGAGGAGGGAAGGGCTGTGGGAAGGCAAACCCCAACCCAGTTTTGGGGGGCCTGGCAGGGTGGTGTTGAGCCCCGTGGAAACTTCAGCCCCACGGCTGGGTGCTAGGAGGGGATGGGCAGCACGCTCGGGCTGTGGGGACGTGTCCCGTCAAGCCCTCATCCCACTGAGAAGATGGGAGCAGATGTGGGCCTCCCGCCAGCTACGTGGCATGCCCAGGACTCCGGAAGCTCCCTGAAACTGGCGGGCAGCTCTCCCTGCCCTGCTGGTCCTCCGGGACGTTATTTCTTTGGCCAGGAGGGATGACCCATCCAGAAACACACCCGAGTCCACTTCCCCCACAGGGAGACCATGGGACAGGGCAGGGGCCGATTCCTCAGCACCTCGATGCTACCAGGAGCTGGGTTATACCGGGCTTCTCCCTCCTCCCTGGGCGCAGGGCCCAGCTGGGGACTCAGAGCTTGGGGCTCTCAGCTTGCCCCAGGTTGATTTCACCCCAGGGTGAAGGAGGAAGGCTGCAGGGGGCAGGTGTCCCTGGGGAGCAAGGTGCCCCCAGCACTCTCCAGTTTAGGGTCTGCTGGTCATTCAGCGGGGTTTGCTGGGCTCCGTAGCCAAGCACCACGGCTGGACAGATGTGAGGGGAAAAAGACGTGTGCCCACAACAGCCCCGGTTTCAAAACAAGGCTTCAACTCACTCTTCGTATTTGATTCCCAGAGACTCGCCCTTGTCAGTGCTCAGGGTCCCTGCTCCCATCCCGTATCCATAGCCCTTGGGGCCGTACTTCTTGCCATAGCAGGACTTGCAGTAGATCTCCTCTCCATGCACGGCAACAGTGGTGCTGTCCAAGTTCTTCTTGCAGACCACTAGAAGAGAGGGGAGGGCCCAGCCATTAGCCGTGCACCCAGATCTCCCTAATTAGCTGGAGAAAACAAGTCCTCACAAAGCATAGCACGGCTCGGCTTTCAAGGAGCAGGAAACCCTAGACAAGATCATTGTTCAAAGGGAGCGCATGCAAAACAGCTGGAGATAAGGATCACAACAAGAACATTGTCTGGCTTTAAAAGGAAGCAACCATCAAAGCTACAAGGCTGATAATAAATAAGGCAATAGCTCTGTTAACCCCGATGGTGCCGGCATCCCAGGGGGAAGCGGTGGAGGAAACGGGAGCCACCATCAGCCAGGACGGGGCAGATTTCCCCACAGACCCCAGGCAGGTTCCCAAGCCCGGGGGTCTCAGTGCTGCAGCTCCGCCACGCTCCTCGTCCGCTGCAAGGACACAGCGACAGGCACCTGGCTGAAAGCTTTTCAGGCAAATAGATTTTCCCTCGTGTTTAAAAGCAGGCCTGCAGCCGTTCCGCTGCTGCACTCCAAGTCTTTTTGGCGCTCCACGCTACGGTGTGCGGTTGCCTCCCCGTACCCTGAGACCACGAGGGGAGGGAGGTGTTCGTGCCAACACGAGTCACCCGGTCTGTGACATGACCAGGGTGTGCAGGGGCACGCTCAGCACACCTGAGGCATTCAAGCTTTGGGCATCAGTGTGGGATTAAGACGGGACACAAGGGGACAGCAGGGATGCTTGGGGACCCGGCTGAGCCCATCCAGAGCCTGAGCCCGGTGCTGGGCTCAGACCACACAGGCTCCTCACCCGACTTTTAGGTTTTCCTGACTCCTGTCCCAGCTCTGATCTCAGCCTCCACGTTGGCTTCCAAGCCCTTCCTGGCACTCACCGCCCGGCAAGCTGCAACGGAAGGAGAGCAGCAACCAAACAGGCTCGCAGCGATCTCCGGTGTTTACCTGCCCCATACGGAGCAAGACGCCCAAGGCAGAGTCCACAGCACTGGCAGCCAGCCCCAAAACAGATCCTGTTACAGCCTTCTCCATCCTGCTTACATGCCTTAAATGTCAACGCTCCCAGCAGCCCGTTTCCCTCCCCACCAGCAGGAAAGTTTCTTGGCCTTTACCAATATCGCAGGAATGCAAACAGAGCACGGCGCTCCGCTAGTGCACTAAATACAGGGCGAGAGGCAGCGGCCCCGTTACTAAATATGGTGCTTCTCCTCCGTGGCCACCGGCAGCCCCGCACGCTGCTGATGGGAAAAGGAGGTGGAAAGGGAGCAGGAGGTGGACAGGGAGACGTGTCTTGCCATCTAAGGAGGGTCTGGCAGGGTCTCCTGCTGGCTGCGGGCTCGCCCAGCAGTGCAGGCAGCGCGCATCCCCGTGGCTCCGGTGAACGGGTCCTGTGGCTGCCGAACGGTGGTGGGCATGTGGGGTGTCACCGCGGTACCCCGGAGCTCATCGGGGGCAACTCTGTGCTCGCACAGACCCTGCAGGACTGGAATCTGGGGACTGACACCGGCAGGTTTAAAGGCTTTGTGCTAGGGGTGGTAGCGAACCACGGCATCTGGCTTTCTCTTTCGCTGCCCCGCGTCTGAACCAGCCACACTTTGCCAGGCAACACAAAAATTCCTCCCCATCTGCTTCCTAGAAATCAGCCCCAGCTCCCCATTTTCTGCATTGCAGAGATTCCAGAGCACTGCACTCATCGCCTTAAGGACCCTTTGTTTTTCTAGGAGCAGCTGAGCTGCCCCACAAAGCAGCCGTACACGAGCTGAGGCCGGCGGCCCCTTACGTTACACTTCTGCCTCGCTGTGTTGACTCGGTTGGACCCACGCCATGCAGTCAATCAGCACTCACTCCCGGAGCCGATCTCCTGTTTTAATGCACTGTGGTAGGTTTGGCTCCCTTCTGATTATTTTCTTGGCAAATCAGGCCCGAGTATTTGTTTTTCTGCCCTAAAGATAACAGCTTCAAATTCCCCGGTGGGGCCCAAGCGCAGCACTGGGGAAGAGGCTGGGAAGGCCGGCGGAGCGGGGAGCAGCTCGGCATCGCCCGCGGCCCGCGGCCCAGGGCTGGAGCAGGCAAGGCAGAGCTGCTGGGGTACGGGCAGAGCACAGGGACAGCAGCCCGGGCTGCAGTCGCCTCCAGACCTCTCCCTGGTGGCTTGTTTCCGTGTGTTCCCTTCTCGGAGCAATGCCTCGTGCCTGATGTCTTGGCTCCTGGTGCCAGCCCCGTGCTCTGGGTGCTGGCGTGGTGCAAGCATCCCCCAGCACTGCCCCTCCGTGCAGAAAGGGCCATGGGGAAGGACGGACGCAGAGCAGGGAGACCTCAGTCCTCAGACTGGAGGGCGCTCCGAGGTCCCCCACCAGCATTGTTTCAGATGGTAAAAGCCAGAGGCGGGGGCAAACAAGGGAAACGTTCCCCACCCTCCTTATCTGGGGCTGCGGAAGAAAGGACTTCCTGCTGCAGGGAGCCAGCACAACCTGCCACCGCTCCTGCCCATCCAGGGAGAGCCGCTCAGCAAACTCCCCTTCTCGTCCCCTCGAGCCAAAGCGAGCTTTTCAGCCCGGACACTGCCAGGCAGGAGGGCTCCCGCTCACGCTGGCCGCCCCCCGCGCTGCGCAGGGAGCTGCTGTCCCACGCCTGCATCCATCCGTCCGCAGGCCAAGCAGACCCACGCCAGGTGGACACAGGAGCACAGCGCAGCTCAGTCCCCCGAGGACACTGCTATTTCCCCGCTGGAACTGGCCTACGGACAGCAGTTCTAGCCGCGTGCCTGTTCACACACCTTCCCCTCGCTCTGCTCGCTGCCCATACGGGAAAGATCCCGTCTGTGCTCCCTGCTGCAATGGGAGGCACCCGGGAACAGGGCTGAGACGACGTGAAACCTCAGCGGGGCCCTGCTGAACGGGCAGCTCTGAGGTGCACCCCCGCTGCTGCTGCTCTGCGATGGGTGCAACGTGTTGACGGGCCACCAGCAGCCACACACAGTGCGCACACCCCTGTTAACGCATGAGAAGCAGTTGTTCTGTTCAGGGACAGCCTTCAGGGCAGGGGAAACCTGGTAACACGCAGGCTGAGGACAGTGGCAGTCTTGTTGTTCAAAGGACGTTGGGCTGGGACCTGCAGCGTGGCTGTCCTGGCTTTAAGGAGCCGCTCTCAGCAATGTGACGCTACTTACCAGTCCCTGCACTGCTGCCCTGCTATCTCCAAAGGGAGACGTGAGTGTCCAGGACCTGCAGGACCTGCACGAGAGTGCTGGCAGGTTCCTGCAGAGCACACCAAGGGAGGGACCCCTGCAGTCAGTCCCCAGCCAGATCCTGTTCCTCTGCCCTTCCCTGGAGGCGTCACTTGGGTCCCAACGTCCGGCAGGGACACCCTCTGCAACAGCAGCTCGGCAGGCAGGCTGGTGGTGACGCCTCAGCACTTCCCAGCAGGCTTTCCACCAGCAGAAGGACCACATCTTCTTCCCACTGGGACACCGGACACAGGGGCAGGTCCCACATCACCTCCCAGTGCCCAACCACCTTTTTAATGCAGCAAAGCCGCACAGAGGATCACAGTTAGCATCATCCCAGAGCAGCGCACGGGATGTGCCCCCTTCTGCCACCGCTGCTTGCAGAGGCCCTGTCTCGTGCTCCAACCCTAAACGTCTGGAGGCGCCCCGAGGACTCAGCCTCGCCTTTCCCTGGGGCAGGGACCGAGCGTGTCTGTGTGTGGACGCCGGCTAAGGCCAGCCCTGACAGCTCGGCTGGCCCCTGGTGTTCCTGGCTGCTCCTCCAGCAGAACTGACTTTCCAGTGTGGAGGAGAGCAGACGCCTGCCACAGCTCCCACAGCCCAGCTGCTCGTGGAGGAAGCCTAAGGAGCGCTTACACGGCTCGTGAACAGGACGGGAGCGGGGGCTGAGCGGGGCAGGAGGGCCGAGGGAAGGGCTGGTACTCACTGCACAGGAAGCAGGACTTGTGGAAGCTGCTGCCTTCGCACTGCACCTCCTCGGCGAAGTACACCGCCTTCTGGCACACGCCACACTTCTTCCCTCCACCCCAGTTCGGCATTCTGCGGAGAAAGCAGGGGCAGAAAACGTTTGCTGGTTGCATCGGTTCGCAGAGCTGCTAATTAGCGGAATTAGCAGAACCCAGGACGCCCAGGGGACCCACCGCTACGGCACCCAGCAGTACAGGGGCACCCAGGGACGACGGGTGCTGCCAGCCAGCAGGAACGGCCCCGTCCTGGAAGCTGCGGGAGCTCACGGCTCCTTTCGTGCAAGGGCAGGGGAGGAAGAGGGTGATGGTGGAGGCTCACAGGGGCACGCGGTGACGCCACCAGACGCTGGGGGTTCTGGCACCATGTCCCCCACAGCCTCCATACCCTGTGCATGCCTGGCCGGCCGCTCACACCTCCTCCCTGTACGGGGACCTCAATCTGCTCCAGGACTGCAGGAACAGAGCGAAGGCTGGGAAATGGGCAGCCCCAGGGGCACAGGACAAACACCTGAGCACGGCCATGCAGCTCCTGGGCAGGATATAAACGCTTCTGCTTCTCCCTCCTCTTTCCTGAAACGTCTCTGGTGATGCGTGATCAAAAGGCCCCTTTATCTGCAGATTTGCAAATAAAATCTGCAGATAACCCCAAAATATGAGGAGAGGTTAACACAGGTGGCTGGTCTCCAACTCAGCCTTGACGTTTTTGAAGACCAGGCCAACAGAAACCTCAGGACACTCAAAATCAACAAAGTCCTGCTAGGAGGTGCCGAGGGAGGCCGGCTGGTTGAGTTTGGCCGAGAGGAGGCTGGGGAGGACCTAATGGCAACCTCAGGTAATTACAAAGACAATAGAACCAAACGATTTTTGGTGGTGCCCCGTGGTACAGGAAGGGTCCATGGGCACAAGCTGCAGCTTGGGAGGTCTCTTGGGAGGTCTCCAGGGTCCTCTCCCCATCAACACCTCTGTAATCCTCCACGTGGGAACGGGCAGCAGGAGCCACCTTCCCCTTCCCCAGCTCCTGAAAAGGGGGGGGCGAGGTCCCCAAAACAAACAGCATTTGCACTGCACGCCCCCCGAGCCGGGTGCCACCCCCCCACGGGCAGCACCAGAGGCAGGGTGCCGGGTCAGGAGCTGTTTGGGTGAGACCCGGAGGCAGGAAGCCTGTTGTGAGCTGGGTTTCCTACCAGCGCGCGGCGGTGCCAAATCCCTCCCTTTCGGACAGATCATCCCAGTCCCGGCCTTTGCATTGCCTTAAAAGGGCACGAACCGTTTCTCTGGAAAGCGCCTTATTTCGTGATTTCCTCCTGTCCTGGCAGGAGGGCGCGACCAGGTTCGGGAGCTTCCCCGGGGGGCAGAAGCAGCCCGGGCAGCCCCCCCCAGCCCGGGGCAGCGGAGCTGCCACCAGCCCCTCCTGCCCCACGCCAGACCCCTCGGGAACAGCACGCCGCTGGCTGTGGCACGTGGTTGTGGCTCTCCTGCCCCTTCCCAAGCAGGACGGCCACCAGGTCCCACCGCTGGGGCCTTCGGAGCCCCTTTTTTTGTTTTTTTTTCCCCTTCCAGCAGCGGCAAAGGAAGAAGCTTTGTCTACCCAAAGCGAGACCTCTGCAGCGGGGACGCCCTTCTCTGAGCTGCGGGGCACAGAGGCTGCTCCCAGGTCCAGCCCTGATGTCTGCCCCCGGAGCAGATCAGGCCCTCGTGCTGCTTATTTTCCGCATCCGCCACGGGAAGATTAGAGGTGACGCTTTGTGTAAGCAACTCGACTGCGATGGGGGCAGGGGAACCCCACCGGAAAGCACCCAGCAGCACAGAGGCAGCCCCGGAAAAGCTCCACAAACGGTCCCCAGACAGGACGGATCTGTAGAGAACCGGCCTGCCCTGGGGACACACGGGCTTGTGACGGTCACAGCAGGGCGCAGAGAGAGCTCGACAGAAGCTCTAAGTCACAGGGAATTCCCTCTCGGTCCACAACACGCAGGGCACATGCCGACAGCCAGGCAGGCTGCAAGAGAGACAGAAAAGCAGCTTATGCTAGGGTTCGGTTGGCAGGAAAAATAGAAATATAGGGATGCTTCCCAAACCCTGCGAAGCACCCAGCTCACGGAGCCTGCACCAGCTGCCTCGGATGTACAAGCAAAATCCTCACGCCGGCCATCCGGGCAGACCCGTCACCCCAGCTCCCCCCTTAACGGCTGCTTGAAGGGATCCTGGAGGCTTTGCAATCATTTCCACATTCCTCAGCGTGCTCTGAGCCACGAGGCTGATCGCCACACTTGTAACACTCAGTGACCGCAGTCGCACTTCTCCAAATCACCATCGGGCCCACTCCGAATGAGGAACACAAGGGGACCGTCCTGCAGCCAAAGACCTCGCTGGGCACGGGCACGAGTGAGACCCAGGGCAGCCAAACCCACGATTATTTCCCTCCCTCCTGCAGCTCCGCGTCCCCCAGCACCGGGGGAACCCCAGCCGGAGCCCTACAGACAGCATCCTCTGCGCCAGCCGTGGCTCAGCGCTGCAGCCGGAACGTCGTCTGCTCTGAGCGAGGCAAGGGGCCCTAAAAACTAAGAGACCGCCGCGCTATCAACAGCTGTATGGCTTGGAAGCAAGGAACCACGAGTCTGACGTGTTTTGGAGATTAACTGTAATTCCAGTGCCTGGTGTCCGGCCCTAGAGCAGCACGGTTCACCCGCTCAGTGCAAGTTACAGCCTCACCCACCTTCCAGACGAGCCTGTGGCACACCAAGGCAGGAGGCAGCCTAGGCTACACTAAAGAACCAGGCACAAACCACTTCAGAACCAGCACGTCCCCGTGCTTTGGGATGCTGCTAAACCTGGGCTTTAAGGGAGAGCAGGATTCAGGTGACGCCAGCAGCTGGAGGAACAGCAGACTGACACCCCCTGCTTCCAGGGCCTGGAGAGACCGCTGTGCTCACGCCACGTGCCCCAGAGCTGGCACCCACAGTTTTACCCGCCTGGGTTTTAACTGTTGGAGCGAACACAGCACCCGCCGCAGCGTGCAGGCAGCGTCACGGCTACGGGGCGCCCACAGCAGCGCAGGTTCTCGCCTTGCACCCTCCAGTGAAACTTACCTGCAGCCACCGGGACGTCAGCGCAATCGTTCGTGCTCCTGCAACAGCTGGAAAACCTTCCCCAGGTACGTGCCCAGCTGTTCTACTGAAAATACCCTGCAGTGATTCGTCACGGAGTACTCACTTTGTGCTTGGAGGAGATCACTAAGGACCAGGAGACCCAAGCTGGCCTATGTAAAAGGTTATTTTTTTCGCAAGGAGCATTAATAAGAGGGGATGGCAGGAAAGCACCAGTGCTGCACAAAATTCGCTCTGGATGATACTCACAGCAGTTCGTGCAGGGTTATTGCATGGCCTGCCAAAGGGACAGGACAAAGGGAGGAAAGCACAGCTGGAGCCCCAAGCCCTGGGGTGCGATTACTGCTTTCCAGTTAGAGAGCAGCTGGCATGGCTGTGACACGAGCGTTTATCTGAAGCGGGAGGCACCTGGACAGAGCACGGGCAGTGCAGAAAGGAGTCAGCTCACGGCGATGCACGCAGCTCCAGGAGGGAAATCACCAGGACAGAGCATCAGGGAACTGCACTGGGGCCCGTGGGGCCTCTGTCCCTAACAAACGGCATCGTGCATGGAGCAGCTTTCACGTCACCCGGGCACAAGTGGAAACGGCCCTACAAGATGCAGCTGGAAATGTCCCCCGTACCCCCATGTCATCAGCAGTGACACGAGGAGACTTGGGCTGCCAACGGTGTAAGTGAGGATAAATGAGTATCATTCACCACACAGTGGTGTTGAACTGGTGAGCAAGAGGAAAAGGGGGTCCTGAGGACTGCGAGCATTGGGATGCAGCAAAACACTGAGCATCAGCACAGAAACCAGTGAACCGACCCCGCGGCAGCAGCTGTATAGGGTCAGACATCTCTGGGGGCTTTGCCTGGATGGGAAGGGTCGGGGGGTCCGAGGTAGAAAGCGACCCTCACACAAGGTGGGTGTACTCAACTCCACCAGTACCCGGAGCAGGATGCTCGGCACTGCTTCTGCTGCTGTCACAAGGCAGGTCTGCAGGTTTGCTGTGCAGGGACGGGGCCAGCGCCAGGCCAGCAGGGTGCTGAGCCTGCTGCCATACATGGGTATTTGTGAGCGCTCACCCACCGCGACTGCAACGCGCCTGCGGGGCTGCGTGCTCCTGCCTGCTGCTCACACGGCTCCCAGGCTGTGCCTGCAAACCTGTAAGCTTCCTATCACAACTGGACATTCAACTGATTTGTCAAAGAAAATCCCGATTTCACCTAGAACAAACGCCAAAAGCATTTTCAGATAGGCTAAGAAAAGCTACTGACTTCTGCAGGAATCACAACCCCTAATCTGACCGAGCCCACCTGAGCTTTTGCAAACCTTTCTGCCCCATCGGTCACATCCTCGGCACGCTGTGCTGCCTCCCGGCAGAGGGGAGAGGAGCTCAGGAGCCCGGCAGACGGAGGAGACGGAGGCTGCCCGGACAGCACGCACCAAACCGCCGGCACAGGGAAGGGACCGTGCTGCCTGCGCTGTCCCTCAACGCCCCAGCAGCAGCAAGCGCTGGGCCACGTGTGCTGAGCAGCGCGTCCTGCCCAGGGCCCGGGCTGATCCCAGCAAGAGCGAGCCCCTTTCCAGCCTCGCCACCGAAACCTGCAGGCGCGGAGGCCTCGCCGATCTCCCACCTATCGCCGTGTCAGCACCCGCGCCTCCTCGCTCCCTGCATCCCGGCCCAGCGCCGATTCCTCGAGAGGTGCTCGGGGACTTTGAAGCAGCTGCTGCTGAGCTCCGGCTTCCCCGGCGAGCAGCGCCACTTGGCAGCACCCGCCGCGTCTGCCAGGCGCTAATTAACGCCCTCTCCTACGCGCTGGCCCCGCTGCCAGCTCCGGGGATCTGAAACCGTGCCCGAGAGCATCCAGCCAGCTCCTGAGTGCTGGGGATCCCTTAATACAGGGGTGTGCAGGGGAGGCGGGGATCGGGGGGGCTGCAGGAGGGGACCTGGCCCCCCAGGGCTCCCCATGCTGACAGACGAGGCGGTAGCAGAGCTTTGGGCCACGAGGGATCCCCTCGGCATCACGGCCCGCCTCGGGCGGCTCCCGAGCCCCGGGGCCAGGCGTTGTGCCCGCCGGGGCCGTCCTCCCCCCCCACGCGTGCCCGTGCCCTGCCCGTGCCCTCCCTTCCCCACCCGGCCCGCAGGAGGCTGGGGGGGGGGGGTCCCGCGGCGCCCCCCGCACCTACCTGCAGCGGGGCCGGGCGGGTCGGGTCGGGTCGGGTCGGGTCGGGAGGCGGCGGGCGCGGCGCTGCGCAGCCCGAGGCCGCTCGGGGGCTTTTGTTGGCGGCGGGGGAAGGCGGCGCTTGGCGCTCGGCGCCGGCCCGGCTCGGCCCGGCCCGGCCTGATGTCACGGCGGCCGCCCGCCCCGCGGGGCTGTGCGAGAGGGCACGGCCCGGCCCGGCCCCGCCGCCATGCCTGAGGGGCCCGCCTCAGCGGCCCGCCGGCCCCCCACGCGTCTCCCTGTCGCCGTACGTGTCCCCCTGTCACCTCACGTGTCCCCCTGTCACCCCACACATCCCCCTGTCACCCCATGCAGCACCCTGTCACCATACGTGTCCCCCCGTCACCCCGCACATCTGTCACCTCACGCCTCCCCCTGTCACCCCATATACCCCCCTGTCGCCATACGTGTCCCCATCACCTCTCGTGTCCCCCTGTCACCCCATGCATCCCCCTGTCACCATATGTGTCCCCCGGTCACCCCACACATCTCCATGTCACCTCACATATCCCTCTGTCACCCCATGTATCCCCCTGTCACCCCACAGAGCCCCCTGTCATCCCATGCATCCCCTTTTAACCCCACACAGCCCCACTGTCACCCCACACATCCCCCTGTAATCCCACACAGCCCCGCTGTCACCCCACACAGCCCCCTGTAACTCTATACATCCCCCTGTCACCCCACACAGCCCCACTCTCACCCCACACAGCCCCACTGTCACCCTACGCAGCCCTGCTGTCACCCCACACGTTCCCCTGTCACCCCACACAGCCCACTGTCACCAAACCCTACCGAGTCCCATCACTAACCCATGTCCCTCGGTGCCACGTCCACACATCTCTTAAATACCTCCCGGCACGGGGACTCCCCCACCTCCCTGGCAGCCGGTTCCGATACCTGACCCCCCTCTGCGTGAGGAAATTCTTCCCGACGTCCAAGCTAATCCCGCCCTGGTGCACCTGAGGCCATTGCCTCATGTGACCCGAGAACAGAGACCGGACCCCTCTCTGCAGCCTCCTTTCAGGTGGGGTCTGCCCTCAGCCTCCTCCTCTCCAGCCTGAACACCCCCAGTCCCTCAGCTGCTCCTCACAGCTCTTGTTTCCCAGCCCCTTCACAGCTTCACTGCTCTTCTCCGACTGCGTTCCATATCTGAATATCTTCTAGAAGATTCAACCCATTGGAGCTCACCTGAACTCAGAGGCCAGCAAAAGCCAGGAGCCTCCAGGAGCCTTTAAGAGGGGACACCGTGGAAGAGAGCGGTTTTGCTGGTGCCTGCAGCAAACGCTCCTATTTAATTTATCTAGCATGGGCTGGCCTTTTTCTACTTGAAAAAGAAAGAGACCACCTACACATCTTTGGGGCTCAAGGGTCCCTTTCTGCTCGTTCTCTTCTGAACCACAGTGCCCGAGGCAGGCAGGCAGCCTGTCTGCAGCAGGCTCAGAGCCTGGGCACAGCTTCACGGGACAGAGCCGAGAGGAAGGGAGGAGCGGGAGGGGAGCAGAGGGAGGTGCTTCCTTTGGACCTAGAAAACTTTGGCATTGTATCCTTTGCCCTGAGCTGTGGGTAAGAAATTCCTGGTCCTGAAGCAAGACCTGAAATGCAGGGAGGGGACGAGGATCACGAGGGGAAAATGCTGCTCATGTCCTGTGCGCAGGGCAGAGGCACCTAACTTCTGTCCCAGAGGAACAGGATGCCTCAGAGTAGCCGCGCTGCCACGCTGGGTGACAACGCTTCGTGTGGGAACCCAGGCCCTGACCAAGCAAGGACAAGCCGAGCACAGGTGACCTGGCAGGCATGGCCCATCCAAGGGCTCAGAGCACCACAGGTCACCTCGTCACTCGGGGACATTAGGAACAGGTAGGTGACTGGTGTTAGCTGGGCATTCAGGGCCCACGTGCAGCTCATAGTTAGCAGGGTACGGCCATATCACTGAGTGGGGCACCACCAGATGCCATGATGCACATTGCCAAGAGGACAGAGACGTGAGCACCCTGGTGTCACCCAGAGCAGTTGGTCATGGCAGCCGTGGATCTTCCACAGGGTTCCCTGAGGCCTTGTTGACAGTTACACTCCTACCCCTGAGCTGCTGCAGCCACAGCTCATGGCTGCGTCCTTCCCCTCAGGGTTGGGAAACCTCTGCCAGATGACTCAGAGGAAGTGTCTAATGCACAGCACTTGGTGCTGCAGATGTCAGCCTCCAGCAAACCTGGACAGAGTTGGCCTCTCCAGCTGACTTCCCCTGGCTGTGCATCAGGGTTTGTCAGGTTTCAGAGGCTCACATACCCCTGCTTCTTTTCTCCGGAGATGGAGTGTGTGAATTAAAAGCTGACTCACAGCCTCGGCCCTCTGCATCCTAAAATTTGGGGTCCACTGCTGCAAACCTCAGGTCTGCTCTTTGCTCTGGGGCTGCTTGCTCCAGAAGGGGCTGGAGGAGGAGATCAGACTTGTGAAGTACCTAACCCTCTGTAAGGAGGGAGTGAGGTCCAGGCCTGTCCCCTCCCCGGCACGGGCAGCGGGATGCCTTGCTGTCTCAGTGAGACGCTCTTCCCTTTCAGGGCAGAGTCCAAACTCATTCACATCCCCGAGCAGCAGAGCTACCGCTCGGGCTGTGCACCGCAGGCTGGCTTCAGCTCTTCATTCCCTTTCATTGCTGCAGCCTCACCGTCCATTCAGCAGCACCTAGGAAGGAAGGAAACAAAAAGTTTTCACTTCAAGACTCCTTTTCTAGCAGGGGGAAGAAGGCAAAGCAGCTCCAGGAGCTCGGGCATGTGCTGTGGGTCCCCACGCCATCTAGTGTCGCACCAGCAGTGGGATGCTCCACGGTCTGCTGCAGGGCTGGGGACGTGCAAGCGAGGAAGGCGGTGAGACTGTGGGCCCTGCAGCCTCCTAAGCAAGGTCAGTGGGTGATGTGCAGCAGGGACCTTAACCCGCTCCAGCTTTATTTCCAAAAAGACTTGAGCACGTGCTTGGCTTCACACAGCACAAATTGCCCCAGCAGCTCACGATGGTGCAGTTAAAATGTGCCGGAGACGTCATGGGCACCTGGGAATGATCCCACCAGCAGGTTAAGGCAAACAGTGTCCTGGATTGGTGAACTGGGAACCAAGCTGCCAAAAGGAGTGACCAAAGACAATGTGGGGTTGCAAGAGATCAAAAATGGTGCTAAGAGCTTGAAACAAAACCAGCAGTATTTGTGGGACATTGTCAGGGTAACCAAATCTTAAAAGAGCGTGGAGTTCACAAGCTGTTAGATTCTGTCTTTGATCTACCGTAGTACCCGTGGCAGGTTTTGTAAACTTATTTTTCAGCAAACATAAAAGGACTGATTTTTTTTTTTTTTTTGAACTCCAAACAAACAAGCTGCTGGCAGAGGTGCATAAAAAGCACAAACCTGGGCCATTCCAGAAAGCCATTTTATTATATAAATAAAGCGCTTATTTATAACAGAGCAGTTAAAGGAAATTCAGTGAGAAACTGAAGGGAAGGAAAACAGTACTTAAAGATGTTAGCAGCTGGAAGCACACAGACAGAGTTTTGTTCAGGATCTGGGAGCTGCATGGCCAGCAATATGTGCTCACGTAGATCATCCTGGGAGTAGATGTGGAATAATGTTTTTTGTTCAAAAGCTTCCTGCTGAGATAGGAAGGCCAGAGCTGAACTGAATTTGAAGGCATGGATCATAGGAAAGCAGAGGTGGGAATGTGTTCACGACTGTCAAGGATCCAGGGTGTGTTTGAGAGGAGGAAAGGATGGCAAGAGGCTCATAGCCACAAACAATAGTCCTTTCTTGCAGCCAAGTCTTTTTTTTTTTTTTTTTCCCTGGGGTTATAGTCCATTTTCAAGATAAATTGTATTTGGAATAGGGCTGCCATTCTTCTGGCTGTGGTTGCTACAGAGTGGGGGCAGTTTGCAGAAAGCACAGATTACAGCAGACATTTCCAGGAAGGCACTGGACTGACTCCCTGGCGTACAGAGCAAATCCCACAGTTCAGGGACTCATGCAGATCTGTGCACGTGCAAAGCAACTCTGCATCCCAGAAGTAACGGTACATATGCCAGAAATTTTGGGATCACTGTTTGTATGATTTATAGCCAGTTCTCATGAGCTGTGTCTGTGCAGGACTTCTTGGCATCCAGAAGTTTAGTCAGATGTCCAGGAATCCTGGACAGATGTAGAAAACTCTCTAAATACACTTGGGTAAAATTCCTGTAAGGAAAAGAAAAGGCAAGTTTTAAAAACATAAATGGCTGATAGGCAGTTTTCACAGGAGTGCGGGGTGGTCTTGTCAGCTGTGAAGGAGAAGGGGGTGGCCTGCAGCCCTGTTACGACATTGCAGGTGGAGAAGACACTCGGAGAATCGTAAGCCACACCACTAGCGTGGCTGTGCACATCGCTGCGCTGAAGCTATGGCTCACATCAGCCTGGCATGCAGCCAGAAGTAATTAAACGCTTGAAGCAATAAATGCAAAGTAACGGAGCTCCAGGCCTGATCCAGCGTGGGCTCAGCAGGTTTGTCACCATGAATAACTGATCCCACTGGGAAGAACATAACATAAAGGACGGGAAGGCCACAGCTGGTCAGCCCAAATGGGACCCAGCAGGCCCACATCTCACAGTGGCCAGGAGCGGGTGCCGACGGCTCCCAGCCTCCAGCACCCTCCAAAGGCCTTTCTGAACCAAGGACAGCGACTTCGTATTTATGACCCATGATTGATTTAGTGCCGTTAATCTGTCCAGTTGTATTTAAGCCCATTTCAACACCTACCATCCTCACTGCCTTGCTAGTTGGAGCTCCATACTGAACTACATACTATGTGAGGCCATTTTCCTTGTCGCTCTGTTCTGAAACCTTTCCGTGCTAACGATTCCTAACTTCAACTTTGTGATTTTAGACTGCTAATGAACCATGATCTGGTATTTTTATGGGCATTTAATAGCCCCTAATGTGGCCCCTAGTTCTGTTCATTGGAGTGGGCTCTAATAATCTGCATGCTGGAGATATCAGATATGCTGCGCTGGGTTTTCCCTGAAGCTGCTCTTTTAAGACTAATGGGCAAATGCCATCTGGTCTGGGGGATTTGTTGCCGATCACTCAGCAGCACGCTCGTTCTGTGCTTCCTCTGCTGAACAATTCGAGGCGAACCCAGCAGCTGGCCCCACAGAACAACCCGAAGGACGAGGGGGCAGCCCCCGGGCGCTGTGCGAGAAACGTGCTCGGGGAAACGCAGCCGAGAGCTGCCAGGAGGGGCTGCTCGGGGCCGTGCTGCGGCGCTGCAGCCACGAGGGGGGGCTCGGGGAAGGCACAACGAAAAGGTTTCGGCTGGGAACGGCCGCAGCGGGGCTGGGAATGCCCGCAGCGGGGCTGCAGCCGGGGGAGCCGCGGGCCGAGGGCCGGGCGGCCGCTGCCTCAGGGCAGTTCTGCGCCTCGCAGCTCCCCGGCCCGCCTTAGGCAGGGCTTTAATGACGAGAAAAGCCCCAAGCGGCGCCCTCACGGCACCCTCCTGGCGGAGCGGGACCGCCCGGGGACCGCCGCCCGCCGTGGGGCCGAGGCCGCCATTTCCCCTCAGCTCCCCCCTCAGCGTCGCGGGGCCCCGCCGGGGCGCTGCGGGGCTGACGGGCGGGCCCGGAGCTCCCGAGCCCCGAGGCCGGGCCGGTTCCCGGCGCCACACGGGCGGGGTGCCGGCGGCTGCCGGGATGGGAGAACGGGGAGCAGGAGACGGGAGAACGGGGAACAGGAGACGGGGGAGGCGGCAGCGGGCGGCGCTGTGATGGCGGCCAGCCCGCCCAGCTAGGGCGGGAGGGAAGCAGAGGCTTCTGGGAGTTGTAGTCCAAGGGCGCGCCCAGGTGCGGCGCCGCGCGGGGGCCGCCGGGAGCAGTGCGCGGCCGGCGGCAGGTGCGGCGCCGCCCGCGGGAACTACAAGTCCCGGGATGCCGCGGGGCGCGGGCGGCGCGGCGGTGGCGGCGGTGGCTGTGGCGGCGGTGGGGGCGTAGCGAAGATGGCGGCGGGGGCGCTGCGCCCCGCTCCCGGCTGAGGTGCGGTCGCGCTCCCTGCGCCTCGGAGCGGCGGCGGCGATGTCGGAGCCGGAGCACCTGGGCGGGAAGCGGGCCGAGTCGGCGCGGCTGCGGCGGGCCGAGCAGCTGCGGCGCTGGAAGGGCTCCCTCACGGAGCAGGAGCCGGTGGCGGCGGGGGGCGGCCGCGGGCGGCACCGCGGAGCCGGGGGGTCCCGAGTCCGCTTCGAGGAGGGCGCCGTGTTCCTGGCCGCCTGCTCCAGCGGGGACACCGAGGAGGTGAAGCGGCTGCTGGGCCGCGGTGCCCGCGTCGACACCACCAACGTGGACGGGCTGACAGCCCTGCACCAGGTACCGGCGGCCGGCCCCGGGGTGTGTGTGGGGGGTGCTCCGGGGGCTCCCCGCGGCTCCCCCTCAGCTCCGAGAGGGGCCCGGGGGGCTCTGCCCTCGCCGCCTGGCCCCGCAGGCTTCGGGCGCTGCGCTGCAGGGGGGTGAAGGTGGAGGGAGCGCTGCCGGCTGCCTGCCACCGAGCCCCGGGACCGAGCCCCGAAACCAGGACGGGTCCCGGGGGGGCTGGCGGCAGCCCCCAGCGAGCTGCTGCCCACACCAGCCTCTCGCCGAGATGCTGAGACACCTCAGGAGCGAGTTACAGCTCTGGGCTGGCAGAGCCAGGAGCGTGGCAGGGAGCTAGGTGGCCCTTCTAGTATTATTTTGGGTCTTTTTTTTTTTTTTTTTTGGGGGGGGAATTCCTGCCTTCGTGCTTGGGGTGTGCTGGAATAGCCGTGCCCGCAGCGCTCACAAGGTCAGGAGGCTCGCTGGCCTCCACGCGTGTTGTGGTGGGGCTGCCTTGAAAGTCCCCAGAGCGCGCCGGGCTGGCAGCGTTTGTACAGACCAGAAAGTGCCCAAGATAAGCAGCACAGATTGTATTAACGTGCGTCCAAATGTGCTAAAGATCATAAAAAAGTAGTCATAGAAGTTAGCCTCAGAATGGTGAACCTTCCCTGCCTGGGGATACGTGCGGTGTTTTGTCTGTGGTGTTTGCTGCCGTTGTGTAAATTGACAGGAACGTGAGGGAGCGTGTGGTATCGCTCCCCTTCAGCATTGGGAAACCTGTTGATATCTAAGACTAGTTCAGAATTTAGCAGGGCATGTGAAATCAGCCTCCCAGATTGTTGCATCTGGTCAGTGAAATGAATCCGATTTGAACCGGGGCCAGCCTCAGGAAGAAAACTTTCTTAGCTCGAGATCTCGTAGATTAAGCATGGAGTGCTGTAGCGGGACTGGGGAAAGAGGCACAATCCAAGACTGACATCTGGAAGCAATGTCTTTGTAGAGACCGATGTGTTAGTAGCACAAATAGCAGTAATCGAGTTGATTAGGTTTTCTTTTTTGCTTGGGTGACATTATTAAACAGAAATATTTTGGAGGCTTAAACGCTTGGTTCACGAGCTCATCTGCTTGTGGCTGTCAGCGGACCAAGGAGCAGGGGGCTTTATTTGTTTTCTTCTGGAGTTCCAAAAATAAGCTATAAAGCAAACAGCGTAGGGGCTTACAGTCCGTTCTCCAGTATAGCATGTATACGTTTATTGTCACATAATTAAGAAAACACACAAATGTTAGTGAGAGCTGTTTATTGAAGATCTGAGTAGTACTGAAAGCCTTTTGCCAAGGAAGAAGGCTGAGCGGAAGGTGGGTGGAAGCATGGCAGAGCCGGGATGACTTCAGGAGGATTTTGCAGCCAAGGCTGCGATGATCTTTTTCAGAAGTGTCAGCGTGTCTTGCTGATGCACGTAAGTGGGACGCTCAGCCAAGAGCCTATCATGAAGTGCGTTAGATTCATCAGACGTTGATCAATGGATAATTATTTTTGCAAGGTCAAACTTCTTGAGTATATGGCAAGCCGTAATCACCAGGCAGCCCACAAATACAATTCTGTATATGGAAAGACTTGTGTCTGAGGAGCTACCGAAGTATCGGGTAACGCATCGAACAGTAGCACCTAGGCCCTGGTACTTTGAAAAGCTTTTAGATGAGTGACTAGTTGAGCAGATGCTAACTGCTCTCCTGCTTGAGTTGCTTCTTCAGAGCTTTACAGGAAGGGAAGATGACTTTACTTTCAATTTCATAAAAGCTTTGTTCCAGCGTCCCATTAACGTTTTCTCACCTTTGTGTCTTGGACAATGCTGAGGTGATGTGTGGCCGAAGAGAGGTTCTTGCGCAGCCAAATGGAACAAACACTGATTTGTTAGAGGGTTTTTACATGTGTGGTTTGATTGTATAAATCTGTATCAGATGAAAATGCTTGTCGTCGTGGTTGGAGAGGTTTCTAGCAGTTCCTTATCACTGAACACGTCCAAAATATGTTTGTTCCCATATTGTATAGGGACTGATGCTGTGTATGGAAAAGTGTCAGCTGAAGTCCAGTTAATTGACTCTCCAGAGAGCTGGTTGACAAACTGAGGGAATATAGTGCATGGGAGGATTTTTTCTTTTAAATATCTTCTCTTAGAGCTAGGAACGTAGCATTATGAGATACGGAGCAGATGGTAGTGACTGCCCACCCACCGTTGGTTAACATTTGTAAGACCAAATGGCCGTGCAGTGGGGAAGGTGACTCTACATATTGGAAAGAGTGGGTAACTTTTTTATTTTGGTTAAAGAACTTAGTGAGACTTGCTCTGTACAAGCACGTGTCTTTTCAGGTTATGGAAGGCTTAACTAAGTCAATTGACTTAATTTGTCGGAGTCAGCATCTGCTTCTACAAAACGTAAGGCCAATCTCACAAATTGCGTTAGTTTGTTTGAAGCGCGCAGCGGCCCCAAACGTTGTGTGGCTTTCAACAAAGGTAAATTACACTTTCTCTAGTATCTGGGCCACTGTGACTAAGAGTAATTGTGTACTGTCTTGCTAGGTGAGAAACTGTCTGCTATTTATAGCTATGAAGCTGTATTTTGAAAATAACTTTTTAAATTACAAGTGGTGTTCCTGAGCCTCCAGCTTGTCATCATCCTCTTGGAAGCACCGAGTGCGGCATTAACCCAGACCAAAGGCTGGCATCAGTGTCTGTTACCTGCACTGCGGCTTCAGCCCCACTTGCATCTTTACATCAGTGACTTCTGGGTTAACATCGATCCCATGTTATCAATGAGTAATCTAATTTCTTGAATTCCATGTATTTTTGGCAATGGTTTTCTGCTTAGCACAGAAGGAAAGGAGAGATACTAGCTGGATGTGGGTGAACATTTAGAAATCATCAAGCAAACCACCACCAGCAGGTGAAGCAAAATATTGGTTGCTGTTGAACTTCTTCGGTGTTTGCAGATGGTGGGAAGCAGTCATGTAATGCTTTCTTCCTCCTGAATGGCAGACGAAACCGAAGACTAAACTTTCATGAAAATTGAGTCTTAAGGGGGGAAAAGAGTATGAAGCTTCTAGTTGGGAAGGCATCTCCAAATGTAGTAGGCAATGCCTTTATGTCTGTAAGGACTTTCAGAAATGGTGATGACATAAAAGATTGTTTATCCTTTGTCTGCCCTTTGATTTACCGGCTGTTTCCCTCTTGCCTGTTCCATGGGGAACTGAACTGCCCATGAAACAACTCCTGAGCCTGTCATTTACAACACTCCTGAAGTAGCTCGGCACTTACTTTTTTGATTTATTTTCAGGTGCTGGGCAACCGTGGTAATTCAGAAGCTGCTTCATGAGAAGTCAGGTACCTTGCACAGTGATTCTGGCGTGGATAACTGAGACTGCAACCTCCCCAGCAGTCCCAGATTAAGTTATTCCTGTTTCTGAGTCAGAGCTGTAAAACCATAGGCATGTCTCGTTGCTCTCCAGAGCTGTACAAAGCAGCATCCATGTCATGCTAAAGTTGGTTGACTTTTTTTGATTGCTCTTCAGCAAATTTGGTCCTTTTATTTACTCTCAAACATTAGGTGCAGTCCTAGGAAAGCAGAAGGCTACGCAGTTTTTGGACCATCCAGAAACACAGCTGAGGGCATGATGTGTTTAAGACCACTCTCCACTACCACAGTCGGGAGAACGTTGTAAGAACCACCAAGGAGCTAACGCTGGAACAAAATCCAGGAGACTGAGGAGAAGGCAGAGAAACTTCATACATGGATTGTGGGTTTGCACTTTTTCTAGCAAGGACAGCTCGTGCTGTGAGAGCATCGAGCAAAGGTTTGCTTGTTCCTCTATTGGAACTGCAGCAGTAGCCGAAGCAGCATGGATTTGTTTTAAGGGATAACCGAGATTGTTCCAGCAGTTCTCACCAGAAGGGCAGTGGCTCCTCACACAAAGCACAGGCACAGCAACAGCTTCTGGGAGGAGTTTTGTAGGCACCAAAAGGTAAAAGCTAGCTTGTGCCTAGAAATGTGAAGGTGTTATAGCACTACATACAACGACACAAATTGAATGACGTGTTCAGTTATTACGCACGCGTGTGTTTGGGGCATCACGGCTGTTTTGAAGGTAGTTTAGCTTCTGATCTTTTAATTGGGGGTGATAGTGCCATACATCAGGCTGTTTTTAAGACTGGGTGGCTGCATTGTCTAAAAATACATTAATCCTTAGAAGAGAAGGTTATCTAGGGACAGTCAGACCTTTTCCACCATGCTCTGTGAAGTTTCTTTCCAACGATATGCTTCTGTCAGTGAAAACAGGCATTGCAAACTGTTTATACTGTGCTTAATGTCGCTCATCAATCTGAAATTTGACACTGTCAGAAATCGGCTTTATCAATAGGATAATTGTAATACTTCTGTTTGGGCTCCGCTCGTAAATGGGAGTGCGACGGTATGTTCTGACTGAAGTGAGAGAGCTTGGAGCCAGCTAACGTACAACAGGAACACGTTAGGCAAAGCTAGTCAAAATCCCAAGTGCTCTTTTACCAACCTAACGCTTTTATTTTCTTGCTGTGGGTGCACTCAGTCCCTTTTTCGGCTTGCTGTTTTGTCCTTGTGGGTTAGTTCAATTGTCTGTCCCTTGCATCTCTGTTCAAAACAACCTCCTAAGTGGGCAAAATTAACTCTAGACTAAACAAACCAACCTTGAACTGAAATGAGTTAGAGGCTCGGGGAAGCCTTCCTTTGTTTTGTTCAGGGCAGTTTCTCAGCTGGTTCGTTAGGCTTTGGGAAACTGAAGCCAACCACAGCAGTCACTCAGCTACTGGGAGGAAACTCACTTTGGTGCCGTAAGTAGATGGATATTTGTGATGGGAAGTACGCATCTTCATTGTTTCCTTCCTCAGCCTCTGTTTATCCTATCTAGTGATTAGATGAGTCAGGCTCTGTTTCTCCCCATAAACAGCGGGCGAGGGACCTGACAGAATCTTCAGCTACAGTTTCCTTTATGGCAGCCACCAGAAGTGGCGGCCCTGGTCCCTCGTGCTGCCCCGTGGAAAAGTTTTGTCTCTGCAGCAGTGCTGCTGGGCGCTCCAGAGCTCCGGTCCCGTTTGGGAAGTGAAAGTAGTCCGGGGACGGCTTGTTGTGCTTAATGCAGGTACCCAAAGCTTTTCGACTTGTACAAGTGAAATTCTTGAGCCTAAGTTAGAGAGAAGTCATCTTGTCTGAATCAACGTTGGTTGATAAGGCTGAAAGCTGGCTCAGCCAGAGACGGGACCGAGCACTGCCCGCGGTGCCAGGGGCGGTGTGCTCGTACGGGGCTGCAACCCGCCGAAGCGCTCAGGGCGGCGATTTTGTGCCCAACTCTCTCGGCTGTAACCTCGGGGAAACTGCAGCATCCTGGCAATTCATAACGCCGCTCGTGCATCTTAACGGTGGACGTTAGGGGCTGGGGGCTTTTTCTCTTACAAAGAGTTTTAGAGACTTAAAATTCAGTGGAGGTGGTGTGGGGGCTCGTGAGACGTCTTAGTTTCTGTATGATGTCCTGAGATAATTACTGGCTAATGTTACGATATAAGGCTTTGGGGTTGGTGTGCCGGCTCTCAAATGAGGAGTATTATATCCCATAAGTCAAAAAGGCACGTCAGGCTGTACATTAGAGCAACCCTTGTAAGAAGGCTGGGAGAAGGGAATACTGTGCGAGTAGCTGTATAAATCAAGGGGTTTTACTTTCTAACTCTTTAATACAAATGAGGGCAGGGGGAGCATTAAATACTCTGAAATATCTGCGCTGCTTTAAAAAAAAATTGCCTTTCTGCACAGGGCTGGGATAGAAAATGAGCTAAAAGGAAACCCTAAAAGAGACCCTTTCAGGGGAATAGTGGCTCCCAGCCCTGGTTGCAAGCTCTCCGTAATGAGCGAACTGTTTGACCTAGTGCTTACGGCAGGGCCCTAGCACGGTGAAGGTGCCCAGGAGAAATCCTGGGGTCTGAGTGTGCAGTTTATTTTCAGCTGTCCTGAAGGGAGGTGCAACAGCTGTCCCTGCGATCTCCTTTATTGGGCTGCAGCAAACTGATCTGCGCGGGGCCCAAAGGTGCAGCTCGGAGGAGGAGGTGTTCGCTGTGCCTTGTTGGGAGCTCTTCGCTTCGTCAGAACTCAGAGGGGGTGATTTGGTGGGGATTTAGGCGCCTATTTTTATGGGGTTCGCTTCAGCATGAATGGATTTAAGGACAGCTTCACGGCGCAGTCCATGTGGGCCTGTGTAGGGAAATGTTTTCAAGCTTTTGTCATTTTCTTGCCCGTGGAGGGCAATGTGGTGTGCCGGTGCTGCCGAAGCTGTGCAGAGCGAGGCTGTGATAGAGCTCCTACCTGCAGAGCTTCGAGGTGCCAAATCCGATTTCCTCCCCTCCCTCTTGAGATGCATCTCGTGCTGTGGTGGAACAGGCCTCTTTGGCACAGGACTGTTCTGAAATACTTAATTCTTAAAATGTGTTTGTCACAGGAAAATTGTGCTCCTAGATTCCCAGGGTAGTGCGAACGCTATCCCACGCTGCTGACAGCTGAATCCCGGGAGCCAGGCCTCTGTTTTCCTATCGAGCTGCTGAAAATTATGAACATCAAAATTCTCGGTTTGGACACCTACGCAGCTTCTCGTGACAGCGCTCATCCATAATAATTACAAAGTACAGTAGTTACAAATTAGCATTATTTTAGAAAATACAGGTAAGTACACTATTGTTAAATATTTTCACGTTAAATAAATTTTCTGGAAGATCAGTCTCCTTCCAGCTTTAAGCTCTCAGCTCAAATAGTCTTTGTTCATCCAGAATAACTGGAAAAAAAAAAAATCACTCGTTAAGAATAAATGGTGTGAAATTTTTTTGGTATGCTGTTTTTTCTCAGTCGCTTCTTTCTTGTAGCTGAAAAAAGTGGAACAGTCTTAACTTGTAAGAGTCTCACTAGAAATGTTTCCGTAATACAATAAGCTGACCTTGCAGAGGGACACAAGCAATTTCAGCATTGCTTTTCCAGCATTCAGCCTGCTCATAAATCTTTGTGAAATGTACAGAATGCAGAATGACCACCTGCCATTAGCCTTTTATGTGTCACTGCCTTTTCAGGGTAAAACTAAACCTAGCCCCTCTGTGCTCCTCAGCTGGAGCATTGATTTGCCACAGCGATTGCTCACCATCCATTTCTGGCATCTGTCTGAAGCCACCTCCTATTTATAATTTGTCATTCCTCGCCGTCTTAGACGGTTAATGCCGTTTCGCTACAAAGCTTTGTGCTTTTTACGCCTGAAATCGTGTGACAGCAGCAACCTGTGGTACAAGACCTTCTCTAAACGCAACTGCTGGTGTAGCAAGGTGCAAGGACTCTAGCAGGGATTTAGTGAGCCCATGCCACTTTGTGGGGCTTTGCTGGCCTACCCGGCTTGTGTCTGTTTAGTTCAGCCTTGTAACTATAACGCTGCAACCCACATGGATGTAAAGCAGCTTGAAGCTGCGGTAAATACAGCACCACGGCCCAAAGGGGTGTAGAGCAGCGTGAAGCCGAGGGGCCCGCACACGGAGCTGCGCCGAATTAACCGAGCTGTTCCTCCAGCCGAGCGGGTGCATCCCGGAGTGGCGCTGCAGCTGTTCATCCTGGAGGCAGGGGACGAGCAGGGTTTCTCTTCCAGGATTTGAACTCATGAGTATCAGCTTTACCCAGTCCTATTATTAATTACTGGTCTTGAGTGACAACCTGATACTTGCTGCAAGATGTTGAGAGGGGTTTCTCCCTTGGAAAATTGCTGGGGCTGTGAGTGGTGGGGCTGCCTTTGGTTGTGCTGGTGGAGCTGAGGCAGTGCCCTGAGTTACACCGCGGACAGATCCCGCTGCTGCCAACGGGAGTCTTCAGAACACTTACCTTCCTCAAATACTTCTGGGGTTTTGAAGGATGAAATGTTCTAAGTTTTGTTCCCTGGTTTCTGTAAGCAAGATGTGTTCTCAAGTGCTGACAGTTCCTTTCGTGGATAGCAGCTAGGTCTGAGGCGGCTGGCTGTTAGCCCAGCCTGCGCTCCTCCAGGAAGAGCTGCGCATCCTGAGCCTGGGTCGGAGGTTAGCTGCACCTGTGACAGTCACAAACACTACAGGGTGTTTAACTTTTGTATTTATTGTTTTAAGTGATGCGATCGTGCCAGCAGAAGTTCCTGTGTTAGCAAACTGCAAGCCCTCGCTTGAGACTTCAGATCAGTGTTGCAGATGATGTTTGTGCTGTTGGGACGATCTACGTGTTGCACTAATACAACCATTTCAGTTGCTAAAAATGATTATACTGGCAAAGATGCTTTCAAAGCAGTTTGATAGCACCATCAGGATGCTGCATGCTAGCCTGTTACCCCAACACCTGCCTTTTTTGATAAGAGGTGTGTTTTTAAGCAGTCTACAGCAAGCACCTCAACCGGAATCATGAATGCTGAACTTGAGCAGCTCTCTCTAGAGAAGGTTAGAAGGTGCTGCTGACTTTCTTCCAAAGAAAATGGTACATAGGCGAAACCTTTAAAGCTGGTTTTATCTTTTGATGTGTGTTTTCAGTTCTTGTCTTGCTTTATGCTTCTTCACTGCGTTCTCTGGGAGCAGACTGAACTACACCACGCTCCGGGGCAGCTCAGCTGACTACCCGCTGATATCCTTGTCAGTCACGTGAGCTTTTAGGGGAGTCTGCTTACCACGTGCAAGCTTTGGAAGGAAGAAGTTGTGTTCATAATGATTGTTTCAATGACATTTGAGAAGCAGAAAGTCAACATTGTGTATCAGAATCTCCTCCAGATGGTTACACTGATAGACTCCAAAGACAGTTATCTTGTCTGCCGCTCATCCTTCCCCTCTGCATCCCAGAGCTTACTGCGTGGCCTTTCCAGGGGACTAACGTGGGGCTGGCAGGCCCGTAACTCCCTGGATCGTGTTTATGTGATGGGTAGCGCTTACAAAAGGAATGTCCCTTTACTAGTGTCACCGTTGAAAGATGGCAGTGACAGCAGTCAGCTCCCTCCCCAGCCATGGATGCACCTTGCCTGGTCCCAGACATGATCAGGGACCGTTCCTTCTTCCTCATCTCGTTGTGGCTCTGATGTAGCACTGTGCAGCCAGAAGGACCTGTCTGCTCTTCCTGGGGACTTTCCTTAGTCTGTTCCTTCTACTATGCACCTCCTTGTTTTACCAGACTGCTCACCTGCAGCACTGCTGTAGCTATGTGCACTGCGTGAAGCTGCAGACGTGCTCGCCTGGAGCTCTTCGTGGTGACTGTCAGACACCCATGCACACAGCAAGCCAAACGTTTTTCCTGTGTTCCTTATGCCCCTGATATTTTTCCTTCTTTAAAAAAAAAAACACAAAAAAACTTTCATTTTGGGGGTGAGGTCCCCTGGCAGGAGGGAAAGGGAAGTGGTTCTCTCTAACTTGTCTCCTAACTTCAGAGTTCAGTCTTGCAGGAACGCACTTGGAGCAATTGCTGTTGTCTCATGCCTGCAGGGCCTTTTTGACTCTTAGTTGCAAACTTGTACAATGAATTAATGAACTAACTCAAAGATTCTTAGCACCAGGTCAGTTTTAAGGCACATTTTGACCTCTCTTCTTCAGGAGCAGGCACCCAGTATGTACTGCTGCCAGGGAATACCTCCCAACGGTGACGATGTTTGTCATTCTGTTTCTTACTGCCACTTGGTGAATGCTGCTTACCCTTCTCCCAGGCCAGACATCGGTGGCTCTTAAGGCTAGGGGTGTTGTCTTCTCTTATCTTGGCCGCCTTAATTTATTAATGTGCTTAGCAATTGTCTTCCAGTTGCTGGAGCATGCTTCTCGCCGCTCCCATGCGCAGAATGGCTGACGCTACAGGAAGCGCTGTAAAGCTGAACTCTTCTTTGGCTTGCTTCCACTTCAGCAGAGCCCTTTTACTCCCGGCCCAGCTGCCAGTTTAATCAGCAGCACTGCTGCACTTCCCATCCTGGCTGTTGCTCGGTGCCGTCTGTGTGGAAAGGGGTGCGGGTCTGCCCCTGAGTGAGCGGCTGTGGCTGTTGCAAGCAGCCCGTGGGTGACGGCTGCTCAGCGCCTGTAAATCCACCTGCAGGAGCGAGGAAAATAGCGCTGCTTGACAGCTTGTTCTGTTTTCCTCCTGTAGTCCCAGGTGGGATCTGGCTCCTCTGTGGTTTGTGTGCTGCTCTTGCTTGGTTCCACGTGTGGCTGCTGCACGGGGCGGCTGGCTGCTTTCTGCAGGTAGGGAATGCTCCAGGAGCTCGGACTCCCCAGAGCCTCTGACCTTGTCTCCAGTCCCTTTGTCACTTGCCTGCTTGCTGCTGTTTGTCTGCCAGACCCTCTATCGCTTAGCCAGAGAGCAGCTAATTACCTGTTTCGGGGAAAATCTGGAACACAAAAGGGGAAGAAGAAATTGGGGATCAGCTGCAGTGAAGTGACTAAGTCCAGCAGAAAAATGTCGACTCCTCACGCCTTCTGGAGAGCAGAGGAACAACACAGCTGCACGCTCACAATGAGCCCGCACCATCCCCAGTGCACGATGAGCTGCATCTGAGAGCCTGGCCGTGTTAAGACCATTGCGGCTCTGTGCAGAGGCTCTGCATGTGTGCCTTCCAGCTTTCAAGTGAGATTATGCACGCCTCTCCTTCTGGAGTCTCCATTCCTTCCCTGTTCCCTCACACACATTCCTCTCTTGTCTTAGATGTGGGACTGGAAGATGGAATATATTTGGAGAGATGTGTGCATGAGGGCAAGTGTATTTGCTACGAACAATGCAACTTAGGCAAATTCTGCTGCTTATGCCTATGGAAAGAGGGGGCCTTTCGATAACAAAAACAGAATTGATGATTTAGGAGAACTTTAATCCTAATTATTTCAAAACTGAAAGAACGGTATGCTGTTTCTTGTGAAATATCTTTTACGTGGGGTGGCCTGCATGCTTTCTCCTCTGCACAATAAGTGACTAATAGATCTCTGCTGTATTCAGGGAGCGCACAGTATCTTCTTTTTTTCCTGGGGAGCGTTAGGAGAATCTGAGTCTCAGATGCAGCTCAACTAAAGAGTTTCAAATGACAAATCTGTCCCAGGTTGGCCATTGTGTGCTGAATAACTTTATCGCTTCTCTGCGATAACTGTGTCTGTATGCCTTTACTATTTCCTGTACAAAGATGCTTAAAAAGAACTATTCAGCTTCCTGAGCTCTTTCAAGCTGCAGTATTGACAGAAGAGGTTCCAGAACTCCTCAGGCAAACGATGGAAAGCATCAGGTCTCCAGCACCAGGCGCTGTTTGTTCCAGAGGAGCTCGCGTGCCGTTACAGTTGTGTGTAGCGAATGACTTGAAAGCAAGGCGAGTAGCAGAGGACCGTCCCTGCAGCAGCAGGGTGGTTCCCACGTCGGTGGGCAGTGACAGCTCTCCTTGTGACAGCAGCGTCCAAACGAGGCACCAAGAGGAACCTGGGGAAGGAGAAACCTGAAGGGGGTTTCCCAGAGGAGTCAGCAAGCGTGTGGAGAGGGGAAGGCTGGTTGAGGTAGTACTTCTGGCAGGAAGATTCCCTGCATGATTATCCTTTATAGGATAATTAAAAAGGCATTATTTGTTACAGGTTAGTTAAGAAGAGAAATAAGATAGAACAGAATATGGCCAAATATATTCTCAAACGTTAAAGCAGTAGTTTTAATTTTAAAACTCAGATTTTTAGAAGCCAAGTAATATAACACCACATAAATGGTGGGCAATTATACCTTGTATTTAACAGGCATTTTATGGAATTTTTGGGTAACTTGTTGCAGCAGCACAAAGATTTTCTCAGCATCCTCTAAGCCAGAAAGACAAATGTGTACGTGTATGGGATAGCACCTTGGTAATCCATGATTTTGGGGGCTTTTTCTCTGTTCCTGGCTTACTGTAGCCTGAACTAATGTATCTGACTAACCACAGTATCTGAGTATTCTTGCGAAGGATGTGTTTTGTCTTTGCAATTTGTACCAGCTTTTCTTTCTTGGATGACTGACGAACAGAATTTGACCTTCGCAGCTCTAAATGGTTTGTCTTTTAAATTGATATCACTTGAGTTATTCTGAACAAGCATTCCCTCACGCTGAAAAAGATAAGTGGTAAATTCGTCTGTCTCTTGATGAGAGCCTTCAGGACTGTGCCAGCCTGTGTGCCAGCAGAGCCAAGGTTTAAACTTCAGAGCATATTGCATGAGTTATTTTTGATCCCTTATTAATAGTGGCTATAGAAAAAGCCCTTTGCTTATGGCCAAATATTGTCTTATAAGTGTTTCAAGTATTGGCTTGTCTTCAGTGCATGACTCTATCGGTACACAAAATCCATTCTTTGCCATTTAGCTAGGTGCTGTTAATCTTTAAGAAGATTATTCAACGTTGCAGAAAGTGAATAAGGAACAAAGAATTGATTGTAGTCACTGGCAGTGGATCCGCGTGCTGACATTATAGCCAGCTTCCTGCAAATTGTGCTGGTGACTTACAAATTCAAGCCCCATCCAAAGCAAGAACTGCTGCATTAGGGAAAACAAGACATTTCAGCATAACTTGATCCTGGGGTTATCTTTTACAAGAAAGTGTTAGGGAGTGAAACCCTCACAGTCTTGGCGGTTTGGGGCTGCCTGTGGACAAGGCTGGGGGCTCTTTCCTTGTTGGTTTTGTTGCCATGATCTGGTCTCAGTTTCTCTAAGCACTTTTCCCTTCTCCGCTTTATCCAAGCTGTTTTCCTAATTCTTTAAGGGGTGCTGTCATAGTTCTGTCTGTCACCTGGTGCCGGAAGCTGCCTCTCTTCCTCTACATCGTCTTTGGCATTTTGTCACTTGCTCTTTCTTGGGCCTCCTGTCTGTGCTGCCTTGATGGTGAAGGTGGCCTGCAGTTGTGGAGTTACCGATGTGTGGCTGGAAGAGATCACAGAAGACCTTCCGGTCCAGTCCTCTGCACCGAGGCCCGATCAGATTTATAAAAAATATTTTCAAAAGATACTTAACCAGTCCATTTCTGACCATTTTCAAAAAGTGCACGTCTGCATCTCCCCTGGAAGCCTGCTCCAGCCAGGCAAGCGGAGCAGTTAGGGAACATTTCTCAGCATTTGACTGAATTCCACTTTTCTGTAAGTGAAACTGAATTCTTTGTTTTGCTTTGGGACTATGGAGAAGGAGCCATTGCTTTCCCTTTCGCAACAATCCTCCCGGTACCAGAAGGCTGTTCTCTCAACGTTTTTTCTTTTACCTAGTTACAGCTAGTTTTATTTAATCTTTCCAACTAGCCGGTGTCTTACAAGCTTGCAGTGAGCCTTGGTCTCCTCTGGGTTTCTTAGGAGTGTCCAAATGTGTTGCTCTCAAACTGAGTGTCATATTTAAGTGGAGGTCTCTCCAGCCCTACAATAATCTTCAGCGCCTTGCAGCTCTCGTTGACTTTAATGTATTCCAGAATAAGACTTGCTTTCTTCTGCAGCAGCACCCCACTGAGTCATGCAGCCAAGCCTTAATTATCCAGTGGGGGTGGAGGTGAGGGGATGAGAAAGCAAAATTAAAGTAATGGTGTAGATCACCGATTCCGTGACAATGTAAGTAGTAAACGCTCCTTTTGATGGGGTCAGTTAAGACATTAAGCAAGCTCCGTGCTCCCTGGAGTGCCTGAGCTGCCGTGGTGTTGAGCGGTGGCCCCGTGGCCCGGCTGTGGCCGGGGGAGTGCTGTGCCGTGCCCTCGGGATGCTGCACGCACTGCTGCTCTCAGCCCAGCCCGTCCCGAATGGAGCCGGTGGTGGGCAGTGGTCCCCTCTAATGCCATGTTCTTTTCTGCCCTCGTTTTGCCTTAGGGTGCTGTATGGCTCCCACCTGAACGCAGGAACTTCCCAGCTTTGCTTTGTCATAAGAACATTTCTCTGGATGGCTCCGAATCTGAATTCGGAGCTCTCTGCCTTCTCCAGTCTGGTTTCATCTCACACCACTAAAACGGGATTTCTGCCCCCCCAGTTTGTTGAAATAATAGCACAGAACTGGGCCTTAAAGAGCTGCAGCAGCACGGATGGGAGCGTTTGCCCAGGCTCACGCTTTTATTGAATCCAGTGCTGTCCTGCTGCTTACAGCCGCGTGCTGAGCGGGTGCAGAGCGAGCGTCCTGCTTTCTGCAGACCTCGTCCAGCTTGTCCTCTTCTCATCTTCTGAATTCTGTAGCCAGTCTTTTTCCCAAAGCACCGTTTGTGTCTCCAGTGCCCTGCAAGTATTACAAGCCACGTTTGTGGTGCCACGTAAATCTGTAAGGAGTGCTTCTGAAGAATGGGGAAAGTCATTTGTTTCTGGTTTTTCCTTTAAGATATACTGTTTCTATTTCATGTCCCATTCGTGTCTATTGCATCCTTTTCAGGTGGGGAGGACTGGAATCTTTCACAATACCAGAAGCACACTGTACCATCTATTTATATAGAGGCCTAATGATATCTTCTGTTTTGTTCCATTCCAAATAATTTCTAGAATTTGCTTTGATTTCTGAGCTCAGAGCTGATGTTTTCCTACAGCTATTTGTTATAATCCTAAGAGCTTGTTCCTGAATGGCAGTAATAAGCTCAGAGCCTTTCATTTTGTTGTGTGACACTAGGTGTATTTTTTGCCTGTGATTCACTCTACAGTTATCCGCATTGAATTTCATCTACCATTTTCTCAGCAGTTGCTCAGTATTGTAAGATTCTTCTGCCGGTTCATCCTTTTCTTTATTCTGTTGAATAGTTTCATCAGCAAACTTTGTCCCCTCAGTCATTGTCTCATCTTCCAGATCCTTTGTTCAGTACATTGGGCAGCACAGACCTCAGGAAAGATCACCGGGAAGAAAATCTATTACATACTCCTCAGGGCTCTCCCCACTGTGAAAATATTTCCAATCATGCAGGGATCTTCTCTCTTATGCATGCAGCGTAGTGTCTTTAAGAGCCTTGGTGAGGGGCCTGGTGAGAAGCCTTCTGGAAATTCCCATGGGTTATATCCCCTGGATCTCTCTTGCCTTCATGCTCGTTTACCCTTTGAAGAGCTCCAGTGGGTTCGTGTCCTATGGCTTCCCTTTGTGAATGTGTTGGGGACTCTTCCATAGTACCGGTTATCCATGCATTCGTTATTCTGCATTATACCATCTTCATGGAATCATTGAATGGTTTGAGTTGGAAGGGACCTTAAAGCCCATCTAATTCCACCCCCCTGCTATGGGCACACCACCTCCATCCAGCCTGGCCTTGGGCTCTGCCAGGGATGGGGCATCCACAGCTTTTCTGGGCAGCCTGTGCCAGTCCCTCACAGCCCTTACAGGAAAGAATTCCTTCCTTAAATCCAATATAGATCTATCCTTTTTTAGTTTAAAATCATTTCCCTGTGTCCTATCACCCCGCTCCCTGACAAAGAGTCCTTCCCCAGCCCTCCTGCAGCCCCCTTTAGGCACCGAAAGCTGCTGTGAGGTCTCCCCGGAGCCTTCTCTTCCCCAGGCTGAACACCCGCAGCTCCCCCAGCCTGTCTGCTAATGTGAGTACTGCTTCTGTGAGTACCAGCAGCTTGGTTCTTCTTGGGTTTGATGAACTCTCTCCCTTTCTCTGTTCCAGGAGCTCCCTTACTTCCTAGTGGATCCTCCTGTCCATCATTCTCAGCCATCCGGTGAGGCACTTCCCACTTGCCTGTTTGTCAGGTCCCTCACATAGCGGTGACGTGACTTCAGGAGTAATATCCAATACCTACTTGTTCAGCTTTCTAATGCTAACCGTTTTGTTTCCAGAGCCTCTCTTACATTCTCATGGCTGTGTCTTGCCTTCAGCTGGTGAGCCACCACGCAGCTGATGGTTATCACCAACCCGGCTGTCTGTGCCTGGCCATGAAATCACTTGCTCGTGGCCTGCCTCTTGCTTCAAGCTGGGAACCAAGCCTGCACCCAGATGTGCCTCTGTGCTCTCAGGGCCATGCAGTCACGTTCCCAGCGGGCGGACCCACCAGCAGGGTTGTTCCCCCAACCTCAGTGCCTTCCTCCACTGAGCTCTTCCCCCTTCCTTCCCAGCTAGCACAGAGACGGGGCTGCTTTGTGATATCTTTGGGCCTCCTGCGTGATGCTCACTGCTTCTCTTTCCTCTTCAGCTGGCAGGGGGTGAGCCACTCGGAAGTGGGACTGCTTTATGGCTTTGTCAACAAACCCTGCCCTCGCCTCAATTTTTCCCGTTGACCAGGAGTGGCAGTTTAAGGATTGCCTGCCGCCAGCTCAGTGCACACCGATGACACAGTGCAATAAAGGTGGAAATTGCCATCTTCTAGCTGGACTTCTGCCTGGTTTTGGTTTACTCGAAGAATGAGTAATTGCCGCAGTTCCCCTGTTGGCCCAGTTACTCTGCCTGGCTGCTGCTTCTGCAAATAGTTCTAGAGGTGGAGAGCTTGCTGTCCCCAGCCGCTCCTCCCGTGGCCGTGTGGGTTCGTTGCTCAGTCCTGCCCTGGCTGCGGCCTTCTTCGGCATCTGCTCGCCAGGGCTGTGACCCTTAAAGCCCTGGCGGAGCACTCAGGAGTTCGTACGGGGCTGGCGGTATCTAAACCATGCAGGGCATCTGCGCGGCGCTGAGCAAGTAACTGGGTGTGTGCTTCTCTTACAGAAAACGTAAAGGCTTGTTTTGGGTCTGTTTCTTTGATCACAGAGACCACGGCTCTCGATTAGACTCGAAACGTCATTAATGTCGCTGGGGAGAGTTGACACCGTAGCTCTGTCCATCTTTCAAACCAGCAAGATATCTGGTGTCGTGCTTTGACAAGAGTTCAGTGCGTGGCAACATCCTTGGTACGCTTTCAGTGTCAGTTACTCTGTGCAAGGCTCTAGCAGAGAACTGTCATTCCAGCAGCGCTTGCCCCTCTCTAGGGGCTTTATTCTACAGGTCGTTTTCTTTATTTGCAACCACCTCTTTTTATAGGCTCCCCAGGGCAGCAGGCACAGCACCGAGCCTTCTGGAATCCAAGATGCATTTGGACAATGCTCCGAGATGTGGTTTAATTTTTAGGTAGCCCTCTGTGGAGCCAGGAGTTGGACCCAGTGATCCTTGCGGGTCCCTTCCAGCCTGGGAATTCTGCGGTTCCGTAGGTAGCAGCAGAACACAGTCCCTGACCTCTGTTTAGACTTTCATTGGCAGCATGAAGTGAATAAGCTCAGAAGTCAGCCCATCAGTGAATGACTTTGTGGCTGGTGGCCATGGTGAGATTTGCTTTAATTTGTTTTATACAGGATTTAAAAAAAAAAAAAAAAAAGGGAAAAGAAACCCTTTCTTATGCATTGGGAAGCCCTAATAGCATTAATTGATTTTTTTTTTTCCTGTGAATAAAGGCAAGTTCAAAGAAACTTTTCCTGAAAGTGCAGTTGACATTTGAAAACTAATCTTGATCAGATTCTCAAACCTGTTTTGAGCACACACCTTTATTCAGTGTTAGGAGTTCTCGAGAAGTTTGTTACAGAGCAGCTGTGCAGACTGTCATAAAGCCGTGAATTCCTCTCGTCTTTCACCTACCAATGGAAAAACTTCTGCCATAGTTCAGATCTTAACTGCTGTATTTAGGTAGTGTTTTGTTATGTTTTAAGAAAATGTATAGCTTAATTTGCTATTACAGAAGTTATTTGAAGGTTTCCCTAGTGTTTGAAAGACAATATTGCCTTAAAGCTGCACCACGTTAAATAATGCTGTAAACCCAAGTAACTGCCCTGGAAACCGTTCTGGTCCTGTCAGGAAGAAACATGGAATCACTTTCTTTTTAGAAAGTTTTCTTTATCCGGCACTGTCTTTGCTCCACCACTTGTTGCACTTCAGAAAAAATAAAATTGTGAGTTCTGTGATTGGCATGGGGCTGCTTCCCGCTGGGAATTAAGACGCTTCATGGCGCTTCAGCCCCGGTGGATACTGGTCTCTTGTTCAGGCAACAGGCAGGAAGAACAGAAAAAACGGAGAATTCCATGTGTGCTTGCATGTGAAGGCTCTGAGTTGCACAGAGCAGGAGACTTCTGAGCAAGCTCCTACGTGTCTGCCCAGGGACGATTTTTGCTGAGCCCTGGGAGCGCAGGGGACTGGGACGTGGGGAGTGTTTGGCTTCCTGAATCTACAGCTGCAAAGAAGAGCAGTTGACTTTGTCCAGACATTGCAGGGTTGGGAAATGAGAATGAATAGGCGGATTAACTGAGTGTATATCTTCCTTTTTATAAACCAACTTTTTTTTTTTGGCCACAAAGGTGAGATTCAAATCTTGAAACAAAAACTGCTGTGACTACAAGATAATGATGTGCACAAACACCAAGAGCATAGCGTTCTGCTTCTGAATAACGTATCGATCAACAAAAGGAAGCTACTCTAGCTTGTCATTTGCAGTCATGTTTTGATGTCTCTGCGTATAGCTGCTGTTTTCATAGTAGCCCATGCTTAGTGGAAAGTGGGCACATGTCAGTGTTTGCGGGAGCTCAGGGTACTTCGCCTGTGAGAGCTTTGGTGTGGGTGTAAAGAAGAGCTGGGCTTCTGTGAAAGCAGAACTAGCTCTGGGGTGACTTTTTTGCTTTTTCGGTAGGAAAAAACAAAAGGATTTTGGTCATATATAGCAGGAGACATCTTGACATAAGCACAATATCCAAGTAAATGGTTATATGGCAGCTTAAGACTACTTCAGTCTTGCGCTTCCACTTGCTCTTGCTTATAGGCTTTTCATACCAGTGCAGTGCTCGCCTGGTCCCACTGTGAGCCAGTTGAGCTCCTGGGGCTGCCAAACGTGTCTGTGCCCCACGCTGCGGGGACAGGGCTGCTGGACGCGGCTCGGACGGGGCAGTGCGCAGCCACCGCTGGCTTTGGCTTCTGCAGCCCACAGTTAAAGTGGGCCGGGAAGAGACTAAAGAAAGCCTGAAGTGACCTGTCCCCGCTTTGAGTTCTGCAGTCAGGTAGCCAACCTCACCTTTAGTCTGCCAAGTCGATGCTAAAAATCATTCGCAGCTGTTTTACATGCCTGTGGGTAGGAGAAGGCCCGGAGAGGCCCTTCCTGCCCAGGCCTGGCTCACCAGCCATCGCACCGAGCATTTGCCGGGCCGCTCTCCCTGCCACAGCACGGCCCAGCCCTTCTCCATCCCCACAGGTGTGGTGCGAGTCCGAGAGGGCTGAAAGCTGATCTTTTCCCTGTATTGACAGGGCTGGGCTTCCTTTGGCGTCGGCCCCTCCATGCTGCTCTGCAGCCCCCGGCGGGGCCATGCGTCAACCCCACGCTGCAGGAGGCCACACCAGGCCAGCTGAAGCTGCTCTTGGGTGGCATCTTGGAAATTCAGAGCATGCGTTTATGTAATATATAGACGGTTTCTGCCATCAGCTATTTCGCTGGCTTTGTGGAAATGCCTGCAGGAGCTGTGCTGACGAGGTGCGGTTACCACTGACGGGGCACCTGTGGAGCTGAGGAACAAGGGGCTTGTCAGCAGGACGTCTTCTTGCTGAGTGAACCTGTGGCAGCTACACTTCTGCTTTCCACACAGGAGTGAAATGCTTGTGAGCTTTTTCATTATGAAATGTAGTTAGTTCAATCAGGAACTAAAACTTCCTTAATTTAAGGGTAGGATTTTATATATAACGTCTTGATCCAGTGCCAGGGAGCTCTGGCTGAGTGGGAGAGAAATGACATGCTTAGTGGTCAGAATGACTAAACTGGTGAGACTTGAAATGCTAATGCTCCTCTGCGCCATTAGAAAACTGGCAGTCCCTGCTTTTTAGTGTCAGAAAGACTTTATTTTTAGTGTTGGCACTTGATCAAGTACTGGACTCGCTGCTGATTGAAATAATGGGTATTAAAATCATGTTGGAATTAAGGGGATGAAGATGATGAAAAGGGAGAGAGTAAAATGATAATCTAGACTGGATTTTAAAGTCAGTCCCACGTGGCCTGTCACTGATGGAGGTATGTCCTCAGGTCTGTAAATGGAAGTGGCAAACCAGTCCATCAGTTACAGAGGAAAAGCGTGATGGTGGAAGTGGAGAATCACAGTGCTGGGTCCTGTTGGGACAAGAGATGAATTCAGTGTAGGTTCTGAGTGCACGGAAGCACAAATAATGAGGCTGGAAGAGCTGGCAGAAGGGGTTGATCCCAGCGGCTCTTTACATTGTAAAATATGTGTGTCTGTGGTCATTGCTGACCTCGCTACTTCTGCCAGAATGCGATTAGATTGGAAATGGTAAACGAGGGGCAGGAAGATGGGCAGTCCTGTGTGCCTGCGCCCATCCTCCTAGCAGCCTGTAAAAGCAGAGCAATCCCGCTTTCTTCCCAGTGTGGTGCCATCTGTGTTTGACTGGATCAAGCGGGGAGTGTGTGCGTGTCCAGCCGACCTTCTCTTTCTTTACCGCAACGGCTCCTGCTTCCCAAAGAAGGCAGAGCTGGAAGCTTTGGCATGCCGAGGGCTACCTCGGCGAGAGCAGATAATGCTCCAGCCAATGGTGAAGTGAAGCGTGGTGCTTCAGCATTCACTGGCAGTATCATTGCTGCATAGCGAAAACAGAAGTCCCCTGATAATTAGAAAGAATTTTACAGATGTTCAGCTAACCCATCAATAGCCTAGCGCAGTAGATATTTACATCTACCTCCTCTTAAATAAGTCTGTGTCCCCAGCGCGTATGTGAAGGCATGGAGAGCTGCAAAACGTGGTTTCTGTCCAAAGCAATTCTCCGCCTGATAGTTCATGCTGCTATTTCATCTTGAAAATGCTATGTTCATGACATAATTATGCCTTTGCACGTATCCCTCTTTTCCCTTGTGCTCTCCTGGAGTTTTGTTGTGCTAATCATTCTAAGAGATTTGTTATTAGCTTCTTTTGATGAGTGGCATGGATACTGCTGAGTACTTCTAGTTGTTGGCTTTTATTTTTTTTTCCAATAGAAAAATCTGACATAATCCATATCTCTTTTCTTGCTTGCATGAGAAGTATGACTCAACTGCTGTTTAAAAAAAATTAAGCAACATAGATAATTAATCAGACTAGAAAATGAATAGTACTTTTTTACCTCATTTTCCTCCCTTTTCCCCTGCTCTTTTTAATACTGAAGCTACCTCTTTCTGCTGGTTCTAATACAATTGCTTTGGAATTAGACTTGCCTGAGGAAATTAAAATATAAAGATTTTAAAACTAAGTTCCTGGTACAGAAGTGCCTGTGCAGGATATTCTAGCTATAAGGGCCCTGTGAAGCCAGAGCTGAGAAGAGAGAAGGGGAGGTACAGATGCTCCGTGGTTTTGCAGGAGCAACAGTAAAAGCTGCTTTGTTTTTCTCAAAATCATTGGCAAATGCAGTCCATGCTGCTGGAGACGCAGGATCACTTGAAAGTGGAATTTTTGGTAGTGCCGACTCTGACAAATGCCCCCTTAAGTGTAGAGCTGTGATCGTGAGACACAATGGCAAGGTCATACCTCTCAGTGCTGACAATTGCTAGTGGTGACAGTTGCAAGGCTATTTTGGGAGTGCTTTTCTCTTTGTTTTCTGTGAACTCCTCTCTCTGTGTTCCCAGATTTAACCCTGATGCTGTTCAGCTGTCATCGGGCTTGCCTTCGTTTGTGGAGTGCTGGCTGGTTTGCACTGTATGTTGACATCATATATTTACTCTTAAATTTGCATTCAGTGGAAGATTGACTCCCTTCGTCTCCAGACTAACCTTATTCCATATATTTTAGACTTATGACAGGAGAATATAACATAAGTAAGTCTTGCCATTTAATTCCTCTGACTGTGACCTATGTGTTGTGGCAGCATGACTTTACCGGCCTACTAATTCTTCCAGTCCAGTTTATTAACAGTTAATGTCTGCTGGTGTAAAGGTTTTCCTCTGGTTTGCAGTAACACCTTAACCATTTATAAAACTCCTCAAAGTGCTTTAGTTGTATTAATCTTACAGCCATAAGGTTGTGGTAAAGAGAACCATGTTAAGTCTAAGGTTAAGGAGTGAGATGGTAAATGTTGGCTCTTGGAGTTTTCCCTTGTGACTGCCGGTAAGCCCTTAAGGGGAGGGGGAATTGTCTCACCCTGTTGTGAATGGGTTTGTGCTGGTCTGCAGGCAGTGGAAAAGGACAGGTACTGTGAGGGTAATACATCCCACCTAGCTGAGACAGGCAGCACCCTCTGGGTGTATCTGTTTCTTTAAGTCTAATTTACACTTTGAAAATATAGATAAATAAATCTTGTGCAAGGCAAGGTGTGGGAACATATGGCTGGGGCAGGTGGGACCCTGGCAATCTGGGTTTAAACCTACTTAAGCTGTTGTGGGGTGGTCTCAGATTGAATTCAAGACTGCATTTGCATGCACTCAGAGAACGTTCTGCTTCTTGCCTACCACTTTTTATTGCCTGCATTCACTGCAGTAACACTCTAGCTCAAAATAAAACCCAAACATTTTAATCAGTTTGAATATGATGTGGTTCTGTCTGATCGTGTCAAAAACAGTCCCGCTGGTAATGTTAGGAAGAAGTTTGTATGAACAAAATCCACTTGTCGCCCCATATCTAATGCAGAATCTTTTGTAGCTCATGGGTGGTGCAGCCTCTGCCATCCAAATGAGTCTAGGTCGGGTTTCCAGCATGAGAACATCGTTCAGGAGCAGAAAGCTAAAGGTTTGGGCAAGTGAAGTGTCTGAGCAATGGAGGTGAGTCAATTCTGGTTCAGAATGCCTGCAGACATGATACAAATCTGCATATAATCGTCCTTCCCCACCATTGTAAAATGCCCCTGGATTGACAAAGAATAAATGTGTGTGTGCACATATGCACATGCATACATGCACACACAGATATCCTACACATACATATCCACAGCCTAGGAAGCCGGTCAGAGTTCACTGTGGACCCTGCCTTGAGCAGGAGGTTGGTGGACTAGAAGTTTCCTGAGGTCCCTTCTAGCTGCAGTGATTCAGTGATATGTAAGTTGTTGTTTACCTGACTGATGCAATCGTGTGGAGAGCAGGGTGCTTTTTAATCAATTGCAGATAGTCCCTGCTCTGAGGATCTCATAACCTAAAATATAAATTGTTTTGCTATATGCAAAAATGGAGCGACTTTCTTTGGCAATTTAGTTACAGAGAAGGTCCTGAAGATCAGTGTGAGAATGTCATACCATGGACATAGGGTTGTATGCAAGAATCTCAGGAGTGTTTGGTAATACTTTGACTAAAAAGTTACAGGAATTGGTATCAGTGATGGAGCAGAGGGAGCCAACCCATGTCAGGGGACGGCTGGATGTATAAAGAGCTGTGGGGATGGTAGCAACACTTGCTTTCCTCAATTGGAAAATGGTTAAAGGATGAATAAGGTGAGTTCATAGAGCAATCTGATTTAGCAGCAGCATTTTGCATAGGTAAAGAGGTGCCATATTCCTGTGAGGCTGATGAGGAGAATACCAGAGTGCTTGAGGAGAGGTGGCACGTGGCCTCTGCTGGCCTGACATCTGTAACGCTCGGTAAAAAGGCTGCGTGTGTCTGACGTGCCAGTTTGCGTATTGTATTTACATGTGACAAGTGGAGTTACCAAATGCGATTTCTATGCAGGAACTATGAGGGGTGTTACACGAGAATCTGACGCGCAGGATTACTGGATTTTCACTCTTCCAAACAGCAGAAGTCACCAAGATAGGATTCGGTCACAAGACCGATGTATTCATAGTAGAAGCATGTAACACAGAAGCCAAGGCACTAGCCCTGTCGTCTTTTCCCTTTCTACATCTTACCTCTGCCTCAAGAAAATGCATAGGTTCTCTCTTAAATCCTAACCAACCAAGAAGGGAGCACCAGGGAATTAAATACAGCCAAAATTAAAACCACGGTAGTTATTACAGGTTTCCTGGCTGACTTTGATTCCAAGCTCTTGTATGCACACTGCTGCTATTTTATTACGTGATCGTATGACACTGGGTGATGCGACATACTGTTTGTAAACTAAATATTTACTCAATGGGACTGCATTTAGAAGTGCAACATGCTCTCAGCCAAGTTCACCCTTGTTAGATGCACTCGTGTACGCAGTGCTACCAAACCACACAGGTACGCAGCAGCCGAAGCGCCCGTGCTACTGGGGAGCTGCTGGCACTGAAGTGCTGGCGAGAACTGTTCTGCCTGAAAACCATCGCACTGAGTTTTGTTAACGTATTTATGTTAAACTGCCATGATACTGGCGAAGTTGTGGAGAAAGCAGTTGCCTTAATGTGGGTGCCTGTGACAGTACCACTGACATGCAATTATTGCCACTGCTTCCGTGTTCTTCAGGGATTGTAACCAACCCTGTTTGTCCATGCAAAGCAAAAGTGTATTACTTTTTTTTTTCCTTTCTACTCAGCTGATCCCAAGTGATTTCTTAGAAATTTATCAGGCGGTTTGGTTGCTTCCCTCCCTGCCATCCTGTGTGTATTTATTATATAGTGGGAACGTAGCACAAGTCATAGGCTGGGGGTTGACTAAATCGTAGAATCACAGAATATCCCAAGTTGGAAGGGACCCACCAGGATCATCAGGTCCAACTCCTGGCTCCACACAGGACCAAAAATCAAACCCTAAGTCCGAGAGCGGTGTCCAAACCTTTCTTGAGCCACGGCAGCTCAGTGCTGTGCCCACACCCCTGGGGAGCCTGTCCCAGTGCCCAACCACCTCTGGGTGCAGAACCTGTCCCTAACACCCAGCCTGACCCTCCCCTGTCCCAGCTCCATGCCGTTCCCTCGGGTCCTGTCACTGTCCCCAGAGAGCAGAGCTCAGCGCCTGCCCCTCCGCTCCCCTCGTGAGGGGGCTGCAGGCAGCCATGAGGCCTCCCCTCGGCCTGCTCTGCTCTGGGCCGAACAAACCAAGGCACCTCAGCCGCTCCTCACACGTCTTCCCCTCAGGCCCTTCACCATCTTTGTAGCCCTCCTTTGCACATTCTCTAGTAAGTTTTATGTCCTTTTTGTACCGTGGTGCCCCAAACTGAACACAGTACTCGAGGTGAGGCCACACCAGCACAGGGTGGGGTGTACTAGGGCTGGTGCGTCCCCTACCCAGTGAGCAGCGCTGCACGTTTCCACCCAGCGACTTGTTGGAGCTCGATTGCTGGTGCTGTGAACGCTTCGGTCTGATCCCATCTGGCTCCTTCTGCTCCCTGATGTTTCTCTCTCTCTCTCTCTCTCCTGTGGGGGATGCCCAGGAGATATGCAAACCGAAAGCCTCGGCAGGCAGTTGGAGCTGTTGCGTTGCTGATACTCATCAGAAGTTAGACGGAGCTTGTGTGTTCTGTGTGCTCCGAGGAAGGAGCAAACGCTAACAATGCCATTATAATAATGAGGTTTCATTCAAGATAAAGATCAGATTGTGTCTGGTTGTTGAACAAGCCTTGCCAGGCAAGCAGAGTTTTGCAGAGCTGTTCTGTAACGTTTCCTGGTGGCCCCTTTTCGTTGCTGTAATGTAAACTTCATGCTTTAAAGAAGAATGTGTTGGCAGTGGCTACTGGCGAAAAAAATCCTGCGAGTGTCCCTGGCTGTTAAGGGCTACACCTGTTATCTAAGAGGGGGAAGCTAATATGCCGTATCTGCAAATTTTAGAAACTGAGCACTTCCTCCCTATGGAAAAACTGCTAAATGCTGGTCCCCTGCCAGGAGCAGAAGGAACACCATGAGCTGGGGATGGAGGCTTGCCCAGCGATGCCCGGGATTTAAACTGTACGAGCCAACTTTCTTTGAGTGGTTTGTCGGTAATTCTGGGCACTGGATGCAGTTTGCATCAAAGGCTGCTAAAGCTGTAATACATTAGTGCCGTTCCAGAGGTACTTGGGTCTAACCCGCTGCCAAGAAAAATACAAGAATGGCAAGAGATCAGCTTGCTGAATATCTCGGGCTGTCTCATCTCCTTGAAGGTTGTATTCTGTCTTTTACAGGTAGAGGACAGAAGGTAAAGAAGAAATTAAAAAGTTAAAGAGACAACAAATCTGTGCTCTGCAATTCATTTGCGTTTAGCCTCTTGTAGTGTACTAGCAGCAGTTAATACACATGAAACAAAGCCGCTGAGCGTTAGCAGCACCTAAACTTGTAAGAAATAAGCCCAACTGTCTGCTTCTCTTTCTGCAAAGCACATTCCAACAGCAAAATAGGGGAAGAGTGCTTCATCAAATTAATAACTCCCCACGGAGAAGACAGCGTTACTTTTGACTTTTTCCTCCCTTTCAGGGTTGGGGGGCAGGTGCCTGCTTCATAATACTGCAGTCCGATGCAGTTATTCTTACAGTGTTCCCAAGGAATGCTGTATCAAATAAAAGAGGAGAACTTTGCATAGCGATAGATCCTCTCAGGTTACTGAAGTTACCCACTCTCCTAAATTTAAGATTGGATTAATAGTACTTAAGGGAGGACACATCTGCCGCTTCACTTCCTCTTTGTCCTCTTCTCCTTCCTCCAGTAACCTCAGAAAACCTATTTTGCTTAACCAGAAGGTGAACTTTACCCTCTGAAACTCAGTGAAACTTTTTATTTTCTTATATGGTGTTTTACAGTGCTTAATTTTGGCAGCTAAGCTCAATAAAACACACAACAGATACTTTATGGAGGAGGATAGGGTGTCAGCAGTCAGGGCTCTCCAAATTTTAGGTGGCCAAATGTGTGCTGAGAACTTCTAACCAGTGAGAGTTCCTGGTGTTTATAGCTTGGTAAAGTGATCTTGTGTATGGAGCAATTAACACCACAAATATATGTGCAAATGTGAATTCTGTGTAAACGTGTAAATGTTACTCAGATGACACTTAAAAATACACGTAGAAATACATTGCAACCCCTGCAGGCTGCCCTTTGGCCTGTTCGAAATTTGATACGGTTTTTGAAGTTCTTAAAGTTTAGGAGATCTTTAGAAATGCCTCGTTTTACTTATTATCCCACTTGTTGACCTCATAATTATTGCTTTAAGTCTTATTAAAACTGTTCTAAGAAATGATGCAAATAATGCTATGCCTGATAGTTTCTTTGGGGAGACAGCAATGGGATTTTCAGAACTGATGAGGGGTTGTTCGGTACCTCCGTGGAATGCCAGTTCCTGACATTTCTTTTCTAGAAATGCAGCGGAGAAGGAATCTTGGCCGATATAGTTTTTTGTAATATTACATAATTCGCACATTTTGATACTTTTGGCAGGAAAGAATCATACCTGTTAAAGTTAGCTCAGCCTCAGGCCATTTATACAACTGTTCACGTTACTCAGCTCCGCTCAGTCCTATTCGTATGTGTCGCTAACTAATGCTAAAATAAATATTTGCCAAGCAGTATCACACCGCTTGATCACACAACGCGAACAGCAGTTTTTCATGATAGGTGCAGAAGGGTGGAGTGAGGTTATTTTTCTTAGATATTAAAGAATACATTTTTGCTCCAGTAAGGACTTGATCCACCATTGCCACGAAGAAAATTTCTAGCACCAATGCAACCAGCAAGCATGAAATATGTTACGGTTCCCTTGGGAGAGCGAGGCCCTGCCTGCTGTCGTCAGCACCCATGTAGCTTTTTTTGACCCAATGTCACTTTGTCATCGTTTTATCTCTTCAGGGGCCAGGCGAATCAAATTACTGCAGATTTCTTTGTAGGAACAGGTGGGGTTTTATCCCATTATCCCTTCTGTTCCCAGCATGCATTCCTTAGGAAACATGAAGGATGGGGACCAACAGAATAATGAGGCCAGTAACAGGCATAAAAAAAAAAAGTGTGGGGGCTCTTTTATGCATCTAAACTTTTTGTTTGTTTGTTTTTGAGTCCAGCATATCCAGTGGCTCGAGGAAGTTCGGTCTCTTCTCCTGGCCTGCTCCCAGTGTGTGCAGAGGTAGTGGGTGGCAGCTGTTTGGGTGGTTTAAATGATAAACAGTGTAAATATAATACTCCATCTATCACATGCACATAAAGCTCACGGTATGAAGAGGTTCTCGAGGCTGAACTTAGCTCGGCACTTAAACTGCAGGTAATACTGCTATGCTGCATTTCTTCTGGAGTGAGTATGCACAGGCACGAAACGCCCACCTCGCTGCTTTATCAGAGCCTCGCTGATAAAATTCTTCTGCGAGGCTGTGATTCTGCACTTGGCCAGACGTGACGGTCCTCAAAAGAAACCTCTGTGTGGGCAAACGTGTCTTGGCTATTGTCAGAGCAATACGCTTTTACATGATGGTAGTTTTATTTAAAAAGTGACATGGAACGGTTGTGTTCCCACGTTAAAATGTAATTAACTCATCAATAAGATTAAGTATGATTTGTTTGAGATGTGTTGGGGAAACTTGTGCTATATTACCCTCAATGTGGGTGGCAGTGTGAAGTGCATCGTAGCTCTGAATTCTTGCAGGCTCGGACATAGATTCTCCTAAAAATTGCCTCTTGAACTGAGAAGGGAATATTACATTTTGTATATCCACATCCACATCTCTGTGCGTTGCTTACTTTGCCTTTCTACTGCATTTGAGTTCATCGTTAAGGACATAAGCCATTAATAACTTTGTTTGCATGGTTTCTAGGATTATGGAAACCTGGAGTGTATCTCTTTTAGAGTACGTACAGTAGGCAGGGACCTTAACATAGTTACATGCGCGCGGGCACACGAGAGTCCCCCTGTGCCTCGGGTACAGCAGGAATCTCTGGCTTGCATCACACTGGGGGCTTGTATTGGGGGGTTTGCTTCAAGACAATTCGTTTCCTGTTATAACAAGTAATGAAACTGAAGAATAGTGAGTGGTGCTCATTTTAGAATAGCGATGGATGTGCCCACATCAAGCGGTGTGAAGGACCGAGTGCTGTGGGTTTTGGAGGACGCTCGGCCAGGATTGCCCTTCTCGCAGCGAGGAGCGAGGTCTCTGCCTGCAGCTGAACACGCAGTCACAGACGGCCCTTTTGCCTCCCAGTCATGCCTGGTGCTTCTCAGCTGAGGCACACGCATTGGGACGTACGTATTAAATTGCCAGCTCATCCTTAAATAGCAGCCTCCAGTGAACTGCGAACGCACCACAGAACGTGCTGCAGCCAGGAATTTCAGGAAGGAGGAATTCCACCTAACAGAACTGCTGAGACTTGAAAATCTAGCTAGGTTTTCTTTTGGCAACTTCAAAGCTAGCAGGTCTCTGTAAGTGCAGGCTCTGGAGTTAATGGAGCAACTAATAAAGGGTTGTCGGTCTCGTCCACAGCTCGCTGGGTCTGTAGGGCTAGCAGAGAACGTTGTACTTTGCTATAGTCAGGAAAACAAACAGCTACTGCTGAATAAGGAAGTTAAGCCAAGTGTACCATTTTGTGTCCCATCCGGTTTGTATGCAGTCACTTGTATAAAATTCTGCTTTTGCTATAATTCTGTCTGCACAGGGCACCATCCAGTCTACAGGTGGACTGCCTTACTCAGTCGTCTTGAGGTTATATTTTCCCTGCTCATCCCTACTGCTAGTGATATTTCAGTGATTTTTCTGATGTTATTTTGCTGACATTTGGGGGGAACAGCATCACCTAAATAAGCATACAGCTTGCCTTGCTTAAAGGAATCCGATGCAGTACATAAAGCCGATACAGATTTATCATTTTACAGTGTCTTTGCCCCGCTCCAGGGAGTTAAGCATGGGGGAGAGGAGGGGAACAAATCAGTTGGTGAGAAGGTTAAAGCTTGGGCAAATTCAGAGATGGTCCACCTAGGGACTCCGAGTTTCAATTATTTTTTGAAATTTCTGAAATTATTTTAGTTTAGTTCCCAGCTTCATGCTACTTTAAGTTTCAAAGTATGCTAGCTCACAGTGTGGGAAACTCAGCCCAGGCATTGCCCCTGACAATAAACTGCAAATGGAAGTTGTTCACTTGATTTACCACCAATTTAATACCATCACCTTTCTTTTCTTCCTTCTCTCCAACTCTTCCCTCTGCTTGCTCCCCTCCCTCCTTTCTCCCTCAGGCCTGTATAGATGAGAACCTGGACATGGTGAAGTTCCTTGTAGAAAATGGAGCCAATGTCAACCAACAAGACAACGAGGGCTGGACCCCTCTTCACGCAGTGGCATCGTGTGGCTATCTGAACATAGCAGAGTGAGTGAGTTTCAGGCTATTCTGGGTATTCATAACACTTTCCACGTCTTCCTCTTTGGAGCAGGTACACAGACAACTGATGCTCTGAAACTCATACAATGTCTTGGAAGCAACATTGAAAGTGGAGAAGATGTGTTCCTTCTTTTAGTGGATCCTCAGTTTGTTCTGATGAAGGTGGAGCCTGGAAATGGTTGTCTTTTGCTGGTCCCACTAAAATGATTTATGATTCATTAGTCCACCACAGCTACCAGAAAGTTACTGCAGTATGAATACTGATAAGTATTTCTCAAAGACGGTGGTTGGTTTTAAAATTTATGTTCAAAAATGCCTTTACCTTTTCTTACCTCACCCTCCTAGATTGGTGTTTAAAACACTTTTTTCTTCTGAGAATTTTATTGGTTACGAGATGTATGAGCTGAAGAAGGCATTAATTGTTCCTGAATGAACTGTTGGCGTGTTTTTAAATAAGACAAATTAAAAATTTGATGATAGCTCAGATAATCTTTCGTTCTCATCTTTTTTTAAAAAGCATAATCTTATCAGATGAGTGCAAGAACTGGGGTCATTTAAATAACTACAGAGAAAGAAAAGCTGTTTGCATGAGCCACTGACCAGGGACCTTGCATTTAACAATGAACTTTTCTAGAGTTGAAATTTGATAAGAATATGGAACACTCATTTGAACTTGAAGTAGAAGGCCAAATATCTTGTTCTGCCACTTGCTTTACTGTACAAGTTGCTCTGAAGCCTGCACATGAGTTCTAATACATTGGCATGGGTCTCATTTGTGTAGGTATTTAATTAGTCATGGAGCTAATGTGGCCGCTGTGAACAGTGAAGGTGAAGTCCCATCTGACATCGCAGAGGAAGCAGCCATGAAGGACCTGCTTCTGGAACAAGTAAAGAAACAAGGTAAATCAGTGGTGGGGTTGAATATGAGTCAGAACACAAAAACTAAGAGGTTTTATAAAGAAATCCTGAAGGCTTTCTGCATGTCTGTAGATGGAGAGATCTGAAATCTGGACCAAGTGGCAGCAGAGAAACTTTGCTTCAGTAGCAGAATGTTAGAATGAAAGCAGAAGGTTTGTGTTGTGCAGTCTCTGTCCCTCTTAGCAGAATTGTTAGCAGCAAGACATCACAATACCAAAAGTTGATTCGTTAGATACATTTACTTTAAAAGTGAGTTTTAATTCTGACCTCTGGTATCAATGAAAGGTCTTAATACACTCAGACTTGATCATGCAGAAGTGAGATTCACAGTCCTGCCAAGAGTAGGGACCAGGAAATGGGGATGTCTGGCCTTCAGTGATCTGCTTTTTCCTGATCCTTACCTAGACTTCTGCAGCCCATCTGCTTAGCTATTTCCCCTTTTCTCATCGGGTGTGCCTGTCTGGGGTGCTGCTTTGTGTGTTGTCCCTGCAAAACCATCACTTGTAGAAGCGACTTGGACAGTGTAACTAGTGTCATAATTAAGAAATGATTCGCCAGTGTAAAATTTTCTTTATGCTCATTGAATTCATCTGCAAGTGGTTAGGCATCTTTATATATAATGTAAGAAGTTTAAGTCCTACCTGTGAAGTTCATCAGGGATGGTTTTGAGTGATGCACTTACCTCTACTATGTTGGAAAAGATGAACTGGGGTTATCTATCCGAAGTATAGTCACGTTTGAGAGGTATGGACTGCATGTTTAGCCTTGAGAAGAGAAAGTCAATGGAGGAATGTAACCGCTGTCATCCGCTACCTCTTGGGGAGACTTAAAAGGCAATGGAGCCAGGCTCTTCTCAGAACTGCGTTGTGACAGAAGGAGAGGCAAAAGGCACAGGTCTGAGCATGCAAATAAGGGGAAAAATACTTCCCAGGAAAGCGATGCAGTGCTGGGACAGGAACCCAGGTAATTTGTGGCATCTGCATCACTGGAGGTATTCAAAACTTGGATGTGTACAGCTCTGGGCAACTTGATCTGGCTTTGAAGGTTTGCCTCCTTTGAGCAGGGATTTAGGCTGGAGACCCACCAGGATTCCTTTATATCTAGATGATTCCATGACTCCAGGGGTTGGTGTTGGGGTTGTTTGCATGCTAGATGGAATCCAGTCTTCTCTAATCAGTGTGTTCTGCTTGGCACCTAGTGGATTTTTGTGGAGTTGGAGGTTTTTTTGTTTAAGTTATCTTCAGGTGTAATTAGGCAGACACCAGTCCTTTGCTACTTCTGTTGATCGTGTTACTGTTCCAGCGGGGAGTCTGTAATTGTCCGTCTGAGAGCTGGTTGTTATTTGTGCAACTACTCCTGTTAGAAAATTTACCCAGAATCATGCTTTTTTCTGGTAAATAGAAACTTTCACTTTCTAGTCTTGTGGTATTTATGACAAAGTTATCCTGATTGTGTTCCCTTTCCCCATCCACTTTGGCTTAAATAGCTCTTCTCTCATGCTTACTCTGCTCACATACTTGAGAAGAATTGTCTGGTCAGCCTTTGTTTTACAGGGCTGGTCAAACCATGCCCATCTCCTCTCTGCAGCCAGGCTTCCTTGGGTGACCAGGAAGATAGAGATCCTTTCTTTACATCATTGTAACCTGTCTCTCTTTAAAGTGAGTGATGAGAACTGTAATAACATAGTTGAAACCTTACAGGGCATCAAGGCAGTAATTCTGCCTCTGTTGCAGATATTTTGCCTGACACTTCATAGGATTCTGTTTGGCTTTTTCATTGCTTCACCACATTAGCGGCATCCTGCTAAGATGCCCTGAAACAACCATCTGTCTCCACTGAGAAGTTTCCCATTGACACAGTTTAAAAGGATCATAATTGCTGGAATAAATGCGTTATAAACTTCAGACAAGCGTCCATCTAGCTCTGTCTTCAACAGTAGCTGAAAGCAGATGCCTAGGGCAAAGTACAAGAACAGGACAAGCTTGTATGGTTCCCCTCCCAAGCATTTTCCCAGCCTCCAGTCACCGTGCCTCAAGGAATTCCTGAGCCAGATGGGCTTTCTGTACATTTGCAAATCCCCCATGGATTTCTATTTTGTGGACTTGTGCAGTCTTTCTTGGGAACTCCAAGCATGTATAGCGTTATATTTAATAACTACAGATGTGCTGCTACTCTTCTACAAATCTATAATTCTTGTTTTAGTCTTTGCAACATCCTGCAGTACTTCCCAATTCAGAATCTGAGTTGATAAATGTTTTTTTTTTTTTCTATTTTAAGTCTAATGCCCTACAGCTTCCTTGGTAATCGTGTTGTTGTTATATTGAAAGAATTAAACCATGGGGACAGTTGCTTTTCAACACCATTCTTGATTTTTTTTTGAAATTTGTCATCTACTTCATATTATTTTCCTGAGTCCAAGAGCCCTAGTCTGGTTAATCTTGTACGGAGCTGTACCATGCTTGTGATTGATACGTCATCCTTATATTACCGTATTAACGTGAAAAAATCCACTCACTAAAACAAGCCTGAGATAGTTTTGCCTCTTGTAGGTTTAATTGAAGCAGCCCATCAGCCAGAAGCACCTGGTCTCTCCACAGAGTAGCAGTGGTTTCCTCAGGTGGAAAACTTGTCCCTCTTGTTATCAGCAAGGCTGTGTCTTTATACCAGATGTATGTAGCAGTGGACTCACTTGTCTGACTGCATCTAAAGCAGATCCCTTATGCCACCAGAGTAGACCTTTTTTTTTCCTCCTTCCATCCCCAAAATGATTTAGAACTGTTTTACCAGAATCTGGTGGTTTGCAGCTCAAAGGAATTGATTAAATATTTCTTTCAGAGTGCACAGAGTGGCCCTAGTGCAGTCCAGAAATCTCTTTACGTGCAGCTTGCTGGCTTACTGAATTCTGAGTGAGCATGCAGTTGGGGTTGTGCTGGTCTTGCAGAAGATGTCTTAGGATCATTTCTTCACATTTACACTGCAGATTATGCTTGCACCGTTGTTTTAATTCAGTTTGTTATACTGTTCTTCATGAATTGGTTATTTCAGTCTGGAATTCTGCATATTTAGAATAAAACCCTTCCACCACTCCTGGTTCGCAGCTGAGCTAGTAGCTGATCAGGCTGGTTTGCAACCAGTGTCTCAGCTTTCAGAGTTTGTTGTTTGTTTTTGTCAGACAGCTTTGAAGTTTCTGACAGCGATGCAGGAGTTCTCCCAACTCCTAGAAAAAGCTTTTGCTGATTTTTGTGGAAGATGGAAAGAGGTTGCTAACACTGCAAATAAAGGTTGCAAATAAAACGTACGGTAAGTTCAATAAGTGCATGAGAGCTTTCACTTGATAATCTCTTCTGTGCTTTGCTGTCTTAGGTGTAGACCTAGACCTGGCAAGAAAAGAAGAGGAGCAGCAAATGCTACAGGATGCCCGACAGTGGCTGAACAGTGGGAGAATCGAAGACATAAAGCAGCCCCGGACAGGTGCCACAGCTCTTCACGTGGCTGCGGCTAAGGGCTATTCTGAAGTGATGAGGTAGGAACTCCATCCATGGCTGGTGCATTGAGTTGAGTCTGGTTTCCATAAGGAACACGTCTAGCTTTACGGTTGAGAGAAATGTGTTTCATACCTAGATCTTTATGCTGCTGCCTTCTCAAAAGGCTTTGCACAATTATGTGCCCAGCTGTGGTGGTTCACCTAGAAATGTATAGAGGCTGGAAGGTTCTCTTCTGTACCTCTAGGCCTTCAGGGAGATTAAAGCTTTTCTGAGACTGAGATATAAATTAGAAGGTTAACTTTCCCTATGAGAGTAATAGTTTTAGGGCTAGGAAATGAACCCTGTCAGGGGATGAAAGTGTAACTTAAGCCTACAAGGTGACAATACATGCTGCATGGCCATCACAAACACCCCAACAGTTTACGTGACCGGCTTGTCAGCCTAGTAGAAAAATGCAGTGTCCTCCCTTACCTTACGGTCCTCTGCCACTTACTGCTACTGCTCTTGCAGCCATCAGCAGTGACAGAGAGATCCCACCACGTAACAGTGCTGCTGCTACAGCATAAACGAGCTTATTATGAACGTAAATGTGCCAGGTGTGGCAATTCCTGGCAATTAAGCATTAATATTTTTACAGGTGAGGTCAAATCAGGGATTCCAACAAGAAAGCTTTTTTCTCCGTTATTAATGTTTGGGTGGAGGTACCCATAAAGATCTATCTGCAAGGTTACTCCATTTCCCAGGTTAAAATCCTTTCTGGAAACATTCATCCAGCTTGATTCCTTATTTCGTAGCTTTAAGTGCCATGACTTGATGTGCAAGAGCTGCTTCTTATCAAGCTCTAGTAACTTTGTTGTTCTTCATGTTTCCTCTTTGTATTCATTCATTAGAGCTTATAATTGAGTTATGAGCTGTCTGTGCCTCTGCTGTGCCCAAGAACAGTAATTCATCATGGATCATGTGGAATAGAAATCTAATATCTCCTAAACAATACGGGATGTCGATCCTGTGGGTTTTCAGGGGAGGGCTGCCAGTAGTCATCAACGGAAGCTGCATTCGCCGTTTGCAAGGTGTCTAGTTCTGATCGGCTACTCCTTTGCATTAAATGTTGTAATGATAAACAGATCTCACGGAGAGCTGACATTGTTTCACTCTCATGTATTTTATGGCCACTCTGTGAGTTCAAATACAAAGCTTCAGTGACTTAAACCAAAGGGGTTGAAAGCCAGAAGCTAGCTAACTCTCCGATGAGACAGAATTTGTCTGTGACCTTCAGTCTCTTAACAACTACGTTCCTCCCTTTTGCCAGCTGGAGAATCAACATAAAGTCAGAACCTGATTTCAAATTTCTTTCACAGAGAAGCATGCCGCTGCTATAGGATGGCTGTTTTAGTTAGCGCAGTAATGCATCAGTGTAAAGCTGTGGGAGTTTCAAGACTGTTAGTGTCATTCCGGGGTCATGCTAGACTTCCCCTGAGCTGAAGGAAGGTGGCTGTGAATGGTGGAAACCCACCGTGGAAACTTGCAGTAGCAGTTTTACTGAACTTGCAGAATTCCCCTGGGATGTTCTTCAATATTTAAGCAGTTGGATAATAGTTTTGATACACGAGCAGCTTGGTACTTTCACCTGATCACTTGCGTACTACTGTGCATATGCCTCTGAAGTTTCAGACTACAGTTGTCTCTCTTTTGTTTTGTTTTTAAATATTCAAGCCCCAGATGCTATGCAACCTTAGCACTTTGCTCTGATAGAGGAGGGAGGCAGGTGGAAGGTGCACAGCAGTAAAAGGGATGCATTGCTGCTCCCTGGCAGGTTTACTTAGCTTTGGCTGTGCAAGGTCTAGTCTGCAAAAATGCTGGAGTTGTAGATAATTTAACTGACAAATTTCCCAGCTGGCGATCAGTCAGTAATGTCTCTGCTTCTTACCTGGCAGCCCTGCCAGCATTGGCTTCTTACAGACCATTCCTACAGTGTGTCCTTGTTCACCCACAGAACCAGCACTGAACTTGAGTTATCAAACGTCCTGTCCGTGCCGGGTGCTGTGCCAGTCCCTTGTTACAGGGGTTATGTCCCGGAGAGATGTTGCTGGTTTGCCTAGTGCCTGCGTGAGTCTGGTGTCTCTTGTCTGTTGCAGCAGTTCAGACTGAGTCACCAATGCCAGACTAGAAATTAAAATGTTCTCCAATTTAGGACGTGCTGAAAGGCAATCTTATCAATTAGACTCGTTGCAGCAGGTGTTTACAGTGGCAAAGTCACTTCTTTCATTATCCTGCACACTTCTGTTATGTGTGTGAGCACATCGGCCGGGCTGTTGCTGAGATGAGTAATGACTCAAACGTATTTTAAACCATGTTCCCTACTCTGTGACATATGGCGTGACCTCTCTGTGTACAGAAGTCCTTCTTGGGTGGGCAGGACTCAATACTGCTTCTTTTCTCAGGCTCTTGATCCAGGCTGGCTTTAATTTGAACGTCCAAGACAACGACGGCTGGACTCCGCTCCACGCCGCTGCGCACTGGGGAGTGAAGGAAGCTTGCTCCATCCTGGCGGAGGCGTTGTGCGACATGGACATCAGGAACAAGCTGGTTAGTGAGCACAGGCGTTGGCACAGCGTGCAGTGTGTTTTATACCAGGATGCATATCACCTTTTTGCCATAATTGCTTATCAACTTGATCCAACAACATGACAAAGTTGTGTGGTGAGCAATTCTCCTGCACGTGTGCTAGAGCATTTAAAAGTGTCAGAAGATAAAGACCCTTGACTGAAGGAAGGAAGAAAAGATTTCAAGCACTACCAGGAATGATTAGGGATGAAACTTTAGGACCAAGAGCGTGTGAGAGGATAGGAGCTAATCTGTGTTTTCCTATTTTAGTATAATCCTGACAAATTAAACAACAAAAAGTCTTGGAGTGCACAATAATACACTAATATTAAGGTACAAAGCATTGAAAACTCATGAACCCTTGAGAAACTGCCAGTTTTAAATCCTTCCTGTTCTACAGTCTTGGTCATAAAAATGGAAATTGAAAAATTCACTCATGAGAAATGAGTAAAGAAAAATAGGATCTTTGTGAGAAGGAAAAAATAAGGAGGGAAAAAAACAAACCACCACACTTCTAATTGCTAGAAGTTTCCTTGAAGAGCCCATGGGTTTTCAAGAGGTGAAGTGTGCTTTTCCAGGGTTGTTCTTTGTTTTCCCTTCCCTGCTGTGATGTCCAGGCAGTGTCTGTGAGCCGCTTCCTGCTGGAGCGGATTCAGTTGTGCCATGACTGCTTCTGTAGTAGGAAATGAGGTTGTGTTTACTTGGAACATTATCAGGGAATGAAAGCAGATGAGAATTTGGTAGGAGAATTGTAGCACTATGTGGTTTGAGCTTATCTATCTGTACTGCAAGCTGATGCAAAAGAAATAGCTGCAGGAGAAGGACCCATTTTACCGTGGTGAGCTCTCTGACATTCAAAATACTGCGAATCTTTTTTTGTTCTAAATGCCATCAGAAGCTTCTCCAAAGTGTTCAGAAAGCATGTGGGTTTCCTATTTTAATAGACTTGAAAAGAGACAGACGCAATTATATTCGCTGCAATCAAATGCCTGCTATTTCCTGTCAAGAACTATTACCTCAATAGTCAGATGGCCGAGACAATCTGTATTTATTTGATCGCTGGCCGTCAGGTTTCATTATGTGTTGTTAATAAAATGGTGGTTATAGCTTTAGTTATGGTATAAATGTAACGTAAATGTAAATGATTTCTCATTTTATGCCCCAAAGTATTTTTTCTGATTTGCTTTATTTGTGAATGCCCGTGGATGTGGAAATAGCTCCCAAATCCTTTGGCCTGCTGATGGTTGTCAGCCTTTCAGGAGGTTCATATACATAATGATATAGTAGAAAAGGTTGATTGCAATCCTTCCCAGTCCAAGAGCGTGCTTTTTACAAGCCTGGAAACTTTAGTGTATTACTCTTGGCTTAGATTTGATCAGCAGCAATGAGGGAACCGCTATTCCTCTGATCGTGGATCGTGTCATGAAACTGCCATCACTGCCACTTGGCGTTCCCTGCTGTAGAGTGCAGCAGGGTGCATTGCGCAGCATCTGGGGGGGGCTGTAGCGTGCGTTCAGTTTTGTTCTTCGCTTGTAAATAGTGCTTTCTGGAACATTAATGGCATGCTGTGTTGGATAGCTTCTTGTGTTCTCGTATCGTTCCAGGGCCAGACGCCGTTTGACGTGGCTGACGAGGGACTGGTAGAGCATTTAGAAATGCTGCAGAAGAAGCAAACTGTGGTGAGATTTTGGGTGATCATTTTCCACCTCTCCAATTACGTTTCTGTGCACAGGTGTTCCCTAAAGCATATGGTGTCAACAGAGGCATGAAGCTGAGGTCCAGCAATTTTTGTTAGTCATTCAGAATCTTTAATTGCACCAATATTTTCAGTAGCTAGAAATCTAGAAAGCTGGGTGATTGTATCAAGAAGGTCAGAAGCATGCTGACATGCAGAATTCTGTAAACTGATAAGGAATTGTAGTTCATCTTTGGAATTGCTCTTCTTTAGTTATTTTTAGCTCTCTAGCACCAAACTGCTCTTTATTTAATGAGTGACTGTCCAAGTCAACTTTGTGTCTGTATCTAAGGAAGTATGCTGTCACTGGTAAGAAAGATATTTGTTACCACATCTGCCTTTCTTACAATAGGGAGACTTTTGATTGAGTGAGAAGAAATTATAATCTTCAGGGAGTTCCAGACTGGAAAAAATCAGTGATTTCAAAACCATGTTAAACTGCTCTTTCCTAATGCAATGAAGGTATTGGAAAGAGTTATAAGTAGAAAGTTGCCATTAAAAAAAAAAAAAAAAAAAAGGCAAAAATATATCTTGATCTAAGTAAAGCCAGTCATCAAGCCAAAAAGTTGGTTTGGGATTACATTTTTTCCTATTTCAGCTGGTCTACACAACTATATTGCCTGCGTGCTTTCAAAAACTAAACCAACCTTCTTTTAAAAATAAGTAAATAAAAATCAGAAAGTATCATTTAAAATGTTGGATTCAGAAACAGACATAATGAGAACATTGCTGATAAAAACCCAGTAAAGTATTTTGAGGAACTGACAATGTGGGTGGTAGAACTCGAACTCTGATTATAACACAGCTGCTGTCATCTTTAAATAGCACCCTTAACATTCACAGAAACTTTTTAAAAATTAATCAGCTTCTCCCTAAATGAGGTGTTGATAAATACTACCAATGTTGTACTGCGGGCTTCCTCCTATCGAACTACACCGGGATTGTGCAGATAAGTGTAGTGTTCAGAAGAAAAGGAAAATAAAAACAACCAAAGGAATTTTTTGGATGGGTGCTAGCCCATTTTTAGGCTTGCTTTGGAGGGATTAGCAACCCCCCTTGTTCTCTATATTAGTAGCACTATATAAAGGCCTTTTCCATTTATTAAATGAGTGTAGCAGGAAATAGTAGAACTGGAAAGAAGGGAAGAATCTTTTTTTCCAGTGGATGTGTGTTTTTTTTAATTGAAGATCCATTTCATTGTGTGTGTTTATCATGTGCCACACTGAAATTGCTTAAAATAGAAAGCTTAATTTGTTAAGGATAAAATAGGCAGTTCCAAAATACTTCTCTAAGTGCATTAGTTCACTTTCAAAATGGCTCTTAAATCAGACTTTTTAAATCTAAAGCTTAAGTACAGAATACAGAGAGGAGCAATGCGCTATCCCTGCTAAAAGATTTGCTGCTGTTACTGGAGAGAAAGGGAGTTCTGTTTGCTGGAAGCAAATCGTTTGATTTGTTTGGATTTGTTTTTCCAGACTCTGAATTCCCTATGAATGGAGCAGGCTGTTTCCCAAACTTACCTTTGATCCACTTCAAAAGTTTATTCAGTTTAACAGTATGCTGTACCCCAAATTTTGGCTTTGTGCTGGACTCCGTGTGGCTTTTCCTACGTTCAGAATTTGCAGAGCTTTTGCTTCTTGTCCCAGTGTCAGCTCCTTCTCTCAGACGTGGAAGAAAACCATGCTAGACATGATACAAAGGAGACAGGCTTAAAAGTGAGCCTCTAATTGCAGTCCCCATTTTTTTTTTTTTTTTTTTACCTCAGCTGTCACTGTGCTTTTAGACTTTTTGGTTACTATCTTGTCCATCAGTAGTGACAAAATTCACACTGCTAACTGGACAAAATATTTCAGCTGCTGCAGTGATTACGGATATTCTTGTTCGATACATTATGCTGGCACTTGAGGGATTTAAGAAGTGACCCACCCTTGCGGGAGATCCAGCCTGGACAGGGCGCACTTGAATACTTTCCTCTGAGAGCAAGTACATAATAGGTACACAGGCAGCAAATTTTAAACTGATTTCATGCGCGCACAAACACGTATGGACAGAGCTCCAGCGCTGTATCTGTGTGGGCAGATGCAGGGCAGTACCATGAAAGTCACGATTTGACTCTGGGTCTCAGCAGATCCTGCCACGAACTTCTGTTAAGTTCTTTGCTGCTGGAGCCTAAGGCGGCGCTCGGTGTCTGGCTACGTGCTTCTGGAGCTCTAGTCCAAGACATCCAGCGCTCTTGCACATGTGCAGCTGTTGAACTGGCTTGCTAAACAAATTCACAATATTTTCCATCTAACAAGGTTGGGATGGTCTTATGCTGGAGTAATTATTGGAATTGTGATGAGGTGGCTTGTTAAGATGTCTCTCTTTGTTCTTTCTGTAATCTTCTTGGACTTCTTGACAGCTACGAAGTGAGAAGGAGACGAGGAATAAGCTAATTGAAGCTGACATGAATGGCAAACCTCAAAGCGGACTCTTCACAAAGTATGTTTCCTTCCTCTTTGAAAAGAAGCTGTACAGCATGTAATGGGAGGCCAGCTACATCTGTACGCAGTCAGCTGGTCTCAACTGCTTTAAAATAGTCTACTGCTGTTCATGCTAATTTCATGGTCCCTTTTAAATTTAAGTTCTTTTAAATGTAATTTTACATGTTTCTTAGCAAACCCATACCCATAGAACAAAGAGTTGGGTTGGTGTTTGGTCCCCCAGTTTCTGTTCTTGCTGATTATCATTTTAACCCTTGGGCTGAAAACTACAGCTTTGAAGTTGCAGAGCCATGCAGCCCGGGTGATGGATTGTGTAATGCTAGGAAAAGAGAGAGGAGGCTGCATTTCTTTGGACTGAGAAATGCTTGCAAACTTAGGAAATGCGAGACTGGCATTGGAATCCATGGAAAATTGGCAGTGCTGGAAGTGCTGGGATGCAGTCTGTGGACTGTTTTTTGTCCTTTTGCATGTTCTGTATGTAGCAAAATTTGTCTAAGTGTTCCTGAGAAGTAGAACACAAAAATAACTTGCCTGGTAATCCTTAAAATTTCCATTTCTTGCAGCAAAGAGAAGATCCTCTATGAGGAAGATATGCTGAAGTCCATGGAGATGGAGGAAGAGAACAAGGACTCTAGCAGTTCCAGCTCTGAAGAAGAGGAAGAAGCTGAAGAAGATGAAGTTTCAGAATCAGATGCTGAAAAGGAGTCAGGTAAGATACAGTATAGTTTGGATTTAATAATTAGCCGAGCAATAATAGGAGTTTGGGTTGAGAACTGTTTTGTTTTTTTTTTTTTTTTTTGCTTAGTTGTTAAGACATCCTGAAAGTCTTACTTCAAGTGTATACATGTAGCATATGGAGCACTGTAGTTAGTGTACTAAAAAAGCTTATCTAAATGCTAACCTTCACATCAGCATAATTTTTTCAGAAAAAAATGCTGTGGATAGTATTTTAATTTCTACTTCCAGCTCACTTAAGATAACACATTGTTCATAGGTTGTTTTTAAATAGTATTTTTTTTCTTGTTGGCCATTTTCAGATGAGCACTTGAGCTGCTGCAAGATGGTAGAAAAGCAGTTGAACATGTAGGAAGTTAATAGCCTGTTGTATTTTGGATCAGAGAGCTGAAATGAAGGGCTGATGATGTTCTATATAATTATAGAGATGAGGAACTTTTTTTCTGGTGGTGATGTATCATAATTGCAGAACATAGTGGAAAATAGGAATTAAGTACATCAGGTGACATTAGCCTTTACATTATAGCATATTGCTGGCATCTTACTGCTTTTCAATCTCATTCTTTTTCCATAGTTTTTCAGGCTTCCTTAATGAGTTTAAATAAAATATATGTGCAGCATAGAAAGTTTAAATAAAGATATTTAATTTCACAGTAAGCCAAGACTTGCTTGTGTTTAATATTTCCACAGAGAGAGAAATGGATCTTCAGATACGATGTGTTTAAAGGTTAAACTACTTTTAACATCAGCTTACTTGGCCTATATCCCAGTGCACTAATAAATAAGTCCTTGTAGAGAGGTGTAATTTAAAGTTTTGTCCTGATTCTTGTATCAGTAAAATTGTCACCTGTGTTCCAATTTTTATGAATTAAAATTATTATCACAGTATGAGAGGCGTTGAGAACCCAGGCTGATCTTTACAAAGCTGGTAGCTACAAAAGCTGTTTGGGTATGAAGGTAACATGGTGAAATAATATTTTGCCTTGTAAATCGAGCAAATGTAGTGGGGAAGTCAGTGGTAGAAAAAGGTGTTTATTAGAGGTCACATTTATTTGCTTCATAAATCAGCATTTCACTAGGCAGCAACCTTTTAAAGCAATGCGCCAATCCTTGTAAACATAGTAGGAACTTGACCAAAACGCCTCTAAAGTATGCATAGCTACAAGAAGTGGAGCTACGTGGTGTTTAGTTGATTTGGGAACAGCATGGAGTACTTCAGTATGGAAAGTAACTTAAAAAATTAAAAATTAAATTAACTCTCTTTATTGAGTTAATTCACTGAGCAAAGCATGTTATACAAAGCATGTTATACTGATCTATTTCAATTGTCTAAGGCTAAAATAAAAACAAAAAATATTAAAGTAATGCTAAAAGATCAGGCTTCAGGCTTTGTTACCTGTGCTGTCCTTTCCAAGAGAGATTATTGGCTCCTTTGAGAAATTTCAATCAAAATTGAAATTACACTGTAAACTTCTCAAATCTGTAATTAAAATGAATATAAACTCATACAAGGGGATGTGGATGTAGTTGTCATCTGTTGTATTTGTGAAGGGGGTGCACGTTTTTGGTACTCTTTTTAAAACAAGACTGAGATTACATCAACCCATATGTTATTGAGCAGAAAACAACTCCGAAGATAAGTAGAGATAGAAATAGCTTTTCATAGAAAATTATAAATGTCACAGTACTACTAGAGTTTCAAACACAATCTTAAGAGCAATTATACTTTTTTTTTCCTGCCAGACATTTTGATTAGTTATGCAAGTTTAAATGGGAAATTCAGGAGGTACATTTATGAAAATGTGAAAATTACTTCCCTGTTCCTCTAAATATATCTTTTTTTTTCCCTGAGATTTAATGTTTACATACATAGCTTTCTAATTCTTAGCAGGATTATTGACCTAAAGTGTTCGAAGTGCAGATTAAGAAAACAAACAAACAAACAAAAAGGCATCACATTGCTGAAAGTGAGCTTTTTAAACCAAAAAATTATTAACTCCTTTTCTACCTGAGCACTAGACAGGACAAAGTAGAAGCCTGCAGCAGTAGTTTAACTTGCAGTATGACTGGGGGAATGTCCAGTCTCAATAAACTTGTAGGGTTTGCAAAGACAATGGAAGGTTAAGAAATATGAAGAGTTGAGCAGTAAAATTGCTGGAGTGCCTCGGAGTAGCATGTTTCTTACAATCAGTGACATTCTTCAAACAAAAGAAGCTAAGTGCATTAATACCATTTTATTCATCTTGAGGACAGTTAACAATTTGGCACTAGGATGTTTATAAACAAAGAAATGTATGAAATTCTTTGGTCATTGTCTGGGCTAGTACCTATTACAGCAGGTAATTATTGTGAACTGAAGCAAACCAGGGAAGACTGGAGTTCCCTGACACATTTTGGAAGGACTTGTATGGAAAATCAGAGAACTAAATCCTCAGCCTTACCAAATTCGTTCTGGGGAGATTGAACTGGTCTTGACCTGTTTCCCTTTGATTGGTGTTCATAATGTTTATCGATGACATTCTAGAAAAATAAAATGGGGGGCCCTGTGCTAAAGAACGATGCTGTGCTCATCCAGTCCCACGCTGTGGTGTGCAGGGGACTTCTGCCCGTCCTTCTTCTGCAGTTGACTCCTTTCAGTCACGTTGCTCACAGTTAGTTCTTTCCAACCTGTCATTACCCCTTAGGCTTGCGCCCTTGCAATTAGGCTTGACCTTAAAAGCTGACCTCTGCACTCCAAGCTTCCAGAGCAGGGTTACAGTCAGCATCCAGCCCAGCCTGTAACGCCTGCTGACTGCCAGCTCTGTTCTCCCCTTCCTGCAGACTTGGGGATTCTCATGTATTCTACAGGCTTTGGTCTTAGGAAATCCACAAATGGCAAGGATGCAGGGGTTTTTTGTTGTTGTTTTTGTTTTTGTCTAGCTCTGTATTCATCTTCATGGCCAAGGTCTGCAAGGAGAAATGAGAAACCTGCTCTTTAGGGTGTTAGGCTGGAGAGATGAAATACTCGGTATAGAGGATGCTGATGGAAGTTCATGAGACCTTCCAGGGGGAGATGCATCCTTAGTGCATCCTTAATCCTGGAACTGTCAGTCCTGCTAACTGCCTGCTACTTTTAATGTTTCTCTTAGCTTGCTCTTTTCCATGTCCTTTGAATCCTTTGCTCTAAGGGTGAGAACATTTGTTTCAGAAACTGATCACCGAGCTCCAAGGTGCCACCCTCAGATGCTCCGTACCAAACTGCTTTTTATATGTAATAGGAGATTTTTGGGCGCCACATCCCTGGAAGTGCTCAAGGCCAGGCTGGACGGGGCTTTGGGTAACCTGATCTGCTGGGAGGTGTCCCTGCCCATGGCAGGGGCATTAGAACTGGATGATCATTAAGGTCCCTTCCAACCCAAACCATTCTGTGATGCTGTGATCTGTATTCACTGCACGTTCCTCATCTGCTAACACAGTTTGGGTGATTACACTTAATATGACTTTGTTTTTTCAAAACCACGACTGTGAGAGGGACTCATTGCTGGGAGAGGAAAACGTTGCCTCGTTGGTGTAGGGACATTTCTCAGGTGTGCTGCATCTGGCTGTGTTTGGTACATAGCCTGTCCTGGAGCTCTGTGCACTTCTGCCAATCGAATCTATTGCTTGAGACAGTCTCTGGTTACTTTTCCTTCGGTAAAGCCAGGTGGATGTTCTTATGTCACCCTTGCTACCTAGATAAGAAAAAAGAAAAAACAATACTGGATGATTCCAATTGTCTAACAAGGAGGGAACCAGCTGTGAGCTCTGATGGGGTTTGTTTAACTGGCATTGGGCCCCATTAATGACTTTTGTTGGGAATCAGTCCTAGCTTCACGTAGAAAAAATGCATGTCATAGAAAAAGGCATGACGTGCTTGTGCTGGTGGGCAGAATTTCCTAACTGCGCTAGAACTGTGAAACAAAATCCACCACCAGGCCTGCCTGGGGGACACGTGCTATAACACATACTCACGTCCTGCAGTAGCAATGGCACGTTCTGCTTTTCTTCCCGAGTTTCACAAAGGAAGAAGAAAAGTCCCCGAGAGGGAACAAAATTGTGGATAAAGTCTGTCTGTCCTCCTTAAAGTGCTCCCTGCAATGATTTTCTTATCTGGGGGTGAAGTTCAAAAGGTTTGCTTGGCAAATATATCCATCTGGTGACTGTGGAAATATTATTTAGTGAGGAATATTATTTATTTCCTTGCAGAAAGGCTTGTTTGGCTTTGGCACTGACATCATCTTTATGATCTAAGGCATGGTGAGGTCACAGCAACTCTGAACTTGAGTTTAGTGCACAATGTGCTTGTGAAGAAGGGCCTTGGAAAGTGCAATACTGAAACATTTGGTTTCTCTTCTTGTTTAAAATTATAGAAAGGAAGGAAGAGTCCTTTGCCAACCACTCCAGCCATGAAACCAGGCCTAGCATCACTGAGCAAATACCACCACCAGAGTCCAACTCCTTCACTGCATCTGCCAGAAGAGTAAGTGAATTTGGAATCAATGGGGATTTGAAGAGTGCTTGAAAGCAGTCGGCTTTGCTGGGAAATACACTCTGAAGCTGACTTTCAGAGGAGCAGTGAGACTTGAACTTAGGAAAGCACAGCAGTATGCAGTTTTGATACGGATGCTGTGTTAACAACATTATAGGACTAGTGCAAAGAAGGATGTTTGTATGATACAATGCCTCTTCCAGCCTCTTACCCTCCAGAACAAATTGCTGTGTCCACAAGAGAAACCTTGCTTACCACAAGTGCTTTGTGTTGCTGTCAGTTCCGAGATAGCTGATGCCAATCTCTTACCAGCAGGAGATCTTTCACCAAAGGCTAGTTCCTGCTGATGTATCAGCAGTGAATTTGGCATCATCATCTAAAGTGTCTCTAACTTGCCAAACTCACTTTATTCAGTGGCACGATGTTATAGCCCAGTAAGCAGAGGGGATAAAGTTTGCATCTGACTAGATGGCTAGGCTATGAAAGCTTTTTAAAGGTGAAGGAGAGTTACTGACGTCTTATCTGAATTCTCCAGCTCTCGTGTCACTCAGCTATTTGGCACTAGGAGGCTCCGTGTTTGGTTGAGGACAGGTATCTTATGCTTCTGGTTTGTTTGTTTTTTTTTGTACCAGAATATGGAGGACAGCTATACAGTGCAGGCACTGTGGAAAGACTGAAGTACTAGATGCATGGCAGAGGGAAAACGTTTCTTGCTTAGTCACATTTATTTATTTATTTATTTATTTTTACTTCTTTCATACTATTAAGTCTAATTTCTTGTCCAAATTAAATAAAATATCGCTCCTCTGTGCATTGTTCAACTCAGGCTTACTTAGTAGGGGAAATATTAAAGGTAGTATTAAGGGTGCTGGGAAGTGCTGCAGTAGCTAAGAAAAAGACACTGCTAAAATACTGCAGCGATAGTATTATCTTTGCAGTCTTGGTAAATGACTTTGAGGGCCAGAAGTCCCAAGTAGATGTATTCTGGATTATGTCAGGTGTTTTGTGATGCGTAGAACATAGTATGATCATGTTTATATCAGCTTTGACCAAAAGGCTGTCTACACCAGTATCCTATCCTTGACACCAACCGTCAAGATAGCAGAGAAGATGGGAGAATTTAGCTGGACTTCTTTCCCACTTCCAGCAGTTTGCATTTCAGGGACTTGCTGAGTCTGCAGTATTATTTGTATTTGGTACCCCTTGTTGTACTTTTCCTCTGTGAATTTCTCCAGTCACTATTTGCGTGCCCGTAACATTTGGGATCCTATAACATCCAGTGGCAAAGGATTGACTGCGTATTACACAGAGCTTCCTGCACCTGTTTTTTTAAGCCTGCCACATGTCGGTTTTGATTGCTGCCCCTCATTCCTTTGTGGGAAGGAACAATGAATAATCGATCCCTATTCACCCTTCTGTATGTCACTTAGGATTTTGCTGGTCACATCTCAGCCTGAAGATTCTTCATATACTGAATCATTCCTCATACGAAAGTGCTCTCACTCTACTTGTTCTTGTTGCCTTTCCCATGGCAGGGGTTGGAATTAGATGATCTTTAAGGTCCCTTCCAACCCAAGCCTTTCTATGATTCTCTGAATCTCCCCCCTTTTTCTGTACTGCTTTTGAGCTGTGGAGTCCAGCGCTGTGCATGGTATCAAAGATGTGATTGTACAATAACACAGGTATGATGGTGTTGTTTTGTATTCTATTCCTTTCCAATAACTCCTCATTTATTTATTTTTCTACACAAGTTCATACTTGTCTTTGTAGAAGTACCTGTTGTGGTCCCAGGCTCCATTCCTGAATGGCAGTAGGCATCTTTTTGTAAGACTTAATGACTATAGCTAAAGTTGTGCATTTAAACAGTTTCATATCTGAGGAACAATAAGTGCCTCATGGAACAAAATGCACAAAGGTCCGTTCTGTCTGTCTGGAATATGGGGTTACCTGACCATAGAAAGATTTCAGTTAAAGGGGCTTCTGCAAGCCTGTAGTCCAACCTCTTGCTCAAAGCACAGGCAGCTTCAAGCCTCTGTCATGTTGCTTTGCTCGACAGGAGTTGAGCTGAGTGCTGGAAACTCTGTGAGGTTGGAGAATGCCCCACCTCTTGCTCCCTGTCCCAGTGCAGCATCACTCCTGTGGGGAGGTTATGTCTTCCTTCACACTGAAGTGAGGTTTCCTTTTTTGGAACTTGTCTGTTCCTCCTTTGCCTTTCACTGTAGGCTTTTGAGAAGTCTGGTTCTATATCCTTTGTAACCCTCACCTCCCTGCCCCAAGTAGCAGAGCAATTAAACCCTTTCTTAGCCATCTCTTTTCCATGCTAAACGAGCCTGGTTCCCTCAGCCTCTCCCTTTGTGCTGTGCGCGCCAGCTCCCTGGTTATCTTAATGGCCTCTGCTGGGCTCTCACCAGTTCGATCTGTGTAGGGGGTTTATTTGCACCTAGTCCCAAAAGACTTGATTGCTTTTGGGGTTTTCTGCCTTTAGGAAGGAAGAATTATTTAGTAAATGAGTTCTAATAGAAGCTTCATTGTTCCTTATATTCTTTCTACAAAGCTGGCAGAGGGTGTTGTGTTAGGCAAGGAGAGCTGCACAATGACACAAGATTTCTTTCATCATCTGTCCTTGGGGATGAGGGCACTACTGCAGTTTGCAACCCTGTGAGTTCATCTTGAGCTATGTCGTGTAATGAAAGCTAAGCAGGAAATCAAAATGACTCCATCTTACGTTTTCAAGTGCAGCCCAGCAAGAAGTGTGGCTTGCTGAAACACTTGCAGCTCTTAAATTGTGCATTGCAGTTCTCTTTTTCCAAATGTCCCTTTTTCTCCTCTACAGTTCAGTTGGCTCAACAAGTCCGATGAGCAGAAGGACGAGTCACCTTCATCGTGGCGGCTGGGTCTACGGAAGACTGGCAGCCACAACATGTTGAGTGAAGTTGCTGCTACTCGTGAGGCTCAGAGAGATAAGACTTCTATCTATCGTTCTTCATCAAGTCCTCGGATATCTGCGTTATTAGACAACAAAGAAAAGGTTTGGCTCATCTTCAGCAAAGATGATTTCATGTATCCCAGTTGAGCAGAGTTTATCCCATCACAGTTGTCCTTGCATAACTGGGGTTCAGTGCTCCTTTTGACCTACTTCCTGCTCAATTTGAAGTGGGCTGCCAGTCTGGCATGGCCCATTCTTTACCGGCAAATATCTAACGTGGACAATAGAACATACCTGCTGTAGAAATTCCCCTTCACCATAATCTAAATGGATTCCTCCTATACCCATTAGCTGTATTCGTGAATCCCGTTCCATGTATTCACTAGCTGTAACCAAGCTGCCTATCTATAAGTACTTTAATTAGAAGCTGCTTTTATTCACTAACATGCTGTTCTGCAAATCATGTTCAAAACTGATGCTTTTATGCTGACATAGGCCTTGCCCAAGAAAATGCCTTAAAGCAGTTGTCCCTAGACAAGAGGGTGCTTTTGTAGTTGAAGAAATTTGGATGTGAATTTAGTTGTCACTGTATGTGCTGTAAATTTAACAGATTTACAGTTGAATTACTTTTGCTTCATCAGGATAAAGACAACAAGAGCTATCTTGCCACAATAGCCCCCAGAAGACTAAGCAGTACAAGTGATTTAGAAGAAAAAGAAAACAGGTGAGACTGAACTTAAGGCTCAGCTTCAATCTTGTAGACAGTTCCTCTGAAATACCTTTTTGTGTATTAATGCTTCATATTTTTTCTCAGCAGTCCTGACTTGCACAGGTAATCACAATATTTGGAGATCTCTCTGCTCTATAACAGTCCTAGCACGTTGTCTTTCATTTAGGTGAGCAGGACAGTGGATTAGTTTCTCCATCCCTATATTTCTACGTATACAGTCTCCCTCTGGGAAACTGGATTTCTGCCTGGTTTTTCATTTTGTGTGTAAGTGCCTGACTTTGTAACTGGCACCTACACTTGTACTTCTGCCACTTGCTCAATGGTTGCCTTCAGTCCCTTTTGTTCGTATCTCTGTCACTTTTTGATTCACTGGAGTTTGTGAACTCTCTCATGTACAGAACTGTTTCCATTGCAGGGGCTGTTTTTACAGGAATTGTTTGTAGTTGCCTCTGAACAGAACCAGATTAGCAATGGGATAAATATCTAGCATATCAAGACATGGTTGAATTGCTTATCTCTGCAAACAGGTTCTCGTGGTTTGGAATAAAAATTAGCCTGGCCTTACTTCTAGACAGCTCCACAGTAGCGATAGAAAGACACAAACAGAAAAGTTACTGTGAGCTGTAATTGTTGTGAAAAAGTCACAGGAGATGACCACCATGAGAGAACTTCACAGTTTGAGATTCTTTTGCTGGAACCTCCCTGCTGTGTTCTTGCTTAATCTCAGCTAGCCACTGCGATTTGGACTGCAGCAGACAACTTGTGTTTAACTGACTGATAAGCCTGAGCGGTTTTGGCAGTGGCTTGAATTGAGTGGCATATCCAGCTGACTGCTGATAAGTGTCCTTTGCTCTATAAAGCAGAGTGAGGAGGATTGGACTGCATGAACAGATGGTGCCCAGATGTACTTTGTAGTACAGATTTTTTCAATTATTCCTTCATTTCAAAACAGCTGAGTATCACTTTATGGAACCCAGAGATGTCTGAAAGGGCACCAGGACAGATACTGCAACTGAAAAATGAAAAATCATTGTGGGCTGACAAGTGTTACGTTATAGGGTTAAGGTCCTGTCCAAAACTAGAGCAGAATATTGCTAAAGCGTGAGTAAGGAGAAGGAGTCCTGATTTCAGATAAATATGATAAATACGACTACTAATAATTTATTTATAAATTGTCAAGTAGTTTTAGATACTGACAAATATTTGTCTGTTTTCTGCTGCTAAGTATAGCAAAGGATTTTTCATACTGAGTTGTTTTGACTACTGTCATTGCCTGGAACCTTGGAGAATAAATAATTTCACTGCAGTTGCAATACCTGTCCTTTTGTTCAATGTTGTTTGATACAAGGTGGGAGGAAAAAATATCAAGTGATGTTATTTAATAATTTACGCTACTTCTATGGACAGCCTAAATTTCAACTGCAACTTTTCTGACTAGAAAAGAATCTTGTTCCTCTTTACGCAAACATCATGTCATCTTGTGATTCTTAAATAATGCAGCTGGTAATCACAGAAGCTGATGTGGAGGCCAGCAGAAGCGTTTAAAAGAGATGTCACCTCCAAACAGTAGTGTTTATGTGTGTAAGGGAAGGATTTGTGTTGTGGAACTGTCAAAGACTGAAAGTTTTTCTAAAGAAACCTTGTGGTCTCTCCTGCATTAGAGAATCAGCCGTTAACATAGTGCGGAGTGGCTCTTACACCCGGCAGCCATGGAGGGATGAATCCAAGGGAAACGAAGCTCCCCATTCTGGTGCTCCTACTACCTATGTATCTACATACTTGAAAAGGTATGCCCAATTCTTTTACATAGGTTCCCAGCAGTCAGTTCTACTCTCAGCATGCCTCCCAAACTTCAACCTTTCACCTTCTGCTCACTGCATAAGTGTAATTGGCCTTGAAACCCTCTTCTTCTGAACGCAGGAAATGAAAATTAAGATTTGTCAACATTTGTCATGCTAAATGGTCTTCTTAAAGACTGTCACTTTTGTTGACTTATAAATTGTTGTACTGAATTCAAATGCTCTTATTCACATAATTCAAATGCAAAATGTTTTTTCTCAGTTTTATATTAGTATTATGGTTAGATAATAAAAGTGAAATTGATCATAAAAAGAGAATAAAGTAATTACAGTCTGAAATCAATGTTCAAATAGCTATTAACAGGTAAGTTGTAGCATAGCTGATTTTGGTTTTCATTAGTACATGTTTATGGCATCAAGATTATCAGAAAAATGGCAATGTTCTTATGCATGACTTATGACACTTGTTAAAGAGCGTGACTGATGTCTCAAATCATTTACTTGTGGCAGTAAGGAACCAGTTTCTGCACAGTGTACGTGACATTGTAGAGGCAATTTCTGATTGCTGGTAGACTAGCCAAGCAGAATCAGAAAAGCAATGCTGTACGTTAACTTCTATAATAGTCAGTATCTTTTACCTCTCTGGAAGGCAGAGGCTTAGTTTCCTAGAAGTACAAGGTAATGGCCATCTCTGAATGAGGTGAATGAATGGCCTCTGGTAAGGCAGATAATGCATTACTGGGCTTTCATCCATGTTGTGAGAAGGAGGATCAGCACTTTCTGCAAGTACTGCACCATCACCTTTATTTTAGCTAGTATGGAAACCATCAAAACAGCGTGTGTCATGGTGCAAAGCCATTTGTGCTTAAGGAAAAGGGCAGAAATGTTTCAAGGTTTTAGATTCCTTCACCAAATTCTAGACCCTGAAATAAATAACGGTCCCGAAGATGGAACAATTGCTTGAGATTTGGGAAGAGGCATGTTTTTTGTGTTCTAATACTCATGCTGGTAGAGGTAAGTTCTGTTCTAGGATATGTCTGTCCAATTGCTGGGCACATACAGACCCATTTCCACAAAAGGTGAAGCAGATAGCCACTTCGAGCAGTAGACTCTTCCTGATCTGCTGATCCATTGCAGTGACTTCACATCTATCCTGGGACATGATGACAGGCCAACCTCCATAGCTCTCTCAAAAGGCAGTCCGACAAGCAGCAGCTGATTACATTGGAAAACTTTTGCCTCCTGCAGCTGGCATGCCTTACTGTTTTCCCTAGTATGAGACAGTCCAGTCAATACCACCACTAAAAGGGTTGTTGAAATTTTACAAACATTGACTGTCTATCTCATCTAGTCCAGAACCAGATGTAATATTACATTCACATAGTTGTACCGTATTTCCTTGGTTAACCCGTACAGAGACCAGCTCAGGTTTTGGCTGGCAGTGGTATTTTGCTAATAAAAGTATCCTGTCACAAAGGCTGAATTCTGGCCTTTTCTAGGAGGGTGTTGTATTATAAGCAGTTACAGAGAATAACTTTGCCAGCTGAGGAATAAAGGGTAGGGATATGCGCACTTTCTACGGTTTTGTATGATTTTACAAAGAACAAAACCGTGATCAATTTGCCCTCTATCTCCTAACGTTTTCTGTAGAAGAGCACAGAGAAATTGAACGTAATTGTATTGAACCTCTGATTTCACCAGCCTTGTGCATCAGCCTATAAGATGAGAAATTGAACCTGCTGCTTGTTCCGGATAAGCTCTTTGTCACCAGAGTTTTGTTAACATTTGGAAAACACAACTCCAGAGGATAAAAGCTCATCCTAAGAGAGAAAGAATTAAAGTGAACATGACATACTTGTATGTTACTGACAGGACAACTACTGTGCATCTGCATTTCCCCTTCACCTTAACGTTTAACTAAACTCCATAAAGATACCTAGTTACATTCTGCAAGCACTTTTATGACCCCCCAAACAGAGTAAACAACAGCAACAGCATCTTAAGATGTTGAAAATGGCTTTTCTGCTAAATGGGGACAAAATGGCTTGCATTAACTTTGCAAATGCACTTCAGCTCTAGTTGAAGTAAATGTTAAACCTCTTTCTCTAATGGTAGTGATTGTCATTCACTCTGCTTTCTCTCTGGGTGTACCACTAGCGAAAAAAAGTTCACAAAACCCTGTTCTGACAACCTGTTCTCCATTTTAGTGCATGTTGGCCTTTGAACAGCCAGTTCACATCAGCTCTGTGTTAAAGTATTTGGAGGAGAACTGGTGAGCAGATTGAATTAATTCACCATCCTTCCTTTGACATCAACCCTAAGAGATGCCTCGCACCAAAATGAAATCACCTTTTCAGTTTTCTTCTTCTTTTTACATATTTGCAGATACTCCTTCTTACTATTTTTGTTAACACAAAATCCATCATAGCAAGCCAGACCAATCGTCCAGACTCTAGGAGGCAGTCCAGACTCCATCAGCAGCTCGTTTTGGAGACCAAGTGGCAAAAGCTAGAGTAACTTAAGAGCAGCCTTCCCCTCTACCCTTGCTTTCAACAATCATTAATTTCGGAGCCAGGGGTCATGCTTAGGCCATGGTTCTTACTAGCAACCACTGTGACCCACTTCCTTAAGCAAATCCCATTTTGCTCTCTGTAACACCCTGTGGCAGAATATTTAATTAAAAAAAAAAAAAGTTACATATTTTGGGCCAACATTTTTTTAGTGTATGTGGAAGCCTTTTAAGGTTTTGAAGGTTTTAAAGATTTTTTTTTAAATTCCACTTGCCTTAGCTGTTTCCAGAATTATTCTTTTTACTGATTTGAAATGTTGCTTTCCATTTCATTGCTCATTCCCTCATGGCTATGTTATGGTGTTATGTTAGAGAATGAATAGCAGTGTGTCGGTGCCTTTATTTCTAATGTTGGATTCTTCAGCATAAATTCGTAATCTTCCTTTTTACAGATTTATATGAACACAGCTGTTAATTAACAAGATTTTCCAGCTTGCCTTTTTCTTGCGATTTTCTGGTTCTGTTCACATCAAATGTAAACAATTGAATAAATGCCTTGGAATCCTCCCCAAACTGCGCAGTGCCACCCGTGCCAGGTGACGGGGTGGGGAGGTGAATTCCCATGGAGCTGGCAATGCCTCGGCTCCCTTCTTGTGAGCAGGAATGAGTGAGTGATGCCCCAGCACCACCTTTCCCTGCCACCCGGGGCCTGTGCATGTAGGAGCTGGCCCCGTGCCATCACCAGGCTCTTCTCCTCCATTCCCCCTTCTTCCCATCTCTGCTCTCCAGGCACCTGGTGCTCCTTCCATCCTGTTGTTTCCCCTTTTCAGCCGCTACCTTTTTGCTTCTGAAGCACTTGTCAGGTCTCACTGAATAACCGTCCCACCTCTTCCCTGACCAAGTTCCTTGTCTCTTTTGAAGCCACCCCTCGCACCGCAGCCTCTCTGCCTTGGGTTCCCCTGGGATGGTGCCACATCGACCCCGCTCCCCCCCAGGGTTGCCTCCAGCTTTTCCCAGGCTACTCCTCTTGTTCATTCCCCTGGTGCATGCTCCGCTGCAGTCATCGTCCCAGTACACCAGGCCCTGATTTCTCCCCCTCATTTCTGCAACTCGACGGCTGCTTGCTCTGCACGCCCACGCCAGCCAGGTTTAGCTCCCCGCTCTTACCCTCCTCCCAGCCCATCTCCAAGGCTTCACCTTTTCTTCTAGTGCAGAGAGCCAAGAAGGAGAGGCATTCTCTTCCAAAATGATTTCCTGCTCCTGCATGCTCTGGGCTGGGGCTGGCTTTCCAGAGGAAGCGTTGTTTAGAGCCCAGTGGAGGTTGCTACCTGGTGACTGTAATTTGCTTGTTCCTTTGGGACCTGGATCTGGCAAACAGCCATCAAATGAAGAGCCCAAATATAATGTTCCTCCCCATGGAGGCCTTCCAGGATGCTCCAGTCTCTCCTTTGGCTGTCTAGGGACCAGCTGCTTGTTCTGGGCTGGCCGGGCTCCTTGGCATATAGAAGTGATTTGCAAATTGAGTGCCTAAGTGAATCGGACGGGTTCCTTCCTCTGACCTCCTGTCCTTGGCTGTTGTCCTGCCCCCTTCAAGTTTTATCTCAGCCTCAGGCTGCTCTCTGACTCTTGCTGTAGTGGTAACTTCCAGTTCCAGTCCAGTTACCCTGGCTTTCCCACAAACATGCAGTTTTTTGTCCTGGTCTGCTTTTCCTCTAGGTCAGCTTTTATTCCTGATGTATTTTGTCAACCACTTTCCTCCATGTGTGCCTGCATGGGAGTCGTTAGGATGCAGGGCGTGAGACGCAGCCTTCCTAGCCTTTGATCCTGCAGACAGCCCAGTCTGACCAGTAGCAGCCAGGAATACCAGTTGCTGGGTGTGTCAGGTGTGACAGGATCCTAGATCATGCATGCATGCAGACAACAAGCAGCCTGGCTGTATATGGGGCTGTGGCACATGCACTGTGGAGGTTTTCTCAGCTTTTATTAAGTCTGTTTTTAGAGGTGTGCGACTTATCCTACTTAGGGAGGATTTTTTCTGGGTATATCCTCATGGGAGAGCCCTTCTCCTTTTCTCCAAAGTATGAGCACTTACAGCATTTCAGCAGTACTGGTTTTAAGGGTTTTGCATTAAAATGGCAAAACGTGTATTTTCCTTGCTCATTTTTGAATATTTTTGGACAGTTTTGGTAGTGATTTTCCTGATATACAGAGTTTGTGCCAAATGTGCCTTAAAGAAAATTAGAGCTTCAACCCTTCTTCTATGCCTAAGCTTTTAGCCACTGAAAACAGGTTCTTAAAACTGGAAGTACTGGGCATCTTGAGGAGGTGAGGCAGCCAGACCTGCTTTTGTCACTCTCTCCTTCCCTGCTTTCAGCAACCTGATCCTTGCTCATTGTTTCTGCCTTTCCCCAGCACACAGGGGTGCTCTGGGTGTGCCGCTTCCACTGCGGTAGGATTTTTCCTTTCCCTGATCTTCACTGATTCACCTCCACGCCGTTATTCTCTCGCTGAAACTCAGCTGGGCTTATCTAAAAGGTGCTGCTCGCGCTGGCCTGCGTGTGAGTGATCTGCAGCGACGCCGGTGTACTCTAACCCCCTGGCGTACACTTTGCTAAGATGTAATACTCGCCCCCTTTTCAGCTGAGAGCCCGGCTGTGGTGATGTTCTGTTGGATATTTACTGTGCTCTGAAGGAAGTGATTTTGTGATGTTTTACAGTGCTTCATTTGGTAGAAGTAGTGACCTCAGCAGTCCCTACATTTCATCCAGTCGCAATACATCTCTAGCTACCTCACCCACTACCACTGGTTCATCTACCTCACTGAGCGCCCCGTGGCAACCTGCCTCTGCCTGTCCCACACCTCTCGGTGCGAACACTACTGCGTCAGCCCGCCAGTATACCAGGTAACGGCTCACAGCTGAGATAACGCTGCAGCAAATCAGCATTTGGGTTGGAAGTTCTGAGTTCTGGAATGGATTGTGGATTGGAAATGTACTTCCACATGGGAAACCTTGATAAGAAATTCCGGAGTGGTTACGTTGGACAGTTTCGGTAGTGTGTATGCACCAGGAAGCAGTTCACTGCCCATATGTGACCTTAGCTTCTTCACTCACTGCAGTGGTCGACTGTGCATTCTTATCGCCCTGGTATAATCCAAGGGGATGCTCAGGCCGCTCTCGGGTGTTCACTGTACGTGTCTTGGCATTCATTCCTTCTGCCTGCTCACCAGTTACATTTTCTAATCATTTTTGCTGCGAACAGGGACGTGAAGACTAACTATGAATTCCTCTCGCTTACTCTTCTACAAGATTTCAAAATCTCATTTTCCTCTGTGCTGTTCCCTTCAAAAACACAAGCGCAGAACAAGGAGAAGGAGCTGTCAGTGTTCCCTGGAGGTGGCTGGTCTCGGTTAGCAGTTGAGTTCACTTGCTTTGCTTTCCATTATGTCTTCTCTATTTCAGAGCCCCTTTCAGGCAACAAACTGATTCTGCTGTAGAGAAAAGTACAGAGGGCCTCTCTGCTAGCACCCCCCTAGGTGTAATCACAAACCGTGCTGTGCTCGGCTCTGCTAACGGTATTGCCAATGCCGGTGCTGCCTCAACTACAGGAAAGGACTTCTCAGCTGAGGAAGCCAGGGAGCGCAGAAGGTTAGTGAGCAGAGTGCCGGTGCATTTCGTTCCTCCTCTGTGACCAGATCTCCCGTGGTGGCAGCAGGGGGGTGTAAGAGCTGTTTCTTAGGCACTGCGCGAAGTCCCAGGCTGCTGCCCCTGCTCCATCCTGAGGTTTTGAACTGAGTCATCACCGGGTTGAAGGTTAAATTTAGTTTCATGGTTTTCTGCTTGTCCTTTCAGCGTGTCTCGGCGTTTTTCTTCAGTAGTCGTCTCTGCTGCTAATCTCAGTCCCTAAGGCCTCTGTGCAGAGAGGGACAGACAGCACAGGAGCCACTTGCTGTAGGTTCTGTAACACAAAGCCCCTCCTGAAAGAGCTTTGGGCTGAGATGCATTCAGACAAAAATGCGTCCCTCTGCTTCTTAGTTCAGTTTGCATATGCCCCCATGGAGACATCTGCTGCCCAAGTCCCCTAGGTCCCTCCATTCTTAGTTGGGGGGGGGCAACAAATCCTCCTGGAGCACGTAGGTGTGTGACACAGGAGGAGATGGACTGCCCTCCAGCAGCATTCATTTCTTTCCGTTGACTATAATCAAAGGCTTAACACAGAGGTAGAAGTCTGACACATACAACCAAGGCTATTCTAGCAGTAACAGCATTTTGAATTAATCTGAATCTAGCTGGTGGTACGTCTTACTGTGTGATATCATGAAGACAGACTGAGGGAGTTGGGGTTGTTCAGCCTGGAGAAAAGAAGGCTCTGGGGTGACCTTATAGAGGTCTTCCAGTACCTTAAGGGGGTCTACGAGAAAGCAGGAGAGGGACCCTTTGTCAGGGGGTGCAGTGATGGGACAAGGAGTGATGGCTTTAAACTAAAAGAGGGGAGATTTAGATTAGATCTTAGGAAGAAATTCTTTACTCTGAGGGTGGTGAGGCACTGGAACGGGCTGCCCAGAGAAGCTGTGGATGTGTTCAGGGCCAGGCTGGATGGGGTTTTGAGCAACCTGCTCTGGCGGGAGGTGTCCCTGTACATGGCAGGGGGTTGGAATTTGATGATTTTTAAGGTCCCTTCCCACCCAAGCCATTCTACGGTTCTGTGATTTTAAGACTGGGAAAATATAAACCTGGCATAGCTGGTACTCTTTTTAAAGGAAATTTACCTTGTGCATTTAAGTACGGAGCATCGAGTGATCCATATTTATTCCTGTAAACAGGTAAACTTTTGCAAGATCTGTCCCTTCTGATGGCATGGGTGAAATGGCAATAAATAAAATGCAGTGATGAGCTGTGTATTTCTAATTAGCAGCCAGTTCATGGAGTGTTTCCAGTAACTAGATTCTTCTGAACTAAAATAATAACTTCTCCGTGAAATACAGACCATCCTGAGTGTGGAGATAATACTCTGACATATTTTAAATGGCCTCAAGCCAGAGGATGTGAAAAGCAATAATGGAAATTATCAGCTTGTAAAGATAAAGATGGTGGAGCTCCGAAGTGCCATGTAGTCTGCAGGCAGCCCCATGACCTCTCCGGTGGAAGGAGGGCGTGCCTGCTGCATGCTTCTCTTTGCTTCAGATGCAACGGATCCAAGAAAGCAAGCTAGTCTGTGCTATTTGGAAAATACCCAGACTTGTGAGGTTGCTCAGGCTTTTTTTTTCTTTTTTCTAGAGCTAGCACAGGTAGTGCTTTGAAGGTATTGCAAGGGTTCTCTATGAACCACATTCATCAACTCTGTATGCAGGGAAATAATTTGAAATAGCTGCTGCAGAGTGTCGTCTTTGTCTGTAAGGACACTTACAGTTAGCGCTAGGAGTGCCTCTGCATGCTCCTTGTCATTTTGCTAGGGTCAGTTGGCTTGGTGTCATTTGCAACTGAATTGAGATGAGCTGCCAAAGATACTCATGGTGCAAAGAGAGATTGTGCAAGAGGACAGAGTGTGTGTTGTGCTTTCAGTTCACACTCCAGACCGTTTCACAACAGTATCTCTGTTTTGGCAAGCACAGAATAAAGTTGCGGAAGCTTTAGATTCTTCCCAGGAGAAGTGGTCTCCACAAAACCCACCAGAGTCTTGGCACTGTCTCCAGACAGGGAGCTTGACTGTGACAGTACTTGTAAATGCCAAAAAGATCATCTATTAATATCACTGCATCGGCATTTATTGCCGAATCAGTTTCTATAAATAATACAGGAGATCTGTTTGTCTCCTGCATTTTTATTAGCGAGCCATCTCTTGTGAATTACGTTAATGCAAAGGGATCAACACCAGAAAATTCCTCCCACCTTTAATCGATGCTCTGAAACTACCGAGGGAAAAAACACGGCAATGATGCATTGTGCTTACAGGTGGAGGAAACCTCATTTGTGGATGTATGTCCTACCAGCAGGATACACTGATGGAGCCGCTGCCTGCATGTGTTGAACTAGGAAACATGGACCTAGAGGAACAGGAGAGGTCACCTAAATGGGAAGAGCTGATTTTGGAAGGAGGCCCACTTCAGGAAAATAAAATAAGAAAGGAAAATGGCAAACAGTTGTCAGGGAAGCACTGTATGCATTTCAGCTCCTACCGGCAGCTGTTGCAGGAGCATTTGGTCTGCTTCAGTGTTTCCAAAGCTCCGGCTTTCTCTTAGCAACAAAAACACAAACAAGCTTATCATCTAATATTAGATCACAGCGATGGCTCCGAAGTTGTAGCCTTAAATTGTCTGGGCGAAGCCAAAAGGTTAGAGCAGAAGATTGTGTTAGGTCTGGGGAGGAACGAGGAGCAAAGGGCTCAGGAGTACGGTTGTGCATCCTCTGCCAGCCAGCAGCCCTCGCCCTGGCCCACGGCAGCATTTCTTCCCTGTCTTCTACCTGCCGCACGTGTCGGCTGGCCAAATTGCTCAGCAAACGCTCCGGTGGCCGCAAAATAGCGTGAACCGTACCCGTGTCTTTACGGAGGGGAGGGAAGAACAAAAAAGCAAAGGAGGCAGCCCAGCTCGGAGGAACGTAATGCGGTCTGTGTGCCTGCACTGACCGTGGCAAAGCGCTGCCTGCTGCTAGGGCCATATGGCTGGGACAGGCGGCCAGGCTGCTGCCGTGCGTATTTACAGGTACCCAGCTGCACGTTCAGCCTCCCTCCGTTCTGCTGCAGCACTGCGGAGCGCCGACACCGAGGGGCTGGAAACGTGCCATCCTCCAGAATCAATATCTTATCCAGTCGATTTCTCTTCTTCTTTTTCTGGGGGAGTTTCGGAGCCAGCGATGAGCATTGCTGCCGGGCCGTTTTGATGATCTCCTGCCAGCGCCAAGCTGTCTCGCATTGCAAATGCGTTCGTCCAGCTGAACTCTGAACAACGCCGGCTCTGAGGGCGAGTTACGGGCGCGGGGGTGCTCTGCATCCCGTCTCCATCCCCTGTCTCACGTGGATCCTGTTCCCCCCGGTGCAAAGCCGCCGTCCTTTTGGTTTCTGCTCGGTGCAAGCAGGTGGTGGGGATTCGAGGGGGGTCCTGCTGGCTGCAGCCCACTGCCTTTATCCGCCTTTATCTGAGATGACAGCGGCCTCTAGTGCCGCCGACAGCTCCCTCGCAGAATTCAGCACGATCGTGCCCTTGCGGTTCGAGCGCCGCGCTGCCTGGCCGCGTCTCCCCTGGGAGCCCTGCACGTGGAGGCGAGGTGGCTGGGGGTCACACCGAGCTGGGACGTGACTTGTGGCACTGAGAGGAAGGTCTTAGGGTCTCTGAGAAGCTTTTCTGGGTCTGAAAAACTGCTCCGGAGCCCAGGGCAGATGGAAAGACCGCCGTGCATCCTGCAGCCCGTGGGCAGCACCTGTGTGCGGGGAGACGAGCTTTCCCCAAGAGCTTCTGAAGGCAGGTCCTGAGTCTGTGCTCTCCGTTGTGTAATCGTTTTAAAAGGACGTTCTTGAACTTGAAGTCGCACCTGGTTTTGTCAGATTTAGGAATTTAATTTGTCCTTCCTCTTTTTTTCCCCCATCCGCTTTGTTTACACAATTGCATTTTGCAGTCGGGTGTTCTTCCTGCTCCTCAGGAAGGTTCCAGCAAGGTGGTAGTACTCGCCGTCAGGCCAGCTGCTAGAGACAGGAGATACATCTCTGCCCTATGTTTTTTTAACGTATTCTGCCCAATTTTTCAGATAAATCAAGAATAAGAGTGAGGTGGGCTTGTTTTCGTAGGGTCCTGGGGATGAAGGCCGTGGTCAGCCCGGCATCTTGCCCTCTAAAGCTTTCCACAGAAATTTTTGCAGATGAAGAAAGTTCACTGACACACAAGGTAAATGTGCCTGGCAAATATTTCTTTTCTGCTTCACTCCCAAGAGGAATTCATTCTTTGTTCCTTCATTCTGAGGATCCAGCTGCTAATTATAGTAGCATATATTAATAATATATTAATAACTGAATCCTCCTCCACCAGTACTATTAGATGAACAATTTTTGGCAAGTCCTTTTACCTCGTGATTCTTGTCCTGTCCAAATTGAGAACATGACTCCTCCGGGGTGAGCGCAGATGCCTGATGCGTCCGTTAACCCTTATCATTTAACCAAAAAACATGAAATCTTAGAGATAAACCATGGAATTTGCATTCAAGGGGTGTTTAAATGTCACTGGAGAGGAACTGGTGAGCAAAGCTGCGAGCACTGCCTTGCTACCACCTTATTGTTGTTGTCAGTGGTGGCTGACCCTATAATCCTTGTCGCTGAGCGGTTTTACTTCTCTTGGGAAGGCCACGGGGGAGCACACGTGGGGACGCCCATGCCAGGCACCGTGGCAGGGGAAGGGAGAGCTTCCCATCCCGCTACCCAGCGGACAACAAGAAGTTAAAAGGTCTTGTGAAGAAGCGAGCAATCATCTGGCACCTGCTGTTGAAAGCGTTTTATCTGCCGTGCTTTTGCGGTTAATCTCTTTGAGATAAAGTTGTCCTTTTTTTAAAAGGCTGCTGGCTGAATGACGTGGGTGGGCAGGAATTCTTCAGGCCATCGGGTTTTCCATGTTGGGACGAGGCGAGGTTGCTCCTGCTATATCAGAAATCAGGCTGCATTTTTATTTGGAAAAAGGTCGAGGTGTGGGATGGGGGTCACTGCTGCTGAGCCCTGCTTCCTGTAAGGAAGGCGAGCAGGTGTGCTGCTGCGTGCTCAGCTGCCCGCTGCCTTTATCCAGCGCTCAGGGGAAGGAAGGGGGGTATTTTGGTATTTGCTTTGGGCGGAGGAGCCCAGGCTGTAGGTTGGCCTGCTAACTCCAAGCGGGAATATATGCAGGATCCTCCAGGAATGGTCAAGGAAACGAAGCAGGCACTGCTTGAGCTAACCAGTGTAAAAGAACTGCAGCTTGACAGCATGGAGCAAGCAGAAGGTAAAACTGCCTTTCCCCATCCCTGCCTACGTTCCAAGTCTGTGCGCGATTCCTCCTTACTTACTAACCATAACTGCTGACGTGTTCCCCGGATTTAATCGTTGTATCTAAGAGCCCCTTCGTCTAATGGCAGCTGCTGTAGGCAGGATCCCAGTCACCTCTGGGTATCATCACCTGGATGTTCAGAGTAGGGGCATTTACCAACTTAAACATCTTCCCATACTTTTCAGTGTCCAAAAACATCCGTTAAACTAAAGAACGTACCTGAAATATTTGTAGAGATGCCGTATGAGTGTGCAGCTGAGAGCTAGCATAGCACAGAATCAGCTCTTCTGTTAATTTCTTTGCTCCACAGCACCGACCCGTGGATGCTACAGGTGGAGAAGCAAAGGAAGCCAGGTAGTGACCCAGGGACTTTTGCAGAAAAAGTTTTTGAGCAAACTTAATAAATCTTCTGTCCCTGGGAACAGCAGACTCATGAAATTGAACCAGAGCCTCTGGCAACTCTAAGAAATTGCAATCTTAGCTCGGTAGGAAATGGAAATCTGTTCTACATTATTAATACTCGGCGATGTTTTCTGTAATTCAGATGGGGCTGATTCATGGTTTGTATCCCATGGAACTACTCGGGCAGCTGTTTAATGCCTTCTCCCACGAGGTGGCAGTCGAAGGCTGTGCAGCCCTGTCTGCCAAGTGAGCATTTTTCCTAAGGTTTATGTAGTTCAGTAGCTGAATCCTCCTTACTGCCATCAAGTTCGTTGGTTTTTTTAGTTGCAAAAGGTAATTTCCCAAATATTCAGATTTTTGTCCAGTGAATTTTATTCAGGAATTTCCTGCCTTGTCTGTAAACTAGCTTTTGGGGAAGCTGCTGTCTCCTTGAGGTTGTTTAAATGTCAGATTGTGTTATCTGACTTGCTGCTTACTTGATAATGAGAGAGAAATACTGAAGGAGGCAGAGCGTCTGCGTTCCGTTCATCAGCTGGCAGGAGATGGAGTTTCATCCCGCTCCATTTCATGCAGCAATTTTTTTTTAATGCAAAGATCCAGCCCCGGAGGACTGCAGACACCAGCGCACCTTGTGCTGTGATGCAGTGATAAACTGCTCAGCATTGTATATTGGCACCCGATGTCCTGTGCTGAACATGAACCAATTTCAAAGGATTCCAGCCTGGAAAGCTTTGCACTTAGGACAATTACAACTAATGCCGTGAATAACTAAAGCAAAGTTCAGTAGAGAAAATGTGTTGCTGGCTGGCAGCTTTGTTTGCAGAACTCTTTCCTTCTGTCTTACAGAAAAATTTCCTGGATTATTGTTGTTGTTAAACGTCATTTTCCCTTTTTCTGAAAGAGCTGTAACAGCCTAGGGCCACAGACCGGCAGCCACTCCCCAGACAAGGTGGTCAGTTTGAGGAGCGTGATCACCGTGCCGTTTGTTACCATTTCACCAGGATGTCAGGTGATATTAATTAATGCAAAGGGATAACACTGATCATCTAAAAGCTTCCAGCCCAAGTGCTGTCTCCCCCAGCTCCATACTGACTCCTCCTGACTCAGTAGGTAACAGGGCTGTTGCCTTTCCTTTCTCACAAAGGAGAACCCGAGCACCTGGGGCAGGGAGTAGCAGGACCCATTCCCACCTTGGTCCGTGGTTGGGGCACTTCTCACTTCTTTGTGTTGCAGTAGTCCAGCCTGTAGAGGACTGGCGTTGAGCTAGCTGCCATGGGAATGCAGCAGGAGAGGAGCAGCTCTGCTTTCCGAAGAGCATGGGAGGAGATGAACACGGGCAGATGGGACACACGCAGTCGCTGTATGATGGGAAGTGTTCCTAGAGCATCAGCTGCCATACGTGTAACCTCAAACCATTGTAAACATCACATCAAAGTGTGAGTTTTGAGGAAGGATAAAGGGTACTTATTGTTTTGATTAGCAAGTGACAAAGATCACAAGGCTCTTAATCTCTCGGATCACCACCTGAACGTGTTGAGCACAGCAAAGCTGTTGCAAATAGAGAATTTCGTCTTTGGCTTGTTATCCTGCTAATCTTACTGTAAAGAGATGATTGAAATTCAGGCCTTTAAACTTCCATGAGCTGAAAATTCACAGTCCAGATTGAAACACAATGACAGTTCACAACAGCCAGGACTAGCATGAGGGAGAAAAGCAGAGGCCTGAAAATGGGGAATACTCAGGCGAGCCTTTTCAAGCCAGCTGTGAAACGCTTTTAAGAATGTGATCTTGAAATCTCGTTATCCTTTTGTCCTCGGCTTATTAAATGACTCAGCATTGTCTGGCTGTCTCTCCCCTCATTCCCTGCTCCAACATTTTCAGTCTGACATGTCATCCTCCTCTCCTGCCTGTTGCATGGTCTTGTTAAATTATGGTCAGACAACTTTTTTTCATGGCATCTTCTCTAACGAGTATTTTCAGTTGCTGTGGGCTGATGCACAGACCAAGTTAGCGCAGGGATGAATACAGGGGAGAACAGAAACCTGTTGCTTGGTTGTGAGTGCAGGAAGGTGTCTTTTCTGACTGTTCCCATGTAACTGTCAATGCCTGATCTGCTGCTGCATACATGCTTCATTATCCAGCTGAATAAATTGTATTTTGGGAACTGCTGTCAGCATTGTTTCCTGCAAAGCTTGCTCTTGCTGCTCTTCCCTCCCCCGGCTTATGGATAGTTTCTTAGCTAATGGCAAGTTTCCAGCTTGTAGGATTGCATTGCTGGGATGCTGTACTTCTCCAGTTGTTTCCAGGGGAACTGTATCAGTTCTTATGGCTTTTGCCAGGCTTTTTTCTCCCTTTTTTCATTATACCTATATATATTACATATCTGTATGATAAGGATTGTTGAATTTACTGCAGTGTTTAGAACAGTGATCTTGTGCTCTTGGGAGAAGTGACTTCAGTCGTTAGAGTCTGAATGACTGCATGGCCATCCTTGTGCCGAACGAGCTGTTTGCCTGCAGGAAGCCAAAGCTGTGCCGGCTCCTCCTGCCCGCGTTATCCTGAGCTGGAGGAACCAAAAGTCTTGTCCTGACTTCTGCAAACATGGTGACTGTGGCTTCCAGTAATTGTGGTTAGTGAGTATAGCGTAGAGTTGCTCCCAGAGTAGAAAGAGGATTTGAACTGAGAAGAGAGAGGGGTTGGGGGGCACTGGAGAGGCTCCTGCCCGCTCCACGATCTCATCTGTAACACCAGCATCAGGCATGGCCCCAGTTCTTGTCCAGCAGTGCTGCGTTTGGAGGGACCAGACACCTCTAGTTACTGTCTGCCAAGCAGCAGCCCTTCTTCCTGCGCTTGCATGGGAACGTGGGCGTGCTGGGGAAGGACCTGGTGGGGCTGGGGCAATCCCTCGTGGCCCCCTGCAGCTCAGGGCTGTGCGTATCCAGAGCTGTGGTGCACTGGCAGCAAGGCAAAACCCACCGACTGCTTTGACAAATGGGCAGCTGTGGCATTTAATGAAGATTTAGCTTCCAGATCTGCTCCAAGCTTTGACCCACGTAGGTGACTCTCTTGTAGGCAAATGCTTTCCCGGTGCTGCGTCACCCAAGTATGAAAATGTAAAACTTGGGGAAGTTTTAGGGGTTCTTGGCGTGCCCTCCCTGCTGCAGGTGGCTCCCTGCTCCCGCGGCGGTGGATGGTGTTTGTCACGAGTGCTTCAGGTTAGAAGTGCTTGAAAGAGTTTGGCACAGAAAGACAGGAGAGCGGTGTTGTGATGAGATTATCAGAAGCCTCTGTGTTTTGTGGAGAAATTCATCATAATCTTGTTACCTGTGCACCAGTTAACAGGGGTCATTATTGCCCTTTGCCTGGGAGGGCTTTCTCTCCACAGCATGATCTTATTTTCTCTAGCACAGGTTCTCCTACAGACAGAGACCCTTGTATTCCTGCCTTACCAGCTTGTGGATCCAGGCTTCCTTTTGCCCTGTTTCGAATCTCCCCTTCTATCAGTATTTTACTGCTGCTGCTATTGGCGTGAGATGGTGATGAGCAATTTGGGATCAACGTTTGTGTGGCAGTGTCCTTAAAAGAGTTAACAGTGAAAACTGGTGTTTTCTTGAAAACTGAAGGAATTAAATGGAAGCCAGAGTAATCACTCAGTTCCCAGCTCGTTTCTAGCTAATGCACGAACCAAAAGCTTGTAGCTGCCTGGTGGCAGCAGGACACGCTCGTCTCTGTCTCCGGGAACTATAAACTTCTGCAGTGTTTTTGCAGACTCTCATGTACGCATCTCCAACAATTTATATTCTGCTGCTTGTTCTTGCAACCAAAACTCTGAGAAAACATCTCTCGGAGAAAGCTTAGCGCAAGGAAATGCAATGCACGGGGCCGCTTCTTTAAAGATCTGCATGGACCATGTGATGTTTGCTGGAGTTAATAGGATGCCGTAGATACTGCACTTCATTAAGCAGTGTGTTTCTTGAAATAATTAAAAACTCTGTGGATTGTTTACAGACTGCTTTTGCTGTTTGTTCCCTTCAGCTTGCTGTGATCTGCAATTTTTCTGCTTTGGAGAGCAGTGTATTGCTCTCCCTCTGCCATTTAGCCCAGCCTCGCTTTGTGGCTGCATCAGATCTTGCTGTCTCCTTTCAGTGAATTTGTTCACTTTTCTCCTTCCCTCCCATTTAGCATGCTCCAGTAGCCTAAAATTCAGCTTGTAAGCAAAGTAAAGCTTCGCCCAGATTTGTAAAATCTGTCTTTACCTCCTGATGCCAGCACCACCACCCCCCAAAAAAAGGAAACAAAAAATCCCCCTTGTCAATTAGAGCAAAAACGCGGCTGACTTGCCAGCAGGTGCAGTGTCTGTGTTTGCATTGGAGATGTTTACAGCACAGCCACCTTCCTTCGTCGCCAGAAAAAGGCTGGAGCTGCTTACTCAGAGAAACCGGCGGTGTCCCTGTGCAGTGGCTCTGCTGATTTGTATCAGAACAGTCGTTTACCTCAGACTTGTAAAATGGCTTTGGGTGAGCTCCAAGCTTTGGGGAATTGTGTAAATGGAAACCAAAAGTTGGTAATCAATAAAGGCTGCAGCCTGAGCTGTGCTGTTCTGACTTGCAAAATGTGCTGGAGATTAAGTCAGTGTTACAGGTTAGGCATGCAAAATTGTAATGACGCTTTTAAAATATTCCTATTTTTCTATAAATTCTGGAAGCACAGAGAAAAAGGTCTGGGAGAATGAAGGGATAAGAGACGAAACATTTATTCTCTCGCTGTAATCTTGCTGGGTCCGTACACTTGGCCTCCTTTACACAAAGCTGTAGCTGAACACTGAAGGAAGGGAAACCCTGCAGCAGCCTCGCTGTGCTCCTGCAAACCTGCCGCTTTGACCCTGCCACAGAGCCCTCCGCAGGGCTCCCGATGGGCACAACACACCTTGTCTTCAGCAGCTGGTGCTGAGCTGCTCTCCACGGATTTATGTAACCTTTTTTTGATCTGTTTGGAAAATCTGCCTTGTCCTCTGCTGCATCCTGTGGCGATGAGTTCGGTCTTTTTTGTGCTGCATGCAGAAGTACTTCGGCTGCTCGAAGCGCGACCTCATGGTCCTCACGCCTACCAGGAGTGTTCCTGAACAAGCACGATGTGGCTTTCTGCATACGTGCTGTTGTATGAGCTGAATTCCTCTCCAGGCACAGACAGGTCTCACCTTTCATCCTCTTGCTCCCTGATGCAGGTATGTAGCTCCTGCACTCCTGCCCTGTCAATGAGAACTGCTGAATCCTGAAATCCTGCAGCACGAGATGCAAGTTCTGCTGATTCAGAGCTGCTGCAGTGAACTGGCCACCTGACTTAGCCACGGCATTACTTGGTTTACACCTTTCAGGATTTTTTTTTTTTACTACTGCTCTGAACTTAACTTGCAGTATATTTTACAAATGCGTTCTTCCCGTAGGTGGCTTATTACTTCTGGATGCTGTGCTAATAGCAGCTATTCTGCTTGTGTCAGAAGCTGCGGGAAGTGCTTATTGTTCCCTTAATGTGCCATTACCTGGGTAGCCCATATGCACAGCATAAAGGGGAGCAAAAGAGAACTTCTCGTCTGCAAAATTAGGAGTTGCATAGCTTTCACGCATCAAATGGCAGGTTTTTTTGTTCATGAAACAGCAAATTCTTGGGAGGCAATCATCTCTCTGAATTTTAGGCACTTCCAGTGTTGGCATATCCATCATAGCTAGTGTTTCTGTCTGGATAATCAATGGGAAGAAATGAGCTCCTCTGCAATGCATTCACATGATCTGTGCTGGAGGCTCTTTCTGAAGGTGATGAATTGCACCCTGGAAGTGCAGCTCGGTGAGTCTGGCCAGCTCGGATGTAGACATCTCCATCGTAGCCAGCTCCCAGAGGATGATTCATCTCCTCTAGAAGTCTGCAGCGCCGGCGTCTCCAGCACGGATGATCCTTCACACTCTCCTTATACTCTGGAAACCTGGGCAGGACACTCAGCAGAGTTCAGGGCATGGTTTACCGTGTTGAATGCACCCAGTTTTAGGTGAGAAGACTTTGTTATATCTGCCCCATCGAGGTGTAAGGTACCCCCATGGAAGTACCTCCAGGTAATCAGAGCAACCCCCATTAAGTGGTGTGAGTTTATCTGCTTAGCCATGGAGGTCAGCGTGCGTTTGGCTGCCAGCCATGAGCTAGCTAAAATCAGTGCTAAGCACACGATTGTGAAGAGATGGATAAAAGCTTGGGGGGGGGACGATTTCAGAATGATCCACCCTCTGGGATTCGTTGGGTTTTTGTCGTAGTGCAGCAAAGTCAGTAATCTTTCTAATAAATTACTGGATCAGACGAAAAACCTGTTCAGCCCATTTCTTTATAGGTGAAAGTGGTCTGTAGTGGAGAAGCCAGGAAAAGAATCCAAGGGAAAATTAACTGTATTCCTTGATAGGTCTTTATCCCTCTCCTGGCTAATTACTCTTTGAACCGATCTAGATCTCTGATATTCTGTTAACCTGTGGCGGTGACAGACCTACAAAAGAACATTTCATTTCAGACACTTGTTCTTGTACTGTGAGGCAGTGTTAATAACCATTCCCCATTAACCAGCCTGAAGAGTCCAATCTAATTAGTCTTCCCCGAGATGGAGGCCACTGCACCAGGATGGAGAGCAGTCTTAGCGCTGTGCAATCTCTGCCTCTGCTGGGGCACTACCGAATTTCTCTCAAGTTCCTCCATAGTGAGTGCGTGTGCAGAGAGTTCAGTTCATGTATTTTCATGTGAATAATTCTGAAATCTCATGGGTTTAATGAAGTCTAGTGGTGACAAGATCTCTGTTTTAACTGGATGCTTTTCCGTATCAAGGGACTTGGGTTTCTCCGGTGCGCGGAGGTCATTGCTTTCATTTCTTAACTCTTTCCAAGGTGGTTTTTCTTTGTAAGACACCAGCAGTCCAGCCGGTTTCTAGTATGATGGGTTTCATATTGATGAAGACAGCAGATTGCAGAAATATGACCGTGAATATAATGACAGGAAGGAGGGTCTGAGGAATGTGCCAGTGCAGGATTTCTGTTCTTGAGATCTTAATCTGAACAAGAGGTGTTTTTTTTTTCCTTATGAATGCAGTAAGAGATGAAATGGAGCAAATAATATACTAAACAGTTATACCTTTTTAACAGAACGTGTTCAGTGCTAAAGAGTTTATAAAGAGGCTGCAGGGAGAACATAATGTGTGCATTTGTGTGTCACATGTTCATAGGAAAGTTCTCCCAAAGCAGAAGACAACATTAGTCTTGGTAGATGGAGCTAAAATTATATTTGTCTATATGAAAAAGAATAATATCTCAACTCTGGAGTTCACAGAGACAGGAAGGCAGAGCATCTGTTTTTATTTTAACCTACTCTGCCTTTTTTTTTTTCTTTCAGGTCATATCTGACTCCAGTACGGGATGAGGAAGCAGAATCACTGAGAAAGGCACGATCCAGACAGGCTCGACAGACTCGCAGGTCTACACAGGTAAATAATGGAAACCATCATGTTCAAGTGAAGGATGAAGAGAGCCAGTGTGCAAAGAAGCAAGATTTCTTTCGCTAGTATACTGCTACTTATTACAAGGGGCTTGTCTGCCCTGCCGGTGTTGGAGAGATTCTGGTAAAAGTTCACACAAGCAGTTATTACCAAATAATCCTCTAAGCATACACAGAGTTCTCATTTCTGCAGTATAGCTGCCTTTTTGTTTGTAGCTTGATCATGTATATTTGGGTTGCTTTGACTCATTTATTGCATAGATACACTGAGAAATGTGTTAAAGGCAACATGGTGCTTTTCTTGGTGTTAGCATAAAGGCGAAGCCCAGAAGCATTCGCCTGGCCAGGCAGAAGCCTGCTGGGCATCTTAAACTTAGTACCTGAGCTGGAAGACTTGAAATCCAACTGCACAAATTAAAAAATTCTCACTCTTACTTTCTCTCTAGGGTGTGACACTGACAGACCTTCAGGAGGCAGAGCGAACCTTCAGCCGGTCTCGGGCAGAACGGCAAGCTCAGGAGCAGCAAAGTGAGAAAGCTGAGAGCACTGAGCCTGCTGAGGACAGCAGTGAGAGGCAGGAAACCCGGTCACGGTGGAGCAGAAATACAGATGATGAGGTGATCCTCCTGGCCTTACATCTCATTGTTAGAGTTGATGAAACCATTTAGGATAGCTGACACAAGGAGAAATTCGTGTGGGGTTCTCTGTTTATTTTAAGGCGGGGCAGACTTGCTGGAAAGAAGTAATACTGACGATTATCCCTGCCTCAGAAATCTGCGTGAGGGGTGTGGATATGGAGGTGTTAGAAGTTACCTGTTCCTTTGCTCTCCACTGAGAATTTTACTTTTCTGTCTTGCCAGAAAATAGAACTGTGTAGATCATAGAAAGTGAAATGTGAAGGCTAACGATAAAAATGTTGCCTGGATCCATCCTTACTGTGCAGACTGAACTGAAGCTTTGTGTTCACATCATGCCACAGATGTTGTGCATATAATGGAAGGCTAGAGAGACCAGTTTTCTCCTCCTTCCATCCCTCCTGTTTTTATTCACCATAAATCATTTGTTTCAATGAGATAATTTGTTTGTCCTGTTACTGGCAGTAAGGACTAAGTCAGTGATGATGGGCTTCCTGGCAATGGGAAGGTGCTCTCATGTTGTAGCTGTACAATGCTATTAGCATTTGTCCCCGTCTGATGGAATGAATTATACCTGATCTGGTGGATAGAGGTGATCACTTCCAGCAGCAGTGAAGAAAAAATTATAAGATTTCTTAATAAGATTCTCTATAAGAATCTTATTAATAAGAATCTCTCTAAGATTACTCAGTTACCCAAAGTCCCAAATCCTTTTCATTCTACTAACTTTTTGTCCTGTTTGCTTACAGACTGTCTATCGGCGATTAAGGTGCCCAGCACAACCAGACAAACCTACAACACCTGTATCTCCTTCTACGTCAGCACCTCTCCTTTATACAAGTTCTTATCTAACTCGAACAAATAAGTATCTAGATCTTGACTCTGTGAATCCGGCAGACTTCAGAGGTGCAGCCACAGTGATGGAGAAAAATGGTACGTACCCAGCAGAATGAAGGAGATTCAAAGCTCAGAGTTTTTCATGGGTTTTAGAACTTTGAGTGTATACAGAGAATAAGTTTACTTGTTGTTCTGAGGGGAGAGATATGGGGAGCTGCTATCTCATCAAATAAATATTATTTGTTTAAATTGAAATCTTAATGTAAGATACAACCTATTGCTTGTAAAAGAGAGGGATAGAGGTCTTCCATTTTGGATAAGTAACTGGGTAACATGAATCCATGTAGTGTTTAGATCTTAGAGCTTGCGGGGAGCAATTCTACCACTACAGTTTGTCCTGAGAACAGAAGTAAGCTGTGATGATCTGGAAAGAGCTGACAACTCGGATATTCTCTCTAGTCTCTGATAAAGAAAGGTGTGTGAGTAGCCAGATGTAGTAGGGCACTGGGATTCCATTTCATTTTAATCACTTCTTTGTAATATAACACGAGCCAAAATTACCTTGATGAGCTTGAAAAGAACCCCAGTGCCTTAGCAAAAACACAAATGTAAATCACTGAAACCAAAGCAGTCTTTCTTTGCTTGGCTAGAGTGCGAAGATCCAGATTTAGACGACAGATCTTCAAACAAGCAGTCAATCCGAGAGAGGAGGCGGCCGAAAGAGAGGCGAAGAGGCACCGGCATCATTTTCTCAACAAAAGATGTGAGTTTGAGTTCCTCAGAGAAGTAAAACTCATTCTGTAATATTCAGGGTGAATTTCCTTCCAGTTCCGAGCTTCAGATTTTTTCCAGGTCAGTTCATTTCCCATTAGTCCTTCCCTCCCCAACTCTGTTTCAGACTGGCACTTCCAAAGGAATCACGTAACTCTTTGGCCCATGTAAAATCCAAGCAGCAGGCTCTGAGAGGCCTGCTCTTGATCACAAATCAGTGTGATCCTTGCAGAATTGTGAAAGAGCCCACGTGGGAGAAGACAGATTAGAAGTCTGGTTTCTTTGGAAGAAGGAGGTCTTGAGCTACTGGAAGTATTTTCAAATTCCTCTGAGTCCAAATCTGGCTACACTTTAGGCCCCCTAAAAGGATGACGGTGAAGAATAAAACCTGTGTCTGGATCCCCTGCCCAGCACCAGAAAACACACACAGCATATAATGCAGAAGAGCTGGCTGTGTCATGGTCATTTCTTTTTGTCCTGTTTCAAAGAGATTTCTTCAGTCTGAGGGAGGAAAGGCAGCCCTCCAAACCTTGGTTAGAGAAGGAAAGGGAGTAAGGTAGGGAAATAGATCACCTTTTTCAGCAGGACAATAAATATTATGAAAACATGATTAAGTCTGCAACAATTCCAGTCCAGCTCTGGACGTGTAAGCTCCCTCATACACCTCAGGGGTGGAAGCTTCTTGCACGATACTATGAAAAACCAATGGTCTTCCCAATGGCAGACATACATAATGTTGAGTATTTGGAGTTGCGAGTTGACAGGACCCTGCTGGAACATCAGAAAATCCGTTAAAAGACTGGTTGCAAACACCCCTTTTGACTATTTTCAGATGATTCTGGCATTTTTGCACATGTGCCAAATGTAATCCTTTTTTTCTGCTTATTGTTTTCTTTGTTGAATGCTTTGCAGCTTGCCCAGTTATCTACAGGCTTGTTGGAGCAATGTTACTAGCTTCAGAGCAGAAGAAAAATCACTTCTCAGAGTTTTAGTTCATTTCTCTGTTATCTCTGTATGAAACCACAGATACAGCCTCCAAAATGTCTTGAATTCAATACTGAGTCAGATGTGATGCCATGGTAGTTTACCATTGCTCTATAATCTCCTAGAGCCTGCCATGGTGCTGTTAGGACAAGGGTTACAGAGTCAGCATAAGTGCAAGCTGTCTGGGGTGGCTAGTCTTCCCTTCTGGAGTCTACGTGAAGGGGAGGACGTTATTTGAAAGTCAATATTTTGTCGACATTTCAGATATGTAGTCATCTCAAGTGTCACAACATTTGTTCCCCAAGTAAATTAGGTGTATTACTCCCTCTCCTACCAAGTCTTCAGGAGCATTCAAATCACAGTAGCAGTCTCAAGAGAGTAATGCTTTCTCCACTACTAAGATCTCCTAAATGGCCATTAGTTTACCAAACATTACCTGCTAATCGGCCAAAAGCAGCTAGGCAGGCAGTTATTTCAAAAGAATTGTTCACAGCTTTAGCATCAATTCATAAGCAATACATTATGTTGCTGTGACAAAAAAAATAAATTGCTGTTTTCAAGGCTGCCTAATTATATTGTTTGCTTTTCATCTTAGGATGATGATGAAGTTGATGGAAATGAGGAAGTGAAGGAAACTCGGGTAAGTGAAAACGTATTTCTAAATAGACGGTGCTTCGCTCCTGAGTTTTGGTGGCAATAAGTCTTCTGTGGCTGTACTTCTGTTCACACCGGAGGTTCAGGCTCTGTTCAGCAGCTGAGCACAAACTGGGAGGTGGCTGAGTGGCAGTTTCCTTACTGATTTCTCTTCTGAAAGATGCCGAATATCTACAGACTGGCTTAAGTTCAAAAGTGTGCTGTCTGTAGGCTGCATAGGCGGTTCTTAAACCCAAAGGGACTGGAGCAGAATCAAGGGTGCGTGCATTGTGGAGAGCGCTGTCGAAGCAGCAGTGTCCAGGGAGCAAGGCTGTCAGGTGTCCTGGGGGAGGCGCGTGCCTGCAGCTCAGAATCATCCTGACACTGTTAGTTTGGGCAGTATGTTTTGTGTTTCCAAAATCTGTGCCCTTGTCTCCTCATGGATTTGTTTCCTTGTGGGAAATTGTCTTGCCAAGCAACGCATCAGAGATTGTTCTTTGTTCCTCTGTTCGTGCAATAGTCTCTCTGTCGTCCTTCGAGGCCCTTTCTTTCCTTTCATAATAATTGTTGGGTCCTTCCAAATTGACTTGGTTTCTTTTGTTTCTGTCTGTCTTTGTGTAGAACACATTTAAGCCTGACAACATGACTTCCTCTGACAATGTTAAAGCTAAATAAATTTCGAAACTTAAAGCATGCTGTGCAAGACCTGGGAAAAATAGTAAATTTGAGGTTGTGTAGGGGTGAGCCTGCTTGTTGTCACATTTAATCTTTGACAGAAAACAGTGAACTTAGAATAGCTTTCTCATGTGCTTTGCAATTCAGTAGTGACTGAAAGATCATTTTATTGAAAAGTTAACTGGTTCTTGTCTGAAAGTTTTCAATAACACTCCTTGGGGTATACTTTTGTTTTTCTTAGTGCTGCACTTGGTCAAAATGGGGCAGAGTCCTGGGACCGGAGACGCGCGTGGTGCTCGGATGGCTCTTAGCATGTACTTATCTTTCAGTGCCAGCCTTTGCTTTCCCAAAGCTTACATTGCAAATGTGAAGCTGAGGACATTCCTTCCCACAGCGTGTGCTAGACAGGGAGCACCACCTGCTTCAAGAAGCCTAGTTCTTCCCACAAAAGTTTCTGTTCATACTGGCACACAGTTTTGTTGGATTTTTCCACTTAAATGGCTGAATCTTTCATGCAGTTTATCATCCTTAAAACTGTTTTGAAATTTCGGTCATCTCGCCATGAGACTGAAAGAGGTATAGTTTATAATGGTTAAGTAATGATAGTAGGGACACCTTATTTTCAGGAGTTGTGTTTTGGACTTGCTAGGAGTGTCTTGTTCTTCTGGGAAATTGTCCCAGATAAGCTAAATTAAGACAAAAGAGTATGCGAAGCTGCAGATTTGGAGGCATCTTAGAGTCTGACCCTGATGAAAACTCTGAACACAGTCTGCATGATTCTTGTAAACGGGTAAATTGCACTTCCAAACAATTCACCATACGCTCCTGCCCAGAAGTTCAGGGTCACCCAGTCTCCTACAGTCAGTGATGTTGTCTTTCCCCAGACTAATAGCAAGGAATTCTTTTGTCTGGTACTTCCCACAATTTTCTTGTGCGTTCCCATCTAATAGCATGGCAAGTTTCTGTCGGTTCCCTGCTGCTTTGTGGCAGCAGTCCCCCTTTTCTTCTTAGGCACCTTGCACATGTTAGATCCTGGCTTAGACTCTCCTTCCACTGGCGCCCATCCTCCCAGCCCTCTTGTTTTTATCCAGTTTCCAGTTTATTTTCTTTCCTGCTTGTCTCCAGCATCATGGTGTCTTGATCACTCTTCCCCAGTTTATTTTATGTGCAAATCGAAGAGATTGCTGTGCTGCTAACTGCCGGGCAGGTTGGCAGGAGTCACTGAGCAGCTACTTGTTTCAGTTCTAGCACCAAGCAGCAAGGACAATTAATAATCATTAATTTATCAATAGTAACTTGCCATTCTGGACAGGTAGGTGCAACCAGCAGAGTTGTGAACTTGAATTCACTAAAATGTCCTATTTTAGTTGCAGACCCCCAAAGATTCCCTGGAGTTTGAGCAGATTTTTTTCCCTCCCGTGTTTATATCTTGGCTGATATTAGAAAGATTTTCATGGGAGCCAAGGAAGGCCCTACTTGAATTCCCTCCTCCAAAATATGCAGTGATGGAGTTCAGCAAAAGAAAGGTAGATGCAGTTTTTGAAAAAGGAGAAAATACATGTTGTTCTAATTCTCAGAAGTGGATGAATTATTTTGGCCGAAACTTATGAATACCAGCGTGGGAAACCAGCCCAGACGCTTTGGCTGAGTTTTAGGCAACTGAGAGCAGTCTCGTAATAGGATGTGTCAGGCAACCTTCATATGTTTTGCTACCAGCCCCGCCTTTCTCCTTGTGATGTAGACTGCTTGAATACATTGTGGAAAGTTGGAAGAGTAGACAAAGTTTTATTGTGGAATAAATGTTCAAGGGCACAAGGGCTTGAGCTGGAAAAAGCCTCTGGGGAAGCAGTTTTAGGAGTTTTTTTGCATAGTTCCATTGGGAAGAATATGTAAAGGAAAGAGCCTTTGTTCATTTTGGGCAGACCTGAGCTCAAACCAGAGACGAGAAAAGAGTTTGGCCTCAGCCTAGTCTCCATTTCTCAGAAAGTAAAAAAAATAAGAAATATTTGCAGGAGTCTCAAGGATCACACGAGCAGTACCAGGCTGAGCAGTGGGGATGGGCTTGCATTAGGGAACCTTTGCTGCTCACAATAAACCAGTGACTGAAATATTATTGAGGATTCAGTCATGGTAAGGCTAATGAGTATGAAGACCGTATGATCAGTCCAGGTGCAAATCGAGTTTGGGATGCAGCATTTGAAGGGTGATGATGAAGACTAAAGAGAACGGTCCAGTGTTACATTTTGGAGAGGGTTTTCCCTATCCCTGGCTCTTTTGTCTTTGACTTATACCTGACTTCTGCCATTGCTACTACATAGCAGAAGAAATTGGGACCAATCTGGAAGAAAAGTGGATTTCGAATGACTTATTATCCATAACAGAAGTAGAAAAGTGCTTGTAATCATTTAAAGCATTTTATCTCCTTGCATTTCTCTTCCGTGGCATAACGAATGTGCCTCACCCATGTGTCATATGGTTTGTCAAGGGAAAGCTTTAAATACAGCAGAATGCACCAAGTGTCATGTTGGTAAAGTAACAACTCTCTGGGCAATAAAAGTGACAAAGAAAACATCTGTTTTCATGAACTTCCCCTGGGACAGTCTGTATAGCACAATATAAAACCCAGACACGTTAATGGACTTAACTTTTATGCAGAAATAATGCTGAAGCATACGATTATGGATTATGGTCGCAGTAAGTGTATTAAAGAAGCTCCATTCTTGTCTTCCTGAACTTTGATTTACAAAACATCAGTATTTTAAATTCTGCAAAAAACCACTCAAGCCCACTTTGTTTTGTAAATATTACGTTTTTTGCCTAATTGTATTATTAACACGAAATCACCAGATGCAACTGGATGCTAATAAAAACTAATCTCTCTCAGAAGGAATGAATTTCTAAGCTTGATTTTATGAATTCTAAGGGAAGACCAATGAACCGAAAAGTTCTTTATGCAAACTAAATGTCCTGATGTTATAGCTGTTTCCAAGTGTGACTCGGGAGTCTTGATATTGGTATATTCCTTACCTATATTTTTGCTTTTAGTGGCGTTTTATCTTCCATGGAGACTTGCAATTTAGCTTTTGTAACTGTGCTGTTTATCTCATCCATCTTTTAAAAAGATAAACAACCAAAAGATCAAAAGCCATTTCATTTCATGTTTTCTCACTTGCCTGTTACAGCCAGACTGCATCTGTCAGGAGCCCTAGGAGTCCCAGCTATGGATTCCACTAGTTTATTGTCCTCTTCTCCCACTTTGAGCAGTGCGAGGCGTAGCGCTGTGCAGGCTGTTGACATGCTTGCGGACTGTCTTTTTAAGCTAAGGAAGGATCCGAGCCCTCCGCTTTCTGGACTCGGATTGCCTAATATGGTAAGGTATGTCCTCGGGCTGCACTGTTTTGCCGATACACCAGGGAAAGTGGACTAGGAAAACAGAACAAAATAGGTGAACTTCTTGCTAGCTGATAAGCAAGGAAAATCATTTAATCTAGATAGCATTATAGGATACTGCTCATCGTCTGCCTTACTGCTCCTAGCCCCAGGTCACTTTTGGGGAATAAGGATGCAAGAATTTTCCCCTGGTTTTACCCTTGAATATTTACTTATAGCATAGATGCAGTGTGGCGTGGGAGGGAAGCCATCTGGCCCACGTCCAAGGTAACGTAGGTGGTAGCTGTGCGTCACTTGCATGGCTATAGTTAAATGATAGAGAACTTAATTATGTGGAAAGCAAGGCTATGAGAGATTGGGTCTGTTTAGTCCTGTTTATAAACAAAATGCTCTAATGGGTTGTGTGTGCTGCAGCGAGAGGAGATCTTTAATATGAGTGCAGCTAGCAATATCAAGATGAGTTTAAAATAGCAGAAAATTGCTGCGAGAGCATGAGTTAGTGTTTTGCTGTAGAGCTTTAAGTGTGGTGAAGAACATTTGTATTGTATTTGGAGTACCCTGGCTTCCTTGGGAGGTAGAGGGGGAAGACACTATAGAACTGAAGATTCATTCTGCAAATATTTCTACAAAAAATTCTTCACATCTGCACGGACGATTTGCCTCATGAGTTCTCCAGCCTAATATGCCTCTGTTGTTTTTACTTAACCTTAATGTTTTGAGAAGGTTATTGGACTTGCTGTCTGCTGTCCCTTTCGGTACAGCATTTAAGTCATCAGCATGGCTGTCCAGTTCCTATTTACAGCTCTGGGAAAACACATTGTTTATGCTTAAAGCCAAGCAGGCCAAGTCGGCTACGTAGACTACAGGGTTACAGCTAAGTATGTTCAGGTTAATTCCTGCAATTCACTGAGTTGCTGAATTAGGAAGGTGTAATGTGAAGCAGCGGCCATGATGGAGTTGAGTAACACAAAACCAGCTAATAGGCGAGTCGCGGGTCCTGGTAAGATGAAGCAAAATAGCAAGTCCTCCAGGAATGATTTACAAGGTCATAGAGCCATAACTATTTAAGGTAACTTTATGCTTTAACTTCTTCTTTAGGAAATTACTCTCACAATTTCTATGTAGTCCAAGGTGCCAAATCTCTCTCAGTTGTCAGCAAGTGATTTCTCCTGAAGTTATGGAACTGAGCTTAGCAATGAATCGGATACCACCCCCCCGAATACCTTGGCTTTTGCTGGCATAGCTGGGAGGTCTGTGCACTTAGTTCAAATTATCCCGTTCCAGGCCAGGGTCCTGTTCCTTTGCCTACATGGGATTCATCTCACTGGTGTCCAGGGATCCTTTTTCTTCCCAGAAGGAACTGGGAGCAGTGTGATGACACAGTGCATGGGGTGGCAGCAGGATCAGCAGCATGTGGATGCATCTCTCCACCTCCAGTTCCACGTGAATGTGGCGCAACCACTCCAGGAGACAGGACTGGTTGCATTCAGTGTGGTTATTAGCCTTCCTCAGCTGGCTGAGGAACGGTATAATTCCCTGGAACGTATCCCAAAGACGAGGTAAACCCAACTCTTGTCTTATGGCTAGTTGTATTCTTACACTTTTTGACTTTCAAAGTTAACAGCATATGTTTGTGCTGATACACGAAATGGAGCATCATGCTAATTTTTGTTTGAAACTGTCAAGCTCTATCTCATCATGACACGCTCAAAATTATGGAAGGGAAAAAGATCTCTAACCGCTTAACTACTTGTAGCGGGCTCTCTGCCCCCTGGGAGCTGATGATCACATTTCATTTTCAGTCATCCAGCAGGCCACAGCGCGGGTGTCTCCCCTGATGGAGCTGAAAACATTCTTCAGAAAAATCCAACCTGCAGGATTGAAGTTGTCGCATGCAGCAGCAGATGTCTGGATAGCCCTGTGGTGTGGACAGGGTTGTCTGCCTTACGGAGTGGGTGAATTGTGCATGGGCGATAGGAAATGGCTTCAGCAGATGCAACATGAATGTGTTGCTGCTGGTGCTTCCTTTCTAGCCCTTCTCACCAGTCTGCTGGCCAATGCTTCCTTGGTGGCCATGTGGCAAAGTCCCTGTGAGGTTAATAGTCCTTGTTGCTTGCAAGGACCGTGCAGAATGACATAGCCTCATGTGTAAGTAGTATATGATTTGTCTCCCAGATATGTCCAGAAGGAGTGAAAAGCAGAAGCTGTATTGCCAGATGGCTAAAAAGGAATGAAGAATAATCTACATTTGTTTGGAAAACCGAAGTCAAATTCTCTGGCAATAAAATATCCTTTGGAAACTACCACTGTAGGAAAAATTGTGTGTTCCAGTGACTCAAGTGTGTTGTTTGTCACCCTTGTCTTTAAAAGGTCACTTTTTGTTCTGAGTTTATATCCTCCTACATGCTTGTGTTCAGAAAGAAGCCTCATATTTGGAAAGTCATTGTTTGGGGTTTGTTGTTTTTTTTTTACATTTAGACATGTAGTATCACTACCAGAAGTAACATGGTTTGGCAGGAGCTGCTTCATTATTTGGTATGTCAAGATGTAGAGTCCTTAAGCTGTAAAACTCCTTCCTGGCAGGGATTTGCAACCAGCTTTGGTTTTTCACGCCTCAGTATGTTTTCTTTACTCATTATAGTAGGTACCCAGTACATAGCTAGTGCTGGGCACAGCTTTGTAATGGGCTTTTTTTCATTGCTCCTCGATTGCATCCTTGGGAGTGAACATAACCTTCTGCACCACAATCTGCTGCTGCTGTTGAAGGAAGGCCAGAAATAGGCTTGAAACATAGTTAGATAGCAATGTGTTGAAGTTATACATTTGTTTGGCCAGCAGCACTAGGATATTGCGTTGTGTCAGCCAGTTGCTTCCACAGACAAGCTAACACAAAGGTTTTACAGCCATGGAGTGGCTGGGGAGGGTGGGAAGTATGCAGAATCTGATCAATTTCGATAAAGAGCAAAATGGATCTGTTAGTGCCTGAGTGCTCTGAGATTTTTATTTCTCTTGTCATATTTTGGAAAGTCCCATAGCTAGAAATGGCTGTGTTTACATCTGGTTCTTATATTCGTGTTCACTTTCTTCATTTCCCTGACACTGCCTGTTAATGTTTGCGAGTTTCTGCCGCATTCCTCCTCTGTAATTCAACATGTTTGTGCTTCCTCCCTGCTTTGTTAGAAAGCTGAATCAGGGAAGAGGTGACTTACCAATAAACACTTGCTGAGTGCAACTGTTGAGCGGCTTTTACTGGAAAATGTTATGTTCTAACACTACTTTATTCTTAACGGTAGTCAGTGGATGAAAACTTGATTTTTGGCATGAGCAGTGCTCTAAACTGGACTTCAGAGTGGACAATGGAAAGAAAACATCTCTCCAGATGTTATCATGCTGCTTTTTTGGAACAAAAGCATAATATTGACATTGGGAAAGAAGCCTGACTCTGAAAAGACAGAAGCAGCTTTTGGATGAACATGAAGCAAATTATCTGCAGATCTCAGCCCTCCCCCTGGCGTGCAGTCATAGCGAGGGTTGCGGCACACAAGGATGGAGCGTTGGGGTTGCACCAGGCCTTTGGGTTCATAGCTGGTCACGCTTACAGCCTCAAATGGAACGGAATCTGTTTATTGTTCCTGATTATTGATTCCATTGTCGTCCATTTCTCTAACATCTTAGCATCATCCCTTCTGGAGATGCGGTTAACATAATGAAGTCCTTCTCCCTCTTCTGCAAACTTTTCTTTAAATTCAGTTCGCAGCTTCTGAAGTCAGGGAAGTCCCCGGAGCTGTAGGTGTACATCCTTCTTCTTGTCCTGTTCCAAACGCTGGATTTGAGTGTTCACCTTGTTCATTCTTCCAAAATCTCAATTCTCATCCACAGAACTGCTTGAATGCTTTCTCCTGCATGCATAGTTTGGCACTTATAGGTGCTAAAATGAAGTTTCTCTGCTGAGAATGGTGGTTTTTTTAAACTCTTTTCATCACTGCTTTTTATTTTCCATATTTGTAAGCAAACAAAAAAGTATGAAGTTTTATATTTAAAAAGTGCTATTCCCAGCCCACACTAAAATTATCTGCTTCTGCTCCTTCATGGTAACCCAGGTAAGCCTATTAGGCACAGCTTCCAGCCTTTTTGTGATAAATTTAGTGAGGGGAATAAAAAGTGGGGGAAAGTATGATGCTGTATGTGCAATTATAGAATGTCAGCTGATGTGTATGTTCGGGAGGGGAGGAAGATCCTTTCCTTCTGCCTCCTATCCGTGAGACATAATGCCAGATCTGCTCCTGGGAATCCTAGTCAGTGCGCTGCAGATGAAAGCCTGCTCCCTTGTACAGTTTGTATTCCATTTATGGCAAACTGCTGCAGTGCCTTTACATCACGTTTACAACAGAGCTCGTTGCCTGACCAATAATTTCTTTGCTACAGTCCTTCAGCCTTCTGTTACTGAACATAACCGTCGCTGCCTTTTTCAGTTCTAAGTAAACCCTGTGAAGCTATAATTGAACCTGTTAAAGCTTGCATATAATTTTACCGTGATTTATTTACGGGATTTTAAAGTGGTTTTTATAGAGCATGTATTTTCAATCAAGTTTTCATTATCCAAAATAATAGTGGGCTGGGTATTACAGTGAATACAGCTGCTACAGCTTTGACCCTGAGCTGTCCCGCATAACAGCGGCGCGCATCAGCCCTCTGGATTCTTACAGTGTGTGCAAACTGGATTGCAGTTCACAGGTAATGGAGAGTTGGCTGTACAAGGAACAACATTTAGTATTACAACCTTTAAGGCAGGCTTTTCAGCACATCTCCTCGGATAGATAACAGTGCTGCTAATTTCAAACCAGCTCATTATGCACCGAAATGAGCAGCTTTGCTACAGAACCAGCAGAATTTCTTTTGCGCTAAGGCGACGGGCACAATGAATAAAGATGTGAGAGCAGCAGTAACAAAACTCAGCCTTTTCTGTGCAGGTTAATTCTATTCCAAAAATTCTGGTAGTGATCTTGAGACTTTAACCACGAGATCCCATGCAGAGGAAGAAGTGACTGGTGTCCCCGTACCGGGGATGTGGTGAGCACCAGTACTGTAACCTTTCGTCCAGCTCTGGCACTCTGGATATTAAAACGGGATCCCTGACTTGTCAGAGCAAAGCTCGGGTTGATCACGGGCTTTTCCTTTGCAGATAACGATGCTCACATCCAAGCATTCGGACATCGTGGAAGGATAGTGCAAGGCATGCAAGACATTCTTCCAGGGAAAAAAAATGTAATTGTAATGCTTAGTGTGTGGAAAGACATTATTTAGGGCTTAAATAATCAGAGATATAGGACATCCTGGGGTGGATGGAATCCCAGGATTTGTTAAACTGTGCCCACAGTATAACCGCTCCTTAGATTTGTTGTTCTTTTGAAGGGGAGGTTTTCTACACCATGGATTTCAGTTTTACATGCCAAACCAGTAACGTAAAAGCAATTGGAAATCAAATCTTGAGTCTGTTCTCTGTAGCTCACATCAATAGTTCAATAGCTAATGGATATTTCGTGTTTAAGCTGAGTTTCTCTGCTTTTTTTACAGATTACTTTAGACCCAGAACAATTACTTTATGGGCATGTAGTGCCAGGATAGTTTATTTCACTCAGTCTCTCCAGAGAGGTGTCATGATAATAAATGTGGCTTTAGAATGGATTTAAGTATTGCATAAAATAAGAAATATAGATTTCAGTATTTCCCTGGACTTGGCCATGACTAAACATACAAACAGCATGCTCTGCTCCTGCAGGAGCAGAAATCAGAAGCGAGGGTTGTGAAGATTTGTAATTGAACAGCAAAGAACTGAAGTCCCCGGGAGGTGCCAGCAGTGTCTGAGGCTCAGTGCAGCCTGACTTTAGCAGGGAGTTTCTCTGCTCAAAGAAAAGTGAGCGAGATCATCCTCAAGGGCTGCGTTTGTCACTCCCAGGTGTGCCAACTTACCGATCCCTGCTGCTGAGGCCAACCAACAAAGCAGGCTCACCCACGTTGTTGAACCATCGTACCCTCCAAATCGCTGTGGCTGTGGCCAGGGCTTTTGGGAACAGTCCCTGCCAGTGCCCAGCTTGTGCATGGAGGAGTCTCGGTTGGTCCGGGACGAAATGATGCTAGAGACCTTTCTGACAGCTCGGTGGTCTGCGGGATTGTGTGCTGGTGCTCAAGGATGTTCCCTGGCTGTGTTTAATCTAGCAGATGTAGTCAAGGGGAAGGTACCCTGCCAGGAGGTACGCGGTGTGGAGAGCATCGTGGTGCAGCGTGGCCCCAGGTACGTCCTCAGCTCACCCCCTCCGTCAGCTGAGCCCTGGGTAGCTGGGGAAGGAGATGTGTTCTTCCATACGTGCCTGCTCGGGGGAGATAGGGAGGTTTGGCTACAAATGAAAGAAAAGTCAACTGAATGAGAAGTAATTCGGTGGCATACAAGAGAGCGTGGTGAACCTGATGTGGAAAATGACAGCTAGGACTTTGAGGAGATAGGCTTGGGATAATTTGTTCCAAAAATACCAACCGCTCTCCCTCATCCTTCAAGTTTTATTAGAATTCTTGTCTCCCAAGAGGGCTTCTGTTTTCCTTCTCCCCTGCACTCCCGGAGAACATGCTGTGGGCTCGCATCACCTGGGAGCATCATTCTGCAGCGCTGGCTGTAAATCCTAGCTTTGTTTCCCATTTCTGTCTGCTGCAGGTTGGAAAGTTACTGTGTTGCTTAAATTCGCATTATCAGTGTAATATTCTGTAGGTGAAAGTTTTCAACGCAGATAAAAAGGGTATTTGATTTTTTCCCCTCAAATACGTGGCTCAGAGCTGCATCCTCTTTCTGGTATGTCATATTCTCACGTACAGGTTTCCCTCTCTGTTCACAAAAAACACATTCTGCTTGGGTGCAAACACAAGTGTCCTGACCGAAGGAAGGGCGAGGATGGCTACCTCAAAGGAAAAATGTCTGAAAAGTGCTCATAATCACCATTGCTCAGAGCAGAGAAGATTTTTGTGCTGCTTTACTCAAAGTTGAGACAAAACTTCAGAGTGATGTTGCCCATAACTACAGTTCAGCCTGAAGTTACGGCGTGCACAAAGTCTCGTGCTGGGGTTTGTGGCTGTGTAAATATTGCTCATTATTATTCCTGGTAGCTGTAGAAATACTCCGTCGCAAAATAAGCAGCGCCACGTCTACAGCAGAGCGCAGGCTGGTGTTGCATACTGAGGAATATTCTGACAGAAGCTGTCAGATCTAAACCGTGCCCTTGAATATCCGAGCCGTGGGGATGTGAGGACACGCGAGCTGCAAAGGAAGATCAGGTTGCGGACTTGCACAGGGAAAAACTTGAAAGCGAGCTGCGTGAGGCAGCAGGGAGAAGCCCCGAAATTGGGCACCTTTGTTGAAACGACGCTGAAACCCAACGTGTTTTGCCATATTGCATCTCATTTGCTGTCTTTCTCCTGGCTAATCAGGATACTATTTCTCATGCTAGCCCTTCTCTTTAAAACGGGTTCTTGTCCACCAAGATGCGTTCTGTCAATCTGTGAGGCATCTGCACTGGATGACTAATTAACTTTTAATTAGTAGGGAAGAGAAAGCTCGGGTTTTGTTTTGGTGTGAGGCTCAAGCTGTGAGTTCTGTACTTCAGCGCTGATTTTGGAGCTTTCCTGCCCCTCAGCAGGAACGTGGCTCCGGAGGGATGCGGCAATGGGTCGCGTAGGGCTGGAGGGGAAGCAAAAACGGGCGAGATGGACTTGTTCAGCTCCACCTCGGTGACTAAGCTGGGCTCTGGCAGCCTCGTGATCGTGATTGAGACACGGGTGTGCTGCTCGCCACACGGGTTAGCCCAGTTTCAATTCCTCGTACTGTTTTGAAACCCCACAAACCGAGACCAGTGCGAAAGGACAAGCCGTGTGTGCGAGGTCTATAAATGTGCGCTCAGTGCCCGAGTTACCTCCTTGCTGCTGCTCCGAGAGCTGCAGGCTGGGGGTGATGAGCGCAACAGATGGAGGCTTGAAAGATCAAGGTCCTGCCCCAGCCTCCTTGAGCAGCAGGGTGCCTGTCGCTGCCTTCTCGTGTGTCTGGACTTCATTTCCATACCTTCAAAAGGGAATGCAGAAATATTTCCAGGCAGAATTCGACCTCTCCAAACTTTTTTCCCTCCTGCAGCCAGTGAGTAACGAATCCCCTCCTTTCCCATGCTGAGGTATCAAGCAGAAACCTGATCTCGAAGTGACTTTCCCCGAGACCAGCAGTCCCACAGCCACATTTCCTTCTCTAAGGTCACGCAGCGATGCTGCATCGCTTCTCCCGGGCAATGCTGAATGCAGGAGGCATTCACACAGCTGCTGGTCCAAGCACCATCCCCTAACTGTGGATGTCAGTGAAATTACACGATCGCCAAGCAGTGTGCAAAAACAGGGCAATGCTTCAGTCCAACAGAGAGATACATGAACGTAGTAATAGTTTTTCAGTAGTTTCATGTAGCTATTCTTTTGCACTTATTATGAAATATTTTGTGATAAAGCGACCTGGAGCTGGAGCAGAATACACGCTGCAGATGGATTAACTCCTGGCACACTGTTTGGGCTGGGGCTGGTTTGGATGGGTGTAAGTAAGTCCAGATCAGACCAAATCCTGCCGCGTGGCACCGCTTCATCAACGCTGCCTGAGCAGAGCTAGTTCAGGTACTGAGCTGACCACTTCAGGTACTGAGCTGACCACTTCAGGTACTGGGGCTGACGCCTTTCCAGTGAAGAAAACCGGAGGCTTTTGCAACTTGCTGGGCTCAACTCGTATTTAGCGTATGAGAGCTATTAAATCAGCTCACCCGCTGTGTGTCTGAGGGCACACTTCCCGTGCGTTTTTCAATTGAACACGCTGTGTGCTCTGCTGGGACCTGAGAGCCATCCACTCGCCTTTCCAGCAAGCAGCCTTGCCTCTGGAGACGCTGCTAACGTTGCAGAGGGCGGCTGCCCAGGGAGGCAGCGTTACAGCAGAGCTCGCTGGAAGTTTGCTGAGAGGTGCCTGCCCTCCCCACCCTTCCTTTCCTCCAAGCTCCTCTCCCCTCCTCCTCGATCCCAAAAGCTCATTTGAACACATACATTACACAAGCGAAGTGTCGCCTTCTCGCAGCTCCAAACAGGCTTCTGAGCAAACAACAAAAATCCTGTTGTGCTGCATGAATGTGTACTCCCTTTAATGGTATGAACTGCTCCGTGTCCTTTGAAATATCTCCCTTTGTCACAGCCACAAAATGCATGCTGAGGCTGGCGGCTGGAATTTAAGCTTTGCAAAGTGCAGCCGCTTTGCCTCCGACCTCCAGCTCTCAGCCTGCCGGGCCTTGGGAGCTTAGAAGTTTTTACTTTTTGTCCTGTTTCTCTTCTTTTTTTTTTTTTTTCCCCTTTTTTCCCTACAAGTGGCAGCCCAAATCCCAAGCTGAAAGTGAATCGCTGCTGCTGGCCGCCCTCCAGCATTCCTGGCTGCGCGAGTAAGGATCTGGAATGTCAGAGGCAGCGGGGAGGGAAGGGAGAAGCGTGCGCGTGGGTAAAGGCGCCCGGGAGGAGGAGGACGGAACAAAACACAACTTCATCTGGACTGCCCCTTTCCAAACCAGTGTTTGTTCCTGATTTATGCTTTCGCGTTTCGCTTAAAGCATGCAGCTCCGCGCAGTTACGGCAGAGAGCTCGCAGCAGCGCTCCGGAGTAAAACAGGTTTTTGTTGTTTTTTTTTTTTTTCTTCTTTTTTTTTTTTGCAAAAGCTTCGTGTCTAGATAAACTCAGCCTTTTCTCTGGCTCTTCTTCTTGAGCCGGGAGATTTTTCCTCCTCCCGTTCTGGCGGGAGAGCCTCCTGGTCGTGCGGCACAGACGCGAGGAAATGCCCTTTTGTGGAGATCGCGGGACGGGGCCCGGACAGTGAGGGTGGCACGGCGCCCGATCGCACCGCGTCCCTGACACTGCCTCTTCTGCCTGGACAAGAGACGTTGTGGAGCCTCAGCTCTCTCTGCAGCAGATTAATGCCTAAAATTATACACCCTAAACAGCAGGGTTTAATTACCAGAGCTGTGAATAGTTTAATTAGTTTGTTCTGACCTTGGAAGAAGGACCTGCCCAGCGCTGTAGAGCGACAGGAAAGCAAGACTTTTATTGCTTCTCAAAGCTACCCAGCCTGCGAGGCCATGTCGTCCCTGTACACCAGGAGTAAGGAATATACTCGAAGCAGGAAGGCTCAGTCAGATTCGCCCCCATCCTCTCCTTCCCCGATTGCAAAGACACTCAGAGTAAGCAGCCTTTTCCTTTCTGTATTGCAGGGAGACCCGCTCGGTGAGCGGAGTCGGCGGTGGTGGTTTGTTGTCTTGCCCTTGGAGACCTGTGTCTGGGGTTTGTTTTGGAAAGAGGATCATTTAAATGAAACTTGGGAAGGTGCCTCTGTAGCAACAGGTTTTAAGAAAGCTGCAAATTCCTGGAGCCCTCGCGCTGCGATGATTTGCACTGCTGGCTGCAGGGGGTGGTGTGATGGCAGCTTCCCCCCTGCCCTGCTCGCCGTGGGCAGAAACATCCCTCTCCAGCAGCCTGGTGCTACAAGAAAACGTCTCAGATGAAAATGAGGCAAAACCTGAGCAGCTTGTTAAGCTGCGCTCTTCCCATCAGTGCTTTTGATATTGCTGGCACAATGGGGTTTGCTCTCCAGTGGGGTTCTAAGCCTCGGGGCTGCTGTGAACTCTGGTAGCGTTTAAGAATTTCAGCAGCACAAAAAGAAAACCACCTGTTACGGAGGTGCTGGCAAGTTGAGAGAGTTGTCTCGTCCTCCCCGAACTGGGGTGGTGTCCTGATCTAAGGGGGTGTTTGAAGGTGGGAACACCTTGCGACAGCGTTGGTGTTAGCTCTCGGGCAGCTCCAAGTCCCTTTTGTCATAGGGGCAGCTCCCAGTCCCTGTCATTGTAGGGCAGCCTCTTTGCAGTCAAGCAGTGTTATCATGCCAGCATCGAAGCCTGGAGGAATTAGTTTTAAAAAGGCAGACTAATTTTAGATGCAAGCATTAAATTAAGCTGAGCGCTGGTGTTTGCTCACATCAGATGTGCGTTGTCTGCTCCTTTGTAGTGACAAGTCTCGGCCTGGGAAAGGCGTAGCCCTACATATGCAGAGGGGGTCGGCCCGCTGCCGTGGCCGTAGTGGAAGCTGCAGCCTCGGCGCCTTCCCTGCCGCCAGGAGCGGGGTCGGTGCTTCGGTCCCACCTGCAGCCAGGGCAGCTCTGGAGAGCTGGAGGTGATCCCTGCCCGTCCCCTCCGCTCAGCTGGGTTCCTGCATCAGCTCGTACAGCTGTGCTCACCGTCCCCAGTGAATTGACACAGCATCGATAAGCAGCTTAATAGGAGGTGGGAAATAGGTTCTTAGTCACAGAATACAACTGAGAAACGTTTTAATGTCTCTCAGAAACCGAGTGTTTTTTAAAATCAGTCATGTTCTGCGTACACACTGACTCATTTTCCCCTCCTGATACATCTAGGCACGTAAACGTGACAAACATCTCACACGAGCTGTGACTGCCGTATTCGCTTGCATGGCGCGTGCCTGATTGCGTTGATGCAAATAACGGGAGCTGCTCGTTGTCTCTGTCGATGGCAGTGACGGGATCGCAGGCTCGGGGGGGCCTCGGGTGCCGAGCAGTGGGAGCTCCCAGGTGCAGGGTGGCAAAGGGAGAGCCTGGCGAAGAGTTTTCCTTGGCCCCTTGTGATTCTGGTGAGCAAGGAAGCCTTGCTTATTCTTGCAGTGTTAATAATGCTGGACGTAGCACCGGAGCGTCGCTGTGGGAGAAGCCGTGCCGCAGGCACAGCGCCGTTGGCTCACAGGTCATTGTAGGAACCAGCCCTGGTGTGTCAGGGCTGGGGAAATGCCGATGCCTTGGAAAGGTTTGCCTCAAACTGAAACGAAGAGTTAACTCAGACAGTGTAATCTCCAAGACAATGTAATTCTGCCATGAGCAAGAACAATAATTAAGTGCGTTTTCCTATGGATTTGCCCCATGATTGTGCGTGTCCCCCTTTCACCCCTGTGCCCACAAGGCTGGCAGCCCTTGCAGCAGTGTGCCGCCAGCCTTACTGAAACAGGCGGGAGTGTGAGATCTCGGAGCTTTTTAGATTTCCGTCCAGCTGAGTCTGATACCCACATACCTGTGGTCTAAACGTTCCCATCCGAGCAGGGGTGCCAGAACCGAGGAGCAGGCAGCGAGCCGTGCTCGTGGTACAGGCATGGAAACCTTGCGGAGAACCAGGCAGCCCAGAGGAGGCCTTACTTATTAAGGCAAAGAGCTGCGCGCAGATGGCATTTGCGGAGCACGTTCCTATGGCATGCCCCGCTGCACTTGCCCTGCTCTTTGTAGCATTCCTGCTTAGGTGTTACGATAAAGTTGTGTGGGCTTTTTTTCCACCTTTAACTGATGGGATCTCCACGACTGCACAGCCGAGGAGGGTGAGCGCTGCGCACTGAGCCGCTGCACGTCACAAGAAGGGCAATATTCTCAAATACAGCAGGGCACGAGCGAAAGGCACACCAAGGAAATTCTGCAGCGTGCCCCAGTGCCCTGGGGCAAGGTCAGCACCATCTTGTTGCCCTCGAACCTCGGTACCTCATTTTTGTGTCGAGATGGGACAGCCCGGAGTCACAGTGACCGTGTAATTAAATCCTGTCAAATCATCCTGGGTGTGTTTTAGCAGGTGAAAGGGAGGAACGATTTTTATTTATTTATTTTTAATAAAGATCTTGTTTATGCTGGGCCAGTTGTTTTTTCGTAGGAAATACCCTGCACTTGTGTTTCGGTTCACCTGTCTGTACCTTGGTACTCCACAACCCTTGCATTTCCCCATGTGCTATAGATTAGGAAGATGAAAGCTGAAGCAGATGCACGCTCCCAGCTCACTGCACAGATTTTAAGGGCAGCTTTTCAGCTGTTCCCTGCCTGCCTTCCTTTTGAGGAGTGCTCCTTGTCCTGTCATCCCATGTGTGTTGCTGTGAAGAAAACCATGAAGAGCTTCAAGCTGCTGGCCCCTTGCGTGTGCTGGGCAGTGGTGGCTGCACCTTGGCTGTCATCGCTTGATGTTTGTCACTCGCTTCTCGAGAGGCTGTAGAGTCAGTGTTGGTCCTGGTCATGTCCGAAGGTTCAGTAGAAGGCTTTTCCCATCTGCTGCTGGGTTGCTCCCTCATTAAGCCACCTTCCCTGATTGTTCCTTGAGCTTTGCAGCAGAATTTTTGGCAGTAGGGTCTCAGCAATCAAGTGTTAAGGATGCTCCATCGTCCGTATCGATTGATTTTGTTCTGCCTTTCCTTGGAGTGGCTGAAGGAGCCGTGCTCAGTGGGATCTGCGATGCAGGAGCACCTTGAACGGGCCGTATGTTTTCACCAAGTCACTTGAGAGTAATACTCGAGCGTAGAAAGCAGCTTTCCAAATCGCCATGTGTTAGCTGGCCTCCAGATCCAGCCCGCGGTCGTTCTGCTGCCATGGCAATCGCTGCTCGGATGCTTCCCACCCGGGTGTGATTTTGATGTGGACACATGTCCAGAATCCAAAGCAAATCTTCAAGGAAGAAAGCTAATGCACAAAAGCATTAGCCATTTGAGCTGCAGATGCTTGGTGTGCAAATGAAACCAGCATGTTTTGGGTATTAACACATAAATAATGGCAAAAAATCTTAGAGGTCTGGTAACGCGGCCAAACCAGACGTCTTTTAATCATGGAGTGATGTCCAGGAGCGTTGAGGCGCTGGTAGAAATGCCTGCTCAGATTACAGCCTTCGCAGAGCTCTGAATATAAGTGTGTCTGACGGTCAGTTTTCGCTCTGTTGAGTGTTTTTGCAACAAGTTTGGTCTTGTTTCAGATGTTCATGCTAACAGGTTTATTCTCACGTTAGTTAGACCTGTATGAATCATTTGGCTTGCTGCACTGCTGCTGCAGACGCGTTAGAGCATAAAGGGTGTTCTGTAAACGTTGCTCCAGGAAACTTTATCTGCTTGGCTTTCCATCCAGTGGCTTGGACTCGTGCTGGTTGTGATAAAAGTGATGCTACAGAAATTGAAATCGGGTCAAGTAAGTTGTCTCATGACTTTTTCTTTCTAATGTCTGGGTTGCTGACTGGCTGCACAGTATTTGAAGAAGCTGTTGCATCCTCTCCATTAGCCAACAAAAAAGTGGGATACTGAAACTCAAAAATTAACTTTAGTCCGTGTTCTTCCTCACCCTGACTTGTTCCTTGGTCTGATCGGTGGTTATTTCTCAGGCATCTATTCCTTAGATGGATATCTTTAAGAAATCATTCTGGGTTCTGTTTGTTCTTTATTTTTCTTGTTTTCCTCTGTAAATGTCCATATCTGGAAGTGTATCAGGAACATCTGGTCATCCTTCGGGCACCCCCAGTTCGCTGTTCTCTGCTGTGACTCAGTGGCCAGACAGCTCTCTTCTGTCCCTGGCTGCACCCCTGGGTATAAATAAAATGGGCCAGGGCACATGCTGTGACCCACGGAGCAAGTGGCGCACCCAGCTGGTGTCCCTGTGGCTAGACTTTCTTCTTCAGCCCCCCTCCCTTCCCAGGAACAGAGCTGATCACGCCAAAGCCATAGCAGGGAGCCTGTTAACTACTGAGTGGTCTGAACGGTCGCAGACCACTGCTTGTTCCTGTGCCCCAGCCCTGCCGCATTTTCTAGGGCAGGTGAAACCCTGCTGTTATCAAAATAACATTTTCTACTCGTTTTCTACTGCTCCTGTGCGATGCTGTGCTGCTCTTGTAGGGGATCCTCGCGGAGCACTAGGGCTGGACCTACGGGACGCGGTTTCACACGCAGTGTTGAAATCCCACTGGGACCTGGCTTGTGTCGTGGTCTGGCTGCTTTAAGTGTGACTGGTCTCAGAGAAAGCAGCCCGTGGGGCAGCACGGGGACCACGTTTCAAACTTCTCACTCTTCCTCTCCGCTGCCTGGGCAGTGCCAGGTGCCTGGAGAAGGCGGCTGGGCTCAGAGGGGAGCCACTCGGAGCCACGCGCCATCGCTCAGCGCCTGCGAGGGACAGAGCAGGGAACGAGCCTGGGATGCCCAAGGGGGGAGGAGGAGGAGGAGGAGGAGGAGGAGGAGGAGGAGATGTGCGACGTGGCTCAGCCCGTGGTACAGCCACCCGACCAGGCATGCTGGCAGAGCCGGCACGGGGAGGTACCATGGGGTGGGAACGGGCAGCCAAGGGAAGTGATGGGAAAGCGGGTGGAAACCGTGGGCAGGAAGCCACTTCAAACTGAACTGGAAACCAGTGTTTACTGCAGTTGCAGGAACCTATTATAGCTTTGTTTGTGATGAAGGGACTACAGCCCCATAGAAAACAGGGTTAGGAGGGACAGAGCTCGGCCTGTCCACGTTCCCAGGGCGCCAGCAGCGTACCTGTGCCGTTCCAGGCAGCTTTGTGCCGTGTGCTCGCGGACTTCCACCGACGGGGATGCTGAGATGCTGCCTAACGGAGCTGCAACTGGTGGTCAGATAAAAACATCCTGACCCTGGGGAGCTGTTAGCATTTTGGTTTGCTTTTTGTGGGGATTTTTTTGGTTGGTTGTTTTTTTTTTCCAAGGAGTCGTTTGTGTTTTTTTTTAATGACCCCAAATTGCTGAGGTTACTCTTGCAGTTCAGTAGAAACAAAATCTTTGCAGCAGACGTCCCCAAACATATTTGGGTTCAGATCGGTGGCTGGCAGCTGGTCTGGAGCTATTTTAGCCTGAAACAAATGAGGAGGAAGAAAGACGGCACAAAGAGTCTTAACTCTGACAGCCCAGGGTGCTCAGCGTGGTACAGACAGCTCAGCATACCCAGAGCAGCCCTGATGGCTTTTCCATGCGAGCGCTCCCCGCGGCTGGAGCAGTGTCAGGGGAATGCTATGTGGCTGCAGGACGGAGGTGTTCAGCAGGCTTCGTCAGCGCACGCTTCGTGCCAAGACATGGGCAGGTTGGTTTGAGGCAGCTGGATCCTGGCTGCTCCCCTAATTGGTATTTAAACACCCGATGATAACACCTGGAAGCATCCCAGGGGAGCGTTTGCAGGGGCAAGGCAGAAGCTGTTGCCTGCAGACCTGTGGCATTCTCATACTGAAGAGATTTGGGAGCAGCGATCTTCTTTCTCCTCTTGGGTCACTTGGCCGTTCAGCTTTTGTTGCCTCATGTCTGGAGAGCTTTGCCTAAGCTCACGTCGCTTTGCAAAATGAAATTTTTCACCAATAAAATTTGATCCCTTAGAAAAAGAAGGAAAAATAAGAGCAACGAGCCCAGGTTTCTGAATTGTGGCCTTTACTAAATTAAAATACAATCCAGCCTGACGTTTTACATGGAGAGCTTTATCCCCCAGAGACCGTGGTAATAAACTGCAGCTGCTGCAAAGCCAACGGGCCACGTGAGGGAGGCGCGGGGAACTGAGGCACGGGCTGGCAAGCGCACAAACGTTGTAAGGCTGCAAAATGTTTCGATATGTTTGGGGTTGCGGGAGATGCGGTCGTCAGTCCGCCGCAGCCATGTGTATTTGTTTCTGATTAAACGTGCATTATCCATGCTGTAAACGATGCGATCTGTTTCAGCCAGCTGCCAAAGCCACTATTTCATCTTGGAGGATCTTCTAATATTATGCTTCAGTAATGGCAGTTTTTATTAAGGAAAGTTTATTGATTTATAGCTTGTGAAAACATACTTTGCGTTGGGCTTTGGGGAGCTGGAGGTTAGATGGAGGTGGTTTGGCTACGCTGGATTATTAATCATATCAATGGGATTTTGTAATCCTTGCATTTGCACAAACGCAAGCGTTAGCTGGAAGGCAGCAGGATCCATCAGCTCCGCTGTAGCTAGCATGAAGCTGGAGCAAACCACAGCTCTCAGGTCAGCAGAGCAGCTTTCCAAGGGAGGCAATGACCTCAAAAAAAAAAAAAAAGTAACAGAAGCAGCGTTCAGAACAGATCTTGTAACCATTCTGCACCCAGTGGAAAACTTTCCGAGCTCATTGGCCCTGCCGATACCGGCTGGACAGGCGCATCGAGGGGAGCCCCGCTGGGAGCTGCACCCGGCCGAGACGGGGCTGGGGTCTGCGCGTGGAGCCGGCAGCCGCCCTCGTCACCTTTCCTCCTTCCAGCTCGCCTCTTGCACAGCTCCAGGGAGACTTGGAGCCGCAGCAGCAGCACGGGGCACCGGAGAGGTTGTCCCTGCAGCTGCCGTGCCAAGTGCCCGCACCAGCACAGCCACGGAACCGCAGGAACCTGGCGGCTGCTCAGCACCCAGCTTCCTGCAGCATCCCTGGTGGCTTTGCGTCTAAGTGGGAAAGAAGCGACCCCACAAGCAGCTGGCTTTGTTTTGTATTTGTTTTCTAAAACAAACAGGAGGACAGTTGCCAACGCAATAACAAAATTGGAGAGGTTCATAAAACTTCCTCTCTTGATTAAGAAGGGGGAGGAGAGCAGGGCTGGAGCTGCGCTCTAGGATCTTTTTAAATGGTGGTTGGTTAGGCAGGGGTGTTGATCAGGATCTCTGAAACAAAACACACCAAACTAAATGCCTTGAGAACTGTCTTAAAATAGTGCAGATCTTCCTGAGGTTGGCCAATTGGAGATAAAGAAGCATAAAATGTTCCCAAAGCATCCCAAAGCATCTATTTTCCTTTTTTTTTTTTTTTTTTTGGAAAAAATGTAAATAGTAGACTTTCCCTTTTGCTGGGTCAGATCCTAGCCACAGAGGAATGCAATTGGAAGCAATTAGGCCAATTTCTGACTTGGCAAGAGAAGTGGCTGATCCCCCTCTTGGCGCTGCGTTTCAGGGCTTCATTTTATCTAAACCTTCCATGAGGAACTTGGTTTTAATTATACTTTCCTGAACAACAGCTGTAAAAGTTTCTGAGCTTCGAAGGGAAGGCTCCTGCCTTCCATAGTCCGAGCGTGTTTCTAAAATCAAGTCCCTGGGGCGCTCCTGGTGCTTTGCAGCATTGCAGGGGTCCGGAGGAGTAAAGCCACGGCCGGTGCCCGGCTTTTCCTCATCCCTGGAGTGTCCGGCATGAGAGCAGGGGGCAGGAGAAGGTGGCTTGTGCAGGGGAAATCAGCCTGGTATGATGCCGTTTGTACATTCTCTCAGGTCCTATCTCACATATCCTGTGTTTTGCCAGCCCAGCTTGGCCGAGTCAGCTCTGACCCTGTCTGGGAGGCTTGCAAAAATAGCCAGCCCCCCTTGCTGCCCTCTGCCACCCCCTAGCCTGCCTGAACGTGCTGCCCACCAGGGCATGGCCGGGAGGGAAGAAGAGGAGACCTAGCAGGTGAATGGCAAGTCTGGAGGAGACATGGGACCCCCAGCCTCCCTCCACGAGAGGTCCAGGAGCGAGGGGTTACCAGAAACGAGAGGCACGCCCACGAGCTTTCTGTGCTTTTAAATTTCCCTTTAGAAGGCTTCCACATGCGGGGCTCGGTGCTCTCAGCAGGGCGCCGGGGCCTGGGCTCAGCGCTGGCTGCCGGGAAGGGAAGGCGTGCTGCTTTCCGAACCAGGGCAGCCGCTTCTGGCTCCTTACCGCTCCCCGGGGTCCTCCTCCCCCCCACACCCTGAAACGCTGTGACCCTGTTTAGGTTGTGAGAAGGATAATTTCACAAGCCCATGCTTCCGTGGCTGCAGTTTCTAGTCAAACTTCTGATCCCGAGGGAAATAAAGCAGTCCGGGCAACGCCGACAGCACAGTTCCAGATTTGCCAGGAAAAAGAAACAAAACAAAAAGCGCTGCGTTCCTACGGGTGGTGCAGCTGTTTCTCAGCATCCCTTCCTTAACCTTATAGCAGGTTGTACGGTGTTCATTCAAGAATAATCAGGAAGAGAAAGCCCTTTCTTGCGGCGTGTGAGTAAGCGCACGTTTGTCCTTTGGTGGTCTTGGCTCCAGTTTCCCTTTGTTTACCCCAACTTCTATTTCAAGAAACGATGGAGGGAGAGCTTTGCCCTTCACCTTCTGACTCTGACCTCAGAGTTTGAAGCTCTGGGACAGGATCTCCAAGCAGATGCATCCTTCTTCACTGCTTACATACACCACACAGTAAGAGAGCTGATTCTGCAGAAGTTGAAGTGGCATATTTAGTGGTTTTAAAGAAGGGGCAGTAAATGGAGGAGCAGCGATCGCAGAGACGACAGTGCAGGTGCAGCTGGAAGCACAGCAAAGGTTTCCGAGGGCGCTGTGGCCAGCAGCAGGGCAGAACCGGGCTGGAAGGAAGCTGCTTTCTGTTGGAAATGTCGCCGATGTGATGTCCCAGTGGCCTCTGAGAACGTTTGTCTGTCTTTGAGCAAATAACAGGGGTGTCTCAGCTAAGCACATACTCCAATGTTTGCTTGCAGAGCTTACAGTTCCCCTGTCAGGTACCTCTCCAGCAGCACAAGCGCGTCCCAAGTGCACAAGATTTCGGTCATCGTTTTGTTTAACTCATTTCCTCAGGCTTCAAAGCCTGTCTTTGTGCTCAGAACTGCTGCTTTTCATGTCACCCCTTTTACTTGGAGCCTTTTCTGTAGCTGAAAAGTGGAACTGTTTTGTTTTCTTTTTTCTCACTCAGGCTTTTTTTTTTTTCCCCTCTTCTATCATTATTTTTAAAAATGAACAGGATAAGCTCCTCCTTGCAATACCAGCACTGGCCTTTGTGCAAAACTCAAGAAAATATTGAGCCAGAAACTGATTTAAAATAAAATAAATATCCCTTCCTTCCCTGAAGGTAACAGCAAGCAGAGGAATGATCTGCTAATGAAAACTGTTTTGCACCTTCCATTATAGCAGGGCTATTTCCAGCAGCAGCTATAATGTCTTGTTCCCAGACCCAGGCTTCATCCAGTTCCTCTCAGCTTAATCATCCTTGTCACAAAAATACCACTTAACTGAAACAACATGGTGAGAGGCACCCGAAAATTGAAGGGTGAGGGAAGGACGGGCTTTTCCCAAGCACTGTGACTGCAAACATTTCCCACAACTCGGCGCCGTGCGATGCCCAGGGACAGGGGAGAGGATCCTGCAGGATCCTGCAGGTCACAGGCCACCACGAGGCAGCAACTTGTTTCCACCCAGCTCAGCTGGCTCTTGGAACCTGTCACCGCAGGATGCTGGGGGTACCCAAAGCTTTAAATGAGCCCAACATGAGACAAATTCCTGGAAGGAGAAAGCACTGAGCACGAAGAAAAATCCAGCTTTTGGCTCAAGAAGCCCCAGAGGTGCCCTGTGCTGGGGTGGAGAGTGTAGGAGGGAAGACGCGACGTGCTCGTCCTGGCACTGGCAGGAGCTGGGTCCCCTGGTCCTGACTGGTGTCTCCCTCCCCATGGAGAGACATGGACAGTTGCAACCTGAAATAATTCTTCCCAGTGTCCATCACAGGGAGGTTTTCCAATACAATAAACTAGACTCTGGTTTGTTATTTTTTTCCTTTGGTGTTCCTAGCAGCTATTTAAAATTATTCCTGTCTTACCCCACCCCTCCTTAGCAGAAGCACACCCCTGCTCTCTCTGCCTCTGGAGATTATTTGTTTCTTTGGGGGAAAAAAAGACAAAAATGACGTTTTCCTCCTGCTGGAAGTGCACAGACTTGCTTGGTAACCTGCTCAGGTTTTGCTTTTATTGCTCGGTTTTCACATTGCCTTGCCCTGCCACGTGTGGACTTTCCCAGCACTGTTCAAATACATTAGCAGGTGTGTTTGTTGAAATAAATGCAAGCTTGATATTAAGTGGATTACTTGTCGAGCCGTCTGTCATTGTAAGGGGAGTTGTCACTGAAAGGGATTAGCATAAAGTGCACAAATAACTTCCAGCAAGAGCCTTGTTAATCACTTCCTAATTCCCCCTCCCACCGAACTGTGGAGCCTGGGTCACTGGGCCGAAATTTCAGGGGAGCTGCCAGGCCGCAGGCTGGGGCAACGTCTTAACGAGGCAAGTGTAAGGAGCTCTGCTGACAAAAGACCCCAGAGACCTTCGCCAACACATTTGTGGCTGAAAACTGGAATCTTTCTAACGATACCGAGCACAAGAGGTCGGTCGTATGGTGACTGCTTCTCAGCGTGTAGAGGCTCTGAGCTTCATTTGGGAGCACGGCTGTTTGTGTCTGTTTTTGGTGGACGTCCCTGGGACAGTGGCAGGCAGGAGCATCGCCTGTGTGGTGCAAAGAAAACTTGTGCTTTCCTGCATGGAGAGGGGTTAGAGCCAGTAAAGGAGTCCAGGGCTGGGCCCGCTGCCATGGCTCAGGACCTGTGCCAGCACCCGGACCGGCTGCTACAGCTCTAGGGAGGGCGTGCTAATTAACGGCAGGGTTTGTGCATCCCTTTTGAGCTTTGGATTTAGCAGCTTCAGCTTGAATGTGCTTGAATGAGGCTTCGAACGTGCCGGGCTGCTTCGGTTCGCAGCCTTCGTGCGGCTCAAACCGCGGTGTCCCAGGGAGGACTGCCCTCCAGGCGGCCATGATGGCAGGCTCTGTTGGGAGGCTCCTTCCTGGAATCCGGGATCGGGGTTGCATTAGGGTAGGATGAATTAAAAGTGGGATGACTTGGAGCACACGATGTGTCACCACGTTCCTGCATCCTGACAAGCAGCGGCAGCTCTGGGGGCAGGCCGAGCGCAGAGCTTGTTGCTCTGGACTTGCCCTTGCAGCCCTCTGGCTGTGGTCGTGGCCTCGCGGCCACGAAGGCCAACAGTGACCTGGGCTGCGTTGGGAAGTGTTGCCAGCAGGTCAAGGGAGGTGATCCTGCCCTCTGCTCAACCCTGGTGAGACCCCACCTGGAGCATTGTGCCCAGTGCTGGGCTCCCCAGGACACGAGGGACACGGAGCGAGTCCTGAGGAGGGTGCTGAGGTAGCCAGGGCCTGGGGCACCCCGGTACAGGCCGAGAGAGCTGGGGCTGCTCAGCCTGGAGGAGAGAAGGCTGAGGGGAGACCCATCCGTGTGTATAAATGTCTGAGGGCAGGGTGTTGGCAGGATGGAGCCAGTCTCTGCAGTTGTGCCCAGCGACAGGACGAGAGGCAGCGGGCACAAACTGAAGCCCAGGAGGTTCCGGCTCAATATGAGGGGCACCTCTGTGCTTTGAGGTGACAGCACTGGGACAGGATGCCCAGAGGCTGTGGGGTCTCCTTCCCTGGAGATATCCAAAACCTACCTGGCTGCCATCCTGCGCAGCGTGCTCGGGGTGACCCTGCTGGGCAGGGGGCTGGACCAGGTGATCCCCAGACCCCTTCCCACCTCAGCCGTTCTCTGATCGCAGAGCTTCCAGGGTCCCAATTCTCCACTTCTCCACCCTCCCTGTCCGTCCCCGACACCTGCCCGGCCATCGGAGGCATCGGTGGGTGCGGGAGCGGGTCTGCGGCCTGCGTGCTGGGGGACAGACGGGCAGCAAGTGGCCACCCGGCATGGCGTTGTCTGCTGGGCTTAGTGGTGTTTTTAAACAGCACAGAGTACAACACAAGCACGTCTGGGCACTAAAAGCCTGACCCCTCTCCTCCATTGTAATGTCCTTCTTCTTGTGTTCACTTATTAAAAAGGCTGTAGGGAAATAGCTGGTAGCACTGGCAGATGGTTTGTGCTCGCTTGCAGAAACGGCACTGCTAATAACACTGGTAGCGGGACGTCAGGCTCAATTTCCAGTTCAAGAGACTGAAAAAGCATCAGACTGCACCTTCAGTTTGAGTAAACATCTGCCAGACGGAGAAACTTGCAGGAAGGAAGCGCTAGATGAGAGTGGTGCATCCTGCAGGACACCTGTGCTATTGCTGTTTGGCTTTGGCATTTGGAGGAGAAAGCTGTCCAGTCCAGAAAACCCCATTAAAAACTGCGGTTTACCACAACCAGGCCCTGTAGGATATTACAGTGCCAAGCAAAACTCTACTGTAACCTCCCCTGTGCATTAGTTGGCCCAGGTCATTTTTAGTGTATGAGCAACGACAGAGCTGAGAGCTGCACCGCAGCGACTGGGATGTCGATGGGGAAAGAAGAACCTGAGGCACGCTACGACCAGTGTGCCGAATGTTTCGGCTGCCGAGGGCTCCTCTCCCTTCCTTGGGCAGCTCTGCTGTGTTCCCCTCGCTGTAGTGAAGCTCTCCTTTGTAGGGGAGGTGTCTGCTCGTGGAGAAAAAACGGTTTGTGGTTTTCAGACATCCACCGTGAATACGCAGAGAGCTCAGTGCATCTGGTCCATTAATCACTCTCACCCGCACCGTGCATAGGACAGTGGTCAAAATCAAGAAGAATAATTTGATTTAAAAAGGAAACAATAGATTAGTTTTGGTCCAAGGAATGGATTTCAATTCTGGGAACTAGGATTTAAAGATCAAGGTTCAGTAGTTTTTAGGTTAAGGAAAGAAATTAAATCTGAAGTACTTCAGAGCAGCAGAAGCAATTGAAAAGATTCAGGCAGGAATTGGTGAATTGCAGTTTGGGCGTGGGAGGTAGCACTGTGTAGCTTGTTGTGAGCTTGCTGCTTGTATCAGAGGTAGGAAACTGCTGCTACGTGGCAGCTCCACGATTCTTGAATTGAACTGTTAATTCCTGTGGTTACTAATTCCATTTTTCTTTCTTTTTTTCCCTTCTCCCTTCAGCATGAAAGACTTTCCAGGTAAGAGTTTTGTTTCTTGGATTTTTTTTTCTATTTAATATTTATCAGTGGTACTTTTTTCTATGGCCTCAGGGGTTCCCAGTACTTCAAACCAATAGCATAAGCTGAAACTGCTACTGGCCATTGGGTACTTACCTTAGCAGAACTGTTGAGCCAGCTTGCTTCCAGCCTTTTCTCCCCAAATTACTTACCAAATACTCTGTAGAGAGACAAACCCTCTGTGCCCCATTAGCAATGGAGCCCATTCCCACCATGCAGATGGGAGATGCACGGGAAGTTACTGCCCTGTTGGGGTTCGGGCTGATACCCACTGGACTTTTCCCAGTTGTTTCAGTGCTGGTGCTCCCTGCCCTCGGGCGCTGCGCTGCAGCAGGAGCGTGCTCAGCAGTCCCAGTGCCTGTGCACGGCCTCGAGTCCCAGCCTGGCAGGCTCAGACAGGCAGTCCCGACGTGGTCGCTGCGCCATGGTGCTAGATCCTCTTTGCATTTTAGGTTGGAAGCAGCTACAAACCCTGCTACTGCCAGTGACTCCTCCTCCTACAGCGATCGTGCCTCCAGCCGCTCCAGTGCCTACACCCGGAGGGAGAACCGGTTAGCTGCCCTCAGCAGCAGAGCAGAAGAGGAGAGTAACAGGGACTATAAAAAGGTAGGGTATTAGATGAATTATTGTCAATGCATGCACCTTAGAAGCTGCCTGTTGCTGCAGAAACCTGCACTGAGAGTCTTCGGCAAGAAAGAGCAAAATAATTTCTTTTCATTTTCTGTTTCCATTGCCTTTGGAAATGACTCTAGCCTTTTTCAAATGCAGCAGCTCCTCAGAGGGTCGAAAAAGGACAAGGGGTGAAAGGACACCATGCGAAGTCAGATATCTGGGAAGGGGGAGTGAGAAATGAGGCTAGAGAAATGTTGGGAGGGATGTGTGAAGGAGCAAGAAAAGATGTTGCCAAGCACTGCCAACATGACCCAAGTATGCATACCCAACAGAATTATTTTTTGCTGCTCTAACACTCCAGAATTTTTTTTTCTGAAACTTTCAACATAATCCTTGAAAGCTAATAGTATGGACTGCCATGGCTTCAGGGTTTATATACACATCTAGTATCAATGCACAGACCGTATGAAAAGTAATCAGTTCAAGATGACCCAAATTGTGAAATAAAAAGTATGAAATAAAAAGTATCTGAAAAGCCTTCGACAGTAAGCAGCACTCCACTCTTCTTCATGAACACAGCTGTCCAGAAGAGGCAGGCAGTATGCCCAGTTCGTCCTCGTACAGTGATGGAAATCCTGTGGGTTTGAAGGAAGTAAAGCAAAAAATCCATTTTCATGCGCCCTAAAATTCTGTTCCTTTCTCCTCCTCACTGAAGTAAAAGCACAGAAGAGCAAGCAGGGTGTGTTGTGCTGAGAAGCACAACAGAATCATAGGTTTAGATACATCCGTGCATGCATAACTTAGTACTTTATTATGCTTGGTGGTTTATCTAAATTAAAAGCACCGCTTTTCTTTGCCTCTTGGCTTGTGTGTGTGAGCACCCTACAAAATTAACCAGCTGTTTTCCTGTTCCACATGATTTGTGAAAACACAAGCAGAGCATCCCAAGTAGACCTGTTTGCCCTTCCAATATACCAACATGGGAGAGCGATGCAAACCCCGCAGCTGCCTCTGCTCAGCGCTAGGACTCAAGGAGTGGTGTGGCGGAGCTGGGTCTGTGCACTAGCTGGAGAGCAGCCTGGTTAATTGAAATATTTGGTTTCGTATTTCAGTTATATGAAAGTGCCCTGTCTGAAAATCAAAAGCTGAAGTCAAAACTGCAAGAAGCCCAGCTTGAGTTGGCCGACATCAAATCTAAGTTGGAAAAAGCAGCCCAGGTAAGGCAGAAACCAACTCCTAGACTGGAGGAACTGAGCACTGGCGCATGACAAGCCACCACATGTTTCAGTGCAGGGATGGATTTGTTTAGCTCGTGGGAGGGAAGGTTCTACAGAGGGGATTTGTATATTTTGCAGAAATAAGTGTGGTGCGAGTGATTCTCTAAGGACTGCTTCTTTGGGCAAGTGCTTCTGTAGGCTATCTAGGCCTTTGTACAGCATCCTATGAAATCCTCTCAGTTTTAATAGCTTTCTATTTTTAATTTACATGGCAGAAACAGGAGAAAACTTCTGACCGGTCTAGCATGCTGGAGATGGAGAAAAGGGTATGTGTCTCTGCTTTCTTCTGAGTCGCGATCTTTGCCTTGAATTGCTCTACAGGGCATAGCAATTTCTTGAAGGAAAGTGTAAATTAAAAGATAAGTTATATTTTTGCCTTGCAGAGCAGTTCACAGGGATAATTGTGTTCTGACCTTTTCAATGTCTGAGACTTCTCTGCTCTCTTTGCAGATCAGCCATGTTCTGGTTTCATTCTTTTGTTACAGGAAGCTACAGACCAACAAATAGTATTGCATGGTCCTACGGGGCTGTTGGTCCATTATACTTTAAAATATTATTGTTCCTTGTAAATAAAGTTTCAGGGTGGAGAGGGGAAAAAAGCACAACACCAGCTGGGTGTCCGTCTCGCGATTATACTTGAAATCTGAATGTCTGAATGCTCCTTCCTCCTAACTGAGCAGTCAGATTTATTGCAGCAAGCTAAGCTGACCTTGCAGTGTGTGGCAGTCTCTGCCCTAAATGACCTTCAGCCAGGTCAGAAGGGACTCGGGGAGGTCCGTAGTCCAACCTCCAGGCACAGTCAATGCTGAATTTGAGCTACCTTCCTCGGGACTTTGTCCTATCATTTCATGAAGATTTGTAAGTGTTGAGGTTCCACAGCTGTGGCCCCTTGTTCCGGTGCTTAAATATCCTCAGAGTGAACTTTTTATCTTGTATCTAGTCAGAACCTCCCCTGCCTCAACTGACGGCCATTATCTTGCATCCTCCCACCACATACCTTAATGGTTAATTAAAGTTAGAGCCAGCCATCACTGTCATCTGAACTAGCAGCTGGGGGAAGTCATGACATGGGTGGAGCTTTGCTTTTGTTAAAAAAACAAATGTGGCAGTGAGAGCATTGCCCTGAGCAGGACATCTCCAACCAGGGAGAGCTCACCCCCACGTCCCATCTTCCACCCATATAGGGTGCTTCCAAGATGGGGGCAACGTTCTGCATTATTTTTGTTGCATTAGGATCACAGCAGGCACAAATGCAGGTTTCTGACAGAGAGAAAAGAGTGTTGCTCACTGAGGGTGGCATTAACGGCTTCAGGACAGCTTCTGCGTTTTGTGTACCCATGTACTGGTTGGTTCCCAGAATCTGCTGTAGCAGTCAGTCAGTTTTGCAGCTCTAAAGTCCTAAATTTATCTGGGAGAAGCAGGATTTCCAGACACCTTTCCCTGGTCACTGTTTGCTATTTGGTGGGCTCAGTGGGTTTTGTCATCATCTCCTTTGCAGCAGGGGACGTGGTGGGTACGGTTACCTGCATGGCTTCACCTGCACAGCACAAAATAACATTTCATCAGAAAGTCCTGAAAGCTGGGGTCGCTAAATGTAGTGGGATAGTTTCACTGAAGAGAGCTCAGGGCTGAGAGGTCTGCCTAAATGGGCCACAGCACGGATCACCTGCTGGTTTACCAGCTGCTGTGTCCCATCTGATCAGGTTGGTAACCTGCACATTGCTTTGAGATGCTTTTCAGTGCCTGCTCATATATAAGACTCTTACTTTTCCTTAGAAGAAAATATGCTCTAAGTTTTTCCTCTAAATCCATGTGACAATCTTTGTTATGAATCCTTGTAAACAGGAGAAGCGAGCCCTGGAGCGGAAACTCTCTGAAATGGAGGAGGAGATGAAGGTAGGGAATAATCTATTCACTCTATTCTATTTTTTATGCTTTGTATTAATGTCTTTGGGGATTGTCACCCAGGAATAGGATATTAAAAGTATACGTGGGAAGGGACTCATGTTACCTCTGAGTGTGTTCCTTTCTGCATAGAGAACTACTTTAATGGCTATGTTCTCCAAACATGAAATAGTAATAAAACTGCTCTGATTGCACCATATGTTTTATTTGTTATGCTGTTTGATCTGAGAACTGTGAAGGCTATTCTCCCTAAATGCTTTCTAAAACTAACCTTTTGTGGCATCCATGAGTTTCAGTTTGCTGATCCTCTGTGCTAGTCTGCGGCCCAAGTTAAGCCGTTGCGGTTCTCTCCAGATGGGTAAGAAGACAAAGCTGGCTTTTGAGATCACGCACACTAGCCAGGAAAAAAACACAGAGTGATTGTATTTCTGTACTCCCTTCCTAAAGCATGTCACTGGAAGGCTGTGGCAGTAAGTCAGCCTGGAATGGATTTCAGCAAAGAGGAACTTGCTTCCTGATGAAACATACAGCATGGCTTACTGTCACGGGACGTCCCCCACTGACCACTCCTTTGTGTTCCCCTCTCTCTCGTGGCATTGCTTCGGAGGACGGTGGCCTCCTGCCATGGCTGGGATGCCCTGCGAGCTTGGGGCTGGCGGGGAGCACTGCAGAGCAGGAAGCAGTGTGTTGGCCGCCTAAGTACGCCTGAACCTTCTCACTGATTTTGCAGCGTGACATCGTTCTACGCTGTACGTTAATGCTCGTGTTCACAGAATGCCCCTCTTTGCTCAGTGTCCTGTGCTTCCCTTCCCTCTGAGCATGATCCGGGTAGGACCAAGCTACTTTAACAAGGAAAGACTCAGGGTTGAGAGCCGTGAGCGCTCTCACCATGCTGTGCTGATGGAAACGATTTTCTGCCATCCTCAAGGAGGTTCCAACTTCATTTTTCTATTTCAAGCTTCATGTGTTTACCAAGCGTACATCTTTGAAAGGACCCGCTGGCTTGTGCTGCATCTTCTGCTGCAGTGAGCACAGAACAATTTGGTGGAGTCTTACTGCAAAGGCTCTCTTGTTCTTTCAAAGAGGAAAAAATAAGTGTGGATGTGCTAGCTAGAAGGGGAAGGAGAAAGGACTGAATGTGCCTGAATTTCAGGTCCTTTGTCTGCTCCACAGGTGGCAACATTTAACTCCAGAGAGACTTCCCCATCATTACAGAAATGGGGCCTTCAAGGGAAAACACAGGCAGCGGCATTTTGTGTTGTTCCTTTTGCTCTGTAGATTATTCCACAAACCAGCTCAGTCCTTGGAGTAAAAAGACAAATTGGTGTCCTCTAGTGGTCTGTCGGTTTTGAACATTTATATCGGTTCAGAAAGCAATTAGTGAAATAAGGTGCCTGTAGGGACTATTGGATGCTGCCAGAGCTCCTCTGGTTCGGGTAGTTGGGAGCTGCAGACTGATGGAAGCCAAGATGGTGCACTGGGAAAAGCACTGCCAGAAGTTTGACGTGTTCTTATATTACCCTGAAGCTGCTGGTCATTGCTGGGGACAGCACATGAGCTAAAGCAGGCTGTGGTCTACCTGGAAATGAGCTATCAGATCCTCAAGAGTGATGCTTGCTCTTTGCTCCCTGCTGTGTTCCTACTGCATTAAACAACCAAAATGGGCTTTTGTTAGTGGAATAAATAGACACGGAATTTGAAAGCATCTCTTCTGAGGTGCTACTGTGTTTTCTCTTCAAATCCTCAAGTTGCAATTGTGGTGGAAAAGTTAACTCCATCCCAGCCAGACCCAGAACAATGCTGAGTACTTGTGTGTGCTGCAACATTTCTTTTGTGACAGCCACTTAATAAAAAGGAGTATGAAATCTCTGACGATAAAAACGTTGAAGTGGACAAGTCCGTAAGGAAAACAGACTTTCCATGTCCACTTACATCACGTCTTACAGTGGAAGAGTCGGCCTAGTTGTGTTTGTGCAGAGTGAGATAACCTCTGCAGAACATCTGCGTTAATCCCTGGTGTGTAAGTAGTGCCAGGAATCAAACCTATTAATGCTGGTTGGACTTGCATTCCTGCTACTTTCGCTAATTGAATTGCTGTTGAGCAGAATCAGAAGGAATAAGCAATTTAAACAAATCCACCAGCTTCTGTTAAGGTGGAGAGCAGCAAGGGGAGATAACCAAACATGCCAGGTTATTACATCTTGACTAACACTGCAGTTTTCAGGATTCTTCCCGCCAGTCTTCGAACTGAACCAGTCCATCCTGGCTCACATCCAGCCTTTTGGTCTTTGTCCAGCTCAGTGCTTCAGGTGTGGCCGGAGCAACATGAAAGCAGCTGACTTCTGTGGAAGAGGAGGCACAGCAATGTCACAGAAAGGTCCTGGGTTGCTGTGACAGAAATGCTGTGCACTTCAGCCCAAGCCCGAGGTAACAAGCTTTGTTCCTGCCATGAGTTTACCCACCGCTGATGAAGCTGCCAAGAAATGGAGAGGAGCAGGATGAAACTGGTGATCTCAAAGAACTCCTTGATGCTAGAGTTGCTCCTGCAGACCTGCTGTTGGGAAGGTGACAGGGTGGTACAGCATTTTCCTAAGTGACTGCAGAATTTGACTGGAGATAAAGCAACTTGGCTGAGGAAGGAGAAAGAAAATTAGCATTTGCACTGAACTGAATTCAATGCCAAGTGCCTGAGGTCCCAACTTAACACAGCAATTTTCCTTGAAGGTCACAGAAGCTTCTTTATTCTGTAGCAGCACTGCACCTCCTGGCTTTGTACATTGTGCATGCTTTGGGCATTTTTATTTCCCCTAGTGTTGCAGGCACAAAATCCTTTAATTGAAGGCAAGTGCAGCTGAACTGAGAAGCCTGCTTTCTGTAAGCCAAGTATCCAGCAGAGTGATAAGCAATCACAGCGGTATCGTCCAGATTCTGGTCTTTGCCCTTGGCTTCAGGCCCAGCTTTCCAGCCTTCACTAGGTGTCTTTGAGCATGATAAATAGAAAGCCATCCTACCTGCAGCGCGCACACATTTGTGCATAGGTGATCCTTTTTATCATCTGCGGCAGGGTGCTGAGGCTGAGCTGTCTCTGATCGTGCCACGCTGCAGTTTTGTGCTGTATTGGTATGGAAAAGTAAAGGTGGTCTCTAAACTGACCACAATCCTTTCCACCTCACGTAGCACGGCACCCCCTTTTACATATGTTTGACATTCTGTGCCAGCCAGATGCTCAGCTGAGTTCCCTGTAAGAAAACGGAGAACATTTGTAATCCGGGATAGCACAAAACAAAATGGCTCTTCCAGCCTGAGCATTCCCCCTGCAGCTCCTGGGGACAACGATCGCTCACGGGACAGCCACGGCCTGAGCTGTGATGTCCGTCTGTCCTCACCGGGTGCAGGACAGCCTGCCCACCAGGAGGGTGGCCAGGATTTGGGGAGAAGTGTCCCCGCTGAGGTGTCCCGGGAGCTTTCCTGCCCCACAGCTCTGTCTCGGGACCTGCCGGTCTATCTGGTGTCAGAACTGCGCTGCTGAAGGCCAGGGCTGGTGAGGCAGGGGGGGCTTCATCGCTTGGACAGCCGGGGGGGCTTGGCCCCCATCCTTTCCGTGACTCCTCGCACTCACCTGCATCGCTTCTTTTGGCTTTGCAAGGCTTTTGGATGAGGTATCTTCGTTCCTTAACGAGGAGCCAAGGCGGTGCTTTTGGGTAGCTCCAGTTGAGCTGAAGGGTGGGGGCTTCGCGGGCTACTTCTCATTTGTACAGGGATGAGCCCTCCAACAGAACGTCCTGGATGTCCTGGGATGCAGCAGTTCTGTGGGGATCTGCAGCCAGCTCCCTCCCGTGCAATCAGGTGGAAGTTCCTCCTATCACCATAGGTTTGCCAGAGCTCTTCTGGTTAAGGACGGCTTCGTTATTGCGGATAGCGACTCCCTTTGAACGCTTTCTGTTGATTAAATGGCAGAAAGGAATTCCCTTCCCCACAGACCCTTCCCTCCATCTGCTCCCCACAGGCGAGGGGGAGGATGCAGGCAGCACGGCGCTTTGCAGGCAGGACGGGAGCTGCTTTGCTGTGGGCTGGGATTTCTTCACTTCAACTTAAATTTCCTCTTCTGGCGGGCGTTCCCCTGCCTGCCTCCCACTGCCCTGTGCCTGCGCCCCCTCCTTCTTGGCAGAGGCTTTCCCGTTCCTGCGGCACCGCTGCCTGACGAGCTGAGCTGCGGGGGGGGTAAGGATGGGATGCTGCTCAGGAGGCAGCCCCTGGCACCACGCACGGTGTAAATGCCCCACGTACGGTTTTGCTTCGGTGTCACTGGGGAAATGCCGTCCTTGAACAAGAAATGGTGATGTCTGCACGGCTTCTGCCATCTTCCTGCTTTGCCTTCTGCATTGCCTCCATGTCGTGTGTCCCCCTGTACAGCTGGGACTGTGCTCGCCCCACCTCGGAGGCTTGGTTCCAGCACTGTCCTGTGCTCCTTTTTGTGTTTCTTCTGTTACTAAAAATGCCATGTTTCGAATGCCTTCTCTTTAAGATTCTGTCATTCATACTGCTGTCGTTAAAATGAGTGCTTTAGTGTTTTAGCTTTGCACTTCTAAATGAGAGATACGTTGAGCCTTGGGGCAGAGTAGAGTTGAATCTGGACAGAGTTACCCGGACAAAAACCCACACGCCCCGCGCCTTCCGGCAGGACTGAGACCTGGGCAAGGCGTTCAGATGTCGTAGGGACAGGGGCTGTGAGGTGACGTGTCTGGGTGATCCACTGCGGGACAGTGACACTCACACATGCTTAATACATAAATAAAACCTCCCATGGAGCTCTGGTTGCTCTTTGCTACACCAGGCTGTTTTAGCTTTTGGAGACGTGAAGAAAAGGAGACGTAAAGAAATTCCCAGCTGCCAGCAGCGCTTTCGTAGCCCGTGGAGGTGGGAAGTCAGCAGTGGTGGTTCTCAGAGTAGTAAGTCCGTGGCTGTGTGCTGGTGGAGCTTGCACCTCGATAAATTAGAAAATAGTCAGTCAGAGACCGGCCTGCCTCGTAGGAAATCCACCTTTCTAAAGGCTGTGGGGACCCCTGGAGAAAGGGAAGGTTCCCGAATATCCTCAGTGTGCTGTAAGGCTTTCTTCGTATGCATCTGAGCTGCTGCCTACCCAGCACTCACTGCTACTAATTTTTCTTTTATTCTCTATTTTACTGCTCGTGGACTAAATTCACCTTTCTGTGCCCTTTTGTCTCCGTGGTGTGTTTTCTCTGTATTTCTGTGTCCACTCCTGTCACTCTCTGCAGAATCTCCACCAGCTCAAACAGATTCACACTCTGAGGCAGATGAATGAGCAGCTGCTGGCCGAGAACAGGGCTCTGACCCGGGTCGTAGCCAGGCTTTCACTGCCCGCCAAGCCCTCCGAATCAGAGGAGCTGTAGCCGCTTCCCCTCCGGCTCATCTCGCCTCCCTCTTCCACTCTTCCAGGCAGGTCTCCGCTCCCGTGGCCGAGCTGCTCGCCGCCTCGCCGCTCCCCAGGCTGCCTGATGAAGCTTGGGGCTCAAAGCAGCATGTGCCCGAGGAGCCTGTGCCAGCCAGCAGCGTGCTGGCCTTGCTCCGGCTGCAGGCAGGGCTTCGCCGCAGGCGGCTGCGTTCACTTCTGCTGCCCCTCGCTCTGCTTGGCAGGTGCTGACCTCCGCCGTCTCCCTCCCCGCCCGCAGCGGGAGGGTTTGCTTTTTCCTTTTTCCCCATTGAGTACAGAAATAGGAGGGCATGCTCCCTGCTTTACGCCGAGGCTTGGAGTCCGATGGATGGCGCTGAAGTGGCTGCGGAGGAGCGGGAGAGATCAGCTGCTTCCCAGGGGCTTAGCACAGCTGAATGCCTTCGGGGTGGCACCAGCGCCAGCATCCCCCTCCCAGTGCCTTACCTCCAAGTCGGTGCCTTTATGGTGTGAGCCTGGTCGTAGGGTCACTGGACTCAGTGCAGTGAGAAGCTGGCTCGTAGCAGACAGGATTGTGCAAAGTCAGAATTAATCTAACTATTTCTCGGGATGTTACAAAAAACACAGGTTTTAGACAGGAAGGAGTCTCTAAACTCTAAAAACTCTAAAAAAACCTCTAAAAACTCTAAAACTGGGCAGTCTGCAACAATTTCTCTTGCTCAGCTGAGCAAAGAAAACAAGCTCCTTCCCTCACCTTAAATAGTGAGGTGTTTTAGTCTGAGTTCAGAGCTGCAGCATCCCCCTGCCTTCTGCAGCCTGGTTACAAGGCAGGGCAAGCAGCAGGAGGCCGACCAGCCACATTTCCTTTTTTTCACCTTGTGTTTTAAAGTCACTGCAGAAAAATTAGTGTTTGAAATCCAAGGGCAAGCCTTCTGTAGCTTTGCCGTACACATCACACCGTTAAACTACATCCCTTCTTGCTGCTTCAGTGCTAAAATAAAGCTATAAGTGCTTCTTTCTGCGAGCCCTACCTGCCTTTTGCAGGTTAGTAGGGATATTTGGGCCCCTACAGACATAGCTTTTTTTTTAAAAAAAAAAAAAATAGAAGCACAATGCTCTAATGGGCTGGAAGTGGCACTAAGGTACGAAAAAATCTATTCTTAGCACACAAATTATATCAAAGATGATTAACCGTGGAAACAAACGAACCGGGGGAATTGGGGCTTCCCTTCCCGGGAGTCTCAGTGCAAGACCAAGTGTTCATCACAGGCCTGCTGGGGGCTGACCGAGACGGGGTGTTCCACCTTATGTGGCCCGAAGGGTGCAGGTGGGCAGAGGAAACAATCCCACCTTCTTCCTGCTTTAAATCTGCAAAAATATCCTTGAACTTGTCACTGCCTCACCTTGTTCCCATAAGCAGGGAGTTTCAGTCAATCTCTTTCCTAAAGTGTTTTGAGAGCTAAGAGGGAGAATTGACCAAAACCACTTCCAGACCCGCAGAAATAACGTGTCACACCCTGGAAGTCAGCTGTCTCTCTTCTCCCGCTAGGCAATAACCGCATCTTTGCTTCTCCCCCTGCTGCCACCCCTGCTCAGGGTGCCGCCACCCCGTCCCCCGTGCAGGCTGCCTGAGACATGGACGGGCTGATCGTCCCCCGCTTGCTTCTAGGTTTGAAACTCACTGCTTGTGTCCGAGCTGGAGAAGAGCTGTGTATCTGTGAGCTCATCTGGTGTTTTTTTTCAACTCCTCGTAGGTCTAGCACGGGATGTTACTGTTACCTGTAAGCCTTGTCTCCCCGGTGTCCTCAGACATCACAGCCCTACAGTCACGGCACTATTTTAATCTGGCAGCGTTACTGCAGTGGCACTTTTCAAAGAATCTCATTTCCCCAAATCCCCATGATTTCCGCAGTGCACCGGGCTGCGTCCTTCCTTACTGCTTCCAGCAAGACGTTTATAAAACTTCATTTTCCAGGCCCTTGTATTGCCAGCCTGCTTCACGTGCAACTTATTTTGCGAGGCTGCTTTGCCCTGAGTGCCCGCAGCTTGGGAGGAATTACATTTCACAAGGCTGATTTTTAGCTTTCAGAAAGCTTCACTGGGAACCGGTGGAATCGGGTGAAAGCCAGGAAACTTTTCAAGAAGCTCTTGTTCTACTCATAGTTACCTTCCTCCCTTTTCCGAGAAATCACCGAAGTTGCACTGAGCATGTTTAGGAAGCACAGCCACCAGCAGAGCTCCCAGCGGGCTGTAGAACCGGGGTGGTTGCTCTCTGATGGTGCTAACGGGCACGTGTGACAGATTTTCTCTGCCAAAGCAAGGGGCAGAATTTCCGGGCGCTGTCCTGTTGGAGCGATGGGCTCCTTCAAGCCTGCAAGGCCACCCTAGGCAGTGACAGAGGGGACAGGGGCTGCCCATCTGCAGACCTCAGCAGGTGGGTGAACGCCTCCAGTGCCCTGGACAGGAGGCAGCGTGCTTTGTCGGGGGTCTTGGGTGAAGCTCAGGAGGAAACGGAGGGGTGCAGTGAGACCGCAAATGCTTTCCCCATCTCCCTGGGCTCCTGGGCACTTGGGTGGTGGCTGGTGCCTTTCATCTGGCCCTGGGAAATCCCGTAATGAGCCCTGAGCAGGGCTGGGGGGAGCTGGCGTCTGCCCCCGGTCTGCAGCGGTGGCACTGGGGGACTGCACACAGGGGGCTGGGGAGGCGTTGGGTTGGAGCCAGGGCTAAAACCCCAGCTCAGGAGGAAGGAGACAGCAGTGCAGCTCCGTCGAGGAGCAGCAGGGGGATTTCATGTCGGGGGAATTCCTCTAAGATCGAGATGAGTCACGGCTGAGCTCATTCTGTGCCTGTGCCGTGGCGTGGCCCCGCTCCACATGCCTGGGGCAGTGCTGTCCTCGGAGGGGCTCTCGGCGGGACGCCCACCTGCAGCGTGGGAAACGAGGCTTAGGGCCTTTCTTCTGGCCAGTGAGAAATACTGGAAAGGTCTTGTTGAAGTTCTTTCTTCCTGAATTTCTGATGAAAAGCTCTCTGGCTTTTGGCCGTGGCGCAGCTGCTGTTTCAGCCCCAGCATCAGACACACATGGAGCACCAAGGAGGTGGCTCTGGTGTGTTCTGCCACGGCACAAGCACCTACATTAAACATCTGTGGGATCCCGGAGAGATTTTTTATTCTAAAGAGATTTTGCAAAGCAGGCTTGGTCCCGTCCTGAATTAGAAGTCCAAAGCTGAAAAAATGTCAGGCCTTTGTTTTCCCCTCTAGTCCTGGCCAAATGGGAAAAACAATACAGGAAAAAAAAAAAAAATCAAAAAACCACCTTTATAGTTTTCTGCCAAGGCCTAATTGACCATTGGGAGCAGGTTTGGGCTGAAACAGCTCAGAAATGGTTCCTGCTCCCCCAGCCGGGTGCCGACTGAGCGCGGGGGCTGGGGCACCGCTTCCCGCGGGGGCTTTGCTGTGCTCGATGTCCGACGGCCACCCCGCAGGACTCGCGGCCACCCCGCGGCGCTGAGCACGGCGGGTGAAGGCACACCACGAGGAGAGCTGCACGTGGCCATGGGAGCAGGACACGAGCCGAGCCAGCTGCCACCCTCACGCCGGGACGTGGCCGCGCTGTCCCGGCCGGTTTTCCTCGGAGCTGCAGGGTTTTTTTTGCCATCCCACCAAGCTGTAACCCTGCCTTGTCTTTGTCTTTGCGCAGATTTTGACGGAGCTGAAGTCGGACAATCAAAGGCTGAAGGACGAGAACGGAGCGCTCATTCGTGTCATCAGCAAGCTCTCCAAATAGGAAGCCTGAGCGAAGGCAGGACGAGGAGGGGTGTCCTACACGAGCTGCCAACCCCGCACCAAGCCCTACCCCCTCTTTTCCTCCTGTCAAAAGTACAGCAAGCATTTCAGCCATGGGATCAACGTCACACCTGCCTTGCCCTGCCCTTTGCTGTACATTCCCTTCCTGCCCTTTTTTCCCCCACAACACACACCCCTGCCATTTTACGATTTTTAATTTAAGCATGTTGTGGTATCTCGGACATTTTATTCAAGGGAGAAGAGAAGAAACATAAGGACCGGTTTTGAGCTGCCAAAACTTTTCCTTCCGGAAGCCCGGTATATGGCATTGGACTCCGGTTTGGAGTAGGTAGCTTCTACTTCAAAAAGTGACGCCTAAAGAACTAATCCGGCACGTCCAAGCCCTTTCTAGGTGGGAAATGTGAACGTGGGCTGGGACTCTGCGGATGTGCATCAGCCCACCTGGGATGTGGGACTCTGGCTATAAAGCGATGCTGTGAAAGCCACCAGAGCTGTAACGGGCTGCTTTGCACAGAGACCTTGTTCTTCTTTTGCCCCGGTAGACCAAGCTTTTTTATTTAGTGTAAGATCTGAGAAAATGAGTGCTGACTCAGCACGAGGCCCCCATCCCTCACCCTGCCTTGCCCCCGCAGCCTGGGGGATGGCGTCCCGCGCTGCGTCCGTCGGGGCTCCTGCCCGGCGCTCTGCGGCCAGCGGCATCTGCTCGCTGCCTCCGGGCTCTTGCTTCTCAGGATAACATCACAGGTACTCGCCAAACCTTCTGAAGGAGAAGCTTGACCCGGTAGAGATCCTCTGCTGCCTTCACATGCATTCGGGTGTGAATCACTTGGCAGGGAGCTGTGCCCACACGAGGAACCAGCCTCCCTGTCCTAACGGTGTGGGGGGCACCTTCCTGCCAGCTGTCGGTGAAGGCAGAGCCCCTAGAGCAGTCTGGTCGGGTATTTCAGGTACCGTGCGTTGGTTTTCAGCATCAGGCTGACCAGCTGGAACACAGTTTTGTTTCTGGGGAACGGAGACAAGAGAGGGAATGCCAGAGTCCCGTCCCACCCACCCTTCCCTCTGTGGGAAAGCTCGGCGCAGCTCAGTTTCGAGGCGGAGGAGCATGGAGCGGTGATCGCTCGTCCTCCCGCATGCCTCGGGAGGCTGCCCCCGTGCCAGGGGCAGGAAGGAGCTGCCCTTGGGCACGCTGGTAGCTGTGTCTCTAGGACAAAAGTCTTTTAATCTGTCAAAAGCTTGCAATAAGCCTTGACCTTGAAGGAAACCTCAAAGAATCAGAAAACAAAAGCTTTGATGTTGTACGTACTCAGAACAGTTTGAAATTGTTCTCTCTATGGGCATTTAGACAGCGACTCCTCCAGGTGCTGCGCGACGCCGGTAGCAGCAGTGGCCTGGTATCAGACCTGTTGAGCTTCCCCTTTTAACAGATCCCTCCCAAAAGATACCTTCCCTCTACCACACTTCTTGCTGGGTGCAACCCCCTTTCCGTCTCCTTCCACGTTTCCCCTCTCGTTTCCTTCGCCCTGTGAGTTCCCTGCTCCGTGTGGCTCGGGCACCAAGCTCGGAGGTTGCCACAAGTCTCACCCAGCTCCGTGGTGCTGCCGGGCTGGGGGGGCTCTGCTGGGAGCGGAGAGGAGACACCTGAATCAGGAGCATAACTCTTGAGCTTGCTCAACAGGGTAACATTTTTCGGTCTGTCCTAGGCTTTTTGGAACCTTTTGCTGGTTATTTCTTCAGAAAGCGCGTGTATTTTCCTCTCCCTTGGGTGTTTTTTTTTTTGTTTGTTTCATTTCTTTTTAACTCTCTTTTTTTTTTTTTCCTTCCCCTCCCCGTCCTGCCTGTTTCCACCTCTCTGGCTCTTGCTGGAGCTGCCCTGCAAACACTGGCAGCTCCGGACGGAGCTTCTTCTGCTCCGCTCTTCAGCCAGCGGAGTTACGTGGGCGCGACACGAGATGCCGTTCCTCCTGGTACACTGAGGCCCTTCCTCTGCTGCTGTGCTTTGGGGAGGAAGAGACCAAAGCTGGTAATGGCATCAGGGTTTCTGCAGAGCACTGCCTAAGCCAGGCATCTTTTTTTTTTTTTTATTACTTTATTTTAACCCTGCTATATTTAACAGCTTTAAGTCTTGAGATCCGGTCAATGCTTTTTCTGCACGCCGTTCCCACTTGGTGCACTCTTTATGTGAGTACTTCTGCGTTTCTTGGTGTTTTCTCAGTGGTCCACCCCTCGCTCCAGACCTGGGCTCTCTCGTCCCTAACGGGGGCAGGAGCCCGGCCCCCTGTGCTGCCCGCGGGGCGGCCGCCCCCCTCCTTCTGCCTGGCGTGCCAGGGCCCGAGCGCCAGGCTGTGCGTGCCCAGCGGGACGAGGGGCAGGATCTCAGACCGAAGACCCTGCTCTCGCGAGGCAGGTTCCTGGCAGCGGGAGGAAGCCCGGTATCTGTTTTGGGAGAGGGTTCAACCCAATCTGACAAATCCATCCCGCACTGACATGTTGCCCCTTCCCACCCGGACGCTCATTGCGTTTTATCCGAAGGAACAGTATGCAAAGGGCGCAGAAGGCTTCATCCCTCTGCACGGCACCTTGCGAAGCCAAACCACTTTAGATGAAGTGTCTGCTTAGCACTGGATTATCCTCCCACGCCTCGAGCGGCGCGGAGGACCCACCACCAGTTTAGTCGTGCTGACTAGCCAAAGCTGTGAGTACTTGGTGATGACAATGTAATTGCAAACCAAATTCGTGAGAATGGTTTTTGGTCTCACTTCGCAATGCCTGACATAACCAGTGCACTGAGGAGGTAGCGAATAGGATACCTTGCATTCTGCGCTTGGGACAGAGTGCAAAGAAGGCAGTTTTTAAAACTGATCCCTATTTGAACCATTTGCCAGACGTGGTCTCCATTGGAGAACACAAGCTTTTTTTCTAAGCAATTGCTTGGGGTGAATTCATTTTTATTGCTTGGGGTGAACCCGCCTGTTGTGGCTGCAAGTTTGATGATGGCTCTTTGTAAATAAACTCCTTGGAGAAAGCAGGACTAGCTTACGAGATGGGGAGAGAATGTATTTTTATGCAACTTTGAGTGGCCTTCCAAACCCTGAGATGAATGATTTGTTTTACTGGTTGTTGTTATATAGTATTATAAGTATTATGTGTTTGAAAGTTTGGGAATAATATTCACATCTATGATGCTTGTAAACACAACAGTATTTATAAATGAATAAAATAAGAGTTGATAAAATAGAAGTTCTGACTTTGCCTCCATCTTTCTGGAGCAGGGGGAAGCTGCTGCAAGCAGGTTAGCAGAACGCCTTCTTCTTCTCAAAGTGTCCATAGCACGGCAGTGCCCACCTTGTGTAAAAGCAGAAACGCTCTGCAGGTACAGCACGGGGAGGGCAGCTCTCCCCTGCGTGTGTGTTTGGGGAAAGCTCAAACGAAGGCAGGTCCCCAGAGCCGCCTGCCCCAGCCAGAAGGGAGGGGAGAGGATCCGCCAGGCGCATCCTGCTCGGAGGAGGGAGCCCTCTTGGAACGCGGGCAGGGAAGCAGCGTTCAGGAGCTGTTCTGAAATAAGACTTAGGTGGGTTTGTGAAGCTGAGAGCTGACCAAAGCACCTAAGCGTGGTCCCCTTTTCTTGCCAGCTTCTGGCAGAGACACGCTCCAGGCTCTCCCTCCACGGTGCCGAGCCTTGTATTTGCTCTGCTCAGGAGTTCGGTCAGGACAAACGCGGGTTTGGGTGCTGCAGCCACGTCTCCAAACCTTTGTCCCAAGTGAGGTTGCCAGAAAGCTCTGCATAAGCAGCATGGTCTACAGAGGTGGTTAGTGCAGCTGGAGCTCTGCCCCTCGGGGTTTTGTGTGCTCAGCGCCCCTGCGAGGCAGGGCAGGAGCTCGTCGCCGGCACGTGCCGTAGGAAGGGGACGGGAGGCGCTGGGGGCGAGGAGTTTGGTGGGGACCTCTGGCGTCCTCCCAGCCGCCATCCAGCCCAGCGTGGGGCTGGGACAGGGGCTGGCACCGGGGCCCGGGGACACCCCTGCCATGTCTGAGCACCCCTTGCACCCCGGTCCCTCCCTCGTCCCTGCGCTCGTGGCCATGGGGCCTGCCCCCTCCCCGAGCCCCCAGCAGCGAAACCAGCAGGGATGCAGGGCTCCTTTCAGCTCGTTTCTTTAATAAGGAGACAGATATCATTACAAAATAACCATTTAACGATCAGAGACGGAAACGACAGAGTCCACACGAGAGGAAGGGGCTTTAAAAGCAGCTTCCTGCCGGAGCCGAGCGCTGCAGAGGCCAGGACGGGCACGGGGGCCGGGGGCTGGGGGTCTTCCTTCGCTGCGGGAAGCCACGAGACCCTGAGACTCCCAAAGGTGCTGCTTTTTCCTCCCAGCGCTGGGGAGAAAAGGGCGAAGAGCCGAGCTCGATGCGTAGACTCGCTCCCTTTCCCCTGGGAGGCTGAAGCTGGTGTCCCCAGGCGTGGCTGGGCTTGCACCGCAGGGGAGGCGAGGAGAGGACGGAGCAGCTTCTCCCAGCAGTGAACGCGCCGGTGCCTTGTGGCCGGCAGCCCCCATCACACAGCAGAGACCCCCGACTGCTCACGAGAGCCCTTTCACCACCAGATCTCCGCCTTGTCCCAACCTTTCTGCTGCAGAAATGCCACCGCGGGAAGTCCCCGGTGCCGCTGCCCCTGTGCGACAGCTGTGGCCACCAGGCTGGCGGCTGACACGGCTCGTCCTGGCACCCCAGCTCCGCCGCCGAGCCCCACAAAACGAGGGGGCCGTGGACACACGGGGGAAAAGGGGGGCACGGCTCACCGGCGGGCCCATCCTCGTGGGGCCCCGGCACGCCGTGGTCTAATATGGCTTCTAAAGTTGCTCTGACGGTGAAATGCACCAACGCGACACAGGACACCGAAGCCACGATGTTGCCGCTACCCGGCCATGGTATAAACGCGACGAGACACAGGAACAAGACACACATGGAAGTCACGGCTGCGTCGGTGACGGCTCACCCTCCGCTGGCTGGACTGGCTTGGCATGCTTTGCTTCTTGGCGTATTTTCTTCTTTTGCATGATTTAATTCATTATTTTTAGAGGGGGGTGGGGGGGAATAACCGGGGTGGTGGAGAGCACTCAGGCAATGAGTTTGGTTCATCACCGACTCCGCCTCGCTGGTCGGGCACAGAGGCGCCGGCGGCGCGGGGCAGAGCGTGCAGCGCCGCGCTCGGGCTGGGAGCATGCTGCTGGTTACAGGTGGCTGCAGCGCATGCACTGGTCATGGTATATACAGCTATGTCTCCATACAGTTAACTACACACAGCTAAAGGGGGAGGGGGGGGGGTCAGAGGCAGCTCAGATGGCTTTTAAATATGTCGGTTGATTTCCCCTTTTTTATTAAAATTAAAAATAAAAATAAATCATGTATTAAAGTCACAGTTTCCCCCTCCCCCGAGGCTTAAAGAGTCCGAATGCAAACCTGCAGGCGGCAGGCGAGGTGCGGCGGGGCTGGGGGGGTGCGGGTGGGCTGTGGGCATGTAGGGGGGCGCAGGGGTGGGTGTGGGGGTGTGCCCATGGTGTGTACATGTGTGTACGTGTGAGTACATGTGTGTCTGTGTGTGTGTGCGCAGGCATGTGCGCTCCTCTGCCCGCTTCCCAAGGAAGACGCCGGAACCGTGCCCACCCACAGGAGGGTTTCGGTGCTCTTGCCAATTCCTTGATTCTTTCGTCTTTACAAACACAAGGCAAACAACCCCGTGGTGCCCAGCCAGACTCCGAGGTTTGGGAGATTCCTGACACTGTCCCCAGATGAGGGGCATCAGCCACCCCCACCGCCCCACGCCACCTGCCCAGTGCTCCTGTTCATTAAAAACACCCCGCGTCTCCTTCTCCCTCCAGCTACATGATCCACGCAGGACCTTGTTGACCTGAACCCCCACCAAGGATGGAGACCTGGGGACCTGTCCCAGGGCTGCACGTCCCTCCTGGGTTAGGGGCTTGTCCCTGTGCCCAACCTGAACCCCCTGAGCAGTGGCCATCCCCTGCCACCGTTTCCCATCTTCTCCCTGCCGTCACCTGGGGTGGGAAGCCCCTTGGGAAGCAGGGGCTGCCGAAGCATCCAATGGCACCAGGGTGAGCTCAGCTTTGGCACTTTGTCCCCAGGCTCAGGGTGCTGTGCACCGCGGTCCCAGGCCAGGTGTAGACCCCCCCCCAGGCAGCATCCCCAACGCCAGGGGCATCCCCACTGCGCTCTTTTTCTCTTCCTCGCTGAGCATGCAACACCCTTTGCTGCTTCACTCCACTTGTTGAGGACCTTCCCCCACCACAACCTGCCCCATGACCTCGAGGACCAGCAAGCACAAGGCAGCGCTGGCCTGGAGCAGCCACGGATGAAGGTGAAGGTCCGCCCGAGCCCAGGGAAGCCGAGCAGAGCAGCAAGCTTGAGGCTGCCGGGGAGTCAGAGGTGGCGCGGGGACACCCCATGCTCCAGTACAGACTGGGCTGAACTGGGCAGGGCTGCCCAGCCACAGGGAATGGTGTTGGCTTTCCAGCTCACACTGCCCGAGGGGAGAGGGACAGGGACGGGGGTAGAGCAGCCCGTGGGGCCTGGGGGGTCTGCAGCCCCTCCTTGGCCATGGGATGGCTCTCGCCCTCCCCGCTGGTGGTGGGATGCAGCAGTGGGGCTGGAGCTCCCCAGAGCTCCCCCAGGGCCGTGCTGGGGTGCCCATGGCAGGGCTCAGCCCCAGGGACGCACTGGGGCCTCGAGTATGGCACCAGGCACTGCTCTGGGGTGCCTGCTCCCCCAGCATCAGGTACCTCTCCATGTAACCCAGCCTCGTGGAAGCACCCAGAGCTCCAGGCTGCGATCCAGTGTCTCCAGGAGGCACACGGCCGTGCCAAGTGTGACACGAGGTGCGTGCAAACCACCCCAGAGCTCCCTAACTCAGCCTCTGGTAACACGACAGCAGCCGTCCACACCGTGGCCCCAACCAGAGCGTGCCCACAGCGCTGCCGCTGCATGCCCAGCCCCTGCTGCATCCCCTACAAAAAGCTGTCTGCAGCTACCTGCACCCATCCCGTGGGGTCTGGCCACCACACCAAGGGCTCAGCACCCACCACAATGTCTTCTGCAGCACAAGACCCGCCCCCCCCCCCAAACCTCTCCCCAGAAGAAGCCAAACCTGGAGCTGGCCGCAGGCAGCCCAAAACCACGTCTCTCACCCTTCCCAACTGGGAGGGCTGGGAGGAGGCAGAGCGGGTGCGGGGATGCCCCTGGGCCTCCTGCAGAAGGTCTTCTCCACTGTGTTGGTGCCCACACAGGTGTCCATGCCCCAAGCAAGCACAGTGAGCCTGGTCACCTTGCGTTATCAGGCTCCGGTGTCACCTCCACACAAAGACGCCCGCCGGTTCCCACGTGGGCCCACAGGAAGGACGGAGGCAGCGATGCCGTGGGCTGGTGCTGGGCCACCTGGGGAGCCCCAGGCATGGCGGTGGCTTCACGCCGGGAAGGGATGGCGGGTGGAGGTGATGGGGCATGCGGCCGAAGGGAGCGATGCTGGAGAATGAAAAGAACCATCCGTCTTAAACCTCTTCCCCTGGAAGCTATTGGGACTGTCTGGAAACCCTTCCACAGCCGTCAAAGGGTATTTCAGCTTAAAACAGAACCAAAAAAATAAAACAGAACCAAAACCAAAGGTTGCGTAACTGAGGTATCGGTAGCTCTGGGTTGCTTTGACTGTCCACAGGCCCATTCCACGCTGGCCAGCAGATCTTCCTATTTATTTTTCCCGAGAGCTGCATCTACTTCTTCCTCTGGCTTCAGCGAGTGCCACTGGGCAATGGGCCGCCGGGGGTTGGCCAGCATGTCGGACCAGTGCCGCAGCTCCGTGCCGGTGGAGTTGCAGCCCGTGAATATCTTGCCGATGGCTTCATTCTTCCCCAGCTTGTCATAGTCCAGCACTGTGATGACCACCTGCACTTTCTGGAGGAGGAAGTCTTCTTTAGAGGGCTAAACTGGTGGCCTGTTTTGGGGCAGGGTCCCCTCCGTGCCCGTTCCTTCCTCCATTTCCTTCCCCGAGGAGCCCAGGGCTGTGGGGCCGTGGTGGGGCCCAGCTGGTCCTCACGTGGCCGCCTGGGCACGTCGAGGCACCGAGGGCCGCTGTAGTGCTGCAGGCTGTAGAGCTCGATGGGGCTGCACAAAGGGGCTGGGGCAGGACACGGAGGAGCAGAAGGCACCTCACGATGGTCCAGGACACCCCTGGGACCATTGAGGGCTCCCTGCTATGCCTGGGGTGAGCACTACAGGGCCAGGAGCAGAGGAAAGCCCCATTCCTGCCATGAGATGGGTTTGGGGTTGCATCCCCCATGGGTGCTGCCCAGCCTCCCAGCCCTGCCCTGCACCAGTCACCCTCAGCATCAGGCCGGGCTCAGGTTGGGACCAGATGTGTTCCATGGGCAGCTGCAACAGGAGCTGATCAGGAGCCACTGGAACGTGGCCTGGGACAGTGTGAGACCTCTGCTGGCACCCCCACCCTGCCCACGTGCCCCCGAGGATGTTAGCATACGAACCTGTATCTGCTCAAAGGGGATCTCAAAGCTGAAGGACTCGTTGAAGTAGGGGTTTAAGGTCTTCTTCTTGACTGTGGTCTTCTTCTTCTTCAACCTCTTCCCGTTCTGCAGTAGGTGAATCTTCACGTAGGGATCTGGGGGAAAAGGGGGAGCAGGAGATCGCAGTGCCCAGGGACACCATCGGCCTGGCCCTGGGACAGGTGTCAGCCCAGCATGAGGGGTAAGGAGCCCTCCACAGGTAACGGTGCTCCCAGGCTCGTGGATGGAGGCCAAAGCCAAAATACTCCAAAGCTGGGGAGGATTTTCGGGAGTCACTGGGAAGGGACAGAGTTCTTCTGCCTCCTGTGGGTCTCCTTGCAGGAGGGCTGGGGATGGTGCAATGAGAACTGCAGATGCTGGCCCGTCGCCCCGCAGTCTGCAGCAGGACACCCCAGCTACAGAGCTGAACCTTCCCAGCCATGAAGGTGCTGCTGTCCGGGTTCAGGCAGCTCTGGGAAGGGCTGAGGACGCCTGGGCAGAGAGCTCAGCCCTGGGGTGGCATCGGGAAGCCTCTTCTGCTCCAAAACGTGCCAACAACTGAGGTCCCTGCCCCCAGGGCAAGGAGGAGCAGGGCCAGGAGCGGATGGCAGAGGGGTGATTTCACCACTCAGGACACCCCAAGGAACCGAGCCCAAGAGGTCAGGGACGGGGGTGTCTCATCTCCCCTCACCCCCAGCCAGGCCTCGGGCTGCCTCCGGCACAGGAGGTGCCGGGTGTTGGAGGAGCTGCCCCGGCCCTGCCCAGCCGATCAGCACCATGGCTCACCTGAGAGGCCCCCCACATCCATTTTCTTCAGGTTCTTGGCCTCCAGGATGCAGACAGTGAGCTTCCCGGCCGTCGGCACGTACCGCAGGGAGATGCAGATATCACCGAGCTTCTCTGGCTGCCAAGTGGGGCAGGGAGCAGATAATCAGAGCCTCCCCAGTGCGCTGTATCGCAGTGCTGGGACGTGGTCCCAGCTTCAGTGCCCCACAAACCCCACTCAGCATTCAGTGAAGGCACAACCTGGCACCCCACGCACGAGGGTTTGATCACCAGGGTGCGGGACAGGCAAGTCCCAGTGCAGCATCCAGATATTTACAAACCTCATTTTTGTTACAAAAATGTTTTTGCACAGGGGAAAAACGGGGTCGTGAGGTGCCCAGCCCTCACGCACAGCACCAAGGTGGGGCCACGCAGCGATGCCCAGGAAGCAGAGCTCACCCCACAGCCGGGGCCACCCCACACCTTGACCTTGTAGGGCCCCCTCTCACCTCCTCCTTCTCGCCACTCTGCAGGTCCCGCCACTCCTCGATGGGCTGCCCCAGGTCCACCGTGTTCATGGGCACCTTCACCTCGCCGATGATGTCGTGCTTGGAGAAGCGATCGAAGTCGTAGATGGCCATCACCAGCGTCTTCCCGCCCAGTTCTTGGTAGGGGACCTGCGGGGAAAGGGCCACCGGGTGGCAAGGGGCTCTAGCAAGGCCAAACCATGAGGCCAGGACACAGATGGGGGAAGGATGGGAGCGGGAGACGAGGTCCTGTGGTGGGGTGGGATGTGGCTCACCTTGAAGGTGAAGGTCTCATTGAAGGCAGGGTTGAGTGTCTTCTTCTGCACCTTGGTCTCGTACTTCTTCTTCTTGTCAGGGAGCAGGAACACCTTGACGTAGGGGTCCGAGGTGCCGCCCATGTCCAGGGCTGGCAGTTCGGCGGCTTGGAGGATCCCCACCGTCAGCTGGAGGGGACAGAGGCAGCTTCAGCTGCGGGCGGCACCACGGGCTCCTCTCCAGCACCCAGCTAATTCCCACACCACCTGGCTCCACCAGGGGGATTCCTCCTCTCCAAATGCCCTCCCTGGGCAAATCCCCACCCCTGCGGCTCCGCAGCCCCTTCCTCGCCTGGTTCGCCTGGAAATCGTAGTCCAGCGAGAACTGCAGCTTGCCCAGGTTCTCTGGCTCCTTCTCCTCCTCTTCACCTTCCCCCTCCGTCAGGCCCGTCTCCGCGTCGTCATCGTCCTGGGGGTCCTGCAGTGGCAGCCAAGGTGCCCAGCTCAGCTGGGGGGTCCCAGCCCCGCGTCCCCATCCCCACACGGGCACCTCCAGCACCCCGACCCTTGGGCATCACAAGGGAATGGGGACAGAAAGTGCCGGCAGGGCAACCTGGGGGGCACCAGCTCTGCTCGGGGCTGGTCTTAGTGGGATGGAGGCATGAGGGGGTGGGGGCTGCCCGGGGCGCTGGGACTTGGGGCCGGCTCCAGCCAAAGGAGGCTGCATGCAAACCACCCTGCAGGTGGGTGCGGGGATCCTCTGCCTCCAGCCCATGCTTGGGAGCACTACAGAGGGTTAGCAGGGCCATTTCTAGGGATTGTGATGTTAATAAGAGAGAGAGAGAGGGCCTAGTTCTCCTACATCTAAGGCAAACACAACCTTCTCCCCTGCTTCTCCACACCATAGCCCACCGTGTGGCAGCCCCAGCCCCCCAGCACCTCCCTGCTGTGCCTGCAGCTCCCCAGTCCCACCCTGGACGCAGTCAATTGAGAAGGCAGGCTCGGGGTGGCACCTACCATGGAGGATGTCCCCGGACACAGAGGAAACACGGAGTCAGGGCGGAACAGAGGGAGGACAGCAAGAGCACCAGGAGGGAAGAGAGTGACGTTACGGACAGCATCGTGGAGGGACCCAGGCCAAGGCAGGGAACTGGGGTCTTGTATGGCCCCATTGAACCCCTGGGGACCCCAACCCTCCCCTAGCATTTGGGAATTGCACCCCGTGGACCCCCAGATGCATCGCTGCTCATCCCTCCAGCCCTGCCTGCATCCTGCAGTGCCCGCGTGTCTCTCAGCAGTAGGAACAGATGCCCAAAATCTGCCATTCCCAGATGGCCCTGGGCTGAGGCATGGAAATGGTCGGGATGGCCCCGGACCCGCTGGTGCCAAAAATCCCCCTTCCCTTCTGGCATCCCCAGATGGTCCCGGCTGTGCCTTGGTATCAGCACCAGCCTTCCGAGCTTTTGGGGGACCCCAAACCAGTGGGGTTCTTGGGCTCCCCCCCTGCTACGGGCACTGCTCGGGAGGTGGCCAAGCCATCCTGAAGGCCGTCACCTGGTTGCCCGACTTCATGTCCTTCATGTTCATGGCGTTCTTCATGCCTTTGCCCTTCTCCTTCTTGTTCTTCTTCTTCTTGCAGCAGCACTTCTTGCAGATGCAAAAGCAGCAGGTGAGGATGAGGAGGCCGGCGACCACAGCGATGGCGATGAGGGCCCAGGGCGGCACTGCAGGAACGCGTGGGGCCGTGGTCAGCCCATGGTGGGCCGGAGCCGCGCAGGGTCCCGGGGAGGGGGTCCAGGGGGAGAAGGCAGCTACTCACGGGGGATCTTGTTGAGCTCATTCATGAACTTCTCCCTCAGCTTGGCGAACATGTCCTCCTTGCTCTCACCCGGCCCCGCGGCCTCAGTGGAGTTCTCCATGGTGGCCATGGGCACAGTGGTGGCCGCGGCCTCTGGGGCCATCATGGACGCCTGCTTGAACGTCATGGTGGGTCCGGGGGACCTGCAACACAGCGTGGCCGTGGTGGGCCCTGCTGTCCCCGGCTGCATCCCCGAGCAGCACTGGGGACATCTGCAGCTGCAGCAGGGCCACGACGGCATGCTTCATCCTTTGTGTGAGGGCTGTGGAGCCCAGTGGTTATGACAGACGGGACGGTCTGGACCCAGGGGTCCCCTCACAAGCCACGGAAGCCCACTGTCTCCTGGCCCTTGACACCTCCGAAGCCTCCATGAACATCCCCCAGGGCCACAGTGGTGCTGGGGCCAGCCAGCAGGGCTGTGGAGGCGCTCCCAGCCCAAACGGGGCTAGGTCACCCCACGCATCTCCATTTTTCATCCACTTTCCCAATGGAGATGTCCCTGCCCTGGTCCCCACAAGGGACTTGGTGGCTTCGTGCCAGGGCCTGTGGGGGGCTGCTCCCTGCCCACGTTACAGCATGGAGAGCTCAGAGTTGAGCCTCTGGCAGCATGTGAAGGCGAGACACCCCATCTCGCCAGTCCTCGGTCCCGCAGAGCCTGGTGCAGCCCCACTGACAGGGCTGGGAAGGGGCTCAGCACCCCCAGCCCTGCAGGCTCCGGAGCAGCCCACAAGGACAGGGACACCCAGCCCATGGCCCTGCAGATGTGTTGCTCGCTCCTGAAAGCAGACCCAGCACCAAGCGCCGCCGGGACCCAGCACCAGTGCCGACGTGACCCCGTAGAGGAGGATCCCACCCGGAGCGGGCCGGCTGCAGGATGCGGCCCTGGGGAGCAGCAGCCCCAAGAGGGTTGAGGCTGCGAGCTGGGGACCCAGCGGGGTGGGTCCTGAAGGGCCCCTGGCTGTTCGGATGGGGACAAAGCCACTGCTGAGCACACAGGGCCCTGGAAAGAGAGCACGGAGTCCGTTGTAACCTTGTGAAGGAAAGATCAAAGCCAAGGGAAGAGCGGTGCCAGTGGGGTGAAGGAGAGCACGAGGGCTTCCAGGGCGCCAGCAAGGAGCCCGGCAGGAGCACGGATAACCAGGGGGGAATTTCTGCGGGCACATGAGCTCGAGGGGGGGGGCCCTTTCCTGTGCCCTTTCTTGCCGAAGCCCCTTGCCTGGTGCACTGGCCCCAGCGCTGGCTGCTGCCCCCTCCTCCCCCTGCAGGTGGAGCTGAAACAGAGCGTTCTTGCCTCAAAATGTTGGCCAGAGAGACCTGGGGGCCTTCCTGCCCCAGCCTGGCATCAGCCCCCGCTGCCACCCGGCTGAATCCAGCACCACGTCATCCGGCTGTCTCCCTGTCCTGCTGTCCTGACTGGGGGCCACCACCAAGGCAGCCCCCCAAAAAAAACACTGAAATAGCCCAAATTTGTCACCTCCCTCCCAGCTGCAACAAGCACCAAGGTCACTCCTGATCGCAGCTTCACCACCTGAACACTTTACAGAAAAACCACAAAAACCGAAGGCAGGGCTGAGGTTTCCAGACTTCTGATGCCTCCTGGGGGAATTAAACCCCAGGCTTGCACGGGGAGGTGGTCGCCAGCCCTGGGAGCCGAGCGGGACTGGCACCAGCCCTGCCTGCAGTGAGCCCTGCCTGCAGCTCTGAGCCCTGCCTGCAGCTCCAAGCCCTGCCTGCAGCCTCCCAGTGCTGGGCTGAGCTCGGGGCTGCACCAGGAGCTACCCAGGGCCACCAGCTCTCGCTCAGCCTTCATCCCTTCCAGCAGCATCATTTTGGTGCAAATGCAGTTTTCCCCGCCCCGAGGGGGTCCCGAGCCCAGCCAGGCGCCCCCCGGCAGCAGCACCGGCTGCTGGCTCTCTGCAGTATGACTTTTCTCCCCAAACTGCTGATGAGCGTGTTTCTGCCCATCTGTTACGGATATCGCCGAAACTGTGTCAGCAAGGTAACGAAACGGGGCCACGCAGCCCTTCCCTGGTGGCAGCCGTCAGTCACCTCCAGCCTGTCCGTCCGTCCGTCCGTCCGTCCTGCAGAGCTGCCGAGCCCACAGGCAATGCCGCAGCCCTGGGGCACTGCAGCAAACTGCAAGAGAGATGAGCAGGAGGAGGAGGAGGAGGCTCCGAGCGGGGATGCTCCCAGCGGCTGCTCCCAGACCCTTGCACCAAGTGAGCCCACAGGCAGAGCCTGGGTCTGCTCCAGAAATTCCCAATTTGAGTGCTGCTACCCCAATATCCAGGCCCTGCAGAGAAACGATTACGGGACTCATCAATTCCTTTCTTTCCCCAGCTTGCTAAAGAGCTCGTCGTCCTCCTGACGCCCCAAAATCTTGTTAAAGGCAGACAGCAAAATAAGGGAACCCCGGGTTATTAATCTGCAACTTGTCCAGGACACAGAGGGGGCAATGGACTCAAAAATGGCATTTTTTGCATTTTCACATCCTCCCCTGCCGCCGGTGCAGGATTCACGCACACACTGGTGCAGCGCAGGCTGCGAGCACGGCGCCGTCCCGGTGGGGACAGAGATGTGTCCTTGTCACATGGGGCACGAAGGCAGTGGGACGAGCTCACCCAAGCCACCAACACTTTGGCACCTTCCAGGAGGTTCTTTCAAACCGCCTCTGTTTTTTTCTGCAAACGCTAGTGCAAGCACGTGCATGGAACGCGTGCACACATGTGCGTGCAAATGGCAGCGCACCAGCACGTGCGCACACACAGGGACAGGTCCCACTGATCCGGCTCATGGGCGCTGTGGGGTCACGCAGGGATCCCCCACCCCAGGCAATGCCGGATCCCTGCCCTGGCGCCATCCCCTCTCAGGGTGCACCCCAACCCCTCGCTTCCTCTGGGTGCTGCCCCGGGCTCCAGCCCCACGACCTCCTCTGCCATCAGCCAGGGACTTGCTCAGTGCCTCGTCATCCCCAGGAGCTGCCATCAGCTCTGCCCCTGTGCTGGAGCCACCAGCTGCCACAGTGTCCCCAAGGCTCAGGTAGCACTGGGAGGCACTGGGAGGCACTGGGCATCCTTGCAAGATGGGCTGCTGGCAGGGGGTTGGCTCCGTGCTCCTTTTTATGGGGCGAAGCCACGCTGGGACGGCGCGGTCCCAGTCCCTCCCATCACAGCCCCTGCACCCCACAACCCAAACCCACAGCCCCAGGACGAACCCAGCGGCCCCACACTTTGTGCTGGACGGGAACAAGGACGGGGACGGAGTCGGGACACTGTCCCCCAGGCAGCACCCAGCCCCGCAGCCCGTCTGGCTGAGCCCCTCGAGGGTTTTCGTGCCGCAGCGCTGGGGTTCGCCAAGGGAAGCAGAGCTGCCGGCGGAGACGCAGCCGGGCGAGCAGGGCGCGAGCATTTGGCAATTTGGCCAAGTTCCAGCTGCACGCAGGAGAGGAGGAGTTTCTGCACCGCTCGCCCGACGGCCTGCCCTGCATTTTGGTGCAAAATGCCTTACGGGCATTGCTGGGGTCTGCAGCCACTCTGAGCGCCTGCCCCAAGAAACAGGAGCAGCGAGGCTGCCCGGTGCCTGCACAAGGCACGGCTTCAGCCTCTGCACAGGTGTGTACAGCGTGGCGTGCAAATGCTTGTGCAACGTGCATGTGTGAGTGTGTGCAGGTGCACAGGGACTGTGAGCACTTGTGTGCGGGTGTGCATGTGTGAAGGTGCTCGTGCACAGGCAGGAGGTGTGTGCGCACAAGTCCTCACAGGTGCGTGCACGTGCTCATGCACACGCATGACCTTGTGTACACGTCTGCTCATGGCTGTGTCAGGGTGCAGGTGCTTGTGCACACGTGCGGCACCCTGGCTCTGCAGGTGCTTTTGTGCGCGGGTGTGCAGCTGCTCACATCTGCGTGTGCAGGCGGCCTGGGGATGAGCTTGCACACGTGTGTCTGTGCACTGCTGCTGTTCGTGTGCCCGAGCGGTTGCATTTGCTGTGCGCTGGCGGCGACGTCACTGCGGGAGATGTCGCTAGCGCAGCGAGGGAAACCCTCCCGGCAGCACCGGAGCCCCGGGCCCGTGACGCTGCAAAGCGAAAATGAGCGAGCGCAGCAAACAGCTCCCTGGAGGTGGCTTTTTTCTTTTTTCTTTTTTTTTTTGCCTTTTCTGTCCAGTTTTACCCTCTGGTACCGGCACAGGGCAGCCAGTGACAGGATTTTTATTTAAGCACTTCCAACCCTCCTCACGCCTCTAATTATTATTTATTTAAGGAAAAAGCAGGTGAAGATGCTGGGCTGGGGAAATGCCACTTTGGGGATTATTTCGGCTTCCCGGGACTCACTGCAGAGGCTGGATTCAAGCAGGGTCACTAATTAGCATTGCTAATTGCTCCCCAGGGTGCACATTGGGCTCTCCCTGCCCCAGCCCCTGGTGCCCCCGCTTGGCTCCCACCAGTGCTGGTGAAGCTGAAAATGGGGGAAACTGAGGCACGGGGGGGGGAGCTGGGGGAGGATTGTGGTGCTGCCCCCCCCCCCAGGACACCTCTGTCCCCTCGAGCCCCACTGAGGGGGAACACCCTGTGGCCCTAGGGGACGACAGTTTTCAGCATTTTCAGTGGTTAAAAATAATTGGCACTACCTTTTTACACTAGCAAAAACCAAGCTCTGCAAAGCAGAAAAATTGATATTCCACCCCAAAATTTCTGCCTAATTTTGGTAGAAACACCCACGAAGAAATCTAAGGCCAGTGCGAATGCACCTCCCCGGTTTTAAGGCTTCACCCCTTCTCCTTGCTTCCCCTTGGTTTGGGTTTGAGGCGTGAGCCAAAGCCACCCCCAGGTGTCCCCAGGTCCCCCCCTGCCACCACCCCGCGGTGTCCCCGGGTGCGTCCCCTCGCCACCGCCCTGCAGTGCAGGTGCCAGCGGGGGGAAGCCACTGCAATGCAGCGCTGCAGGGCTTGGGTTTGTGGTTTTGTTTTTTTCTTTCTTTCTTTTGGAAGTCTTTTATATATATATCTATATATATATAATTTTCCTCCCTTTAGAATAATGAGGTGGCATCTGGTGTGTGTGGGGGGGTGGAGGTGGCTCCCTTGTCCTGTCCCCTGCCCCTGGGCAGGCAGGCGACAACCAGGCCCTCGTGCATCCCATAAACACCCATTTCCACTCATCCTTGTACCCAAACGTGGGTTACGCCACCAGTAATGGACACCAGCTGGGAACGGCGCCAGCAGCCCCGGGGGGCTCTCATCCCCTCAAAGGGGGGACGATGGCTGGGGAGGGGATGGATGGAAGATGGACGGGGAGAGGGGGGTGCAGGCAGCAGCCAGCCTGACATGAAATATCTGGAGTTGTGGGGGGTTTGGTCACAATCCTGCCCGTGCAGGGCGAAGCGGGGTGCGCAGATGAGCAGGGAGGGCTGCGCCCCGGGAAATCCTCCCCTGTGGGGCCAGCTGAGCTGCTGGATGAGGAGGTGGAAACAGCAACCGAGGCCACGTGGTTCGTACTCCTGGTTTTTTTTATAAAAGCAATTAAGCACCGCGATTGTCCCCCTACGTGCTCAGGACCCCCTCCCAGCACCAACCGCTGCACCCCGGCACGGCCGCTGAGCCCCGGGCTGCCCGTGCCAGCTGCGACGTGGCGCAGGGACCGGCCCTGGGGAGCCATTTGGGGACATGCGGAGGGACCCGGCCTGACCTCGGCATGTCCCCGGTCACCAAGGCAGCCACTCCAGCTCAGCACTCCCCATGGCACAACGGGGAAGGGGATTTCGGGCACCCTCCTGCGCTGGGGCAGCTCCATGCAGGCAGACGGGTGCAGCCGCTGCTGGGCAGGAGCGGTGCAGGGGGAGCAGGGCGAGGGCGGCCAAAACCTCTCCCTGCCAGCCCGGAGGAGACCCCCGCTGCCAGCCCCCTCCTCCCAGCTCCTCCACGGCGTGGAGAAGGGCAGAAAGCAGCAGCTAATCAAGATTAATGAATCTGAGGTAGCAATTAGCGCCGGCATGCTTCGGTAGGCGGCTGCGGGAGCGTGGCGCCGCAATTTGTCGCACTCGGGCTGGTTTCAGACACCGCAGGCACAGGGGCAGCTGGCCCCCAGCCCTCCCAGCGCGGGGAGCAGGAGCTCTGCTGGCACCCAGCAGCTCCGGCTTGTCCTGAGGAGCCCTGAACGTGGCGGGAGCTCGTTAGGTAACGAAGGGCTGCAGCCATCACGTGCCGGGAGCTATCCTGCACGTTGTGGGATGGCAAAGCCAGAGCCGGAGGCTGGGTGCCCACTGAGCTCGGTGTTTACGCTCCCTGGGGGCTCCCTGACAGCCCCCACGAACACCAGGTCGGGGAGCAGACACCAAAACCCGCAGGGCCCCGTGCCAGCCCCGAGCCACAGGGGGATGTGGATGCTGCAGGACCCAGCCCACGCAGCAAGCCTGGCCCAACGCCCCCCCAAATCAGTGGTAGCAGCTGCGGGGCTCCTGCGGCTCGGGGATCCCCACTCCTGATCTCTGCTGTGAACGGCCAGGGGTGGTCCCAAGCCCCCCACCATGCACAGCCCGGGAAGGTGGCAGTGAGCGGGATGCCAGGAGCGGCAGCAGCACGAGGAGCAGGGTGGCTGCTGCGGCCGGGGCAGCACCCCCAGGGGACGCGGGGCTGCCGCAGGTATCGCACGTTGCAAGAGGCGCTGGGCGAGGAGCAGTGCGTTCCCCCCCCCGAGCCAAGCACGCACAGGTGCCGCTGGCCAGCCCCCGAGGTGGGTCTGCAGCCCCTCGAGCAGTAGGGGTGACATCCCCAGAGAGGGAAACTGAAGCATGGCACGAGCAGCGAGGGATCCCATGAGTGGGGCTGAGCCGTTGCACCCCAGGAGCATCCTCCCGGCGCAGAGCCGCACCGAGGCCGTGCTGGCACAGAGCCGCCCTCCTGTGCTGCTGTCGGGAGCAGGATTTCCAGGCAAATGCAGCCGAGGGCAGCTCCAGGCACCCTCAGCACCCAAGCACCGGACGGAGCGGGGTCGGAGCAGGGACAGCGGTCACACTGTCCTGCGCCCGGGCTCTGATGGAGAGCAGGGCTCACACCCGCATCCCTGCCCCACCACGCTCAGCAGCGCTGCTCTCACCACCAGCCAGCACCCAGCTCCTCCCAGCTCCTCCCAGCTGGCGGTGCTGGGGACCCGGGCACCCCACAAACCAGGGCAGGGCCCTGGAACAGTCCCAAAACCACTGCCGTGGGGCCAGGACCCGCTGCTCCCAGGGGGGATCCTGCAAAAACCTGCCGCCGGAGTGGCTGCTGCTTCTCCAAGGGGCCTGCTCCGCTGTCACAGCGGCTACATTATTTAAAGCAAAACCCCGAGATGTATAGCAGTTAAATACAGTCTTAAAGGTAGCCTTCATCCATCATTTGGGTACCAGATTAATGGCTCAGGATGTTCCCAGGCCAAAACAAACGGCTCCTGCTGCTGCCGGGCGCTGCTGCAGCTCCCTCCGTCCCGGCATGCGTGGTCGGAGCAGCTGAAGGTCAACGTATGCAAAGGGCCGGGCGCGAGGAGCTGGGGAGGGGGCGAGTGCATCCCGCACCCCCCGCTCAGCTCCTCGACAAGAGGGGAAGGGGCTGGGGGCATTTTGCAGGACGAGCCCCCCCGGCAGCTTCCCCCCAGCCCAGGGGACTGAACGAGCTCCTCGCCGTCACTGCTGCTCCCCCAGCCCCGTGCGCATGCTGCGGACACGTCTGTGCACCGGCATCGGGGTGCTGAGCCCGGCAGCTCAGGGATTGTCCCGTGACTCCAGAATCAGGACAGCAACGAGGTGAAATGGGGGAAGAAGCGAGCAAAAATAAGGGGGGGAGTAAAAGTGAGCAGTGTCTGCGGGGTTCAGCAGAGAGGCCCCGCGGCTGGGGGCTCCATGGTGCTGCCCATGGGTGCTGCTCTCCCCAGGCCCATTTTCCCTGCAGGAAGCAGGGGCCAGGCCCTAAATGTCCCCATCCCCACCCCCGCGCCCAGCACAGGGCTGCAGCAGAAGGAGCCGGCCCGGCTGGAGCGTGGGCTGGTGCCAGGGCTCCCCGGGGAGCAGGCAGCCGCGCTGCAGCAGCCGTTCCAGCGCGATCAGCAAACGGGCAGCGAGCGCCTTCCCCCGCTCCCCCATAAAGCGCTCCGCTCTCATCAGTGCTACTGCAGCGCTTTGGAGACCCCACGGAAGGAAGATTCATCACTAATTAGCTGGGAAGGAAAGGAGAGAGCATTTCAAGGCACCTGCAAGGACCAAGGTCCCCGGGGACACCGGGAGCAGCCCTCCTGGCGTGGTGGCACAAACACATCCCCGTGCCACGGAGAGGTTTTGGCGTGGGCCGTACGGCGCCGTGGTGCCTGCAGCCCCTGCACAAAGGCTGCTGCAGACAGCGGGGTCCCCGAGCCCTGGGGACGTCGCCATCCACGAGGACCCCGAGCATCCCAGCCGCAGCCACCGAGCCCCAGCACGACGCCCCCTCCTGCAGCCTGCAACGCTGCGGATCGCAAAAAAATCCTTCCAAAACAAGGGGACTGGCGCTGCTGGTGCCCAGCCCGCTCCCCGCGCCAGTGCTGTGGTGGCTGCGCTAAATAGGGCACCAGAAGGCGATGGGGCTGAGCGACTCGAACCACCCAGCTCCGGGTTGGGGTTGGCACCGTGAAGGTGCCGCGTGGCCGCATCCTGCGCAGCCGGGTCGGCATCGCTCTGCCGGCAACGCTCCCCACCGTGCCCCACGCAGCAGCGTGGCAGCGGCGGCCCCGAGGAGCTGCGGCGTCTCTTGATCGATAGGAAGAAAAGGCAGGATGCTCCTGGGGAAGAGCCAGGAGCTGATCCGGGAGAGCGCGCAGACGAGCCGCATCGATTTTCGTGGAGAGAAGGAGCGTACTGGCACCCGCCTGCAGCCCCTGCCCCTCGGTGCTCCCGCTCCAAATGAGCCCGAGAAGGGTGCGAGGACACGGGGGACATGTGGAAAATCCCCGTTAGTGCCCAGCCAAGCACGAGGGTGCAAAATGCCAGTGCTGGACGCCCAGAGAAGCGACTTCCATCCTGGATGAGGCCCCAGCCACCAGTCCTCAGGAGCTGCCTGCGCCCACGGGTGCAGGAGCAACGCTCCATGCTGCAGGGAGCCACCGAGGCAGAGCACGGCCCCGTGTCCCTGTGCCACCTGTCCTGGCACCATTTGTAGCCCCCGTGGGGTGAGGGCAGAGAGGTGACGATGACAGCATCGGTGGGGACACAGCACTGCAGCCCTGTGCAAGCCCACAGGGATTTAATCGCAGCACAAAGCACCTCCAAGGCCAGGACACCAGGAACTCCCCCAGATAAACCCTCTTGTGCAGATGGACAAAAGCCACCGGGACAGCCAGGAGGCTCTGGGCAGCCAGTACAGCCCCATAAAGCACAGCCCCATAAAGCATGGCCCCCCAGGTCCTCTTCTCCCCCCCAGACCTGCATCCCTGTGATGCCCGGGGTTATTTGGGGAACAAGAACCATGCCACGTGCTTTAGGGCTCACGACTGCACATCCCAGCAGAGGATATTCCCCTGGGATCCCCAGCTCCTGGTGTCCAGCACCCGCTGGCTCCAGGCTCTCCAGCAGCACGAACCAGCAGCTGCGCCTGGCACGGCCGCACCACAGAGCTGGTTGCGGCACAGGGCAGCGGCTGGGTCAGGCTGCCCGCAGCAAGGCAGGTTTCCATGCGGGGGAAGCAGCGGGCTCACGCCTGCACCCCAGGCACCAGCACAGCTCTCCCCGGGCTCCAGAAAGCCCCGGAGCACCCCTGGGGACGGAGCAGAGCCCCGCAGGGCAGCCGTGCGCTTGCGATTCCGTGCACGGCGTTGAAATCCTATTTCCCCCCCTTGAACTGTCCGCTCGAGGCCGATGGGAGCAGCGGCACAAGGACAGGGCCACCTGGGGGGTGCCCTGCCCCAGCAGCCTTGGGTCACGGCCAGGTCCCCAGGGACACCCCGTGTCCCACAGGGGGACGCCTGCCCCCCCCCTCCATGACCACATCTCGACCTCAGCAGACGCCGCCGGAGCTGGACCAGGTCCTGCAGCCCCAAACCAGCCCAGCACACTGCGGCCACCCCTGCAGTCACCCACCTGCCCCACGGCTCCAGAGAGGTCCCAGAGCAGCCCCCCCCGGCCCCCAGCAGCAGGACAACCTCCCCAACCGCCTCCATCTGCCCCAGCCCAGCACCAGGACTGCCCCAGCGCCTTCCTGCACCTCCTGCCACCGGCACCCAGGCTTCCTCCTGCCTCCTTTTGGCGATGCACCAGCCCAGAGCCCTTCTCTGCTGCGCCCTTACAGCACCACGAAGAGCAGAGGAGCGAGGAACACCTCGAATCACGCCTTTAAGCAAAGCACTCGAGCTTTTCTTAAGACGCACCACGTGCAGAACACCCCAAAGGCACCAGGAGCCCCCTCCACGCAAGGCTGCAGATGCTGAACCGCCTGCAGTCAGCAGTGACGGGTTTGGTGCAGAGCAGACGGCCAAGCACACGCAGGCTTCGGGGGCAGACCGCAGCAATCCGACACAGCCCAGCACAGCACCCTTGGCGCTGCTCCGCTCCCTCCGAGCAAGCCCAGCACAGGGGCTGCAGCAGGGGCACGTGCCGGCAGAGCCACCCCGGGGGAATGGGGTCTCTCCCAGCCCCACCAGGACCCCGCAGCCAGACCCCAGTGGCGGCGATGCCCAGGGGTTCCCCCTCCAGGCACCGACACGGAGCAGTCGGCTCGGGGGGATTCGGATCCCGTGCCCCCGGAGCTGGGATGAGGGAGCTCAGGCACGGGGCCAGCGCCGTCCCCAGGCTGTCGGATTACGCCAGTGTAGGGCATCTCAGATTCCAGCCGCATGCTGCCTAATTTATGGTTTAATTAATAAATGAGGAATTATGCTGAGTTTATCCAATACTTCTGGACGTGCGATGTTATCAAAATCCCATTACAGATGAAGGAAGGCATGAAGAGCAAAATTAGCTTTGGCATCTGAAACATTTCAGTCGATGCGATAACACAATTATTAGGGCTAATAATCAAAGAGCACTTAGGGGAACGCCAGCTCCTGCGGGAGCTGAGCCCAGGGCAGCCGCAGCCCCAGCCTGGGGCGAGCCAGGGAACAGCAGGGTTTTCACCCGGGCGGGCAAATCCATCGGCAGCCAAGGGCAAAAGCACTTGGCCAGACTCCACCGAGCGGCGGCCAGCGGCTCTGGGCACGGGGACGAGGCGCAGCATCACCGCGCACAGCGGGCAGCACCGCGCTCCACTGCCGGCGTTAGGGACAGCAAAAAAAAATTAAAGAGTTGAAAAACAGCAGGCACTCGGCTCCGTCTATTTGCTTTGGGCACTGATCCTGCTCGAGGACATCCCGCCTCCCGGCTCGCAGCTTCCCTGCGCAGCCAGGAGAAGGAGAAACTCGAGTAATAATTAGGAGCTGCAGTCATCAGGCTCCCGGGGCTGGGCCCTTGCCAGCAGCACCGCCAGCCCGCGGAGCGCCCGCTCCCACCCTGCTGGGGTGGGCAGGAGCCCGCCGCGCTCCGGTGTCCCTCGGTGACCGTCCTGCAGGGCTCCGTTAGCGGGGGAGCCACTCCCAGCAGCGGGCTGGTGGCCCTCAGTATTTTTACGTCCCCCCTCGTGCCGTGGCTCTGTGCGGTGCCGGGCGCCGCGGGGCAGAGGGGCGCAGAGCCAGGGCTGCCCCAGGAGATGCAGCGCAGCAGACACCAGCTCGCCGCCGCTGAGCACCGAGGGACCCGTCCCTGCCCCGCGGGAGCTGGGGGCTTGGAGCTCCCCGCGAGGGGACCCCAACGCTTGCCCCAGGGGCCGTGGTGGGGCAAGGTCAGCCCCGCTCCTGTGCTTCGCCGCTTGTGAGGAGGGGACAGCGCGCGGCTCCCAGGGGGTTTGGGGGGTTTTATGGAATCGTGCTTTTCCTGAGCAGCACGGGTGATGTCCCGCTGCCACTGCCGGGCTCAATGACCTTGGGTGCATCACCTCTCTCAGCGCCCCACGCTCCCCCAGCACCGCAACGCAGCGAGCAACTCTGCTTCCCTCCAACACCCTCCGGCCACAAGCACCGACGTGCCGCCGAGGCGAGGACCCCGGCCACCCTGAGGGGGCCCGAGGGCCCCAGCAGCCCACGGCAGCGCGGCCGAGGCGCTGCGCTAGCGAGGAATAATGCAGCAGGCAGGAGACGACGCCTGCCGGTCGCCGCGCCGCCGTGCAGCATGCACAGGAGTGAAATATCTGCAGCAGCACCTGGGCGCACGAGCAGCCAGAGCCCTCGCGCGAGGACTGAAGTTTGGCTGCTGCAGAGGGGCAGGGGGGAGCCCGGCAGCGCCCTGAGGCCGCCCTGCAGCGGGTGGCACCCTGCAGAGGGTGGCATCCCAGAGCGGGTGACATCCCAGAGCGGGTGACATCCCGGAGAGGGTGACATCCAGCAGCGGGTGACATCCCGCAGCAGCACCTGCCCAGCTCACCCGGAGGCCAGGCCAGTGCTGCACCACGCTGCACGCAGTGCAGAGGGGACCCGCAGAGGTGCCAAAGCCCCGGGGCACGGCTGAGGACCACGAGGCGACGCGTGACACAGGCGCGTCCCCCGCGCCACAGTCACCTTGCAAAACTGCCTTTCCCCTGCGCAATTGGCAGAGCTCTTTTGGGATCGCGCCCGGCCCTCTGAAAGTAGGCTGCAGGGGGGCACCAGGGGCAGGACGTGGGCGCAAAGGCTCGGTTTGGGTACCCCGGAGCTGGTTCTCCGGCACCGCTGCACCCCACCGGTGCGGGGGAGCGCAGGAGATGCCCGGAGGCTGCTGCAGCCCCGGGAAGGGACCCGCTGGTGCTGGCTGCGGGCCAGGACGCGGTGCAGAGCCCCCCCCGGAGTGGCCGGCCCAGCACCGCACCGCGGCTGCAGCCCCCGGGGCGGCTCCGGGGTCGGGAGCGGGACCCCCGAGGGCACCCGCGGGGACACGGGGCTGGAGCATCGCGGGTGGCACCTCGGAGTCCTGGGGCACCCTGACCCAGCGCCGCAGCACCGAAACGCGGGGGGGGGGATCCCGCACCTCCGGGGGTGTCCCGCATCCCGGGTGTGGGTCCCACATGCCGGGGGAGGGTGGTCCGCGTCCCAGGTGGGGGTCCCGCATCCCGAGGGGGGGCGTCCCGCATCCCGGGAAGGGTTCCGCATGCCCGGGAAAGGGTCCCGCATCCCGAGGGCGGGGGGGGTCCCGCATCCCCGGGTGGGGATCCCGCGTCCCGGAGGGGGGTCTCGCATCCCGGGGGGGGTCCTTCACCCCGGGGGGGGGGTTCCCGCATCCCCAGGGTCGTTCCCGCACCCCGGGGGGGGGGGGGGGGCCCTCCATCCACTCCCCCCCCCAGGCGGCACAGCCGGGCGCGCAGCACCCCAAGGGCAGCCCCGGGCACCGGGCAGCTCCCAGCCTCCTCCGTGCCCCCGGGGTGGTCCCGCCGCACCCCCCCCCCCCCCCACGCCATCACCGTGCGGCCAGCCCGGCCCCGACTCCCGCACCGCACCGCAGCCGTCCCGCACAGCCGCTGCGGCACCGGGGGCACCGGGGAGAAACTCGGGCGGGAGAGCACTTACCGGGGGCGGGGGGCGCGGGGCCGGCGGGTGCGGGGCCGGCGGGTGCGGGGCCGGTGGGTGCGGGCCGGGGGCGGTGGGTGCGGGACGGGCGCTGCGGCAGCCCCGGCCCCTCCGGGCTCGCGTGCGGTGGCTCCGCGTAGCCCCGCCCCCTGCCCGTTCGCCCCGCCCACTGTCTCTTTCGCCCCGCCCACTGCCCGCAGAAGGCCCCGCCCCCCTCGTCGCTAAGCCCCGCCCCTTTTCCGCTCGCCCCCGCGCTCCGCAGGGGGCGGCTCCGCCCGGGTGGCGCCGGCGCTGGGAGTCCCCTATGGGGGGGGGGGGGTGCCTATGGGGGTGCCTATAGGGGGCTGGGCCTATATGGGGTGTGCTGGGCCTGTAGGGGTGGTGCTGTGCCTGTAGGGGTGGTGCTGTGCCTATGGGGGAGGTGCTGTGCCTATAGGGGGTGCTGTGCCTATAGGGGGTGCAGTGCCTGTAGGGGTGGTGCTGTGCCTATAGGGGGTGCTGTGCCTATAGGGGGTGCTGTGCCTGTAGGGGTGGTGCAGTGCCTGTAGGGGTGGTGCTGTGCCTATAGGGGGTGCTGTGCCTATAGGGGGTGCTGTGCCTGTAGGGGTGGTGCAGTGCCTGTAGGGGTGGTGCTGTGCCTAGAGGGGGTGCTGTGCCTATAGGGGGTGCTGTGCCTGTAGGGGTGGTGCTGTGCCTATAGGGGGTGCTGTGCCTATAGGGGTGGTGCTGTGCCTATGGGGGGTGCTGTGCCTATAGGGGGTGCTGTGCCTATAGGGGGTGCTGTGCCTATAGGGGGTGCAGTGCCTGTGGGGGTGGTGCTGTGCCTATAGGGGGTGCTGTGCCTATAGGGGGTGCTGTGCCTGTAGGGGTGGTGCTGTGCCTATAGGGGGTGCTGTGCCTGTAGGGGTGGTGCTGTGTCTATAGGGGGTGCTGTGCCTAGAGGGGGTGCTGTGCCTATAGGGGGTGCTGTGCCTGTAGGGGATGCAGTGCCTATGGGGGTGGTGCTGTGCCTATGGGGGAGGTGCTGTGCCTATAGGGGGTGCTGTGCCTATAGGGGTGGTGCTGTGCCTAGAGGGGGTGCTGTGCCTATAGGGGGTGCTGTGCCTATAGGGGGTGCAGTGCCTGTAGGGGTGGTGCTGTGCCTATGGGGGAGGTGCTGTGCCTAGAGGGGGTGCAGTGCCTGTAGGGGTGGTACTGTGCCTATAGGGGTGGGGCTGTGCCTATGGGGGAGGTGCTGTGCCTAGAGGGGGTGCAGTGCCTGTAGGGGTGGTGCTGTGCCTATAGGGGTGGTGCTGTGCCTATGGGGGAGGTGCTGTGCCTAGAGGGGGTGCAGTGCCTGTAGGGGTGGTGCTGTGCCTATAGGGGTGGTGCTGTGCCTATGGGGGAGGTGCTGTGCCTAGAGGGGGTGCAGTGCCTGTAGGGGTGCTGTGCCTATAGGGGTGGTGCTGTGCCTATAGGGGTGGTGCTGTGCCTAGAGGGGGTGCAGTGCCTGTAGGGGTGGTGCTGTGCCTATAGGGGTGGTGCTGTGCCTAGAGGGGGTGCAGTGCCTGTAGGGGTGGTGCTGTGCCTATAGGGGTGGTGCTGTGCCTAGAGGGGGTGCAGTGCCTGTAGGGGTGCTGTGCCTATAGGGGGTGCAGTGCCTGTAGGGGTGCTGTGCCTATAGGGGAGGTGCTGTGCCTATGGGGGTGGTGCTGTGCCTATAGGGGGTGCAGTGCCTGTAGGGGTGGTGCTGTGCCTATGGGGGTGGTGCTGTGCCTAGAGGGGGTGCAGTGCCTGTAGGGGTGCTGTGCCCAGCTCTCTGGGCTGGGGTCAGGATCGCACCCAGCGGGGTCAGGATTGCACCCAGCCGTTACCTCCCCTGCAGTCGCCCTCCCCTAACGAGCTCCGGCCGATGGGAAGCGCCTCTAACTCATCACCGGCCTGGGACGAAGGAAGGGCTCCTGGAGCAGCTGTCCCTGCTCCAGCATCGCTCTCCGGGGTGGAAAACGGCTCTGAGCCGCCCCGGGGAGGACCGGGCCTCCTTTCCCCGCAGCTGGGGCTGTGCAGCCTCCCCTGGGGGGGCCGAGCACCGTGCTGCTGCTGGGGGGGACACCATCCCCCCCCCCCGTCCCCCTGTGCTGGTGACGGGTGGCCGGAATCCATGGCAGGAGCATCCGTCCCCATCGTGTCCCCATCGCGTCCCCTCGGATGGGGAGCTGGGGACCAGTCCCAGCAGGGTGGAAGGGGCCCAGCACAGACGCCCGCCTGCCGCGAGCCCCCTGCACACCCTGGCTAAGGTCTGCCCATCCCCGTCCCCCCAAACCCCAGGGGGATGCATCCCCCCCCCAGCATCCTGCAAATCTGCGAGGATTTTCCCCCCCAGGAGCATTTCTGCACACCCCAGGACTTCACAGGAGCGCAATCTTCTTCTGAAAGGGGTCCCCCTCCGACAAAACCGCTCCCAGCACCCGTTAAACCTGCCACGATTTCAAACCAGGGGCGTTTTTACAAAGCCCCCCCCGGGGGTTTTGCGGGGACAGGGGTAACCGTGCGGCGGTACGAATGGGCCCGTCCTTCCCACCCCGCGCAGGGACACAGGACGAGCAGCCAGGCGGTACAGGAGATAACTTTATTGAATCCAATGGTGTTAGACAGACGACCGAGAAGAGACATGCCGGTTGGTGCGGGCAGCGTGGGCAGCAGGAGCTGACTTGGTGCAGGGCTGGATTTGTTTCTGTCCTTCGTAACATCCTCAAGCCTTTTCCTGGCTTCCTTTTGGACTTGAAAATTTCTTTAAGTAAAAACAACGAATTGTGGAAAGAGTCCAGATAGTGTTTGTTCCCTCTGATTGTTCCCGCAGCTATGTACAACGTAGGGTTGGGTTCCAACATCAGGTATAAAATGGAGCGAGTTTACAAACTTCGAAGAGGCAAGGAAAAAGCAAAGACAGACAGGCGAGAGCAGTAGAAATCCGGACCAAAATCTTAAAGAGAAATTTAAAAAGTGCTATAAAACCCCTCGGCAGGAATACCATGCAGTTAAGAAACACAAAACCCAGTCAGTTACACAGATCATCTAAAACAGGAATTTGTCCATTTTCGTCTTTTATTTAATTAAAAAAAGGTTGTTGTTTTGTTTTTCTTTTTTAATAGAAAAAAGCTAAAATTGTAAGGTTCAGGCCACCGGGCAGCAGCAGCTCGAGGGGGCAGGAGGGGGAGGCGCCGGCAGCCGCCAGCTCCAGCCCCTCGGGAGGGCTCCTGGCGCTCCGAGGGGCCGCGGGTACCTTTGGGGTGACGGGCACCCTCGGCACGGTGGGCACCCTTAGGGACAACAGGCGCCTTTGGGGGTGACGGGCACCCCTGGGGCTCCGGGGGATGCCTCAGTGCAATGGTCGGCCCCGTTGGGCCAGGCACCGGCAGCCCTGGGGGACGCTCGGTCCCCAGCGCCCCCGATGGCTGCCACGCTTGGGGACGGGGGGGTGCGCGGTGTAAGCCAGGAGGAGCCATCGGGGCCTGTCCCCCTCAGCTGGGGAGCCCCAGGGAGAGCCCCCCCCCACACACACACCATCCTCGGGGCATCGCCCATCCCACAGCGCTGAAACGGGCTGATGCAGGGCTTGGGATTCCTCCTGGTGTACACCAAGGTTTGTCCCTCACCCCAGCACACAGCGGCTGAGGTTATGGGGCAGTGCCAGGCGGGGAAGGATGGGGCAAACCCATGGGAAAGGGGCTGGGGGCACCCAGGTGTATGGCCCCGGGTGAGCCGGTGATGGGGACGGTTGGTTTGATGGTTTGGTGGCTCCGTGGGGGTCAGGAAAGACAGCCCGACCCCGGACACCGTGCAAAGCAGGGGGGATGCATCGACCCCTTACACCACGGGGCTCCTCAGGGCACCCAGGAGGGCACCCAAAGGTGCTTCGTGCCCCGTCCTGCCTCAGGCACCAGAGCCCCGAGGAGGGTGAGTGGGGCTGGAGGGGAGCGCGGATCCCCAGCGCCGGCCTCGAGCGACTGCTGAGCCGGTGTCTTGTACAATCAGAAAAGAAGTCAGCACAGCACAGTTATCACAGAGTACAAAAAAACGGAAAGACGCGCAGGGCCGGGCCCCACCAACTCACGCAGGGCGTTCGACTACAGATCTATTTACAGCGAGAGTCCTTAGCCGACGGCGGCAACACAAGAGAAGGCAAACGAAAAGCCCTAGCGTCCAAGCCAGCGTGGGGAGGGACAGCCCTGTGCGGAGGGGCCGGGCTGGCCGGCCCCGGGGGGGGCCGGGGGGCTGCGAGGTGGCGGCGGGGAGGCTGTCGGACAGACGGAGAAGTGAGCACCATGGGGCGCGTGCGCCGCGGCCCGGATGCGCGGGGCGGCAAGGCGAGGCGCGCCGGGCGAGAGAGCACCAAGGGCAGCGGTGGTGGCCGCCGGCGAGCGGCACCAGGGGGGCCAGGCAGGGCCTGGGAGGAGATGGCCGCCTCGCAGGGTGGCGAGGTGTCCCCAAAGGCCACGCACGAGGAGGGGGTGGGAGCAGGACAGGGTGGACAGCCCGGCCCTGGGGCCACCTCTCCCCGAAAGGGGTCCGAGGAGGGGGGGTCCCAGGCGTCGTGCTCCCCTCGGCCCGGTGGTGGGACCATGGGGAGAGGGAGGGGGCTGCGGAGCCCAGCGGGGCCAGAGGCAGCAGCCCTGGAGCATCCTCAGGGATGTGCAAGTAAAGGGCATGAAGCCAGCGGCCCCGGCTGGGCTGGGCTCACCCCAGTGCCGCCGTCCTGTCCCAGCCCGGCTGGCTTTAGGGACACAGTGAGAGGACACCGCCCCTGGGGCAGGCTGTGACCGTGCCAGCCCCAGCCCCGCCTGCCCCCTTCCCACACGGCGCAGGGATTAAGGCAGTGCGGCGGGAGCAGCGCCTGTGACATTGCACCTTGGGGCCAAGAGGATGCGTGGCCCCAGCTGGGTGTCCCCAGAGCACCGGTGCGGGGTACGGCGAGCCCACGCTGAGCAGGCGCTGCCAGGCCCGAGGGCGCAGGCTGGCACCTGGGGGCCACCAAACCCCAACAGAGCCTGGGGGGGGATCTGGGGGCACGGGGACAACCCTGGGCACAGCCTGCCACCCTGTGCCACCCCGCCAGGCAGCAGGGAGGGGACGGGGGGCAGTCTGTGCCCCCCAGCACAGCGGGGACAGGGCAGCAGCACCCTGCGTGCAGGGGCGGGGATGTCCCTTAGCATCCCGGCCGGGTGGGACACCTCGTCCCCAGGGCCGGACTCTGCCTTGTGCTTTTGGGGAGGGGGGCTGCCAGGCAAGGGGGTGCTCCGGGAGCATCCCGCTGCCACCGGCTGCCAGGTCCCGTCCCAGCCCAGGTGCGAGGCTGCAGGAGGTGGATTCAGGGACTGGAGGTTGTCCAGTGAGCACCAGTTTTGTAACGGAGGTGGTTGGAGTGGTGGAACCGACGGCTGCAAAAGAAAGCAAAAGGAAGGGGAGCTGCTCGCGGGGAAGTGAGGGGCACCGGGCCACGGGCAGGGAGAGAAAAGAACAAGAACAAAAAAGGGACCAAAGCAAAGTCTGGACTCGGCCAAAGAAAAGGGAAGGAAGGGGTGTGTGTGCGGGGGAAATAAAATAAAATAACCAAAGCAGGGTTTATTGGGCTGTCCGGGTCGCAGCGGCTGCCATGCAGGTTAAACAGGGAACGTACAAAGATAGCGGCGGAGCCGCGCTGCTCCTCGCTCAGAGCGAGGCGGGCGCTTCCCCCCGGCAGCGGTCCCTCGGTGCCTGCCCTCGGCCGCGCGCTGGCCGGACAGAGGGACGCGGCCCAGCTCCGGCCCAGGTGGCTCCCGCGGGGTCCCTGCCCCACGCAGGGGCCTTCCTGCGGCTCCGCAGAGCGGGGGCTTGGTCCCAGCGGGTCAGCCCGGCCCCGAAGCCCGAGCGTTTGCAACAGACAGAAAAACCAAGAAGAGAAACCAGGATCCTCCTACTCCCGGCCTGGGGAGGGGAAACGGCACCTCGCGCTCTCCCGCGGGTGAGCCGAGCTTCCCCACGCTCCGCGAAGGACGCGCGGAGCCCCAGTCCTCTCCGCTCGCTCACCAGCCCCAGCCCCGCGCTCCAGGCTACCAGAGGAGAAGGAGAGCAGCCCGGCGGCGGCTCCCCTGCGCCTGGGCCGGCATGTCCGTGCCTCACAGAGTCGACTGCAGGTCGGGATCCACCATAGTCTCGCGGTCCGGAGACTCGATGTAGTTGGCGGCTTCCTGGAGCTTCAGCAGCATGGCCATCTGCGGGGAGAGGCGCGTGGCACCCAGCCCGACGGGGACAGGGGGTCCTTGGCAAGGACCACCCAACCCTCCTTGCCCTCCCAAACCGACCACACCCTAAGAAACTCTCCTAGAGGGGAGAGGAATGCCCAGAGATGTTGCAAATCCTTCCCCGTCACCAGGATCTGGACTCAAGGGATGCTTAAAGCTCTGCGTGCCGAAGCACCGGGGCCTGTCCCCCTGCACTGCAGCAGCTGGCAGCACCTGGGGTTGCCCGCTGTCCTCTGGCAGCCTCTCCCCATGACACACACGTGTGTGAGCCCCCTTCGTGTGTGCCTGCGTGGGGCTGGGATGGCTCCTGGAGCACGGGGCCATGCCTGCTCGCCAGCACTGCGCTGTGCCTCGCGGCGCAGCATTCCCCCTGGGGCCACCACCCAAGGCCCGCTGCTCCTCCCAGGAGCACAGAAGGTTTCTGCCTCACAAGTTGGGGTTTTTACACCAAAAAGTAACCGGGAAAGCAATGCACAGCCCCGTCCTGTTCTCCTCCAACCAGCGCCACCCAGCCCCTTCCCGGCACAGCGCGGCATACCAGGGGGGTCCGCGTCCAGGGAGCTGGGCGTCGTGTCCTTGACGGTGCGCTCCTCGGGAGGGGACACGGTGCTGTGGGGCCCGATGGTGGGCGGGGGCAGGTGGTACAGCTTGGACTGGTCCTGCTGCGCTGACGGCCAGGGCAGGGTGTCCCGCACCCACTCCACGGGGTCCTCCCAGGCCGCCTTCTGCCCGTGGACCTGCGGGCAGGGAGCGAGCGTCAGCCGCGGCTTCAGCACGCGCCAAAACTGGCAGCGATCAGGGTAGGGAGCAACAGGGGCGTCACCTGCACCCCAAACCCCTGCGCCTCCCCTCTCCCCACCCTGTTGTCTGCTGAGACAGGGCGTCCCCAAGTGCCACCAGTTCCAGGCCGAGCCCTGCTTTGTGTCCCCGTCTGCCAGGTAGCGCTGGGTACCTTGAGCCCATCTTTCGCTCCCTCCTGCAGGTAGGGGATGATGGAGTTATTCCACAGGTCGATGAACCAAGTCCGGAAATCCTCAATTCCAATGGGGCAGGACAGGAAGAAGCAGGGACCTGCAGAGGAAGGCAGAGAGCAAAGATGGGTACTGGGTGCCCCAGCTCCAGCCCCCAGCCCCATGCCAGCCCAGTGGGGAGGCCGCACAGGAGACCCCCGTGGGCTTCACCCATCCTGGGAGCAGCGCCTGGGCAGTACCTGCCCAACAAACACGGGCAGAAAGTAAGATCCCAGGCCAGGAATGGGGCTGCAAAGGTCAACCCAGCCCCAAAAGCGTGTGAGGCAATGCTACACCTGCCTGGGAAAACACAGCAAAACCGCACCCGAGGAAGGGTGCCAATAAGACCGGCAACCTTGATCTAAACCACAGTGACAGCTCCCACAGGGCAGGGGGACAAACGCCACCCAAATGAGCAACGTTTGTGCCCATCACCTCCCAGCTTCTGGTTGTGTGGGGCTGGGGGACACGAGGCAGCGTCTTGGCTCCTCAGGCTCCTTCGGGACAGTTTTGCCCCAGTCCCATGGGGGCTCCCGCGGCTCCCGGCAGCGCGAGGCAGAAGAGGGAGGCCAGGCCGTACCGATGAGGAAGTCGGAGGTGCTGTGTTTCTCCAGGAAGGTGTGCAAGTGGTACCAGAGCTTGGGCACCCAGTCCAGCACGCGCAGCAGCTCCTCCTTGTTGGCGTTGACGTCCGTGTCCGACTCCAGCAGCTTCCGCCGCAGGTAGCGCACCAGGAAGCCGTTGGCTGGCTCCACGTTGTTGGAGAAGGTCAGCATCCTGGCGGGAGACCCGAGCGCTCAGGGCTGGGTCTCTCCACAAGAAGCCCAACTCCCTGGCACCCTCCCCAGGGTCCCTGCACCTTTAGGGGACCTCCTAGCACCCCTACGCTGCCTGTGCCCAGGGCTGGGGACTTCAGACCCTTGTGGGACGGCAGGGACAGGCCCGGGGCTCGGTCCTCATCAGGGTCCCCAGTCACAGCATGTGTCCCTGGGACTGCCCGGCAGCAAGAGCGATGCCCCCTGGCCTCCCCAGCCCCACAGGGACGCTTGCCAGAGATGATCCATACCTAAAGCTGAGGTGGAGGCCGTGGTTCGGAGTCATCTTCACGGGCTGGTTGGTGGTCCCAATGATGTAGGGGCTGAGGGAGAGATGGAGAGAGACAGGAACCATGAGGAAAAGCATCCTGCATCGCTCCCACCCGCAGCAGAGCCGGTCTGAGCACAGCGAACACACAGGGCCGTGCAGCCAACTCTCCAGGAGCCCCGGGGATCGCGCTGAGAGCAGCGGGGAGCGTGTGCGTGCCCAGGAGGCCGTGCCGGAGGGGGACACCACGGGGCTCTCACCATTTGTGGTACTTGCAGGTGAGCGCGCCGTTGACGAGCTCGCTGATGGAGCCCGCCTCGCTGAGATCATCCAGGAGGATCACCAGCGGCACGTCTGCCGTGCCCGTCTCCCGGTCGATCTGGTTGGCCAGGTTGGAGAGGTACAGCTGCAGGTCCTGCAACCAACGGAGCTGGGCGTCACGCGTGGGACCACGGCGTCAGCACCAGTACCACCGGGGACGGTCTCAGCTGCTGCGCGCCCTCACCTTGCAGGACTGCTGGTGCATGTTGAAGGTGCTGACGATGCCCTCGGTGACGTCCCGGCCCGAGCGCTCCACCAGGTACTCGGCCAGGCGGTTGGTCAGGTAAGTCTTGCCCGTGCCGCTGGGTCCCGAGAGGATGAGCCGCCGGTGCTTCAGCAGGAGGCTGATGTAATGCTGCATCATGGGCTTGGGGATGAGCGTCTCGAACACCAGGCTGTCCACGCACTTCTCCTTCAAGCCTGCAGGCAGGGGAGGGCTGAGGGTCCCGCTCGTGCCCCGTGCCACCACGAGACAGAGGGAGGACAGGACAGCAACGGAGCCCAGCCGGCGGCCTCTCTGCCCACTGACCTTTGAGCGTCACCACGATGCTGGTCATGCCCCGGCGGCACAGCGGCAGCTCCGGCGGCTCCGTGTCCAGGACCCGCTTGATGTGGCTGATGCTGTAGCCATAGACAGACTCGGTGCTGAGCCCCAGCGTGGAGGCAGGATCCATCTTGGTGATGTAATCCTGCGGGGACAAGGAGTGGGCTGTCAGGAGGCAAACAGTGCTCAGCAGCTGCATGAGCTCCTGGTAAGGACCAGGCCAGGGAGCGTCAGGAAAAGGGGAACAGTGACAAAGATGTTCTCAAAAGAGATGTCAGGATGCTCCTACCTTGAAGACCTGGCAGACAGCCTCATCCAGCATCTTCCAGTCCACCTTCCCGCTCACCTTGGTCCAGCCCAGGAAAAACTCCTGTTGCTTGAGGTCCTAGGAGCAGAGGTGTGCAGAGTGGGAGCACTGCATCCAGCCCCAGAGACACATCCCCTGCCCCTCATCCAGGACCACGGTGCTGGGGCACGTCGGGCTCCCCACGCTTACCCCCTTGATGATGTGCTGGGGCGGCATGCGCACCACGATCCTCAGCGTCAGCTCGTCTTTCTGGGTGCCGGCACTGACAGCATCCATGGGGGACACATCTGGGGACGGAGCAGAGTCAGGCTGTGCCAGCAGGGTGAGCAGAGCCGCGGGGCCTGACCATGCCCAGTCTGAGCTGATCGGGACACAGGCAGCACAGCAGGTCCCCGTGCACAGCCGTCTCCCAGTGCAGGGCAGCACGCTCCCACCGTCTGTGCTGGGCACCCCCACACACGTCCGTGTCCCTCCCTGTCACCCCTACCTGTGTCCGCCAGGCTGGGGCTGAAGGCATGGCCGAGGGCGAGGCCCAGCGAGCGCCGCGGCGAAGAGGAGGCCGAAGTGCTCGTGACGTGGCCGGGAAGGGATCCCGGCACTGCCGAGGGCCCCGGAGCCACTTTGAGCCGGTCGTTCTCGGCCTTCAGGAGATCCACCTCCAGCTGGGGGAGAACCGCGGGGCGGCCCAGGGTGAGCAGCTGGATGCCGGCAGCATCCCAGAGCCAGCCCGGGGCTGCGGCACGGCTCCGGGGACACGAGGACCACAGGCCCTGAGGTGCAGCTGCCCTCACCTGCATGTTGTGCATGGTCTCCCGCAGCTGCTCCAGCTGGTGGGCCGAGTTGAGGGCCTCCAAGCGGATGTCCGTCAGCTTCATCTCCTTCTCCCACAGCTCTGACCGCAGCTCCGACACCTCCTTCTTCTCCGGCTCGCCCTCGCTGTGGGCCTGGAAGAGCCTGTGCCGGGGAGAGAGCGCGGCGTGCTCAGGGCTGGGGCAGGCACCCCGAGACCTCTGCACCCAACCTTCCCTGCCCCACGTACTCAGCCGTGTCGATGCCCACGGAGGAGGACGTGGAGGACTTGATGGAGGGCGAGGCGGTCTCCGTGGAGCCGTGCTGCAGCTTGGGGGAGGACGGGGCAGACGAGTCCGGCGTGGCAATCTCCTCGATGTCCGAGTAGGACGAGGCCGACTTGGGCCCCTTCTTGATGCTGAAGGCCTTGTTGAAGGAGCTTCGCAGCTACAGGAGACAAAAATGCTCGTTACGGACAGGCAGACAGCGCAGCCTCGCAAACACAGGCCTGGCCCAGGCCCCACAGACGGTCTGAGCCGGGACCAGCAGCACCATAACCATCGCTGAGGCACCCGTGGCTCCCCACCACCACCCCAGGAGGCATCGCTGTGACCCCACACCAACTGGCCCCACTAAGCAGGACCCGTGTCCTGGCCAGGCTCCCCCCAGAACTGCTCCCAAGCCAGCACCCACACGGGGCACTGGGGGACCGCACCAGCACTCTGCTCCATCGGGAAGGGGCGACTCCATCCTCGCGGTCACCCCACCGCAACCACCCCAGCGAGCAGGGCTTTGGGAACAGAGCTGGGGGCCTGGGGACGCACCCCAAGGCTCTCCTCTCCGTCCTTCTGGAGGGGTAGGGGGCCAAACGGCCTGCTGGAAGGGTGCGGGGGCTTGGCAGGCGTCCCGGCCGGGCATGCAGCATGCACACAGCGCACAGCACACACACAGCAGCAGGCGGGCGAGCGTGAGGCCGGCGAGAGCTGACGGACACCGCACAGGGGCCAAACAGGGCCTGGGTCCTGCTTACGCAGCTCCACCGCCAGGACTCTGGAGCTCACGGCACGTCCCCTGGAGCGCCCAGGTCTGCTCCAAGGGGAGGCGGGGGGAAAAGAGGATGGAGAGCAGGCAGGATCTGGCCCACCTCCCACAGGCACTGCTGGGCAGGCTGGGCTGGGGCGTCCCCCAAAAGTGAAAATACCGCATTTCAGTTAAAAAAAAAAAAAAAGAAAAATAAATAATAAAAAAAAGAACAAGCTGAGCATCCGGCTCTGCTGACAGCAGGAGAGCAGGGGAGCATTGGGACCTGCATGGGTCCCAAAGGGGACAGTGACTCAGCCCCATTGGCAGCTCTGGGGCCACCCCAGATGGGTGCCCAGCGTGGCAGCACCGCGCCATGGTGCCACAGGCCAGGCTGCAGCGGGGTCCCTGTCCCCTGTGTGGGGCTGCCCTCAGGTCTGGCTACGAGTCAGGAAAACACCTGCTTGCCCTAGGCAAGAATGGGGGAAAAATCCATTCATGGGACCAGTCCCCATCCATGGGTCCGGTCCCCATCAGAGCCCTCTCTGCTGCCCAGGTGGTTCAGCCCCTCCGCACGGGTGCGTGTTTTGACCCTGACACCAAAAGGAAGCAGCCAAGGCGTGCGTGGCACAGGGCCCCGGGGCGGCCGTGCTAGGGATCAGTGCCAGTGGGACGGATGGGATGGTTTGGGTCACGAGCGCCGTGCCGTGAAATGGAGCAAGCGCCCTGGGCAGGCACGGCATGGGGTGGAGAGGACGGTGTAGGACTTACCTCATACACCTGGAAAAAAAGGGTTGAGGTCAGCATAGGGGGAAGAGAAACAGAACAAAGCAAGACTTAATCACGCGTCCAGCTCGGGGCTGCCTGGCCGGGTGTTTGCAGAGCCCCAGGCCCGCACCCCGTGCTGCCAGCGCCTGCGGGGGCTGAAGGGAGACGCGTGGGAGACACCACAAGGGAGCAGGCGTGCGGGACAAGGGCTGGAAAACTCCCAGGGGAGCTGGGGAAGTCCTGGCCCCAGTCAGCACAAGACAAATCCAGGGTGGCCGCACACTCCTCGGCAGCGCTGTCCCCAGGGGACAGAGGGAACCAAGACCGTGAGGCCAAGACGGACCAAGCGGGGCTGGCTCATGGGGGCTGAGCCCGGCCAGACCCTGCCAGCGGCTCCCCACGCCCCCTCCTCCTGCCAACGGCCTGCCCAACCCACCCAGCTCTTCTTCTTCTTCTTCTTGGCGTCTGCGTCCTTGCTGCTGCCGATGCTGGAGTGGCTGGTGATGCTGTTGAGGCTGGAGATGCTGTCGGAGGAGTTCTGCCGCTTGATGCGCAGCTCTGGGGCCAGCGAGAGAAGCCAGGGAGTGGGGAGAGACCGGGAACGGAGCGATCAGCAAACTGTGCCCGTCCCAGTGCCACAGCCCCCCGCGAGCTCCTCCCAGCCCACCCTGCGATCCCTCCCTTCTCCCCTGGGCCCAGCCGAACCCCGCAGCTGTCAGAGCCTCCTGGTAAGGAGGATCCCGGGGGAACGAAGCCAAGATCAGCAGCCAGAAACACAGAAGTGGCAAAGAGCCCGACGAGGAGATGCCTGGGGGAGGACAAACATCCCATCCCCTACGCACCAGCACCGAGACGTGCCGTGCTGACAGCCCTGGCTGTGTGCAACCCAGGTTTCGGATGCTCAGGGGTCCCAGGCAGGGAAGAGCTGCGGCCCCAAACCCCAAACCCCTTGCAAGAGCCAGGGATGCCCCAGGGCCCTGTGTCAGCCCCGAGCAGGATTCAGGCAGGGCTGCAAACCCCGCAGCGGGGACTGATGAGTTCGTTGCTCCCCGGGGCCCGGCAGAAGGGCTGCAGCACCGTGCCGTACCTTTGGGCGCGACTTCGGTGCCATTCAGAGCGCCCTGGATCACGGCTTGGGCCTCCGAGTTCTTCTTCTTGAGGAAGTCGATGGTCTCCCGCAGGTCCAGCAGCTCCGTGTCCTGCAGGAGCAGAGCCGGGAGCCGTGGAGCGTGTCCCGATGGTGCGGGGGACATGCCGAGAGCTCCCGGGGGCACCCTCGGGTCCACCCCACGTATCCCCCAGCCCCGCGAGCACTCTCCCGGTGCCTCCCCACGGCACCCACCTTCTCCTCAGCAGTCTCGGCCAGGTGCCGCAGGCGGGACGTCATGCTCACCAGGCTCTGCTCAAAAGCTGCCACCAGGTTGGCCTGGGAGAGATGGAGAGATGGGTGAGCACCCGCAGCCCCAAGCCCGTCAGCACGGGACGCAGAGCTTGGAGAGGGGATTTCTCCTGGGGTGGGAGAGCCAGCGCCAGGGAGAGAGGTGGAGCCCAGAGCAGGGACCACCGCAGGCTGGCCTCGGGGTGCTCCCGAGGGAACCTGACTCTCCTGCGGGTGCGCACCAGCCCCACGCGTCCCCCGTGGGATCCCGCAGGGACTCACGTTAGCAGACAGCTGGGACGTCAGGGTGGCCACCTTCTCCTGCGAGGACTCCAGCTCGCGGCGCAGCTTGCGGATTTGCTGCGGGAAGGGAACAAAGGGGGTGAGAGGGGTCGGGCGCTCGCCCCGGCTGCGGCGGCAAGGTGGGGACCAGGCGGCAGCGATGGGCACGGGCTCACCTCGGACTGCATCTTCTCCTCAGCCTGGCAGCGCGAGGGCAGAGAGAGACAGACAGAGGCGGGCAGTCAGGAGGGTAGCGAGGCACGGCCAGGCTCAGCGCGGGGCGGAGGACATGCACAGAGCCCCCCCCCCCCGCACAGCTCAGCGCCCCCGTTCCCACCCGGGCCCCCCCAACCCGCAGCCATGCACGAGGCGGTGCAGCCCGGCGGCGGCTCTTACGGACGAGTAGGTGGAGGACGCGCTGGAGGCCAGGGACAGCACCGATCCGTGAACTGCAACAGAATAAAACCCGTCAGGAAGCTGAGCGCTCCTGGGGCCACAGGGGCTCTGCGGGGACCCGGGGGAGGCGGACACAGGGACGGTGGCTGCAGGGCACTGCTCACTCCTCGGCACTCAGCCGGCAGCCTCCGCGTCTTGGCAGGGCTGCGTGGGGAGCACCCTCGGCTCTGCCCGAGCCTGGGGCTCTGCCACCCTGCCTGGGTCCCCTGTCCCTGGTGCCAAGGACACCGGGCACCGCTGGACACCCACCACGGCTCAAACCTGCCCACCAGCACCTGCGCGGGTCAGGAGGTCCACACGGGGCCGATGCCAGCGCAAAGGAGGTTGCCCCCCACAGCACTGATGTTGAGCCCCTCCAGCAGTGCCCAGAAATAGGGACGAGGATCCGGGGAGCCTCGCCGCCCCCCAGGGAGCCCCCTCAGCCCGGGCACGCTCTCACCGTCGTCCACAGGGTCCCGGAAAGAGCCCGAGCGGATCATGCCCTTGGGTTTGTCTGCCAGGGAGAGGGTGCTGCCCATCTGGGAGGTGCTGTACAGCTCAAAGGTGGAGTCGTGGGTGGGGATGCTGTTGGAGCGGGTGATCCGCGGGGTGGTGGCGGCAGTGGGGCTCACTGCAAGGAGAAGGAGGGGGAGAGGCAGGGTCAGAGCGGCACCGGCACGCAGCCGGGCCTGGGGATCGGGGTGGGGGGAAGAGGGGCTGGGAGTGGTCCGTGGAAGGCAGGATGGGGAAAGGAAGCAGGGATCGCGGTCCCAAAGCAGAGGCACGGGAGGAAAGCTAAAAAGCAGGTTTACACAGGGACCTGGACACCTGCACCCGAGGCAATGTCTTCTGGTGAGCACAGAGCTGAGAAAGAAATCCGTCACCCTGGGGCAAAGCTTGTGTCACCGTGCAGGAGCCCATCACCTCCGGGAGCAAGGGGGAAGCACCCCATCACCTTCTGCCAGCCCCAACCCCTCTGCCTGAGTCCCCAAACCCTCCAGGAACGTGTAGGACCCAGGAAGAACAGGGCAGGGCTTCACTTTGCTCTCTGGGCACCCCCAGAGGAGAGGAGAACTGCGGGCAGAGACCCAGTGGTGGGTTGGAGGCCCTGAAGCAGAGGTGATGTGCGTCCCCGGTCCCCCAGCCACGACCCAGCACCTTGGTGGGGCCAAAGGCACCGGATGCTGGGAACTGGGGCTGCTGGGGGTGTCGAGGAGAAAACCATCGACCCAGAGGCAGCCAGAGCCTCTGGAACAGAGCGATGGCCCAGCAGAGAGCCCAGGTGCTGGGGGACTGGGGGACCCAGGCTGGGACAAGCGGGACGGGGCTGGGGAGGGGGGCACTGACCGATGCTGGTGAGCGGGCCCTTCCCCACCAGCGCCATGGGCAGGGCGGGGGGCGAGGGCAGCTCCGTCTGGTCGTCCGACTCGGGGAGCCCGCCGATGGTGTGCGAGTGGCGCCGCTCCTTGGCCTCCTCCTGGGAGTGGAGCTGGTACCTGGAGCGGAGCAGAGAGCAGCACGGTGAGGTGGCGTGGGCACCGGCCCCCATCCTGCCCGCCCGCCCCGCGGCACGGCCCAGTGGGGGCTCAGCACCCCCAGCGCAGGGGGCGCTGCCAGCCCCACGCCCCAGGTGCCCCACACACACCCGTCCTCCCTCCCCAGCAACGTTCAAAAGCCATTTGGGCCTTTTTACCTCAGCCCTTTCTTGGGCAGCGTGTTCCTGTCGCGGTTGGAGCTGGAAGGGAAGGGAAGGGAAGATCAGCCACCTCCTGCACGGAGGGGAGGTGCCACAGCGCACCTAGGGGCTGAGCGACGGGATGGGGACGAGGCAGATTTTCCCCAAATATGAGCCTCGGAAGCAGGCAAAGGCCACGGTAGGATGGTGAGGAGGGGGCTCAGCCCACAGAGGTGCCCAGCAGCCCATCGCCCACCCTCAGGCCGTACCTGTCCAGATGAGCGAGCCGGGGGCTGCCGCTCCAGCCCAGCTCACCCGCCTCCTCCTCCTCCTCCTCCGCGCTGGCAGGGGGGACAGCAGCAGGGGTGGGGGCGGCGGTGCTGCCCCCCGAAAAGGCACTGGGCAGGCTCATGGGCATCTGCAGGGACTCCATGCTGCGGTGCAGGCCTGAGAGCTTGGGGTACATCCTGCCTTCCTTGGGGACGCTGAAGCCGCCCATGAGCTCCAGGCCCTGGGAGAAGCTGGCCGAGTTGATGTTGAGGATGGGGGCAGGACTGGGGCTGAAGCAGGGCGTCAGGTGCCCGCCGGTTGGGTGCAGGTCCTGGAGCTTGGCAGCGTGCGGGGGGTGCAGCTCGCTGGAGGAGGGCAAGTCCAGGCTGTTTGAGTTGACCTTGTCCAAGTTGGCCAGCGAGGGAGGCTTCACGTACGTCTTGGCAGCCGCTCTGGGGGAGAAAACGGATGAGGATGGCGGTGAGACCGCGCGCCGGGCACGGCTCGGTGCTGGGCACGGCCACACCAGGCTCCTGCTGCCTTCCGAGCAGGGAGGTTCATACCTGAGAGGCGTGGGGGGCAGCTCAGCCACCTTGGCCGCCGGTGGGAGGTTGGCCTGGGCTTTCGGGGTGCTCTCGGGTGAGCCGATGCTCTTCAGCGTCACGCACTCGGAGTCCAGCGCTACCGCCTTGGCCTTGGCCTTCTCCTTCTCCCGGTCCGTCTGGTTCACGGGGGCCGGCGCGCCACGGCCGGCGCCGATCTTGGACGGCTCCTTGAGCCGCGACACCGAGATGCTGCCCTGCTTGGTGCTGAGCAGGCTGGGATCGATGCTGCTGCTGACGGGCCGGTTGGCGCCGCGGCCGCCCGTCACGCTCATGGAGCTGGACTTGGCCGGCCGGGGCAGGCTGCGATACTGGATGTTGGAGCGAGCCCCTGGGGCCAGGAAGCCGGGCTCGGCCGCGTTGGAGACATCCAGGCTTGTTTTCCTCCCGCTGACCGGCTTGACGGGGATGCCGGAGCTCTTCTGGATCTTGCCGAGCGTGGCCGAGCCCCCAGCTTGCATGACGGTGGCGGTGCCAGTGGCAGGAGCCGGCTTCTTATAGCCGAAGGAGCTGGAGGCCGAGGGGCGCGTGAGGCCTGACGGGGGCTTCTTGGCATCACCGATGCGGTCGCGGCCGGCGTCGGAGGAGGAGCGCTGCAGGCCTGTGTTCTTCACGGACAGTTTGCTCTTGTCGGTGGCTTTGGTCTCAGGTTTGCCTGGCAGGGAGGGAAGGAGGGGTTAAAAACCCAGGAGCAGCGGGGAGGGTTTGGGGGACGGGATATTTGGGTGCAGAACAGCTCACATCTGCCAGCAGCTTTGGAGATGAAGAAGCAGAGATGTGATGTAGAGGAAGAGGACAGGACACGCCACCGCCCGTAAGCCAGGATCCGCCCCCCCCAGCCCCGCGGGGTGTCCCACAGCCAGCCCACGGCTGATGTGCGCAGGGAAGGCACACGAAGATACCCAGAATCAGCCCCTGCCCAAACCGGCCTCACCTGCCACTTTGAGGGTGCTCTGGGCCGTGTGGGTGATAGGAGAGGTCACTGCCACCGGAGGGGTCTTGCCCTTCTTGAGGGAGCCCGGGGTGCCCAGGCTGACCGGCTTCTTCAGCTCGCCGCCCTTGGACCCCTCCTCGCAGCTCTCCGAGGGCTCCCGCCGCCACTTGGAGGAGCCGTGCTCCATCTTGAGGCTGCTGCTGTCGTAGTCCAGCTTCTTCGTCGCCTTGTCCTCGGCCTCGCCGTACCAGCTCAGCCCGCTCTCTGCCAGCGAGCGCTTCTCTGAGTCCGTGCGCAGCTGTGGGACGAGAGGAGTCAGGGGCAAAACCGGCACCCACCCCAGCCCCAGCGAGTGCCAGGGCACCGGACACCCATGGGTGCTCCCAGCCCCACCGAATCGCGGCCCCGTGGCACGTGCCATGCCTCGGGCAACCCCCCCTGCCCACCCTGCCGCGGGGCGGCACCGCGGGCACCTACCGCTATGGCCGAGTTCCTGCGCGAGGCCGTGGGGGTGGAGGGCAGGGAGTTGAGCGAGGAGCTGGCGTTGAACTCCTCCGAGCTGAGGTTGTCAGAGGCATCGCTGAGGCCGCTGCTGATGGAGCTGCTTTCATCCCAGCTGCAACAGCAAAGCCAGCGTGAGGCCCCCTGCCCAGCCATCCCCTGCCGCCGCCGCGTCTCCCTGCCACCCAAGGACACCCCCCAGCCCCGTGCCACCCCCGGGGCCAAACCTCCGCTCCCGTTCGCCTGGCGGGGAGCCGACGCTTGGCAGCCGTGGCTGGCTCCAGCCCAGCCTCACTCAGGCTTCAAACCCCCGCAATTTCCCCGTTCAGGCCCCCACGGAGGTGTTTTATGGACTGAAGGCACCTGTGCAGCGGGGGGGACCAGCACCGGCACGGCAGGCAGCACCGCGGCCGGCACCGAGCTCCCCGTGACCAGCCCCACTGAGGGGGTCAGGAGGATTCCTGGAAAGGGCAGGGACCGGCCGGAACAACAAACTCATCCACCCCACAGCCTCCACCCTTTCTCGGCCAGCTCCCACTCGCTGCTCCAGCGCCCGCGGGGGACATCGGCACCTCCGCAGCGCCCGGGCAGCTGCTCCGTGCCGGGGGCGCAGCGGAGCGTGCACGAGCCCATCTCCGGGGCTGTCACTCAGCGCGGGCAGCACCCGCGAGCACGGCCGCCTTCCAGCAGGATGAGCACGGCCCCTTTCAGGTCAGCGGCTCAGTAGGTCAGGGAGGCCCCCGCAGCCCCACATCGCCTGCCCCGGGCTGGGGGGGGTGGGACGGGGAGCGGAGCCGAGGGGACGCAGCCAGCCCTGGTCCCCAGCACTGGCACCGGAGCTGCAGCAGCCAGGGGAGCTGTGCAGCAGCGCCCAAGTGACATTAGGGTGACGGGACAGGCAGGGACGGCACCCGCTGAGCACCTCTGGCACCCGGGGTGCAGGGATGATGCCCAAACGCTGCGACGGAGCCACGTGGCAGCAGAGGCAGCATGTCCACAGGGGACCGGCGTCCTCAGCGCCCCGCGGCATCGCCTGGGCTGCTCCAGCACAGCACCGGGTGCTGGGCGGGGGGCTGCAAACCCCTGCCCACGGCTGGGCCTCGCTGCCCGCTCCGGACAGCAGCAGGGCAGGGGAACCCCGCCAAAAGAGCGGCTCGGGGCTGGGGAAGCCGCACGTCCAAGCGGTGAGCCGTGCCAGGGATCGAGGGTGCTGGGGCTCACCGAGCTGGAAACGACGCAAAGCGTGAGGGAATCGGAACGCGACGGGGAAACGCGGGCAGGGTCCCATCGGGGTGCACGAGCGGGTGCTCGTCCCTCGCTCCTCCACACCCACCAGGCTGGGCACTGCCATGGTCCCTCCGCAGGAGGGGTCAGGATGAGGCTCCCCACCCCACGCAGCCCCGGGGGCAGAGCTGCTGTCAGGAACCAGAGGTTTACGGACGGGCGAGCAGAGCCCGGCCCCAGGGAAGGGGCCCCCATCGCATCTCGTGGGAGCCCAGAGCTGTTGGACACCCCGGCAGGGCGCGGGGAGCTCGTGCACCCCCAGCGCGCGTCTCTCAAACCCAGGGGACTGGCCAGGGACAGACGGACACAGCCCCCTGCATCCCTCCAGCACCGAGCCCTGCTGCCCAGGAAGGGATTTGATTACAACCACGTGCCCAGGAAGCGCCACGGAGCTGCCCGGCTCTGCACATCTCCCACCGCCAGCCCCTGCTGTGGGGATTTCTCACCGGGACAGAAATCCCCAGAGCTCGAGGCAAAGCTCCTCTCCCCTCCCACGTCAGCCCTCGGTGCTGCCCGGAGCCAGGCAGAGCTTTGGGGAGCTGCGCGCCCTGCGGCCACGTGGCTGCGACCAAACGCGGTTGGGTCTTTCCAGCTCGTGCCAGCCCAGCAGGGCTGACCCCAAAAGCTCTCCCAGCCTCGCAATGTGGCCCCAGGGGGCTGACGTACGCAGAGCCCCAGTGAAATGGGCACAGGACTTGGGGCTAACCCGCGGGGAGGTGGCCCCAGACCCTCCTCAGCAGCCCCATGAGGAAGGACCGCCGTGTACCCACGGGGGGGAGCGCAGCTCGCTGCAGCGAGGGCCAGGAGCTGAAAACAGGCACGGAGCTGCCTCAGGATGGCAGACACGGAACGAATCTGTCCCGACGGGGGGCAGGGAGCGGGGTCACAGAGCTGCGCGCACACAGCCTGGTGGGGTGACAAGGGGGAAGGAGGGCACCGGTCCCAGCACCCCACTGCCCCACGGCACACGGTACCCCCAGAGGTGTCAAGGTCCCCGGGCACCGCCTCTCCAAATACCTCCCGGCGCCGCTGCTGCCTCTCTGCAGCATCGGGGACGTGCGGAGCTGAGCTGATGTGGGGCTGAGCCCCTTCTGTAGTAACCCACAGAGCACGAGGAGCCCACCCAGCCCGTCCCACGCGTCCACCCCACCACGAGAACCGCTCAGGGGCTGCCTCTGCTGCCTGCGTGGCCCCGTGCTGGGCTCCTGGTGCCCCTGCCAAGCCCCCAGCACCACCCCAGGACAGCCGGGGGGGGGCACAGGCCACATCCCAAAGGCACTCAGGCCACGGGGTGAGACCTGGGTGCCAGATGCCCACCCTGGGGTGCCTCGAGCTCTCTTGTAGCGTGTGTGGCTGGCACGCAAAGGGGTCCCCAAAACCAAGCACTGTACCTAAATGTGCCCCCACCACCCCCCTGGCAGAACAAGGAACTCAACTTGGGCAAACACAAGCTCCCGGTCCACGGCTGAGCCCAGGCAGCCCCACAGCGGCCCTAACGGGGGTCCTGCTGGCCAAGGTCACCCGAGCACCCCCCGCAAACCCCGAAGGGCGGCAGCCAAGCCCCGGCACCACGCTGAAACCAAACCTGCAAACCCTGCCTGGGGATCCGGGGGGGGGGGGGGGGGCGGATCCTGGGGGGACGCAGCACCGGAGGGAGGGCTGAGCCCCCAGACCCGGGCTGCGGGGGGGGGGGGCAGAGCAGCCAGCTCCACAGCATCTCCCCGTGCCGCAGCTCCGGGGCTGGGCTGCTCGGGACCGGCTGCTGCGGGCACCGCGCTCCCGGGGAGCGAAGCTCGGCCCCGCTTTGTGCTCCGCACCCTCCACCTTCCGCAGCCCCCCCCCCCCCCGCTCCCCGCACCGAGCCCCCCCCCCGGCACCCCGGGGCCCCGCGCCCACCCCGGGGGGCTGCGAGCCGAGCCCGGGGGGGGGGGGGGGGGGGGGCTCCCGAAGGATGCTCGGGGGGGTCCCGGCACCGGCTCCGCGCGGCGGAGCCAAACGGGGCCAAACCGCGGGGACGCCCCGGGGCCGGTAACCGGGAGCTGGGGGGGGGGGGGGGCGGGCGGGGCCGCGGCTCCCTCCCGCCCCCGGCGCGGCGGAGACAAAGCAGCGGCCGCGGTGCGGCCCCGGGGCTCGGGGCCCGGCAGACAAAGCCCCGGCCCCGGCCCCGGCCCCGGCCCCCGGGAGCCGCCCGCCCGCAATGCGCCCGCGGCCGCCCCGCGCCCGTCGGTGCCGGTGGCGGTCCCGGTGCCGGTGGCGGTGCCGGTCCCTACCTGGCGGCCAGGCGCGGGGCACGGCGCATTCTCCCGGCCCGCAGCATGCTGCCGCCCGGAGCAGCGGCCCCGCGGGAGGGGCGGCGGCAGCGGGCCCGCCCCGCCGCGTTAAAGCGGCAGCGGCCCCGGCCCGGCTCGGTTCGGGGACAAAAGGCACGCCCCCCGCCCCCCCCCCCCCCCAAATAAATTAATAAATAAATAAATACGGGGTTGGGGTCTCACCCCCGCTCCAGCCCGAGCCCCCCGCATCGCTCCCCGCGGTGCCCACCGGCCTGCCCGCCCCCCCCCCCCCCCCCGATCCCCTCCCCGTGTCCCCGCATCCCTGCGCCTGGCCCCAGCCACCCCAGGGCCGCTTCTGGTGCCCCCAGCCCAGCCCCGGAGCTGCCCCCAGAGCTCCTGGGCTCTGCCCGGCACAGGGGGCGGCTGCTTCCAGCAGGCCTGGCTCTCGCAGCCCCCCCCCCCCCCCCCCCTTGCACAACGGCTCGGTTCGCATCTTGGTTTTTCGTCGGGCAGCCGAGCGGGAGCTGCACCCCCCAGGCAGGGCGCACCCCGGGGACCCCCTCGGCCACCCCTGTGCAGCGGCGCGGTGGGCAGAGAGGGTTAAGTGCGGCTCCGGCACAACAGCACCGGTCCCTGCGGGCTCGGAAATAAGAAATTCCTTCCTCGCCAGTCCTCGCACGGCAACGCCTCTTGGCTCCCTCCCGCTGCGCATCCCCGCTCGCTCGGCCGCCTTGTGCCTGCCCCGGCTTGGCGAGGCGAGGCGAGGCGTTGCGGGGTGCTGCGGTGCCCGTCCCCAGGGGTCACCCCCTGCCGGCACCTGCTGTCCCCACGGTGGCTCTCGGACACGCGGCTGCTGGCCAGGAGGACGGAGGTTGCACCCCAAAACGCTGCAGCATCTCGCCATGGGGTCTGGCCCCGCGGTGAGGACACCGGGATGCGCTGCTGCGGGGCGCGTGCCGGCGGGGGCGGCGGCACGGCATCGGCACGGCATCGGCACGGCATCGGCACGGCATCGGCACGGCCGGCACCGCTCCCCCGCGTCCCTCCAGCCTTGCACAACCGGGGCGCCGTCCCCTCCTGTCCCTCCCTCCTGGCCAGGAGCGTTCGGAGGAGCAGCTCTGGCCCAAATCCGGATTTGGGGCGTGTGGGGAGCCACCCTGGTCAGCCCGGGTACGCAGGACGAGGGGGGAGAATCGCTGCTGGTGGCTCCATGCGGTGCGTCCCTGAGCGAGAGCACCACGGCCACGGCAGCGTGGTGCTGCCTGCGGTGCCCCCAGAACCACACGGCCAGGCATGGACACAGGTCCTGCCCCTCACCCATCTCGCTCCTGTCACCGCACTGACACCCGTCCGCGTGCCAGCTGGCCCCGCTGCCACCAGCCTTGTGTGTGAGCCAGGGAAGCCACCAGGAGCAGGGTGACCCTGGAAGGACAGAGGGGATGCAGCGTGGCGCACCCTGCGTTGTCCCCAGCCACCAGGTTTCGCCCGCCACCTGCCCCAGTTGTCCCCAGACGAGGACATCGAGCCCCTCTCGCTCCGTCCCGGCCCTTCTCCCTTGCTCTGCCGCGGTTGTCGCAGTGGGGGAGGCATGGGGCACGCACAGCCCCTCCCCGTTTCTGTAGGGCCAGGGCTCTGTGGGGTCTCCGTGCCCTACATCCATGGGTCGCTGGCACCAAGGGGGGTCTGAGGACGGCCACCGCTCTCTCCCATCAGAGCCTCGCCCCTGTGCTCCCCGCTCCCAGCGGGACCGTTGGGAAAAGCAGGGGCAGCCTGGGCTCTTCGCTTCTCATTCACTTAATGGGGCAGAAAAAACAATTAGCTTCTTAACTCACTGGTGGGGGGGGGGGTGTAAGGGGGCCCTCGTTACTGCCCAGCAGCTCTGGGCGCTTTCCTGGGAGCACGGCTTCGATGAAGGGTGCCCTTTTGGGTGCAGGGGACACAGCGGGGAACTGGGCCACCCCTTTACCACCCCCGAAGCACCAGGAGCCCCGGAGGCAGCGCGTCCCTACACGGGGATCTCCAGCTGCTTGGGGAGCGGGGAGACTCGAAGCCTTGCTCAGGGCCCGGGGCGTCACGGCGGCCTCGTGCGGAGGTCGGAGAGTCCCCGCGCAGCACCGGGGTGGGGGAGCTGGCGTGACTCAGCCTGCTTGCGAAACTCCTGTTTTTCCTCTCGTCTGGACAAGCCCACGGCCTCGGACACCTCTGCCTGCAGGGGCCGGGCTCCTCGCACGGGGCAAGGCGGCACGTGGCGAGCGGCAAAGCCAAGGGGCAAAGGCAGCGCTCGCCTTCCCGGTCTGCAACAGATCCCGTCCCTGGTCCCCGGTGTCCCCCGTGCGGGGAGGATCTGGCGGCGCCACCGCACACACCGTGTGCCCCATATACTCCCTGCACACCCCAATGCGGGGCAGCAAGAAAGCCAGGGCAGGCCTGAGAGCCCCTCCTCACCCTCTGCTCTTCGGGGCTTGAACCAGGGCAGCGCACGGCGCAGCAAGTGCCCCAGCCGTGCCCGGCCCCGTTCCTGGGGTGACAGCCTGCTGGGGACGGGGCTGGAAGCCCCCCAGCCTCCCTGCTCCACTGCAGGGACATCCGCCAGCCCTGGGTTATCCCCGGCGTCCCCGGCGTCCCCTGACACCGCTGGTCCCAGGAGCCCATTCCCAAAGCGCACCCGAGGTGGCTGCTCCCGGGGAGCCCCAGAGCCTGGGGGTCTGCACCGGGCGCCTCGAGCAAACCCCAAATGAGGAGGAAACTCGAACACGGAACCCCCAGTGCGGCACAGGGGAGCACGCTTCGATGGTGGCAGTGCCCAGCAGGGGGCTGGGGCCCTTTTCTGGGCCTGTCCCCGGCTCGCCCCCATCCCGGCTGGAGGCAGGAACCCCGCGGAGCCCCGGCACGCGGCGCGGCCAATATTTATCCGACACCACTTCCCTGCTGCTCCCCCGCGGCCCGCGCCTCCCCGTCCGGGCCCCGAACACACGCAGGGCCACGTGCGGGGCCACGGCCGTGCCCCGCGGGATGTCCCCGCCGAGCGATGACTTCACGGGGCTCGCCGGGACGGCGGCGAGGGGTCAAGCTGGAGCTTGTGCCGAGCGCAGGCGTTTGAGGGAAGGGAGAAGAGCGCCCACGCCAAGCCCGCTCGGAGCAGGGGAGGAGGGCGGCCGCTCCCCCACCGCTCGCGGGGAGCCGAGCCAAACATCTGCTCCAGCCCCCGGGCTGCGCCGCGCTCAAGTAGCTGCGAGGAAGCCGGAGCCCGGCCAGCGCGGGCAGAGCCTGCTGGAGCGCGGCGGTGTCAGCGCGGGCGCAGCCGTCCCCAGGGATGCCGTGAGCAGCCCCGGCCCCTGCGGCACCCGGCTGCCGAGCGGCGGCATCACGGCGGCACGCGACGGTGCCCGGAGCTGTGCCAGGAGCTGCCCGCGTGTGCCGAGCCCCCCGCCCCGAGCCACGCGCCGCCCCGCGGCCCCGGCGCCCAGGGTTGCTGCCACAGCTCCCTTCCGTGCCCGCAGCAGTACCCAGCTCGCAGGGAGGGGATGCTCGCACCACGGCAGCAGGATGCACAGTGCCACCTCCCCGCCCCCACAATAAACGAGGGCCAAAAGGACTCCCCCCGATCACAGCTGTCCCACCAGCGCTTCCCCGGGGCCGTGCACGCAGCACTGAAGCCACCAAGCTTTTGGGTGCCCAGTGCCAGAAATGTGCTTCCGCACCGTCGAACCCCACCGAGCACAGCCCTACGCCAGGAGCCGGGTACACCCAGGGGGGAATAAGGGAAACTGAGGCACGGCCAGAGCCACACAGCAGGTCCCTTCAGCCCCACTCCCAGCGCCTCAGGGGGACGCCCGTACCCCGCTGAGCCCTCGGCAGCAGGCACAGGGCCCAGCAGGTACGGCTCCGTGGTGTGGCGGAGTCCCCCGGGGACTTCTGGAGCATCCCAGGGCTCTGCCTTTTTGCTGTGCCAGCGTTGTGGGGAAGCGGTTGGGAACGGGCTGGATGACGAAGGATCTGGCAAAAGGAGGGCAGCGGAAAGCACTACGTCATGCGGGGCGCTCTCCAGCCCCGGAGACGTGACGGGGCGGCTCGGAGCGGGGCAGAGCTGACATGGAGCACGGCCCCGTCCTGCACGGGAGGGAGCCTGAGTCAGAGCCCCACCGCCTCGAAGCCCTGGCATTTTTGCTCCTGCCGTGCCAGGAGCTGCCGGAGGTGCTCAGACCAGGTCGCCGAGCACGCGTGCCGCCGGGGAGCAGCAGTGCAACCACGCAGCCACGCCACAGAGCTGCAGCGCTGGTGCTTGGGGCCACGCCGCTTGGATGCAGGCAGGATGAAACCAGGCAAAACCCGCCTTGAAAAACCCCGCCTGAGCGATCCGTGCCTCCTCCGCTTCCGCCTGATTCACACGCAGGTCCGCACACGAACGTGCCCAGCGCCGCTGCGTCACCGCCCCCAAAATCACACGACCGCCACCAAGCTGCGGCGCCCCGGGGGGCTCCAGAGCCCAGGAAATGTCCCCAGCCCGGCTGGGGGTGGGGAAAATAAAAGCATCACCTTCGGCGTGGCACCCACCCAGGGTCTCACATCGGGCAGGAGGCAGCCACCAGGCGCGCTGGGCGATGCCGCCTGCGGACGAGAACCGGCCGTGGGAGGGAGCTTTGTGTCTACCTGTGCCGGGGACACGGCCCGGCGGTTTGTGCTGCCCCTGCCTGCGCCTTGCCCAGGCCCCAAGGACCGGCAGGACAGGGCAGGAGAGCGGCACCAGCGCACCAAACGCTGCTTTTAACCCGCTGTGCCCGCCGCACGCTCAGGCCCGTGGCCCGCACGGTGCCCGCAGCGGCACAAACACCTCCTCACCCTGCTGCCATCGCGCTTCCCCTTTGCCACCTTCCCCTGCAGCTCCGGCACCGGCGGGGTTCCCCCGGGGCTCTCCCCACCACCACCCTGCCGGGTCCCCACACCGCCCGCCCCGGCCACAGCTCCCCTACCTCGTGCCGCTCTCCCCCCGCCAGCCGCAGCGCCGCGTCTCCGAGGGGCTGTGTCACCGCGTCCCCGTCCCGGGGGATGTGACACGGCGTCCCCCGAGCGGGCTCTGACCTACTGCGCCACGAGGCTCGGTGCGCGCCGGCGCCGTGCGTGGAGGAGCTGCCCCGGCAGCCCGGGCCCGGGGGCTGCTGGCCCCATCTGCAGCGCGCGGATCCTGCCCCGTGCATTAGCGGCACGGGGAGACGCGGCCCGGGGCAGCGCTGGGTTTCTAGGTCAGGCAGCCGAAGAGGCTGGGTGAGGGCTGTGAGGAGGCTGGGTGAGGGCTGCGCCTCGCTCGGGGACTGCGCCCTGCCGGCAAGGCTGCCCCTCACCCTGCCAGCCAGGGAGGAGGAATCACAGAATCATTTAGGGTGGAGAAGTCCTTCGGGATCACCAAGTCCCACCACCAACCTGACCTACCGAGTCCCGTCACTAACCCGTGTCCCTCGGTGCCACGTCCACGTCTCTGAAATACCTCCAGGACTCCCCCACCTCCCTGGCAGCCGGTTCCGATACCTGACCCCCCTCTGCGTGAGGAAATTCTTCCCGACGTCCAAGCTAATCCTGCCCTGGTGCACCTGAGGCCATTGCCTCGTGTGACCCGAGAACAGAGACCGGACCCCTCTCTGCAGCCTCCTTTCAGGTGGGGTCTGCCCTCAGCCTCCTCCTCTCCAGCCTGAACACCCCCAGTCCCTCAGCTGCTCCTCACAGCTCTTGTTTCCCAGCCCCTTCACAGCCCGCAGCTCGTTTCTCCAGGAGAATACTGGGCAAAACAGTGTCAAATGCTGCACTGAAACCCAAGAATGCTGTGGAAAACTTAAAACACTACTGAAATCCAGGTAGATGACATCCACAGCCTTTCCCGCACCGAAGCGGGCCAGGCCCCTGCTCCAACAGCATCAGCACCTGCTGCAGCAGCACCCGGCGCCCCCCAGCACCCGGCGCCCCCCAGCACCCGGCCAGGGACGTCCCCCGGGGACAGAGCCCATGTTCTGCCTCACTGCCCTGCTCCAGAGGACCCCCGAGCCCTGCCGTGGGGCCACGGGGGAAAGGGCACTGAAGGGCTGTGACTCGGTCACCGCACAGCCCCGGATGCCAGCGACATCCCCGTACTGTGACTGATCCCCAGTGGACGTCCCTGCGGGTAAAGGGGTCCGGGGCTGCCCCAGAGGGGCTGGCCGCCCTCCTGCACCCCTCCCCGGAGAGGGGCACGCAGCACGGGGCACCCAGCCTGCCCCTGCACCCTGCAGAGGATTCCCTTCGGGGCACGCTCAGAGCATCCCGCTCAGGGCCCCACGCAGGGATGGGGACCGTGATGCGGTCACCTGCCCCGGCCGAGGACACCCTAAGGTTACCCCAAGGACACCCCCAGGTTACCCCCAAGGACACCCCAAGGTTGCGCACACAGCTCCAGGACGAGCACGGAGGGTGAAGGGGAGCGGTGGAGCCCTTCACCCCACAGCCAGACCCGCAGCGAAGCCCCGCTTCGGCCCCAGCTACACCAGGCACTGCAAAGCCACCCGTCAGCCCAGCGGGTCCCCCAGCCGGTGACACGCCACCTCTGCCTGCCAGGTGACGGGGCACACGGGGGGGACCGCGCTCAGCCAGCACCGGGCACCGGCGCTCACAAGCACGGGGCAGCCCCACGAGCCCCCCGAGGAGGGCTCTGACACCCCCAAGCCCACGGTCCCCGCGGCACAGCCAGGGTGACCCCCCCCCCGGCCCCCCGCTCACCGCTGTCACACGCCTCCGAGCCACGTCTGGGCAGCGCTGCCCCAGCCCCAGGACGGGGGTGAAGCCGCGGGCTGCGCTCGGTTCCGCTAGGAGCTGACGTGACTACGGACACCCCACGAGGGCTGGAGCAGCACTGTCAGGAGGCCAAATACCTCCTCCTGCTCTGGGACAACTCAAACGCTGGCGTTATTTATTTTCTCATGCGCTGAAACAGGAAACCTCCAATATGCTGAAGCCCTGGACCCCAGCCAGCGCCAGGGGCACCTCGACAGCTCAGCGGGAGCGGGACGCGCCTGGAAAGAAAATGCAAGCCCTGGGCGTGCTGGGCTGCACCCGGCGGCAGGAGATGCCCCTGGCCCTGCGGGTGGAGGGACGCAGGACTACGGGGGGCTCAGAGCAAGGGGACCCCGCTCCACGGTGCTCCCGGCCCCAATGACACCCCTTGACAATGACATCTCGGTGCCCTGCTCATGCTGGGGCGCTGAGACCCGAGCCAGCCTGTCCTACCTGTAGCACCACGTGCCACCGGCACTCCCAGCTGGGCACAGGACAGGGACAGCAGCTCAGATCCGCTGGTGTAAACTGGGAGAACCCTTCTGAAGGCAGCAGCATTGGCCGGCAGCCCCTCACCACCTGCTTTTCTCAGCCCCCTGCTCTGGGAACACCCAGGCAAGCCGGACGCTTCCCGTACACCAGGAGAGCAGCACATCCCAGGCTGGGGGCTCGCTGGCCCCAAGCAGCCCGGGGCAGCCCAGCGCCGTTTGGCTCCCCAGCACCAGCGCTGCAAGGGCCACGCACCCTTGATGGAGGGAAAGCACCTCCTGGATGCGGGGACGCGATGCAGCCTGGCAGGGAGCGGCGATCTCCGTGCTCCTCCACCCCGAGCCAAAAGGGAGGTGGCAAAACCTCCAGAAGAGCCCAGCCCGGGCACTTACCCCGTGGTGATGTCGTCGTCCTCCGTCAGGGTCTTCCCCATCAAATCGCTGTCGCTCATGTAGCCCGACTTCAGCTCCACGTCGTCGGTGTCCAGCGCCTCGACCAGCTCCAGGCGGGAGATGTGGCTCAGCTTGCTGGGGCTGCGCATGGGCATGGTGTGCGAGTAGTGCGCCCGCTCGCCGTGCATGTACCAGCTGGGGGTGCCCTCGGAGCGGCAGCTGCCCCCCACCGACGGCGCGTCCCCGGCCTGCAGGCGGGGGCTCGACTGCCCGTAGCGCCAGGAGAGCGGCGAGGAGCGGTTCGACAGGCTGGACACGCTGCGGGGGTTGGCTTCGTCGCTGTCGTAGCACGTCATCTCCAGGGAGCTGTGAGGATGGGGAGCCTGGGTTAGGGTCGGGGTCGGGGTTAGGGTTAGGCTCTGGCAGACCCCTGCCTCCGGGATTTCCCGTTTTGAGACGTGTGGGGTCTCTGCCAGCACCGAGCCTCAGGATCCCCCAAGCAAACGGTCCAGAGGGACGGGAGCGACCCAGAGGCTCCATCGCTGCATCCCACCCACCTCTGCACCTCCATCGCCCCGGAGCAGGGGCTGGCAGCAAACACGAGAGGGGCAGCACCTCTGCGTGGCACCAGGGACCAGCCCAGCCCCACGCCAGCCCCCCGAGGGTCCTGCAGAACCCCATTAACAGGGAGCTGTCAGGGAAAGCCCAGCTGCGCTGCCCGTGCCTCTCTGCAGCCAGCCCAGAGCCGCGAGCGCAGCGGTGACGGGGAGCTCAGCTACTCCCCGCACCCCTCGGGGTGTATTTCGGGCAAACGGCATGTCAGGGAGTGATGCTGAGGCTAAATTTAGACACCGAAAATGATTACTTCTTGGAGCAGCTCCTCGGGAACCCACAGCCCTCGACTTGGCTCCGCACGCTGCTCTCAGGGAGCTATTCCCGAGCCGCGACCACGCCGCGTTTGGATTGAACGCCCCGGCAGGAGCACCGAAAGCCAAAGCCCGGCTGCAGGACGGAATTTAAAAGAGGGAACTGCATAAAAACTAGGCAGTTCGTTACAGCGGAACTGAAAGGGGCTGCTAAAAGGGTGCAGTTTTTGTGGGAAGCACAAAGGCTATTTAAAGATGTTCTGCCGGCAGCTCGCAGCAGATGCAAACCACGTCTCCGAGCAGGGCGCAGAAAGCCCCGAGGAAGCTCCTGCGGCCCCGCGGCCGGGCGCAAGGGCTGTCAGAAGCACGGTGACGTCTTCCAGGAACAAAGCTGCGTCCTAGCACGGGGACAGGAAAGGGTCAAGGCTTCGCTGGATGAAAGAACCCAGCGAGGAGAAGAGGAGAAATGGCAGGAATATTTGTGGAAGGAATAAAATGGAGCGGCAAACCCTTCCCAGGCACGTGGGAGCAGGCAGAGAGCGTGCACCAGGAGGACACCCAGCTGCCAGAGTGCCCCAGGAAGAAAGCTGCGACAGATGAGGGCACTTTTACATCTGTGCTGGCCGTGGGGAGCTGAAGGGGTCCCCACGCCACGGCCCCAGTCCCCAGAGAACCTGCCTCTGGTGCTCCTGGAGGGACGCGGTGGACCTCGCACCGCGGCCACATCCGCCCAGCACCACAGAGCCCGAAGCGGCTCCGGTTTTGAGGAGACCCGGGGCGCACCCAGAGGACCACAGGCAGCATCTGTATTGGGCACACTTGTGGAATTTGTTCCCGAGAGCAGAATTAGTGGGTCTGTGTGGTGGTGAAAAGCCGGGGAAGAGCTGGCCCGGCTTTGGGAAGCGCAGCCCGTCGGCGTGGTGGGGCTGCTGGAGGGATGCCTGCAGCACGCAGGTACGGGCTGCCGCAGGTCAGTGAGCTCTCCCACCAAATGTAGCTTCCAAATAAACTCAGCTGCCACGGGCTAAGAGGCAAAGCCCTCACGGGTGTAAGAGCTCCTTACGGGACAGAAAGCAGGGGCAGGCTTCCCCGGGCTGCTCCCACCAGTTATCAGTGGTCAGTTTTCTCCGTGGCAGGGATGGGGCTGAGGCCTCAGCCGTGGGATGCACGCACAAATCATCAAGGAAAGGAGGTGACAGCGAAGAGACAAAACCCACCAGCAATACTCATTTAATCGCCCTTAATATCCTTTGCCCTATTTCCCTAAGACAGGGGCTGACAGAGGATTTGCTAAGGAGCCGCTGAGCTGAGCAGCGCGCCGAGGAAGCAGCGGATGAAATTTGACACAGATGAATGCAAAGCAAATGCAAAGCAGCCCTGACTCGGCGCGAGCAGTGCCGGGCTGCAAGCGGGCTCTTACACCGAGCGAAGAGATTGCAGAGCTGTAATGGATAATTCCAGGAAATCGCCGGCTCAGGGAATATTGCCACGGCCCCCATGCAAATCCCAGTGCCCGAGCGCTCTGCTCCCTCCAGCTCAGAGATCTGGAAAGTGCGGTGAGGATGATGAAGGTCTTGGCAAGCTTCTGGGTGACGAAGAGCTGAATAGAGCGGGCTTCTTCAGCCTGGACAAAGCTGGCTGGGGGGGGGACGCAGGGGAGCTCTGTAATTGCCAGTGGTAGGTGAGGGGGGTCAGGAAGCCCCTAGAAGGTCCAGCACGTTCTCGCCCCTTCCAACACAAAATCAAGCATCCAGCGAGGCCACGAGGTGGCAACAAACACCCAGGGAAGGACACACAGCTCCTCGCTTCCCGGCCTCGCCGACACCCGGCGCAGTCTCCCTGCGGAGCCCAGGCTTGTAACTGAGGGGCCGGGGCTGGGAGGGTGCCCTGGGGAGATGCCCGCCACCCCCCCACCCACTGCCAGGCACGGGGCTGGAGCTGCTGGGCAGAACCTGAGCGCATCCAGAGCAAAGCAGCAATCCTGCAGGGACCCCGGGGGGACACCGATGGCCCCAGACACGGGTCGGAGACACGAACGCAGGCAGGAACCCGGCTCCGTTTCGCCAGCCCAGCGGTGTCCCTGCCCACAGCTCCTCCATCCCCAAGCTGCACCCTCGGGGTGCTGTCACCCCAGCCTGGGCGGCAGCCTGGACACGGGAGGGTTCCTGGCACCTCCCCGCGTGCTGCCCAGGTGCTTGGCCAGCTCTATCCTCACCTCTACATACAGCAGGGAAACCGAGTCACAGGTAGGGGCAGGCACAGGAGATACTCTCCCTTCTTCTCGTCCTCACGGGGACAGCCGAGCATCGGGACCAGCCCTCACCTCCTGCTTTGGGGCCGGGGGCGATCGGCTTCCCCTCGGTGCCACCCGCTGCCCCTGTCCCATCCCCGCCGTCCCAGCACCCATGAGCCACGTCAGCCCCGGGGCGCTGCCGGAGCCAGGTGCCCAGGCCATGGGGCACAGCCAGCGCCCTCTCCCACCCGGGACCCCCAAGGGAAGGTGCTGGTTGTGGGGAGGGGGACGCGGGGTGCTGGGGCCTCACCTGTGAGACACCTGGGAGCCCCGCAGGCTGGACATGGTCTCCTCCAGGTTCTGCCGAAGGTCCAGCACATTCTGCACCGTCCTCTTCCTCTGGGACTCGGGGTCTGCGGAGGGACAAGGAGGTGGCTTTAAAGGGACGGAACACCTCTGAGCGTGGCTTTCCCAACCAAGGCCCTCCCCAGGTCCCACTCTGCCGCCAGGAGGGGACAGGGCAGGGCTCCCGTGCTGGACCCAGGTGTCGGTGTCACCGCACATCCACTAAACGCCACCGCCCTGGGTGCTGTGGCCAGGAGCAGGGCAGAGGGACCAGAAGCAGGGACACCGAGGCCTGAGCAGCCCCGGCACCCCCGGGCAGCAGGGCCAGGACCCTGCTGGGACGGGGACTTCTGCTCCAAAAACACCACGCTGGGAGCACGTTCACACGTGCGCACACCCGCTAACGGACCTGCAGGTGTGCTCCCATGCCCACAAGTGTGCACACACACCTAGAGCCCCCATGCACATGAATACACACACCCGTGTGCATGCACACGGATTTGGGGGGGGGGGGGGGGCACTGCGCCCCTTCCATGGCAGCTGGTGCAGCCCTGGCAGCGCTGCTGGGCTCGGGGCACGGCTCCAGCCTCCCCGGGTCCCCAGCCCGCTCACGTGCGTCCCCGTCGGGTAACAGCCGTGCCAGCGCGGCTTTGATCCCCGATTTCAAGCCTTTCAGCCGTGGCCACGGCTTGCCATTGAACCGCAGCGACAGCTTAAAGGGCAGCGGGCGCGAGGGACGCTGGAGGCGGCTCCTCCTAACACGCCGTGGCACCCAGCGCTTCGGGATTTGCCACGGCACCGTGAGAGCTGCAGGGAGCGGGGGGACACCCCCAGCACACCCCCCCGGCAAGCTCCCCACGGCACCAAGGCCGCGCGTCCAGCACGCGAGCAGAGCCCGTGTCCCCTTGTCCCTGTCACACGCCAGCCACCTCCCCGGGCACCGCAGGCAGCGCCCAGGGGCTCGGCAGCGCTGCCCCATGCCGGGCTGCGCCCCCGCCCCGCTGCGAAGCATCGCTGAGCTTCGTGTGGAAGGTGGTGACGAGCGGCAGCAGCCCCGATGAGACAGGTTAAATGAAGCAGGTTAAAGCCTGCGGCACCGAAGGGTGAGCACCGGCAGAGCTCCTGGCCGGGGCCGGGTACGCGGGGGCACCCAGCACCGCACACACACCTCATGGGAGAGCGGGGACGGGGATGGGGACGTGCGGGCAGCGAGGGCGCAGGGGTGCGGGGCTGGGTTCTGTGCACAGGGCACAGAGGAGGCAGGGCAGAAACCAGGGGGCCATGGCCGCCAGTGCCAAACGTGCGATCCGTACGGCAATGGAAGATGACGGAGTCCGGTTTCCTTCCACCACGGCCCCGAGCTCAGCACCGCAGCAGCGGACAGGAGCGGCAGCCCCAGCTTTCCGTCTGCTGCCCCCGCCGCTGGCAGCGCTGCGTCCCCAGGGGCTGGCCAGGCCGGGACGCAGGAGCCACCTCGGTCCCTTGGGGCTCCCACCCCTGCCAGCTCAGCGGCGGCTCCCTCTCGAAAACGCTCGGCCGCCTCCCCCGCGGCCACCCGCGGCCGTTCCCACTGGCCCCAAGCCAGCGTGGGGCTGGCGCTGCCTCCCGAGGAGCGGCCGCGCGAGCACCCGCTGCGTCCCCAGCCGCGCTGCGAGGCCGCGGGGTCCCAGTTTCGGGGTGCTGGCACGGACCCGGCTCCCCAGCTTCTCCCAGCCTGATCCCCGCTGGCTCCGGCCACTGCCCCCCCCGGCACAGTTCGCTCCCCTGGCCCGAATTTTTGGCCGGCCATCCAGGTCGCTCCAACCTCTGGAGATGCTGCGGGAAAAGCTGCAGCTTTCACCTGGGAGAGGGCCAAACTCCGGGAGCTGCTCCCCCACCTCTGCACACACCCCCGCCGGCACTGAGGTGCCGCAGCCTGTCCCCGCCGTGGCACCACCTGGCAGCGGGGTCCCTTTCCCAGGTGACCGGGGCTGGCCGAGCCGCTGCGTGCCGGAGCCGAGCCGAAACCGGAGCCGCCGGGAGAGGCTGGAGTGTGGGAACGGCGCGAGCGCGCTGGATTCCTCCCCTCATCGATTTAGCAAGCCTGCTGCAGCCAGATGTTTCCAGCTGCCGGCTCACGGAGCAGCGGGTCAGACAGACATCCCACCTCGGCCGGGCTCGCTTCCCCGGCAGTGACGTGTCCCGCCGTGTCCCCTGCTCGGCCGGGGCCGCGTGCTCAGGGCCGTTTCCTCCAGCCCAGCTCTGGAGCACAGCCCCGCTGGCAGCCCCCGGCCGCTCTTCCAGGCTCCGTCCCACTGCAGCCCCTGTCTGAGCATCCCCTAACGCCGCCGCGCCGAGGAGGTGACACCGCCACCGTCCCCAACCGCTGTGTCCTGCAGCCTGCAGCCACGCTTGCTGCAGCTCTCCTCGCCCCGCTGCAGCTCCATCCCTCGCCTGAGCGCCCTCAGCTCCCTCCAACGTCAGCGAGCAAAGTGCGGCTGATTCACAGGAGGGGAAACTGAGGCAGGAAGCCCGGATCCACCCCCCCAGCCGACCCAGCCGCCCTCCCGCCCGGCGTGCCGTGCCCGGCGCGGGGCTGCCGGCTTCCCCGCCCGCCCGACGGGGCGCCGCCGCGTCCTCGCGCTGCAGACGTGGCCAAGTACGTCAGGGGACGAGGAAATCATCAGCTCCCAGCGGCTCGTGACGGCTCCTTTCAAAGGAGCATGTGGCCGACACCTCCCGCTGGGGCCAGGCAGCTCCGCGGCCGTGGGACACGTGCGCCCCATGTGCCTTGGCAGGGAAACCCGGGGGGGGGGTGCGCGCGCGCTGCCCCAGCGCTCGATCGCATCGTGCGCGCGCTCATGTGGGGGCCAAATGGCAGCGGGAGCCGTGCGGCCGCGGGAAGGTGCGTGTGTGTGTGTGTGTGTGTGTGTGTGCGCACACCCCTGTGACCGTGCAGACGTGCACGCACGAGGACGGCAGCAGCAGATGCAGTCATGCAGCCAGCCACACACAGGGGCAGCGTGCACCAGGGGTGCGCTTGCCGGGCTGGCACGGCACGCTGGTGCCGGCGTGACGCTCGCACGTGTGGATTTTCTTGCCCCCGGCCCACCCCGAGCGGTCTCGTTCCAGAACAGACCGGGAACGGACTCCCGGTGACCCGGCGAGGTTTTACACGGCAAGCAGGAATTTCCTATAAAAGGCCTCGCAGCGCTCGTGAGTCATTCCGGTGGGCCCCTATTACACAGGAGCTGTAATAATTTTCCCCAGGCCGCAAAATGTTTTTACCCATTGCTCAATTCCTTCCAGTGCGCTGAAGACAACGCCAATAAACTCGGCAACAAAAGCCGCTCTCCGGGGGCAGCGAGGTGTCTGCAGCGCACCGGAGGCTCCCCGACTCTGCAAACCCCCGAGCGGACGCGCGCTGCCTCGGGCCGTGCTCCCAGCTGCGCTTCGGGACGGACCGGGGCCGTGGGGAGCCTGCCCGAGCCCTCCTGCCCCTGCCCACGCTGCCTCCGGCCTCCAGCCCAGGCTTTTTTGCTGCGTTTTCCTTGCAAACCCTCTGCTCCGGCACCCAGACCCCGCCGCAGCCGGGGGGAGAGCCCAAGACCGGTGCAAGACCCAAACCTTCCCAGCCTGCAGCGTGCGCGTCGGTTCCCCCGGCACGGCCCGCTGACAGCGGAGGCTTTCCATCTGGAGGCAAACGGCTTTATCTTAGGTTTCTTGCTGCTCTGATTCACGCTCCTGGACGGCTGGGCAGGGGGATGGTCACAACGTGCAACCCTTCTCCCCATGGTTTAATTAATTCTTCCTTCCCCCCACAGCCACCCAGCGGGCCAAATGAGCGGTGGGGATCGCTAACGGGACTCTGTGGGTAACTGCCAGGTCCCCGGCGTTCGCATCCCCCACCGGCCTTGTTTTCTGGGCCAGCTCGAGCTCTTCCCACCACAGCCCCGCAGTCTGGTGTGACTTGAGCTCCCTGCGTGCTGTGGGACCCCAAAAACCTCCGGGCCACCCCTCTGCATCGGGACAGAGCGCATGCCTGCTGCCTCCCCGTGTCAGAGCAGGCCAAGGGGAGGTGTGTGGGTGCTGTCCCCAGAAACCTGGATAAAGGCAGCTGCCCTGGGCTGGCGGAGCCAGGGATGCTCTTTGCTGGGGATGCAGAGGCACGGAGCCACCTGCTGATGGGGACAGCGTGCCCGATGCATGGCCCGAGCCTGCCGGTGAGCGCTGTCCCCTCCTGGGACACTGCGAGAGAAGAAGAGAGGCCAGGACCCCGCTTTGCAGAGCCACCCCGCGTCTCTTGTCAGCCTGGATCCTTCTGCACAAAAACGTGGCTCTCCAAAGGCAGCCGGGAAGGAAGCCCCATCCCCTACAACCACACACCATAGCCATAACAGCAGCTGTCCCCATAACCAGGGCCGTCCCCATAACCGTGCCTGTCCCCATACCCACGGCAGCACCCATCACCGCGCCGCCCCGCTCCCCTCCCAGAGCGGGCTGGTGCAGCCCCGCAGCGCGCGCAGGGGCCGTCGGCTCCCCGCCGGCAGGCGAGAGCAGCAAATTAGCAGCAGCGCAGCGGTGACAGGCCAGGACTTCAGCCGAATCAGCACTTCTGGGGCGAGGGCTGCTGCTAAGCCTTGTGAATCGCTTCTCCTAATGAGGGCAGGGCTGGGAGACCTGGAGCCTGAACCCGGTCTGGCTCCAGCAAGCCAAGCTTTTAAAAGGGATTCAGACTTTCTCAGGCTAGAGCAGCCATAAATCCAGTTAATTGGGTCTCTCCCATACACTACTTTCCAAGTGAACCCGCTGGAGAGATCCAGTCTGGGCCTCCGGCCCATTTGCGGGTTTCTTTCAATGGATGCTGCGCTCGGCCCCGAAGCACCCCACCTGCGCGTCCAAATTGCAGCTCCTTTTTCTTTAACGACAGCTTCAAGCTGCTCGGCACGTCCCTCCTCCACGCCTCGCTCCGCGCCTCCGCACCAGGAGCCAGCCCCCGGGGTGCCCAAAATCCCCCCGCCGGGGCGGGCCCTGCCCCGTGCCACAGCCGCTCTCACCCCGCGGCGGAGGAAGCGGGAGCGGCCCGACGCTCCCATCCCCGGCACTGCGGGTTCCAAAATAACACGGAGGAAACGCCGGCAGCCTGGGAGCAGGGCGGGATGGATGGCAGAGGGCAGGGGCTCGCCCCGATCTGCACGCCCAGGGGTGCCCCGAGGTGCTCGCTGGCTTCTGGAGAGCAAGCACAGGGGCGCGGGGCGTGCGGTGGCACCGTCTGCCCGCCCTGGGACGCACACGCTGCGAGCGGTGCGTGCAGCTGGGGTCGGTCCCCAGCCCGCTGCCCTGCAGAGCAGGGTTAGTCCAGGCGTGCGTCGCTCCGTGCCTCCGTTTCCCCCCTCCCTGGATTCGCTGTCCCCTTGGGGCACCGCATTATTTCTGCCTGCGAGCGCCGGGCTGCCCCGCGCATCCCCTGGCTAGCAACGCTCAGCCCTGGGATTTGAGGTGCCCCGAGCCCCTCGCCGCTGCGACACGCCGCCTGTAACAGCCACCAGCAGACGCTCGAGGGGATGCTGCAGACTTAAGCAAAAAGGGAAGAAAAAGGAACAGGACCAGGGGGACAAAAGCAAAGAAGAAAAACCTCGAAGCAGAAGGTGCGGGCGGGCCTGGGGGCCCCAGAGCAGCCGGCGGCAGCAGGTTCAAGCTCCCCACACGTCACGAGCCACGGGTCGGACATTGTGGAAATTCAAAATTCCAGATGGCTCTTTGGGCTTTTTTTTTTTTTTTTTTTCGGTCTCATTTCCAAGGCAACAAGACTCGCTGTCATCTGCCAGTTGCCATAGCGATTTCACCTGATTCTGCTTCAGCAGCGCAGCGGAAGAGAAAGCCGGGCGAGCTGAGCTCTCTGCTGCCGCGGAGCCGCGAGCTGGTGCGCGTTCAAAGTTCCTGGGGAGAGCAAGAGATAAATGGGGCTTTATCCGCGGAGGCAATGGGCTGATTCACAGGATCAAAGGAAGGAACTGCGGGTTTCTATAGCACAAATCAGCCCTTCACTTAACTGCTTCGACGCCCTCCAGATGTGCCGCACATCTGGGGACGTCGCCGCGCCGAGCTCTGCCTGGCGGAGGAGGGGGTTTGGTGCCGGGGGTCCCGCGCCCGCTTCTGGCTTGGTCTCATGGACCAAGCTGGGTTCCTGCAGAGATCCGAGAGCGGGGTGGAAGAAAAGTGGCCGATGGCAGGTCCATTGCCCAGAGCCACCCGCTCTCCCGGCACAGCCCTGCCCCAGCAGCCCAGGCAGCAGCTCTGGGGGGCGCAGAGCACCCCCGGGCAGCCCCAGCAGCGAGCAGAGCCCCCTGAACCAGGATGCAGCACCCTCTGCCGCTGCAAGGACGAAGCCTGGCACCCTTTGGCCTCCCCAAATTCGGGGTTAAGCAGTACGCACCGCCGGGAGCTGCACGCAGCCGGCCACAGAGAGCGCTTGTTCGGCATCGGGCGCGCTCGTCCGCCGGCCACGTGCGCCGTCACCGCCTCAATGGCCCCGTTATCGCAGCGGGTGCTCCAAGACGCGGCCGTGCACCGAGCCTGGCTGCAGCACGGGGCTCGGAGTCGCTCCTCCAGACCCACGCTCACACCGGGGCCCCGCAGAGGCTTTACAAGCACCCACCTCCCTGCCCCAGGTGCCGGCACGGCCGGGCGGGCCCTGCCGCGAGCACCCGTGGAGAGAGCGAAGGACTCGGGAGCTCCCGGTCTGCGGTAGCCGCGCGCTGACTCGCGGTCATATGCCCCGGATCAGCAGATGTGACGATGCTCCAGGAGCCAGCCCGCCCTGCCTGAGGCTCCCTTCTGCCGTTTGCGTCCTCGCCGAGGACAACGAACCCCTTGAGCAGGGGCTGGAGGGCCGAGAGAGGACACTCGGTGCTGGCAGGACGCTCGCGGGTGGCGGCCACCCAGGAGAGCGGCGCTGCTGGCGGGCAGAGCCCCCGTGCCCATTCCTCCTTGCTCTCACTGCCTGCCACGAGCCCGGGGCTGGCCGAAACGGGGTTTATCACCCCACGGGCCTGTCCCCTTCTCAGCCCACGTCCCCATACCCAGGACCGAGGGGAAGGGCCCCGGCCGGGCAGCTCCTGGCTTGCGCTGGCTCCAATTCGCAGGGAGCAGCGCTCCAAGCGAGAGCACAGTCATTAGTGCAGCCAAACTCCTCGCTCCCGGCCAGAACACAGCCGTGCTTGGGGAAGCTTTATATTCAGAGACAAACAACTCACATTTGCTTTTTAACTGTTGGAATTGCACCCACTGGGACGGAGCGAACAGGGAGCCTTTTGTCCCCTTCTCCTTGTGACTGAGAGCTTTGTGCAGAGCAATGCGTTGCAAACACAATTCTCCGCGGCCTCAGCTGGGCTCTGCGGCTCTGGTAGACACTTGGTCTGTCCGTCCATCACCCGGCCAGCCAAGGAGCCCTCGTGCGTCTCCAGCAAGAATGCAAAATGTCCTCCCTCGCTCTCCAGCCAGCCGCAACCCGCAGATGTGCCCTGCCCAGCGCGTCTTCTCGCTGAGCTGCTTAGCAGAGCCGCCACGACAGACCCAAGACGCAGGCGGCGCTGGGGAAGGCAGCAGCTCAAAAACCAAGCTCAGAAACCCAAACTGCACAGGGCCACGGGCGGCAGAGCTGCTCCTTTGGGTTACGGCCCGGTGGGAGCTAAGGCAAGCAGCCTGCCTTTGCAGGGAGCATCTCCGACCGTGAAAACTCCCAGCACAGCACGGTCGGAAGGACCAGGTCACTGCCGACTTCCAGGGGAGGTCCCAGCCACCGTCACCTCTTGGGGAGGGGGCTCCAGAGACCTCTTGCCCCGGCAGAGCTCCTGAATTCAGAGCTCACCAAGCTGTCGCAGCCTCTGGTGCCGCCACCCTGGAGAAGAGGCAAGGGACGGCGTGCCTGGAGCAGGCCACGTCCTTGAGGCACCGGTGACGCCCGTCCTGGTGTCCCCGGGACAGCCCCGGGGAGCGAACCCAGCCGACGTTAGCTGCAGGCTGCTTTGTGGCTCTATTGTTGCCACCCCCTCCAGGGGGAGGGAGATAACCCAGGCTATTTTTACTTCCATCTGGGGAATCGCTTCCCTCCGAAGTACGCTGCCACAATGCTAATTTTTAGGCTGATGATTAATTGATGTCAGGCTCATTAGGGGGCCAACGGCTCCCTCTTCCCCGGGAGCGCCAAGGACAAGGGGGACGTGTTTTGACAGATGTTGCTCGAGCCACGTGTGAGTGACGTCCTAACAACGGAGGAAAATAGGAGCCATTACCATGGAAAGCCCTGGAAATGGGAAGGGAAGTGCCTGCACGCGACCCCGCCGCCCTTCCCCGCGCACCCCCTAATCAGCCCTTCACGCTCTGCCCTGCGTTACCAGGGCTTTTCTCCCGGAGATAAACGGCCATTGTGCGCCCGCGGGGGTAACCGAACCCCCTGCCGGCAGCACCGCGGGGAGCGGGGAGCTCTTCTCGCCCCCAGCCTCGCAGGAGGGCCAGGTGCCAAATCCAGCCCGGCACCGGGAGCCGCAGCCTGCGGGCGCGCTGCTCGTGCTCCCCGCGGGGTGCCCGGGGGCTGCTCCTGCCAGGCACGGGGCACGATTCCCCCGCTGGAAATCGCGGCCGAGGACTGCGGCGCTCATCGCACGTTTTGGGGTCCTGCCCCGCGGCCTGGAGCCACTCACCCCGAGGCAAACCTGTGCACGCTCCCCCACGCCCGACGCGGCACAAAGCGGCGGCGGCAGATTTGCTAGAAGGAGGCACCGCGGGTCTGCCCGTGCTGCACCAAACCCCGCGCCCCCCTCCCAGCAGGAGCAGGCAGCCCCGGGGCCCTGCCCGGAGCGGGGCGCAGGCAGCCCCGTACGGCAGCAGGGAGCCAGGGACTTGTGCTAATTGCTGCGCAGTGCCTCCAGCACCCCCGCGAAGGGAAGCGCGTGCATAAATTGTCTATTCTTAGCGCTGCCGCTTCCCCGCTGGGAGCGCAGCGGCAGCAGGACCTGCTCCGTCCGTCCTCCCGCTGCCTCCAGGCCTGCCCCACCTCTCGCAGCGCCCTCGGTGCCTCCCCGCTGCTCGGAAAAGCTTTTCTTAAGCAATGGTTGTGTTTTTCCTATCAAAGGGCGTTTGCAGAGGAGGGACAGGTTCTTCTTACCTCTTACAGAAGACCCGACTTCCTTCTGGTGTGCCCCAAGAGGGAAGGGGGATTCTGTGCCACCGCTGCAGGAGATGCTGCCCGGTCCCTTCACGTCCTGCTCTCCTCCACCGACCCCAAAGCACGCAGAGCCCTGCCCAGGTGCCACGGCAGGGCTGGGGAAGGCATCGAGAAGCGCTCCTCATCTCACCTCCGCCATCCGCACGCAGATCTGTGGCCAGGGCTGCGCATGACGGCGAGGGGAACGACCCCACCATGCTTTAGGACTCAGTGCAAAGGGCAGTTGTTTTGCCACACGCGTCCAAGTTTTGCTGTGAACGGGCGGGGCAGGAAACCTGTTGGAAAAGGTGTCTGCACCGCCCTGAGGGGTTTCAGTCGAGCCGCTCAAGGGGAGGAACCCGGGCTCTGCAGCAGAGCACCAGGTCTGAGCAGCACCCGGGCAGGACGCGTCCCCTCCCAGCCCCCGGCACCACTCGGGGCCGTGCCAGCTCCCCATCGCGCACCGCTGAGTGCCACGCGGTGACAGGCCGGCAGAGGGAAGGTGACAGCACACGGGCTCGCCCAGGCACTCAGACATGGGACAGGAGAGTGGGCGCCCGCCCCGTGCCCCCGCACAAGCAGCAGTTCCCCAGGGGAACGTTCAAGCGTGCCGGGAGCGCCGAGCCACGCACCACAGCGCGGACGCTTTGGGACGCTCCCCGCCGAGCTGGACGGATCCCCACACCAGCATCGCCCTCCCGGGGACGGCGTGGTGGGGGCTGTGGCCGGGATTTATCCCCATCCCCGCGTCCCACCTCCGCGCGGCAGCTGCCCTCTCCGCCGTGGGAATCGGCGCTGCGATGTGCTTCGAGCTCGGCTCTCCGAATTCGCTCCAGGGGCCTGTCCAAGCGCTGACGACACACAACCCGGAGCCACGGCTGCTGGAGGAAAAGCCGAGCCAGCGCTGCGTCGTGGGGAAAGCAGCAGCCAAAAGTCACTCAAACAAGGAAGTGATTTGTCTTTTTCTGGATACGCTTTCCTCCGACAATGAGCGCGGAGCAGGAAAGTCGCCTGTGATAATGTGCAGTGTGCCAACAAAGCGGCTATTGAATTGGTAAACGAGAGCACTCGCACCGGGAGCCTGACAGATAAAACAGAGCAGGGAAAAAGGATGAAAAAAGGAACGCCGTGTGACCCCCGAGCTCGATCCAAACCAGGCAACACATCCCACGGTTCTGAGGCTGAAATACACACAATGAGCTCCAGCGAGTAATTAATCCCTTCAGGAACACTGTAAGTGGTTGCAGACAGTTTACCAAGAGAAAAAAAAAATTGGAAAGTCATTGAAAAAATTACCGTTAAGTATTTTTTTCTGCTCCAGTATGAAACGCAGTGAGATCCAGAAGATCTCTGCCCAGTGAACCTTACAGGCGATGGATTTCAGCAATTTTTCTAACAACGCCTCACCTACCTGCCAAGCGTACTGCCCTGGGAAGGCAGCCTGAGGCCGGCCCGCTGAGGGCGGCCGCTCACCTCGGGCTCCCCGTGTCGTGGGACGCGGCAGGGGGAGATTTCGGCAGGGGATGAAGCCTGGGGAGGACGAAGCGTGGGCAGAAAGGTGTTATCGATGGCACCTCGCGGCTACCGGCACCGGCGCAAACCCTCCGAGGGCCGTTTGTGGGTCAGGAGCATGGCAGCGGTGCCGGGCAGTGCCAGGCAGCCCGCTGGTTTGTGAAGCAGGACGAGCGCTCCCGGCTGGTGAGGTTTGTGGCGCTCGCCCTGCGAGGCCCCGTCGGCCACCTCCTCCTCTGCCTCCACCTCCCCTCTCCACCTGCGCGCCCGCTCTGCCTCCCGCTTCCATCACCGCAGCTTCACGCAGCCCGTCCTCCAGCTGGAGGACTTGGGTTTGGGCTGAATCTGGCCCCTTTCACTCAAACTCCCACCTCTGCCGAGCTCCGAGCTGCGGCACGTCCTCAGCCCTGCGCTGCGGGATCGGCCAGGGAGAGCATCCGCACGCAGCACTTGCCTTTTACTTCCATATTTCTTGGTATTTTTCAACCCAAAGCTTCTACTTGTAAAACCAGGGGCTTGCTGAAAAGAGCCTTAGGAAAGGTATTTTCTCCTCTTGATAAAATGAGGTAGAATTAGCTGGAATCTTACAGACACGCATTAACTTTCACTTCTCCTTGAAATCATTCTGGTTTTGAAAGCAGGCTTTTTTTCCCCACTCCTCTCCCTGTTCCCCTCCTTGTTCTCTCCTCACCATGTTTTAGTTTAAAAATTCTTCAGGCCAGGGAAAAATTCCAGGGCAGGAAAAGAAAAAAAAAAAAAAAAAAAAAGCATAAAGCAACTGCGGCTTTCGCAAACCCAGCGCTCCAGACTTCCTTTCTTCATCCTGGGGAGTGAGAGACGCTCGGGAGGACGCAGGCGAGCACGGCGCAGGAGCCCAGCCATCTGCTCGGGGCTCGCGCGGCTCCCGGCACCTCGGCCAAGGGAAAACCACGGGGAGCCGAGGAAACCGCCCTGCTGAGACCCCAACGGCTCGAAACGGGGCCCTCACCCCGCCGGCCCCGTGCCGGTGTGTGTCCCAGGGGCGGCACTGAGTTGGGGAAGCAGCGAGCCGTCCCCAGGTGCCGTTACGCGGCTGCCAGGTCGCTCGGCACAGCGGCGCGCTGGGCACGGCGGCTGCAAGGCTGAAGGCACGGAGCTGTGGAGGGATGGGGACGGATGGGGACGGATGGGGGCTGCACCCCGGCCGAGCCCCCTCGGCAGCACCACGGCCTAGGCTCGGCAGTTTTGGGGCCAGCCGCTGCACAGGGCGCGCGTAACGTCTGCTTACGAGCGAGAACGCTTCGCGAGGGGATGAAAAGCTATATGGAAATGCACGATCATTACCACGATCTCCTTGGAAACATCCCATCAGAGCAAGTTTGCCTTCCTCCTCCTCCTTCTCTCCCTCCCCATGCGCACGAATTCTGGCACCCCGCGCATCGCTTGGCGGTGCCTCAGCGCTGTGGGTCCAAAATGCAGGCGTCTGCTTTCTAAAGCCATTGTCTAGGATGTGCTATTGAGCTGCACACCATGGACGGGTTGGGATGGAAAACAGGCATCTCCCGCTACACAAAAAGGAGCTGGCAACCCAGATTTCATTTGCCTTTGAAGCTATAGAGAATCTAAACCAAACGGAATTTGCTTTATTCCCACAAAGGGAACACGAATCTTAGCAACAAAACAAATCAACGCCTCTGCCCCCTGAACTTAACGAGGAGCAAGCTGAGCGCGGAGCGAGGGGAGCGCTGCTTCACCCGCGGGTCGCGGCTGCGGCTCGGCCCGGCCGGCTTTGGAGAGCAGCAGGCGGCTCTCTGCGCGCTGACACGCTCCGCCGGGGAATGCGAGGCTGGAAAAGCCGCTTCGCAAATCTCCCTTTGAATCGGAGCTCTGCGTTTGTTTCCTCCCCGGTTGCGTGCCCTTACATCTCGCGAGCGCTCCGGCCGCCTGTTCAAGGCAGGGAGATTTTTCAGGAACCCCCAGAGCTTCCCCGCTTTTAGCACAATGACTGTTTGCCCAGGAAATCACCACGGAAAGTTTATTACCCGCTCCTCGCTTTCCAAAGCGAGCGGGGCTGTGAGGCGCGCAGCAGTGCAAACAGCAGCGGAGCTGAGCCTCGGTCCTGCCTCCAGGTTTCTGTACTGTCCCCACGACTAATAAGCCAGCAGAGGCGACCTCCCACCGCAAGCACCGCCACCGCGCACGCTCTCCTTGCCGAGGGTTTTCCAGGCGGCCCCGACGACGCGAGCCCCCGGGGCCCGCTCCCCCCGCGGCACCTCGCGGGCTCCGAGAAGATATTCCCTCGCTCATCCCCCCACGCTGCTTTATGAGCGGGGCCGTTCCCTTCCCTTCGCAGGAACCGGCCACATGTTCTCCATCTGGGAACAGATGCCCATGAGCCAATAATCTTGACTTGGAAAACGGACTGAAAATAGCACCAGATTTCTGAGCGCTCCGCAGACCGCGGCCGGATGATGGATATTAGTGCTCGAGCTCCAGCAGCACCGGGACGCTGCTTGGCGAACGCGCAGCAAAAAGGGCTCAGGCACGAAAAAAATGGAAAGGAGCTGGCTGGAGGTGCTGCTGCCCTCCGCCAGATGTTCCTGCCCTCAAGCAAGGAGCGTCGTGCTCCGCTGGTAAACCAGTCCCCAGCTGCTGCCCTCAGCCTGGAGCACTGGAGGACCCAGACTCCGCGCCTCCCGCATCCCCAAATCCACCAGGGGACGTTCCGGCCCCTAAGGTGGAAGCCAGCAGCACCGGGTTTTGTTCTGGGTGTTGCTGTTCCCCTTGGGGCCGAGACGCTGCTGGCCTCCGGGTGCCCGAGTGCCACGGGAGCCTTCAGCCCCTCGCAGCAACCGCACTCCTCAGCAGGAGAGGAGGTACAGAAAATGATGCAGCCAGCCTCAAATCACCCCAGTGAGCTACGACAAAGGAATTTGCCAAACGACACAAGGGCTGGTGATCTGTAAGCCCCCAGCTATGCACAGCCCCAGGCGCACGAAGGCTCCAGGTCTGCGTCTGGGCGCCAGGCAAACGCGGGCGCTTCCCCTCCGCCAGCCGTCGCACGACGCGTCCTCCAGGCCCAGCAGGATTTTAACCCCACGCCAAGTCTGCGTGCGCATTATTCCTGAGAACCCCCCACCACCAGCAGCCAAATGCCACCACCGGGTCCTGGCACGCCGGCACCAGGCCCCCCACGTCCCTGCCCAGCCTCCACGGCCGCTCCCGCTCCCTGCAGGAGCTGGGGATTTGGGGTTTTACACCGCCCCCGGCTCCACGGGAGGCTCGGGGCAGGCGAGGAGCGCAGGGAAGCGGCCTCCTTCCCCCCGGCGCCAGCTGGAGCAGCAGCGGGGAAGTCCCAGCCCGTCCCCGCCGCCTCCCAGCACCGGCTGCCTTCGGCCTCACCGTCACCGAGCCCCTCGCAGCGGGAGGCCGGGACAGGAAGCGAGCGTGCGAGTGCCAGCGGCCGCGAGCCGAGCGGCGGTGAGCTCTCGGGCTGCAGCTGCACAAACCCCAGCGGAGCCGGCGCTGGAGCGGGGCCACCTCCCCGGGAACGGGCACACGCCTCTTCCTGCTCACCGAGGTTAGCGGGGAGGCTTCCAGCAGGCGCTCCTGCTCTCTCCCCCCGGCTAGGATGGGGAGGAAGCTGGACTTCGTTATTTCCCCACCGTGAGCGGCGGGAGCTTGGGGCTTTCTCGCAGTCGCTGATTTGGGGTGGTGGAAATCGGGAGGCTGCGGGCCAGGCGGCCGCAGGAAGGCAGCGCCGGTTCAGAGCCCCCCGAGCTGGAGAAGGCTCTGGAGGTGGGAGCAGGCGGCCACGAGGCCGAGTGTGCCCCCCCGGCACGGCCCCGGGAACCCGCCGGGAAGGGGCTCGCTCGCCCCGGCCAACGTCTGGCAGGATTTTTCTGCTCGCCTCCGGGAGCTGCTGCCCCACGGCCATCGGTGCGGATCACCCTCTACCTGTTCCTCCCCGTGTTCGCATCCCGCTTGGAAACACAATGCTAAGCCAGGGATAAAAGGAACTGGAAAACACCCCGACAGCCTCTAACGCTCCCAGCCCGAGGGCTTCATTAAAGAGATGAGTTTTAATCATCCGCATCCCAGCCCGAAGTGCAGGTTCCTTCGCCCCGACCCAGGAGCACATCCCTCGCCGTGGGTGCCCGCGGCTCCCCGCGCACCGGGCTACGCAGAGGAGGGGATTGCTCGCCGGGGGGCCAGACTGTGCCCATGCCCCGGGGGGTCCCCACCATCACCCTGCCAGCGCCAGCAGCCACCCCACGACCACCCTGGGTCCCAGGGCACCCGCCCCACTGACTGCAGCGCGCCGACAGCGCTCGATCGGCGCTAGAAAAAAAAAAAACCACCAGGGCAAAACTCCTCTCCGCCGCGATCTGGGCTGGCACGGGACCAAGGCGTACCCTACAGCAGCGCGCGGGGAGGCCGGGAAGGCGACGGCGCGCATGGGCAGCAGGCGTGTGATTTTGAGAAGTGTCTAATCAGGGAGTTATTCTCAGCCCTCTGCTAGGCTGCAAGCTCGCACGTCTATAAATAGGCGGCAACGGAGCTGTACCTGAGTCGCTGCTTTGAAGGTGATTCGCTGCTGCTCCACGGACCCGGAGAGGCGGGGGCAGTGCTGCCATCGGGGACGCTTGGGTCCTGCACAAAGAGCCCGGCAAAAGCTCGGCCCTACCCTGGCCGCGCTCCCAGCGCAGCCACCACTAAGGGCTGGGTCGGGCCGAGACCGCGCGCTCGGGAAGATGCCTCCTGAAGAAGCTCGTCCGGGTGCCTCCCCGCAGGGCCTCGCTGCCGGCTCTGTCACACCCGGGGACACGACGTGGCACAAGGCGTGCAGAGGTGGGACAGGAGAAAGCCCAGCTCGCAGCCACGTGGGTCAGCGCTCGACAGGGCTGCCCCACCAGGGGCAGCTGGCACTAGAAGTAAAGGTGACTGAGGCTCGCACACCGCGGGCACCGGCACCCGCGGCGCTGCTCTTCCCATCCTCCTGGGGCACCCGGGAAGGCCCACGGCCTCCGGCAGCTTCAGGGCAGGGCCAGCGCTCGGAGCAGAGGCTCCCACCCCATTGCCCAACCTCACCGGCCCACGGCGAGGAGCCCAGCCCCGGGGCCGCTTCCCCAGCGCCGCGAGCCAGGCCTGCAGCCCTCCGAGGGAACCGCGGCTCCGGGAGCGCCGGGACCCGCCGCCCTCCAGCTCCACACCAACAGCCAAGTCCCGGTCTCCTCCCGAAGGTCCCTCCTCTCCGGCTCACCATCACCACCACAAACACTGCCGCCTTCGCTCGTTTGCGCTGCCGCTGGGTGAGACACAGCGTGGGGGAAACTGGAGGTGACAGAGCACCTCCGCGTTCGCACCTCCAGAAATTAAGTCCTGGATTTACCACAAATCCCGTAATTTCACGGGAATGCTTCGGGACAGACCCTCACGGGTGTGCTGGCTGCTGGGAGGGCTGAAAAGCGCTCACCTCCCGGTGAGCTGGGATGAGCCAGCGAGACTGACACGAAACCAAAGAGGGATGTGGGATGAGTAAGCATCCCCGGTGCCTACGCCAGGTAGGAGTGGGAAACCCGGCGCTGTCGCAGCTGCCGGGCGCGCTCGCGCGGTGCCGAAGGCAGAGGCACGTGTCCCGGGCACAGGGGACTCGCCCGCGTCTCACCGGGCACCGCTGCAGGCACCGGGCACCGGTGCAGCCCCTGCTCTGCCCGCACGGCACCTCCCGGGAGCCGAGGCACCGCGCTGCCAGCTCCCAGCTCCGAGGAGGAGATCCTGCCCCGCCGTGCTCCCCCGCGCCGCTTCTAGCAGCTCCTTCCAGGGGGAGATGAATCTCGGCCCTTCTCCCGAATTAAGAAAAAACGCGTTACGGCCTCAGTCGGACAAGACAAACAGCAGCGTGAGGAATGGAAGAAACGCTCGAGCGAAACGAAACGTGGGAGAAGCAGATTAGAGGAAGGGCGAGCGAATCCGAGGGTGTGCCGGGCGCCGCTCTCCAGTGTCACACCCGCTCTGACACCGGCACATCTCCATTTGCACAGCTTCTAATCTCAGCCCTGCAATGCAGCATCCCCTGCCTTCCCAGCTCCCCTCCGCGCTCTGCTCCCGGCTGGGAGCTGCAATGCAGCAGCGTGGGGAAGCCCCCGCTCCCCTTCTCCCGCCCGGCAGCGGCGCCCCCAAGCCCCCCGCCTCCCCCAGGCTCTGTGCTCTGCCCTCCCGGAGCTTCCCTCCCCGCGCTCCCCCAGGAGAGCGCTCCGCGTGCCGGAGGAGGACGTGGCTTCGCAGGAGAGGGATCGTGGCACAACGGGGCCGTATCCGATCGCCCACGACCCCACTAGAGGCGCCCCCAAGACCCGAAGCCAGGCCAGGCTGAGGATGGAGCTGCCCTGACGGACGGAGCCGTCCCCGCTCCACCCAGCGGGGCCAGAGCCAGCGGCTTCGCTGCGGGGCTCTAACGGCAGCTGCCACCTGTGCCAGAAGCTGCACACGCGCACGCCCCGGGGGCCACCGCTGTCACCGTGCACTCCCATCACCCGGTGCCACACACGCAGCGGCACAAAGCAGGCTGCAGATGGGACAAGGGAACAATTCGGAGGATGTCACAGACCCAGGCAAGTGGTGTGACTGCAGCCTGGGCTCACGGCCCCAAAAAAACCCGCCTGCGTCCAGCGGGACCGCGGCTCAGCCCGGCACACGCACGCTGGCCTCGGCAGACGGCCGTCACTTGCGGGTTGCTCGCCGCCGAGGGCGCGCGCTCTGGCTCCGCGCGGACCTGGCACCAATCCCCCCGCCCGGGCAGCGGGCACAGGCACCAGCCAAGACCGCGGGCAGGGGAGGACCAGGGAAATTGCTCGCTGGCACCACGAGATGTGAAGCTACGCGGGAAAGGGCAGAGCGGGTGACGCCGAGGGACGGGACAGGGCGGAGGTGAGGGGACTCGTGCTGTCGGCACAGCCGAGTGCTGCAGCGCCAGACGCCAGAACCAGGGCAGGGACACGAAGCTGGGACACGGGACATCGGGAGGGGGCTCTACAGGAGGAGGCAGGGCTGGCAGCGGCTCTCCGAGGCCACCCAGCTGGAAGCACATTGCTCGCACAGCACCTGCACCTGGCAGCAGCCAGCAAACGGTGCCAGGAGCCACCAGCAGTTGCCCTGCGGGGACTGCAAGGCCTCGCGGGGACACGGCCCAGGTCCCAGCGTGGTCACGTCCCACCAACAGACCCCAAATGGCCCTTCCTGGACGGGTCCTGCCGATCGATGCCGGGTGGCCGTTGGTCCCTCACACCAACCCCCTGGAACCATGTAAAGCTCTGCACTCATCCACGGATTTTCAGTGGTCAAGTGTCAGATTTGGGGGCAAAATACAGCTGGTCACAGCCCCACGTGAACAGCATTTTTCAAGTTCTTTAGGGGAAGAATTTGTTTCACGAACATATTTCCAATAGTTCTGCCTTCACGTCCTTGCTCTGCTACTTTTCCATGGGAAACCTTGAAAGACAAATACGGACCTATTTATTTTCTTATAGCAAGGCGGGTGCCGCGTGAGTGGAGACAGCGACGCGATGGCGCAGATCCCCCCCTTTCTCCTCACCCTGCCCCAAACACAGGCAGAAGGAAATCAATTCCCACCCCAACAACCTCGTCACACGGGCGCTGTCCTGCCGGGGCACTAGGAGAGGCATAACGTCAGTGTAATAGCGGGATGAGAACAGCCGCGGTGCTTTACGAGGCAATAACCCACTCCCGGGGCTGTGAAGAGCCACTTGGTCTCTGACCTCCCGGTGTTCCCCCGCCAGCGAGCCAGGCTCGTGCTGCACAGCGCTGCGATGTGCCCATCAGTGCTTAATTAACAGCGAGGAAAGCCGTGGGGCAGGGGCAGGAGAGCCGTGGGGCTGAGGAATCCCGTACCATGCGCCTGGCCAGCAGGGAAGGGTCACCTTGGTGAGACCACCTCCACCTGAACGCGCTCGCACGGGACACGTCGGACACGAGCCAGGAGTTTCTGCGCTGCGGGTTTTCCACCGCCCACGTGCGACGTGAAGATCACCCCTTTCCAGGAGCCCATTTATCTGCACCCCGGCTCTCCTCCTGCCCCACCAGCACGAGGAAGCCAGCCCTGCCCGCGAGTGCGGTCAGAGAGGCACCGCGGGCACGTGCTGCCCAGCGGGGACACCCCAGCGGGGACACCCCAGCGGGGCCGGGCGGCATCGCCCACCCACCTCCCACCCGAGGGCTGCGGGACCGAGATGCGTTACAGCCGCACCAGCCCCTGCAGAGCCTGGCAGGGCTACAAAGGCTCCTTCAGCGAAGCCTTCGGGGAACGCCGTCTCCCCGGGGATCGCGCATGTCCATCTGGGCTCTGGCCCGCGCAGCAGCGGCCATTTGGGTACTTACGCCCATTAGTAGCCACTTAAGAGGCACCATATAGAGAGCAAGAGATGGCCAAGGAAATGGCTGCAGAAAGCAGCTGCAGGATCCTGGAGCTGCTCTGGGGACCTCTAGGTACGCGCGGCAATCACGCGGGGTCCCCACACCCCGGGGCGAGCTCACCCACAGCCCCCCGTGGGCTCTCACCCGCTGCGCACGCCCGGGCTGGCACGGCGAGCTGCGCACCCCGAGCTGCGCACCCCGAGCTGCGCACCACGCTGGCCACGCTCCCTCCGTGCCCTTCCTCCTGTGGCCGGGCGCTGGTGCAATTAGCAAACCCGGCTACCACTCAGCTTTGATGAGAAGACTCGGCCTCTGCTCGGGATGAAATGTGTAATTTGGATGTTAGAAATAGCCTCTACAAAGCACATGTGGTTGCCGTGTCCCGGTGACCTCTTCCATCTTACGCAGGCTGCTCTGCTCTAAACGTGGTTACATCTCCACCGGCTCTACAAAGGCGCCGGTGCCATCAAACAGATGACACATCTGCAGCAACCAAAGGAGAGGTAGCGCTTGGCCACTGCTAAATAAATTGTATTTTTGGCCAGCGCTGCACTTCAGCAGAGGCTGATGAGTGTTTCTGGCAGGATGAACGTGAAATGGAGATGAGAAGTCAGGTGTGGAAACCACGGGCGCAGAAAGGCTCCGCGAGCCGCCGTGTTCGGCGGAGCAGGGAGCTCCGGTTAGTCAGCGGCAGCGCCGGCTCCTCGGCACAGGTCAGCAGTTCAGACGAGATCTGCAGAGGTGGGAAGTCCCCGCGGCTCCCACGCCTTTCTTCCCAGGACAAGCCAAGCTCCTGGGTCTTCTCGAGGCACTCCAGCAGGCACGGCAAAATGGCTCAGGCTGACGGCTCTCGTGCCAAAGGAGCCACGTAGAGCGGAGAAGCCTTCTCTCCATCCCCGGCACCGCCGGTAGCCACCGAGCCCCTCTCCTGGCCTCGCCCACCAGCCCTCACACCCTGCTCTGAGCCGGGGGGGGGGTCCCGTCCTGCCTGGGTTTGTGCCCACCACCAGGGGTTGGCCTGCAGAAGGAACTGGAGAGGGTTTCGCCCGCCCGGATCGCACCAGCAGACAAGCCAAGGGGTCAGGACCAGAAGCTCAGCGCGTGCCCAGGCTCACGCATCCCCAGCCACGGGTCCACCACCGGCACGTACGAGGTGACGGAGCAACCACCGGCACGCTGCTGGCACGCTGCCCCCCGCGCACCTCCAGCGCCTGTCACCGTGCCCACCCCTCGGGCTGCCAAGGACGGGCCGGGTCACTGGCGGCCGGGTTAAACAGCCGCGATTCAGCGGCACAGCTCCCACGAAGGCAAGAAGCTCAGCCTGCGGCCCCCCGCGAGGACACGGGGTGAAGCTCCTGACCGGTCAGCCCCAAACGCTGCCCCACCTGGGGGTGGAGAACCAGCCCTCCCCGCTGCAGGAAGCCCAGGGGTCCGTGCGCGCTGACGAATGACCTGTATTTCAGCAAACACGCAGAGCGAGGGGGGCACAAGGCAGATTTGGCAGTGTAGGGCCCTCACCAGACAACTGGCCAAGTCTTCAGATGGCAAGCACCGCCCGAGGGATGCTCAGCACCACTAAAATCGGCCCCACCACAGACAGAGGCCGGGAACCACCCCAGGAACTTCCTCACCTTGTGCACAAGGAGTCGTTCCTACACGGGCCAGCCCTGAACCCTCAGGGAAGCTGAAGGAATTTTTCCTGGAGGTGCTGAGGAACCCCCCCTGCGAGCAGAGCACTACAAGAGGGACACCGAGATCCCTCAAGGCATGCAAACACCAGCGGGTGGAGACCTGTTCAGGACAAATCCTCCTGCAACCCCTCTGCGCTCCCTGCCCCAGTGGGACCTGGCGTTACCGCAGCATTAGGGGTGGGACTGAACATCCACGAGCCCAGCGATGGGACCACCACGGGACCCCAGCAGCAGACTGGCCTCATGCATCCCATCTCTGCGATCTGCCTGCCCCGCCTTGGCCTCGCTCCGTGGCTTTCCATGAGCTGCTGGCACAGCCCCAGCAAGCCCTGGGTCACCGGGCAGCGGCCACGGGACACTTTGGCAGCCAGGGCAGACCCCTGCCAGGGAGGGGAGCAGGCAGGGGACATCGGCACGGGAAGCTCCGTGCCGGCGCAGCAGCACACGTGTGCCAGAGCCCCGTGCCACAGCTGGGGCCGTGGCATCCCGAGGGCTCCAAGGGAGAAGGAAGGCACTAGACACACCAGGGCCCCCAGCCTGCCCCCACCAAATGCCGCAGCTCCAAACCCAGCTGGCTCGGGCGCTGCGAGCAGCCTCGCCATGGCCGCACGCAGCTCGTTTGCCATTTTTGCACGCCGGCTCGCCAGACCGAGCTGAGCTCTTCGCAGCTGCACGTCCTCCGTGGTACGGCCACGGGGGAGAGAAAGCCGGGGGATCAGGACGCTGCCTCGCCTTCCTGGAGATCAGCCCACGTCCCCCGCGAGCAGCGGCCACGACGGGAACGCGAGGGCTGGGCACGCCTGCACCGAGAGCCAGCGCAGCCGACGGAGGGGCGACAAGCCCGAGCTCCGACCCAAAGCGGGCGCGTTGGCTGCTTTGATGAAAACCTCATGTGATACCACACAAGGGACGAGCTCTCGACCACGCAGAGCCTTTCCCAGGCTCGGAGATCAAATGCATCGAGCGAGCGAGCCCAACGCAGCCGGGGGCTGAAAGCAGCTCACGCGCACCCCGCAGCAGGAGGACGGGGGGCACAAAGCAGCACCCAGACCCCGGGGGGCCTCCGACTCGCCCACGGGCTGGGGCTCCCCACGCGTGCTGTCCCCAAGGTCAGCCCCTAGGACGGGGCAGGGGACGTGCAGCGGTGCTGGGAGGGCAACCTCGGGGTCGCGGGGCTGATTTAGAACCGGGATGTGGCCAAAAACACACCGGGGGACCCCAAGGCGGTGGGTGCCCACCTGAAGGCATGGGGCCACCCCACGCTGCACGGCTTCACGGGTGATGGCCGAGCCACGGGGAGAAGACCCCAGAGCCTGCCAGGAGCCAAATTTCCATTCCTTAACCCCACAAAAGCCATGACCGAATCCTCCCAGCCCCGCGTCACCCTGGTTCTGGGTGACCACCTCGGGGGGTGAGGAGCAGCGGGGGCCGGGCAGGGAGAGGGGCGCGAGGGAAGGAAGGAATGAAGGAAAGAAGGGGGTCATCGACGCGGGGCCGCACTCACCCAACATCTGGCTGAAGAGGAGCTGCTCCAGGTCTCCCAGCACCGTCACCACCAGCTCGGGGTCCACCTTCAGGTACGGCTTCTCCTCGGCGCCCGCCGCCGCAGGCCCCTTCCCGCCCAGCAGCTCGTCGTCGCACTTGCCACCGCCGCCGCCACCGCCGCCCGCCTCGGGGGCCTTGCTGAGGGGCTTCACCTCAGCGTAGGGCCCCCGGGGGATGCGGCTGGGCTTGCCGGCGGCCGGCGGCTTGGCGGGGCCGGCGGGGCGCGGCGGCAGCAGGGAGTGCTCGGAGCGGGACAGGCTGCGCGACATGGCGGGCGCCTCGCGGGCGCGGGGACCACCGCCGCCACCGCCGCCACCGCCGCCACGGCCTCCTGCCGCCACCGTGGCCGCCGCCTTGGCCATGTCGTCGCTCCAGCGCGGCTCGTAGAGCTGCCGCTTCTTCTCGGCGTCGGTGAGGAAGGCCAGGTTGGTGAGCGACTTCTGCTTGCGCAGGTTGGAGCCGGCCGGCAGCCGCCCCTCGGCGCTGCTCGCCTTGAACACCCGCAGCTCCGCGCCCCGCGGCCCCGCCGCCGCCGCCGCCGCCGTCGTCGTCGTCGCCGCCGCCGCTTTCGCCCGCTTCGGCATCACGGCGCCGCCGTCGGGGCCCCGCCGGTAGCCGCGGAGCTCCGCCGCCCCCTCGTCGCCCAGCTCCACGTCGGGAAGGCTCTTGAGGTTGCTCCCCAGCATCCCCGCGCTGCCACCATTTAACCCGCCGGCGGCTGCTGCTGCTGCTGCTGCTGCTGCTGCTGCTGCGGCACCGTGGACGCGGAGAAAGAGAGGAGGGAGGAGAAGGTGGGGAGAGAGAGAGAGAGAGAGAAGAGCCCTCAGCTGCCGCCCCACCGGCGGGGCGGGGCCGACCGGGCCGGGAGGAACGGAACGGAACGGAGCGGGGGGGGGTGGGCGGGACGGGACGGGAGCGGAGCGGAGCCGCCCCACCTCGCCGCTCCGCCGCCCGCGGGCCGCTGCGAACCAGCGGAATGTCAGGGGCAAACAAAAAGGGCCCGCCCTCCTCCGAGCCCGCCCGGCGCGGGCAGGGGGCGGGGCCGCGCCGCGCGCGCGCCCGCGGAGGGGAGGGGAGGGGAGGGGGAGCCGCGGGGGCGTGCGCGGGGTAGGGCGGGGGGAGAGCGTGGGGGGATGGGGGGGGCGGAAGGTGGCACCCATGGGTGCTGCGGGGGGGGGGGGGTTCCGCCAGCAGGACCCGCCCGCGCGCTCCCGCGGCTCCCCCAATCGGGAGCGCGCACGGGGCAGGGGGGGGGGGGGCAAGGAGCTGGGCGTGGGGGCGAGGCCGGGGGGGTCCCAGCACCCTGCGTGCAAAGCGCCCGCACCGCCCACGGCCGCCCCAGAAGGAGCCGAATTTCCCCGTTCCCACCCCAAAACGGGCGCTGGAAGGGCCCAGCGCGGCAGCGGGGCGGCCTCGGGGGTCGCCGCAGCCCCCAGAGCCAGCGCGGCACCGCCAAGGGGGTTGGGGGAACCAAGGGGCGAGAGGCAGCGGGGAGCGGGGTCTGGTTATCGTCATTTTTCATTAATTACCCGTCCCCGGGGAGGGGTGAATTAAGTCTGCGCGGTGACCTCACGCGGGCTGCCATGGCAACCGCCGGCAAATATCGCATTAGAGCGCGGCGGAGATAAGGGGCGGCACGGACGGGGGTGGCTCCCCCCAACCCGGGCACCGCCGCCGGCCTCGGGGGCTTTGGGGTTCAGCCCCGCGCCGCTGAGGGGCCCCGGGATCACCTGGCTGGATGGGAAAGCAAAAATGCCAAAATGGGTGGTTTGCAACCCAAAAAAAACGCTGCTGGGACGGGACGGGTCACCCCCAAAGCCGCACTGGGGTTCGGGGGCAGTACAGCCTTTGCCAAGCCCCAGCTGCTGCTGTAGGGCCTGTGGCAGGGGCAAATTTGGGGAATCTGGGTCATTTTTGAGGGTGGGTGACTTGGTGGCCTCCCCCTGCCCTGCGTCCCCCGTGCTGCTTGGCCCGCTGGGGCCCCAAAAGGCGCCGGGGACCCCGCAGGCACAGGACAGGGGACAGGATGGGGGCGCGGCGCCCCTTGCCACGGTGCCGGCCACGCTCAGCCCTGACCCCAAACCTCCCCAGCGCGGGGCGAGCGGGCAGCCCCGCTCAGAGCCACCCACCGCAGCCCGCCCTGACATCCTGCCCTCGGACCCGGGCTCAGCACCAAGCCCCGCAGCCGATGCCCCCCCAGCCCTCCGTTGCGAAGCCGTGCCGGGAGCGGGCGCCGCGGCTCTGACCGACTTCTGTCGGCTCGGATCAGCCGCAGCGGCTCCCGAGGCGCCTCGCCCCGCTCTCCTTCCCCTTCCCGCACATCCCCGGAGCATCCCCATCCCGCCGTCCTCCGCTCGCTGCCCTGGCAACCGCCGCCCCAGCATCCCTTCGAGCAGCCACGCCGCACATGGCCGCCCCCCAAAAACCCACCCCAAAGCAAGCACCGCAGAGCAGCGGGCTGCTCCCGATTTGGGGGGGGGGGGGGGGGGGAGGGAGGGGAACCTCGCATCTGGGCTCAGCCACCACCACCCCAAAAAAAAAAAAAAAAAATAAGGGGGCTCGTGTCCCCCCGCTGCCCCTCTCGCCCCACGCGGCCGGCAAAGTGCAACCGGTGCCGGTGGTGAATGGTTCATTGAAAAACGCCGTGGTGAGCACGGACCCGACCACGCGGCAGGGAGGGTGAGGGTTTGTCCCCAACGCCGCTCACGGCGGTGTCACCGGCAGCTGGGGACGCTCCGGGTGTTAAATCCCCGCCCGGCGGCCCCGCGGTGCCGGTGGGAGGTTGGCGGCACGGGGAGCCGCCGGTGCCAGGCCCCCCCCCGCCCCCGGCCTGCGCGCTGGCTCTCGGCCGCCGCCTCGGAAATGGGTCATTCCTGGAGCTCGGTGGAAAACTAGAAAGAGGAGAGCGAGCCAAGAGGCAGCAGGGCCTTGGGAGGGGACGGCCACACCGAAACACGGGGGATGTGGGCGGCGGGGACAATCCTCGGGGCAGCCGGCTGCTCGGCACGCGGTGCTGGTGCGGGGAAGCGGGGCTCTGTGCTCGGGGGGAGCCTCTGCCCCACGGCAGCCCCACACGCGCGGGTGCAGCTCCACCAACTGGGGAAGGGTCACCCCCCCATCCCCTGCTTCTCTCCTCGCTTGTGGTTTCTGCCCCCCCCCCCTCCTTGCAGCCACGAAGCCACCAGCACCCCGTGCTCGCCCCACGCCAGCCTGGCCCCGCAGCCCCAGCCCATGGCCCCCGGACGGCTCCCTCCTCCCCATCGCTCTCCCGTTCGCTCGCTACGTGCGGCGGTTTCGGGATGCTCCCGTGCTCGGCAGAGCCCTGGCCCCACGTCTGCACGTGCATTTCATCCGGCCCCACTCCCAGCCGCCGCCAGCTGCTCCCGGAGGCCCCGCACAAGGCATTAATAACGCAGACGATGGCCCCGGTGTCCCCCCACCCCGGCCTCCCTGTGCCCCTTCCCCAGCTCCTGGCGGTTCTGGGGCTCCAGTCAGAGCCCGTCAGCACTGGCACACGCTGCCCGTGTCACCGAGGTGGGGTGGCATGAGCGGGGACGGAGGGACCGAGGGGAAGGGACAGGGTTTGGCAAAGGCTGAGGTCCCCCCTGCCCTGACTTGCCCCCAGCAGCCCCCCAGCAGCCCCGAGCCAGCAAGCGAAGCCAAGCGCCCGCACAAGCAGAAGGGGAGCGGGGGCACCCAGCATCGCCCCCCCACGAGTCCCAGGCCAGGCCCCATTTTTTGGGAGGGGGGGGACCCCAGCACGGCCCCGTGGTGGATGAGGATGAGCGAGGGACACGGGGCAGCGCTCCCACCCCTCCCCACATATGTGGGACATGCACAGCCCCTGGGCTGGGGGCACACAGGACCTCCCCCCCCCAGGAAACCCCCACAGACTCACTCAAGGCTCCGGGCTTGGGGTCGGGCCCCTTGGCAGGACTGGTGTCACACGGGGACGTGGCCCGCTCCTCCCCGTCCCCCTGCAGCCTGGGGACAGAGCGGGGTTAGGGTGAGCGAGCTGGGGTGCGGCCACCTAGGGACCCCCGGGAGATGGGGACAGCCGGTGCCTGGGGCTCTCCAGGGACCCTGAGGACACCGGTCCCATGGTGGCGGGGGTCCCCAGGGTGTCACATCCCCTTCGGTTTTACTGAGCCTGCCCCACACCGTTCATCAGGCTCCCATGGGTGCCCCCAGCACCCCAACCCAGAGGGAAGCCCCCAGCCCCCACTCACCGGGCCCCAACCCCACCATTCTGGCGAGGTTTCCCCGTAGCCCCCCCCATCCCCATGCCCGCCTGCCTCCCCCCCATCCCCGTGCCCCCCACCACGCCCCATCCCCAGGCACTCACCGGTACTGGAAGGGTGCCACGGTGGCCGTCACGGGCCGGCTGTGCGGGGAGGCCGAGGAGAAACTGATGGCCCCCGACCCGAAGACGGGCACCCTGCTCTGCGAGCCGGCGGGGGGCCCGTCCTCCGCCGCCATCTCAGGGGTCCCCCCCGGCCCCCGCACGGAGCAGCTCAGGGGACGGCGGCCCCCGGGTCCCCGCAGGCCGCTCTCCACGCCAGCCCCTCGGCTGCCCGCCACCCCCTTGCCCACCTCCGGCCACTTCCCGGGGGGCACCGGGGGTCTCTGCCCCCCACGGGGGGGGACGCTGGGGCTGGGGCCCTCGGCCGGCTCATGGCCGGTGGCTCTGGGCTTGGGCTTGAGGCTTTTGGGGCCGGAGGCCAGCCGCGGGGATGAGGCCTGGTGGGAGGCGGGAGGCCCCGGGGTGCTCTGGCGGGCCGGGGGGGCCGCAGCAGGCAGCTTGCTGGGGGGCACGGCGCGCGGCACCGGGATGGCGGAGCCGTAGTGGCCACGGCCAGCCGGGGTGAGGTTGGCCGTCCCGTTCATCCCGGCGAGCAGGCTCCGGCGAGGTGCTGTGGAGGGAGAGGAGAGGGAGGGGGGTGAGCCACGGCACGGGTGATGTCTCCTCCCCATGTCCCCCCCCCAGGGACCCCGGTCTTTTTACCAGCCCCTGTCCCTGTGTCCCCAGGCCCCTATGGCGGGGCCCTGCAGTGAGGCCGCATGGGCACAGACCCGCAGGTAGGGGTTCCCCTCTTGGCCACCCAAAACCATCTCCTGGTCCCCCAAACCACTGGAGACCACCTCCCAGTCACCCACGATGACCTCCCAGTCATCCAGGACCACACTCCGGCCACCCAAGACCACCTTGTGGGCACCCGAGACCGCCTTCCAGCTGGCACAGGGGCCAGCTCCGCCACCCCGTTCCCCGGGCCTTGGACCTGGCCGCACAGCACCGCAATGGACTCACACACACGTGCCCACAGGACCCATCCCACAGCTGCTCCGTGCAGTGTCCGAGCCCCATTCCTGCCCTCCCCAGCCCCAACACCCCCCCGCATGGTGCCACCTGCCCCATCCCTCCCTGCCCCTGCTCCCATCCTGCCCCACGGTGACACCCCAGACGCCGCCCCTGGTCTCTGTTCAGCCTGGGCATCTCCCCAGCTTTGCCACCACTGGTGGCAGGGACGTTCTCACGGTGGCACCGTGTGGAGGAGCTCATCCCTCCCGCAGGCCTGGGGGGCTGCCGAGATGCCGGACTTCGGGCGCTTTGCGTGGGGAGGCAGAGCGGAGCCCGGGGGCAAAATCAGCCGCGGAGCCAAGCTCCAGCTCCAGCCACCCCCACGGGTCCTGGGAACCCCTCTGCGCTGCGGCTCTCCAGGGAAAAATTATATATATATATATATTTTTTTTTTTTCAGGGATGAAGAGATTGGGAACATCTCTGGAAAGGTGGGGAGACGCTGGGGAGGGCGCCTGGGTGCTGCTTGCCCCTGCGAAGGCTGCGTTTTGGGCCGGAGCGGCGAAAACAAGCGGGGCTTTGTGTGGGCGCCGCGCTGGGCGCTGGGTGCGAGCCGACGGAGCCGCTCTCCGTGCACACACAGGCCGCTCTGTTCGCGGCCCGGCCCGCAGCCTGGCTGCCTTTCAAGGCTGAGACGGGCTTCCCCGGAGCGTAAGGACTGCCTGCAGACATTTTGGCAGTCGCACCATCTCCGACACGGCCCTGGATCTGCCTGTGAAGTCCAACCCCAGCCCCGCTGATGGCATCGCTGCGGCTCGGGGCCGGCCGTGCCCTGCTCTGCCCCCCAGGGCTCAGCACCCAGCAGCCAGCACCCAGCACCCAGCCTTTTGCAAAATGCCTTTTGCAGTGCCGGTGGGGTCAACCGTCCCTCCCCGGGGCCAGAGCTGGTGGCTCTCCACCCTCGGAGGCACAAGGCAGCCCTACACAAGCGGCTGAGCCACCGGCCCCACTCCATTTTTTGGCAATTTTCTCCCAACTTTGTCAATTTTTTCCCAGCCAGTAGAGTCGGTCCCAGCACAGTGATTTCCCTGAGCTCCTCTTTATCCAAGTCAGAGGCAAAAAGTTCCCCTAGATGTGTGCTACAATCTTATCATCACCGACACCCCTGTGCATCAGCATCACGCAGCTCCACTTTGGAGCCTGGCACACTCCTGCTCTCAGGGCATTTAGCACCGGAGCTGTAACCGGTTTTTAGAGATTTTTTTGATCTGTTTGCTCCAGCTGGATTTCCTTCATGTGGACACAGCTTCCACCTCTGTCCTCGGAGCCTGCTGGGAGGGCAGCACGAGGCTGCTTCTGCAGCCGAAGCCAAAGCTGCCGTGTTTGCCACAAAAAAATCAATCCTCCTCCTGTTCTCACAGGCTCTGAGGTTTTATAGGGGCAGGCAGTGGCTGCGGGAGGAGGGCTTTGGAGCTGTCCCCTCCCATAGCCCGTGCCTTGGGGTGGGAGGGCACCCATCACTTTGTCCGGCTAACCACGGCGACCCCTTCCAGGCTTCACCCTGATCCGGAGCTCCCCTGGGGATGGGGAGGGCTGGATGCGGCCCCTCTGCCCCGGGTAGCTCTGGCTGCCAGCCGGACCCCTGGCTGGGGACAGGGATGTCCTCACCTGCAGAGCTGCCATGGGACAACCCAAAGCAGCCGGCACCCAGCCAGCCTCGGGAGCAGCCTCCTGCTGTAAGCGGCCTGCCGCAACCTCCCATTATTTTATGAGCAAACACAAATTAAAGTCACTCCTAGGAGATTCAGCACTTTCTTATACCAAGCAAATTATCAGCTTCCCTCTGACTTAGTTTCCAGCCGCCCAAGCGGGGCCGTTCGGGGACGCCGAGCCCCCTGTCCCGTGGGGCCGGTCCCCTCCGTGCGCCCCTGCTCCTCCCGCGGCCACGCTGCCCGGCTAAGCAGGTCACAGCCTGACCTAGATAGAGGCGTCTCCCCCCCACGGCAGGTCCTTTGCAATTAGCTGAAAAGGGAAGGGACTTTCTCCTAATGACAAGGAGCCGCCAGCGCTGCAGGCTCAGCCCCGCATTGGGGTTTGTCCCCCTGGGCAGTGATGGAGCACCCGAAATCTCAGGCAGGTTGGGATGCGCTCCCTGGGGGAGGACGCTCGTCCCAGCTACTGCGGGTCCAGAGCTCAGCACAGGGGTGCTGGGCTGGTGCCCACTGCCTCCAGCGCTGAGCTCCAGGTTTCCCATAATTAGAGACTGTTACACCCAGAGACAAAGTGGTTGCTGATCCTTTCGGACGAGGCAGCCCACGGAGAAAGGAGCAAAAAGAAACAGCCCTGGCTGAGCCGTGTCCTTCATCCCAGGACAAACGCGAACCAGCACATCCCCGAAGGCATCTCTTTCAAAGAGGCATCTGTTGTGCTCGGGGCTTGAGCTACTTGCTTGGAGCAGAGTCAAAGCACACCTCACACCTGCGGTTAGGGCAGGCAGGAATGAACACACGGACCCGGAGGCTCAGCCCCATTTCACGTCCCTCGCTTCACACATGTTGTGGGGCACGCGAGCGTCTCAGCCCCCTCGCAGCTGTGCTGGGATCAAACCCTTCCCCGTGCCCGGGATGGCTGTGGCAGGGGTCTCAGCACGGGCACTCAGCGATGCAAAGAGACATTAAACCCTTCAGCCTCTGCTGGGCTCTCACTGCCACTCTGTGCCTCAGTTTCCCCACCCTGACACAGCTCCAGAGCAAACCCCACAACCCTGGGGTGTCCCCAAGGTGTCCTGACCTGTGCCCCGCGTTCGCAGCCATTTGCGTCCACCCACGGCGTCCTCCAGTTTGCTCCCTCCGACGGGAAGCAGCGGCTGCCGCAGCGATTGTGCAGAGTTGCCACAAATCCCCCAAATCCTCCCCGGTGGGCACGGGGAATCCTCTTGGGAGGACATTTGCAGCCCAGCTCAGACGGGCCAGGCTGCGGAGCCCAGCCGGCCGCGCTGGGGGTGGAGATGCCCCGTGCCCACAGGGCCCAGACCTCAAATCCTACAGCGTGGGAGCGACCGGGACCGGCCCCGTGCAGACCCTCCCGGCACGACGCTGCTGCCCCTCGAAGCCGCTCCCCACAGCCCCGGGCAGGATCCGGCCCCGAGCTGCCTCCGGGGATGGCGCTGCTCCAACGCAGCCTCCTCCCCGGCACGCTCAGGAAGGATGACAAAGAAAAGGCTCCTTGTGACACAAGGGACATAAAACTTTCCTAAGAGAAACAGAGGGGAGCAGGGAGAGAAAGGAGCCTTCAGAGGGGAACAAGCTGCCCATTCAGCCTCCAGCCCCCGCGCCGCAGCCGAGACCTGGCCTGCCCCCGGCCGGGTGTCAGCGCGTGGGACATTGCCACCGCCCGCACTGCGGGGACCCGCGCTGCCCGCTCGCTGCCGGGGGTCTCGCTGCGCCGAGGGGCCGTACCCAGGGCTCGGTGCCACGGAGAGGGGGCTTCCGGCTCGAAAGCACAGCAGGGACCGGAGCGAGCAGAGCAGAGCGGTGCAAGCGGAGCCCCAGCAAGGCAGAGCTGGGGGTGGTCGGGGGTCAGCACAGCCCGAGCCCCCCCTGGAGCCAGGATCTTGTGTGCAACAGCATCTCAGCGGGCAGCTTGTCTGGCATGGGCTTGGGCACGGGCACAGGCATGGGCACGGGCAGCAGGAGGGTGGGAGGGTGCCCGGGTGGCCCGAGCTCTGCCCGTCCTGGCCTCATCCCCACCCCACAATGCAGGGGGTTTGGGGCGGCTTTGCTGAGCTGGGGGAGCTGCCGAGGGGAGGGAAGAGCGGCGTGCGGGTGCAGGAGGAGGATGAAACCGGCTGGTGTTAGAGCAGAGCCGGCCGGGGGAGCCGCAGCACTAAGCTGTCCTTTAGCCACGCCGTGGCAATCCCATTAGGCACTTAACCCACTTTAATAAAACCTTGCTGTTAGCGAAGTTTAGCTCTGCACAGACCGCAGCAGCCTCTGCCGCCGACAACCCGGTGCAGTGAGACCGAGCCCTGCCCAGGCTGGGCACAAATCCTGCGGGTGCTGAGCCCTGCCAGGCGCCCCGATACTGGAGGCCCCCTGTTTATGGCCTCCGGATACCGGAGGCTATTGGGGTCTCTGGGGACGTGTCCCCCGGCTGCTCCAGGCGATGCCAGCCCCTCGCAGGCCTTTAATTGGTGCCATTAACCCCAAAACTGCGACCCGCGGGTGTGACACCCCCCGAGCCCATGCGGGTGCCGGGGGGCGCAGATGTCCCTGTGCAGCCCCCGGCGGGGGGGGGACACGGGGGCTGCCCCTGGCAGCGTGTCCGTGGGTCGCGATCGGCCTCGTGGGCGGGGGGTGTCGGAGGGGACAGGGGGTGTCGGGGGGGGACAGGGGTTGGGGGGGTCAGGGGGGCTGCGGGAGCGCGGAGCCGGGAGCGCCGTGCCCGCTGCGCGTCCCCGCGGCCGTTCAGGAGGCGCCGGCGCTGGACAGCTCCGGGCCGGCCCCGCGGCGCCGCCCCCCCCCCAAAAAAAAATGGGGCTCCCCCCTCCGTTCCCCCCCCCAAAACCACAGGGGGCTCCTCCCGAGAACCTCCCCCCCCCATGGCCACCGGTGTCGGGGCTGCCGCTTCGCCAACCTGCGAGAGGCCAGGAGCTGCCCACAGCACCCGCTGCCTCCCCCCGACCCACCGGGTGCCTCAGCATCCAGCACCTCCTGGGGGCTCCGAACCCCCCTCCCCCAAAGAAAAGCTCTCCCTCGTGGTGTCCCCCCCAGGCCGGGGACCCCCACGCCGTGTCCCGGAGCCGTCGTGCAGCCGAGGCACACGCGATGCTCTCGGGGAGGGCCGAAAGCGAACAGCTGAGGATGGGGAGCGCAGCCTGGCCAGGCCGCATCCGGATCACCCTGTCTGGGTCCTGCTCCCCGGGGCCCATCGCAGCGTTTGGCCCCAGCCCCGGGACCTGACGGGCTGCAGACCGGGCCCGGCTGCAGAGCCAGGAAGCTTCTTGCTCGCTCCTCGGGGTTTTGAGCAAGAGCAGATGTCGCAGCGCCTGCGTGCGTGTCCTCGCCGGGTCCAGCAACGCCGGGCGGAAACGGCCCCCCCAGCGCTCAGCCCCGAAGCCTGGAGGCACCCGGCGCTTTTTGGCTTTGGGGACCCGGCCCCGGGAAGCCGCAGCTGTGCGGAGAGCTGCTAAAGGCATCAACTCGGCCGTGCTTGCGTGCGTACGCGTGCGGTGGGACAGCTGCGCTCACCTCCCCGCCCCGGCACGGGCTGCGATTCCCCGGCGCTCGGCTCAGCTCCCCGGGCGCACCGCAGGCTGCGCTGGGCTAAGCCAAAGGTCGTTCGTCCCCCCAAGGTGGGCCAAGGATTTCAGAAGCGCTGCGGGGTGGGCGAGCTGCGTAATGCTGGGGAAGCAGCAGCGCAGGGGTCGGGGTGCCAGGTCCCCGAGGGCAGCTTTAATCCATCAGGGAACAGAGCCGGAGCTGGGCCGCCACCGCTGCGCTCTCCGCAAAGCCCCCCCGTGCCTTAAAGCTGCCGTTTGCACCCAGCGGCACCGCTCCGGGTGCTGAACAGAGCAAGGGGACGCTGTGCTGGGGCTCAGATTCCCAAATGGCCCCCCATGAACCCCCTGCTCCCACCGAGCCCCTGGGCGTGCAGCGAGGCTGCGCCCCCTGCATCTCCAAGCACCTGATCCCCTGGGGACCATTCCCACCGTGCGCAACGCTTATCGGGCTGGTGTTACCTGGGCACGTGGGATGGGATCTCCCACCATAACGCCCCCCTACCATAAACACGCAGCTCTTGCAGCAGGGACTTGCCCTGACCCCACCCCCATGTGCCCGGCGGCCCCACTGCGCGTTGCTCGGCCCCCAAACCCAGGCAGCCCTCACCCTGCCTGGGACGGGCTCCCCGGGACAGGCGGGCATCTGCAATGGAAAGCAAAAGCCCCGGGGAGCCCTTAATGGGATGAGTGGATTTTCCAGTGAGCTGCAAATCCGCAGGGGCCGCGAGTGCCACGCAAACACCTCATTACCCAGGTATTAACGTGGGTTTCGCTGCGTTTGCTGTTTGGAGCGCAAGCAGCCAGGCTGCCCTCCCAGCTTCAAACCGATCACCGCGGTTGCTAGACTGTGGGTCCATTGCTCATGGAGGAGGATCAGCTTTCCTGGAGGAGAGCCTGAGCATCCCCCAAGCATCCCCTGAGCATCCCCCGAGCATCCTGCCTGCCCGCAGCGAGGAGAGCCGTGCTCCAGCTTCCTCCCTTTCCCCCTGTGGCATAGATGTCTCCCCTGGAAAGAGCCCAGAGAGGGAGAGGGGAGAGAAAAGCAAGGAAAATCGTGGGGGGGGATGGAGGAAGGGGTGGAGGAGAAGCCATGAGTCAATGCCCAGCCCCACGCCGAGGGAGTTTCCGCTGCCCTGCTGCCGGAGGTGACGCGGCCCGGCCGCATCCGCACCGTGGGGCTGTGTCCGGTGACAGCCGAGGATGAGGATGGAGACGACCACAGCCTCGCTGGGCTCTGCACCCCCGTGCCCCCACCCTGACGGCCCAGCCTCCTGCTGAGAGTGGCTGTGCCAGGTGCCCCGGGGTGCCCAGAGCCCCAAAACCCAGCCCCTGCGGCTCCCACGAGGCCACCACGGGGTTGTCCCCGCCTGGGTGGCCGCATCAGGATGTGGTTTTGGTGGCAGCGCGTGGGAAAGCCCTGCCCAGCACGGCCCACTGCCCACCAGCAGGGGCATAGGGGAAAGGCGGCCGGCACCAGGGAAAATCAGGGAATCGGGGAAATCACAGAATGGTTGGGTCAGAAGGGACCTTAAAGCCCACCTGCTTCCAGCCCCCTGCCATGGGCACAACGCCTCCCCCAGCCCCGGCTGCCCCCAGCCCCATCCAGCTGCCAGCTCACGTCCAGTATTTCTGCCACCAATGTCCCCAAGCCGTTCTCTGCAGGGCCACCCCCAGCCCGTGTGGGCATCACCCTGACCCCGGGGACGCCTGCAGCCCGAACCCACACCCAGCTCCCACCCCAAACCCGCCCTCTGCAGCACTGTGCAGACCGGCAGAGCCTCATTCCCACATCCCAGAGGGAAGAGGATGCCAAGACGCCAGTGCCACCACCCCAGGGGGGCTCCTGGGCAATGAGCATGGTGGCTTGTCCCCACCTGCCCCCTCCTCACGCAATGCCTGGAGGTACCCTAGCCCCAGGTGCCTCCAGGGCTGCATCCAGGGTCCTGGATCCATCCCCTCCACGGCTGAACCCCGCTCTGGGGGCCACGCTGTAAATCACAGAGGGTGAAAGCCCCAATGGGTGCGCAGCATCCCCCCGTGGGGCTGCACCAAGGCTGTGAACCCAGGGGTTAATCCGGCTGTGCCCAAATTTCCATGCCCCTGAAGCCCTCGCTCAGGCAGCACAAAGCTCGTCAGGGGCCACTTGCTAATGAGCAGGGCTCAGGACCCTCCCTCAACCCCGGGGAGTGGTCAGGAGCCACTGGGGTGGGTTTGTGCCCCACCTGGGAGCATTCAAGGAGGACCCATGGGCTTTGCCAAGTTTGCTGCCAACCTGCAAGATGTGCCTCAGCTTCCCCATGTGATGCCTGCAGAAATGCCGGGGCTGTCAGCCGAGCCACCGCCTGCACCCGCGTCCCACAACAGGTCCTGGCCCCCCAGGAATCATTTCTGAGCACACGCAGGGGCTGGCGCTTCCCAGGCCTGACCCCAGGAGCCTGGGGACTGATGCTGCTCCCCATGTGCCCTGGGTGGGAGGCAGGGGGAGAACGGGGACACCTGGCCCCGGTCCCACTCATCCCCTGCGGGGCCCAGCCCCACTGCAGCCCAGGGCCGGAAACACCTTTTTCCTGTCCGTGGGCAGGAAAAGCTCCCAGCTCAGATATTTATACCCCGCTGCCCCGTGGGGCCGGCCCCACCTCCCCGCAGCAGCCCTGGCCGCACCCCCAGCCCCGCTCCAGGCCCCACCACCCCCCGGCCTCATCCTCGCTCCCATTCCCTTCCTTGTCCCCATTCCTGTCCCCGTTCCCGTTTTTATGGCTCCCTGCACACCGGGACTCACCTGGACCCCCCCCAGCACAGAGGACGAGGCCTGGATCCCACCCTGGGACCCAAACGACGGGGGGGACCCAGCCCCCAGCCTGCCCCCCCTACACCCCACACCCCGCACCGCAGGGCCGTGTCGGATGGGGAGCGATGCCCGGGGGGAAACTGAGGCAGGGGCAGGGCCGGGGGGTGGCGAGCCAGGAGCAGGCTGCGAGCCCAGGGGCCGCATCGAGCCCAGGGCTCAGGAATTGGGGCGATACCGGGCGAGCGAGGGGGGCAGCGGCGGGACTTCGCCCCCACTGCTGGGAATTTGGGTGCCCACGTCCTGCGTTGCTGCCCCTCTCCAAAACGCCCTGCAGGGGTGCGGGGCTGCTCGGACGTCCGCCGGGAGCCCTCCGAGCCGCAGCAGCACTCCCGGCCACGCGTGGGCTCCTGGCTTCCCTCCCAGCTGGGATTTTCCGAGGTGAGACCCCGGAGAGCGGCGAACGCGTGCCGTGGGCGTCCATGCCCAGGACGCTTCGCCTACCCCTGCGCAGGGCTCGCACCCATTTCGGAGGTGCGGAGCCGCACTCGGAGCCCGCCCGAACCCTGCGGGCCCCCCGGTGCTGAGCCGGGATCCTCCGGTGCCACCGGGAGCCGTCTGACCGCAGCGGGGCCGGGGACACCGAGACCCAGCGCCACGAAGTCCCCGCTGCCCTCCGGCTGTCCCGGCCCCGTGCCTCGGTTTCCCCACTCGCTTCCTGCGGCTCCCCCGGGAGACCCCGAGCCGGGGACAGGCGACAGCGGGAGGGGGGCACCGGGACACGGGAGGAAGGGACCCCCGGCACCGGCCGGGCCGGGCTGAAGGAACGGGACCCCCGGGGGACCCTGCCCCGACAGCCCCGTGTCCCCTGGGTGTCCCCTCCTGGGTGTCCCCTCGGGGATGTCCCCCCCCGGGGCGTCCCCCCCCGGCCCCCCAGCACTCACCGCCGCCGCCCGGCCCCGCTCAGCTCCCGGCGCCGCCTCCCCAGCGGCAGCGGCGCGGACTCGAAGCGAGCGCCGGGCCCGGGGAGCGGCGGGGAGGAGCCGCGCAGGCCCGGCCCCCCCCGGCCCGCCGCAGGACGGCCCCGAGCACGGGGGGGGTGGGGGCAACGAGCCGGGGGGGGGGGCAGCACCACGGCGCCCCAGGAGCCCGCACCCCACGGGTTCCCCCCCGCCACGAATCCCCCTCCCACGGGTCCCCCCCCCCCCCGGGACCCTCCGCTCCCCCAGGACCCCCTCCATACGCCCCCCCCCCCCCCACGGGTCCCCCCCACGCCCCGTTCCCCCGAGCCCCCCCAAACGCCCCCGCCTCTACGGAACCCCCCACGGGGCCCACACCCCAAGGGTCCACCACGCTTGTCGCCCCCCCCAAGTCCCCCCCCATGACCCCCGCCCCCCGAGCCCGCACCCTCAGGACCCCCCGCGCTCTTCACTCGCCCCCCCCCCGGAACTCCCCCCCCCCGCACCCCTCAGACCCCCCCCCCGTCCCCCCATGCCCTCCCCCCCACGAGTCCCCCCCCCCCTTTCCACGGAGCCCGCACCCCCCATGATCCCCCCCCCCCCGGAGCTCCCCCCCCCTTCCCACCCCCCTCCGCCCCCCCTCCACCCCCCGCCCCCTTCCCCGCCCCTCCCCGCCCTCCCCCCCCCCCCCACCCGCCGCAGCAGCCATGGCGGCGGGGCCGGCCCGGGATACGGCGACGGCCACGGGGGGGGCGGCTGCGGCCCCCTTCTCGCTGCTCCACCTGCACCTGGAGCTGGGGGTCGCCTTCGGCTCGGGGGGGGGCGCGGGGCGGCTGCGGGGGGCGGCGCGCTTGGAGCTGCGCTGCCTGCGCCCGGGGGGCCGGGCCCTGGTGCTGGACTCGCACCCGACGCTGGAGGTGCGGGGGGCGACCCTGCTGCCCGCCCCCCCCGGGGCCGAGAGCGAGGCCGATGGCGGCGGAGGCCGGGAGCTGCCCTTCGAGAGCCTCCCGTTCGCCAGCTACGGCTCGGCGCTGAGCCTCGCCCTGCCCCGGGAGCCGCGGCCCGGGCAGCTGCTGGCCGTGCGCATCGACTACGAGGCGGGCGAGGGGCCCGGGGTGAGCGGGGGGGCGAGGGGCCGGGGAGGGTCCGCAGAGGGGGCTCGGGGACGCGGGGACGGCTCCCACCCCGTCCCGAAGGCGGCCGGCGTGGGGCGAGCCGGGGACCGAGGTGGGCTCCGGGTGGCGAGCGGACGCCCGCCGCCCCCTCACCGCCGTGCTGTTCCCCCTGTGCTGCAGATGTCGTGGCTGGCCTCCTCCCAGACCGCCCAGAAGGAGAAGCCTTTCCTCTATACCTCTGGCTTCCCTGTGCTCAACAGGTCCTTCTTCCCCGGCTTCCACACCCCGGGCACGAAGAGCACCTACTCGGCACGGGTCCAGGTAAAGCCCCGCCGCTCACAGCGCTGTCTCTTGTCTCTCGCCAGGTGTGCTGGCTCACCCCCGAGCAGACAGCGGGGAAGCAGAAGCCCTTTATGTACACTCAAGGCCAGGCCGTCCTGAATAGATCCTTTTTCCCTGGCTTTGACACTCCAGCAGTTAAATGCACATACTCGGCCACGGTGCAGGTAAGCGGCTCCCCGGGAGGGGCGCGGGGCACAAACCCCGCCGCCTTCCCGAAGCTCTCCTAGAGCAAAGCCCTCGCCGTGCTCCCGTCCGGAGGTGCTCGAGGGGCAGGAAGCCGCCGGCTTCCCGCAGGATGCCCCGGACGCGTTCGGGTGCTGCAGGACTGCTGCCCGGAGCCCGTGCGGCCGCAGGTTCGAGACGATTTGGAGCATTACGCTCCAAATCCCCCCTGCAGGCCCCCAGCAGAGAAGGCAGTGACAAATATTTAGCTTGTACTTTATTTTCCTCTACAAGTACGCCCGGCCCGAGTCGCTCCTCTCGCCTTTCCCCACCCTTCCCCAGCCACCGCTGCGGCCTCTGGTTTGTGCATGACAGCGGGTGCGTGCCGGGCGATGTGCTGAAAGCTTTTGCCTCCGAGCAGGACGCTGCTAAAATGCTCTGTGCTTGATGCCAAAATGCCAGTGAGCAGCTGGGATTAGCTGGGTGCTTGAACCTCTCGGGTCTCCTCGTGGGGATGCAGCTGCCTGAGTAATTCCTCTGAATTGTTAACGTGGAAAACCCAGCTTGGTCCCCTAGCAGGCGGCAGGTGCCTTCCCCTTTTTGTTTAGCCCCAAACCAAGTCGCTCACACCCAGGTCCGTCCCCTCTCCTGGGGGAGCGCAGCCAGCAGCAGCGCTGCTGGGGGGTGAGGGATGCTGCTGGGGGCTGTAACGCTGATGGTACACCGAGGCCGTGGCATCGGCTGGTGATGCAGGAATTTATTTTTCTCCCCCTTGCTCTAAATTCTTCCCTGAAAGTTGGAGCAAAGCTCCCTCCTGAAGGGCGAGCACAGGGCTCATGTGTTGGAAAACCCCGGTGCAGGGATCGGTGCCGCAGGAACCGTGCTCTCCCCAGCACCGCCAGGCTCACCTCCTGCCTGTCCCGCAGCCACCGGGCTGGCGGAGCCACTGCGGAGCTTACTGGGGCCTGATGAACCGGGATAACGAGCTGTTGTGCAAGGACGGGGAGGAGAGCTGCTTTCTGTAGGGCACGTGCTGATTCCTGCCTTCCTGTTCTGCTCCCCGCTGCGCCCCTGCACCCTGCAGCACCAGGGCTCACCGTGTGCCTCTGTTGCTGTGTTGCTGTGCTCAGCCGCTTTGTCCCAAATGCTGTGGTGCAGAAGGGATGGTTGCGAGCAGCACGGCTGGCGGGGGTTTGGCGCTGGGGACACGTAGTGGGGTCCCCAGCCGGGCTGGATGACACCCCGCTTCGTGCAGCGCAGATCTGATGGACGTTTTGTCCATGTTTCCAGGTCCCCGAGGGCTTCACGGCGGTGATGAGCGCCACAACCTGGGAGAAGCAGAAAGACAACACCTTCGTCTTCAAGATGGACCATCCCATCCCCTCCTACCTGATCGCCCTGGCTGTTGGGGACATCGTGTCTGCTGAAGTTGGCCCAAGGTAAGCGCCTGCAGAAGCAACCTGTGCATTAAGTCACGGCCGTGGGAGCCACCGCTTGCTGTGGAGCCCAGGAGGAGTCCTGGGCAGCGCTTTGTGTCAGCCCTGTGCACGTGGGAAAGGGCAGCGCATGCCCACCGCCAAGCAAAGGTCCCACATCTCTTCCCCAGGCTGGTCGTTGGAGCTCCCGGCTGCTCCAGCAGCCATATAAAAGCCCTTTGGCATTCGGACTAGGAAAGAGATTGCAACAGTTGGACTCTCGTTTGCTTTGTTTACCACCAGGCTTTTATGTTGTCGCAGAATAAACACGTGCGGTTATTGTCTGATGAAGCAACAGGGTGAAAGTCCCCTCATGGTTAACGCTTCCTCTTGTTGGCACTGGCCAAGCACATGACTTGCAGGAGGTCTCCGCCTGCGCGACGATTGTCCTGCAGGGTCCCCCGGTGCTGCCTCCTCCTGCTGCAGACACAATGCACTGATCAGGGCAGGGTGGGGGGATCTCTTTGGGGGCACCTGCTCGGCTCTGGACGAGGCCCCGACTCAGAGGGGTCACTCAGTGGGGCCGAATGCCCCCCGAAGTCCCCGCTCCTCGGCGTCCAGAGGGACCCCCTTCCCTTGCTCGGTCTGAGCTCTGTTGGTCTCTGCAGGAGCCGTGTCTGGGCCGAGCCCTGCCTGATCGAGGCTGCTAAGAAGGAGTACGACGGGGTGATCGAGGAGTTCCTGGCCGTGGGCGAGAAACTCTTTGGACCCTATGTTTGGGGCAGGTATGAGGGGCCCTGTTCCTTGGGGCAGGGGATGGAGCATCCCCCGGCCCTGGGCCGCGGCTGCAGGCAGAGGTGGCTCTGTACCGAGCCGCCAGCTCTTCCCTGCCAGGTACGACGTCCTGTTCATGCCGCCCTCGTTCCCCTTCGGCGGGATGGAGAACCCCTGCATCACCTTCGTGACGCCCTGCCTGCTGGCCGGGGACCGTTCCCTGGTGGACGTCATCATCCACGAGATCTCCCACAGCTGGTTTGGCAACCTGGTCACCAACGCCACCTGGGGCGAGTTCTGGCTGAACGAGGGCTTCACCATGTATGCCCAGAGGCGCATTTCCACCGAGGTCTACGGTGCGTGGCCGTGCCCGGGGTCTGCGGGCAGCCGGGTTTTGGGGTCTGTGGAGGCTCTGCGCCTGCCTCCGAGAGCTGCACGTGGGACCAGGGCCCGTACCGCATCCTGCAGGAGACGAACAGCGCTCTGCCAAGCACCGGGGTTTCTTGTTAACAGCAACCAAACTCGTGTCAGGCGTGGATGGAGCCGCCACATCCCCGTAGCAGGGACGTGGGGCGCTGCCGGGCTGGGGAGCAGCGATCTCGCCCAGCCTCACCTTTCCTTTGCCCTCCCAGCTCCCTGGCAGCGTGACCTCTGGCTAACCCAGGGCTGCGCTGCTGCGCTTCCCACCCAAATGCCTCCTTCCCCCAGCGACGGGGCTGGCCCGGCAGCTGCTCCCCCAGCCAGCAAGGCTCACTCCGCTTGCCCCTTGTAGCAGCACCCATCACCTTCTCACCGCGTGGGGCAGGAACGCGAAGCGTGCGGGTCGGGGTCTCCAAACGCCTCCATTTGTCCCCGCCAGGTTCAGCCTACACCTGCCTGGAGGCTGCCACGGGCAGGGCCCTGCTGCGCCAGCACATGGACAACACCGGGGAGGACCATCCGCTCAACAAGCTCCGGGTGGTGATCGAGCCAGGTCCGTGGGAGCCCCCGTGGGTGGTGCTGGTGGTGCCCGAGGCTGCGCAGGGCTGTGCTCCGTGCGGAAAGCGTGAATCCGCGTGCGCCGCTCGTTTTGCAGAGCAGCAGGTCGGTTGTGAGCGGTTTCCCTTCTCCCCTGCCAGGCGTCAACCCGGACGACACGTACAACGAGACTCCCTACGAGAAGGGGTTCTGCTTCGTCAGCTACCTGGCGCATCTCGTGGGGGACCAGGGCAAGTTCGACGCCTTCCTGCAGGTAGGCGGAGGGACGGCGCGCCCGTGCTGGGGAGCTTGGGGCAAACTGGGGCTGGGCGACACGAAATGCTGCGGTGGGAGGAAGGAACACGGGGAGCCGGGAAGGAAGGGCTGAGCTGGGTGGGTGAGGAGAGGGGGGAACAGAGGTGGTCCCAGGGGGGTGACAAGGGTTGAGCGTGGCAGCAGATGGAGGGGGTGTTAGGGGATGTGCTGGGGGAAGGCAGCGAGCATGCATGGCAACCCACCCCGGCTGTCCCCACAGGCCTACGTGGAGCGGTTCAAGTTCCAGAGCATCACAGCAGATGATGCCCTCAATTTCTTCCTGGAATACTTCCCCGAGCTGAAGAAGCAAGGCGTGGACTCGCTCCCAGGTCAGTGGCGGCTGCCAGGCCCTGGGCACTGCTCTGCAGCACAGCCCTCGGCGGTCCCAGAGCCTTCTTCCACCTGAGCATGGAGAGCTGCTGAGCCTGGCTCTGGGGATGATGAGAGCTTGGCAAGAGCACTGCTGTGTCTACTGCCTCCTCTCCGCTGGGCTTTTCTTCTGGCACTGGTCTCGCTGCAGACCACGTGTGTGTTAACTCCTGTGCTCAGCGGGGACGGGGCTCAGCCCTGCCCGGTGCCAAAGCCCGTGCCTGGTGTGAGCTTCGTGGGGCTGCCGCCGCTGAGGTGCAAACCGAGCCCTGCCCAGGTGGGGCCCCCCCCAGCTCTCCCTCCCTGCCTCACCGCAGGCTTGGAGTTCGATCGCTGGCTGAACACGCCGGGCTGGCCGCCCTTCCTGCCCGACCTCTCCCCGGGGCAACAGCTGATGAAGCCGGCGGACGAGCTGGCGGAGCTGTGGGCAGCCGACAGCTTGAACGTGGAGGCGATCGAAGCCGTGGACATCGCGGCCTGGAAGACGTACCAGCTGGTCTACTTCCTGGACCAGCTCCTGCAGAAGTCGCCCCTACCCGAAGGTGAGGGCCTGGCGCCCAGGGGAAACCCAGGGTGGCATCACACGTGGCCCAGGCTGTTGGCCGGGGATGTGAGGGCATCACCAGGACGTGTTGGTGCACATCAGTTGGGGATGTCCCCTGGGGACACGTGTGTGGTGGCAGCACAGAGCCCAGCCGTCCCCAGGCTGGCTTGGCCGTGGTGTCACCACCTGCGTTCGCCTCTCCTCGCCCCCGCTGCCGAGCGAGCGCTGCACCCGCACGGCCTCACCCAGCCCTGGGGTGCCGGGGAGCCCGGGGCCGGGAGGATTCGCAGCGGGGCCAGGGTGAGCTCCGGGGCCCCGTGGGAGCAGAGGCGATCGTTCTCTCTCCCAGGCAATGTGGAGAGGCTGAGCGCGATGTACCCGAAGATCTCCAAGGCCCAGAACGCCGAGCTGCGGCTGCGCTGGTGCCAGATCATCCTCAAGAACAACCACGAGTCCGAGTACAGCAAGGTCAAGGACTTCCTCCACAGCCAGGTTTGTCCCATCCCTCTGAGGGGACGAGGGTGACACCGGGGGGATGCAGGACCCCCTGGTCAGCCCCAGCCCTCCCCCTGCTGCAGTGGAGGTGGCTGGGGCCCGACCGCGTCTCTCTCCGGCAGGGGAAGCAGAAGTACACCCTGCCCCTGTACCGCGCCATGTGGGGCGGCTCGGAGGCAGCCCGGGCGCTGGCCGTGGAAACCTTCTCGGCCACGGCCGCCCAGCTCCACGTCAACGTCCAGAACTACGTCAAGAAGATCCTGGGCTTGGAGGGGGCAGAGAAGGCGTGAGCGGAGAACGGGGTGCTCCTGCCCTTGCCCACCTGGGGCGCTTCCTCTGGGGCAAGCCCTCAGTGAGGTCTCACTGCACATATTTCCTTATTAAATTTTATAATTTTTACCTTTTTGTGCTTTAAGTATTTCCAGCAGTCCCTGTGCAGCTTCAGCATGAGTTTGTGCTCCTCCCGGCCAGGAACCATCCCGAGGCCCCCAGGGTTTACCTGGAGGGATGGGCCTGGTACGGAGGCCTCTGGTCCTCTGCTGGGGGCCCGGGGGTCCCTGCATCACCTTGGGATGCTGCCCCCCGCCCCGGCTTCAGCCCCACCCTGCCCCGTGCCCTGCAGAAAATGAGGTGGGACTTGTTCTCCTGCAGGGCTCCGTGTGGCTGCAGCTGTGAGCCCTGCCTTTCTCCGCCTGTCTCTTCTGGAGCTGGGGTCTGCGTCCCCGTGTAGGCTGTGCCTCCTCTCCCTGGGGCTCAGTTTGGGGCTGGGGAGGGCAGGATGCGTCCCTGCTGTGCCACCTCTGCCCTGGGCAGAACAGGGCCCTGCCACGGGCCAGCAGCACGACAAACCCCACAGATTTGTGAGCAAACAGGGAACTTAGTGTGGGAGCTGCCATCCAGCCTCGGTGCAGGGATCAGGGATGGAGCCTGGCCCCACGGACCTGCGGTGCAGGAGCAGCAGCTGGGTCAAGACCATCCCCTAAGCCTGGCCCTTAGATGCAGGGAGCGACTCTAACAGATTTCTGAGCAGCAGCGTAATGGCTGTGGGGGCTCCAGCCCAGGCGCAGCCTAATGGGCTTTTAGACAGAGGCGTTCCATCAGGAGAAGAACCGTCTGCTCTGGTGAGCAGCCAGGCGCTGACAGCAAACCGCATGGCAAGGGGCAGCGAACCCGAGCTGACACGTACACGGTGCTGCACGGAAGCGGCTGTGGGTGTTTTGCTGGGGTAACTCCCACAGAGGCTGGACAATGATGGAATGACAATGACATGATTTAAGCGCTTTACAGAGCCAATGTGGCCTACACAGGGAGACTGCAGGAACAGGACAAGGAGCAAGCTCGAAAGCGATGTAGATACTTGTCCCCACCAAGTGCAAGACCAAGAGCACGTTCCCTGAAGCCAAATTCCAACACAAAGCTGCCAAGGGCCACGCCAGCACCATGAACCCTGGGATCCTGCTGGCCACAAAGGCCCCCGAGGCCAGTGGCTGGACAGGGTGCGCTACGGTGGAGCTGGGAGCACTCGACTGCCTTAGGAAGCACAAACCCAGCCTTGCTGGAGCTCACCCTGCTCAAGTGCCTTGGGAAGCAGCTGTTTGCTGCAGCTCCTGCAGGAGCTTTGTGCAGAGGACAGCCAGAGGTGCACCTAAGGGGATGGCAGCACCGTTCCCTTTGGGCTGTGCACCCCTTGCTCCTGGGGGGGAGGTCAGCCCGCGCCCCACGAGCAGCTCTGGCACCTCCTGGCCTCCTTCCCCCTGCCCCAGGAGGGCACAGGCTCGGGCTGGGCAGCGCCAGCCTTGCCCGCCAGCAGCCCACGGCTCCTCTTTGTGCTGGCTGCAATTCCCAGCTCCCTGCACAACAGCAGCCCAGAGGCAAAGCACAAAACAACAGAGCAGCTCCATTGCCTGCAGTTTTTCAGCCAATATACCCCACTGATGCAAGTCTGACCAAGCACTGAGGTCACTGGAGCATACACCCAGGCTAAGCCAAAACCACCTCCGAAACAAAGACGCCTGCAGCGCCCAGCTCTGAGGGTACAGAGCGCACATTTCATCGCTGATGTGCTCAGAAATAAACTCCAAACCCCAAATCATTGGAGAAAATAGTCAAAGGGGCTGGCTGAAGTCACGGATGAAGTCACCTTCCTCACCAGGCTGTGCATCTTTGGAAAATGGGTGTCCTCTAGTGGATTCAGCTTTGCTGAAAATCACTTTTAGTATTATTACTTGTCGCTTATAACCTGCTCCATTAGCAACCCTGCTTTCCCAGGGAAAATGTAGATCATTGGCACAATTAACATAACCCCTGACAAGAGACTTCATTAGCTCTGAGGCATCTGGAAATAATCCCCCAGGCTGAAAAAGACTCCTTGGCTCTCAGATATATCTGCCACCTCTGGTCGGACTCACCTGAGCAAGCCCTCAGCTGGGATCAAGTGGTCCACAAAGCAGTTCCCTTGGATTAAGTAAAACTACAGCTTCTCCTCTGCACAGAGACCGCAATGCCCTCAGCATACCGAAACACGTGTGCATGTAGTGCTACAGGACGTCGATGAGGAGCTCACACCTCGCACTGGGCCAGGAACTGACACCCTGAGTACAGCCACAAGGGCTGCAGCTCCCAGGTGGGCTCCTCAGCTGCTCCAGCTGCAGTCAGCTCTTGCCCTTTCAAGAAGCCCAGAAGAGTAGCACTACCTCTGGGCTGCCTTCTGCTTCGCACGCATTTCTCAGGCAGCAAGAAAGGGAGCGTAAACCCGCCCCGTGAATCTCCTCCACCCAACCGCCAGCTACTGCTAACGCATGTGGCTGGGCTTCGACCTGCTGTGCTGCTTCCTCCCGGTCCCGCTGGGTGGATGGGGATGGGAGTTTGTGGTCCCAGGACCTCTACATGCTGCTGCGACGTAAGGCAAGACAAGATGTTGATCCTCAGCCTCTGTCCCTCCCTCTTCTGGGCTGTCTCGGTGGCTCTCAGCAGGGCAGGGGAGCAGCTTGGTCAGCAGACATTTAACCACCAGCTGATGCCCTCCCAAGCTGCACAACTGAGGTAAAAGCTTCTCTGTCCCCTCTGCAGTGCAAGAAGCATCCTGCACGGCCGGGGGCTGCAGCAGGGAGGGAAGAGCAGCTGCATCTGAACTGGCTGGGAAGGGCGCGCTGCCATCACTCACCTTCCTGCAACGAAGACACTTCAGCGTAAAATTAGTAACAAGCTGTAGCACAGACATTTATTTTTTAACAAAGTGACCTTCATCAAGCTAAGAGTTCTTGTCGCTTAATTTTCTCCAAAATGAAAGCCAAGTCAATCGTGTAATGCAGGGAGATGATGTTAACTCTTTATTAATATACTGATATTGAAAGGCTTAGTGAGACAGGATTAATGGATTTGATGGTCAGAAAGGAACGCTGTAATCTTCTAGTTTGACCTGCAGCAGAGCATAGGCCTGGACTTCCTGCAGCCCACCAATCCAGGCAGTTGCAAAAGGGCTTATCTTTTAATCCATGCCATGGGGAGTCTCTGAAAAGTCACTACAGTCTGGCCCAACAGTCAGCTTCACTGCTAACACCACGCTCTCTGTTTCCAGTTTTGTTATATCTGACTTCCACTTACAGCCCCGGGCTGTTTCAACTGAACTTCTTTAAATAGTATTCTTTAAATACTGTGTTTCAAAATATTAATGACTCTCTTATTTGTGACTGCTTTTACTTTACAGTATATAGGAGCAATAACGGGCTTGATTCGGAACTTAGTTATCCCCAAACTATGTGGAATTAATTAATTCCTTAATGGTTTCAATTTTACATTTGCGTAACGGAGACCAAACCCTTCTCCATGAAGGTACAAACCAAGCAAATCCACAGGAGAGTAACTCAGCTGTCCACGCTCCTCTTGGCCGTCTGCTATATTGTGTAGACACTATGAGCAGCTCAGTACGGAATGGTAAAAAGAGAGTCAGCTGTAAAGTGTTAGATTTTTGAGAAAAAAATTGAAAAGTCCGATTTACCAAAGCATGTCATATGTCTGAGCCCAGCTCTGCACACTGCTTGTCTGATATGTGGTTAGCTAACGACTCTATGATGTCAAGAAGGAGTGGCTGACTCAGGGAGCGGAGGTTTGGCAACTTGGAGACCTTCAAGGAAAAGAAAAACAAAACAGAAGAACACAAAGAAATTAAAACCCTCCCCAAATCACAGCTGATGTACCATCGTCTTCCCCCTGCCACCCCACATGAACACGCCGGTCAGGCAAGTCACGGCTGGGCGCGTGCTGCGTGAAATTACAATTGTGGAGCTGGGAAGCAGAAAATGGCCCACGGGAGCTCAACTCGTGACTTCCTGCACTTTCATTCCACTTTCAGACTGCTGCATGGAGGGGGTGGGAATGCAGAACAGCAGAAATGCTGACCCCAGCACTGCCTCTCCAAGAAAGGAGAAATTACTATTCGTAATGACAATTCCGCTGTTACAGGATGCAGACGAAGCACCCTCCTAAAAGCAAACCTGGGCAGCAGCACAGCCTTGGACTTCGAAGTCTGTGTGTGTTCCTACCGACCTCCAGATCATCTGAACTTGACTGAGGACCTGATCTCTTCACTCCTCTGTGCTCCCAAGGAGAGGTGGTACTTTAAAGCAGAGCCCTGTTCAGTATCCACGCTGGTTTTGCTGGTATGCCTCCCGCAGTCAAAGCGGGCCACTGCAGCACTAGCCAACCAAAACCTTTGCCACATCAAATATATGTGAATCTACAACATGTCGTATGTTGTAGAGCACATCTTTATGCTCCTAGGCTGCTCAGAAGCTCAACTGCTATCAAAAGGGAGCTCTAGGCTTTCCTGTCCTCCACATCTTTCTAGAACCAAGCCAGCAATCCCTCCTTCTGCAGTTATTAACACCCCTGTCCAGCCTTGAAAGCAGACTGCCTAAAAGCCTGTCCACTTATCCAACCCGTATTATCTGATCTAATAAAATAAATCACCTCACTTTAAGGAGCTCATCTGTGATAAAGCATAAAGATATTCTGAGCATCTTCTGAAACCCTGGAAGGAAACCACTGAGTGCACTTTCAGAAGGAGCTCAGGATAATACCTGCTTGAAATCATGTGCCCAAAATAAGAGGGCAGGAGGACTGGGAGGGAAAAATACCCCGGTGACACTGCTGGGAATCCTGCTCTGTGTCAAGAGGCACACACTGCAGAAGAACAGATCAGAGCTGGTGTCGAAACACAATCAAACGCTTCAGAACAGCAGTTTTATTAGGGCTTTTGCACAGTGCTGACACACAAAAGCCTAAATACACAGTGCCCAAACTACTGAACCTCTGAGAACAGCTCTTCAATTGGTGTTCTTACTGCTGGGAAAACTCTTTAACGCTCTGAATCAAGAGCAACATTAACCAAGCTGGAAGAACGGGAGATCACAACAGCCATATACCCAGCCTGTCTAAGCCTTGATGACCCGCCAGCCAGGCTTGCACAGCAAGAACAAATCACCTTTCAGAGTCTGTGGCATGCAAGGGAGCAGAACAGCAAGCATTCCTGCCCAGCCACGCACACACAGTCACACAGCGCTGGGCCAAAAATCACACACTGGAGCCTCTCAGGCCAAGCACAAACATTGCATAAATAAGATTTCTTGCACATCTGCTTGACAGTCTTCCAGCCACATTTTGATGAAAACTGTCCTAACAGTCAACAGTTTAAATATAAAACATTTCCACATATTCTGGCTAGTGAAGATGAGTACAATTGAGTAACACCCTTTAGTTCAGATCTTTTTTTCTGAAATGTTGCAATATTCATTTCCCCCCAGTACATTCTGGTGAGAATCACTCCAACCTGTTTGTCTTCCTGTGGCCTCCACTGGGAAGGACCATGAGATTTCAGCTCGCGGGGACTACAGCACAGTGACCCCAAACCCGAGGAGCTGTCCCAACCACCTGTCTGTCCTGTAGCCTGCAGTGGGGCCGTTCCCCACCCCATGCTGAAGTTGGGCCCCTCTGCAGGATCCACGAGGCCAGAAGAAAATGTGTAAGACAAAGCCAGGGGCTGTAACCTCGTGCTGAGGTCCCTCCACCAGGCGTGGGATTCCTGGATGCTGGCTCCACTCTCAAAGCTTCTTATACATTTTTAGTGATTTCTGAGTGTAAAACTCATTAAATTTGGGCAACTTAGGCATTTAATAAAGAGCCCGAATACCTCCCTCTGACTATCCAATCTCTAGATACCAGCTGGACCTAGCAGAGCTTTCCTTCCCTGTGGGCAGCAACAGGAGGACCGTGAGATTAAATATACCGAAGATAGAGAGCTCCTTGAATACTAGCTATGGCATTATTACCAGGAAGTATGTAGCATCCAGAAATCCCAATTCACAGTCCCTGTGATATACCTACCAGTTTCAACAATGTTAACAGTTGTGCAACAAACTGGTGACATGCTGGGAAACTCTCACGGAGGGATCGTGTGTCATACGAGCAACAGGATGACAATACCCTTAATACTCTCAAATGAGGACAGGAATATCAGCACATCAGGCTCATGACCTTTTCTATCCCCAGTGCATCATCCTGTGTGGTTTCCATGTTTTGATACATGGAAACCACAAAAAGCCCAGCCAGGACATGGTAATCAGCCTTTTGAGCACACGACAATATAACATCTATGACAGCGAGAATACTTCAACAGAAATACGAACACCACACTTGTAGCTACCAGTGAAAGAGAAAATCATGCATTCGATACATGACAAACTTATCTTGTTATACACACAGGAACCCAACGATGGCGTGGCACAAAATTAACAACTGGAACAAGCGGAAATGGAAGCAATTCTGTGCAACTTCTGTTTTGGAAGGTGTCTGCATTTCCAGACTAGATTGTTCTAGTCTTTTATTTATTTTTAATGTTAAAAGTGTGCCTAGCAGACTTGTCAGAGCCAAGGACATGCAGCCAGCTCTCAGCTGTCTCACATGAGGAAGAATGAAATGGATTCCTACATTAATGTGTCTTTAACCAACGCAGAGACAGAGGACAGCAGCTCTCAAAAGCCCCAGAAAAGATGCAACCAACCTTGGTGAACTGGTGAACAATGATGTGCAGACAGTGCCTCTTCATGTCCAGGGCCTGGGTCTTGTCAGCTGCCTCCAAAATCTACAGCAAAAGCAAAGGTAGGGTTTTCCTTCTGCATTGCTCAGACGTACGGTGCACAAGTACTGTTCTGACTCACAGGAGATAATTCCTCTGAGCTACAGAAACATCAATGTTTTTCATTACAAACCTGAATCTTTTCTAAACTAATCAGAAATAAGCCTTGGATTTAAAATGTGTGGAGTGCTCAGGAGATAATTAGCAGGAAACTGCAGGTCTGTTTCAGAGCCAGGTTCCCTGAAGTGCCCCAGTGAGACTGGCGTGGGCAAGAGCCAAGAGCAGTCAACGCAGGCTTTGATTCTGCTCATGTTGCAGAGGGTTCAGTTTTCTACCAAGCAAATGGCTTGCTTTTTGCCAAGTAAATGGCTTTTTCAAGGAGTATTTTTGTTGCCACTTCATCGCCAGATCCTGTCTGATAGAACAAGACTAACATCACCTGCACACCACCGTTTGCTCCGGTACAAGTGTCTACTGAAAAAAGGATTTGGAGATGGCTGCTGAGCCTACAGTACGTCGTAAAACGCCCTTTAGAAGCTCTGTGGGATGAGGAGCTCAAAAGGAACACCCTGGTGGCCAGTCGAGCAATACCTCCTAACACTTCAGCACTAATGACCCCAGGAGCAGACAAGGAAACAAAGCTGCTGGAGGCTGCGTTCCTGCATTCACGTCAGTCGTTCAGGGCCGCTGTCCTCAGGAGGGGCTGCGCAGTCTCAGGGGATGCCACTTGGGAAATGACTCAGTGAACCTGGCACTGGGGGTACCAAACCCACAACAAGGGACGTGAATGAACCGACAGCGATTCCTGCAAGAAACTACCTCATGTCTACCGTGTCAGATGACCATACTGGCACAGGGTCCCGTTAACACGCTCGCACACTTGAATCACCTGCAGCGTGGACAGGCAGCAGGCAAGCACGTTATGAAGAAGACAAGCTGTTTATAGTCCTGTAGCGTATTCTGATCTTATATTTCGCACGCTTTCCTACACAAACATGGCCCTTATTCCAATGCATTCAACTCTTCCCTACAAAATCCTACAGTAGCTTTATCTTAAAAGGTACACACCTTTACAGCCTACAGCTTCAAGTAAATTTTTTTTTCAAAAAAAGAATAAATCCTAGGCCCACGGGACCAGACTCTTTGGCACTCTTGTACCATTAAAGTTAGTTGGGGACAATTACCTGGAGTACGTTCTCCACTGTAACATTCATTTCTAGGTTCTGCTTGCAGTACGCTTGCAGTCTGTTGTTGGAGAAGCCGTAATAGTAAGGTGCAGCAAAGAGGTAGCTGTTAATCTCATTAAGGAAAAAAAAAAGGTAAAGCAGAGGTAGCAGCACTGATTGTAAATGCAAATGCAATGACAGAAGTTAAAATGGTGTTCCCACTGCTAATGCAGCCCTGACAATCCTCATCCTGAGCCTGGCAATGCAGAGCTGAGGCACTGTACATGCACTTTAGACAGATACGTAATTACTTCAGATTTAAGGATACAGGGAGTCTTCAGGAGGCATGTTTACTTCTCCATAATAAATATATCTAAGCATAGATTCAAATGCTTGTTTGCTGGGAACCATTTCACCTATAGAAATATTCACTTGCCCATCTTCTGGCATGAAGGAACGGAACATGGCTTCAAAGTAACTGGAAAAGGAAGTAAGACTAATGTAACACATTCTGCAGACAGGCAGTTTAACTCACTACTGTTCAAAGGCAGTTATGAAGCACTGCAGGTTCCAAAGAAGTAAATGCAGGTGATAACCTGGGCAAAAACATTGCTAAATCATTGTTTCATATATGTCTGCCTGTAAGAGTACTCCAAACATAATCCCCATCATTTCCATCAACACTACCTGAATTTGTCTGTTTCTTGAAAATTAGGACACACAGTCCTTTGATTTTTGTCTAATTTGCATAAAACCCAGCAGAAAGCTTAAAGCATTATGGATTTCCTTGCTATCTCCAGGCTGTAACTGCCACTCATGCATCAGGGTTTCTTTTAAAGAGTTGTGAAATGTTGCTGGTAACATACTATGGTAACTAATACTGAATATTATTACTGGGACTGGAAAAAACTTGCGGCAGTATTTGAAGTAGAAATTTGATGTGAACACCTACTGTCTTGCAGGACATAAAGGTGAAGTTACACAGAACACACAAGGAAGGGACAAACCTACTTCTTCCAAACAATGCGGAGGGAGAACAGAATGCATCTTCAGAAGGGTGAACTACTTGCCTCTGCAGCAAAGTATAGGAACAATCTAGTCTCTGTTATGCACCATTTTTTTTTCTATGCTTATTCATACCCAGTCTTAAATATCAGCAGGTGAGAAAGAGATTCAAGTTTCACATGATTCAAATGGATGTTCACCATCAGAACTCTTTCTGAGCTCACTGGACATCTGTTGCTTTCCACTTCACTAAAACAGCCTTATGCTTTACACCATTTTTCCTTCTCGTGATTTTAAAGATTCTTTGTCCTGCACTGCAGCTTCTTACACACTCTCTAGAGAGTCTCTACAATTTTAATTTCCTTCTATCTTCCCCTGCTGGGTATCAAATTGAAAAATATTTAATCACTGTTGCTTAAAGGCTTATTACACTTCTTGAGCAAAGCTACATCTTATACTTGATGTGGATACAAAGTTCCTCCCTGTCTTATACAAAAAGCAAGCTGACCCACAGACTGCACAGCACTGAGTTTTACGCATACAATATTTTTTATAGTTTTAATGAACAGTGACTCACTCACCTGGAACGGGCTGCTAGGATTGCTTTGTGGGCTGGCCGTGGGTGGCCATCCAAGAGGAGGATGATATCACAGAATTCAATCCCAGCTCCTTCAAGGTAAGCCTTCATGTCCTGAATTAAAGAAGTTCCTGAAAGTCAACACGGTGAAATAGTTAAAAACATGATAGTTCCAGCTGACCAGGTGCTGTCAAACTAACATATGGCCAAGTCATAGCTCCAGGCCCTCTTTCCTTTGGGACCCTTGGGGTGAGCAGAAGACAGGCCCTTCCACATCATCTTGGAGCAAAATGAGTTTCATCCTTCCCTACCACAAGCCCTTACCTGCTGCCCATCCCAGAAACATACCCAGCAACTCTGCTTTCAAACTGGTGACAGCAAGCTTCTGCTCTTCTTGTCTTCCACTAACTCTTTTTTTCTTGGTTAATTTTTCCATGCTTTCTTTCTCTCTTTGTCTCTCATGGTAAAATCATCACTGGCTTAGTCCCAAAATCCTCTTCCTCACTCCTGCTTCTTCTTTGGTATAAACCTGTGAGAGGCCAATGCCTCCACTCAGCTCGGTTACCTTCTACTCCACTTAAACTGAAGGTCTACTGCCTTTTCTTTGAATCATTTTTTTATATCTTTCCAATCCTTCTGCCTCTTCTCTCTCTGCACAGAATCAGGATATGTTATTGCAAGGAGAACAGGACTAAATTTAATATAACCTCCCATGTATTTTAACGGGGATAATGTTCTGATTGAAGCCCAATGGAGAAAGAACTGGCATGTCCTGTCTTAGTCTGGGAGACAGCCTAATATAGTTACACCAACTGAAGAGTCAGTGGTCTACTCCCAGGCCATTTCCTAGATTAAACAAACTGCTAGCAACTCAAAAACACCACAGCTAATAATTTTATAAGGTATAAAAGTTACCAATGTCAAGTGGCTGATCGGAATGTGTTCGAACAGGAGGTTGCTGCTTTCTCCGTACAATCTCCACTATGAGGGATGAAGAAAGATGTTCAAATTCCTTCATCATTATTACCTGATTAAAATGTGATTCTTTCACCACGAAGTTCAGGCAATGTTCCTTTAAAAAAAAAATATTACTGTTTTTTGCATTAAGACATCCTACAGCATCACAGAAATGTTACACTGGTAAACAGCCATCTTTTTCTTACAAGCCTCCACATGGATCCTGCAGCTGCAACTATCAAATCTCTTCCTCACTAAGTGACCATCTAGGCTCCCACTTAAAGACAAAATCTGGGACAATTCTAAGTATCTAGAAAAACCTGACTAAGAAATAATGAGGGGAAGACTAATTGAATCCCATCCAGCTGCTCTGAAGATTTCTAAAACAGGAATCTCGGGAGATGCCAAAAACCTCATGAAGCTAACTAAGATTGGTTGCTATTTCATAATAATACATTATACAATTAGATACCAAAATTTAATTAGAAGAGTGAAGAGATCTTAACTCTTAATACTATCCAGTATTAAGAATTACAAAGAGGTACAAATAGCTTGAAGGATTTCCTTAGGAAATTGTGTGGGTTTTGTCTTAACCTTTTCTATAAAGGTTGCAAAGTCTGAAAGAGATCTTGCAAGCTCTTGTATGTCAAACTTGCTAGAAAAAGTCAATGTGGTAGAAAGAAGACAAATGAACCAGACCTAATGCTGAACAGTTAAAGGGACAAAAAAAAAAAATGGTACTCCATTTGCCAGTGTGAACCAATGCTTTCCCTCAGGATATTTTCATAAGCAAAAAATATAATCTACACCAGCTCACCATACGGTGAGCACAAAATTAAGCCAAAGAGTAATTAGTAATTTCCAGTTTTTGCCATGTTATTTCAGCTGGAATCTACAGGGATCTGTCTAGGACCCATCTGTAAAATGTTTTAAATAATGACTAGGGTGCCAGAAAGAGCAGCCTTCTGCAGATGGCAGCTAGCCATGAGGAATAACAAGCGCTTGAGAAGACAGGATGCCAATTCAAGATGATCCTGACAAAGTGGAGCGATGTGGAAGAGCCCCTGCCACCCCACTGCTAGCTAAGGCAGGTGGAGGTAGCTTGCTGATCTGACGTTATTGGCACCGGGTCCACCGATGCTGAGATACTCAGTTCTTGAGCTTCTGGGCACCTGATGGCACCACGGTCCTATGCACCAAAGGCTGTGCCAGCATCTACATAACTGCTGCTGACTCTGCTGCTGTTCTCCTGGATGCCTTTCCTTTGCCCAAATCCAGTGCAAAAAGAGTGCCTGAGGAAGTCCGGATGCATTCTGGCTTGTCTAGCCCCACTCCAGTAATGGTCAGCTTTATGGCCAAGTGATGGGCACAGGCTGTCCAAATCGGCACTGCATGACCTTGCACTGACCCTTGGACTTCAGTGGAGGAACTTCTCTGCAGCTTTTAGCAGGATTGGCTCTGGCCACTTTTGGTGAGAACCAGACCATCACAGCAAAAGCATGGTCTGAAGCCTTGGGGTATCAACTCTGCCACGTGTTTCAGCAAGTGCCTAAAAGCCCTTGGTCCCACTAGATGGAGGTGGGGAATTGCCCACATTAATTTATTAATTTATTTAATTAATTATTAATTTATTAAGTAATTAAATTGCCCACAAAATACATTGCTTTTCAGAAGAATGTTTTTCAGATAAAAGCGTGAGAGCTGTGTTTAGTTTTTCATCAAACCAGGTGAAAGAACCTGTTAGCAGGCTCTGCATTAAACAGTGGGGCCAGAAAATGCACTGGTTCCATCTTGCTGCAGGGAGAGTGAAGTGAAATGAGCCAAAGTCACCCTGCCCTGTTTATCCTACAGGACAGATATGTAAAAATATCAGACACTTATTGAAAAAACCTACGTAATTGTCACGAGCTCCTCCAGTACAATCCACACTAGCATATACCCAAGCAACTGTAATTATAGGGAAGAACAGAATTTGCAAAGCTGACAGGTTTTGCAAAACATTAATTACATCAAGATTTTTTTTTAATTTCTTATCAGTTACTTTGTATGCAAAATGTGATTACCTTTAGTTGATCCAGCTGAAGCTTGTTAGCATTTTCACACACAATGAGCACATTCTGCAGATCTACAGATGCTTCGATATACTGAAGGCAGAGCTGTTCCAGTCGAGAGAGCTTGAAGTTTAAGGCTAGTTTGTACACATCCATAATAAGTAGCACGTCCTGCACATGACCTGAAATCACAACAGATAAAACGCCCTTTCATAACTCTAGAGAGTTCACAAAACAAAAAGAGACACCTTTCTCAAAGCATTTCTTTTGCATCAACCTGAGCGTTCAAAACAGCAGAACAGGCAGCGATTGGTGAAGTATTTTTACAGAGAGAAAAATTCCATCGCTGCTTAGACTAAATCAGAAATTGGTACTAAAAAAAGAAATGAGTGGTCTTTCAAAATGGAGGCATGAAACAGCCACCCTGAAAGATTTTTTGGACAAGGTTTTTGTGACAATCGGGAGCACAATTTTTCAAGACCCTCAGAAGTCTCTAAACACGCTACCAAACTCCTAAACTAGCAGTCAGTTTTTCCGAAGTGTTCAGTTACTGACAGTTCTGTTGAAGTCCTTGGTATTTATGCAGTGTTAGCAATCAATTCCCTGATTTCAACAGGCCCTTACCAAGGCACGCTGTATTTATGCACGTACAGATCTGAGGTTGCTCTAGAAGAGAGGGCTGAAGGCAGAGGGGCAGCAGGGACCCAAGCTGACCACTGCAACGGGGCCGCTGAGAAACCACCTCCAGGAATAATCCTCCACAGCCTTTGCCTTCCTCACAGGGGATCTCAGGCCATCTGCTGTAACTACTTCTTGATAGAGAAAAGCCTTCTCGCATGTTATTTGGCTTCCCAGTGTCTAATAAGGAAAATCCCATTTGATAGGCGTGCCAAGTGTGATTAGCTCAGCCTCTGAAGCGATCCCCCAAGGCACTAACCTCTGAACTATGGGGAGCAACTAGGAATATGTAAGTCAGGACAGGACCATTGGAGGATCCCAGCAGACCGGTAACACTGCAGAAAGGTAAGCACCAGGGAGAACATGTGATAGGCTGGGGAGAAGGGCAAGAGGCTGCCTAGCCTGTAACAAAGGGAAAAGTTCAGTGTGATAATCCCTTGTTTGGTCTGGTTCTGTCCTGCGATGAGCGTACTGAGGATTAGTGAACCAGCTGAGAGCAGGATCTGGCAATGTCAGCAGAAGCCAGTGAGAAGGTTCCCTCATCCCCATTAATTAGGCTCTGCAGGGAAACCTTTGGGACAATTGCATACAAATTAATATTTTACTGAGAATTACCCTTTCCAGAGTGGATTGAAGCTGAAGCAAAGCTCCAGTGTTAGGGTAGATGCACCTCAGTTTAAATGACTGTGCCACGTGGCTGCAGTTTCCCTAGCCCCTCCAGCTGGAGTTCCCTCTGGGAACTGTGCCACCTCCCAACAGACCTCATCACTAAAACAAGGCCGTGAGTTAGACTTGCTGTGCTGAAGCTGAGATCTCTGGCTATTACTTCCTGGCCTCCAACTGCTTATAACTCAGTGATCTTCAAAGAATGCATCTAATGGGCTTCTTGAGGCATTCCTTTGGGTCGGCATTTTGAAGAAATGATAGGTATTGGCTTGCTCTGCTTTTCAGTGCACCCTCAGTTTGCAATGAGCCAAAACAATAGCAGAGAAAGGAAATAACCACAGGATGCATGGTCCTCCCAGACAGCTTGTGGTAATGTTCAAAACACCATGAATTTGTTTTTTGTTTTTTGTTTTTTTTCTTCCATCTTTTGGAAAGATCACTAACCAAACTTTCCTTGATGTTTGAAGATAATCAGGAAAAAACAGAAGCGCTGGTTAGCATGCTTTGATAGAAATTTGCAATATATATATAACTTTTTAGCTCAGGTAGGTCATTAAGTGCTTTTGTTTTATCCACAAATACTTGATTCTGCTCCATATCAAAATGAATGTTCGCTCCTCAGTTGCTAACATTTTGTTCTTATCCTGCTGTCCTACCTTTGCGAGGGTATTTTATTTTGTCCGTATACAGAAACTGCATGAGCACCTCGAAGGGCTGCGCTTCAGCCTCTCGGATGGGCACTTCCAGCAGTGGCTGCAGGCGACACAATTTGACATTCCCACCAATCCCATCCTTCTGACACGTTGGATGTCCCTCGTCTTCAATATCTTGCTTTGATTTCTAATAAGACAGAAAAAACACTGAAACATGGCAACAGTACTGTGTCAGCCAGCACACTTTACTAGCGAACCAAAGGAAAGATTTTTCTCATCACTGCATAATTTTCAAGACTCAAGACCTCATTATCTTCAAGATTATCTCCAAGATATAAATTAATTCATACGTATTAGAGACTTACTGTTTGTTCCATGCCACGTGACAAACACAGATGAGAACAAATGTGAGCTCCTGGATAAAGCTCAAAAGCAGGACCTCAGAAAAAGGGAATGAATTGCACTGAGCTCACACCTGCCCCCAGCAGGAACAGCATCTCTCCTTGCAAAGGAAGAAGGAAGATGCAGGACCAAGTTCCTCAGATCCCTGCCTTGCAAAGTCAGAGCTCAAGTGCTGCACAAGAGTATTTTAAGCCAGTCTCTTACTTTTAAGTTTCACTGTGACTACCTTTTCCATTGAAAATGAAGGGCTGTGGGGTGGCTAAGCAATTAACAAAGGGGCAATGAGGCATCCATGTCTTATTGTAGGTAGTGTGCTACCAGTTGCTCAAGAACAACAAAAAGTTTTCTGCTGAGAAGTTGTAAGTAACATTAACAGACAATGCCCCATACACACCAGACCGACTCCAGAAAAATCACAAAGCAGTAAGGTAAAAGAAACAGAGCCACACTCAAAACCTTAATCCTGCCATCCCTCTAATCTGTCTAATCTTGTAGGCCATCTCCAATTCCATGCAACCTTTACCCACCCCAGAATGAGGGGTATGTGTGTCTCCTTAGGCATATCCCACAAGATAAGACCTTAGCTAGGAGAGCTCCCAGGAACCACAGCACCAAATCCAGATAACTGGATTAACTTTGGCTACTCCATGTTATGCTCCTTGCCTACCCTGAAGCACATCCAGTAGCCTACGTTAATACTAATTATCCTCTTTATTTTACTGGCCCAACAGCACCTTAGCATCAGATGCTGCTTTGCTCCTACATCTGTCTCAGCAGGCATTATTTTTTTCCTAATAACCTTATTTCCAAAATTGGGCAGAATAAGTACTACCTCGCCACAAGACGACTGTTCTGAAATACTCACTTGTTTCAATCTCTCCCTCGCCTGTATGATTTTCTTTTTCAACCACTTGCAGCGAGCTGTAACAATTGCAGTATGTCCTCGGACCCGTTCTTCCTTCTGCCAAAGGGAGAGGAAGAACACACATTAAACTTTAATTCCCAAATCCCATGGTGGTGGCAGATGGCAGCAGTAGCAGAAACCTGGGCTGTACTCCAGGTTACCATACATTTAGTTTAGGTTAGAATGAAAGACAACCCTGCATCTGCTCTTCACATCCAGATGAAATTCAACACCTACATTCCCTAAAGGCTAAGCAATGGCAAACACCGCTTGGAAAGAGTCTTTGTTACATTGACTGAGTGGAAGCTGTTGTATAGTTTCAGTGACATGGACCTTTCTTCTTATCATTACATCTGATTTCAGTTTAAATTTTTCTTTTCAAAACAACGGTATGCTTGTTTGCTATTGTTCTTCATAATCTATTTAAACTGTTCTTCAGAGTATCTGATCTCTGTAAAGTCTTTTATAACTTTTTACCAAAAAAAATAATGCAGATGAGTTCAGATTTCTCAAGTTTTTCTTTGAAAAACATATTCTTTTTACAATTTAATAATTGTTTTCATTACTAGAGAATGAACAACGTTCCTCTGTGCAGCTTTTTCTCATTCTATTTTATTTCAGTAATTAAAAATGACTCCTGAAGCGATATCTGGATCTGCAAACAACTGCCTTGCTCTTTCCAGGGAATAGTTGTGACCTCAGAGTACAGAGGTCGTTAGTATCACTTTCAGACTGCAATTACATGTAACGTGCTCTGATAAATTCAAGTTATGTCTCAGTGACCCAAGGGTTTTCTTAGTTTAAAGGTTTCTTCTCCTTTGCAGTCTTATAAATTTACCTAGATTAGTGCGATTTACTAAACCAGAAAGACATCACTTACACCAGTGACACTGCTCTTAAAAACTACATCACCAGAGATTTTGGCACAATCATTGCACAATTTGCTTTTTCCCAGCAAACATGCTACACACACAGTCACACCCCTCTTGGGACCCCCTCTTCCTGTCAAATCCAATACCATTTTCACTAAAATCTACTCACCTCTCCCAAAACAAACTCCAAGTCACTGAACTGCCTGTTTTCCCATAGCCTTCCGTAATCTTCATGTAGAGTGCATTTTGGGTAACAGGAAAACTAAAAAACAAAAACACCACAAAATACATTTTTGTCTCTTTCAGTTAAATATATCCAGAAAGACTGTGGATGCTTCCTACCACTGTATTTTCTTACTAACTTGACCTCAACACAGTATATAAGGCTACAAAATATCAAGCAAACCACATGCAAAGGCTTCCTCTAGGCTGAGAGCAATGAAAGGTAACAGGGTAGCTTACAAGAAATGTGTCTCATCGTGGTTTGCAGATTTCTGGATTTGGGGGGCTAGTAGTCTCACCTGCTTCCAGAACCTGTCTGTGAGTCCTACGCGAAAAAAAAATAAACTTTCTATTGGTGGGGGGCATTGATCTGGTGTGAGTATTGCAAAATGAAAAGTTTTAAATTCCCACATTCACTGGGGTCTGCTGTAACAAGACAAAACTTCAATACCGAATGTTCCGACTTAAGAACCCTGAACCAGGCAGTATGTGGAGAACAGCAGTCAATTTTCAGAAACATCCTCACAAATCCTCTCTGATACTCACTATTTGTCAGAATAAGTTGTCATGACCTAAGACTTTAGAAGGCACTGGAGAGCTTAGCCTTACCAAAATGTCTGTTCAGAAGATTTTAGAGATACACCTTAATTTTTGACAGCTGATCTGAAAATGCAAAGGCTTCCTGTAGGAAGGATGTGAAAGGGGAGCCAAGAAGCTCGCAGTGAGCCAAACCAGAGACTCCTCTGTGTCGGGAGATGGAAGCAGGACTCGCGCAGAAACGATGTGAACATTCGGTCTGTTTACCAGTGAGTTACCTGGAACCTGTACATTTACCTGGAACCTGTACATTTACCTGGAACCTGTACATTTCTCCACTTCTAATGTTGTTGTCCACCGTCCCGCCAAAGATGTACATAGCATCTGAGATAACAGCTGCAGCATGGAAAAGTCGCCCACTGGGTAACTAGGGAAAGAAAAGGACAAAATACGTGAGTGAATAAATAAAAACATCCTTTTTTCTCCCAGGAAAAAGGGCCTGTAAGTGATCAACAGAGAGAAGGGAAAAAAATCTTCGTAGCCTAAAGCAACATGACCGCTTGCATCCTAAGACTGACATTTCTTTTATTTTAAGATCGTTTCCTTGAACACACTTGCCAGTCACATTTAGAAACATCTGTTCATTACACCTTCCAGCAGAACTGTACATATGCAGGGCTCTCCATATCACAACTGTTACGAAATACATCACTTACCAAAAACTATGACTCAAAGCTAAGTTTTACATAGGAAAATCAAACACGCTTCTAGAGGCAAACAGATTCTGAAAACGTGTTCTATCGATAAATTTAGAGCTTATTCTGGGCATTGTCTGGAACTGAAAAGGTAAGTGTGCCCCTTCCCTGCAGCCCACCGAGGCAAAGCCACTCAGCGGTGGCCCAGCCTCCCTTCCGCAAGGAGCCCGGCCACCACTAGCCAGACCCCCAGGAAGCAAAGCCACCCCACACTGCCCCAGCTGCTCGTAGGACCGAGGGACTGAGGGATCACACCGCCTCATCCAACACATGCTTCACCCCATAGATTTCTGAAGTGGGAACGAGTCCCTGCAAGTCAAACCTGCAGTGGTCCTCTTACCATGTTTTTCTTTCCTATTTCTTCTGAGGTTACACAAATGGTACTGGGCGAACCAGCACATCTCACTGAGATATCTATATAAAGTCTTTGAGTGGTGATAGTAACTTTTTTTCCCTAGTTTGATCAGGCTTGTTATGTTTTCCAGGCAGCAAATCTCATTAAATCTTTGCCTACTAAGTAAAAAGCCCTCTGGTATAAGAAATCTTCTCTTCTTGTACATATTTATAGACACCACTCAAGTAAACTCAAACATGAAACAATATTATGTTTATCTGGAGAGGCATATTTTCCATGAAGCCATGCTGACTGGCATTTTTCATTACCACCAAATTATCCCTTTCACCACAGCGTCACACAATGGTCTCATTTAGCTTGCTGCTCACCAGAATTTGCATGACTTTTTCTTTTCTTCAAACTACAGCTTGCAGGGATCCAATCCCCCATACGGCAACTAGAACCTGTATTTTTAATTCTCAGGTGTACAGCCACGGTTTTGCTCGCTTTATGTTTGTCTGCACCAGTTCAGCAAGCCATCTAGATTGCTCTGGATAAACAAGATACCTTCTGTCCCCAGCATATATCATGGATACATCATTAAAGAACATTTGAACTTAGTGCTAAAAAATACTGCTACGGGAAGATTACTGAATAATATTGGTCTACTGGTAAATTCCTGCTGGGCACCCATTTGATATGTCTCCAGAAGAGGATGGTAGTGCTGCAAATATAGTCTGTTTTATACAGCCAGCATTCACTCATACTAGTAATCTCATTTTTCAGTCAGTACATCTTATTTAATTAATCAAACATATTATATTAGGTTAAAAAGACATCAGTGAGTTTATCAACCAAAGCTCCAATCTCGTTCCAAAATATGAACTCTGCTTGCCAAGACCTATTTTTACAAAACCAGATGAGCTGCCATGAGTTATATTGTATTATCTTTCTTGAAACTGGCTCTCCAATCAAAAAACAAACAAACAAACAAAAAACAACAAACAAAACGAACAAAAAAAAAACCCCACACAACAAAAATCAACTGTCAGAGATCAAATGCAGGCCACCTGGCTCGTACTTATACAGGTCATTTTCCCTGCCTTTTTTTTTTCCTCAAATAAATGATACTTTAGCTTTGTTTTTAATCTAAATATTTCTTTAATACCAAAGGATTTGCTTCTAAAAAGTCAGCCATTACGTTTAAAAACCACTTACTTTTTTTTCCAGTCAAAAAAAACCACTATAGCATTTTCACAATCGGTACCAGAAAGGAAACATGAATCATTTGAGTATTTAATCAAGTAACACTTCACTTGCTAGTCATATCATATTTAACTCAAACAATCTGTAAGTAACACTATAATGATGACTTTTATTTTGTAATGGTTGGTACCAGAGCGGTCAAGTAAGCAGAGCCTTGCCATTTACTAATTAACTTAAGCAATCAACACAAGCCTATTTTTTTAATACGCATGTTGCATTTTTAAACCGAGTACTAAGAGAAACGTACATATTGTAGGATAACCCAGAAAAAGGAAGGCCATACACAGTTCATCAAAACATTCTGCAGCCGAGGGGCTCGGGATATTTGCTTTGCTGAATCGGACGAGCAGAATTCGAGCCAGCCCAGAACTTCGCGCTGCGGCTGCAGCCCTGCTGAGCGCCCGATGCCACGGCCACGAACCCCCAGGACCGAGGCTCTGGCCACAGAAAAATCGGATGCGGCAGGTAGTTACCTTCCTACATTTCAGTGCGTGTCATCAACAATTTGGAACAACTTAACTGGGGTAATGCTGGACGTTCCATCACGGGGAATTCTCAGATCTAAAAAGCCCGTTTTTCTAAAATCTGAACGTACCTCACCCAGGAATTACTGACGGAGCTCAGATGATGTGCGTGGCACAGCCCAGGTGACTGCATCCTAGTCTCACCTATAAGGAAAGCAGCTCCTACACCAGAGACCTGGCGTTCCCAGTCATCCAGGATGACAGAAAACATCACCTGCCCAACCTCAGAGGTGAGAGGAGGGCTCAGGCACTGCTGGAAAACAGGGGCCATGGAGAAGAATCCTCGGGCTCTGCAGTCTCAGGGCTGGGTGCTCACATCCTCCTGCACGCAGGGCACTAACCCAACATCCTTCCTTCCATTCCAGGAATGGAAAAGTAGTGAGGAGAAAATATTCAGAACAAAACGAATAAAAGCAGAAAGGTTCAAAGAGCTCAGGAGAGTGAACAGCTGGAGAGAGGCACGCCGGGCTGCATGCTCCCCAGTCCAATGCCAGATGCCAAAACATCCTGCCCTATCTTCAATCTTTTACTGGGAGACCTCCCAAGCTGACAGAATCAGCTGCTGAATGCGTTCAAGCCAAGTACAGTTTAAACAGAACAGGTATGAAATAATAACTGTTTTGCTAGCTGGGATGGCCAGAAAGCCTCCCAGCATGGGACTCTGTGGAGAAAAGACGATGAGAGAATTTACAAAATCTGAAACAGAGCCACAAAAGCTACGTGCCACGTTCGATGCTGGGGTCCTGGAGTTGTGTGGCCTTATTTTAAACAGCAGAGATAACAGCCATCGCTCTGCTCACCGTCCACAGACTGTGTTTCACAGACTGTGCACAGGAGAAACCACGCAAGTTGTCCTCCCTGAGGCTGAGAGCCCGGTTGTAATTCAGGTAGTGCGTAACCTACTCAATCTGAGCTTCTTTTATGCAGGTATTTTTATACCTGGGTTTTCCTCAGTACTGAAAGAAGTCTCATCCCTTGTACTAATGCACACAGTCAAATCTGATTTGGTAAAAAAACAACAACAAAAAAAACACCGAGAAGGTCATTTCATGCAAAGGTGGGACGAGAATCAGAGTGTCTAATGGAGGAAACCTGTCTAAGACTGTGAAGGCCAGCACTGAGCATGACAGGGTTGCACCTACCGGACCACAATCCCTTGTCTGAGCCTGAATGAGAGTACAGAATCGCCGATTTTCAACACGCAATCACTCTCCTACAAGTAACTGGGTAGGCAGAAAAAGGTGTATTATGTTTCTTCCTGTTAAAGCTAGTACTTGTGCTGCATCTTCTTTGCTGTGATTTAAGCATCAATGTCACCAACTCTTGTCCGTCTCACTAGAAACACAGAAAAGAGCTTTCCTCTGCTTTCTGCAGCAACTGTTCATGCATTTCAAAATACGTGCTTCACCTCGCATCTCTCCCTCACTAGGCATCTCCAGCTCTTTCAGCTTTTTGCTGGGGTCACGTTCGCTGACTGCTCTTACTGCTTTGCTAGGGATGCTCCTGATGGTCCACATATCTGAACACATATCTGCGCAAATAAAGGTGTGGTGTACTCGAACTGCCTCAGACAACAAAACTATCACTCAAATATATGGTTAGCAACTCCTTGCTCACAACAACATAAGCCAAAGTTACGGTTAGGAATGGCTGCTTTCAGAGGAACTAAGTCAGTGTAAAGAAAATAAGAAGTTAAGCTTTTGTCTTGCAGTGCAACGCATTCATCCTAATCTTCTTTTATGAGTCAACTGTCCCCAAACACGCTTGTGACATAAGAATGTGTTGGTTATTCTCATTTTGGTGTTGGGAAAAAAGCTCAAAAACTTCCCAATGTCATCCATGCTGTCTACCCTTTGAACCTTGCCCATCAGCTCCCACCTGGCTCATCACCCGTTCCAAGGCAAAGCTCCAGGCGCTCCCTCGCATGGAGCACAACCCCCTCTCCTCACCTTCCCAGCCCACCGTTCTGGTCGCATGAGCTATCTCACCATGTCCAACGAAGTCTGCAACTGCATGGCCTTTTAATTCCTCCTGTTTCCAAAGCCACGTTTGTGTAAAGGTAGCTGAGATGGGCTGCTTTCACAAGGACAGAGCCAGAACTTTCCCAGTCCTGTTGTCCACCAGATGCTTCCTCACTGTCTCCCATGCCTTCACTTTTCATCAGATTATGACAACCCTTCCCTGAGGTAGCTTTGTGTAAATATTCCAGATAACAATGTTGAGAATTGCACTCAGGATTATGATGATAAAAGAGGCGCAACACCTTACAGCTAGGCCTGGGTAAGGTATGCTTAATGATAAAGGTACACCAGTACACCCACCGGTAAAGCCCTCCTGGCATAACAACAGCTGCTACCTGAAACCGGCACGCTAAAAATACAACTTGAGTCTGGCAGGCTAGATAATTTATGCAAACTATAGTTTTTATTTGTAGTAACTGTGATTTCAGTAAGGGTTTCTTAAGGGAGTTTCAGTAAGGGAGTTGCTGGTGGAACTTGGTTCACACCTGAATCCAGGCGGCTGTCGTCCCTCTTGCTCAGAGCACACACCAGACTGCTAAAACCGCAGGTGCGTTGCCAGTCTGAATATATTTGTCACCTCTAGGTTCCATACTTATCTCTCAATCAACGTGATCTCCTTACTTTATTAGCAGTGCCTGACGGAAAGAATTTTAGATTCAATCCTGACAGCTCTCAAGATCCGGGCTGGCACCACTCCCCATGACACACTGCCCTGCTTCATCCGTCGAAGTGTTTTCCCTATTTAAGGTTAATGGGATTTGCAATCTGAGGTTCCTTTCAAGCTGGAATCTTTGCTTTCAAGAGCAGATCTCATCAGTCACCCTTTCTTCCCTTCCAGTATACCTCTCCATGCTGCTGCCATGATTTAAACCATCATTTTCAAAATGCAAGTATTTCAGAACTTTCTTTTTTTGGGGTGGGGGGCATTTCTTGCGCTCAGAACTCATTTCAATACCCAGTCTAGACAGCACAAATTGAGAGCTTGTCCTGTGGCACTCCTCGGGGTTCTGATTTGACTTACAAAGCTGTGCATTAGTTCTGCTTCTCTCTGTGCTAGAGCCTAGCAATCATTCAAATAGTTGAGATTAGAGCCCTGAGCATCAACTCTGGTGCTGATTCCACATACTTTAAAATAAACTTAATTAAACCTGTGCAAACCTCTACATAAACTCATTGGTTTCAATTTTAACCTCACCAGGAATACATTCAGCTTTACTTAAAGTCGTTAACGAATTAAGTTGAATCAATGTAAAAGTAGAATTAAATCAAATGAATAGCTTTCACTCAGGGGTCTATAACAGTTTTCTATAAGCAATTTAGAACTCATGTGCAGAGTTGAAGCTTAAGTGGTTCTAAGATTACAGCTTAAGGTGAAAAGTCTCCAGATAAATTCAAGGAGAAAAAAAAAGGAGTGGGGGAGAGAAAGTATATATAAGACCGAAATTTATTTCTCTCTCCTGGAATAGAATTTAATTTGCTTTTTTTTTTTTTTTTCCACTTCTGTATGTTTCTTTATTCACCTCTGAGTCTGCTGTGGGTGGCTGCTTAACTGTTGTTATGCTGAAATCTAAACCAAATACACGCCGAGATTTTTTTAAACCACGTTCTTCTGAGGGCAAGGAAGGAGCTTCTGAGGCAGATACTCTCTCAGCCACTTCTGCATGGGAAACCTGGTTATGAGATTTAAAAATGGTAACATGTAAAAGTATAGATGGGAGGCATGAGAGACTGGACACCGAGCAGAAGTCCCCCTGCAGCTGAAGCTCCAAAAGATCATGCCCATATATCCAGAACATTCAGAATCGGTCCAGAGAAGCATCAGAGTCTTGTTTGCAGCCTACCACTGTGACTGAACAATTCGACAGATTAGCCATGTAGTTTGGTTATGCTTTTTGCAACAACAGATGTACACAGCAATTAAAACCTTAAGCATTAATTCCTTTTTGTCTGCCCTCTTCCTCCACTGGCTCTTCGTGAAAAGCTAAGGATTTTGTTTACTGCAATCAGGAAGAATTCAGATCATGAACAAAGATGGCAGAGAGGCAATATCTCAGATATTCCCATAGTCGGAGACAGATTTCCCAAATTTGGCTTGATCAAAAAATGGCACAGACGGAGCACCACAAAGAGACAACCTGGACCTCAAGTCAAAGCTAGCTAACGTGTTTGGAAGAGGACACAGTAAAACTTTTTCTACAGCTAGCAACAGCCAAGCTTGCCTGTTACGCCACACGTTGGCTGCTCCTTGCAGCCAAGCGCTCAGCCGGCCCTACTCGTGGTCCAAACGCAGCTCCTCGGTACTTCTGTCAAGAAATCTGGGTTAGTTACAAAAGTTTCTATGAATCTCTTCCAAACTTTGTCGTGGTAAGATTCCTTCTCTTGGCCGTGAAGAGTACATTAGCTATACATACTGTTATTGCAGGCTGGGAGTATCTGTGTTGCTTCCAGTGTTTATCTTGCATCGCCTATTCATTTCTGAAAGCATTTCTAACGTTTTCCATCCTTTTTCAGAGTGAAATTTCAACACTATGGGCAATATTAGGAAATAGCTAAAATCAGATCCACTGCAGCCACATTTCAAGGCTCTTCTTTCTCATTCTCTCAGCTTCTCAAACGCCATCCTGTATTTATAGGATGCATTTCTAATTGTGTAACTTCTGTCCTCACCCCCATATGCGAAAGAGCACGTATTAAACAAGCTGATCGTTGCGCTGAACTCCGAAGCCCACATCTCTTTCGCAGCCTAGGGTCATCGATGAGTATCCAGTACCACTAACAACTCTAAGCCAAAATGAAATAAAAAGACCTAAAGCCATCAACGAGCAAATCTGGTGAACCAACATAAAGATAAAAAAATAAATAAAAATCTTTTTTTCCTCTGAAACTGGAAGAAAACCATAAGCTCCAACAAGTCCAAATAGGAAGTCATTACTAGTAGCTGATTACACTCAAGAGATGCTTCTGCACTATCATACTAGGCAGCAGCATAAAATGCTCAAACAGATGGGCAGACAGAGCTTTGGATGTTTATTAAGTTCAAGGGGATTTAGGGACTAAAAATATTTTCACATGCTGAGTGCAGAAAATCTATAAACTTTCCAGGCAAAACTGGAACAGAACCATTTCATAGTGAATTTCAATAGGTCAGAGCTCTGCAAATGTGCAAGGAAGTAGAATGCAACTGCTGAATTGCTTTGTTGTGCCCTTCCTTAGAAAGTCATTCCTTTCTAAGGAACAGAAGTTATTCCTTTCTAAGAATAAGGCAATGGACTCATCTGTCCTAGACAACGATGGCTTATGGGACTAGAGAGTAAACAAAGTGCTGTTTACAATCCACGAAGTACCTATTGCTTTTAAAACTCTTGCAAGATGTTAACCTAGGAACACAGCTTGGGTAAAGGCTTCTTTTGCCTTTAAGCAGGGTCAGTCAGCTAACCACAGGCCGGTCAACCCCAACTTCAGTCCCGAGAAGGTTATGGGGCAAACCCTCCTGGAAGCTACTTCCACCACATGAAGGAGATGACTGGGAACGGTCAGCAAGGATTTACCAAATAACTCTTTCCTAACTAATCTGATTATCTTCTGCAAAATGCTGACTGGCTTGACAGGTTAGAGGAGGGCACCACATTCTCAGCACACCTGTAGCCGACATCAAATTGTCTGCAGTGGTTGAAATGCTCGAGGCTGCTTTTCAGGAGGACTTACCTAGGGTGGAAAAATGGGCTGATGGTTGTCTCATGAAGTTCAACTAAGGCAAATGCAAAGTCCCGTCCCTGGGACAGAATAATTCATTGCAATGATACAGCCTGGGGACTGTCTGGCTGGAAAGCAACTTTGCAGGAAAAACCTGGCAGTCCTGGTAGAGAACAAGCTTAACAGGAGTGAGCAGTGTTCTCCTGCAGGGAGGCCAACAGCATCCTCAGCTGTATCAGCAGACATTTAGCCAGCAGGCTGAGGAAAGTCATCTTCCCTCCTGTGTTCAGCAGTTACGAGATGTCATCTGAAGTACTCTGCCCAATTTTGGGCTCTCCAGTACAAAAAAGGCACTGACCTACTGGAACAAGTCTAGTGCAAGGCTAACGAGATGATGGGGCTGAAGCACATGATGCGTGAAGGCTTGTTCTCTAAAGAGAAGAAAATGTGAAGGAGATATCTTACTGTCTGAAAGTACTGACAGGAGGAGTGCAGAGGAGACACTCCTCTGCGAGGTGCCCAGTGGAAAGACAGCAGGCAACGGACATAAGTTAGAGCATGGGAAATTCTGACTTGGTATAAAGGGAAGACACCTATTACCATGATGGTGGACAAACACTGCAACAGGAGCAGGAAGAGGCTGTTCTTAGAGCAGGAAGATCGCTGTTCTTAGAAACACACAGAACTCCACTGGGCAAGGTCCCAGGCGACCTGCCCTAAGCGAACCTGCTGGGAACAGGAGGTTAGACTCGAGAACTCCAGAGGTCCCTTCCAACCAACCTGCTTTTGTGATTTTAAGATTCCCTCCCATTCTTTAACATACTCCAGGTATGAAACTCTAGCTAAGCTCCTGTTATGATGGAAATTTAATTTATGTCTAAGATGGAAATTTAGCTTTTCCTTTCCCCTCTTATTTTCCTGACTGTACCATACAAGAACATGAGGAATTAAAACTCTATCACGGGTACCTAGAAAGGGCCTCATTAATGGCTGTTTCCATTCCTCTGTCCCAACCAGGGTCAACAATACATATTTCATTCCTTAGAGAGGTTCATTTAACCAGTTCTTAAAGATTTCCAGCAGCAGCTTTCTAAAAACTTCTCATGAAATCTTCAACACTGCAATTCTGTTAGTAAGTTGAAAAAATTTTGTCTGCAACCTCAAAGTTGAAGACCATGATGAAGAAACTGAAACACAGGATAAAGCACTAGATACAAAAACAAAGTCATAAATATGAGTAAGCTTGGTGTGATATCAGCTCTTCCAGAGATTTTGTAGTTGTGGTTGTGGTAGGTAATAGGGGACGGGACAGTGCACATGATTTGATATTCCACTCAGCTGAAAATGAGATTTTTTCCACTTGATATTCACTAGAGAATACAGCATGGAAACTGAGAGCTTAGTTCTTTAACAATAACATTCAAACACATACCGCTATCACTGCAAAGGTTGGAATATAAACCAATCTGTAATTTACTTGAAGATTACTCTACTAATACTAAATTCATTTTCTTTTAAAATAATTTCTATACATACGTTGCAAAATTGAGAAAGTAGTCTTAACGTATAAATCATCAGAGAGGATTAGGCACAGTTTAAAGAGCAAGCGTTGCCGAATCCAATGAACATGTCTCAAAGGCCCACATACTGCAATCTAGCAGCAGATTACAAAGATCAAGTGACCAAACACTTGCTTCTTTTTGGAACCCTGATGTGTATTCAAAGATCAAATTACTGTAATTGTACTTCTGGGATCTCAGTTTGACTTCCTGTATAAAACAACCTACAAGACTTCCTTGAAGCAGCACTGAAGCCTTTCTTTTAGGAAAACTTTCTCTTTAGAAAATATCACAGCCTGTTTTAGAAGTAGTGAAGAATGTACCAAAGAACTCTGATAAAATGTTCCAACGAATCATTACTCTCATTCTTCACTGTACCTGTAAACTTTTATTTTCTTCTCTTTTTTTTAGACTGAATATTTCCAGTTTCAACTTGAAGCCACTGGATCTTGCCTTATATTTTACCAATAGATTAAAAAACCTCTAGTTTCCCAAGTAGGCCAGTGAAGAATTAATTTCCTAAACTTTCCCTATAAAGACTATGCTTCACAGCTGTTTTACTATGTTTCCCAGATTGTAATCATTTTCAGACTTCTTCTCTGAACAACCACCTTGATCTGTAAACACAAGATGGTAAGATATTATACTGGAAGATTTATCTAAGAAACACAAGAGTAATGTATTTATGTTACTAAATGATGCTACGCTATGTCAGCTGGTAGAGCCAAGAATATCATTAGCACTTCCAGCCATTTTACATTACAGGGAGCTTGTCTCAGCTACCCACAATGACTAAAGTTTTTAAGTCATTGTTTCCTAGGATACTGTTACAGGAAACAGTTAAGCATAGACCACATATCCTGTTCTTAGATATGTTTCTTTACAGACATACTGAAATATGTCGTTTGTCTGTGCCTACCTTAACAAGAAATCCAAATCACTGGGTGGCCTCTTATTTTAATCATTAAAACTCCAGACAGTTAGAAAATACCAGGGGGAAGCTGTGATTTCCTGTTTTCTTTCAAGGTCATTGACAAAAGTTTTAAATAGTGCGACAACAAGAAGGGGTCTCTAAGGGACCTAAGCAGAATCACATGCAGAGTAACCACTCCTCATCCAAAACCTTAGTTAAAATCTTTCACTTATCCAGCCTTATATCCCTTTAACGTGAGTCATGTTAATACTGCATTGTTATAGTTTCTTCCTGGTAAGTGAGCTACAGAAATATATGCCTTCTGCCTATCATCCACATAAGCCTGAATTTTTCTTTCTCTGGGATAATTGTGTAAGAGCATGTCATAAACATCACTCAGAAAGGATATCAATGTAAACTTCACAAAAAGAAATCAAGGTGCATAACCATCTTAACTATAGTCTAATAACCATTTTTTAAAATAAATCACATCTTTTTCTAGATGTCTCTCTAGTTTACTGAGCACAGACTTGAAAAGGTCACTGGTATGACAATTTTGATTTTTAAAAAAATATTTTCTAAAAAGGATGCAGCCCCGAACACTACATTTTATTTACTATCATACAAAGTATCAGTCTTCTCTTGAGACTGTGAAATGCCAAATTTTATCTCTAATAGCAGAATATGATACCCTGGCAACTACGCTCACCACATCTGAAAGCAATGAGATCTTGTCAGGGGCCTCATTGCAGGAATTCAGAGTTTTGTTCACATAATAATGTTTCTTTTGCCTGAAGATACCTCAGCGGGTGTAACTGATCTCTGCACAGGGAGACTGTGGCAGACTCATCCACGGCAGGATGAGTAAGTACTTTTAATCCTTCTTAGCTGCCCACAAACCATATCACAGTAATCCATCTGAAGAACTCCAGAACTGTGCCTCAAAGTAAGCCAGAGAAGGTTACCAACACATTAACCTCCTTTTTTGTTTATTAAAAAAAAAAAGTAAATCAAATAATAGAGCTTTGAAAGTCAGAACTGTATGTTGCTCTTGGCTTTGAACGGCCTAATTGTGAAACTAAAATGTTCCACAAGCCAAGCATTAAGAAATTTCTCTTTTAACTTTAGGAAAGGCAGGCTGCTTGCTAGTACCTGCAGTCACTGGGGAGTCAATGGCAATTAGCCTGGTACGAGGGGAGCAACCCATACGCATTTTAACCTCGCCTTCCTAACACTTCGTGAGGAAGCAGAATTTTCTTCCTGTTCCTACAACAGGACCTTGTCCTCTACCATGCAGGTGGCTGTTTCCAAACACCATTTTTGATTCTGTGTGACTGCACTCACAAAGGGGGTCAGTGCCGATGTGCTTCCCTGCCAGACCTCAAGCTCCCTGCCGTTGCCTGCAATATGCTCCTCTGCTCTAGTACGAACCGTGGCTGCTGCGTGCGTGCGTGTGCATCTGTCTGCTGGGAGGCCACTGCCTCTTCCCTCCTGCTGCCTGCCGATTTTTTGTGCTCTTCCAAGCTTCACTAGAAAGGGAAGGATATTTTGGGTTCAGTAGAAAAAATCAAGCGCAACAAAGAAATAGGAAAATCTATTTAAATTATTTTTAAATTCTCTGATAGCCCTATATAAAGGAAATCCAGCACCTCAAGAAGCTTGAGCAATGTTATAGAGACAAGAAAGGACACAGACCTGATATTCCTCCAGCTGCCTTAGAAAAGAAGAACCACCAACTGTGAAAATCATCTAACAGAGAAAAGATGGAGAATAGCTCTGCATGCTCTGTAAAATACATATGTACATATATTACAGTACCAAGAAAAGGCCTGAGGAAATATGGATTGCAACTGTGCAGCTCAGAAAGCATGTCTTGCCACTCACTATGATTTCCTAACAGCGTAACAGAGGAGTTCCTGGTTTAGTTTTGAACTGCTGATCTCTTTTCATTTTAGGACCCTCTCTTCTGTTTTTTAAGTCATTTTCTAATCCTCCATGCCACAGCAAAGCACTGTCAACAATTCTGAGAGACCTGAGCATAGAACTAAAACAGGTCCACTGCCAGACTCATTTCCAGTCTTTGCTCTACCCGTTTAGAGAAAATGCAGAAAATGCAAGACTGTCTCAGTGCACCTACAGCACCTGATACGTGATAGCTGCCTGTCCTCAAGAACTGCTTCAACGTCCTTCATGGAACTATCCCTGTTAATAGCAAAATTGTGCTGCCTTCGCAAGGGCAAAAGCCTCGAGATTCCTGTCTTATTTTACATGTCACCTTCCACGTTGCCCTTACCAGGGTAGCAGGGACAAATGCCATTTCCACCTGACAGCCAACAGTTCATTTCTATTACTGGCTTAGGTCTGAAAAGTCCAGATCACCAGGATCAGTCTGAAAAGCTTCTCAGAGCTGGCTCTGCATCTTAGTTCAGAGAACAAAGACAGAAAGGCAGCAGTGTCTGATATTCATGATGAACAAGAGTTAAGATCATTTGCAAAGCACTTTAAAAATCACTACTCAATTAATAGATAAATCAATGCCATTCCCTCTTATTTTGAGCTCTGGAGACTTTACCCACTCAGTGCTAAAAGTCCAAAAGAAGAAAGAATAATGGAAATGCATCACATCAATCTACAGAAGAGGTGAAATTCAATTTTTCATATGAAAGTTAACCTGCTTACATACTTGCTCTAGCTGTGGCACTATTAAGCAAAGTTGTAATGCAGCACTTCTAAGACCATGTAACATCTTACAGAAAAAATACATAGAACCACAGAATCATTAAGGTTGGAGAAGTCCTCCAGGATCATCTGGTCCAACCATCCCCCTACCACCACTGTCACCCACTGAACCGTGTCCCCAAGCACCACGTCCAACCTCTCCTTGAACACCCCCAGGGACGGGGACTCCACCACCTCCCTGGGCAACCCATCCCAACGCCTGACTGCTCTTTCTGAGAAGAAATGTCTCCTCATTTCCCACCTGAACCTCCCCTGGCACAGCTTGAGGCCATTCCCTCTGGTCCTATCCCTGGTTATGTGTGAGAAGAGGCCGACCCCCAGCTCCCCACACCTTCCTCTCAGGGAGTTGCAGAGAGCAATGAGGTCTGCCCTGAGCCTCCTCTTCCCCAGCCCAAACACCCCCAGTGCCCTCAGCCTCTCCTCACAGGACTTGTGCCCCAGGCCCTTCACCAGCCTCGGAGCCCTTCTCTGGACACGCTGCAGGGCCTCGATGTCCTTCTAGGACTGAGGGACCCAAAGCTGAACACAGCACTCGAGGTGTGGCCTCACCAGAGCAGAGTACAGGGGGACGATCACCCCCCTGGCGCTGCTGGCTGACTATTCCTGACACAAACGAGGATGCCGTTGGCCTTCTTGGCCACCTGGGCACACTGCTGGATCATGTTCAGCTGAGCATCGACCAGCACCCCCAGATCATTTTCCTCTGCACAGCTTTCCAGCCACCCTGCCACAAGACAGTAGCGCTGCATGGGGTTGTTGTGGCCAAAGTGCACGACCCGACAATTAGCCATGTTAAATTTCATCCCACTGGCCTCTGCCCATTGACAGATCCCGTCAAGGTCTGCACCTTATCTCTTTCCAAAAAAACCCTAAATGTAAAACTAAGGTTAACCCTAATTAGGACCCTAAAAAACACATACGGCGCCAGTTTCTCCCATCAAAAAGTGCTCCCAACGGAAGCCTTCGGGTACACCTCAGCTCCCTTGGGGAGCCTTTACGGTTGGGAGCACTGGCACCGTACATGTTTTTTAGGGTCCTGTGTAAGGTTACTGCAGGGCCTTCCTACCCTCCCACAGATCGACACTTCCCCTAGCTTGGTGTCACCTGCAAACCTACTGAGAGTGCACTGAATTCCCTCATCGAAGTCATCCATAAAGATATTAAAGAGGATGGACCCCAACACTGTCCCCAATGCCATACAATCCATCCACCAAAAAAAAAATCAACTGTTTCAAAGGCCAAGATAGATTATGCTACTGTACACTAACAGAGGTCACCATCATCTCACATAGAAGCAGAAATAAAGTGTTGGGATAACATTGCATTCATTGTCTTCTATTTAATGGGATCTTTTCAACGTAATGGGATTCATTCTGTTCACAAATATGGATGAGAAAGGAAATTTCAAGTTCAAAGAGTGTCCTGGGAGTAGTATGGTATGAGAGATTTACTGCCACTGTCAGAAGTCTTTACCAAAAGCCTATATAAACTTCAGGAAAATAATTCCAAGAAATGATGTACTTATCATTCCAGAATGCATAAAATTATTTAGAACTTATTTAAAATGTCAAAAGTCTCTCAGATCTTGCAGTTAATCAGTCTTTTTAGAAAATTTACAATCACGTTTCAACAGTGCTTCATTGTCACTTCCTACTTCTGTGAAATTAGTCTCTGGACACCGTAGCTGCAGAAGAACCTTCAAAAGGTAACACACAAAACTAGCACAGACACCTGCCTGGGATTAGAGACAGCCCATGAATAGAGTTTTGAAATACAGAGTGCCATATTCATTTTAGTAGGGCCTAAATCAGGCAATAGTGCTGTTTTACAACACTGCCAGCAGTTCTGCTCCTGAAAGTGATAAGCATGGTACTGTGAGGAACCAATATTTGAGGAAGCCTTGTCTGTCAAATAATAAAGGTGGTAGGTACAGAATGTTATCTACCTTCCCAAAGGTGGTCACATCTTTAAAAAATGGGGATGCCTTTTTACTGATGTCACGTTAAAATAAATCAGCTTCATAAAGCATAAAATAGGCTACCTTGAAATACTTTAGTCAAATAATTTTTCAAAATCAGGCCCACATCCATTGTTAATTTACAAGCGGTGTGTAAATGGGATTTTCCTATTCATGAAATGCTGAATTATGTATCTTTGTAAACAACTAAAATACAGTGCAGCAGTCAAAGATGTAAGCACCTCTGTCATACCAATTCTGGCAAAATTAGTAAATCTGCATTTGATCCTAATCCATGTAATATTCATCCCTTTATGGTATAACCTTAATCTCCACAGTTCTCTAGAGAGCACACAAGCATCTAGGCATTTCTTCACAACCCATCAGCTAATACAAATACCCTAAACCTACTGCTAAATCAGCTGAAATATTTTAAATTGGCTTAAAGCCAATTGGCTTAAAGCAAATTCTATTAAAATGACCAAATACAGTCAACATAGCCATTCCAACTCCAGGAAATACGTATATTAGTAGAGGCTTCAAAAAAACTATTTTTCTTTTGCATGCTGGGAAAGAGATGATTAGAGGCCACCCCATTTGCTAATATCACGCACTCAGCACTTCAGCTCTGCAGTGCCAGGTTATCTCAGAGACGAGCATTTATCAGTGTGCTATGAAAAAAGATGGACATTTTATCGTATAATCACTACCAATCCACAGGGTGAGATTACTCTTAATCTTTGTCAGACTGACTCACAACTTGAATTACAAGTCTTTTACGGTATTTCTTTAAACAGCAGTAAGCAAAGTTTTTAACATGACTGCAGAGTAAGAGTAAATCTGACTAACTTTCACAGGCTTCTATCCATAATCCTTCAGCTGCTTAACCATTAGTGGGAAGGAACTACTATTATTTAACTAAAAGCCTCTGTGCTTGTCAAAAACATGTCCGTAAACTGTCAGCAAAACCAAATGCCGAACGTTTTACCTCACTGTCTGGGCTGGGTTGGATAACCTCCCAGGTCTGAGAGTCCACGTCATAGCAGTGAAGTTCGTTGGGCAGCGTGTTGTCTGCAGCACCACCAAACACGTAGAGATGCCGGTCAAATGCCACCATTGTGTGGCCGTACCGCCGCTGTGGAGGAGGAGGGGAGCCCCGCAGCAAGTGCTCAGTAGGAATTCGTGTCCAGCTGAAACACCAAACATGAAACAGAGTGCGTCTTTCACATTTCTCTTCAAAGTCAGCTTCTCACTCTCACTCAGATTATACAAATTAAGAAGAGAAGCCCATTAGAGTTGTTACTGAACCCACACAACCACAGGCAACTGCAAACCCCTTAAACTTCTCAGAGACCTGCATCAGCTCCATGTTGCTAAACAGCTGAGAATGTCATAAAGACAACACGTCTCCTTAACCTAGACATGTTTATGTAAACCCCAGCAGCTCAAAGACCACAACTTGGGAAGGAATTAGTGATCTACTGTCACACATTTTAACAGCTAACCCTTCCAAGTAAACGGCAGCATTCTGATTATGTAGCACGTTTCGGCAAGGCATTGCTTATTCATGATGATAGCACTATTTCAGCCAAGGATTTGAGGCAGTTGGCTGTTGTTTCACTTGTGGTTCCACATCAGCCAGTTCCACTGGTAACCAGACAGACCAGGTTTCCAGAACAGACCCTAAGATCTGCATGCCCACCTTACGGCATTTTTCTCTCACCGGAGGGGTCACATTTTCAGAGCAACAGTCAGCACTCCAAGCAAGTCACACTAAATGTCTCAAACTGAATACTCAAGATGTTAAAAGATACTGTGCTTTCACATTTCCTAAGGATTCTAGTGTGAACTGGTATTTTACAGGACCTCTGTCTGTTTTTAATCAAGTATTCATAACAACTTTTAGGAAGAAAATACTTGGCATTTGATTCAGAATAAACTGAGATACATGCTTCCTTCTTAAAGCATATCTACCAAACTTTCTGTTCATTTGCTGAAAAAGCCCTAGCCAAAGCACATGGCAAAATACAAAGTCTCATTAAAACAGACCATATTTTATTTAATCTATCCTTGCTGGTCATAAGATGTAGTATTCCTCCTCAATAGCTTCAAGTACATGCATTCCTCAGCTTAAGTAGTCAAGGATTATGTGGATTTTGTGCAGCTTAACTGCAAAAAAACTTACATTTTTTCCTTGAATTCAAACTGGAAGAGATTATTGGTAATCTTTGCTCCACTCTGGCCAGAGAAAACAAACATCTTGTCTTTGCAAACAGCCACAGGAAAATTACAGCATGAAGGAGGGATCTCACCACTTTGTTCAATCTGAAAGATAATGAAGTACAAAATAAACAAACAAAACATTTTGTAGAGCAAAGTTACACATGTGGAGTACGCTTGTAGGAACGCGCAGGGCATCCGCACATAAGAGTACACGGTAGCAACGTTTGCAGACAATCAAGTCCCCATAAATTTGGCAATAGGTAATCAATTAATGCTGTGTTTACAGGTCTGCACAGACTAATTTTACCACGGATAAAAAAAGATGGGAGGCCGTATTTCTAAAGCCTCTGTCACTGCGAGGATGGGGATTCTCTCTGATCTTGACAGGCACTCAGCAAAGATTCCTGTTGATGGCAGTGGTTAAAGCGGGAAACACAGTCCTTTTTTAGAGGGGACATAGCAAAGCCAGCCCGGGCAGTCGAGGTCCAGCTCACAGATTCACAAGCAGAAATCATACGTTCATACATCGTTGGTGTTTTCCAAGTACACAAACAAAATGAAACTTGAACTGCTGTTAAGCTGTGTGACAAATACATTCTGAAGAGAGAGCAATGCAATCTGGTATAGGAAATTTAAAGTAATTGTGTGTGAAAACCAAAAAAGAAAAGTTATTTGCATTATTTCAAATTAAAGCTTCTTACCTCTTCCCAACATGTTAGCTCTCTATCCTGTAGGCCAATTGTCCACATATCATTTAACCTGTGTTACAACACAAAAAAGTCGGACTGGAAACACTTTATGTTTTGTTATTTTTAGCTCATAGAATTGAAAAGACAAAGATTATATTTTATCAGCATTCCTTCTCCTGAAAGGAAGAATCTCCTGCTAGCAGAAAAAAAATAATACAAACCTAAATTTCTAACTCTATATTTTATACCACCACCAGAGCCTGCTTTAGCATCTTTCTGGTTACATACACACAACAGTTAACACAACAACTCTGCTTGGAGCTTAAGGATTAGAATTTAATCTTCGGGATTTTTACAGAAATACCCCTTATTATCATGCTTTCTTTCACCCATTCCTGCTAACTCCTGATACTGACCACAGTAATTATTTATGTGGCTGAATCCTACTCCAAACACATAAAAGAGGATGAAGTGAGTAACGTGACACATCAGAGGCTACTACACATCTGACTATGATTTTCCCAATACAAGTAATTTGCAGACGACTACAAATGCTTCTTTTGTTCAGAGTTGCCTGGAGGCTCATGTTCCACAAAAAGACATTTTTAGCACGATCTTGGTAAATTAGATAGCTCCTCTCACCCAATCTCTCCTTCCAGCTACCCAGGGCCCATGGGGAACTTCCTAAATTGGAACAGAACAATTCCACAGTCATGCATCTTTCTCCAATTCTTCCTCCAGAAACAAAGGAAAGATCCCAGCTGCTTCTTCACATTAATGTCGGTTCCGGTGGAGACTGAGAAGCTTTTTTACAGATTCTCCTCAGAAGAGGCACCCAGCAACTTGAGGCATCTCCTAGTGTGTGCCAATCTATGTGTTCTCATGGTGCAGATATCGTGCATCAACATAAAAAACTTCCCATCTTCACCAAGACAAAAAAAAAAAAAAAATCACACGTTCAGAACTGACTCTTCCCTGATGGACTGACAGCACATGTGGAGAGCTGGAATCTGGAACAAAGCACCAGGCTCTCCCTAACTTCTCAGTACCACTCCTTTTCAGTCATTTCTCATCTAACATCTCATCTGCCTTCAATCTAAATAATCTTGATATTTCAGCGCAATATCCCACCAAGGGTATCACGTATTTTCAAAGAAAAAGCTCACATAGTTTTCTCGGTTATGTTATATGACTTCATAGAAAACCCAGGCTTTGTTCTGTCAGTTTTCAGCAACATCAGGAGGCCTGTAGCGGGTATCTTCTAAGAAATGCTCATTTGCCAAATTTCAAAGACCATTTAGCATCTTTGCAATCAAGCAAGCTGTCAAACCATACATCCACAGCCATTCTGAGTCACCAGCTTCTTAGCTTTTAAACATATACTTAATTCAACACGTACTAGTGAACTGCAAAAATCTAACGCTTCAACAACAGTGAGGTTTAGCAAAGCTCCCATTATTGTTAAAAGCACTCGGTATAGGAAAATGTCTCTACAGATGTGAAAAGCCAGTGACTGGGATTTTACACAAGCGACCAAGGAGAGAGCGATCCCTCCACATACCGTGCATTGCCATCGTATCCCGCAAAGATCCACAGCTTATCACTGTACACTGTTGCACCGTGAGCTGACCTCGCAACCGGTAACCTGCAATTGAGAAAAAAAAGTCTTAATTACCTACAGAAGTGCTAGAAGAAGGATCTGCATGATAGGCAAAATGCACAGGTAACAAGAATAAAGCCCCCTACACAAACTGCCTCAGCCAGGAAATTGCTTCTGTCATACATCCTCAAAACACAAAGCAAGCTTCTGATGGGTACATTTTAGAACATTATTCTCTCCTTCCATCACTAAACTACCTCAACACATCCAGGGAAAAAAAATAAACCAACAAATTGCTTGTTATGCTCCAAATACTCTGAAGTATTTTATCTAAGGTAGCAAAGCAGTGGGACGATTAATAGCACTATCATTATAGCAAAGTGGAAAACTACAAATGTTATAAAAATCCCATGCAGGTTTTCATGCACTAAGAGGATGGAACACGTAAGTGAAATCATGGACAGGGTTCAAAAGACAGCATAGCGCAGGCATTCCTGAAATACAGAGCCCATGATAAAAGATCAGTCATGTGATTTCTCCTTCCTAATTTGAATTGCTTTTTCTAAATCAGCCAACTTCAGCTGTGGGTAAACAGAAGGACATTTGAATTCATAAAATATAAATAAGAATTACTCTCTGAAATGTCCGAAGTTGCTAGAAGAACCAGAAAGAGAAATTACTAATGTAGTCTACCTTCTAAAATGTAACATATACTCATGAGCAGTGAGCAACAGTAACTCAAGAACAGAGTGTGTGCCTCATCCATTTCTGCAAGTTACACTAGAGCCACGAAACAACCTGAAACGTGCATAGCCAACTTGAAGAAATAACGAGTTACCGTACTTAATTTTCCCTTGGAAAATTGTATCTTGGGAACCTCCATCCAACAGATGCAAACACATATCAACTCATTCATCTGCTTCTGAATTTGTTTGTGTGAACACGCATCACCTTAATGCACTTCAAGTAAGTATGCTCCAAGAAAGTCAAATTTTAATAAGAAAGGAATGTGTACATTTAACTACAAATACGCTTCAATTTGTTTTATGACAAAAACAAATTGAAGCCATATGGAATCAACAAATTTCATGCTATCCATGAAAAAGAGAATTTAAAAGAAATCGTTTCCTTTGCTCCCATCCCTTCTGACTCAGAAATGAAACGTGAAGAACGGTTTTGTCAAATTTCCAATCTTGTACACTCTGGAATGTAGGCCTTCAGAGCAAAAGATAAAGTCTTCAAGAAACTTTAATTAAGAAAGCAAGAAAGAAACAGTCTTATAGCCTTAATACTAACATTGTAACTAAGTCTGTGTGCCATTTTAATGGTTGCTGAGTGATGCTCAGAATCTTGAAGCGTAGGATAATAATGTCGCTTCCTTACCTTCCTTCAGTCTTCCACTCCGTCCATTGTCCAGTTGCAAACTTATATTCAAAGAGATCATTTTTATTCTTCAGATTGGAATTGGAATAAATGTCTCCAGTATAGCCACCTGAGCAACAACAATTCCATTAGACTCAAACCCAATACAGCACGTATGCTTAGAGTCAGCATATGAGAAGAAAACTTAAGTTTAGACAACACAGAGAGAAGCTATTTAACTACTGGACTACTGCAGATGGGAGACTTCTCCTTCGCTCTTAGCCCTGCAGAAACACCATGGCAATGAGCTTCAAGTTTGCATTGCTTTGGACAAAGAAGCAAAAGTATTTCAAAGCTAAAGCTGAAATCACAGCCAGCTGTGGAAAAATGCTAGGTTTTCTACTGAATAAGATTCTTTGAGGCTTCCTAAAAATATATCGTTTTTAAAATACCAACACATTTATCATTCCAAACATGCATAACTGTAATCTGCCACTGTCTTACCAAACACAAACATGCTGCTCCCATAGACCACAGCTGAGTGGTGATACCGTGGTGCTGGCGGGGTCCCCGTGGTAAAAGCCCTGCACAACATTTAGAACAGCAGCAATCAAACACCCTTGTCATGCTTCAAGCACTCAAAGTTATTATGCAGACTCAACAGGAAATATAACTGTTAAAAGTTAATCTACTGTTCTTGACTATTTTCACTGGTTTTGGTTTCTTAAATTATATTACCTAGGATTTCATAACAGGCTAAGCACCGCAAGCAGAGACAGCATAACGAACATGAAATCTGTTTGGCGGAGATATCAAGTAAGGCCCAGGTAAGACAACACAGATCGCACAGTCCAGAACGAGGGAGCAAAGCAAAAGCATCCATGAGCCCCCATCTGCACCTCTCATTGCCCGAGGGGCTGCAGCAGCCCAGTCCCTCTGCCCACGTGCCCTTCTGGCACTCTCAGACTGCACGAACGGTGCCAGCCCACGGCTCCAAGCATCACTGCGTTGCCCAGCATCCCCTGGCAGGAGCTGGGTGCATTTGACAGCCTCCCTGAAGGCTGTGTCACACACCAGACCAAGGGGCTTGTGAAGGCCCAACTGCAACCGCACCGGGGCGGGGGGAAGACGCTTCCTCCTGGATGATCTGTGTAGAGCCCCAGCTTTTTACACCCAGACCAGGGGTGCAGAGAAAGGAAGTCATCTTCCCCACCCCTGCAGGCAGCTGTGCAGGGCGACCCACCTGCACCACGAGCAGTCCTTCACGTCGAAGCGCAGCAGGTCGTTCAGCATCGTCTTCCTGTGGGAAGGAACCAGGGACGAAGGAACTCAGCGGGCTACAGTTCTGCTTAGGGCAGGACCCAGACCCCCAAACCCCTTCCCCTCAAGCCAGGACCCCCAGACCCCTTCCCCTCAGGCCAGAACCCCTCAAACCTCTTCACCTCAGACCCACGTCCCCCAAACCGCTTCCCCTCAAGCCAGGACCCCAAAAGCCCCTTCCCCTCAGGTCAGGACCCCCCAAACCCCTTCCCCTCACGTCAGGACGCCCCAAGCCCCTTCCCCTCAGGTCAGACCCCATCCCCAAGCCCCTTCTCCTCAGGTCAGACCTCACCCCCAAGCCCCTTCCCCTCAGACCCAAGCCCCTTCCCCTCAGACCCAAGCCCCCCAAGCCCTTTCCCCTCAGGTCAGACCCCCCCCCCCAGCCCCTTCCCCTCAGACCCAGGCCCCTCCCCTCGCCCCCCCCCCCCGGCCTCACCCGTTGTCCCCGCCGAAGACGTAGATGGCGTCCCGGTAGGCCACCACGGTGTGCTTGCTGCGCCTGCGGGCAGCACACAGCAGCGGTCAGGGGCCGCGGGGACGGGGACCCGGACCCGGACCCGGACCCGGACCCCGACCCCCCCCCCCCCGCCCGCCGCCCCCCGCCGCTCACCGGGCCCCCACGAACTCGTCGCAGGGCGGGAGGCGGCGCCAGCGGTGCACGGTCTCGAAGGGCCCGAAGTTGAGGGTGAGGTACTCCACGCTGTCCGAGCAGCTGTGGTCGAAGTCCACGCTCGGAGCCACCTTAGAGCGCCCCGCGACACCCGCCGGGGCCCCCGCCGCCGCCATGGCCCGTAGCAACCGGCGGGGCCTCCCCGCCGGACTACAACTCCCGGCGTGCCCCGCGGCTACTACTACTCGCCGCTCGGCTGCAGGATCACCGGCGGACTACAGCCCCCAGCATGCCCCGCTCCGTGGGAGGGGTGGGGGGGGGGCGGCTCGGCGGCAGCTTGCGGCGCTGCGGCACCGAAGGTCGCGCGTTCGAGTCCCAGGTCCGGCGGCAGCGCAGGGTGCGGGCAGAGGCCCTGCGGGCTGCCTGTGGAGGAGTCCCCGCGGCCCCGGGCAGCGGCCACAAGGGAGGGGCCGGGCCCTGGGGCATCGAGGTCGGGGTCGGGGTCGGGGTCGGGGTCGGGTCCGGGCCCAGCCGCCCCCAGCAGGAGAGCCCCAGGCCCCAGCTGCCCCCTGGTGGCGGGTCCTGCCCCCGCAGCTTGAGGGGAGCCCGGGGCTGGCCCAGGTGCCCGGTGCCCGCTCCCTGTACAAGCAGAAGCGAGGCACGTTTGTACATTAAAAGCTTTTATTCATTAATACAAAAAAAAAAATACCAAGAACAATACTCATGAGTACGCATAAAGTCTCATTCCAGAGTCATACCTGATCTATTAACTATTTAAATTATTTTCTGTGGCTACCAGAGCTTCATGCTACTCTAGCAAAATAAAACCCCAACCAGAGGCTGGCGGCCATGCTGGGGCAGCCACAGTCCCGTCCTTCATTTTACCCAACGCACCTCATAGCACAGCCTTAGTAACCTTTGGTGACTATGGGTTCAGTTTCTTCTCAACAACAGACAACGAATACGATGGGTGTTGCACACCTCGACACCAGGCCTTAGATGCATTTCCACAGCATCCGGCATCTTTCAGCCTGAGCAACCTCCTCGAGGCACACCGGCTCCGATCGGCTTCAAAGCTGACAGCCTCCAGCAAGCACTTTGTGGGTGAAGATACATCGTGTATCAGTCAGTTTTGTTAGGAGGAAGGAGAAAGCAGGACAAAGGCGTGTGGGACCACACAGGGTTCCTTCAAACCCCCTGCCGAGCACTGGGTGCTCTCACACCCTATTTGGCCTCTCTGTGAAAAGCTCAAGGCAGTACTTCTTGCCAAAAAAAGCATCCTGCACACCACAGTATGCTGTGGAGCTACGCCATCCCTGTGCCCACCATGCACAGATGGGCACAGGACCACCTCCAAGCTTGGTCTCCAGCCCCAGACCTTATCAGAGCTCCTGTACAGTGGCACCGTGCCTGCTCAGGCTGCGGGACGGGTGCGTGCACGTGAGCCAATGCTACCGGCAGGGGAGTGCACAGCACTAGTCCCCAACAGCCACTTATCCCCAAGTCCCTCCCATCTCACTGGATGCACTCATGGAAAAAGCTATCAACATCTGCAAATCAAAGAGCAGCTTCTAACCAACACTCAGGAGCTCTAGCAGGAACTGTACAAAACACTTATCATTTAACTCTTGGGACCTTGCAATCACCAAGAAATCCTTGGATTCCTCAGTTCAAGTATGAGGAATGGTATCAGTTACACAAGGCTGCTCCCATTTTTCAAACTTACTTAAACCTGCCACCCAACTTAACGTGCCTGAAGGATGACTGAAGCCAGCACCACCAAGGCACGCACCCGTCAACATCACCCGAAAGCACACAAACCCCACCAGCACCTCTCCCCAAGCCTGACCAGACCTGAACAAGACCCATTTACTACTAACATCCTAAGACACACCCCGATGCTTTCAAACATTTGGTATTCACTTACCTCAAAGGATGGATAGATGGATAGATGACTGTTATGATCCCTGCTGTCAATGTATGGGCCAAACTATAGCTTTTTCATTCTATAACTTGAAATGGAGTTTAGATTTTGTCTTTACTTCTGCTCTGCTGACTTACACACAGTTTTGATGCAGCACAGGCTTGTTCTGGTGTGCAGGGGGGAATGTCAACTACTAGATGGTCCTACCTGTTCCCAGGGCTGGGACCAGTCACTCTGAGGACACTCGCTTGATCCTTCCCAACAGCTATCAGGATATACCACTGCAGCCATCTACGTCCAGTTGGGTTTCCTCAAGAGACTGTTTAGTTTAATGTGTTGGCCCCTTTCAGTGAAAGCTACGAGACACACAAACGTCTCAAACGAAATTCCTAATTGACTTTAAATATATATATATATATATATATTTAAGTAGAAGACAGAGCCACAACATTCCCAGCAAAGGGAAGGCCATAGCACAAAGTTTAATTGTATATCCTTATACACCAGAGAATCCACAGGGAAGAAAGATACTGCAACACAACTGCTTGGAAACTTTTGATCAGAGCTTACACCTTATTAGACACAGGCTAATCCAGACAAAGCCACACACGCACAAAAACCAGCCTCAGGTTCTGCTTCTCATAGAGCTATTCATACAAAAAAACTATTGAGGACTCAAGGTTGAGCCAGACCTGCAGGTCTACAGCAAACTGTGGCGATTCCCCCTATTTCTGCCTCTTCTCAGGCACAAGAGGGATCTGAGTGGGAGAAGGGAGCAATATCCGCTTTACAATTTGGGGTTATTTTGCCACAGATGCTAAACAGGTTGTGCCATCTTTATCTGTTAAGAAGTTAATTTATTATCCCCTCCTGGTAAAAAACGTGAAAAGCTATATTCTAAACTAGATCAGTAAGATACATAATTACTCCATCTCTTTGGAGGTTTTCAGATACAACTTCAAAGCATATTATTCCACAAAGGAACAGCAAGTACCTTTCTTAAGAAAGGAAACTCTATAATGGGTCAGCCTTTTTCTTTTAAGGAGAAGAAGATGTATCCATTACAGGACTCCCTTTCTGTTTAGATGACTCCTGTGAAATACCCTAACATCCTCCAGGCGGCACATACAGAAAGTTTCCTAAGGAGAAATATGTCTAAAAAAAGTGACTTCAGGAAACATGTGCAATTTCCTTTTAAATCTGTTTTATAAGAAGGATACCAATGTACATTTTAATAGTTTTATTTTCATTTTCCCCAAGAGGGAACCAAAGGCAGAGAGGTGTTGTGAGATACATCACGCTGTTCTTATGGGTAAATCAATTTGCAAATGTTATTTTACCACTCTATAAAATACACACAGGAGTGTGAAGGAAGCAAAGTAGTTCAGAGTGGCTGTCATGGAGCAAATATCTTAAATACAATCATTTTTCTTGCCCTAAAAGTCGTGGCTCCTTGTGTTCCATAAAACCGAAGTCTTTAGTAGCCACATGCCACAGGAACAGAAATTTAAGTGGTAGCTTCCTTTGAGCATGTGCACACAAAAGCATTAGTAAAGAACTGCTCCCATGGGACTAGACAGTAGATGTGAGCAACAAAGCCCCATCCACAGCAGGAAAGAAGATATGCATCTAGTTTTATTGTCTCAGCTTCCCATCCAAACTCCTGTAAACTGGTTCCATACCATTCAGGCATCTCTGATAAGAGTCTATAGTTCTATAAAAAGAAGTCGCACTGTAAGATCGAGATATTTACCCTGTATGTGTTATGTGAGCGCGAAGAGGAACAACCTTCCAATTTCTCAAGATACATCCAAGCAATCTGTAGGTGACCCAATTCCTTTCTCTGTCCAGCTGTGCTGTGTGAAACTCAGTTAAGTGCCTCTTCACGGGTAGAGACAGTTTGCTTTTAAAAATATTAAGGACACATTTCTAATTTTTTTTAAGAACTTCCTGGAAAGTTACTGTGGAAAATGAAAGTGCTCCCATGGTGAGACCAACGTGCAAAGCTCTATAGACTTCCATCTTTGCTGCTTTCTTAGTATTCCTTCCCTTAGCAGATTCGTTAAGATGAGGCTCTACACGTCGCAATGAGGCCCATCATCCACCTGTGACAAGCAGGTAGACACTGGAAAATGTTTTATGTTTAATCATAAAACGTGGAATAAGCCAAAAAATATGGTTCAGATATGATCGGTATGGTCTCTTGAGCGGGTTTATATACCAATGGCCTGTAACACTCGCTTTTCGTTCTCATTGAGATGGTCTGAAAACATTGCATAGCAGGGCTGCTGTGCAAACTGACACAGGAAGTCAGTGAGATAGGCCTGAAAGGGAGACAGAAAGATCCAGTTAGCATCACTTCACTTCGGAAATTCTGCTTCTTTCAAGCATCCAAAGATAAACGCGAACACGCACCAAACATGACAAGGAGACTGCAGGGAACAGAGAAGCGATGCAGAAGGGAGCGAGGTGGCAGAGGGGAAAGGCCAACAAACAGCTTCCAGGCGGTGGTAAAAAGCAGGAGCAAAGTATGGCACAGGGCCTGTGACTGGATGGGAGCATCTCCAAGGGGAATATGAAACTCTGTAATATCCAATCTACTTTTGATTTCAGCAAATAGCTGTGAAGCTCATGGGTAGAAAAGTCGCACCTCCCTCTATTAAAGAAGTTTTGCTCATTTCCTTCTCCAAGTTATAGGTACAATATGAAAAAATAGCTCCAGGCATTCTTTGGATACTCAGCACTTTCCAAAGTAACCTCAATGAACTGACTACATTTGGGACAACCATCATTAATTGGTGTTTCCACTGGTGTTTTGCAGTTTTGTTAGAGTACAACATAAAAATAAATAAATTCACAAGGAATGACAGGAACCTGATTTAAAAAAAATTCTAGAGCATCACCTGGAGATCTATTTGGTAAAGAGGGTCCTTTAACGCATCTGGATCATCCTCTTCATCATCTTCATAGTAATCCTCATCTGTCAGAGGCAAATCAGCAGGTTTTAACAAAAAACAGAGCAAAATATCTCAGGAAGTGTTCTACTGGACTACTGTTGAAGTCCAAAGGTCCACAAAGAAATAGCTTCGGCACTGCTGCATAAACTATTTTGTATCCAGAATATTTGCTCCTTAAGTTCACATGGTTAGAAAAAAAAAATACACCCCAGAACAAGAAGGGTCGCAGTGGGAGTCCCAAGGAATGCAGACGTGAGATGAGCATACACAAGATACTAGACAAGCAAGTTTGTTAGTTACGTGCACTATTAATCTTAAGCCTTGATCTTATGCCAGGGTGACACATTTCCAGTTCTGTGCTAATGCAAGAAGTCTCCCTACTGTATCAGCCTGTAAGGTTCTCCCCTAAGACTATATGCAAACTGGGGAAGAGAGGAAAGGAGATACTATACACGCTCTGTCTGCTTTATGCTGCAATTATTTCTCAAGATCACTCCACAGGCAAGTTCGTCCACTGCTACGACACTGTCATTCCATCTCCATCTCCAGCACCAATCCGCTTCTCCGTCTTTGAGCACCAATATTCTCTTCAGAAAGAAATACCTGCACGAACCTCACAACAATGCAAAGCCTACACAGCATCCAAACTCCCATGTGAAAAATAAAGTCATATAATCAATGTGTTGTTCAAAGACATGTCCCTCTCCCACAGAAAAAAAAAATCCACCTTTTTCAAAGTCCCAGTGTATTTCCTCCCCCTTGCCTGCTATCAAGGAAAGAAAACTAACTAGAACATCAGCAATTCTATTTTATCTTTGAGTAACAACCTTGAAGTTGTTACTTACCATACTTGTTTGTGGAAAGAATATCTGATAAGAACTGTCCTGCTAAGCTTTCATCTTCATCTTCATCTTCTTCCTGATCCTCCCACATATCATTTGAATCATCTGTTTAAAAATAAAAAAATAAATAAATCTAGAAATAAACAAAATCCAAGGTGCCCAATCTGTAAATCACTATACAGGGACTGTATAGGTTTTAGGCAAACATCCCTGCTTTAGTAGGTGGGCAAAGGGAAAAGGCTGCAACCACTGTCATCTCTTTGGAATGACTGACTCAAAAATTGGAGCTAAGCAAAAAGCAGCAGCAAGAATGTATCCCCAAACAGGGAGGAAGAAAAGAAAACTGGATATATCAAGCACGGATAATTTTAGTGGGATATGGTCAGATCCCATCTTCCAGATAAAGTGACCCAAAATAATTTCCAGGTGTAAGAATACACAATAGTGACTGATCTTATCTTTTGGATTACTATTTAAACCTTTGTAATTACAGGTATAATATTTACTATTGTCAGCTTCTTATTACTGTAAATGCTTCTGAAGAGATTAAAAAGCAGATTTAAGCCATGCAAAGAGGAAAAACAACCCCATGTTTTACCTTGACTCCAATCTGCGGTTGTCTGTCTTGATGCATTTGCTTCCATTGCGTTAGAAAGTTCATTTATTATTAATTTTAAGATTTTTACTAACAAAGGAATGTTTGTCCAGCGTTCAGGATCTATAAGAGAAGAAAAGTACACATCCTCACTGCTTTTCATAAAAACCAGTTAAAAAAAACAAGCCTTTTTTGTTGATGTTATTGTGTTTGTTGTTGTTGTTTTTAATTTTACCATACATTTAAAATGCTCACAGACAAGCAAAACTTCCAGTTTGTTTTTCCTTTTTTTTTTTGTTTGTTTTTGAGGAAAACAAGACAGACAAAAGAAACAAAACCCAAACATTCCTTCCCATTCCTTTTGTATACCTTCACAGGCTTCCAGAAGTCTCAACTGCAATATGAAATCCCACATATTTTGAACGAAGAGAACGCATGGTTAAAATCTTCACAGTTGAATGAGTTTGTGAAGTCTACTCAATGAAATCATAGTTACAGATGACTTCATTAAGCATTCTTCTCTGAAGTTATTGTTGCGGGGCTAGGAGTGCTTTCAAGTAAATGAGCTGTGCTGCACTCCCACGCCTGGCTCTCCCGCTTACCCCTTCTGAGAAGCTGCAGGCTCCCACCTTTTCTCACCAGGGTTTCTGCTGGGTTTAATTATGACATAGGGATAGCTAAACAGTATTTTTGTCCTTAATTACAAAAGTAAAGATCCTATCAAATAAAGGAACTGGGAGCACTAAGTTTAACTTGGTTCTCAAACACTAGCAATTACCATTCTATCTGATCCGACAATATTTGAGTTTGCTGGTTTGTATTTTTTTTCAAGCAAAGAGTAATAACATAGCAGGTGTTTTGTAACTGCTGCTTACCTCTAAAATGCCTAGTGCTTTCCCTATTCATTTCCCTAGTTGTCAACTTAGTTATTTTGGAAGTATAACTGCATCACCACGTTCGTCCCGAGCGTATGGCAACTGAAGGCTTGAAGAGCACTGACTGCGAGATGGGCTGCCAGTAATGTGCGCGAGCACTACACAGCAAGCTGCAGAACCAAGCTCTCCCTCCCCAGAGAAAACTGCCCAGCGCTCTCTCTGATTTAATGTATGCATCTTTCTCTAAACAGTAACCTTTGATCAAAGATCTTAGGCGCAACCAATTAAGTAAGACAAGTCTTATGCAGGAGACTGGTCGAGCTTTCCTTAAAAGTGATCTCTAACTTGCTGACATCATTGCAAGTATTTGTTAGTTTGTCTCATGAAAAAAAATCACTTTTTTTTTTTTTTTAATCTTTACGGTCACTAAACAATTTTTCCTCTGAGAGAAGCTACTAAGCATCATGAAATTATCAGTTTATCTCATTAGATGGAACAGGATGATGCAGAACAGCAGCAAATAACTCTCCAACCCGTAATCACCTCAGCCACTTAGATTAAGTCAGAAACATCAGGAGTCTTCCAGATCAGTCTCTCAAGTAATAGATACATTAAGCACAGGATGTATGGATTAGTTCTAAAAACAAATCTCCCACAGCTCTGTGTGATCTCGAAGATCTATTTTAAGGCCATTCGTAGCCTCCACTAACATTAAAAAAAAAAAAGTTAAGAACAGCAGAGTAATTACTTACTTTTGGCTGATTTTGATCGTGTCCGTATTCCCTCATCCATATTAAATATTTCTTCTCCCTTTACCCTAATGTCCTGAAGTCGCTTGTCATCTGTGTTGATGCCATACTGAAGGAGTTTACACAGTGCTACAGAGCTAGGTAGTAAGGAATAAGAAAATTACGGATCAGAATTTGTCTGAACTGCCTGGCTTACACAGTGAATTGTCAATAGGAAACAAATCTCCAGAGCAGGCATTCAGCTGCCCCTTTTTCCGTGCTTTCACCAAGAACAAGCATTACGTAATTTTCCTATTTGTCCTACTTTATGTCAGTATCCAAAACTGGACTCACCTCCTGACCTGCACGGCAAGCCAAAACCTAACAAAGCTTTGGATTAAACCCTGCCAACAGTGCATACACACATACAATTTTTTTTCAGTTCAGAAGGGCCACGAGGTTAAGCACATCCCTGAAACATTGCGTGCACATGAAGAATGAATTACGAGGTAAGCAGTTGGCAACAAGTATTCATTTCACTGATCCACAGCTACAAACATCTCTGTTGCTCTTCTCTAGCGCCAAAGCCCTTTATACTTCTGGTCCTTCGCAGCTCAGCTACTCCCAAACCTCCCAGTTCTGCTCCCTCAGTGACCTCATATATCCTTTCCACCTCTGCTGCTCAGATTTCTGCTCCTGACCTACAGCTGCTTTCAAACCTTCTCCAGTCCCAGGCTGTTTTCGAGCCATATTGAGGATATTTGACCACAGGCTAAGGCTGTCAATTTATACACGCAGCACTCTCAAACCTCTCTCTTGGCTTCACAAGTCTAACACGGATGTTTCAGAGCTCTACACAACTCGTTCTCTTCATGCTCTCACTTCACACCCTTTTTCTCTCCCCACACCATGGCTCCAACTTCCCACACAGCTGGTTTGGACCCAGACCTTACATGCCACCTCTGACTTGCCCAGTGTTTTCCCATCTTTTTTTTTTTTTTTTTAATACAAGTTAGAGCAAATAGCCACTTCTTCAACCCACCACTCTCAGGGATGGAGACTGATGCACCCAGATTTATACAGTGTAAGCTATTCCTATTTTCCTTTCACTAATTTCAATTTGCTTGTGTCCAAATTGCAGGGTTTCCTGCAGGAGGAACTTCTTTTCTTCATTACTCAGAAAACACCTACCATTTTCTAACGCATCAGGAGCTCCACTGTAAATAGCCCAAATCAGGGCTTAATACAGTGCACAGACCTGCCAAATCATCTGGACACAAATCGCTCTAACCTCGGACAATACGGAGACAGCATTGTACAACAGAGTTTAACCTTGTTCTCCCTGTCAGCTTCAGCTTTGGCTATTCCCCACGGCCAAAAGCAGCTCCAGAGGACCCTGCAGACAGCCCTGCTCTCCCTCGGAGTGGGGATAAACCACAGCTCTTAGGGACAAAACAGACCACACGTGACTGAAAACAGCACGCGATATCCTTCTCATCAGACTGTCTCCTATTCTGCATGATCATTCACACGCTTATATTTTAAAGATGCTTTTTCTTATTGCTTATTCCACAGTCTGTTGGGCTGCCTTATGACAATAACATTCCAGCACATAGCAAGATGTGAGTTAGCAGCTGGTGTGACCCCCTAACAGTGGTCTGTTGGGCTTCTCACTTCCAGAAAGTCAAAGGCATCAGCTGTGGCAAAATTTAAATACTGAGCATTTTGTGCTTTGGAATATTACACTCAGCCTCCACTGGAACACTAGCGTGCTCCTGCAGGGAAAGGGAGAGAAAACTGTGTTGCGGTTTGTTTCTTTATTGACTTTTTAAGAGCTCATTAAATCACCAGATTATTTTAGGAAACCCTCTATAATACCCTGAGCCTCTACCATGGTCTACAAAAGGGATTTCATGGCCTGAAACTATTCTCATCCCATTCACACAAGTTCAACATTAAAAGCAGTCCTGTGCTTACAATAGACACCCCCTTCCCGTTGGGATCACGCTGTTCCTGTACAGAAACACCAGGCAACGAGAGAAGCACTCAGAGGAAGAGCAGGGATTGCTCCAGTTACCACAGCTCTCCTGAGCCGAACTGACAGGGCAGGAAAAAAATTCCTTCTGCTCAACGCCGACACACTAATCCGAGCCTGCAGCAGCTCCCCTGTCCCTCGCACCCAGAGCATTAATTGCAGTGGGATGATCACTAAGCTAACGTCAGTGCATGGATCCTTACAAAATGCCCTACCTGACTTTGCCTTCGTACTGCCCATAGAACAAGTGCTGCCGGCTCATCCATTCGGCCATCACAAACTCCAAGGCAGGCTTGCCGGTCGGTCCGGGGAGACTGCACAGGAACTCTAGGAGTGGTTCCAGTTGGGAGTGAACCAAGTGAGCAAACACCATAATTAAGGACTGCAAGGGAAAAGGGGAAACATTAGCTGTACATAATTTAACAGCTGAAAATGTTTTTATCAAATATTCAAGTAACTGAGTGCCCTGCAGGAATGGAGACCGTGCTCACCAGCCCCGAGAGGTAAAGGAAGTACAACCATCTGCGAGGCACCCAGACGTGCTGCAAAGCAGGCAAGAATACTATTACCAGCAACAGCGATATTTAACTCCACAAAACACACTACAGGAATGAATTTACTCACGGCCATGCCCTCAACCAGCAAACCTTCCTAAAGGAAAGACTAAAAACTTAAAAAAATAAAAAATAAAAAATCAGAGGTTGCAGGCTTCTGACTAGCAAAAATATCACAAGCCAACACGCAGATACTGCAGGTGCCCTGGTCTGCTTGCTGGACCACATGCTGTACACATGGTCCTATACACACAGAGCTCAAAATCTATGCATGTATAACACAAATGTCCCATCATCGAGCTAAGATCCACAGCAAGAACCCATAGGCTCTTTCCCTTTCACCCAGGGTATTCCACCCCCACAGAAGACCACCCTTCTCTCACATCATCACATCAGAATGCAGAAGCACTTCTCCTATTTTGGATGCACTTTGAACACAAATTTTTGGGATAGAACTGCAAGGTTTAGAAAGGTATGACAAGACATAGTTTTACAGTTCATCTCCTAAAGACCAGGAATATAATTAATATGCTGCATGTATCTAAATGTCAGTCTCAAAGTCTGACGGCACCTCTACAGGCTTCCTCAGGGAAAAGCTGCCCCACTCCGAAGACCCATCTCAAGATAGGGGAGAGATTTAGCATCATGAGAGGCTTGTTTCTCTTCCCCAGGTACAAGGGCTTCATGTAACTAGTTCAGATTTAAGCTTCTGTATCTTTCAAATCCCAAAATGGACAAAGTGAGAGCCTTTCTGAACAGTTATGAACAAACAATGTTTCCCAGGGGGAAAAAAAAATCAAGGCTTTAAGATAAAATCTGTGCTGACATCTGAATGACCTTCCTGCTTTGCCATGTGCTGGCTTGAAAAATGCACATATAAAAATCAGAGATGCACCCAAGATAAAAGCGTTAGAGCAGATGAGCCTCAGCCAAGTGCTTCACCGAGGGCAAAGGTGGGATCTTGCCAAAAGGCAAGAGCCTGCAACAGGGCCAGCAAAATGCCTTCCCACAGCTGCGGCTTGGAAATCAGGGCAGGCATCACCAGATGTTCCACATTAAGGGCACAGACAAGAAAGACAGGATGAAGAATAAAGACTACTGGCATAAAAATGTTCTATAAAACTGTGCGACTAAGAGTAAATCAAGCCTAGAAGTGATCGTGAGGCTCCTGTCTGGCCTGATGCAGGCCAACTACACCTTCCATCACCAAAAGTTCACCTTGTCTCAACTCCAAGGTATTCATTCATCCTCGGAAAAAAGCACAGAAACACATGAAAACATGCCTTTGCCACAACATCCCTACTTCAAGTTCTAAAGGTTTCTTCTAAAGGTTCGCTGCTTGCAAGCACAAGGTCATGAGAGACTATTTAAGGTGCATTAAAGTTTACCCAACAAGAACCCAACTTACCAAGTAATCTGGACATCTCTGTATGAATAAAGCAGGCATTTCCCTGACTGCTTCAGGGGATGTGCAGAACCTCCAATTGCACTACCACAAATAATCAGGTACACAATTTAAAAAAAAACCAAAAAACTGATAATTTCTTCTTCCAACACTTCTAATTATTTTCCTGTGTGCCTGGCCTGCTCACCTGCATTACACTGAGCGTCTCCGCTTGTTGCATTTTGCTCAGGATAGCTCTCAGGATCTGGTCCAGGTTCTCTCCCAGCTCACTTCCTGCTTTGGAAATTAAAGTGGAGACCAGCCTGCCCACAAAGGCAGCAGTGAATTCTGACGTCCTTGGATCTAGAAGCTGGCTCACCACCTGCATCACATACCACAATCCGTTGTGGCCTTGCTCATCATGCCACTGCGCAATTTGCTCCAGCGCCACCGAGACGTATGCACGCAGACACTCGCCGCCATTCTAAACAAGAAAGTTATTGTGTTAGGATTTGCCTCTCTAGCTGTGTGGAAGGGGAACATGGGAAGACATCTCCTTTTACCACTCCCCAAAACCCCTTAGACAAGATGAAAACAATGGGCAAACTGGTGGCACTGTGAAAGATTGTCTCTTGTGTACAATAAAATGACTGCCTGTATCTCAAAATTATTTAAAAATTATTTCAAAATATTTCAGTTCATTATGAAGACAGACATTCTTCATCTACCCAAACATCAAGAGGATCACCTAGCAAATACAAAGTCAACCTGAAATTGTTATATTTTTGTGTTGGTCTTGTTATTCAGAGAAGTTCCAAGAGATTCTAACAAGTGAGAGATGAAGACAGTAAAGTATAGCATGAACAAAACAAACCAGCAGCCAAGCTGCAATTTTAAAAAAATCTTCTCAAAATGAAGATCCAGCACAGCAACCAGTACACTGGTCTCCACCTTCTTCTTGTTGGTCTCTAATCTATTCTTGCTGGTATGTTATTTAGGGAAAGCCATTTCAATGGTCCATGTTCACATGACAAAGGGTATCTTGCACTAAAAAATCCCTGTGTAAGGAAACGAAATTATCTTTGTTATTTAGAAGCCAGCTAGTAGACAGAACGAGAAGGCACTCTGCACTTTTAGCTTCAGAAGTTGTGTGGTTTTTTCTTGCTTGCCTAATCACCAGGTAACAGCAGAGCTGTTACAGCAGAGCCAACAAGCACAGCTCAGGTAAGCACTACCACTGTGAGATGAATCCTTGCTCTCCCTCCATTCAATACGTGGCTCAACCAAGAAGAAGTTTGCCCTCTCCTTCCCATCTTTTTCCACCTATGTGAGTACAGGAGAAAACTGCTAGAAGCAAGGTGCAGAAGAAGGTCTTTTGCTTCCCCATGCCTGAGAGTGTTCCTGAAGACTGCCTCTGCCAGTCCTAGGTGTCATGAATGTTATTATGGAGGAATGTGAAAAGCAGTAAGTTTTTTAAGTTTTAGGGCTCCTCCAGAGCCCTAAAATAGGAGAAAAAAAAATCAAGGCTGCTGCTCTACTCACTCTGATCCTCCAAATTAAGGAATGATTGGTAAAAGTCATTGTAAGTACCCAAACAGCAATGCTTTAATAACAAACTGCAGGTGGTGGCCTACAGATAAATTGTAGGCAGCTCCTGAGGAGCTGCCAAAATAGCCATGGGCAAGCAAAGTCTGGGCTCCCTTGAAGGTTTTGCCAACTGTCTTATTTGGTCACCTCTCTTGAACTCGCCTAGCCCTCCTGTTCTTACCACTCCCTGCAGTGTTACCTGCATGGTAGCATTGTCATCTGTGTTCAGGCTGCACTGAGCCACTGCAGGGAATGCTTGGCAGATCAGGAGCTGGGACAGAGGAGGTTTTGTGTTCCTCACAACCGTGGTCAATATATCAATAGAAGTCTGAAAGGAAAACACAAACAAAAGCACTGTTACAACAGAAGCCACAGTATGTGAAGTCAGCATTGGTCAGCACTGCAAGCACCAAAGTCATAAACAGGAGAGATGTGACCCAGTACTACCATCGCATCCTGACTTGACAAACCAGTTATTTATCTTAAAATCAGAGGATCCTGGAGTCATGCACCCACAGTCCCAGTATCTGACACAGACGCATGATGCTATGCACTGTAGAAGTTCTTAAGGCAATTCAAACATTAAAAAGCAGTTTAAAACAACTTAATATGGGAAACAGTTCCACAGGGATGTACAGTATCCTGATATACAGTGATCAGTACAGCCAGAGAACTGTTCTAGCTGACTTGATCAATTTTGCTTATATCGATTTAAATTTAATTACCTACTAGTGATTGTTACAGTAATACCACTCAATAGGCAGATTATAAACATACGATAAAGGTATTTATGGGCTCACTTCCATACAATTATTCTATACAGTCAATGCTTAACCTTTTATAAGTGGACTTTTTACAGAAGTGACAAACCTGTATAGTTTATCTCCAGCAATTTATACAATCAGAAAAGGTCTCAGAAAAAAAAAGGTAAGGAATAGTTACACATCCTGCTGGAGAACATTCCACCAAAAAGGAAAGACTGTCACTGGTGAAACAAGACTATGGCAAAACAAAACAACTCAGCATATGCTGCAGATTCGAATAAGTCCATAGCAACAGTTTACTTTTGGAAACATCTCCCCCCACCTGCAGTTTGCCTTCTCTCCACAAAGAAACCTCTACCAAGCACTGAAGTCATTGTTCGAAAGCACTTTAAAAGCAGCCTTCCTGCTCTGCAGACCAGCCATCCTGTATGTTAAAGAACAGGGAATCATCTCCAGCTAAGACCATGTACCGCTATAGCACTTACTGCACAAAGCCCTGCTGGGATCTTGTCAGCAGGGGCCTGCATGATGCTGACAAGAGTTGGTATTAGCCTCATCTGCATTGGACCCTGGCAGGCTTCTATCTGAGCTAGCTCCTTAAAGATATCTTGGGCAAGAGAAGCAACAACTGGATCTGGAGAGAGAAAGCACCATTTACTAAAACATACTAACAAAGACATCTCAATTTTTGCTACTGCTATTTCAAATCTGCATAGCAGAAAGTTTCTCTTCTAGCTTTACAATATAAATCATAATTGAATGAACATTGATTCATTATGTTTTCAGCACAGTGATAATCCTGGCCAGGATCCACTAGCAAAAACAACCGTACTTTGAAAATGTAATTTAAATGCATACCATTACTGTACTTCAAAAAGATTGCAATTGTGAAGGGGCAGATTTTGTTCTCCACACTTGCTGTAAATGCTGGGTCTACCGTACAGACAATGCACAGCGTCTCCATCACAAGGTTGAGGACCTCCGAACTGAACTGAGTTGCCAAGTGGATCAGTCCATCAAGAATGCTAGGAAGGAAAGGCTGCAACACGTGGGTGCTCTCAGAGATCTTCAGCTGGTCACAGTAGCTAGACAAGATACATAAAAACGTGCAGAATATATTAAAGTGATTTGTACGTTTAACACTGGATTACACATATGAATGGATATTTCACCCCACCCATTCTTTTTCCTTAAAATCATAGAATCATAAAGGTTGGAAAAGCCCTCCAAGATCACCCGGTCCAACCATCTCCCTACCACCAATGTCACCCACTACACCACGTCCCTTAAGCTGACTCCTCTAGGACTTTTCCCCTTCAGTCTACTACTTCCTTGATCTCCCAGCTATATTTCTTCCTCCTCATTCCATCCCTGATGGTTCACCTCTAGGAAAAAAAGTAACCTCAGCAAGAATGTCACTGCTTACGCAGTGTTTAATTACCATGTTCTACAAGCAAGCTAGGAAAGATGAAACAATTTCAGCAATAACAAAATGTCCGTATCATTTCAGTGCAAACAGAAGACACGTTGGTTGGGGGTAGGGTTGTGTGTGTGTGTGTTTTTAAAAACTAATTTTCAATTTTTGCTTTAGAGCCAGTAGAACAGGAGGTTTTATAACTTCTTTACAAAAACAGGATGGAAAAAAGCAAACGTTCCTTATTGCCCTGATTTGCTCCACAAGGACAAATTATGTTATTCAGCCATTTTGTGCCTGCATAGGACTAACCTGGACTTCATTTATACGGTTGTTATCACTCCCTAGTTCTGCTTCTCTTTGGAACTGTATCCATTTTAACATTTTACTGTAGCTAACTTAGAATCTCAATTTCTTATTCCTCATCAGAGTTAGTCTACTTTGAACCTGCTCATTTACACTTTTTAATCTCATATTCATTCCATGTTACATTTTTTTAAATGTTAAATTTTAAAATACCACGTTTATAAGCGTAATTTATACCACTTCGGAGTTTCTTTGCATTTGCTTACCCCCAGATAGCTCTGACTGCAGAGATTCGGACAGAAGGCGGCTGGGTTTCGTGCAGACCGCTGACAGTAGCTTGCAGGAACTGCTGGATTAGTTCTGGAGACATCGCCACTGTGAAACGGCTGGCAGCCCAAAGAGCACGGCCCAAGAGAAAAGGAGACACTAAAAGAAAACCAACCAAACAAAAACAAAACAGTGGTTTTAGCGTAAGTTTAATGAGTTTAAAATTACAACAGTGGTTCACATTTAAATGACTTACATTAGGCTTTGTAGCATGTATGCATCTAGAAGACACAATGTATGCCTTTTCAACACATACAATGTGCACAACTGCACTCACACCACCACATGCACACAGCAACCTAATTCACCAGACACTTCCATTTGTAAGAGATTTCCAAGGCACTCAGCAGTTACTTGACTAATGGCCAGGGCCGCCCACATACCTGAAAGGTTGAGGTCTGCAAGAACCACGTTTGTCAGGAAGCCGTGCATATCAAAATGTATCCGACCATTCTTCACACTGTCAGTAATAATAGACTTCACAGAGCCCAGGGCAAGCATACAAGCTTCATGTATCTTCCACCTGTAAAGGAATTCAGATGTTTTTAGGCTTTCCCCACACCATCATCTCAATAAATATATAAAAAATCTGACGGAAAAAACATTCATTTTTTGGTCTAAGCTACCACAACTATTTTCTTGATCCTGAAGAAGAGAACTTAAAGAGACTCTGAAACAAATGAATGTTCACAAAACTCTACAAGCTGAGGGCTTGGAAACTAACCCAGGATGGGCAGCATTCTCAATTACTTTCTACATTTTTGTTTCAATAAACGTTACTTCTTGTACCACTTCTCCTCCCATTTAAAAAAATAGGAAGGAAATGAGAATTTGCTATGAAGTCTTCAGTCTCCAGCTGTGTCTTGCTTGATTATTCTATGTGCAGAAGCACTACGATACCCAGTACTTCAATGATTTTAAGAAGTTTATTTTTAAATTACATTTTGTTAATTAGGAGGAAATAGGGTTATGGGCAAATAACACTCCTCCCTGGTTTTGTTTATGAAGTAAATAACCTCCTTTACAATGTATCACATTCAAGGCAGACAGGGACTCAATGTCTGACTGCTCAGGCATTCAGTTGGTGCTCACTATACAGACTGGCTATTCAGACACTGATCTTCAGATCAACACAAACACTGAAGTAATGCACTGTAAAACCAAGAGAGAACAGTTACGGAACAGCAGTCAGGTACTCTTTCAACTGAGTGTTTTCCTATCCCCAAGTAACATTAAAAATCGTGACTTTAAAGTTCTCAAATTGAACACACGTATTTGCATATAGCACCTAAATCTCCTCTTTACATCACTTAAAAAAAAAAAAAAAAAAGATATGCCTGAAATTCTGAGCCCATTTAACTGAACAGAAAGTGAAGGTACTGTCAACGTCTCTTCAGATCACATATAATCAATAACAGCTTCCAATGACATGTTTCAAGAAACTGTCAGGGACCTGGAGGGAGGGAGCCTGGGACACACAGCTTGTGTTAGGAGTGGATGAAAGTCTGCCACATGAAGACTTCTGCATCTGGTCTGAGAGCTGCTGTACTTTCTTTTTCTTGTTCTAATCAGAAGTTCTCAAATGAAATCCTTGCCCATCAGCAGTAATGCCACAAAAAGAAAATGTGATTGACTTATGCTGCACTCAGCACTCCAAAACAGCCTGCCACTTTTACCACTGTCATTCCCTGCTGCCCCATCTCCTTACCAGTGCTCAGCACCATTGTTTTTAGCCTGCTCAGCTTCCTGCAAATGCCTTGTAGCTGCTGCAGCCAAAGCAGTTGCACTTTCATTCTGGAAATCAGCAGCCACAGCCTGCACAGAAAGAAATAATAATGTTTAATTGCACAGACTTTAAGAAGTTGGACTTTTCTCCAAATGCCCCACATAAAGCGAAATTTATTATTTATTATTGTTATTTTGGTTGCTTCTAAATGTGGAACACCTTTCATACCAGCAACAGATCTTGTGCAGCAATCCTCACTGTATATGAAAAAGTATCATCATCTTCATCCTCCACAAACTGTTGTGGATTTGCAGTCCAAACTTTTATCTGGAACAGAAAGGAGACAAGGATAGGGTGGACAACAAATTCAGAAAAACGAGTGTAAAAGATAGCTTTTCTGTTCCCAGTAACCTAATTTTTGCCAAAACTACTTTCAGAATTGCTCTGTCATTTTCTATAGCTGATTTTTCTCACATTCTATCAGAGAAACCTTTGAAAAGAGGAGGCCTGCTCTGTTCTGCGTTCACCTTGCTCTACTGCTTCTCATTTGAAATCAGAATTTGACAAACTAATGACTGACCTCGAATCAATGTTACACGGCTTTATTTATAGATGAGGAATGGGAGAAGCAGATGAATCTTTAACAGAGTGCCTCTTTTTATGCATGCCTGCCTAAACAAGAGAAACAGAGGATGGCTCGCAGGCTTGGGAGGCCAGAAGGCACAAAGAATTTCAGTAAACATTATTTTATGCTACTCACACAATCCCTTCACTATCACAGAAACCTGGCTATCCCTTTCAGCATAATAACCCTCATTTTCACAGCATATTCCTTCATCTGCTGTCCACATTATACTCTATAGGAACATCTGGATGCTACTGCCCTAATTCCTGGCACAGTAAATTGACAGAACAGCTTATTAGATTACAGCAGCTTCCATTCACTGAAACACTTCCTAGGACATGAACTGTTCTAAATCTCTTATCTCATTTGCTTCCTACACAAGAAAAACATGCTCACCTGCTCCTCTGTGATCTGCATGTAAAGGAGGATGTAATAGATCAGCTCTGGCAAAGCCTTCTTCACCGTGCTCTTAAATTTGTTGTTTTCCAACAAGGCATGAACAAATTCGAATATGCTGAACACTAGATTTTCAAATCCCAATACTTCACCTGAACAAAGAAGAAAGTGAAAAAAGCAACATGACTGAATATGCCAACATACAGAAAGGTAAAAATGGGTGTCAAATATAATTACAGACTGTTAGACTGTCTGGCAGGGTGATGTTTATTCTTACTCCTGTACTAGCAAGGACAGCAGCAGCCCCAGGAGGATGTCTGACCTCATCACTTTCTGCTCTTTTCCCACATCACTGCACACCCCTCATTAAAAATGATCAAGCCCAACCTAAAACCTTTTTGGTTTTCTTTTGTCCCATCACTTTTACCTCAAAATTGCTGTAAGCCTCACTCCTTAAGTCATTAGAAACCTTAAATTATGCAGCTTCATTGATCACAGTCAAATGAAACTTGGAAAGAAGTGATGGACAGTGTCGTAACAGCATAAATGTACATTATCACAAACTCCTAAGGTGTTTCTGCAACTGTTTTGGCAACAGTAGTATTTAGGTAAGTTCATTCCTCTTCAGAAGAGAGCTCAGAAGTGCAGTTGAACAAGTTCTTACCATCGGAATCCACCGGATCCTCCACCTCCTCTGTATAATTTACTTCTGTTCTCACATAAGTAGATGGAGTTAAGCAAACATGCACGTTTCTGAGGAGCTGCATCTACTTAGGAATTAAAATTCCCATTAACTGAGATGTTTTCTTTCTTAAAAAACATTGACTTGCACATAGTCTTGTGCTTCAAATGGAAGACAAGCCACAGGAGTTCCTGACTTTGTCCACTGCCCAGCTTCAGAAACCATTTCTCCATCACTTGACAGCGTCCCCAAGATAATTTGATACACGTAAACCAAATCCTCCAAGGTAACCCAAAACTTCACCTATATTTAAACTTTTCCAGAATGGAACCACTCAGACTCAACCTTCCCAGGGGACAAGGAGCCAATTCTAGACTTCAGTGCTGCCAAGGGTGAGGAGCCACGCCGTGCTCCCACGCGCTGCCTAGTGCTGGCTCTGCTCCTGCGCTGGGAGGTGGCAGAAAACTAACCTGGGGGCGGAGAGGAAGGAAGATTCTTCTGGGATAGTGAGCTGATAGATCCAACACATGCCAGAGCAAACACAAGGGAAGGAAGGACAAGACTCCCCTTTTGCAAACAAAAACTATTTTGTCAGCTCAGCTGCCAGCAGAACTGCAGTGGGAGTCAGGACTGGAGGTGAAGAAATACATTATCAGCAATTTAACAACCAGCTCCTTGTGTTTTAACAGGTGTCTTTAAAAAAAATGCAGTAGGATTGTGAAACAAAAGACTGTCCAGGCAACTTTGGTATGAAAAGGTCTAGATCTGTGATCTCTAGGAGAACAGCCATGCTTATTAGATTACAGAGGAAAAACGCAGTCAACCCTTGTGTTATTACTGCAACACAGCGCCCAGTCCTGGTGCCAATTCAAAAAGCTCACAGAAAGCTACAAGAAGGCTCAGTATTTTACAATTTACTGCCTCGCTACAAAAAGCTAAACCAGCAACTTCTGGATTAACAACAGGGAAAGATTTGACTTGTCGGTTTGCAAGTCCTGGGAAAACTACCAACAGAATACCTCTTTAACATAGCAGATTGTGCAGCAAAGTAATGACTAAGTGATAACATTCAAAATGCAAATCAAATTCAACTTCTGCAGCAAGCATAACCACTCATTCGTACTGCTGCAGCAAGGGACACTGTAGATTCTCCTTTCAAGTCTTTACATCGTGACTAGACATAGCATCATAGAGCAGCTTGGGTTGGAAGGGCCCTTAAAGACCACCCAGTTCCAACCCCCTGCTATAGGCAGGGATGCCACCCACTAGATCAGGTTGCCCGGGGCCTCATCCAACCTGGGACATCTTTTTAAGAAGGCAATTTTCAGTGAATAGTACCAGAAATAATGCAGATTGGCCACAGTTCTACAGCCAGAGTACTCTTGGTGCTCACTTCATTCATCAGAGTTGACGTAAGCCAAAAGAAACTTTATGGAGCCTACTGAAGTAACAGATATCCAGTAAATCTATCCAACAGACTCGTAGTTCTGGTCCTCGTGGCGTAGGAGACAGCTTGTCTTGGTCTAATCAAGTTAAAACCATTCACTGCAAAGGATATAAGGCGGCACTTTCCGTAAGGGTATTCCAGACGATGGGCAGGATCTGCTGCATCGACGAAACCATGTGCTTCGGGTAGTTCTTCACTAGTGCCGTCACAGCCTGGAACAAAAGAAAAGCATCAATCAGAAGGGAAACCAGGTATGACCATCAAAACACTCAGCTCACAGGCTGCACTTTCATTAACAACTGAGATAATCCAAAGCCTTGCTGCCACCAAGGCCTCCTCCTGTCACTCCTGACCATGCAGTCCCACCTCGTGCACAAACTCTGACAAACAGACCTCTCTTCTTATTTGCTCTTCTGCAGGGAATCGAAGGGATGATACGAGATGTACAACTCTGGAAACGAAGACAATGCAATAACTGGGTGATAAGATCTGTAATACTACAGACTCCAATCGACATATGCCACTGTCTGAACACAACTGCCATCTGGAAGCTATCTTGTCCCAGAAAAGGAACTCGACTACCAAGTAACACCAGACCCCTGCCTATTCCCCCCACACAAGCAAGATACCTGTTTGCACATCCAGGCAACAGGTACGATGGAAACCCCCCAGATCGGTTCTCACCCATTTCAACCTGCAGACACAGGTGACTACCAGCCCAACACACCTATCCCAGGGGATGCTTAGCTGCCCTACAGCAGATTGTGCCTGGGGGGGGTTCACGAAGCTGACCATGCTGATTTAGGGGAGCCCTTTCACTAATGCTTGCCAAAAAGTTTTTGGATCCTTTGGGAGTCACTGAACTCCTACTTCACCTAGCATACGCTGTCTCTTCCCACAGGTGTGCAGCTCCTGTTATTTTGTATTAGTTACAGAAGAGTCCCTCCCAAACTGCCTGACGCTACAAGACATATGGGTGTTTATTTCTGCTTACCTGACATTAAACTCAACAGTTTTTCTAGTTTGTTTTTTTTTGTAGCATTGGGTACATTAATGGAGATAAGGTGGAGGCTGGTGATGGGCCGTGTCCCTCAGGGGTCTGTCCTGGGACCGGTGTTGTTTAATATCTTTATCAACAACACAGACAGTGGGACCAAGTGCACCCTCAGTGAATTTGCAGATGACACCAAGCTGAGTGGTGCAGTCCATACACCAGAAGGAAGGGATGCCATCCAAAGGGACCTGGGCAGGCTGGAGAAGTGGTCCCACGTGAACCTAATGAGGTTCAAAAAGTCCAAGTGCGAGGTGCTGCACCTGGGCTGGGGCAATCCTGGACGTGAGGACAGGCTGGGAGAAGAACTCACTGAGAGCAGCCCTGGGGAGAAGTTACAGCCAAGCCAGGCAGTAACTGGCTGCACCCACACCTGCAGCCAGAGTCACTGTAGGGACTCAGACATCACCACAGGGGTGCAGTAAGGCAGCTCCTTAACCCCTTTCAGCCACTCTGCCAGCCAACAGCCAGCTTTATCTCGACTAATTGTTCAGCATCTCTTTAAAATCACCTCTTATAGCTCTGCATTAAAGCCCTTTCTTTTGCTTGCTTCAAATCCCACTTGCTTCTTTAGACAGAATCCAGCACACTGCAGAGAAGGAATCCCAAACGCGTGGATAAAAGCTTAACACACACTCGCCAGCAGCAGGAGAGCTGAATGTTCAGCTCAAGTGCAGCAGGTGCACTTAATGTCCTTTGCTCATAAGCCGAAGAAATTTGCCTCCAAACAATTGACTACAACTTTGTCTTCCATGTAAGAACAAACAAGTTGTGATTAATTAGTTTTTGTACCTAATTACCTGTTCAAACAGCAGAAGCGTGAGCATGACTTTTCATACCCAACAGGTGTCAAAGGAGCAAATTTTACACATAAACAGCACTACAGCAAGGTTGTCAGATGCTTTAGACTGTTGGTTAATTGGTGCTCTTGATATAATCACTGCATACCAAATAAATCATATCTGTATTCCCATGTTACGAAATTTGCCTCAACTCTATTACTTGCCATGTTTAATTATTCTGTTTCTCTCAAAACAATCAGCAGTGGCATGTTCAACAACAACATTGGAACTGGGATGCAAGGATCATGGAGCTGCAGATCCTCGAGCCTCAGAGACAGCAATTTAATTCATGCTAAAATACCAAACAACAAAGCAATGAACTACACTACGGGTATTTTATTCTGGTTGAAAATACTTTTGTTCTGGACAATCCTTCTACACATCCTACAAGGGTTAAAGGCACTTTCCTGCTGATAACTTGTTCTAAACCCATGACTACACTTGGAAAGATTTGGGACAAATTAACAAACAGTGGTCTCACCCCGATGCGATCCAACCCACTTAACTTTCTTAAACTGGATAACTGCCCTAGGGGATCAGGCAGATGTGTACGCTTCAGCATAATTCAGAAAAGTTTTTGACACCGTCCTGCATAATGTTCTTAGATGGAAAGTACATTTTAGGCCAGCGCTGCCTCTGAGTTCCCCTGAGATTTCCATGCACCTTGGAGTACACGGCTCTCAAGAGACTGGAAAGAAAAAAAATCTTCCTGTCATTTGCTTCCTAGCACTTACACTGAGGGGAGTTAAAAAAAAGACTGAGTTTGCATCTGGTTGAAAATTTATTACCAAAAAAAGTCTCGATTCCCTCTCCCATCGCATCCGCATTTCAAGGGGTTCCTACAAGGATCTCATCTGTAGAGCTGGCTTAACTGATCTCTTGAGGTCTCTCACTTCTGCACTACAATGACTATAAAATACACTTTCCTAGAAGGAAAGGCGATTTATTGGTCTTACACTTGAATCCCTTTTGCCTTAGAAAATTGGTATCATTAGCTTAGAAACCCTAAGTGACAAAATCATGAATTGCCCTGAGCCAACAGCCAGGATACTCATCTCCTCACAAAAAGCCTGCTACAAACCACTTGTCAGCAGACAATCTCCGAAATTTACTGTTTAAATTTGTACTGATTTTCTGCTGCCATCAATACCACCCGGCACAAGAACAGTGTATTCAGATCCAAGTCCTGCACCTGTATCCAACAACGGCCAAAAGCCGATGCCCACACACAATTAAGGAACAGAGCAAGAACATGATGACATTTTCTCAAATGCTTTCCCAGCCTGCCACATCTTACAAGAGATTCCTGCTGTATGTCAGTGCAGGCAAAGTAGAAATAGCTCCAGTTTCTGCAAGCAATTATGTAAATAACAAAAAAGGCTCCAGCCTGATGCAGAATGTATGAAAGTAACGTGAACAGAAGGACTGGTCTACGTTTACAGTGAAACTACCAACCACAACTGCTTTCAGTGTAGGCTGAAAACTTGCTCTACTACTAAAAATCCAAATGCAAGTATCTGGAATCAGAGATTCACACATTCCTGAGCTGGAGCCTGTTCAGAGGTTACGCTGCAGAGTATCCCAGCGCATTCCCTTTATGTTAGCTTTGCTGTTTTGCACAGCCAACGGAGACAGCAGCATGAAACACGCACTTCTCACAACGAAGGAAAAACCACCACAAGAGACACTCTCAATAAAACCTGCCAACATCCCAGCCCAAGCTCCCTTCCATTTGGTGCTGCACAGTGAGGAACGTGCTCCTCCTGTTTCCAGTCTACAAAACCTGCAACCTTACTGAGGAAAGGCAACAGGAGGGGAAGCGATAGGATGCTGTACCAGGGGACATGTGCCTTTAACAGGACTACGAAAACAAGTTCCACAACACAGAACTTAATAGCTGCTAGTTTGTATAATACGATAGTATCCTTCTGCAGCTCCCAGCACTTATTTTCATGGCTCCAGTGTAAAGCTAATAATTATGAAAAACGTGATGCTTGGTTTCAGTAACTCTTCCTTATTTTTTCTTCAGGAATGTGGCTGAATGGGCTTAGGTGCTGAGCAGCACCTTCATAAACCTGTACCCTGTGACCCAAGCAACTTACCCCAGCACATGTGCAAGTAAATGAAAACCTAGATTTGATTCTGCAACTTCTGTTTCTGAGCTCCTCTTTTCTCTCCCACGTTGCAGGCAGCAGACCCTACAAGTCCAGTGCTCCCCCAGCGGCTGAAGGGCTCACCATGCCTACACTGGCACTCTCATCCCAAGGCACCAAGCTATACACACAGAGCTCTGCAACCCAGTTTCCTTTCTCTTGTAAGGAAACTGAGAGAATACAAAGACTTTCCAACTCCATTTTGCAGAGACAATTTAATATTAAAGAATAGGCAAGTTCTAGAAAAGCACCTACACAAAACAAGCTCCCAAAGCCTCATTGCAGCAGAATTCTGCAGCTGGTTTAGGAAGGACAGAACTGTAACCACTGAGCAGCGTCCGAACACAATGCATGCAAGGTGTCTCAGATCAGTAAACAACAAAGACTTATGGATCTCAGAGGCATCTAGACTACAGGCAGAATTATTTCAATGTTGTATGGCACTGGGAGCCAAAACAAAAACCTTCATATTTCCTAAGACAAGCAGTACCAGAAGAGGTGACGCACACTCAAGTTTCTCTGTTTTCCGGCACACCTGACAGTGTATTTGTATTTGATTGTTATTGAATCAGTCTTAACTGACTTACCTTTAAGACTTCCATCTTAAATCCACTGTCTGATGTGGGTCCATCAGGCATTTGCAGGGCCTGAACGAAAGCCTCCGTGAACTGCTGCACCACAGGAAAAATCAGGACTTTGGCCGCACCCTGGTAAAAATCAGTGCAAGCACAGGTCATTTCGAGGTACAGATCTCCCCCGTCTGACAAGGAAAGCACCAGAAATAAGAGAAATTGTGTTTTTCTGCTACAAACCCAGAGGGACTCAGGACAACTGCAGAACGCAGTTACAATGCCACTTGTTTCAGATGTCACTGGCTCTCTCCTCGTGCTGGGAACTGATCTCAGCTGAATCCCACCTTCAAAACCACGCGGCCCAGACTGCTGCAAAGCACACACCTGCATCGAAGCCATTCGCCTCAGACTCCAAACAGAGACCCAGACAAGCCAGCCAGGAGTCTCAGGAGCAGTGCACGTCCTCCCGACGCAGGCACCTCCGCCTGATTAGACAAATCACGCCCTGCACCCTCCTGCCCAGACCCCTCGACCACAAAGGAGACCCGGGGTGACCAGCTCACACACAATTAATGCTGAGCCCTGAGGACAGCATTTATCTCTCTTTTGAGCCACCCTCCCACAAACCAAACAAGCTCTTGCTGAGCTGAGTACCAACAGCTGGCCTCAAGATTACTGGGATGATTCTCCCTAGGAAAATGCAGGAAGTATTTTTCCAGATGTCAAAGCACTCCTTGGCCAAGCAAGTAATAGTGGACAAAAATATTTTTATTGAGAATTTTCATTATAACTCCTTATCTAAGGCATTTAAGATGAATGTTTAAATTAACTACAAAATACCACTTTAGCAATTTATACAAGGATTATCTCTCCTTGTATGTATCTCGAAAGTGACCTGAAAAGAAAATTTTTGTATATAATGTAAAGGACGCTTTTAGCCCCCCTCTAGAATAAGACAGTGGGGAGCTAAAAAACACTGCTGCATTTTGGATACTGGTACCAGCGACAATATGGTGTTGCGTAAGTAACCTTGCCAGTGCAGCAGAGATACGCTGTAATTATCAGAACTTCCCAAAAGTCCGGACTGAATTCCTCCCTGTGCAAACAGGAAGGAAACAGCAGAGAGAGACACTCAGCACGGACTCAGAAAACCAGATGCTAGAATAAGTCGTTCCCATCTCCAAAAAGTTGGAAAGAGTTATTCAGCGCCTGGGGAGTGCTGGAAAACCCACCGGTCAGAGGCCATTTAAAAAAACAGATGTACTCAGCTAGACAGGAGATCCACATGTGTATAAAGCTGCTTGACCATGTAGTGTTTTTTATCTTAACTGCTATCCTAAAATTTTTGTTTGGTTTCCAACGCCCCTTTGGGAACAAAGGGCTGATGTATGTTGAAGCAATCGATTAAGTAGCAGGAGCTTGTAACCAATGCCTAATCCGAGGGCCAGAAAACCAGCTATCAAAACCCAGACTGCCCAGGTGGGGAGGTTAGTTAGGACACACAGTCCACCTGGCAACTGGGATTTCCAAACAAAGGGATGATGCACCATCTCCTCCTCACACTGACTCCCCTTCTCTGAGCTCTTACGTGCTTATCTGTTGATCTGTCACAAGTTACACTTAGTTATGGAAACCAAGTCACAGTTTCAAGGCATGCATGTAGATGAGGGAGCGAGCCACTTTACATGTATTAAATTACACCCTCTCCCCCAAAATTACAGTTGATGGCATCTAATTCTCCCGGTGTTTCATTTTCATATTAACAATTATTTAAAGCCTTGCTCAGTTCGAATTCAATATATGTTGCAGGGGATGTTACACTCTTGCCTTTTCCAGCTCCTCCATGTTACAGATCATGTGGGCACACGTGGTAAATATCTCCACTGCACGCGACCTTGTGCGAATACCATATACCTAGAAAAAAATGTAAGTAGATCAGGAACATGAGATATGTTAGTTTTAAGTTATCCTTTAGTTTTCTTCTTTTAATTGTATTTATTTTTTGCTTTTATTCTCTTTTATTTCTAGCTTCGGAAGTTCTATTGAAACGTTAGCTCTCATGAATTACCACATTATTGAGAAAACTCTTTAAGTCTCTTACTGTGCTATAGTTTAACCATTAAACCTGGTATTTCTGTGCTCCAAGAAATGTTCCCACGAACACAATTCAGTACCAACTTAATGGTGAAGATCATACCTCAGCCATTGTGAAAATTTTGTACATCTCTGGAAGAATAACAGGAGCAACATGCGGCATCTGTGTGTCTGTCACTTCTCGTGTAAACTCTAGGAGGTGGAAAAACAGAAATAAGTTCTTGGAGGAAAACAAATTTGTAGCAACAAAACGGAGAATTTCTGGGAAACACTAAACACATTGGAAACATTGATTTATACTTGACTAGATCAGTTTTGTCTGGCCTACATAATGGTAATCCCTAATGGCCAGCAGAAAAATCTCACGCTCTCACATACCCGTACCTGTAAGCACTCTCATGGCTCCGTGCACTGCATTCACATCCCCACTAACCAGCATCTCCATCAAGAGGTTGAACAGCTCGGGCCAGGCTTCAGGCCAGTCCCAATGGGCGATTGCTGACACTGCATAGGCAACGCTCGAGCGCACTTTGCTGATCGATTCTCTCAGCCCGTTGGGTAGGAGCTCCCTAATTGCAACTTTTGCCTGTAGAAAATAACATTATTTTTAATGTTAACGCAAAACACATCCTCAAACGTAAGGGAATTTGAAAATATATAGACTCATATATACCTATGACCATATCCTGATGCTGATTCAACGTCAGCTTTACAAAATCAACGCTCATGAGATAACAAAAGTTTGCACTGTATTTTTTTTTAATGGAAAACTGCAGGGCGTGTTGTGAAGTAGCACTCTCTTCATGCAGAGCACTCGGCCAAGCATACAGTAAACAGCCTTTCCCAGCTCCCAGTTGCAATTAGATGGGATGTAGATACGGGTGGAAGACATCCAGGGTTAGTTAAGATAATTGGCAGTTCTGATGTCAGGGACTATGTTTGCTTACTTTGGAAGATTTGGTAAAGTAGAACTGATCACCCAACCCTGAAGGGACAGAAGAAATCAAGCCAGCACTTCTGGGGCATAATTCACAGGATGTGTTTCAAGGAACCATCTCTGGATGGGATGAATCACACCCTAGATGTGAAGGATGGTCTAGCCAACAGTCAAAGGGCTGGAAACTTTGACCATTTTAGCTATTACATACTTCTACTGAACAGATTTTGAAGGAAACCCAGCAGACCTTTGAACTGAAATTTGTCATGGGAAAGCAGCCTCTAAGTCCCAAGCTGGAAAACACAGGATCCAGCAAATACCTGAAAAAAGACTGCCAGAATTACTACTTTTAAAACTTTCAAAGCAGGTTTCCTTTAGTTTTGCTCTCAGAATGACAGAAACATTATGGTTGAACTTCTCTTACAGAAATCAGCCCAAGCATCCTTAGTCTAGCATGGTTTCAAGCGACTGAAAACACATTTTTGAAGTGGAAAATGTCAGAAAACCTTAACTGAAGCCATTAATCTCTTGTAACACACAAGGGCAATGACACTTTTAAAGCCAACTACAGAGTTAATATTCTTGATGGATAAAACATCTTGAAGCAGACAATGTGGAGTCAGATCTTACCCTTTCTGTGGTCTCTGGAGGTCTGAACTTTTCTGACTGAGAACACCAATGAGTTTCCACATACTGTTTCAAAATGACAGACGCTAGCTGTATTAGAAGAGGAGTCACAAGTCAGTAACAAATCTTGCAACCACGGCCAGGATCACCCCTGCCCCATTTGCTCAGCCTTCCATCCCACGTGCTGCTTTCAGAGGGGTGACAGCCCTTGCCAAAATGCAAAAATCTTTGTGAAATGGAGAAAAAGCCCCCTGCAGTAAGATGAACCAACGGTTGTTTCTTGCACAGTGATGGCCTGTACAGTACTAACACAATAAGACAACTTTATTTTCTCACCCCTAAGGAGGCACGAGATATGGCCACGTGGTAAGTACAGAAATACAGAGCCCAAACCTCCTTTTCAAGGAGGAAAACACCTGCACAACAACCGCTGCGAAGACAGGCTGCACTTCTGCTTGCTGATGCCTGCTGTCCACCTACCAGGCTCCCCAAGTGCCCACACCCAGCACGCTGCCATCCCAGCACCAGGTTTACCAAGTCCAAAAAGCACTAATTTCAAAAAAGGAAAGCTTACAACATCTGGATATATTGAAAGTGTCAATTCTGCAGGAATTTAATCGTAAATGGAGAATGACGATGGAAAACTACCTTCAATTCTCCACCTGGAAATGCTGTAGGACATTCTGCAAACCAAGGAAATTACCAGTGAACTGATTTTTCCAGTTTTGGGTAAACTCACCTGACGGATGGCCAGGGCACCCTGAGGATCCACAGTCAGTTCTGCTAAATGAACCCCGAACTCTGCGATATTAAAAAGAAAAAAGGTTGTATCGTAGCTTTTATTCCCACACAGCAAAACTCATCAGGATTTTTGGAGAAAGACATAATACCGATTGAATGACTCATATGTGGGAAGGAGAAGACAATTCCAAAGTACAGCTTCTCAAATGAATCACCAACATTAATTCTCCCTTGCGTTCTCTGCACAAACTCCATTTATTTTCTCAGCATCTCATTTCTTTCTCTCAAGGGCAAAAATTTTGCAAGCCAGGTTAGTAACAAGCAAATGATTTAGAACCTTTAAAAAATACCTTATCTACAACAAAATGTCATTAGGCACGTCCCCACATGGTGGATGCAGGGATGGGGTCCAGGAGGGAGCAAGAAGCAAGCGGCCAGCCAGCGGTCCCCCCTCAGCCACCCGGAGCGGGGGCATCGCTGCAGCTGTCCCACGGGGACAAACCTGCACCAGCAGCACCCCTGCGGTGGCCAGCAGCAGGATCCAGGGCTGCAGGAACTCTGCCACTAAGGTTTTTGTCTGAAAAACGCACGAGCTGCTTGTGGTGCCCAAGCGAGTTCTACACCAAAGGCAAAACTGAAATGCTCGCACCAATTCTGTCCATGAGGAGATAAAGAAAATAACTAAGAGCAGCTGTTGGTATGGTAAATCCACATGCCTCAATAAATGTCCTTTAAATTGCAACTTCAAGCTCTGGGATAACTGTACTAAATACTTCATTTAATTTCATTCGCCTACTTAAGAAACGCATTTGTGAGGTTTCAGTTCCAGAAACTGGGGAGCAGAAGGGACGTCCCGTGGTCCAGCCAGCACCACCGGACTCCCGCGGACAGGATTAAATGTGCTTAAAGCATCCTGGCAAAAACGTATTGAAAAATATTCTCAAAGAGTTCTGCAGCCTTCGTTAGTGACATATCCAAGTGGTCAAACGTGGTCATCTACGGTCCTCCTAATATCCACCTCACTTGCTTTTCTGGCTTGGGAGAGAATTGCCCCTCACCTTGCCGGGCTTACACCAAACAAACCCAGTTCCTTCAACCTTTCTTTACAGATCATGCGTTTGAAAAAAAAAAAAAAGAAAAGAAAAAAAAAACACCTCTTATCTTAGCTGCAAAAGCAGAGAGACCCATTCTGAGATATACTTGACGTAACACTCCTCTCAACCACAGCAGTAATTATTTGCCTAGGAGCCTGAGATATTCCAGACCCGAACACAGCACTGAATTTCAGGCACATTTTAAACGGTGTAAGTGAACTAAGAAGCCGGAATAAATACCATGGCTTCACACAGTTGCAAAGCAAAACAGTCACACTAATGAAATCTTTCAATCTGTCATTTTCCAATCTGCACATACACATTTGAGTTTTTTCCTTTATGTACGTTAGTCTGCACTCAATTTACAGAATGCTGTTTCAGCGACTTCAGGCCACCTCTCCAGTTTTCCAAGTCCTTTCTAACTGCTGTCCAAGCAGATCCCAGTGCCATCAGCGGTAACCTGCAGGTGTGCTCGTACAGCAGCGACCACGAGCTCTGCCTTAAAATCCCCTCGGGCGGGACAATAAGCCATCACCAACCTCCCTACGCACGAGTTTTCCACCAGCGGCGCATCTGAAGGTACCTCAGACCGGTGTGTTCTTCATGGATAGTAAAAAAGGCTGAGGCTAATCGCCTCGCAAATCTTACCAAACTCTTATCATCCCCCGTGGCAGTTTCCTTAAGCAATAAGCCGTCTCTTCCATCAAACAAAGCAGATGGATTTATCAAGAACATATCATATAAAACAGTACGAACCGCGCAGCACCTAGTTAGCCAGCTGCTTAACGAGCTGTTCCAAGAATCCCTCTAGGAACTTAAATTACACCGAGGGCTGTATAGCTCACTGGCTCCTCAGTTTTCAAAGAATTGGTTCATTATTGGGTTTTTCCAGTTGACTGGGAACTTTCTGTCTCTGTCAAGGGTAAGTGCAATTGAAATGCGTCTCTTCCTAAGTGCTCCCCCCACTTATGTGCTGTGGATCTGACACATCAGAAACATGAAGTCTTCCTCCTAAGTCTGTAAAACCAAAAGATTAGAAACTTGTAATGAAAGGCCCGATATAGGGAACATTTAGCAAACCCAGTTCCTCCCAGCTCCTCTCCATCAACCTTGCTATTAACAAATGCTCCTTGAGCTGCCGGGGCTCAAGGAGCGTTTGGACACCGCTCTCGGACAAAGGGTTTGGGTTTTGGAGCCAGGAGTTGGACCCGATGATCCTGGTGGGTCCCTTCCAGCTCGGGACCTTCTAGATGCCCGTGACCCGTGACCACACGCCCAGCCCCAGGCTGCTTCAGGGCAGCTCCGAGCCAGGCTGCAGCAGGGCCATGCTGGCACAGGGCAGACCCCGACACCCGTGGGGAGGGCTGAATGTCAGGAACACCAGCTTCCTTCTACTTCTTTTGGATTATTTCCATCTGATGCTCCCTCGGCTTTGTCACAAGTCACAAATAATCGCTCCTCGCCCTCTCTGCCGCTTACGATTTTATAGCCTCCATCTCTGCTCTCTCCCAGGCAGAAAAGCCAATTTACTTGCTCCATCTCAGAACAGCTTTTCCACGCTTCTGACCGTCTCCGTGCCGCGCTTCCCGTGCCTGCTTTATCCCTCCCGAGAGCGGCAGGCCCGCAGCGCACGCAGGCTGCAGAAGCACGAGGGATTTACGCCGTGCTTTGTTCTCCGTTCCCTCCTTTCCGGTCCATTTGCCTTTGGGAGCAGGGCAGAGCAGTGAATGGATGTTTCCAGGAATCTCTCCATGCTAACAACCACATCTCTTCTCCAAGCAGCAGTCGTTAGCACAGCCCGCTGCTTTTTAAGGCATCGCTGGGGCTGCCTCCTCCTCTTCCTCATTCATCAGCACCACCTTACACCTCCTGTTTGCACACCCCACCACTCAACTCCCTCCTGTGAAATCCTTCTGTGGTTTTTGCCACTGATTTTCACGCCAGCCAAACCGAACAGCTCGGTACCACCAGCAACTTTGTCACACCGCTGCTCACTCTTCTGCGCACCGTTAGGGATGTGCTGAGCAGCACAGCTCTGTGCGGGACTTCTGATCCTCTCCATGCGGTGCAGAACACAACCAGGCTCTTCTGCCTCTTGTCTTCAAGCAGTTATTAACTGTTAATCAGTTATTAACTCAAGAGCTGTCCACAGCAGCTTAGTTTCTTCACAAAGTTTCAGTAAGGGAATTTCCTAAAAGCTTTCTTGCAGTCCCAGGACTCCTTCAAGCAGCTCTTCCATTACACACAGATCGGCTCTGCCACAACAATCACATGTACCCAGCTCTACCCATTCCAGCTCCTGACTTATTTTAAGTCCTGGAGGCAGCACTGAGGCTGTCCCGGCTCCCCTGCGGCAGCCCAACGCTCGCCCCGCTGCCCCTTAATGGAAGCTGCCCCGCACCTACCAGCTTACGTTATCTGGTGCCTTCCACAAGTTTCACAGCGTGGCTGCAGCAGGGTAATTCAGTGCTGGAGTCCCCGTAAAACTCTCGCAGATGCATCCTGCAGCACTTGCTGTTGAAAGCAAACCGGTAATGAAATCGCTTCCAGCCGTGCTCCAACGGGGCGTGGGTTCTCCAGAGGGGCTCGTGTACAGAGGCCCTCCCGGACAGCACGCGACATCAGCTCCAACACCTGGAATTCAGCTCTTCCTCGCCCCTACGCACCTTGAACGCACCCTTCCACACTTCTATCACTGGGGGGGCCACAAAAACTCCTTGAAATGCTTGCTGCTTCAATTGCATTTGAAAGCACAAGTATTTTATGTCTTTTACAAGTGTTTCCTCAATCGTTTTTTGGCCTGTCTCCATTCATTTTTAATCAAAAGTGCCAACACCTATGTCCTTTCCTATTACCCTTGTTTTTACTTTCAGCATCTTCTTTAGCCTGCTTGATGACAGCATGGTTCTGGTTTCTTTAAAGTACTTCTGACCCACATAATCTATACTTCTTTCCCTCACTAACCTGCTGTTGGCAAGCCCTGCGCTCCAGGACCTGACTAGGAAACGCTCTGAGCGACCTGTTCTGATATTGCTGGTGCTGCTTTCATCAGGAGAGCTGGACTGGAGACCTCCTGAGGTCCCGTCATCCACATCATTCTGTGCTTCCTTGGTTACTCCTCTCTTGTCATAGTCAAGCAGCATCGGAGGAATAAGCTATGTTTTCCATGCAAAAGCCAGGAGGAGGAGCAGAACTCACTCCCATTTATTGCTTTCTTGTTCTGGGTGGGGGACAAAACTGGTGTCACCTGCAAACTGCACGAGCGCGTCCTCAGTAGCCTTCTCCAGGTCACAGGTAAAGCTGTTAAACAGAATAAGCCCCGCAGTAAAGCCACATGGTTCTGGGAGTTGAAAGCAGAGAAGTGTCGGGGCATCCACAACCTCTCTGGGCTACCATCCCTGGAGCTGCTCAAGGCCAGGTTGTACGAGGCCCTGGGCAACCCGATCTAGTGGGTGGCATCTCCGACCATGGCAGGGGTGTTGGAAGTGGGTGGTCTTTAAGGTCCCTTCCAACCTGGAACATTCTACAATTCTATGACAAGGATATTTGCAAAGCTGTGGAAAAGAGAAGGCAAAGATAACTCCATTCCTCTTACCCTAAACGGTACCAACCAGATGTAGTCCTGTTGTGTTCCTGGGCGTCCTATGGGATATTAGGGGCATCCGTCACCTACAGCCCGCAAAAAGTAGTGTTTTCTGGAAATCTGTTACTCAAACCATTACACAAACTTGCTTTGATTTCTTGTGGTAATATTCAGACTGTTAGGAAAAAAGAAAGCTGCCACTGAAGAGCATGCTGACTACAAGTTTGCAGCACTTCAAACTCATACTACTGCACTGCCACCTTTAAAGCTCCACCAGCTGCGATGGCAACAAACAAATTTCCTTGTAATGCATCAAGGAAGACTCGACCTGAGAGTGTTACAACAAATGATAAGGGACTGTATAAGTAGATACGTTTTTATCAAACAATTTGCTTTCCTTTCATCGCCCTGGTTTCACCCAGGGCAATCACAACACTGTTCTGGAGCCAGGCACACCCTTACGTCTTCCTTCTCTTTACCATAAACTGCCTTTGATAATGCGTCTGAGCTCAAGTTCAGGAGCAAAAAGAGTTTAAAGCACTTCCCAGAACACCTCCGGAATGGCAAAATCAGACAGGAGGTAAGGCAAAGCGTGCAGGAGGGACCAGGAACGAGCGACCCGCTGAGGAGCCGGGTCAAGGGCTCGAGCCAGGGCTGCAGCACCGTGCCCTCACCGCCTGCAGGACTCCTTGCAGATCTTCCAGGGGCTTCGACAGATTTCAGTCCTTTGGGTCGGGTCACCAAATTTGAGCTGACACGAAATAACCCGTGAACACCAACAGCGTTTTAAGCGTGGCTTGCGTGCGGCAAAAGCCTCGAGCGCACGACCTGCCTCGACGACTCCACCAAAAGCCAAACGAGCAGGGGCTGTCGGGCACTGGGCCTCCTGCTCGTGTCAGCTCCAACCCGGAGAGCCAGGGGCCAGCCCCAGCGCCCCCTCAGCGCCCCTCGGGGGGCCCGGAGCACCCGGGCTTGAAGCGGGGACCGGGCAGGGCCACAGGCCCGCAGCCCCCCGGCAGTGAGAGCGGCAGCAAGGGAGCCCAGGGCACCGGTACCCAAAGAGGTGCCAAGTCCGGGCACCCAGGGGTGAGGGTCCCCCTTTCCTTCTCCCCCTAAGCCCCCCCCCACGGGGGTACCACGGGTCCCGGCATCCCGGGGGCTCCCCGTTCCCTCCTCCCCCCCCCCCCCCCGGTGCCCTGGCTCCAGGCACCCCGGGGGCTCCCCCTTCCCCCCCCCCCCCCGAGCTCCCGGCTCGGCAGGAGGCGGGGCGGCCGCGGGAGCTCCGCTACGGGCGGGCGGCGCTTCCCGCAGGGCCCCCGCGGCCCAGGCCCGGCCCCTCCCTCCCCGCAGCCCCGCTCCCGGTGCCGCCGCCCCGCACTCACCCTCCGTCACCTCCAGCACCTTCACCTGCTCCTCGGCGGCGGCGCGCACCGCCTGCACCGGGCACAGGATCCCGGTCAGCGTCTCCACCAGCGCCTCCTTCAGGCCCTGCGCCACCGGGCCCGGCGCGCTCCCTCCTCCTCCTCCGCCGCCGCCGTTGCCGCCGCCGCCGCCCCCCGGCCCGCCCGCCGCCGCCGCGCCCGCCATCGCCCCCGCTCCGCTCCGCCGCCGCCGCGCGCCAAACGCACGCACGGCGCGCGCGCACCCCGCCGGGATGGCGGCGAGGCCCCGGCGCCGCCCACAGCGCCCCCGGGCGGCGCGGAGGGAAAATGGCGGCGGCGCCGCCTCCGTGGGAAGGGAGGGAGGGGCCGGCTCGGTGAGGCGCTGTGGGGCGGCCCCGGCCCGGAGTGGGGAGGAACGATCATGGAATGTAGTCTTTAATGGTCACAGAATCATCAGGGGTGGAAAAGCCCTCCAGGATCACCTGGTCCACCCACCCCCTGCCACCACCGTCACCCACTGAACCGTGTCCCCAAGCACCACGTCCAACCTCTCCTTGAACACCCCCAGGGACGGGGACTCCACCACCTCCCTGGGCAACCCGTCCCAACGCCTGACTGCTCTTTCTGAGAAGAAATGTCTCCTCATTTCCAACCTGAACTTCCCCTGGCACAAGTTGAGGCCACTCCTGCTAGTCCTAGCCCTGGTTATGTGCGAGAAGAGGCTGACCCCCAGCTCCCCACATGTTCCTCTCAGGGAGTTGCAGAGAGCAGTAAGGTCTCCCCCTGAGCCTCCTCTTCTCCAGACCAAACACCCCCAGTTCCCTCAGCTGCTCTTCACAGGACTTGCGCCCCAGGCCCTTCACCAGCCTCATAGCCCTTCTCTGGACACACTCCAGGGCAGCAACTTTACAAAGCATTACAATACCAAAACGCAGTATTAACACATGCAAAATGGACACGTTGCTCAAGGGACAGCGCTTGGGGCCACGTTGGTGCTCAACTGGCCCCGGCGCTGCACCCAGCACCCAGGGGAGTTCTCTGGTTGTGAAGGGGCTACCATAGGGAGCACTGGGCTACTAGCCTTAGCCAGGTGCTGTTTAATAGTCAAGCCACCTGTCACTTCCACGCAAGTCCCTATTCCCCTAGCTGCCTTTTCCCATGACGCAGCATCCTTTTTGTGTATTTTGTTACATGCCGAGCCAGCCTTGCCGGCCTCTTCTAAGCTGAAGTCCATGCCATTGGGATAACGCTTCCAGTCACGTTCTTTCATATTTTGAAATGTTCTCATCCAGAAAGCTGCATTTGTGTAGATCACGTAATGGTTGCAGCTTGAGTTCAAGATTTCCTCTAGGAGGAGAAGCAGCAGCCTGATGAACAAGGGAAACACAGGCGCTGCACCCAGCAGGCTCCCGCAGGCATCATCCCCCTGAGCACAAATTTCAGTTCAGGTTGGAATTTTGTGCAGGGCAGACCTCGGCTGTAGGGCTCATGCCTAGAGGCAGAGAACAGGGCTCCTGTTTTAACATGTTGGCACACCGCACTGTGTACACACCCACCCCTGCCCCTCCTAGGGCCAGGACAGTTGGTGATACGGCAGATAAGGATTTTTCCTCTGTTGTTCAAAATGCTGCTTCTGCTGGAGGAACAAGTACATATTTAAACAAGGTATAACCTTGGCTAGGCTAGGGTAAACTGTTCATCTTTGCACTGTCCCAGTAGTTTGGTTTAGTGGAAAGCACAGTGCTGCACCAAAACCAGCAAGACAGGCCAGGAATATTTCACCTGACAAGCCGCTGCCCCCCGACATGGGCTGGCTGATGTCAGAACCAACAAACAATGTGCCTGCACGTGTATTTGTCATTTTTGTCTCCTTGTAGCAGCCAGAGCTGCTGCTTCTGTATTTTAACATTTTGCAGAAAACAAGGCCACAGTTTAGAGACAAAAGCAGTATCCCCAAGTAATGCCTGTCTAGCCCATCATCCTTCCTTTCCGCTCAAGTGACGGTACAGCAGCACTGAATGCTCCAACTTGTCCTTCTGTACTGGTAGAAATTACATTTATTTGAGTCTTCCAGGCTTTTTCAGGTTTGAATTCCCATCTGTTTTGTACATTGCATGGTCTCTTCACACGTTTTCTGCACAGATGCTTCCTGCAAAGCCAGCAAACTGAGCTCACCTTTCAAACACCATGTATTTCGTGTCAAGACCAAATGGGTTTGAACATTCATCTTTTCTTTTGACATGCTTCAGGGAAGGAAGTTCAGTCACCAGAAGAAGATGATACCCTTAGCATGAAAAGGTATTTTGTGATGAACTCCTTGTTTCCTCCTGTGATGCTTTGACTCCGAGGTTACTGCAGGGCAAGGTGCACAAGTCTTCACGTTCCTCCCTGCAAGGAAGACTTCACAGAAAGACGTGTAGCTGATATGGTTATGGTTGTAATAAGCAAAAATACTTCAAGAAAAATCAGGACCAGCACAAGGGACTGGCACAGCATCAGCCTGAACAAGAACAAGGGCATTACATGGTATGCATCCCCCTTTGTTTAAAATTTAACTTCAGGGAGCAACAAGAAACCCCCCAAACCCAACAGATACTGAAGCAGACCAAACACCTGCCATGTATTCTCTGACATCGGGTTGTCCTTTAACAAGCCCTGCATGATGGAGGTGCTCACTGAGCAAATTGTGTGCATTGTAGATAAAAAGCTACTGATTTTACTATTTACAATGTTTATATATTTTAGATGCCCAGCTCACACCAGGAGGCAATCACACACACAAAAACTAGCCCAACATTGCGATGACACAGCCAGGTACCTTTAAAAAATGTTACTGCAAGCAGTAAGAATACCAAGCTTTTCAGAACTTGAAGGACTGGGGTGCATAAAGTACTTTCATTAAGCTGCATCTCTTAATTTCAGGTATGTCAGTATTTCTTTCCAACTGTCTTTCAGCATACATTCTTCTCAGCATTTGAATTTTGGACCCGGTATCATAACATCACATACACTTTTGTTTGTTCATAAAGTATTTCCTCCTTCTACCTAACATTTTTTTACTGGAATCCACTGATGATGCCAAATTCAATTTTTGTCTGTCTTAAATAGAAGTCACATGTGGAACCCGTAGTATTAATCTAGCAATGACTGTTTTATCACCTCTTTCAGACAGTTTTTATTGATGGTCTTCTTGCCTTCAGAGACTGACATGTTTACATCCTAGAGGAGAACTCTCAATACGTAGTTTGTTCACTTCTGAAGAAAGAATAAAGCCATTTTTCGAGGCTGCACACCTTAACCCTTCTCTTAGAAGAGCACATTTATAGCTAGATTCATAGAAGAGTCATCTCAGCTTCGTAATTTTGCTTCCAGGTAGCAGCTGCCTGCACATATATTCTAGAGCCCTTCCCTTCCTAAATCATGTGTGGGAAGTGTAGTCATGTCCTACTTACCTATTTCTCCTACCGCAGGTACAGCAGCCTGACCTTTTTGTCTGCCCTGGAATGGATCTAGCCTTCAGCTGAAGTCCCTTCCTCTAACTCCCTTTTCTCTAAAGTGCGCTAATGCCTAAACAATCCTCCATGCATCACAGGCAGCTGTAACACAAAACAGCTTTTGTGTCACGCTATAAAATTAACTGCATTTGTTCCTGCATCGTTCACATGAATATATGCATATTTACTCAGTATTACATCCCCTCCATCCCCTTTCCTGTTAACAAGTCACTGCTGAAGTCCCACAATGCACAAAGAAGGTATTTCAGGTCTGTTTTTCCTCTCCTGGTGCCATTCAATATATAAAACAACTCCACAGCTGTAAAGGAAATGTTCCCCCTCCCTGAATCAATTGTTTGTACTCCCTAATTTCCCCAGCTGTATATGAAATATTGGGATCTGATGTGTTGTCCCTAAGAAATTACATCCTTTTCTATATTTGAAACTCACTTTAACCCCTAAGTTGTTTTACTTTTCCTTTCTTCTCAACCTAAAGAAGAGGTCTCAGCACAGACCATCACCTAGAATGCAACTGGGAAGGACAGAACTGGGTTGTTTCAATTGTTTAATACAGGAAAAAACATATACCAAACCCTTGGTATAAATGCTCTTTTCTCCCAATGCATTTGATTACTCAGATTTTTGCTTTTGCTGGTGGCCAGCAGGGCTGACCACTGATCACATCAATAGTGAAATTCCAGCAGCAGTTTCCGCCTGTGGAATACAAACATGTATGCATTATCTGGGTGTGAGCAGCAAAAACGGCTGGCACGTTAGGCGGTGTAAGCGAAGTGCTTGAAGAAAACCAGCACCACTTCTGGCACCTTCGTTTAGCGAGTGCTGACATAAGACAACTGCCTAACATCTCTTTTGCCACCTCCAGAGGAATAGAGATCCACGGCTGCCAATCCACGCAGTCACCGAGCCACCGCTGTGAAGCAGAGCACACAGTGACCAGCCTGGTGACCACTTTCCCATCTTCCTCCCATCACAGAATGGTTTGGGTTGGAAGGGACCTTAAAGATAATCCAGTTCCAACCCCCTTTGCCATAGGCAGGGACGCCACCCACCAGGCCAAGGCCCCAACCAGCCTGGCTTTGAGCAACACCAGGGATGCGGAATCCACAACTTTTCTTGGCAACCTGTTCCAGTGCCTCACCACCCTTACAGTGAAGGATTTCCTCCTAATGTCTAATCTAAATCTATCCTCTTCTAATTTAAGGCCATTCCCCCTTTTCCTATCATTATCTACCCGAGCCAAGAGTCCTTCTCCATCCTTTTTATAGGTCTCCTTTAAGTACTGAAAGGCCGCAATGAGGTCACCCCAGAGCCTTCTCTTCTCCGGGCTGAACAGCCCCAGCTCTCTCAGCCTTTCTTCGTAGGAGAGGTGCTCCTGCCCTCTGATCATCTTTGCAGCTCTCCTCTGGACTCGCTCTAACAGTCCCACATCCTTCCTGTGCTGGGGGCCCCAAACCTGGATGCAGGACTCCAGGTAGGGCCTCACAAGGGCAGCCTACTTTTCAGTGCTTCACAGCTCTCAGTGATTCAAGGCATCTCCAACGTCTGCTGGAGTCACAAAGACTCTAAATCCCACTTTCGCATCCTAAACAGCCCACCAGGGCCAAAGAGTGGCCCACAGGCAGCTCTGCTCTTGTGGGCTAACGATGGGGTGGGGGTCGGAGCACTGCCAAGTCCATTGCATTCATTGAGCCTGATGAGAAATTTTGTAGTCAGAACCATCAATAAAAATCACAACTTTTTCTTGGTTCTTAATCGCATCGTATTTCTTATGGCACTTCTTTTTAAACAGCCATCTCTTTAATGGAAATAAAAATAAAAGGAATACCATGAGAGAAAACTTAGTAACATTTTCAGCTACATCAGAACACTGTGCAAGCTCCTTCAAGTTTGTTCATCTACCTGCTTTAAAAGGATGACACTACAGATCGGTTCTTTTTCCACAGCTTGGATTGTTATCTTGGCATTGCACAAAGATTTCTTCCAACCAAAATCACAAAACATTCTTTTAACAATTACAGTAAATAATGAAGTCATAACGGGAAAGTATACACACATTTAACTGATGTAAGTGTGGTCAGGCCGACTGCCTCTGCTCGTTTTAGACAAATCATCTATGATTTGATGCAGAAGAATCTAGAACAGTTAAAAATCAACGTGAGACTAGAAAGCATAACTAAAGGAGTAAAACAAACAAACAAATCAACAAAAGGCATCTCCCCAAAACCCAAGCTAACAAACAAACAGAAAGCAACTAGGAAATCTAATTCCTACAGAGTTCTCTCTCACACATCCCCCACGTCGTTGTCAGCCACACACTGCTCAAGGGCTTTGCGCTGTGCCCAAAACCTGCACATTGTTACTGCAGGGGAAAGGTCTAAAAATGGCAGAAAAATGTTTACCAGCCATTTCCTCTCGATGAGGAACTGAGGGAATACCAACGCTGCCACATTTCTGGTGATGACAGGATGTCCTAAAGAGAGTGCTCTCTCTGATAGAAAGATCTCCTAGACCTCCCATCTTCTAGGGCCTGTAAGTTTCACCCTTGGCAGACAATTAGCCCCAACACTGGCACCAGTCCATTCCCAAAGGAGCAATTATATTCTGCATTAGCAATCGCTCTCCAGTAAGCCTCAGGTGCTTCAAATTCAAAGCTTGTGGGCTCAGAAAAATAACTTATTCTCAGAGGTCTTGTCCCCTCTGAGGCAGAACTGTTGCTACTGCTGCTCTTTCCCTGTGCTCCTGACTCCACTTGCTTTTTGTCCCTTTCCTGTGCCTCTCCTCTCCCTCCACGCCTGGGGGAAGCTCTGGGCATAGTGCACTTGGTTATTTTATTCCTTTCGTCTCCTTCTTACTGCCTGCCATCAGCTGCACCGCCCCCTTCTTCCCCCACATTAAGGTCCTCAAACACAGCCTTTGACGGAATCATAACCTGTCCAGAAATTTCCTCATTCCTCAGGTTTTTAGCCCAAACACAAGCAGAAGCAGCTGAAAGGAATGAGAGAGCACTCTGTGGACTGCCAACAAGTGCGCTGCCGGGCCAGCTGCAATACGTGCTGCAGGGAGAGTCCTTCCTAAAGGAGGCAGCTGCACCAGGCCGGCAGAAGGAGCTGCCCCGCACCTTTGCCGCCTGAGTCAACTGCCCACTCCTTCACCTGCCAAACTGCAGTCGTGAGCCTCTGTTCACCCGACCTGTAAATAACCACAGTTTTGGAGTAGCTTTGAAAAGACTTGAAAAACTTTTTTTTTTCGATGTAAGAACCTGAGTATAAAAGGTAAGAAAATACCATTGCATTTTTTTCCTTTAAGAGGGAATTCTCTTGAATATAAGAACCCATTGACAAAGATCTATCCAGAGGGAAATGAAACTGCATTTCAAGCTCTCTAAAAACACCAACATTTAATTTTATAACATAACCAGGGGTTTATTCCACAATATAAACTGCAACATTTGATACAAGCTACCCAAAAAAGGAGAAAGCCAAAATACAGCTGTGGCAATTACTTTACAGAGCTTTTTTTTTTTCTCTCCTGTCTTCTACGTCACTGGGCCGTCAGTGACACTAGGATCTAACATTTGCTTTCTGTACATCAACCAATGCTAAAAGCAACACGCTGTTCAGAATTGTCATTCCAGTCACTGAAACCAGACATAGAAGTTATTGCTCAGATAAATAAACCTAGTCTACGAAAAACAAAGTGGAAAAAAACCTAAAGTCTCCAAAGAGTTAACAGAGTAAACAGGGATTTCCTCAAAAGAGGATTTATTGGAAAATCCATGGTGCAGGTTTTTTTGCACCTAAACCAAGCTGAATTAAATATGCCGGTAAATCCCAGAGAGGTAATTTAATGCTGTACAATAAAAGGTGCATGTTTCAAATGCCTTCCAAATTGGTGGGAACCCCTGCTAAACAGTCAGCTTCTCAAACCTCAACAACCACAAAGATCAAGGGAAAAATACAAAAGTGTCAAAAATTGTTTTGAGTTCTGGAAAATGATCCCATGAGGATAGAAGTAGCACCATTTGCAATCTGGTTCTTAAACCAGCCCCTGTGGCTTTATTGGAAAACTCTGATAACCTTCTTTACTCAAGTTCTGAACGGTTTATGGGGAGTTTTACTTCCGATACTGAGAGTCCTTCCCAGTGCAGCTGATGCAGATGTAGTCCTCCTTCTCTGCCATTTCTGGAGAGATGCCCACGCACACCTGGTGGAACCACTGGTTGCAGCTGCCATCGCACTGGACCCAATCCACCTAATGGAGAACAGATACACCGGGGTTCAGAGAAGGACCAAACAAATACTCAGAGCATTCACTAGTTATTTTTCAGCTCTTAATCTATTTAAATGAGTACAGAACATACCATTCTACAATTGGCTACTGCTGGATATTCTAACTTGTGCTCACCACTTTCTGGACTGCTGCAGTCCAGCTCCTCTGAAGCTGAAAGAAGGGCACACTTCTCTTATCCCTCCTGTTGTTTTCCCACCTATAGCAAGTTTATGGGTGATAACTGGCAGTCCCAAGCATCTGGCAATGTCCCTCTTCTCCATTTTTCAGTACGGATAGACCTATGCAGAGCTTTAAGACACTGTCCCTATCCATAGGAAATGCAATCCACAAAGTCTTTCTACACCCATATTTCAAGAGCACCAGTGAATGTGGTGTCTGCACATCCCCATCTCCTTCTTCCAAAACTCCATGCAGATGTTTTGATGTCCACCCACCTTCCCCATTTCTAGTTATTCTTGGAGAAGGTGGAAAGGATCATTACTAAAGGTGTCCAGCAACAGCAGACAATGCCTCTGGATTTCTAAGTGCCTCATGCTCTCTTTGTAAACAGCATTTCTGTAGACAAAACATTTTCAGTGCAGCTGAATGTTCCAGATCCCAGCATTCAGGACACCACAGCGGGTTTGTCTTTACTGACCTCATCTCCCTCAGGCTGGAGACAGTTCACAGCAGGGCAGATGGCATCCTCATCCTCAGAGTCCTCCTGCTCAGAGAATGACATATCTGAGGGAAACAAGTGGCTTTCACTGGAACGCTGCATCTCGAAGAGTCGCTCACGCTCTCTCTCCAGTTTGTTAGTGCAGAGATCCCTTGAGTGATTCAGTTTCAGTTTCTTCTTTTTGGGTGTTCTCATTTTTTTTACCCTTGCTCTCTTCTCATCACAGAAGCTCTCTCTCTCAAAACGCCGCTTCAGTTTTCTTTCCATGTAACTAATTCCATCCTTCTTTCCCCGGCAACACTCATTCTGTTGGGAAGATATTTTGACAAGCTGTTAAGTATACAACTAACATACGTTCTTCTGTTGTTCTATACCCTGCGTTTAGGAGCAGTCTTAAGTAAAAGTGTTCAATGTTTGACAAGAGGGCTGCCTTTTCAGCCGAAGTGTGATGTGTAAGGGGGAGTGGGGGGTGGGGGGGCAAAGGTTAGGGTCACGCTCAAGTGACAGAAGTTTATGGAAAAAGAACTCTCATTTCCTGAGTCCACGGCTTCAGAGGCAGTTAAGAAGGTCTCACACAGGTCTAACACAAGACAAGCATCGCAATTCGAATTAGGATAGATGTACTTAAAATACAGAGAGTGACTGTAAAATCCAGATTCAAATAGCAGAAATGCATTAGACCACAAATTACATTCAATTGTTTGTACAAATTTGTTACTGACTTCTTGACCCCTTTAGAGCAAGCAAAATGTGTGTTCATGGAAGTAGACGCACACACACACGCAAACCTCATTGTAAAGCTTTTATGTTCAGGCAGACAAATGTTTTTTTCCCAGTTTTGGGACTACACCTCTATTGCAAAGTGACCCCAATCTCATTGCTGTCTTGAGACACTTGCCTTCTCATTTGTCGGTCCAACTGATGACTTCTGCTCTGTCTGCAAAGCAGGGCTTTGCTTTGTGAATAGGATCTGGTACAGCTCCTGTATTTCAGGCAGAGAAACCTGTAGCAGCTGGGCTTCCATCATCAGCTCATCCAGCTCTGTGCTAATGACTATTACGAAAGAGAGAAAAGAAAAGGAATTCTTCCATGTCAGCACTGATAAGAAATGCACAGATAATGAAAATTCTTCTCCGGTAGCACATAAAAAAAAAAACTTGAAAGACTTTTTTTTTTATCTGCAACTCTACAGATTAACTCTTATCTGTTCCCTCTTCACTGCTCATTTTTAACAGCAGGGTTAAAAAGAGATAAAGGCATCCACAGAAGTTACTGAACAGTACAGTGACTCAGTACCCTTCCATGCTTCCATTTCTTGCTGGTTCTAGGGTAAAACACTGCCATTGTTCTTGGCAATTTCCACTTCCTCTGAAGATACAAGAAGTGTAATGATCCCACTACAAAACAAGCGGATGAGATGAACAAACTGAGTGGAATTTGTAAGTGAAGCCAAGAGGGGAGAAGAAGAAAAGCTGAGAAGATGAACCTTGCAACTGATTCCTGCTGTACAGCCACCATCTACTACTGCAATGAAGCTTACAAAACCTGCATTAGGCTTTTGAAATAGACACAGCTAGGATACATCAAAATCACTGTCTATTTAATAACTCTTTAATACAGTATGCCAGAAAACTCAAATAAGGCCTGTACAGTTAAACTTGGTAGCCAAAGGACTGCTCTGCTTGATTTTACATTAAACTGAAGTAAATATTTTGTGTAGTATTAGTACGGATGAAGCTGCACTGACTTGAAAATGTGAAGGTAAGGCTAGACCTGGGTCCCTACAGCATGACGCATCAAGAGAAAAAACTATAATCAGCTTCTTGCAGTCCTACAATGATGTCACTTCTACCATGTCTGGGTTAGTCCAAAATACACAAAGTCTGAGCTAGGAAGTGTGCAGAACTGTACTGAACAGCACAGTGCCTGGAAAACACCTGCAGCCACGACAGCTAAGGAAACACTCAAGAAGTCTCTGTGGCTGTGACAGCCGTGCTGCAAGCAAACGTATGTGGACCTGTGTCCTACGGAATAACTATCCTGTTGTCTCCAGCACTACTTCCCTATGCCTATGTTTTTCCTATCCAGTTCCTACGATTTCAATTGTCTTTTTCTTCCCAAATCCTCTCCCATCCACTTCCATATCCTGCAACCCGCTTGGCTGGCCTCAGCTCACTGTGCGCTTCTGTGCATGCGGGAAGGGGCCAGCTGTCTGCTGATGCCTCTTCTCCTACCATGCCACATCTTCTCGTTACACACATGGGAAATCTGTACCAAGAATTCACCCCTCTACCAACATGGGACATGAAGTTCCAAAGCTCCTGAGGGGATAGAGAAGCAGACACTGCTGCTCAATTCTGTGCCTCCCTGCCATAGCCAACTCCTATTGACCAGGACACTCTCTCTTCTCCATCAAACGCATGAAAAAAATAAATAAAATAAAATAAATATCAAAGTGAAGATTACAAACCATGAAGTGGGATGCATTGCTGTCCTGTAGAAAATGGAGAATGTAAATATATGGTTCTGTTATCCCAGTCATGAGGCATGGAGAATGACATAGCTCCAATTGTTTGCGAAACCTAGAAAGAAACAAAACATAACATAATGCATAGATATTTTCAATACACATTTAGTTTTGAAGTGTCAAATAGCTGCAAAAATCAGAATTTGTTTCTCTTACAATTCCTTAAGATTTGTATTCCTGCAAACTGTTCCATCTGTTACACCTAAATCCTTCATCCTAAACCTGGAAATAGGCAAGAGCAACTTTATTGTCAGAATTCTTAGCTGTGAATTGTAATTTCCACAAGATCAGAATCTAGACCTACTGCATGAAACAGCATGCTCTGCCCGTGGAGCACAGACAACACAGTCACTGTAGGAATAAATCACCAACTTGTGGAAGCAAGATCTTCAGCTCTGAAGTTGTAAATATTATCCTTTCTTTTGTTCATAATACAGAAGTCATTTCTCACAGAAAGTGATCTGTTACAATCTAACGAGATACCAAACTGTTTTGAAGAACTTTTCATTACATCAACACACGCAGAAGACATGCCAATGGTAAAGCTAAAAGGGCCATTCAGGCTGCTCCATGGCAGTTGTTCCCCTAACCTGCCACGCTACTTCCAGATGTCTCACCTGATGCCTCCCAAAAAATCAATTACCTCACTGCCCAAGTGTCTGGGCCCCTTTCAAAATCTGGCTAAACTCCTCAACTGCTCACAACTGTTTTTCAAATGAATTTCTCAAACTCAGTTAAATGCTCCACCTTCTTCACTTTGGCCAGTGCCAAAGAAACCCAACTCCAGTGGTTACTGCTACGAGCACCTCTGGGGAACAAGTGTTGCATTACCCTGGACAGCAGGGAAAACAATTGTTACGGGACAAGAGAGCAGTGCTGAGAAACTTGATTCAAAGAAGAAAAACTTCAAGTCCATTGAGACTGAGGCTTTGGCTCAGAGCTTGTACTGAGCTGGCTCTGGAGGGCACCTGCGAAGTGCCCTCAGCACTGCTGGCTCCAAGAAGGGACCTGAGCTGACGCTGGGGCCAGATGCCCTTCACCAAGCCTCACAAGACCTTCTGATTTGGGAAATGCAGTCACAAGGACTAGCTCTCCTGTAGTTACCTTGACCTAGCAGGTTTTCTAACTTGAGCTCCAGACCACACAACAATGGTTATGTTGCTTTCAGCTACGAGGCAGTGCTAGTTGCATTCCACGCTGAGCTAATAAAGCTACGTTAATAAAATTAGCCTTACTGTTTTCTATTTCTGCCCCAAACATCGGTAACATGCCCACAGTGTTGCCCAGCTTTATCAACTATAAAAGTTGGTCTAGTAAAATATACTTTTTATACTCTAAATTACCAGAGAAATTCTCTTGGGTGCCTAAAAATAGCTTTGATTTCTAAAGTTAGGCTTGTCTGTTTGAAAAATGTGGTCAACACAGGCAACTTGTTATCACAGCGTTACGTGAGAAGCAGCCTCAACATCTCCTTGAGCACGTGTGGCATTTTATATGGAACTGAGCATGGAAACACCGACACAGACCATCTTCAGCAGGGTTCAACTAGCAAAAGTAACATTTCTCAGTAAAAACATGAGAGCAACAGTGCATTTAACTTCAAGGTATTTTATATTCTTTAGGCTGCACAGGTCTTTTATTTCGCTTTTTTTTTTCTGCGTTTATTATCTCAAGAAAGCTAGAAAGCTTAACCCACTTTCCTTGCCCTTTTTGCTGAAAGATCTCTTTACTGGAGGCAGCTTCTGACTCCCTCGAGATCACACCTAAAACACTTACTGCAGCTTAACTCGGGGTAGTATTAGCCAAGATTCCGCTTGGGAGTTCTAGCATAAGTGATAAGGAGAAGGAGCAGCAGTGGATGAAGACATCCTGCTGAAAACAACCTTGTCTGAGTTCTAAGCTTGTTACAAACTGGAAGGTTGGTGCCTCTGCTACTAATTCTCAACGTTAAGATTATATTCAAATACTTGTAAGAAAAGACTAATTGAATACTGAGAGCTCTTAGAAACAACAGCTTCAGCTTCTGTCGTTAATGGTGTCATCTTAAATCAAAGAAGCAGAGAAAAGGAGAAGGAAAAATAGGCCCTTTAGGAGTAATTGTTCTCAGGACTCCAGCAGAAAAAGAACACCAAGCTGTTGCTGGAGGACACGCACATCCTGGCTCACTGTCAAGACAGAAGACTAATTCCTTGTATCTGTAACGGAACACACAAACAATCTGTCTCGCCAGGATTTGTGAGCAGATAAAACATTCCCAAAAAACAGAGAGGTGTTTAAGACTGTTCTTGCTGACCACATACCACCCACAGCCAGGAAACCCTGAAGCACTCGTCTTACCTTATTTGTCTCTGGCAAATGGCCTGCTGTGGCTTGCCATCTGTTGTACAACAATCCTGAGCCAACTTTGTCTTGTATAAGTTTTAGATTCCCTGAATATAACATTTGTTGTGCTCTGTGCTGCCAGTTCACAGTTCTCTCTATCATATACCGTAAGGCATCGCCCTCAGGAAGCCTCACACGGATACGCTGCAAGGATGCCAGCAACGGCAAGATTTTTTCTAAAGGTGGTTTTTCTGATCGATGACAGTGTGGACAGAGCCATACACGAGGTCCCTGCAAAATGTTGGGCACCGAAACACAGCTGGTATGGAAGAACCCTCTGCAGAGCTCACACTGAATCATCGGAGCAGCCGGCTCTTTCTGGCATAGACAGACTTTCATTTCTGCATCCTCTTCATTAGACAGCACCTTCACTTCATTTGCTGCTCGGAGAGACCGCAGTGCTTCCATCTCCTTTAACCGGGCTTCCCCGAGTGTAGCCATCTAAAAGGGAGTTCAGAGAAAGGGATGTAATTTCTAAAGAAACCTTACTTACTAGAAGTGGGGAGACCTGGGCACAATCACACTCTTAAAGATATGCTGGTGACAATTTCAGATGTTTAAAAAGCTCCTCGTCCCTGGGGACTCCCTTCAAAGCTTTCAGTGTTTGAAGCAAAGCAGTTACAAGGATACATACTGATGCAATTTCAGTTTGCTTTCATTTTCTCATCAGGCCCAGAAATATAAAGCTTATTCCCTTGCAAAAATAACATCCTAACTCCCTTCCTCTTTGTTCTAAATCCTTCGTGTTTGTTACTACAAAAATATTACCTTCATTAAAGCAGAATAAGTTCTGACAAGCGCAGATTTGGTTTGCAAGTGCTTCTCTACGAACATGTCTCTCAAATACGTAGTGTGATTCTGTGTAATCTTAAAGAACACCTGAGCAGTTTCCAGAAGTATAAATGTATCTCTGATATGACACAGAGCCATATCCTGACCTGTGTGCTTAATCTTTAATCTGTGTGCTTTCCCTTTTTTACATCTACTTATGAACCTTTTTTTTTTTCTTCCCATGAATCTTTAGCATTATCTGCTATTAAGGATAGCAATATAATAAGTTTAAAAAGGCTATTAGTTGCAGCTGCAACTAATGAATTCTCTACAACGTTATTACGCACTAAATATATACAGGAAAATAGGCAGGCTCACAGGCATATAAACATATACAAAACACATTATTATTTCACACATCATGGCTTTGAAATGTGATGACTAGTGAAATTAACCTACGCAAAAATTAGAAAACTGTGTTCAGAATGTCCAGGATTTGTGCACAGCACAGTACATTGCTGAGGGTACTGAGTGCTGCAGCTACAGCGCTGGGATGGTATCCCAACCATTCTGAAAAAAACCTCCACTATAATAAGTTCCCCTCATACATCAGAAGCAAAACCTGACTTGCCAAATGAATGCATTTTCCTGGGTGAAGTCCAGTGCGTATTCTCCTTCAATAACACAACAGTCCGTGAGAGATTATCAAGTCAAAGAGAAGGAGGAGGTATGATTTAAAGGACCCAAGCTTTTCTCCTTCAAGCACTCCTAGGAGGGACTCAGTCTGTAAGTCTGGGTTTTCAAACATGGGAGGCCAAAAAATTAAGAACCAAACATTTGGGTTTCAAGTAGTTGCCATAGGTTAAAACTGAATTGTGCCACACAAAGACAATTATATTCAAACCGTACCAAATTAGTACTGCTCTCACTCCTTCATTAATCTGCTCTCCTTCATTAATCACAATCTGACTGTGGTGGAAGCTCTGAAATATAGGTCTTTTGGGATGAAGCACTTTACCACCAGCAACCAGATTTGCTCCATGCAAAACTAGTATTTTACTGACTCCATAATACAAGAGGTTTTCTTTAATTAATGTTCATGTTTGTTTTAATTATAAATGTGTTGTCTTACTGATTTTTTTTGAGAGGACCAGGCTTCGGAAAACCTATCTTTAACAAGGTTTTGTTATGGATGGGGAAAATACGTCCCAATTTTTGACCTTTCTGTGCTTTGTCAGGACATGTGCATTGCCTTGCAAGCTGTAAAGCTACTGCATGCACGGCAACAACACACACAACTAAGCAATTCTGGGAAGTCTGAAACAAGTACGAACTCCTAGAAGTTCTTCTGAAGAACAGCAGAGCAAGCAGAAAGGAGTGAAAGGCAACACTCCTGCACGTGAGGCAAACACAAAGGTTCAAAGAACTTACAAGAAACTGCATTTAAAAAAAAAAAAAGTCACATACCGCAGATGCAGTGTCTTTGCTCTCAGAAAGAGCTCTTTCTAAGTCACTCAAGCTCTCTAGCTTAGTGCTTTTCTTCTTTCCGCTTGGCACTGGCTCCTTCAGCTTCTTCTGCTTTCTTTTAAGATTCAATATTCCAATATCACACCGGGGACATAACACCTAGTGAACAGGAAAGCAGTATTGTCTGCAACATTTTTAATGCATTCATCTGGCCTTCACACAACCACATACAACAGGGATTCCTGCATTTTTTTTCCATCAAAGATTTGGGAGACTAGGGTGAGGTTATCTGGAAAACAGGGAGAGCTGGAAGGTTAAAAAGTCAATTTTATACAATGGGCAGACTGCAAACACCTGGATGTTTAACTCAGCCTGCTGGTACATGAGACAGCTGAACAGCTTCCATGTGATTTAAGCTGGAAGCCCTGCAACACAGCAGGGGGCTTCACAAGCTGTGTCTCATTCCCCAGCCAGTCCTAATGGAGGAAGGTTGGGGTGGCAGAGGGGTTCAGTATAGGCTAAAAAGTGTGGATTGCTCAAGAACTGCAGATGTTGACATACATGCAGCAACAGATGCAGAGGGCCAGCTAAAGCACCTACAACTTCAGCCTTACCACAGCCCAGCCAAAAAGCCCTGCAGTCATCACAGCTGTGGCGGACAAATGAGATACAGATCTACACTCCAGCTGCTGCAGCCTGACACACTGAAGTAAGTTCAGTGACACAAATTTGCAGTCTTCCTATACTCTTATTGGAAATGTTACTGTGGAACAGGATTCTCATATCACCCACTTATTAATAAGAATATAGAAAGTAAAGCTAAATCTTAACCATTTTCGAAGTTTAAAATTAACATGAAAAGCACAGATCAATGAAATAACTTTAAGATAGGTAATATAATCCTAAAACTTAGTATTTACTGCTATTTGATGAGTTAATACCACAACTCAGATGTGCTTTTGCTGTCATATGAATGGTGGTCTAATCCAGAGCTGAGATCTCTTACCTCCAGAAGAGAGTAAGGGGAGTTCTCGCACAGAAATGTGTTAGCTGCACACTCCTTCCATGCCTGAACTTCTGACACCAAGGACTCGAGCCTCAGCAGATAGTCCAGGTGCACTGGAATAGATCGACCCCTTGTGACGAGTTCCACTAACGTGTCCAGTACCGGCACACGACCTCCAACCTGTCAGATTATAAACGAGGAAATGCTTGATGTATAGAAGACATAGTACGAATCACAATAAATTATTTAAATTCACTGAAGGTAGAGAATTTATTGCTTAGACACTTTCATCACTTTCGTGCCCATTATTTCAACATTTGAGCTGCTCATACTCTAGCCATTAAGTACACAGCCAAAACCAATAGAAGTTAAAAAAAACTTACCAAATAACAGTTAAAAAAGACTGCCAACAATATAGCCAAGCCCCCAATCTAACAATCTGCATTCCCAGTAGAAAATCAAATTAATTTCGAAACGGACCCAGAAGGCAAATCCAAGCCACTCCTCATTATGCCAAGAGCAAGGAAGAATTTCAAATAGCCAATTTGCCACTTGAGAGTGACCTCTGCTCATTCACGTGGCAACTGATGCTTAAGGCAACAGAGTTCCAAGTTCAGCAGTAAAGCAGGACAGAGAGGTAATTTCTAAAATAGGCAGTGATTTGGGACTTGAGACCCATTCATCCAGAACAACCCTGACATCTCTAGCAGCAAACCTCAAACAACAGAGACTAAGAGCTGTCGGCAAGTCACAGTGACCTTAGGCATTTACACAAGACTCAGACTGTGCAAAAATTCTTGGCACACACAAAAACATTTTTCCATATTCAGTAGGCAGAATTTCAGAATCTAAAGTATGACATTAACAAATGCCCCCCAAAAAATCTACTTCTTAAGATAACCCTCAAAAGTTAGTGAATTTTGAATACAAACTTTGTTCCTTCACAAATTTAAAGCCTAAGAAAATAATTTTTTAAATAAAAATTTCTTGACTCATTTAAAATCCCAACTCAAGACAGATTGGCCTGAGAAAATTATTGCCAGGTTAGAGCTCACTTTATGAAGAAAACATTACAAAAAACGAAAACTTAAGAAATTATTTGGCAATTTATGTCGAAATGTGACATCACTGCAGTCACAGACCAACCCTTTCATCATCTGTACACCAGCGCCTTGCACCAGTACTTGTGAGGCTTGAGACATGAACCACTTCAAAGAGATGGTCCAGCCTACAATTATTCACTTGGGCTTGAATGAGCAGTGTCTGGCTGCAGGAACAACAGTGCTAACATGAGAAAGGAAGTGGGCAGTGAGAAGGAAGGAGAGTTAAGCTGTCACTGAACTGTAAATAAGCAAAAAAACTGAAAACACATGACAGGAAATTGGATCCTCAAAGAAAACTGTCTGAAAGGTCAAAAAGGTCTTCAAGTGAGAAGTCCCAGAAGCCAAAGTAAAAACTTGTATAGATCTTTCTCTTTAGAGGACACTTTTTTTGCTCACTCGAAGACTTATTTCAGAGCGCAAACATGAAAACAGAAATCACACAAGGCTGGAAGGAGCTTCAAAAATGAAAAGGGATAGAAGAAACAGGGAAGGAGGAAGAAGCCAACTAACTTCCATTTCCAATTTCTGACAGAACTATGTAAAATTGCATGTACTTTAATCTATGAAATCAAAAGCTGACCATAAGCAATAGAACAAGAAACAGCTTTGAGACTGACCACGCTTAATGAGGCCATACCTCTCAACCCTAAGATATGTGAAATGCCACTACGATACAGCTGCAGAAACAGCAAATGAATTCTACAGGGCCTCAGAAGAGGCAATTCTACCACCAGCATCAGAATCTCTATAGCATCAGGTCTTGCTGAGATGTCACTCGCAGTACAGTACAGTTTGGAGCATGCTCCAGATAGGTGCATTCAAAAATGGAGAAAATAAAGGGCCCGGACAGTTGCCTGATCAGGATTATTTCTGGATCAGGAGATGCAAGTTTTTTTAGAAGATGCTACAGGAAAATGATTTGTTCAACCAAGCAAACAGAGGCTGTTGAAAGAGTTTTAAATACTTTAGGGAATCTGTTTATTCAAGAGTCAACAAGCTGAACTTTGATAGTGTCACGAGCTCCATACTATGTGTTATATGAGTACTGTAAGATTATGAACTTCTTTCACACTGTAGCTGTTCTTTAGCTTGCTGACGTTATTGAAAGCATGCTCTGAAATTAAGATGCATTCCTTTAAGTTAGGACAGTGGTTGGGGAGTCTTTGCAAAATGACTTCTACTAGCATACAAACCAGTTAACCTTATTTAGTAAGGGTGATCTTCGTAAGAATACCGGTGTTTTTCTGTCATCTGCAGAATAGTACACACAAATTGGATTACCAAGTAGTACGAGCATTGTTACCAGTGACTGTGCAAAACTTACCTTAAATAAAGTACCATAATGCTGTATCCTTTTAACTTGACATTTTTGTTAATAGCTCCTTTACAGATTTTATTGTGGTCAATTTATTGCAGAGGTGCATGAATACAGATCAGGTCCAGAAACAGAACTAAAAGTAACAGCACTCATCAGAGCATAACTGCTCCACATTTAAGGCAACAAGTTATACATTAGGCATCCATAATTCTGCAGGATACTGAAGCACGAAGCACACACAACATGCAGTGTGTTAACATGACAGCAGTTACTATCAATCCCCAAAAAGCTAACAGCTCATTTTACGTACCTGTAAAGATTCCACTTCCTGCAGCCAGTCTTTGGCCTTCTGCACTGCATCTTTCAGTGCAACACCATTTGGGAGATAGGCTGGGATCTCCTCTATTTCTTTCAGTGCTGCTACAAGACTGCTCAGTGACTGCCGTGGTCTAGGTATACAAAACAGCTCAAAATGTAAAATACTGCAATACACTTCAGGTATACATCTGGACACACATCCTTCTTCAACCTCACTGACACTGAGGGGAGGGAAAATCTTAAAACCCTTCCTTTGTGCCAAAAGGAGGACTTGCCCAATGATATTGGAGCACCAAAAACACTGCAAGCCAACACCAACATTTAAAATCACTCAGTCACTCGTCTACCACCTCTGTCCCTTTCCCTTCAGGATTTATGCCTTTATGTTGTGTACTGTATGAACCCCTTCAGACATAAAGCCAACTATGTCCATCTTAAATAGCTTATGGAACTACAAAATGCAACAGTAAGATTTAGCTTCTACCTGGCCTTTATCAGATTTCTGGCTTTGTCATCCCAGTGTTCAGATACAGTAAGGAGCTCTTGCAGCTTTGCCATTGCTTTCTCAACCGCTGGGTAGGGAGCCAGTCCAACACCTGAGTCTATAAGACGTCTCATATCATCTAGAGTAAGAGAGTTTTGGTCTGAGGAAGCGAGTTGCACATCCTCGAGCCACCGTGCCTGTTCCAGACGTATCCGCAGCTCAGCAAGCTGGGGTAAATCAACATCAAAATCAAAGCTGACATCTAACAGCTCCTGGAGTTCTGCAGCACAAGGCATTTCTTCAGAAAGGAGTTTTTGGCTTTGCTGTTGAAAAGCTTCTACACGATCAAGAAGATCCTGAAATATATAAATTCAACATCAAAACAGAAGAAAATGCACTGCCAAATCTCTTAAACATTTAAGTGTAAGCTTAAACATTAAGTGAAAGTTTCCTGACAAGCATCGCATTGCCAAGCACACAACACGCCCAGCAAATTATTATGACATTTGGAACACTTAGTGTGTCTTCAACACATAGTATATATCAGCATCTCCTCAAAAATAATGTCTCCACTAGCTTGAGGATCATAATGCAAGCGAATTCCACTCAAAACTCCTTCAAGCTAAGGGACAGGTGTCGAACTCAGAAGAAGCGAAAGGCTCCAAAGGGAAATTAAGTGTTCCATCAGTGCTATTTTCTGGCTTTGTTCTGGGATGAAGAAGAAGGCTGAAGAATATTAGCATTAAGATTAAGAAGGATGCCAGATGTCTGTTTGGGTGTCTGGTATTTCAGAAATTCTACTGTTTAAATAATTAGGTAACTTCACAGAGTTATGGTGCTATTAAAAAATAACTGTAAATAGCACTATGTGTTACCTGAATCACGTATTCTAGACCTGATAAAGCTTCAAAGACCACAGTCATAAAGCTGGGTTGAACTGGTTATCCAGACTTGTGTTCAGATTCAACAAACAGCTACATGATACTGTCTGGTCCCTCAACCCTGTGTCTACGGACATTCAAGAGATGGTTCAGAAGTGGGCCACTGCATCTGCTGGTTCTGAGTCTCAGATAAACAAAGCGACTCTTCTTTAAGACAGGAACCACATCTGCCTAGAATTTATGTCCATTTCCTTGGATTGCCCCCTCAGTGGGATATGCAGTATTTTGGCAAATTCTGAAAATCAAATCTTGAAGCGCTTTAGCACTGATCATCTTGTGAGCAAATAATCAGCACTAGCTGATAAACATGGAAGATGTGTTCATTCCCCCAGAATTTTCCAAGTTACCTTCAGTAATGGTGTCTGACTGAGGACGCAGGGCAGAGCATACAGCTGCCTTACAAACAAACGGAGCTCGTTCACAGTCAGCTGATTTTGAGATTTCCCTCCTCCAGAGCGATACCTGCAAATACACACAATAACATTTGTTGTATGCCACTAAAACCAAACCTAAACTTCTCAAAAATCTGCTTATAATTTCTTGTAAATTGAACTTTACTCATAGGCAATGTAATAATTAAAAGGCACCCAAGCAGCCCAGGGCTTACATACATGGGAAAACTTAAGTTGGCAATAGCAGAATAAACTATTGTTGAAAACACTCTTTCATATTAAACAGTATTGTGGAACGACTCCTCAGCCTTGGAAGAGCACTAGTTATTACGGAATAAACTTAAGACTTTTTTCCAGAACACAAAGCAATTGTGGGTAAACTATTCAGCTATGTTGCAATAGCTATTGTAATAAGCTCTCCCCATGCACATACCAAAAGAGAACAAATCCCAATTTTGAATGGGTTTTGTATTCACAGGTTGTGTAGGCACTTCTGAAAAATCCTCTTTAAGCTGAAATCATCATTTTCATTTTTATCTGAATGCCTCGTATCAAATGAGCGGCTTATAAGTGTTACCAAATTAGCTAGTATTAAAAACCTCTCTAAACTCAAGCCAATATTAACTGGGTCTGAGTATCCTGAACAGAAAAGGAAATAAATGTCTTACAATGCTGGCTCCATTTAATCCACAATGTGTCATTTAAATTAAAGAGGAAAACAACCTCCCAGCAGGATATGCCACTGGAATGTGAATGCTATAAAATAAATTTTAGTTTATCACTCTGTGTTAAAAATAGGTATTTCTAAAGCGTATGCAAGATAATATTGGGAGTTCCAAAATCCGTATTAGGCTGAACATGAGGAAATAAAAATGAATTCAAAGCCTCAGGTGCAACACAGCTATTTTAAGGTCTACAGTATTTTACTATTTTTGTGGAAGTTCTGCAGTATCTTCCAGGAAAATGCGGAAGTTTTTCAAGCAATCTATGTTTATGTATGCATACACACAGACCCCTACACTGCAGTATTGTCACAAGATGTTTTTTATAACCAGAAAATACATGAACTAAAAAAGGTATTCACAGAAGAAAAGCCCATGGTCATCCAGGGTTATTGAGCATAAAGATGTACAAGGTCTCTAAACTCCCGGAGTCTCTACTATGCAGAAAAGGTGCCAGGAGGCCTGGTGAAGGAACGAGATGGATAGTGAGAGCATCCCTTTGTACTTGCCCTGCTGTCATACTTTTCCCTTCCAGTATCATCTATAGGCTAGTGCCAGACAAGAATGCTGGCACTACACAACTGCACTGTCTTTTGGCCTGATTCCGATAGCTGTAGAGGGAATGATTTTCCAAACGGTATCTATTACGGCTGTTTAATCACCTATTACCTTAAGAATCAAAGGGAATAGGGAAGTACAGCCCATCTACATTTCTTCAGGTACTACAGACACAGAAGGTGAGCAAGAGTCACAGGATTTACTCTCAGAGAATGTTGTAGTACTTTTCTGCTGCTGTGACAGGGAATTCATCCTCTTGTGTTTGCAAGACAGTAGAGGTGAATTTGTATTAAGTCTCTGCTACAAAGAAGTAAGCAAGGATGACTAGAAAGGTAAAGTGCAGCTACAAAAGTCATGTCTTAACAGTAGTTGAATATTTTGCTGCCAAAGTCCTTAAGAAGTCAGCCTTTAAAGTACTGCATGAACAGAGTGACAAGCTACAAGATTCCTGCTGAGGGAGGCAACATGCAGAAACCACACACATGGGGTTATGCTAAGACGAGGAGAAGTTACACTGATAAACACCACATTGTTCAAAACAGCAGAGAGGTGAAAACTGCCCAGGTGGGCCAAAAGAGAAACACCCTGAAGTACTTCATGTTATTACATTATTGGACTTGTGCAATATTGTCCTAGACATAGGTAAAAAAGTTTTTGTTAGAAACTTGTCATCCCGTGAGGCTAGATGTAGGTCAGGGTGGAGAACCTGCAACAGAAGATGGTAATCTGTGATTTCTGAGACAACAGCTGGTAAATCAATACAGTCACAATAGATTTGATGCAGTCAGGAGATCTGGCCTTGTCGTATACTGAATCTTCTGACTCCTTTTAACTCATTTCAGGCATGGAAAGTGCTAGCAAGACCAGGCAGACAGACATCCAGTCCACAAGGACTGTATTACTCAAACACTGCCCTGTCTTTAAATTCCTTGAACAAATAACATGTCTAGAAGATTTAACATAAGCGTTGCCAAAGAAAGAACAAGTATTTTTCAAGAACTCTAATACAACAGCCCCACTACATCAGCTCAGGAAGTGAAGATAATTTATTTTTCTATGAGGCGTAGAGTGTAATGAATATAATGACACATGCGCCACTGACAGTTTTTCAGTTCTCACTGCACAAAGGGACTGTATCATGTTGGGAGTTGCTCTGTCTAGAAATATCACGCCATTTTTTCCCTTTCAGGGAACAACTGAAAGAATTTACTGCCCAGATGCTCAACAGAGGGGAAGAAGAGAGAGACAGCTCAGGATGTTCAACTCATTGCATGGCAGAAAGGTGAGTCTCCCCTGTAAAAGATAGCTCTCTTAAGAAGAAAAAAAAATTGCTTTAATTTTTAAGTCTTACAGAACACTGGCATCTATCAGTCGCCACTGTCATCTATCTCTGATGACTCAATTTTGTTGCAAACATGTAACAACATTTACCTGGTTTGTCTTTTGCCATTAAGAAGCTGTTGCGCAACTGAGGCACATTTGTCTGCATCCTGTGTAACTAGTCTGAGGTGTCGCAGTAGGTCATTATCTGGAAACTTTTTCATTTCTGATTCTTCTATCAAAGCCTTAAAACTGACGAGACCTTTTGGGGAAGATACTAAGTTAACATAAGATACTAAGATAATTAAGTTTGTGAAGGATTTTAAATGGTAAGGCTGAATAATACAACACATTAAATATATTTCTATTTCAACTTCAGTTAAATTTCATGTGAAAAAGAAAAGTGATTTATAATCTTCTCACATAGGGACAGCTTAGCATAATTTCTGAAACTATAACAGCTGAAGTATTTATTTTAAAGCAAAATTATATACAATTTCTTCCATAGTCATAAGGCAAAATTTGCTAATGTTCAAGAATTAAAAACTTTAAAATTAGCCTTTTGAAATCACGTTTTGCAAACAAAAGGTAAGATTCTTACTTCTTTTATTGTTAATTTTTGCCTCCAAAGCTTCATTAACATTGGAAGCCCATTCGTTGTATGATTCTGCACGCATCTTTAGTGCGTTCATCATTGGATAGAGCTCCTCCAGAGTGTAGCGGTACCTAGAAGTAACACAGAATTCAGACTCTTGAGCAAAAACTGGGGAGGAACACGAGGATGGGAGGGAGAGGCATCAAGATATGCTGGCCCATACAACACAGATACAATCTACCATGCACTAAGGTTCGTACAGGACCCACGACCACACCATGTTCCACCTAAGACAACTTAAATCATACAATTACTTCAAAAAGCGCACAAGCTACATTCACGTAGGACAAAGATGCAACAAATATCAGGAAAAAAAAAAGTGACAGCAGGAAGGAAAGCTAACAACAAAAAAAGATTACTCTGCAAGGACTGGAAGTAATATAGGGGACAATGACATTGTTGCTATAAATAAAAAAAGCAAACTAATTTATCCAGTAATTTTTGCCCTTATAGAACAAGAGCAGAATGCTGAGAAGAAAATGTCTTTGTGTATGAGCACAAAAAAGGCACTTTGTTTTGGGGGCACTCTATTTGCAAAGGACTGTGAGAAGCAGAATACTGAGACTAGCACCATTGACAAAACGGCACAGGCACTGGATTGTTAGTCTGCAATATCTACATGTATAATGAATACCTCCAGAACCCAATGTTATTTGCTATCTAAAGCTTACCCCAGTTTATATTTGTAGGTGGGACAGGAACAAAGATCCTCTACATGATACAAGCATACCAGTAATCCAGGTTTACATGGACAATAAACAGCAGACATGAAACAAGTGGTTTTACACTTTAAGCACTGTCGCTCATCATCAGGAAACAACTCAAAAGCCACTCTCTCCGAGTCAGTCACTCCCTGCAAAAGAGCACGTTACATCACTTCAAAGTCTAACAAACAGGTGATTATTCCAAACTAAAACATTAGAGGCTAAATTTATCAAAGGAATAATAAAGTTTAGAAATAAGATATTAAAACCAGGCAGACAAAGATCTTGGTTAATGAAAAATCAGCTATTCTGACAACATTACTAAGAGAATAAACATACTTTAAAAAAGAAGTCTGAACGATATTAAAGGGCAGATGATAAAACAAGGTTCATGGTAAATGGTTCTTTTTCTAAACATTCCTCTGAAAGCAAGTGCTACTACTCAGGTAAGTACTATGTGGCTTTAAACCACTGACAACACAGTGAAGTACGAGAATGTATTGTGCACCACTATTTCAATGTTCCTTCATTCATTGTAATATTATTTCCAACAACTCACCAGTTTCTGAACCTTCTCGCGCAGCATCTTCTCATCATCAATCATAATAGCCATGTCTTTTTGAACAGTAGATGCTACCACAACATCAAGAAATTCTGCTTTGGAAGCCATTTTACATATCATCTCATCATGAGAAAACACACAGTAACGGTGCAGCAGACGATAGTGTTCTACACATTGGCGACCCAATGGCAGCTGCATTGAAAAATCATTAAAAAAAAGAATTCTTTGTGAAAATTACATTAAGATACTGACTTTTTATCTTGCTAACCAAAACCAACTAGATTAGAGGTCAAGACAAATCCTTCCAGCAGCAATACTTATAATTCTGAATGTAAAATAAAAGAGAAGTCAGGACCCCCACTGATTTCTTGTAAACCAGAACTGCTTACAACTCCTTCACAGCAGACATTGTGAATGCAAGTTGTTTGGCTAGGCTCAAGGGGAGAACACACCATCTGGAAGAGACCATAACAAGGGGCAACTAGATCATTACATCACAGTAGGCTCAGAAAGACCCAAGTTAAAAATGCATGGTGGCTGGGGCACCATGGAGGATGCAAGGCAAGCTGGACTCTTAGTCTCATACCATTCGTCTGTTTTACAGAAGACATCAACTGTACTTCAGCACGGGAAATCACTGACTCCACAAACAATTAAAGTCCCTAATTAACCCCAGACAGACTTAAGAATTCATTAAAAGCTGGGCAGGTTACTCATTGCTTTAATTTAAGACTCTCTGCTGACCCAGGTAATGCTGATGCTAAGGTTACGTGCTAGTCCCATATGAAATTCTCAGGAGAGCAAGAGGGAAAAATGAGACCAAACCAAATATTATAAAAATGCAGTCACTGTGCTGCAGAAAGGTTTCTTTTGGTTTCAGTCATCTACTTTTAAGTCTCTTTTTTTGTTGTTTGGTTGGTTTTAAATATAGCAACATTTTTAGACAGGTCACATTTACAAATAGCTAAGACCACTTGGCGGGGCGGTGGTAGATCGTTAAGAGGATTCATCTGAAATACCAGTGGTTTCAACGGGCCATTATGAAATCAGGCAAGGACACACTGAGTCTGAGAAATCTGACGAGAAGGAGAAATAACAACTTGTAATGTCTTTGGAGGAACTCTCCTTCATTCATTCTCACTAAAAAAATTAATAAATTACTATGACCTAATAATTGCAATGTGTACCTATATCTGTTTCAATGAGTTGAATGAAAATTAGAGAAGGATTACATACCATTACTTTATTCCTTGTACTTCAGAACTTTCTGTTCCCTTCTCATTAGGTAATTTTTCCTGAAAACATATACTACCTCTCCTATCCAACTGGACATACTCACATCAGTTGTGATTTTTCTGTGTATTTCTCCACCCCCCCACGAGAGCTATCAAAGTCTTCAACAGTTCTTAACGTGGGGTTGTGTGCGCCATCCAATTTAACCAACAAATTTAAAATAGAAGAATCTAGAAATAAGTGCAAGTCAGCTTTGTTTTTCAGCTGTACAAAGGATAAGAAAGGAATTTAGGGATCAAAAAAGAGTAGTTTCAAGCAGCACTGGTGCACTTCATGTTGCAGGCATACGCAAAACCTTACCGATCTGCTGCTACCTCAGCCCTAACTTACAATTTCAGACTGAACTTTCAGAACCAGAGAGAGCCCACAGCTCACTATGTTAAAGTACCTTTAGCAAAACATTATGTTTCCAGTAACAGGCTCGTTATGATTTGTGGACTAGATCTATTCATCAGCAGTAAAATATTAGGAGGTGGACATCAGCTAGGAACAGTTTTGGAACTGCACACTTTATGAAATACTGTTTTTGGAACATACCCAATCAACAGTGCAGAAGTTCACAGCTTCAGCAAAATTGAAACCCTGATTGAAGCCACTGTGATAAGCTCTTGGAAAAGTGATCACAAACTCTCCAGCACACTGATTGGTTCGATAAACCTACGAGAAAAGACAGACAACCATTAGGTCAAAACTGAACAGAACTGAATGTTGAGAATATAGATTTCCAGTTCCCAGTTACTTCTATGGTAACTTCATATAGCTTTCAAACCCAAGAATTACAACTGGCATTCAGTAACACACAAAACCCCAGAAAGCAAAGGGATTTCATTCAGCCATACTCGCACTCTGAGCGATTTTACATCAGCTGTCTGCCTTTTGCACTTTTAGCTTGGTTGACAGTTACACTGGTAAAGCACAGGTGAGACTCTCTTCAACATGTAGCTGAAAGGGAAGAGGAATTTGGAACATACTCAGAAGTTTATACACTGCTGTAAATCTAATACTTCTGATGATAGACAACCGGCATGAGAGCAGGTGGATCATCTTCCTGCATCTTTAAATTTTGAACTCTATCAAATCACAGCAGACACTGTAAATTGTGCCGCTTTTTCCACATTTTCCTTTAAGTCCCAAGGTCAGCTAGTCAAAAGCTAATTAAGTTGTAAAGGGACATAATTCCCATGAAAAGTCTAATATGGAATATGATGAAAACTGATGAAAATGTTTTTAAATAGCTGAGAACTTAACCAGAAAAAATAAGAGGATGTGGATGACACACAAAGGAAGAACAGGTTTTGGCCACTTGCCAGAAACTATGCCCAAAAAAATGGGTCTGATTAAAAAGACATACGAAGAGCTCCTGTCATTGTTTCAAAGGTCATGACTACACTTTCCATCTGAGATACAGAAATGGAAATACACTAAGGTGGATCTCCAGAGAAGAGTTTGCCAAGCAATTCCAAAAGCAATGATTCCATTGCCCATCTGTTCATACTAGCACATTACACTAGACAAGGAAGATACAACACACATGGAAACTACCACAACATCTCTGTAATAAAAGTGGTTTCAATTATCAACTTTGAAGTAGAATTCAGAGCAAATGAAAGAGGGTTGGGTTTGGGGGAGTAGCACAGGAGTCCAACAACATACAGGCACTCCGTGGGCCATCAAAGTATTCGGGTTCATTATGGTGACAAGTTGGTGCAAGAGATCTGGCTGAGATTCAAATAGCTCTGGAGCAAGCTTCTTCATTACATCCTCCAGCTGTTCTGCTGCATAACCTGGGGCTCCATACCACGTTTTAGGCTCCCCCCTGCAAGATTATTAAAAAAAGTTAAATATAAACAATCTTGTAAGATACATTTTCAGTCTCCTGCTTTAAACACACCATGTCAAAAGAAGAGTATATCACCAGGAAGGAATGTAAAGAATATGCACTTTCCTGAATCTTCACTTTTTATGCAGGTCCCTCCTCCAAACCTAAGTTTTTAGCTGCCTACATTTCTGAGTGCATACTTTAAATATTCAGGGGGTGGGGTGGAAGGGCGACACATGACTGAAGAAGTCCTCAGTGAAGTTCTGTCGATTCCAGCACAACTTCAAAATCTAAGCTGTTTGTATTTTACTACGAACACAAATTCCCTGTTGGATCTAACAGCCAAGGCCATTTCTTTCTGTCTCGGTCATAATTGCCATAAAAGCAAGATATAGCAAGTAGAAATTAAGGTTCCATATTATGTAACTGTAAGAGAAGCAAAAGACATCAAGAAAAAAAATCCATATCCAGAGTAGGAACAAAGAACCTTTAGCAACAGTTTAAACCAGCGCAAGCCAGTTGAGAAAATTAAGGTAACGCAGATGTTTTCCAACAAATGTTGTTTCAGGTTTACAATGAAGCTGGCTCACTTCAGAGATGAAAATGCCTCCCAAACCCTTATAAAGGAAGATGTTAGAAAAGGTATTTAGAAATGAAAACAAATGAATCACTTTCACCCAAGACTACTAAAGAGCTGGCAAAGTAAAGCTGACCCAACACTTTTTCCCTTCTTTTCCTCCGATAAATCATAAAACAACTGGGAGAATTCCAGAAGAAAAGAGTAAAAGATGATGACTCAAGAAGCATATTCCTTATATCTAGGAATTTATTCCTATCCTCAAAACAGCACCTCTATCGTGGTGAAGAGAACAGCAAGTGGAAGGGACTGTGGAAGTAAAACTATATTAATATCACTAGGAGTGGCTTAAGTAGAGTCTTTAATACAAAAGTGACTAAATGATTACACAGCCCCAGACTTGACCATCACCTTGGAACAATTCCATGAGTTCACAGAGAGCAGTCACAGATCCAACTAAAACCGGTCCTATGTAAACCCAATGCTGGATATGTGTCAGTGTCAAGGAATGGATGACAGGCAGTTATGAGCTGTTCTAAACCTGGAGCAAGATACTGGGACCAGGGGTTTCTGGACTCAAAGAGAACAGATAGTGGAGAAACATAAAACTCTAAACTATGTGTAAGGTTTCAGTCTTATGAAGGCAGCAAGCTGAGGAATGGATAAAGGCAACAGTTCTTTCTGCACTGCTACCAGAGAGCTCCACATTCCTGCCTTTGGTATTATTGGCATCAATGCTGACAATGCTTCCTCTGATTCATATCATTTATATATTTGCAAGCATCGTTAGAAGCAATTTTTTTTCTTCTCGTTTTATCCATTTCAAGAACTAACACAGGATTTACAGCCACGTAGGAAAACTCTTTCCTTCAACCTTGAACGTCTGCTACTGTAACCTGGTTCACTTGGGACTATCTACTAAAATGTACTAGGAACCAAGCTACTTCAATGCACACGAGAATGCTGAAGATGGATGTCCCATCCCCTGTACTTTGCAAGAATGAGTCCTGTCTTCTGAAGTCTTTTCAGAGTTTGGAGCATAGTCTCTCCAGTGGCAGGTCATTACAACTTACTTCTCTGGGCAAGAACACTATTAACCCCAACTACACATTGTTCTCAAGTAGGCTAAAAGGAACAACAACAAAAAACAGACATAAGCTTGTAAGTTGAAGGGACATACAGAAGAATATCTGCAAAGGAAAAGAGAAGACATCAAAAGACATTCATGTTGGTGTCTGTGAACGTATGTACATGTGTGCACATATACATGCATACACCTACGTGTATGTCTGGCCTTGACTGCAAACACCAATGTAATTTAGCACGTTATCCAGAAAGCAACACTACTTCAGCTCCCCAGCAAGCTCTCCTAGAAGAAATAAAGTTTCTATTTGATCCAAAAATCCTCCTCTCCTTCCCATAGCTTTTAGCCTGACAGAAGTTCCAAACAAAAAAAAAGTGACAAATGACAATGAAGAACATTTTTACAATGTGATCTTGATCGCTCAGTTACTTAATCTCTTTCACAAATTGATTTTAATACTGCCAAATACTAAGAAAGGAAGCCATTTAAGTCACTGACTACTCAGAGTGTGCTACATTAGAAGCTATTTCAAGGAGCAGCAATTGAATAACAGACCAAAAAGATGACCTACTGAATAGTGGCTGGGATGTGGTTTTACCATTCTGATGGAATACATAAGGAAAAAAAAAAAAGGAAAAGAGCTTGACAGGTTTCAGGTAAAGTGACAATTCTGAATAATTCAAACTCTAGAAAAGCTGTTAAAAGGTGAGAAGTTTAAGAAGTTCAACCTATTTAGAATATCAAAGAAATGGCAAAGATCTGTCCTGATTACAATTGACAAGTGTTCGCTTGATGAGAGGATTTATGATAAAAATCTAAGAGACAAAAAGTATGCAGGAGCCTAGGACTGTTAGTTGAAGCTACATGGTTTTTAAAACAACTTGCATGATTTTTAGTTTCACACTGAGCATAATAAAACATCTGATGAAGTATCTGCTGCATCTCTCATGGATTTTTTTTAAAACTGGGAATGGATGTCTCTTTCCAAAATATGACCTCTTGTTCAAATGCAGGAATCATTGTGTCAAATTTAAGCCTGTTATTACAGAATTGTAAGGTTTATTCCAGTCTGAACTCTATGAATCTGGTTTTAGTCCATTAATTAAAAAGGGGAAGGGTGAATAAAAGGGAGATTGCTTCTCAGGCTGAGTTGATCCCTCTCACTCACCAATGCAGATAGTTAATCGAATAGCTCCAATGATCTTCAATATGCCAACAAAATGAAGAAAAGCACATTCCTACGTATAGCCAAGGTAATTTCATTCCACATATGTCTGCAGTGATGTGAGCAAGAACAGACTGCTCCATCACAGGCATGTTGTTTAAATTCCAGCCACTATCAAGGTATTCCTGAAAATTGAACAGAACAGTCACAAGTTTAAACAACATGAAGTGGAAAAAAAAAGGTGAAACTGCCAAAAGATCAATAGAAGAAAAGCACCTTTCCCAATTGAAAATTTTAAGAAACAGGTCAATGAATCATAAAACAAAACCTCTATTGTCTTCACTCTTTCCCAAAACCTTATCTGACCTATGTTAGATTGAGATTAACAAAATAATAATCTAAAAATTTTTTATTAACTTCTAATATAAACCCATGGCTTTTTAACATAAAAATAAATTATTTCTTCAAAACTGATGTAATTCTCTTCCTCAAATACTATGCCAGATACACAAAACACTTTGCAGATCAGTTCCATTATGCTGGTTTGAACCAAAGAGACCTATTTGATGAAGAGATGATACAAACATACCCAGTGAACTAATGAAGACCTACCTCTTCTTCTGGTCTCACTTTAAATTTCCCATCTCTAACTGGGAAGCCACTGCCAAACTCCTTTGAAGCAATATCAGCTCCATATTCCACTGTAACATCCTCTTCAATGGTACTAACAAGTCTCCAGAATTCCTTTTCAACCAGCTCAGTGGGGACCATCTAAGTATGAGAAAAAGAGAAGTATAAACGTACAAGGACTATGTACTCAGGAATCAGTATATTAAGGGGCCATGCATAACATCTAGCTCAGGTAGGAACCTCCATTAACTTAACACGTTTCATGTCAAAATTGCTTCAGCAAAACAAAAAAAATGCAACAGAAATGGGCTTGCACCCTGGACACGTTGCTTCTTTCCACCCTCCCCCATAAGTTACATAAGCACTGAAAATGAAATCTACGTTATGGTATTAGGATAAATACATGAACATACATGTACTGGCATGTTAAAATAGTCTGACTTGAATGCATCTGCCATTTCTCCAAAGGTGCGCAGCGTATAGTCTCTTGCTGCTTGTTCAAAACCGAATGCTTCTTGAGGCTTATTACACTCCTGCAATTAAAAAGATAGTTACTTTTGTATGTATTAATATGACGATCTGCACTCAGATTTTACACAGGTGGGTTAGTATTACCCCATTTAGCAGGGGCAGGAAGGCACACCAAAATGAAATGACTTCCCCAAGTCACACAGCCAGAGGACAAGTCAGAAAGCACACTCAGAGTGCCCTGACTCCATGCTCTCTGCTTGATTCACCAAACTACAGTATGTATTGGTAAATCTCCACAAACACCAATGAATTAATATGCCAATGTCATAATTTCTCCTTCCTTTAATACAGCTAAGCAAAAAAGATGCAGAAAACTCCATACTGAAACACCCAGTGAGATTCCAATTTTAAATACAAAGGGAAGGCACCAATTAAAATCCAAACTATTCTTTGGAATTTCAGCAATGCTAGTGCAGATCAAGTTTTGGCTCCACAGTATTAAGTGATAGCTTTGCAATTTGAAGCAATCCCAGTCTTCATTTTAGTTTTGTCCTTGATCACCTTGTTTGCACAACTAAATAATAACAAATGATATTTTCAGTCCCTGGGGCCACATCTAAAACAGACGATTTTCAACCTATCTTTTACAGTTTGTCAAATTACCTGAGCCAAACACTGGGGGCACCTCCAGTCCCCTTTGGGAACATCATGAAGGGGTGGAATTAAACAAAAAGTATGGTAACTGTCATCACAGCCATCACACAACAGGAGACGGTCCTCATCGTTACCACTGCCACATAAGAGACATACATACAAATCCACCTGTAACAAGAAATTGCCAGAGTGGGAATTTGAGCACTTAAGGTAACTCATGGTAAAAGAGCAGTTTGGTAACTAAGTCATGCGTGACATTTGCCAAAGCTTATTTATTTTCTCTCTGAAATGGAAGCGAGAAAAGCAAACAAAATTTTTATGTCTTTGTAATTTATATAACCCCTTTGAAATTTAAGGAAGGACTACAGAAGTTGTAAGCTCTTCCATGTAGCTTTTTTCAAATGATGGAAAAGTTGATTCACCAGCCAGGATAGTTTCAAATCAGCAGTATGTGGATTTGACAAGAACATTTTAACATCTGTTGGTGGCTCATATATCCTTTTTCTTGTTGCTGTCATGCGTAACGCGTGCACAGACGTTTCAGCCTCCTCTGAGACCAACTGTCTTGAGCCTCGGAAGAGAAAAGGGGGGTTCCTCTTGATGGGAATGTTCCTGCTTTTCCTCAGAGATACTAGCCAAGACCTTCCTTTTTCTTTGGAAAGGTACTGGCTTCCAAGCAAAGGTATGTGCTTTTGGAGAGGAGGGCACAGTTGTAAAAGAAGTCTGATGGAAGTTTCACACAGCAGCTGCAGAGCCCCAAGAAAAAGGTGCAGGCACACCAAACGCGTGGGAAGAGCTGTCTTCTACCCGTACTATGTTATACCTTCATTAGCAACAGACTGGAAGACTCCTTTCAAATATGGAATAGAGCTAATGGGGACAAGCCAAGCCTGTTGCCTGAGTTCTTAAAAAAAAAATAAAAAAGCACCTCCTGTTTCACCCAGCCCATCCCCTTTTTTGGGGAGTCAGGCTTCTAGCACTTGCACGTTTCATTTTCAGGTGTCTTAATTACAGGTGTGGATTAAACAATGAATACTTTTTTGGTTTTGAAAGAACCCAAGCAGTAGCATAGACAGAAAAAAATCTCAGTATTATCTTCTCACAGGCAAGCTAATACTATCGCTTTGCTGCCTCTTTTGTTGTTGTTTGGTTTTAGTTTAATTTAGGGGTGGTTGTACATGGAAGGCTGGAGTAGGAAATTATTTTTATGAAACATTTTAACAAAAAAGCTTCCAAGTTTGTAGTGAAATTGTGAGCAAGTGGCAGGTCTGTTGGAGAGCTGGGTGCAAAAGCTCGCATTTAAACTCCCTTTGAGATTACAGAGAGAGATCAGTTCACAGAAGAACAAGTTCTATTTTGACTCTTCTTTCAAAATTATTTTGAGGCTGTACCTTGGAGACAGAAAACAAGTTACTTGAGTTATAGATAGTGAAGCTTATCTCTCCTGTTATTTTCAGATTTGTAGCAGCCTGAAGCTTTACAAGTGTCTACACTCCAGCAGGCACAGGCACTGCTTTGTTTCAACCAAAGAAATACACAAAGAATACAACGGAGTCCTTACTGCGATTTAAGTGACATGAAAATTTCACTATATATATATATATACCCTAAAGAAACCCAGAAACACCTGCAATCAATATGAAGCATCAGGAATGCAGGGCGTACTCACAGCATTAGTAGGTTTTTTGGATCGGGCTTTGGATTTGTCTTTCTCTGGCTCCCCAGCATGTTCTCTCTTCTCAGGAAGTTTCACTGAACTATACATTTCCTTTTCTGGTGCAATAGGAGAAAAATAAGGCTATTACAAAATGTTTTAACACTTAGCATCACTGGTTATTACTTATTTTGTTTGCTATTATTTGTTAAGATTGCCACTCTATGTTATTTTTTGAAATTACTTTTGTCCTATACACACTTTGGGAGCACCTCTCTTTCAAAGGGAATTTGCCATTACTTAAGGTTGTACTAAGAACACTGATGGTGCAGGCAAGTTCATAAACTGTTTTAACCTCTCATGTGCGGAGATGGTCACAGATCCCTGATTTTATGATGGTAATGAAACATTAATACAAATTGTTTCAGTTAAATTAAGGCAAGATTTGAACACCTGCAATGCCTACATAAGCCAGCACTATCGGAAGATCTGAACATGCCATCACAACCTAGAAATGACTAGAGCAGACACATTTTAGAGTGGGTATTTTAAACACTTTGCAAGTCTATTTATCTTCAAAACTGAAATTTTTGTTTACACGTGGCGTTATCAAATGTGGTTGAGTAACTCCATCATTTTTATGACAGTATATTAACACAGAGACATTAAACACTTCAACTTCTTGTGATGATCTTCACACTTCAGTTTCTTGCAGTGGTAGCTTTCACGACAGCATATCATCAAAGATGACCACACAGCAGAAGTGGCCCTGAGAAAGAAGCATTTCCTCTACATTCTTACACTCCTACCTAATTTGGGCATGCTTCTTCTCAAGCCTTCATTCCTGACATTTTGAACTAACAAAAAGCAAATGCATGGTCACTTCTATACAGCAGAGTTTGGAGAATCCTGGGGCTCTGGTGTTGAAGACAAGGGGGTAATGGAAGTTCTAAGCTAAACCTACAAGTGAGCTAGAGACCTTTCCACTGGGATATGAGACAATCCAAAAACATTTCTTGAAGTCCAACAGCTAGCAAATATATTATAAAGAAGAATGTCTACATGTATCAGAAAAACTGCCTACAGCTTTTTTGTTCTAAAGTAAAAAAGATTAATGCCTAGACTTGTTAAGAAAAAAAATATTAAATAAGAAGACCACAGTCCACACAGAAATTCTTGAAAGCAAAGATTGTGAATGAAGCAAGTATGACTCATAGCTGCTTAATGTCAATCATTAATTAAAATTGCTTGCCATATTTGCGTTGTTTAATTAATTATCAACAAACTTATTCTCCCATTTGATGGCATTAAACATTTCTTCTCAGTCTGAAATTATTTCTTAATGACAGATAACAACAGATTCAGGACTATTGACAGAAGCAATTAAAATGGTAGGATAGGAATTTTATGGTTAGGTTCACAACATAGTATCTTTCATCTTTGTGAGTTTCAATTCCTTATTTCAAATTCTTTCCTAAAAGTTTCTGAAATCTGATACCTTCCTAAATGAGTTTCCTGTATTTAAAGCTAACAGGTTAATGCTACAGGCGATTTAAAATTCAAAACAGAAATATGGCTTAAATTTCACTTCTGCTTGCTCTGTAATAGACACTGAAGATTAAAAAGTACAATTTATCATCTTCAAGAAAACGATTCACAAAACGAAAAGATTTCAAAGTCATAAAATGACTTTTACAACAAATTCCATTTTGTTTTATTTATTTTACGTATTTTATTTAAACACTCTTGAATTGCTTCAACTGGTGAATTCAAATTTGGTCTTGAAATAAGTTATTACAAAGTAACAGAACTTGCATTCCCTTTGTTTCACTCGCCACTCACCATTTTCACACTTTGGAGGTGCACATCCCATTCTGCGTCTCAGATTATGAGTTCTGGCCTCTGAAGGTTCAGATTCAGTTTTCATATTGGTTGCCTTTAAAAAAAACAATAATAAATAATTAAAAACCGCAGTAAGATCCTTAAATAGAACACTGGGCTTTACATTTTTATTTGTGAAACTGCTCAATGCCATACAAACTCCTGGCTACTTGCCCAAGTACAGACCTACAGCTTTGGAATGAACTGGCCTGCAGGAAACACCAGAAGCTCCCAGACCGCTGGCCACTGCACGTGATGCTCCAGGAAAGGCTACACACCCGAAGAGATCTGAATATTGTTCTGCAAGTCTCTAAGCTGAGTAACTTTGGTGTCAGACCCTTGCAAGGCTTTGAAGTATGTCTTTTAATGCTTTCAAAGCCAAGGAAAAAATGAAAAAAAGACAATCTTTACTTCCAATTTCAAAAAATATATGTATTTCTGGATACAAATCTTAATGACAAGTGAAGACAGCAAAGATTCAGAGAACCAGCTGATGGGAGACAAATGTTTTTGGTCATTAAGGTATAATGGAGGTCCTCAAACCTGCAACCTGACTTCTAGGGAAAAGCCAGGCAGGCAGAAGTCAGACAAAGACTTTAAGGACTGTGCTTACACTCCCTTACACTCCCTATTTTATACTTGTAAATGAATAAATCTAAAAAGGTAACCTGAATTTCTTCAATGCTTTATAATTTAAGAAAATAAAATTAAAAAATTAGACTTCAGAAAAAATAACACAGGGAACAACCTGCAGAGACTTAAAAGGAAAGTCTACAAAAAGCCTGTGGCAATAATGGCACCATAATCTGTTTAATTCCATCTCACGGGAACTCAATAAATAGCAAAGGAGCAACAAACTACTTTGGGCTTTTATAAGATTTGATTTTGCTCTTCAGAAGCAGTATACTCCAGTCTTCTAAGCTGGGAACTTGGTGTATTGTGGAACTTTCAACACAGAATCATGTTTCCACTTAATTCTTTATTTCTTCTCTGAAGTTTCGACACAGAGAGAACAATTCTCAAATCCCTCAGCATAAAGATGGGTTTCTCCAATATTGTATTTTTTAAGCCTAGTTTCTTAAGGAAATGAGGTCGTGCAACTTGGTCCTCACACCAGTCAGTCTGTTGTCCACCCCTCCTTGACTCCCAAATAATGCATGGATTTGTCAGCCTAGCTCTAAAAGCATGACTTCCATCGCTATCAGGTGCTTTTTTATTTTGTTAAAAAAGTAGATGTGGTTTTGACACTGTTTCCCCATCACTTTGTGTTTTAATCTGTCCAAACTCCTGTCTCTATGAGAACAAGCAGAGGTTCTATTGCTTAAAATATACCCCAAAAATAAATAAATAAATAAATGATAATATTTTAAAGCATGAAATAACCTGAGTTGGAAGGGGCCCACAAGGATCATCAAGTCCACCTTCTGGCTTCACAGAGGACCATCCAAAAATCAAACCCTGTGTCTGACAGTGTTGTCCAAGTGCTCCTTGAACTCAGGAGGCTTGGTACTGTGACCACGTCCCCTGGGGAGCCTGTTCCAGTGCCTGACCACCTCTCGGTGAAGAACCTTCTCCTGATCTCCTAACTGCCTCAGGGCAGCTTCCTGCTATTCCCTCGTGTCCCATCCTGGCACTGGGCATCCAAGAGAAGGAATGGGCACCCACCCCTCTACTCCCCCTCCTCACAAAGCTGCAGACCACAATCAGGCCACCCCTTGGCCTTCTCTTCTTTTGGCTGAACAAACCAAGTGTTTCCCCAAGTGTACTCTGCAACCAGGTCAGCACAAAAATCAACTGGTTTAGCTTAAATGAAGCATACAAGGAATTTCATACAAGGGCTTGGGTTGGAAGGGAACTTTAAAGATCATCCAAGTCTAAACCCCCTCACATCTTTCACTAGATCAGGTAGCCCAAAGCCCTTTCCAACCTGACTCTGAACACTTCCAATGATGGGGTAAGCACAACTTCTCTGGCACAACCTGTTCCACTGTCTCACCACCCTCAATGTAAAAAACATCTTCGTGATCTCCTATCTAAACCTAACCTCTTTCAGTTTAGAACCACTGACCCTAGACCTGTCCCTGCAGACCCTGGTAAAAAGCCTGTCTTTCATATAGGCTCCTTTTATATATTTAAAGACCGCAGTACGGTCTCCCCACAGCCTTCTCTTCTCCAGGCTGAACAACCCCGACTCCCTCAGCGCGGCTCCATAGCAGAGGCTCCAGCCTCTGATGCTCCTCTAGACCCTCTCCAACAGGTCCCCACTGCAGCAGAGTAGCTAACAATGCAGCTAACTTTGCACTGAAACGGATCAGAAAAACACATCTGTTAACACATCTTAACTTTTGGAAATTGTCTTAAAACACTACAACTCCTTCCAAAGTGAGTCAGTCCATGCTGCTTAATCCAGCCTTAGCTCTGTTTCAACTTTATATTTTATCAAACATTTTCTTTCCATAAAAATCTGGTGTATGTCATCCAGTAACAATCAGGGAAACAGCAGAGAGGGTAGCCTTCAATTTTGGCTAGGTATGAGCAGTTAGTTTCCACAGACATGACAAAGACATGCATTCTTTGTTAGTCAGTGTCATCTGACACCACTGACAGCTAGAATTTTAGTATATATTTCCCATACTTCTTTTTATCTTTAAAAACACTTAAGAATGAACACCTTTCAACCCCAGGCAGATACTTCAAATGGAAAGTTTCAGCTCAAACTGCTGAGGTTTTCTCAGAATTATAAACCTACTCATAATAGACTACGTGAGTGGAAAAGCTTTAGAAAACCTTAATTGTAACTTAGAAAAAAAATATAAGCAGAATTTGCAACAACTAAGCTGTACTGCTTGGTAGTAATAAGAACCACAATTAGAACAATGGGAGTTTAATAGAGAGACTGAAACTAACTGGATTAGAAACAGAGTCAATCGTGACCTTCCTAACTCATGATGTCACCACTACTAAGACAGTCTCCTGGGAATGAGCCTTTTCAACTGCTCAAACAAAAGAAATAGTAAGCTCTGTGAAGGCAGTAACATCAGCCTGGAAAGACTGAAATCACAGCAGAACAACGAAGGAAACACAACAATCTTCTGAAATACATCTTTCATGGGAAAACTCATTGCATATACATTTTATGTTTAGCCAAATAAGTATTATTTCTTAAGCACATAAGATTAATCTTGTTACAACCTATACTGACTTAACGTTATGCGATTTTCTCCTCAGATTGCATGGAGAAAGTATCTCAAACTGATGGAAATCACGGGGTCAAAAATTAAGGAAAACAATGCTAATGTCATAAAGAAAATGGTCTCTAATCTAAATTCTGTCTTCAACTCACAAAAGGTTAACAGAAACCTCTCAACACATTACAAGAATAACTGCTGTTTACTGACTGTCTTCTGAGGAAATGATGAAGATCAAAGCTGCAAAAGACAAGCTTCGTTTCCAGAATTTATCACTTGTGTCTTAATCTACAAACCCCGTATTATTTATAATTATGCTACAATAATATTTTATCATACACACTCATAACTAGTATGCAAGTGGAACAACTTCGTTAGAAGAGCCCCTCAGTACTCCCAACCTTAACATTTTCTTTTCTTTTTAAAGTATCAAACAAGTCTTACTATTTATAGTTCATACATTTATAAATATTTAGGCATGTTTTAACAACGATAAACAGCTATTTACTATTTATGTATTTGGTGACCTGATAGAAATAAAACACATGCAACTTAACTAAAACCTGTTGTGCCATTACACTGTTAGGTCAACTATCTCTGGATTACAACTTCAAGCTCAGACACCGCAGAGCACTTACCCATATAAAGACAGATTATCTCACCTCTGCTCTTAGGCGTTTTGCTCGACGAGCAGGTGGACAAGTTTCAGATGGCTGAACAGACTGTCTCTGTGGAATATCATGGGGCTTATATTCCTTGTCCTTTGTGTCACTAGCAAGATCTGGTTTCTGCAAACACTGAAGAGACACAATTTGATTACTTAATTTCTGCCTCCACTTCTAATACAAACTGCATAGAACAATTTCCTGGCTAATGTGAAAGAATGCAGACAGGACTTTAATATTTACTGTGACGAGTTAATAAAGACAGTATTTGTGACAATTTAAATGTTACCATTTTATACAAGTCACAAAATCTCTTTTTCCTGCCCTTTTACTATGTGCAGTACCCTTAATAAAGGCTCTTAAATAGAAGCTGAAGTCATCCTTTAAATTTTACGAGCACCAAGCATTTCTCTTCCAGAACACTGTTCACCAAAACAGTAATTGCAACAGAACAGTATAAAAAGCAGGCAAACTTCCATAAGAAGATTTTCTAGTTTCCTCCCATGCCTGCCTGTCCAGCAGCCCATACAGTGTGCAATGAAGGTCCTATTCACCTTTACTTCACTGCATTTACACAGTCTTTCATAGAGCAACACAACCAGCAAGTCTAGCCCTCCTAATCCCGGGCTGCTCATAAAACCAGCCAAGCGGGAAGTTGTGAATTGTAGGAACAAAGCATTCTACGCTTGGTATTTCTTGGAAGGCCAACCTAGTTGAGGGATATCCAAGCAGGACTACGCAGTGCCCCGGGTGGGACATTTAACATTTGGAAATTTCATTCTCAGCGAGTGAAACAACATGTCAAAGTGTCAAAATCATTTGGGGAACCAAGTTATAGTCTCCTGCAATGCTGTAGTATGTTATTAGTTCTTTCTAAAATTCAAACATTTCACTGTGGGACTAATACCAATTCTTCTAATAGATGATGCTTTTGCAGATGGTATCAACCACATACAGGAAACTTGTGGTGCCCTCACATTGCATTACTGTAACGCTAACATACAGAGTAATACAACAGTAAGTTGCAGCCTATACATCCCTCTCAACTGAAACAGAGCTTTGTCTGAAGAACACTAGAGAAGATACGTTCTTTGTATATTTTTGAGAGAACAGGACTGCTGGGTGAATTATGAGCAGAAGGGAAGAAGAGATGCAAGAACAGATTAAGTTCTTTCAAGTAATTTCTATCAAAAGCTGAAAATTGGGCATACATTTGGCAAATAATAATTAGTACAGCTCTAAGTTTGTCAAGGCACAGAGCCCTCAATAACAGGAGACAAGACATAACACATTTTTACGAGTAAACAACAAACCCTAAAGAAAGGAAGAATCTTATGTTGTTAGAAAATATCCCACACAAATTGCCAGGATACAATTGCCCCAGTTCTGTTCATCTGTTCCCAACAGAAGCATTTTGTCAACAACAGAGAAAACAGGATAGGAACTGCAAGAGAACCGTTACAGTGGCATAAGGACCGATCCTCTGTAGACAACACAAAAATCAGACTTTCAGAAACAAATCACAGTCAGAAGTGGGAGGGAGGAGCGGTATTTCAGAAGACAAGTCCATGTTTTAAGAAATACACGACTGACAAAAGGGAAACATCAGCCAAGGGCAGCAGAATATCATAAACTATCATGCAGTTAAAGTCCACAACACTTCTCAGGGAAGCCTCTGAATTCCTGTTTTACAGCACAGACTTTGTTAGCTATAGATTTATTCTTTAAAAGCAAATGCGTGAGAACTTCAACACCGAATACACACAGAAAACCACCTAACACTGCAGCTTAAACACAAAAGCAGCACATGTCCTGGCTGCGGCTCAAAGGCAGGTATGTTCCTGTGCTGAGTACTTAGAGGCCCCACAGAGCATTGCAGCTGATTCTTCAGAAGATCTTGCTCCCTTAAGGCTCGGACTGAAAGAAGATGACGTGAATTATTTCACCTTAACATCAGTGGGAAAAAGTCACAAATAATTGCTCAGGAGAAAAAAAGACCAGCAGACAAGACAACCAAACAGGAGAAATATGAAAACGAGTGACCAGAAAAGTAAAGGAAACAAGTGACCAGAAAAGTAAAGGAGACCAAAGTCCCACAGAACACTGACACATTTAATGGCTTTTGTAAATTCTGGTTCCTTGAATTATGCGCTCATGTGAAACCTGAACCTTTCACAAAAAAAGAAGTTTGTACTCCTTCTGGTAACAGAGGACATATGATCCTTGAAAGCAAATATCTAGAAGGCAAACAGCTTTTCCTAAACAAAACAGTAATGAAACTTGGAAAGAAAAACAACAAAGAGCAGAACTTGCCTCGTTTCACTGGAGTGTCCAAGCAAAAAAAAAAAAAGAGCACTACTCACTGAAAAAAAAGCAAGCCCAGAAGACATTTCCTAAATACTAAGCTTTCAATAACTACTTAAGTAGAAACATTTCCCAGAGCCTCAGTAACCTGAAGGCAAAGCAGCAATATAAAATGACTGTTAGTTAACATTTTCAATTGTACCTACAATAACTAGGGGCTTAAGTCCTGACTTAAGAATAAGAATTCCTCTGAAGCTATGTCACTCCTTGACTGACCCGATTAACTGCAAGCACGTCTTTAACAAAGGCTACTAACTGCTATTTCTTCAGTGCTTTCCTCTCCCAGCCAGCAGAGCCTTTCTGGAAAGGTTAAACTTCTTTCTACAATTACTTACCATAAGCTGATCCTACAAACCATCAGCTAGCTTGTGATCATGATCCCATTATATTCTGAGAAGATGGTTCCAAACACATTCCTTGAACTCCAAATGGTGGCACAGAGTAAGTTACAAACCCATGAGCTGAACCAATTGAAGAGCAGCTCCTTCACCAGGCAGGCAAAGGGCGCAGCTGGAATGTTCACAAGACCTCCAGGATGTCCAAAGGTGGAAAAAATGTAGGGATTCAATCCCTCCCCTACAGTTTTAGATGTTTATGAAGTAGTCATCTGCATGAGCTGATCACCCAGCCTCCTTGTACTTACAGAATACCACTGGTCTACCCCACTACATATCCACTTTAAGAGAAACAGCACACTCCAGAGTTGCTTATTTCTCTCCAATGGCAATAAAAGGTCCCAAAGAACTACCTCACACAGATCTATCTTTATTAGAGGCATACACATACAAAATTTTGGACTGATCAACTGCACTCTGAACATTAAATCTTTAGTTTGGAAAAGAGAACAGACTGAGAAAACAAACACACTATCTCTTGTCCCCCAAATTGTAACTGCATTTTAAATACTGCAAACAGTTAGGCAACATTGCACAGTTTTGACACAAGATTCTGGATACTCCAGTTCACGTAGTCTCATACTGATAATTAATGCAGCTAGGAATATAAATGAGAATATAAGATAGTACATCCCAGAATGCCAGCAGGTCTACTGCAACTTCTCTGGAGCTACATCCAAGACCTGCCTAGTCAAATATATCAAGGTAAGAATGAAATAAATTTACCCCTGTGAAGAGCTTTTCTGAGTATTAGAAAAATGCCAATTTCTGGTGTTTGACTGAACAATAGCTTTAGCAAAAACATGCTACTAGTTCAATACTAAACAACTCCAGATAGTTTCATTACCTTTTTATAGATAAATATTTCCAGATGAGTTATTGGTCAAAATACCTTATGAAGGCAGTTTAACATACATCTAACCCACAAATAATTAATGTTATACTCAGATCTGGACAAGATTTAAGTTATGGCACAGCCAACAGTGGAAATAACATCCTTCCATATTTCCCCACACACAAACACAGGAAAAAAAAATATTGCAAATACTACCAATTAAAAAGAAAAATTAGTGAGTATAAGCACTAATCTGATGGATGATGATCCTAGCAGCATGGAAAGCTTCTCTTGAAAGGCTTGTTGAAGTATCACAAGAAGAAAGCACACATCTGAAACCGACAGCTGTCAAACCCAATAGCTGTATCTTCTCCCACCCCCCCCAAAAAAAAAATCACAGATGCTTAGGAGTCTCAGTAAATCACTGAACAGACATAAAATAAAATGGATACCTCCACAAGAAGCATCTAGGAAAGCACCACTTACTGTGAACACATGGAAGAAAGCCAAACAGAATCTCATCTGAGATTCATCCTAAAAAATGAATTGCAAAACAAACTCAGTTGGAAGACAACATTATCGGAAAGAAAAAAAAAATCTGAGTGGAAAATGAGCTAAAAAGAAGACTTCTGTGGATTCTCTCAGTTCACTAAAAATATACATCATTCCCACATGTAGGAGGGGAATATTTTAACAGATTTTATGGGGGGAGTTCAAAAAAAAAAAAACAAAGTTAAACATACCAACATAGCTTTTCCAGAACCAAATGATGCACTAAACACATCAGTTTGGAAGAAAAATACCAGGTGTCTATTGCAAGAGAGAGCTTGGAAAGTTACATTTAAAAAGCAGCATGACCTCATCAAATGAGATCACAAGCAGTCATCTGAGAATGCTTTTCTATTCTGAAAGGGTCTGCTACAGAGAAAACCATGAACTGAAACATCAACTGTACGACAGACACTTGCATGGGGAACCTACATTTCCATGAAAGTGTAGCACCATGTGAACTGCTTTATAACCTTTATTTAGATCTCTTTCCCTGTGTAATTGCATCTCAAAAATATGAAACCAAAGATAGGTGTCACAAAACACACCACTTTGGAAAAACAACAACTCAAGAATTAAAGGTTTCCAGAACGAAAATGCAAAGTTTTCAATGACATGCTTCCAGAAAACAGTATTACTTTCCATTGCTTCGCATGAACATGTCTGAGGCAAGGCAAAATATTTTTGTCACAGCAATTTCCCTAGCATGTTATCACGAGGCTGCTATAAACTGTAGATAGAAAATACAGAAACACAGACTTCAAACCAGTCAATTATAGATTACCTTTAAGAATCCAGCTTAGCAGTGATTTTAAAAAAATATTTTTGATTAAAAGTTTGTCTATGGTTTTCTAAATTGCTTACCATCACCCACATGCCATAAAACATAAAATGCAGTCTCTGGAAATATGCCATCAAAAAATAAAAAATAAACAGACTGGCAGCTAAATTAATTGGACTTCAGTTAGCTACAGAATAGCTTACCAATAGGCTAGCTCCAGACTGGAATAAGTTGTAAGGATAGAGAATACGCTCATAGTGCGCACGGATGTGCGAACCCACTGCTTTGCCAGGAGCAAATCCCATTCTAGTGGCTATTTTGGTCCATTTTCTCTCCTTGCAAACTACATCAAATCCTCCTTCTTCTGCAACTAGCTAAAAAGAGAAAACAGAATGATTATAAACTTAATACTAAGATGAGCAGCATTAGCAGCATTTAAGGAAAGCATTGATAGTTTAAAGAAGATAAAGACAACACAATTTCTATTTTAAAAGAGAAAAGTATAGATTTTTTTAAAAAACACGTAACAATTGTTCAAAAAAAAAAAATGTTCAAAAAAGCTGTAACTGGAACATATAACCTAATCAGGACATGTAAATGTCTTTACTTTACAAACAAGTCAGCATCTGTATGTGATGACCAAACAGCAATTCAGCCTACTTCTGAGAATTTTTCTGGATGCAATTTGCCATTCCTCTACTTTGTATTCCAACAGACTTTCTAGCAGAGTACAATCAGTTCTTCTCACTGGAACATCTACTATGAAATAGGCTCAAAACTAATCGAACACTACCCTAAATGTAAAGAAGCACAGAGAACATACCCTTGAGGGTCAGTGAATCCCATCCCTTGCTATCACAATACATAATCTACTCCACAAGTTCAACAAGCCTCATCCTAAAAGTAACTGGATATTGTTCTCTCGTATTCCTAATGGAAAAGCCTTTTCTCACTGCCGTCATGGTTCAGAAGCTTCTTCCAGTTAAGTTTATTCTTGACCAATTTGTATTCAAGTTCAACTTTGAAGAAGAGTTGGAAATTAAATTTAATCTCCCTGCTCATACGAAAGCTTCCACAATTATTACATTTCCTATTATTTTGTCACATTAGCTAGGTTAGGTTGAATAAAGTTTCCATCTTAGATATACCCCCAAATCTATCGTGAACAATTATGATACCATCCCAAAACTGTGATAATACAACAACTTCTTAGGAAGAGTTTTCTCCACTGTAACAGTCTTACTCTATTAAGCTGAAATAAATCCAAGATCTTCCTCTCCACATGTGGAATTTTCAGCGTACATCCCTGAAGTTCCCAAAACTTTGCAATCTGGTCCAGGAAATTCAGCTTTACACGGGTTTGGGCCTGAAAAACAAAAAGTGAACGGCATGCTAAACGCAGATAAAGCTTCTGTTTCCCATGGTTTATAAAGTTGCGGCCCCTATTGCATGCCTGCCTTTTCCCTCTGCAAGTGTAATTTTGCATTTTTTCCTTCATGTCATATCAGGAAAAAAAAAAATCTGTACAAATATCATCTGTCTTTCCTGAAGTCACTTTTTAACTTTTTGTAATGCATTTAGAAAAGTACTGAGAACAGACAAGCAGCAAGTTATTACTGCTAGAAGAACTACCTAAATCCTGGTAACGCAGGTACTTTATTACAGGTTGCTTTTGTTAGACTGCATTTGGATCATTTTTATGAAGGAAGTAAACCAGTTATTGCAAGGAAAGCCAACTACTCTGTTTGTAGAGCACTTCACACAGTAAAGTTGGGCTCTAATTGAACACTTGCTGTGTTAGAGTAGTAGCTTAAATTTTGCCACATTTCAATTTCATCACATTTTTCTGTGCTTAAGGTAGAAAATAGCCATGTCTATACACACCAGCTTGTTCTTAAGCTCCAGAGAGAGCTCTAAGCCAGTCTGTGTCCATACACATCTCTTGCTTCCCTTGCACCTGAAGCCAACATTTGAGCTCTTACCCTGGCATTTAACATAATTACGAGGTCTTTGAAAAGCAAGCATCCTCTGCTCATGAGGAAAATCAGGCAGGCAAAGAGTCACCATCGTTCCAGTTCTTACCAGCAGTGAGCCAACCAGGACTCGCTGCCACTCCCTTCTTCTAGTCTGAATTATGAAAGCAGTGAATCAAAGTGCTTGCGAACAGCAGATTTTGCACCAACTGAATCCAGATTTTGCAATTGTTTCTTCCAAATGGCTTGTTATTTTTAAAGCACTCTGTAAATGCTTCATCTCTTCTACTTTTAAAAGATGCTGTACACACAGAAAATGCAGACAAAAATTTATGGCACTTGAGAATTTGAGTTTAGCTGCTTATAAGTGCCTCTATGTGGAAAAGGCCTAATTTTTTTTTTGTTGTTCCTTCAGCGAGCATTAACTTTACTTTTTATGGTTGGTATGTTTTCATGTAAATTCTGAAACACATGGATTTCTGCGTGCTAATTCAAAACTGATGTTCAGATGTACTGAATGCTGTGAACTGAAGTCAAACAGAGCTCACGGACAATCAACTGGAAAAAAAAGGTGGGGGGGAAGAACATGTAAACACTCTGGAGCAGAAGCAATGTTTAGTTTTACAGCTTACCTCTAGTTCATTAAGCCTCTGGATCCTCGGAGTGAAGTGAAGCTTATCAACATCACATGCAAATGGAGGCTGCCAGTCCTGGGAAAAAAAAAAGTGCTTCATCAACAGACCAGAAAAATAAATGAAGCTTCTTTGTACTCTATTCAAAAGCCAGGTAAACCCGAAGCATGGAGAGGTCTTTGTGGTTTCCAAGCCCTCCCCAGCACCACAGAGCACAGCACCATCCACTGGGACCACAGCTCTCAGCCGCGCAGCCCCTGCCGACAGCCATCTCCTCCCTCTGCCTCTGTGAGGCTGACCCTTCTTTCCAAAATGCATCATTTTGAACAAGGCTAGCCAGGGAAACACGCAGCATCAACCCCCAGCCAGTCTCACTGTCCAGCATTTAAATATGTCACTGTGCCTTTCAAGTAGACGGGCACTGAAATGGTGAAATAAATGACAAACCGAAAACCTGTCCTCGAAGAGCCCTCAGTCGCTCGCTGAGCCAGTCCCCCTCCTGCACACACTGGGCGGCAGCAGTGGGGCTTGGGCTGTTTGCCCCATTACTGCAAAGGCCCCACTCCAAAATGGGAACCGCGGGCAGCTGAGGGTTTTGTCCATCCGACAGAGGAGCGCTGCCTTCTTGCAAGTCAACCCCCCCAATGCTTTAGATGGGAGTGACAAACACACAGTTACAATCCTGAGATGGAGCAACAGATTCATATGGTTAGCACAAAAACCATCGAGTAACCATCGAGGAGTTTCATGAACCACGATCCAAAACACAACACCTGCCCTTACGAGGAAGACCAGCATTTGGTATCGGGCATTACACGCTCCTGAAGGACAACGCAGCAGCTAGCTCTTGTAACCGGTGGGCTCAGGAACAACCAGCAGCTGCACTACAGAGCAGAAAAAGTTTCTTAATTCCTTGTCTGCAAACATTCAGGAACAACTGGAATCTGATCAATTAGAAATGATTATTACTACTTAAACAAAATACCTGCAACTGCTAGCGTTATTTATACCTATGACTATAAAGCAATTTTATCTTTTACATCTCTGACATCTATCGCATGCAGTTGGTTTGGCAACACAGAGCTTCGCTGAACTAAATTAAATTTGATTTGAACTTGACAGTAATTTATTACATATAAAGCTATCTTATTATCACTAATTACAGAATGAAGATAACGTGCACAAGAGCTACTGATAGCAGAGGAAGACAAGAGAGCTGTCTACCAGGAAAGACAACAGCGCTTCCTCAATGCCTGCAGACTCAGACAACAAAAATAAAACCAGTCACAAGCAGAATATTTGTTACTTTAGCAGAAGTGCTTAATAGGAAAACTAGTGTCAAAAATAACCATAAGGGACAGGCAAGGGAATTATCTTATGTACAAACAAGCAGGCTGAATTTGTACCATGACAATCTCATGCTGTCACTCCAAGCAAAGCCCAGAGCAGAAGCAACTCGAGGGAAGGGATGCAAGAGCCGCAGTGTACGGAAAACCTGAGCGCGAAGGCCACCAACCTATGCGTTTTATCACGCATACGCCAAACCTCAAAATTGGTAATGAAAAGTTTTCTGATCCTACAAGGCGTTTTCAGCACATCAAGACTTGGCAAGGTTGAAATTAAGACTTGAACTGGAAGTTAGATGACAACAGTGGGTCAGGATGGCAAATTACCGGGAGGACAGTCAATTCCCAACCGTACGTGCTTCTCCATCATTTCTGTTCCGTTAACCACAGGACTAAGACCAGTTTCCAGTGTCACGAAGTTCATAAACAACTACATAAAATTAACCCCATTTTTATTGGTTCTATTTTATTTCCCAGACTACCAAACCATGAAAATCCCCAGTCTGACAGAGGAAAGGCAGGACGTTCTTTTGTGACGTTCTGACACTCGATGAAGCATTTCTTGCCACCAAACTGCAAGAGACACAACTGGGAACATTCGGAGCAAGACTGGAATGAAGTGCTGTACTTCAACACAGCAAATCTGCCTTTCAAGCTGGTTACACGAGTGCAGTTAGACACAGCTCTGGGGCTTGCTCTGTGCGTGAAGACAGAGCGACAGAAGGCCGGCAGCCAGACCAGAAGAGGACAATCGGTGGTAACGTCACAAAACACCCATGGGACATTCTGGAGAATGAATCGCCTAAGGGAGAGCTGTAAGATCCTAAGAGCTTTGCTTGGGCTGAGAGAGTAAGGGCAAACAAAGAAGCGTTGTCAACTGACTGCTTAGCTAAGCCAGGGCTTCCTGCTGCTGGGTCATCCACAACCCAGAAAAGGAATCTGCAGAGGCCAAAGAGCAGGAAAGGGGAATGAAAAGAGTAAGAGCGAGAATTCGGATCATGCAGGGCAATGACACCACCTACGGCACTGTTACTGGGCCCAGCACGGCTTCAGGGCTATTGCTGCCACATAAAGGCAGCCAACAGTGCAAAGAGCAGCACCAAGACCTCTGGCTAGGCCACACGGCTTCTGGCAGTCCGGCTTCTGGCAGTCCGCTGGCTCTAGGAAAACCCAGCAGAAAGCTGCGTGCCACTGGGACACAACAGGAGGAGCGGGATTCCCACCTGATCCTACAGGTTTCAGCTGATGCTGAAAGACAGAAGGACGCCAGGCTCCGCAGGACATGCACAGACCTAAGACCCACAGCTGGAAAGGTGCCTGTCTTCAGACAGGACAGAAGCAAGCTTCTCCTCTCCAATTACGAAAGCAAATGAAGTTGATGTGCATTATCTAACAGAACACCTCACTGATAACATGGCATACAGAAACAAACTATTCCAGAGCTAGCTAATTAGCTGCACACATCTCCTACTTATTACTGACTGGGGTACATTTTGGGAACTTCTTCCCTTTTTGCCAAAGACACTTGCTCCAGCAACGAACTAGCTGTCTATTTTCTTGGGGAAATTCACGTGACTCCAGACAACACCGACTTCCCTAACAGTATTTTCCACACCTTTTACTTTTTAGGCTTCACAACACTGCAATGAACGATGCGCAGAGCAGAACGCTGCGGTGGCACGTCAGCTGCTTTACCAAGAGGAGCTCCAAACTTCATCCACCCGATACACGGCTCCCAGTCCAGCAGGCAGATGGGTCCGTCAACACAAATTTAACAGCCGTAAAAGAGTGTAACTTTTAGCAAGGAGAAAGTCCCTGCAACAACTCCTGCTGAGATACGGTAAATTGGCTTACTGAGAGGTAACATGGGATTTACTCTGGCTCACTGTAAAGCTCTTGACTTTTTTTTTTTTAAGCAGGAAGAGCTGAGGGAAATACAGGCTAAGAATTACACAGCAGGTCACACTGGTTATTATGAAAAGACTCCTCTGACTTCAGAACCACAGCACCGCACATCTCATTTATCGCAAAACCCGTTTCACACGACGCAAGTCTGAGCTAAAGATACACAGCAAGCATCACTTGGAGAAATTACAGCAGGAGTAATAAACAGGCAATCCTGACCATCACCGATTCACTTTCAAGTCACAAACAGCTCAATTTGGAGCGTCTCAACCGAACTAGAAGTTGGTATAACCCATGAAAACAGTATTTCGCATCTTATGTTCCAGCATATGGCAATTGCCTCAATTCCTAAACAAGATTCTTATAACTCTTCTTTAATAACTACATTATTTACTCAACAAAAAACTCGCATGCAATTTGAAACACGATTTACTAAGATAAACGCGACTTTCATTAAAAGCAGAGCTACAAGGCGTAGGTTTGGAAAGAAAAGCACCTCTGAAATGCAGCAGCACCACAAGAGGGAGCTTCTTCGTGGCGAGGCTCGTTCTGCCAGGCTGCTGCTCTGCACGCCAAGCTGTGCTGAAGACAACTGCCCACACAAACCAGCTCTACAGGCCCGTGTCCCTTAAGCCAGTTGCTGGAAAGTCTGTAAAACTTGCCTTTTGCATCCAGACTGCATGTGCAAGGTCCTCAAAAGCAACTGGTCTGGATCCCCTCCCATCCCCCGTTTTTTATTTGAAACAACGAAAACGTTTAAAAAGGTCGATTTGACTTACTTTCAACAACCACTCTAAGCACTAAGGTTAAGGATACACAACAAACAACAGAAAGGAAGAACTGAATTTCCTAGAAAATCAGGAGTTTTTACAGTGCCCGGACTCTTCATCTGAAATGACTCCATGGCTTTCTATTGTCCGTAGATGACTGTAAGAAGCCTGCAATAAAGATGAGCAAAATTATTTGCCTGTTAGCTTGCATTTGTTAACCAGCTCTAGGCAGAATAAACCTGAACAAATCCATGCAAAAAATGACACATATCAAAATCTGAAACTCTTCTATAAACTTTATAGGCAAATGTAACTATGCAGAAGGCATACTCTCGGGATCACATTAATATTTAAAGTACTAATGCAAACTACAAATGCATAGGAGAACTATTTCTATACTCTTCCTTCCAGATTCGCTGTTACAGGGATAACAAGCTTCATGTAACTACGGCTGGTAAATCTTGCACCTCATCCCGATTCACTAATTCAAATTTAACACCCCAATTCTCCAAATTCAAGCAAATGAGATTACCACTGTCATGGACAAGCTGTTCTACAACTTTGTTAGCTTCAATATTTCTTTTTTCCCCCATCCCCATCTCAGTTTTTTCCATCAAAAATCTTGTTTGCTTACTATCCAAGAAGCTACTCTTGATCACTTCTTGGAAGCAATGTTCAAAATACTCTTCAATGAACAAATCGTATCTTTTTGCATCTCTTTACAGAATCAGCTTTCTAGTGTTGCAAATAATGATTTTCCCCTGGATTATTTCTGAAGCATCTCCTATTTTTTTCAACACCTTTTGAAAATCACAAGTAGCATTTTAGTTGCAATCTCTCCAATATCAGGAAAAAAAAAAAAGACGCGTCACTTTCATTATTTTGCTAGACAATGTCTCATAGTAAGATCCAAAAGAATACCTTAGCAATTCTTGCCATAGAAACATGAATTCATTCAGTTAACTACAGCAATTCCCTGCTTCCCAGGATGCCCACCCTGTACGCCTGACCTACATTCTTTGTTCCCCGATCTATGATCTTGCCTTTACAAAGGTGTGACATGATCGTTGGCTCCGAGAGGAAAGGAGCAGACTGGGTGACTCAGGAGGTTCTTTTTAGTCTCGTGTTTTTATGGATGTATTAAAAACACATTCAAAAGACACTCAGATCATCAGAGAATCTATGCAAAACTGGTCTGCACCACCATTTATCATCCCAGCAGTGTCAGTGGGGTCATCCACAAAGCTTGCTTTGGAAGGGGAACTAATCCCTCTCTGACCCTGTTAAAAGGCTAACATTAGTTGATAACTCCAATCACCAGCTAACCTACTTGGTGATGATGTGGTCCTCGCTCTGTCATTTGGAGTGAAGGTGATTTTTCCAATAAAAACACTGAATTTCTCCCTGCTGATAAAGGGTCTTGGGTGCAGTAGCATACCTTACATGCAGAACTCTTCAGTAAGATGAGCTTGTTGGAGTGTTTCTTATAGTGGATGGAACTGGGCTCTGTTACATACCACAAATTAACAAAGGAAAACAAACAAAAACATGAATGCTTCCTAACAGAGAACTGCTGCCAAAAAGATGAGCTTGCAATGGGGATCACCTCTCCAGACCCAAGTGTTTCTTGTGCCGGCTCCAAACTTGGAGAGAAATAGAAGACCAGGTTAACTGCATGATTCTCAAGTGTCAGAGCTGGCTGCTCCTTGGGACACAAGGGTAGTGGACAGAAACTACAGTGGGGTTTGAACATCAGGACAAAACGGGCACCAGGGGTTGCATAAAGGAGGTGCCAGTCTGTAGAGGTGGCTGTACACGAGGAACAGATGCAGGGGTGCTGGCAGCACCAGACAAGAGCGAGTACAACCAACAAAGCACAGACTCACGAAAAGCAGCACCGCACAAAGCTGGAGGCGCACAGGAGGCTACAACAGCCTCAGCGGCACTGAATCCAAGATCCCTGATCCGCTGCACAGGTCACTGCTGCAGCACAGCCCCAGACCTCTGCCGGAGATCTGGGGACTCAGTGAGCATGGTCAAATGAGTACAGCCTGGGACAGGTCAGACGGGAGCTTTATTGCCTATGAATGGTGAGAGAACGCTTGGGCAGCACCTCTGGGCCCTGCTCCCCCATTTTTTAGGAAGTGATTATGGAGACTCAACCTAAATGCTGGTTCAGAAAAAAAAAAAAAAAAAGTGGGGGGAAAACAACCATTTCAATGTCAACAAAGCTTGGGCTCCATCTCTGGGAAGGATGGACCCTTAAGTAGCTTGCTAAGTGCCACCATTCTGAGGAGGAATCAGGCAATGAATAGGGACAATATGGAGAGCGCCTTGGTGGAGCCTATAGGAGCGGCACACCCAGTATTGTCTTCGCTGGAGGTGGGGAGCTGGAAGCAGTCACAGACTATTAGCTTTTAACTGAAATGAATGTGCTTTTAGTTAGGATAAACTTCCCAGCCAAACCTCTCAAGTCTTAAATATTCATAACTCTACCACCACACCTCGCAGAGAGCATCCAGCAGTGCGGGGGCCAGGCTCAGCTGCCAGTGCCGAAGGGCGTCAGGCCCCAAGAGCTCCACCACTCTTCCCTCAAGGCCTGAAGGCTGTGGATGGTCTCATTTTTTTTGGTCTGGTCCTGCTGCTACCTCCCGAACGTGTCCAGCCGGTGAGTGGCACAACCACGGTGCTGTTCGTGGAGCTCTCACATCCCAGCACTTTGGAGCCGCAACCAGCAGCTTCTAAACCCAGTTTTTAATCCCAGTTTAACTCGGATTATGGGAGGATCTGAAGGCACAGCAGGCACCCAACATACCTACAGACAAGCAAGAGCCAACTCCAGCACCGGCACCCGGCTGATGATGGCTCCAGCTCCGAGCAGACAGAGGCTCTCCTGCTCAGTAGAGGCCTACCATGACAAAACTCGCCTTTCAGGCTCTCCCTTCAGATTATTTTCACTTGCAAAGCACCTACTTCCACTGAAGACCATTGCTTAGGCTCATGTAAGGAAGGCTGGCAGGTTTTATGAACCCAGAGGTTCTCCCCAGCTTTTCAAGGCCTTCAGCCTGGCCTCCTGCACGCACACCCACCAGCCCTCCGCCCTGCACGCCCCAGGAACGACCCAGAAATTTGGGTCTGAGGGAAGGAACATCCTGCTGGACATAATAAACGTGTTCTGCTCACAGACAACATTAGTTTCATGGCTGGGGAGGGGGCTGCTTTTAGCTTGAAGCTCTAATTTCAGCTTTTAGCTCACTGACACTGTTTATGTCTCTCACGTTAAACAAACAAACAGAAAACCAACGAAAACTCCCCAAACCCTCCACTGCTGCCTCACATTTAGTTCCAGACTAAATCGTTTCATCTGAAATCTTCTATGAGCTAAAACAGAGCGTCTGAACTCCATGCTGGAAGGGACTGATTCGAGGCGAGGATATTCTCTCATCATTCCTCAAGTACACACTCCATTTTTTCAGCATTTCTGAAGTACAGAAAACATACCACTGGTTATGCTGCACAGAACAGTTGTCATTAGTAATATAATGTTGTTTTTTTCGTATTTCCCTGATAATTAAAGCTCGGGGACACTGATAAAAAAGCTGCTCTGGATTTACCTTATTTCACAGTACAACCCCTGGATTGCACATAGAAAATTCTTCACATAAAGACCTCCTGAAGAGCTTCAGTGCCAGATCTAATTTTCTTCACCAGAATTTGACAGCCTGTAAACAGGAGCCTCAGCACCGAAACACCTCTTCCAGAAAACACCCATTCTTGATCTGAATGTGTCAGAAGGCGGCAAACTCATCGTTTCCCTTATTTTTTTTTCCCTAACAGCCGATCACCTTCCCTGTTAAAAATGCATGTCCTGTTACCCAACTCGAGTGAACCTGGCTCCGGCTCCACAGGAACCAGCGGCTTGCAGGCGCTTCTCAACCCGACTGCCACGCCATGCTGTACCTATCATTTTCTCCCTATGAAGCTTGCTTATGTATTGTAATTATCTGTTTTCTTTTTGATAAAATAAACAGACCGAGCCTCTGCGCATTATCAAATCAGAGGGATCACCACCATCAGCTTCCTGTTTAGGGCAAACCAGAGCGATTCTCTGCATTAACTCCTGGTGTAGCTGTGCTGCTTTACATCTCCCTCAACAAAGGTGTGCCAAAAGTTAACTGCGTTTAGTCCATAGCTTAAAGGAAATTGCTTTATTTCTCCATAAAAATAAATAAATAAAATCAAGGAGGAATGTGGGAAGCAGGAGGGACTTTAAATCCAGACCAGCTCCCTCAGCAGGCTGGCCACACAGCTGAACGAGCAGCTTAAATCAACACCGTTCCTGAAAACGTGCCCCGGAACAACAGCTTCAGTTCTTAGAAGCCCCGTGCCTTCAGCTCACACCGCTCGAGCCGTGGTACGGTGACATTTTTCAAATTCATCCTTCCGTGCGCAGAACTTTCTCGACACTTCTCCACACCCGCTCTAATTGTCAGATCTCTTTAAATTTCTCAGATGAATGCAGTACTCTAAATGCGGCATTCTTCTCAGAACCATGCTACTATAGAGGTAAAATCATCTTCCTATTCTTTACCAGGAAATTCAAGAGCTGCGTTCGCTGATTTACCCAAAGCAGCTCTTCTAACATCAGACCCGTTTCCACAAGGATTCAATTATTTTTCTGCAATCCCCCCTCCTCTAAGGCTGGTCCAGGCTCCTTTGTTCCTAAAGGTAAAACCTCACATGGAGTCCTACTCAAGTGGTTATTGTTTCGTATCTTCCAGTGTTTATTAGGCAATCGGGATCACCCTATAACAATGAGGCACCTACCATAAACCTGCGATCTATATGCAATAATTTCTTTTGTTCTTCTAGACCCTTTATGAAAATTACATACTGTTGGCTTGAGGTTCTGAAAGACCATTAGAAACCTATCCTTCATTATAATTTCTCATTAATAGCTGAAATAATTTGTGATTCCTTCAGCGTGGTATCAATTTTGCAGAATAACAATTATTGTAATTAGAATACTGAAACATGCTCAATTATAGTTTATAGATCTCAGATCATGACAACACAACCAATTTAACCGAACACGTAGTCGAATGGAAAACAATAAAACTAATTTGACAACACCATGCAATCGTATTTCATGGTATCACCTTTTGAGTTCCTGTTCAGGACTGTTATCAGCCATTCTTCCACCCTGGAGGGAGACGCAGTTAACAATTCTTGCACCCATAAAGAACTTAAACCCATGAAGAAGTTAATTCCTCTGGAAAGTTTCCCAGTGTTCCAGGATTTATTGGAAATTTGAGTCGATAATTTATAGAACTCCAGTGCCAATTCCTTCAAGATTTCAGTAACACTAACACAGATAATTTTAAAATATTTTGTTCTACCAGGGCAGACTTAAGGTTACTTGGAAGCCTTAACTGCGCTTCTCCATATTCACATTACTCAAAGCAATGACATTTAGACTGAATGTTAATGTTTGGCTATCGGAAAACTAGTGTTTCTAGCATGTTTTACAGAATTTTATATTTTGAAGCTGATGCATATGGCAAGTGACGCTTAAGTAATTGTTATCTGTTATTTCTTCACTGCTGCAAAGCAGCTACACAACCAACTGGAAAGAGGAGTCCATTCTTAAGTCGAATTTGGAGCAGGAACAGTATGGTATGTTACCTTTTATTCTTGAAGCTATGCTGCGAATTCGAGGGAACACTTACTTTCATGAATTAATATTAAAAAGCTACCGATTTCAAACAGCAGTGATACCATTCTCAAACAATGCATTTCAGAGGGGCACTTAAATGAAATGGAGCTATCACAAAGTCTTCCAGAATGTAGAGCCAGCACTTGACATGCTGATTTTTGGAATAAGCCACTGTTCCAGCTTACCATTTAAAAAGGACAACATGGTAAAGGATGTTTTCAGTTCACAGAAGAAAATCCAACTGCAACACAGCGTGTGAAGGACTGCAAACAAGCTGTACGCCATCCAGTTTTCTGCTTCTAGCTTTGCATCTTCAGTTCAGCAGCACAGAGTCACAAATATTTTTAATTTAGGTAGCACATTAACTACTTGAAACAACCACCGCTAGTAAAGCCTTGTATCCGACTGACACAGCTGCCAGCAGGACCATCCCCTCACGCTCAAGGTCGTCAACAAGAAGTCTTCAACTTGCTTTTCCATGTCATGCAACACAGTGTCAGGGAACACAGTTACCGTTGTGTCCTCAAGACAGCCATTTCAAGTCCAAACCAGTTAGCGTGGCATTGCAGTGTCCCACAGTCCTCCAAGTAAGAGCCAAACTAAGCCATCGGTGACGACTGGAATGAAGAGGAAGAAAGCTGCTTTTGAGCACTCAAGGGGAAACTCTGAAATTCTAGCACTGCTGTGCAGGAATTATACCTGCTGTTAGGTCCCTGGACACACTCTCATCCCGAGAACTGGCAATGAGCACCTAGAACCTGCTATCTTCCACCCTGATGTCTAACAGTATGCCAGGTGCCTTGATAACCCCCTCGCAGAACAGTTCACTGTCCTCCAAATCTTCAGCATGGGAAAAGCCACCACCGATGTGTTTTCCCAGGCATATCTGGTGCCCAGATAATGCTAGAAGAAAGGTGCCAGAGAAGATATTCCCTATCCTTCAGAGACCACAAAGTTCTTCTCTTTGTGCTCCAGGGCTGAAATATCAAAGCTATCTTAGGAGCAAGGACTCTTTCATAAACTTGTGAAGCTATGACTGGACGTCACCAGTTCCATATAACATTATTCCATACTGCAGTTCAGACAGAAAAGCACAATAATTATCCGGCAGAGTTTAAGCTAAAACAATGCAAACCCAGGGATCAAATTCCGAGCTTTTTTCTGTCCTGGATCCTGGACAGTTCACAGTGCTGCATACCTGCTGTACAGCAGCCCCAGCAGGTAACTGGACCAAGAACACAGGCAAAAGCTTCACTTGGATGCAGGAAGATTGCCAAATGTCAGCCATCCCTGAACAACACATTCGGTTAGAACGTACACAATTTTGTGAAAAGATCGGTATAATTTGTAGCTTACAATATTATAAGCCACCTGATTATACTGAATATTCATTGCACCTCCTGCTTCCAGGGGGAAGGCCAGGAACTACGTCAACTTCAAGGCTCTCTCTGGTAGATTTGGAAGGGCTCCCTCTATGCTTCAGGCCAGTGAACGATCAACTGCACTTGCACAAGTCTCCCAAGTCATTATCTAGGGTAGATAAGAACTGTAGTAGCTAAGCTCTCATGAAAGCCAGGCCTCATATAACTATTAGGTGTTGTTCCGCCTTCAGCAGCTCCGACTATTTTCATCCTACTTCTAAATACGTTCAGTGAAACACATGAACATAAATACAGACAGATCTTAGCGTTTCAGTAAGTGGAGATGAGAGTATGCCGAGAATGCAGCTGTAATAACTAATTTATTCCTTAGGAGAGCTATTCATTTATGACTCTCTAACAGATAATGTAGCTCACAGGAAGCTTTATGATAGGGCTTTGACTTTTTTATACAAACAGATGAGAAACATCGATGAGATTTTTAAAACAAATCACAAAGGAAAAAAGCCTCCATAAAATTTCTGTTCTGCTCAGAGTTGCTGAAATACTGCTGACAATATGTTCTCCAAAAAGATTATTCTACTCAAAAAGATTACATAAGTTCAGTGTTGACGGTATAATGAAAACCATCTTATCCCCTTAACTATGTCAGCACTGCCTGAAAAGGGGCACTGGTATATTCTACCTAGATCTAAATTCAAGAGCCTTCTCACGTAGTTCATACAAATGCAAACCCCCACTGTTCTCCCAGAAAACGGAAACATCTTCCTTTCCGAGATTCGCATCATTCGATTCGGCACAAACATTTCTATCACCTCAGACAGTAACGCAGCAAGTTACTTCACTTTATTTTAATTCGGGAGGAAAAGGATGGTTACCAACAGGAGTCCCAGCAACGATCAAAACACAAAACTGAGAAGAGCATGTGTTTCTGAACATTATTTTCTTTGAGCTCCAAGCATCACTCACAAAACTAAAGTCTGCAGAAATGTTTTGTCAGCTTCACCTCTCGCTGGATGAGATTTAAGGCTCTCAGTTGCTGTTTAACATCCTAGTTGTTGCCGTCACGTAAACTACCTCAAGCCAGCTGCACCACCCCGGACTTGCACCACCCTCCACTTAGAGAAAGAGCAATTCACCCAAAATAAGATGATTCACACGTGCCTGTTAATTAGATTTTACTCTAAGAAGCCCCTCTCCTCACCAGTGCGATTGTTTATCCCTGTAAAAGAACTAACAATTATGACTACACAAACTATGGTGCTAAGATCTTTAACAGTATTTCTCAGTAAATCGGGTCGTCTAACAAAAGGAAATCAGAGTTCACACCACAATTGTGAGCACCGTTACACCAACAGTCGAGGTGATGATGATGAAGATGAAGGCTCATTACTCTTCCCACTGTGTATTGCATTCTAAAATGGTGGCCATGTCTGTCTAGGCTTCAGCTAGCAAAGACACCACTCAAACTCCGGGCTGCGGAGTTGGACGTTGCTCAACTTGAGGAAACAGTTACCTGGATCAAATAAAACTGAGCCGGACCCCAGCCAGGGCCGGGGCCGGGCCCCGGGGGGCCGTGTGCGGGCGAGGAGAGGAGCGGAGCGGTGTCCCCAGCCCTCCACCACCACAATGCCAACATGGAGGGCAACACCCAAGCAGCTGCCTCCTCCAGGGCTCTGCACGGGGGCTGCTCGCCCCCAGCAACGGCTCCGGGACAGCGGCTGGGGCCCCATTGGAACTTTTTTTGGGGGGGGGCCGAGCAACTGGGGACAGGCAGGAGAGGAGCGGCTCGGCCTTCCCGAGCCGGCGGGGAGCCGCGGCGGGGCCGGCTCAGCCTCCCCCCGGCTCCAGCCACTTTCCTGCCGGGCACCTCCAACACTTGGGAGCCACTTGGCGGCGGGGGGCGGCCGCGGAGAGGGGGGCGGCCGGGCCCCCCTTCCAGCCCCGGGGACGGCCAAACTTCTCACCGGAGGAGGAAGAAGAGGAAGAGGAGGAGGAGGAAGGGGGGGGGAGCGGCCCCACCTGCCCGGGGGGCACCTGCGGGCCCCGGGGGAGGGCAGGGGGCCCCGCACCGCCGCCCCGCAGCACGGGGCAGGGCCGCCGGGTGCCGGTGCGAGCCGTGCCGCCACACAAAGGCCGTTCCCCCGGCGGCGCCATGCGGGCACTCACCGGCGGCGGCCGCACCTTGCAGATGCCGGTCTGCTCGGCGATGGGCCGGATCTTGTGGATGAAGGCGAAGGGGTCGGCGAACTCCTCCCAGCTGGGCTCGAAGACGGGGCACTCGGGCGGGGGCAGGAACTCGGCCATGGCCCGGCCCGGGCCTCGCCGCCACCACGGCCACCACCACCACCAGCACCGAACAATCCTCCGCCAGCCGCCGCCTCCAACGGGACGTGCGCGTCCTGCGCCGGGAGGAGGCGGGGGTGCGGGGTAAAGGGGAGGGGTGCTGGGGGGGGGGGGGTTAACGGGGGTGGGGGGGGCAAGAAGGCAGAGAACGAGAGAAAAAGAGTCCGCCCCGGGCTGGGCGGAGGGGGAGGGAGCGAGGGAGGGGGCGGAGGCCGCCCCGCCCCGTCACGCGCCTTTGTGAGGGGGCGCCCGGTCCGGGCTGGGGCCGGTTGAGGGGTTGGGGGCCGGGGGGGGCGAAGATTCTAGACCCTCCCCCGGGGGTTAGGGGCCCGCTGCGAGCACTGATGGGGGGGGAACGGGCGGCACCGAACCCTCAGCGGCGCCTCCCCGGGACCCCACGGGTGCTGCTGGGGGGTGGGGGGGGAAGCCCCGGCCCCGCTCACAAAATGTCCGCCCCGCCGCCTTTGTGCGCGGTCCCCCCCTCCCCGGCCCTTTCACCCCCCCCGTTCCGAGCCGCTCCCCTCCAGCACCGCTGGTTCGGGGAGGCCTCGGGACCCCGCGCTCCCCCAGTCCCAGCCCAGGGCCGCTCTTTGTGGGACCCCACGGCCGGGCCCCGCCGCGCTCTGTTTACATGCGCGGAGGGATCCGCCACAGCTGACAGCGGCCGCCGCCGGCCGGCGCTTCTTTTTTTAAAGAGCCTCTCCGCGGCCCGCCGTTGGCTGCGCCGCCGCGACGTCAGCGGCGGGGCGGGGCCTCGGCGGGCCGCGCGGACGCATTGTCTGCGGGCACGGCCTCGGGGCGGCCGCGGCCCGGCCCCGCTCCCGTCACCGACCTCCCCCGCCGCCCGCGGTGCCGCTCGCGGCCCGGCTCCCTTTGTTCCGCGGCCCCGTTGTCCCCCGCCCGCCCCCGGTGTGTGTGGGGGGGTTATTGCGGGGGGGGCAGGCCGCGGGGAGCCGCCCCTCAGGGAGTCCGGTGAGCCCCCCCCGCGGCGGCGGGCGCCGCACGTAGCGCACGTGCGCGGCCGGCTCTGTCACGCCCCCTCCCCGCGTGACCACGCCCCCGCGGTGACTCCGCCTCCATCTCCTCAGGAGGCCCCCCCCCTTCTCAACTCCTCTCAGGGGCGCTCGGTCGCCGTCCTGCCCCCCCCACCCCGAGCTCGGCCCTCCCGTTCGCTGTCCGGGAGCTTCTTAGGGCCCCCGTGGCACGGCACCGGCAGCAGAGCCCTTCCATGCCTCCATAATTCGGGTTATAACTCACCTCAGCCCGTCCTGCCGCACCAAACCCAGCACAGCCCCGTGGGGAGCCCTCAGCCCAGGCCCACGCCGCCATTTCCTAACGTGAGGTGCTGCTCGCGGCCTCGCCTGGTGCAGACGAAGCACGGCAGTGCCTTTTCTCCCCCCGCTGCCTAAAGCTGCCTTTGTGGCTCAGAAATGCCAATTTCTGCTCATCTATGGAAACTTGGCTGTTGCGCACAGACACACTCAAGCTGTAACTTCTATAAAACTTCAGCTACTGACCTAAAATTTTGCCCCTTTGAATAAAACTGACCTGGTATTATCAAAAACCCATGCAAAAACACTTTTATTAATATAGCAGTTAAGAAACTCAAATACACCTGAGCTGGAAACAGGACCTGAAAGCACAGAAGCAGCCAGGTGGTCATTCAGGAAGGAATCCAAGGCCCTGGGTAGCTTAATAATTTCAAAGCTGATACCATTTGCAAACAGAGCCTGAACTTTCACCCTATCAATTCCCTATCATTCAGCTGTTCCCCTACCACAAGAATTTAATTCATGAAATTATTTAGAGGAAAGAGGAAGTTGTAAGCTATCTAAACTTCTGCTTACCATTCAAATAAATAGGAAACTAAGTACAGAGGATTCGCTCCTACAGTTTAGAATGAAAAGATTTATTCTCCTCACCTAGAAAGAAGAAGAATGATGACTGCTTTCATAAAGGGCAGACTGAAAGGCAAAGGGAGAGATCCTCTGCCCCAGGCCACTATCACTGGAGCCCACCTGGCTGGAGGCTTGTGGGCAAAGCAGAGCTGAGCAGGACTGAAAGGACAACCAGCCCTGCCCCACTACAGACATGTCTTGGGCAGAAGGCTGCAGAGAACATGACACAACAAGTTAGCAGCTTTAAGCCCCTGCAGCACAGGCCCCCTGTCCCAAGTGCGATGGGACCAGAAGCTGTGCTCTGGCCAGGCCCAGGCTGGAGCAGAGCACAGGATCGGCAGCGGGGCACAGCACTAAGAGCTGAGCTCTTTTCAAAGTCTTGCTCTTGCACAGACAAGCTCGTCCCGTGAGTCACACCTTGATCTGGCTTTTGGTAGACAGGCAGGCTCAGGTTCTCAGAGCCCAGGAGACACCCCAGTTGTTGGAAGAACCTCAGATTTTCATGAGCTCTAGGATGACGTTCCTCCAAGTTCCTTGGTTAAATTTTATCCACAGCTTAGAGAAGTCAGTGAACCCACTTCCTTGTACAAAAGCAGAGCAACAATGAGAAGTCTTAAACCGTATACATGAGATACACCATAGCCGTTTTATACTTTCCTGTTAATACTTTCATTTTACACCAAGGGAACCTCCAGTACAAGCCACCTAAGAGCAGTCTGGGGAGAAAACTAAGCTGCTTCATCACCTTGGAACACCTGCTCTGCACCACATCCAGAACTCTAGGGTCTCTGGCACAGAGGAAAAAGCTTTGAGCAACATTACTTTTGTGACTGTGGGTCTGAGTTTCTCAGGAGTCTTAAGGATGTTTAAACAACAATGGTTTCTGATGTACAGAAAATAGTCTTTTTGGTAATGACTCCCCAAGTACTTGTTCTGTCAGCTGGAAGGACCATGTTTAAAAGGATTATTTCTGCTGATAAAATCAAGTACAAAGGTCTCCTGTGGGACTGATGAAAAAAAAAACATTCAGGTGCTTTACCTTGGAAGTTACTACAGGGGAAGAAAAAACATTTACTACAAAGATCTTAAGTTGATCAGAGGAGGGATATGAGTTATCAAGAGATAACCCAAGGATAAAAAGCAGATTTCTTGATGGGAAGGTGAGGTGGCAAAAGTCTGGATAGGAAGGTAGCAATTGCTTAAGTAGTAAGCCCTGGAGGGTCTCTATACCCCATCAGCCATCTTACTTGTCATTCCACCTTACTACCTGCTGATGCAAGTGCTCCATCAACATAAACATGTCCTTCTGCACACTGCCTTCTCTTGTACCCTGCTTCCGCTGGGACATCTGCAGTGTTTGTTGTACTTGGTGGGTTAATGTAGCACAGTCTGACTTTAAATCAGTGGTCCTGGTTCTGTGATGAATTCCCCAAGTATTACCTCCAGTTCAAAGTTTCCAGGCACATGCTACAGAGCTGTTAATTCCTGCACTAAGAAGGGGCAGTCATGAAGGGGAGCTGCTAGGGAGAAGCAGGACCTCAGCCAGGAGAGAACACCTTTCATCCCAGCAGCCTGGACCCTGCTCAGTTTAATCCTGTAGCACAGCAAGAGCAACTACAGCCAGCTCTCCCAGCACCTGCTGAGCACTGGTTGCACTGGCCTAGGACAGTGGGAATACTGGGAACTGAGATGAGCTTTAGGAAAGACTGCGTGCTGGGCCTCCGAGCAGACATACACCTGCAACTCTGGGCACTGAAAAAGACTAGAACTGCTCGCAGCGGCTCAGAAACTAGCAAAACTCATAAAAGAATGCTAATATTACACAAGTTTTGCTCCAGGGCTACCTCGAAGCAAGCTGGAGCAGATCCTGGCCATGAGAGTCCAAGGCACAATTTTATGCTCCCAGGTCTGGAGAGGCTGAGTGCCACACAGGGAGTCTGCAGTCAGGTTTTTTTTCCTAAGTCATAGATAAGTGAAACTCCATTGAAGTCAAAGCACTCATTTCATCAGAGAGTTTAGCCTAATTAAAATACTACATGTTCACAGTACAGGGCAGGGAGGGAAATATGCTGAGCCTCTCAGCTCTTTAAGAAAATAGATTCCTGGGAACAAACATATTTAGCAAGCAGAATGTATAACAGATCAAACCAAACCAGTTTTTCCTGGGCCAACCAGAAGCTTGTATGAACCTGCAGAGTGGTTTGAATTTCATCATCAAGGCTAGAAAAGGGTTTTAAATTTGAGAAAGCCAGCTGCTCCCAGGGATGCTGATGCACGTCACTCCTCAGAAAAGTGTCAAGCTACTGAAATCTCAGGATCCTGATTAGAAAAATGGAAGGTTCTGGATATGAGATTATGGAAGTTTCATAAACTCAGTTTGCAGATTGTAGACGTTGTACTGACTGCTGCTTCGGTGCTAGGGACCCAAACTCTTTGCCTTGTGTTTTGTCCTGGCTGAGTCTCAACAGAAGCATTCTCTAATGTAGAAGAGTTAGGTACTTTGTTAGCAACTTCTACTACAAGTATGGAGAAATATCAGTATCAGCATCTAGATGTCTGAGTACTTTCTTGCTTTTCTTCCAGAAGATGTGCTCCATACCCGTATCCTATTTTGGGCTGGCTGACAACATGCAGGCTTCGTATCTGTACCATGCCTTCTGCACTCTGGAGAAGCCTAACGAGCACCACAAGCTCTTAACTCTTCAGGCTGCAGGCTGAACATGTCAGCTACAGGAAACCATGCAGAGGGGCCACACTGAAGGGGCGGGCAGGAAATCTGAGCCTCTTTTGTGGGCTAGAATTGAGCTGGCTGGCCAAGGACGGAAGTCCCACAGCTGCACGCAGCTCCTGGTGGGGACTATGTCAACAGACAGGTAAAAACAGCTGGTTAGCATGTGGAAGCCAAATACAAATGCTCAAGTATGGAAAGTTGTGCACAGTTGTGCAACTGCCTTCAACGTTACTTTTATTAATAATTCTGAAAGTCCCATACCCTATCATTAGCTTCTATTAAAGGCTGAGTGAAGTCTTACTCCAAATCCACGGCGAGGCTCCCATGGGCACAAGGATAAGCGAGCCGCAGCCGTAGGAAGTGCTGCAGAGGCAGAGCTGAGGTGCTGTTTCACACGCCTCTCCTCGCTCTCGGGCAGCTGCTGACTCACGCTCAAATTACAGTTGTACCTGCTTGCTCCTCGGTGTGCTAATAGCACACGGCAGTGTGGGACGCAATCTGCTCCCAGGCAGGACGTGCAGAGGGTGGGACGATTCTGGTTCAGTGCGGAGGCTGACAAGGGACCAGTCATCCACGGAGCGCTTGGACAGTCAGCGAGGGTGCGGCCCAACTCATTATCTTACAGCTGGTGTCTAAACTAGGTCAGAATAATCTCACCCTAAAAACCCCTTGCGCTGACAAGTTCAGGTCTAGACCTCAGTGCTCAGGGAAATGAATCTACCTATGGAGTCCCTGCAGTACGATGGGGTAACTGGAGAAATACAACTTGCCACAAAGCTACAAAGCTCAAATCTTTCTTAGAAAGAAGAATTTTTCAAAAGTTAAGGTGCAGCTTCATCACCCCCAGCCCCTTGGCTGCTGTGAAACAGAAAGTGCTATCACAACTGTTCCCTGAAGTGTCTGAATTCAGCTGTGGTTTCTGTGTGGGTTAAGGGGAAGCAGCACTAAAAAAAACTGCTCTGAAGAGACCGTACCGGCTGTACCTTCTGCCACTCTTGCACAGCCCGCTATCACAACGGGCAGACGCGTTGTACCACCGCTGATAAGCCCACTGCCCTCCTCCCCACCTCTCAGTGACACTACACAGGCCCTGGCAAGGACAGAAGCTGGTCTTACAGAAAGTGTTTAATTAACAAAGCTTGTTCCTACTCAAGCTTCCTTTCTCAGCTACAGCTGAAATCCCCCACGATTAACTAGATCTGCTCCAGGACTCACTTGTTTTTAGACAAAAGGTAGCATTAAAGCAGCAGTAAGGAGCAAGAATGTAAGATTTGACGGATCCTTGTGCCCAGGTAACCTACAACTGCACTCAGGATGGATTGACATGCCTAGCTCAAGTACACAGAGGCCCAAGCCCTCAAAAAGCCCAAACTCCAATCCAGGTTTCAAACAGCAAATACACACAAAGTCATCTAAGCCCTGGTGGCTCATTTAAATGCGTTAAAAATTAGTCTAAGGCTGGAGAGACGAATCAGAACATAAGACGGGGTTTTAAGAGAGTGTTCACTGATAAAGAGACCTGGAAAAACTGCTTATAGAGGAGATTTAGACATTGAGAAATGGCTGCAGAGCTACATGAATTAAGGCCGAGAAAGTATTTCAGATAATACTGATCACATACAAGATGACAATGTTCGCAAAGCAAAGGTGGTACGCAGCCACATGAATCACAACCGGGCGGACGGCTACAGAATCTGGTAGATGGCACGTAGGTTTAAAGCCAGCTGGGGAGCCAGAAGGCATTCAAAGGAGAAAGGATGTGATTAAATAACCTGGCAATGGAAAGAATTTAGGAGCTCTACAGGCAATAAACTACTAAAATAAACAGAAATCAGACCCCCAGAACACAGCAAGTTCTGGGGGCTTTTCACATGGCTTTTCCCAAAATCAAGTTCCCTGAAAGGCCTGGCTTACTGCATTGATCTGTGCAACCATACACATCTGACAAAGACAGACAAATTTCAATATACTCAACTGATGAGCATCTTCTGCAAGGAAGTACAGGACTGAACAAGAAAATAAGCTTCCCAGTGACCACAAGTACAACAGTAAGGACTGCTCCTGATCTGCCAGCACCTACAATTAGCAAAAAATAGGTGCTTTAGAGAAGTGTTCTGAAATAGGCTTGTATTTAATACATCTGATCAACAATAAACAAGGTCTAAATCAATATGCAGACAAGCTGCCCCACTCAGCGTCATCCAGCAAGTTTAACACATGCAGATACACGTAGTAGACATTAAATGCTTGTAGCACTGCAGATAATGAAGCCAGTGCACATATGCTGCGATATACGAAGCTGGAACTTAAACGATGTTGATAACTGTAATAGCAGTGAACAAGAAACAGACTTAGTGAGAAAACAAGGAGGAAGATAAACACTAAACAGCAGAAAGAATACGACAAGAAACGGAAGCATTTTGCATAGAAGGGCCAGAAACTGTTGCCTGAATGAGAGAAGCCATGGAAGAGGAAACCCTCCATTTCTGGGTGCCATATGTGCTCGCTGCAAGGCATTAACACCATTTTCAAAAGCATTTGTGGACAATGGCAGAAGCTGTTCTGTAACGTGCTGAGACGTGACTGGGACACTTCCACTGATGCATGCACGTGATTCTGCATTCCACAGAAACACTCCATAAGTCGTGAAGAACAAAGGCAGAAACCATTTTGCAGCAGTCAGCACCAAACAATGGTTGAGCCTATGGTTCGTTGAGCCTGTGGTTCGACTGCAGCTGAAGCAGGCCCATGGCACCCCATGCCTCCCTTATGCCAGCTCTGGCCCTCAGCTGATCCTGTGCTGAGCCATCTTAGCTCATGAAGCTAAGAGAAAGCTTGACCCTTTTCCCTTCCCCAAGAAGGTGAGTTTTCTTGCCCATTTAACACAAAACGGTGCCAGAACCAGTGCAAGAGCAGAGACAGGATTGTAGGGGTGATGAAAGAGGGAGTACTGGGACAGTGGTAGCAGTTTAGATCAGCTTAGATTGTCCCAGAACAGCAGACACAGACATTCAAACAAAACTGAAAGTAGCTCTGCATGCAACATAGCTTTGACAGCTAGTGCAGAATTGCACAAGATCACCTCCAGAACTGCTGGAAAACAATGCCAGACAACGTTACATTAGCATCTCTTTGAAACAATGCATACCTGCAGCGTTCAGCCAAGGCAGGTTCCACAAACTGGATTTTGAAATAACTGAAAAGCCACAGATCTCCACTCTGAATACAGCCAACTGAAAAGAAGTTTTTGCAAGTGGTGATGATGTAAGACTATGAAATACATTTGACAGCTGTAGCCATAGAGCTCTGAAAAAAAGTAATGTGGAGATGCTTAAGGTCTTGGCAGTCTTCTTGAACGCTGCTTGGAATTTATCCCTCACATGAAGCATTACGATCCACCTGTGAAAAAGGAATTTGAACAAACACAAGAGCCAGGAACCTTTAAAGGCCATTATCTTAAAGAAATTCACAGGTGACAGAAACAGAACAATAAGCACAGGTTGAGAAAGTTTGAGCCATCCTGGACAGAGGGATTCTTTTCATCCCAACTCAGGTCTCTGGAAGTAAAATGCACAGTTCTGGAGTAAAAGGGCTTAGACCTTCAACAAGCACATGGTGAGGAAGTTTGTGCAATTCTATCATTAGTATTAGAATAGACAGGAAAAGCCCTCTGTTGGTTTTATCTTCTTCCTGAACTACCTGATACTGTAAAAGAATCCTAGCAGACCTAGCACTGACCACAGGTGACTCACGTCCAGGTCTAATATTTGGAAGAATGAACCTTACCCAAACATAAGGCATACTGTTTGGCCACAAGTATCTCCTTCACTCATCTCTGTTCAGTGAACTGCCTGACTAGCAAGGCTCACAGATGGATGCTCAAGTAGCAATATGCACATAGAGACTAGCAATAGCATCTCATCATTTCAATGCTAAAATATTTACAGAAAAAACACACTCATGAACAGGCACGCAGCGCAGTGTAATAGCAGTTAAACATCCATCACTTCCAAGAGCTAACAGGGCTGAAGTGGGAGAAATGCCTAAACAGTATTAATGCAACACATTTGGGACAGGCTTTCTGGTGCTCTGATTGTATCCATATGCACAAAATCTGAAGCCTGTAAAGTTATCTTGAAGTTTTTATTTTAACTTCTCCATGACCATCTGATCTCCAGTCCTGTTCTTACAACGTGAATTCTTAACTATTCCCGCCTAAAATCAGAACTCCTCCTACTTTTTTCTTCCCTCAGCCTCAAAAACTGCTCCATTTTACAGTCAACATAACAGGCGACTGAAATCTTGCACGTACTGGACCAAAACTGAGAACACCAGCACACTTACTGGTATCATGTAGGAAGCCTGAGGCAGACCTTAAAATAGAACTGAGCTCACGTAGTGGGTTAGGTGCTTACCTTTGTTTTAAAAAGATGCGCTTTCTTTGAGTAATTCCTTTAAGGCTTTAAAGTTTTCCTACGTATTTCTACTGCTTTAAATATTAGAAAATTAGGAAATATTATAAAAATAAAGAACATTTTCCCAAGTATTTCTAGAATGTTTTCTAGATCATCTTAGTGTTTACAGATGTTTTCTAGAGAGCGTTTGAAAAGAGGAATTTAGCTTTTTATGTCCAAGTACTCCAAGCTCTTGACAGATCAAGGAAACTAAAACAATGCTGCAGAGGAACTGTGAAGGTACCATGGCTCACTCAACATACAAATCCAGCATCGAGCACTGAAGAGTCCATCCAGTCAGATTAGACAGGCACTCGAAACATACTTTTTCATGCTCCTGAAAAACGACTGGAAATGTTACACATCATTGAGGAAACCAGAGACTACCACAAGAACTGGATGTCTTTTCAACAAGTCGCATGTTTTGTGTCACATGAAGCTGGCCACAGAAAGCATGGTCTTCAGAAAACTAGTGGGTATGCATGTGGCATCAGGAAGATGGAGAGCCTGGGGTTTAACAGACTCAACTCACTGCAAAGCTCCACAAAAGGCACCACTCTTTGTATGGCTCTCCTTTGTATGACTCTTGCCCTTCCACCCTTTTATTTAGTCTCCTGGTAGTTCCCAGGCCCTTGTCAGCCAGCACCTACATTACCTTCAGAGCACTCTTATTTCTTCCACCTTATAACACTCATTCCTTCTCTTCGTTAAGAGTTGAAACTACAAGCCTCTAAACTCCTTGCCCAACTTTTAGAAGAAATCTGTAGATCAAAGTCTTTACACAGTCTGGAAGTTGCATAATTCAGAGTGATACAGAGAAGGGATCAATCATCATCGCTTTGCCAATACACAGAAAACACGGAAAATTCCTACAGCATTTCTACGGGAGTCCTGCAATAGGACGAAAAATTGTTCAGCTCTTTACTGCCAAATTCATTTATAAGCCCAGTCTATGACTTCTGAGTTCAAACATAAACCATCTTCTCTTTTGAATGAGTTCCTTATAAATACGATGTAAGAATCTGTGAGATCAGGAATCACCTAATCCAGTTCCTTATTCCTGACAGGAGCCTCAATTACACGTCCTCTGTACTTTCCCAACCTCTGGTAATGCACACTGCCTACATAAGACGCGGTATCTGTTTAATCGCCTGATTTTTCTTCCCAAACTTTTAAGACTTGCAAAAGAAATATGAGCTCAACAGCACAAAGACACGGCCTGAAAAGTAACTTGAATCTTATGTTGTTGCAGCACTTCTGTGAAAAGCTGCCCTGTTACATTAAAATAGCTCTGCGTTATAATTAGAGACAACTGAAGTTTTGCCTCTGCGAAGCGTCTCCTACATAAAGGAAAACTTGACCTTGTACAAAGGCAAACAGTTTGATTTGGCAGAAACAGGCTTTTAAAAAGTTAGAAGAGAATGGCATAGGGCAGCATATAAGCAGCATTGTGTATCAGATGTCAAGACCTGTCTGCTGCTGCATACAAGCAGATTTGGCTGAGAAGTGCAGAGCTGAGCACAGAATCACATCCTCCTTGCTCGTCCGGCAGAATTTGGAGGGTAAGCAGCATGTCAGCAGAAGGCCTAACAAGACTGAAGGCTGCAGGCTTGGGACAATGCAATCAAAAACTTTATCTACATTTACAACAGCGCATTAGCAAAGTAATGAATTGACTTTGCTGTTCTAGCTTTTTCATAAGTTTCCATAAGAAGTGACTAAACTGCCAATGAGATATTGTTGTATGACTCCTCACTATTACATAGCAAGGCAGGCACAAAGCAAAGCCAGAAAATCCTTAATACCAAGGCTTAATACCACTGCCACCACTTTTTTCAGACAATGCTTACTTACCAACTAATTCTCCGAAGAGCTACACTTTCCTAAAAAGTTGGTTCTATTCACCAACAGTCTTATAGGGTAGATGTTATCCAAGTGGTCTCAAAGTATCCGAAGTAAAAAAGCACTTCCTGAACATGATTTGAAGAAAAATCTGCTCTGTCGGAAATGGTGCCAAGCACGTGCACTTGTATGCTTATTACCTATACTGGCCACAAAGCTAAAATGTGGAAAGAATTTCATATAACAACACTGTGGCATACTTACTACAGAAATTAGAAATACATGTAATTTCTATATTATATATATAACTAGCCCATTAAAAGCTATTCATATTGCTTATTCAGAGGACAGAGTGGGTGGAAGTCAGATTCTGTTGCACTGCATTCCATTGGAATGGCACCAGAACCATCTCAGAGCACATCTTACAGATACAACCAGCAATTTAGCGAAGTACACAGCAATACACCATGGGTTCCAGCTCATTTCCTCCTCCTCCTCCACTTAATGAGTCATAAAGTTATTTTATATCAGGTGATAGCTATTAATTGCCAATCTCAATAATGGAAGAAAGCTGTGTCACCACAGGTAGAGATATATTTAGCTACCAGGAGGTAATGCCTGCACTTCTGCCAGTGCAAACAGGCACAGAACTAGTTTCAAAGCAGAAGAATGGGGATGGTTCTTACCAATGAAGACATGCATGAGAAGTTCAGATTTAAAGAAAGGTTGTCACTTCCTTGTCACTTTGAAAACCTTAGCTTCTGAAAGTTTCAGGTACTCAGTCTTACTCAGATTTTAATTCAGTATAGGATCTCCTCTACACTTTCAGGAAACAAATGAACCACCCATTCATTAATTCTACCATGCAGCTAGCAATTATAGCACGTTTAAGGATTTCAGCAGCTAGTTGAAGCAAGATCAGTTTTAGCAGGATTTTCCTGCTGTAACTACCTTGGCTTCCTATCTGAGAAAAACACTATCTTATCTTAGCTCACTGTGCATATGCCTACGCTGCGAGTTAACTGCTCACTAGCTAATGAAACAGCATGTTTCTTAATACTGGTACGAAGAAAAATTGAGTATGATGGAGGATGAGACTCTCTGCATTTTTAGCATGAGTCCAATGTATAACAGGTGACAAGCATCTCTTGTTAAACCTACCACTGGCAGCTTTTCAGCTTGCTATTTTCTCAAAGCTGCATTACCTATCTTTAAAAATTGAAAGCATAATGCATCTCAAATCTAATGACTGCACTGAGTGAGATTCCGTAGTCAGTCCAGGGTTTTCAAAGAACTCAGCATTTGGTATGCAGAATCCTTTTTACAAGAATGCTAAGAAGTCTAAGAAGTGCTGTCCTGCACAAACTCATCTTTGCACAGGTACATTGTACAAAGGACATTTTGACACTGGGGGCCAATTCCCATGACATCAGCAGCATCCTACAGGGTAATCCGTGTGTGTAATGGACCACAACAAACCAAACAGCAGGAAACAGAGCGTGCAGGCGTCACATAATGAAAAGAAAAATCCCAAACAGAAAAACCAAATCATTGCTAAAACCTGTACTAAAGCCCTGTTCAGAAATCCACTCCAACACATGCTGGTACACAAGTTTTAAACGCAACCATGGTGCTGGCACTAGCAACTCCATGGCATTCATGATCTACTTTAGTATGAGATTCCACACCAAAGACCTAGACATCTGTAAGGCATGAAGCAGCCTCCCTACATACTATGCTTGTGGTATTTCCATCACATTAAAAATCTGAATACATGCAAGCAAATGAAGTCAATCTGACTTGCAATGAATGTGACTGCCTCTTGGGCTATGCCTAGCACATTTACTTAATCAGCTCCTAAGCAGGAAAATAAGTTAGTCGAGAAGACTTGAAGCATTCTACAGTTGGTCCATGTCTACCCTGGAACTAAAACAAGCAAAAACAAATGAGAAACTCACTGAAACCCGAGACATGATCAGCTATGCTGAATGACCAGAGATACGATTTATACAACACTTGTAGAAGATCATGGCTGAGAAGACAGTCTGAGCAGTTGATCTAGGTTATAAAGCAGGTTATAAAGCCTGAGGTTGCCCCCATCTATATAAAACTTCCACCCATCCCTAAATTAGATGAATTTCACATCAGATGAATTGATTTAACCCAGTGGCTGCAAGAACACAAGCAGCATGGTAACTCGCAACAACTTAGGCTCGCTGTCTGAGCAAATGAGCAGCCCTTGCAGATCAGGCTATTCTGCTAGGGCTTCAGTCTACAGAAGTGGCCTCTAAGTCTAAACTAAAAGTGATACCCCCACTGAGTAGAGCAAGCACACCCAAGTCACAGCTAAAACTGAGGTCAGGGAAAGATCCCCATTCTGTGAGTTCATGTCAAATATTGCAGCATTATCTAAGTACTGTAGGTTTCCCATACAGAAGGAAGTTAAGGCATTTTTCTTACCATAGCCAAGACTCCTGCTAAGCAGGTATGCTCACCTTAATCAACTAAGACAGGCTTCAAGGCTTGGCCTGAATCATGTTCAACAATTAAATCAGAAGGAATACAAATAAGGTTGAACTAGGACTAGGAGGAATTCATCTCAAGTGCCAGTCTCTTGGGGTCAGACTTTGGTATCATGTAACAATGATAATCAAGCATCACATTTGACTATTCCACCTTTGATACTTTGGTTGGAGAAATTTTTCGGAATCATCCATCTAAGGCAGAAATGGAAACAGGTTATTTGGCTTGTGGATCACTACTTGTGTTCCCAGTCCCCCACCCAGATCATGCTGAAGGTTTCACAGAAGCTGTCACATTCGAAGATAACCCGATTAGCCAAATCCTCCTGTGTTACATCAGATATGTGAATTACCATTCATTCTTCTGCTTTCCATATAAGCTGAACCAATGAACTGATTTCTGAAAAAGAATCACTTAAGGGAAAACTGGTGTTTAACCCCAGCCAGCTAGCTCCAGATTTTTGCTCTGAACTGAGCTTCAGCCACAAGGCTCGCTCCACAGAAAGCCAACAGGCAGGGACTGCATCACTGGGGGAGGACCAAACAGCACCAGGGCAATCACCACAGGTCCTGACAGAAGCGACAGGTTTCTCATGCTACTGCACCCCCAAAAGGGCATCTCTTCCCCCTTCAGCAGACTGCATCTCAATTACCCATACATGCCAAATCTATGTATAGGAGAAAAAAATTAAGTAGCCTTTGTCTTTAGAGGTGTTGCACCTTTTCTTAAGGTTAAGTAATACAAGGTTAGTTCCTGTTACCTTGTATTGTGACAGCAGCTTTAGAACCTTGAAAAAAAAGAGTAGCTAACTTCAAATCTTCCACCAAAAGCTTGAGCACGTTCTAGTCTTGAATTCTGGGGGCAAATATGCACTATTAGCTCTTTAAATAGCAATGCCTTAAGGAAAATAACTCCTCTAACTCTAGAATGATTACTTTATTCGGCTATCTTTCTCAGAAAGAAATTTTATCTCAGACAGACTATTTGCATATGGTTAATGAAGGTACATAGTGTTTGGACACTACTGAATGTCTTAAAGAAGTTTATTCCAATCATCAGACATGATTTACACTGCTACTAAAAAGGCAGTAAATGGCAGAGACTTGCAATTCATTTTTGTTGTATTTAATATTCTTCACCTTCATCTTCTCCATCCATCGAGTCTGTGCCCACTTCTTCGTAATCTTTTTCAAGTGCAGCCAAATCTTCCCGAGCCTCTGAAAATTCCCCTTCCTCCATCCCTTCTCCAACATACCAGTGAACAAAGGCACGTTTGGCATACATCAGATCAAACTTGTGGTCTAGACGAGCCCATGCCTCAGCAATGGCTGTAGTGTTGCTCAGCATGCACACTGCCCGCTGGACTTTGGCTAGGTCACCACCAGGAACCACTGTTGGTGGCTGGTAATTGATGCCAACCTATGGGAAAAGCAGAAGAAACCATGAGTTGCCTTCTAGGATTTGACATTGACTATAGTCAAAGTCAGAAAGCAGCTCTGTACAAGAACACAAGCCTCCATTTATTAAAGTCAGGTACCTACAGAAGATTTTAATGAGAAAATACACTTTGTACGCCCATTACAGTGAACAACAAGTCCAAGAGATTCATGATGCAACTGAGACTTGCCTTAAAACCAGTAGGACACCAGTCCACGAACTGGATTGTGCGCTTGGTTTTGATAGCAGCAATAGCAGCATTGACATCCTTGGGGACAACATCCCCACGGTACAGCATACAGCAGGCCATGTACTTGCCATGGCGAGGGTCACACTTCACCATCTGATTGGATGGCTCAAAGCACGCGTTGGTGATCTCGGACACAGAGAGTTGCTCATGATAGGCTTTCTCTGCTGAAATAATTGGGGAGTATGTTACCAACGGGAAGTGGATGCGAGGGTAAGGCACCAAGTTAGTTTGAAATTCAGTAAGATCCACATTTAAGGCACCATCGAATCTGAGGGAAGCAGTAATGGAAGACACTATCTGGCCAATGAGGCGATTGAGATTGGTGTAGGTCGGGCGTTCAATGTCCAGATTCCTACGGCAAATGTCATAGATGGCCTCATTGTCAACCATAAAGGCACAGTCGGAATGCTCCAGGGTGGTGTGGGTAGTCAGGATGGAGTTGTACGGCTCAACAACAGCTGTTGAGACCTGTGGCGCAGGGTAGATGGCAAATTCCAATTTTGATTTTTTCCCATAGTCAACTGATAGGCGTTCCATCAACAGGGAAGTAAAACCTGAGCCAGTGCCTCCCCCAAAACTGTGGAAAATCAGGAAACCCTGCAAGCCAGTGCATTGATCAGACTGAAAGAGAAAATACATATGTTATAGCAATTGTATACATATTAAGAATCCCAAAACAAGCCTACTTCAAAAACTCATGAAAGATAACAATTCTTACACGTGCCAACTGATCAAGCTTCAGGAAACTAATATTTAATTCATCCATCATTTATCAAGGAATTATCCCATAGAAAAACATTCCAAACTTGTATTCTTAGCTGTTTTAAACCACCTACATGCTGGAAGACAGCCCTTCCACTTGAAATTACTACCTCAAAGCTTTCTCTACCCCCGTTCTCATGCCAAGGCAGTTAACAATTAAACAAAGCAATATTCAAAGAGCTATAGATCGTCTACCCTTTATGCTGATTTGATATTCTCTATCTGCATACAGTGTAGGATACCCCATCTTAGAACTACTGCTATAGTCCTGCACAAGCTGCAAGCACGCAGCTCAGTTCAGGGAGATGACCTGTCAAGAAGTATTATGCTGCCATTCCAGTTTAGTCTTCTCAGATGAAGCAGCTAGACTGCCTCATCCTGAGAAAAAGAGTGCCACATGATGCTTACCTGAATTCCCAGGACTGGCAGGGAATTAAAACAGCTTGTAAGAGGAAGTTATAACCATATTTCTCAGGTCAAAGTACAGCCTGCTACAGTTTTAGCTCTAGAGCCTGTGGCAGCCAAGTGTTGATAATATCAGCTTTGATCCACAAAAGGTGTGTTTTCTACTAACTCATTTAGCATTCCATATTAAAGCACCAGAGGTAAAGTCCGTTTTTTTTTTTTTTAAACACAATGAGAACACCTTGCCTTTGTGACACAGATTTGGCAAAGTATATACTAACTGCCCTAAAAAGGGAACTCTAACCCAAGCTGATGGCTTCATGATCTGCCACATGATCAAAGTACTAGGAAGCCTGAACCATCACAACCTCCTGGGATTTATTCCCTTTTCTACTGCTGTTACCATAAAATTGAATCAGAAATTTTAACACGAGGAAATGCAAACAAAAGTCTAAACCACATAAGCAAACACACCTACTTAAGCTTCCTTGCAAGAGCTCCAGCCAGAGACCAATCCTTTTCCAGCAGAAACTATGCAAATCAGAATCATCTCTGTCCTGGCTTTCTGAAGTTAACACGAAGCTAAAAAAAACTTTGGATATCTCATCAATATTTTAGGTCATCTGGAAGCCCTATCTGATAGAAGTAATCCAAACATCCTCTAAGAATAAAAACGGATGCAGAGTTAAGTCCACAGCTTCTCCTACCATTGAACAAATTAAAGCAGAGCTTACAGGCCTATGTATTTTGACAATTTCCAAAACCTAATTTCCAAACCCTGTAAAACAAGATAAAGAAACTTGTTTAAGAGCCTCCAGTGAAATGTCTTACCAGTTTCCTGATACGTTCCAGGACTAGGTCAATTATCTCTTTCCCAACAGTGTAATGACCTCGAGCATAGTTATTTGCAGCATCTTCTTTACCAGATATCAGTTGTTCAGGATGAAAGAGTTGCCTGTATGTCCCATTCCTAACTTCATCTGAGGAGACAAGATACATATTTTTGTAAGTTAACTTTCTATGTAGATCAGTTTTTTCAAACACCTGGATACCTAGGTATTTTCAAAGTCTGGATACCTACTTCTGAAGGTATCCAGACTAAAATACCTTAGCCTATATAGGTAGATAAAAAGCAGCTTGTTTTCTATTAGAAGGCGATACCAAATACATAGTACAGTCTAAGTGCTAAATACCCGAGAAAAATGAAATTACTGCTTCGGAAACTGCCCTCTTTTCACAAAAAGTTTAGGTTTTTGACCTGCCAGAACAATTTGTAACTGAACTATGCCAGCAGAATCAGTCTACTGTAGTTTAAGACTCAGTTCAAGGCCCACTCCACAAATTAACATCTGAAATACTGCTTTTCCTCCGTATTTTCCAAGTCCTCCAGAAGCAGCTTTCTGCAGCCATGGGCAGTCAGAGCCTACACTGCTTGCCTATCCCCTCGTTTCCTTTAACTGCACTTTCTGCCAAGGGTAGAAGAGAATGTTCAAATGGAACAGATGTTCCTGTACAGATATTCAGTTGTTCAAATATTACTAGAGCAAATGTAAACTCTAGCATGAATGACTGCTATAAAGAAACCATATGAATGAACACAGAACACCCCCCACCCCCCGTGTCCAACCTCCCTCCCTTTCCCAGCTACAGATCTGGAGAACAATTCCGAGTTACGATCTCTACTTGCTATCAGAAATATGCACTTATATCTAGCAGGCTGAAGCTCTGTCCTACCGCAAAGCTAAAGGCACTCCGCGTAGCTTTGTCTCTGGTTTAGCTCAAGCCATTCTTGAGCTATACTGTAATGCAGCACTCCATACTTCAGTTAAAATCAGGTGGAAAGCCAAGAGCTTTATTAACTACAGATGAAGTTGCCTGTGCACATATATTCTTTTTAAGTTGAAAATAAGTACACAAGACTTAAAGCTGTGTAGAATTCAAGATTTATATACACACTTATTATTTGAGTCAATTTAGACTGACGGGCTACCACTGTAGGTTGCAGTCCCATACTCCAAAGTATTTCCATGACTGCACCAGAACAAAAAATTCAGAGAATTTTATTATTCGAAACACAGATGTTCGTAAGACTTCCTGCTTTACCTTTCTAAGCTGAGAAAGGAGGGTAAAAGGGAAAAATATAGAACCTCAGGAGAAACATAACTGGTGGGGGCAACACGAGTCAAGATGGTTCTGGGGGAGTAACAGCCTGAAGAGTTAAGAGGAATAGTCATCGGACTCTGAAAGCATGCTGGAAGGAAGAACTTGGAGTAGAGTGGACAGCTGAAGCAAGTTTTCCCTGGACATGCTGACCTCCACGTTTGTGTCTCACTGGGGCAGATTTAGACTCTTACATTCCTAGGCATGTTTCTGCTGCCCTGTTTCTTGGTGGGAAGCTTTGACAGTATTTTCACTTGCTAAACAGAGCTGATGCACATGGACAGCAGTCATGCTGCTTTCAGTGAGGGCAGCATTGTTATGAAGCTCCAGAAATCCCCGGCGTACACACATGGCAGCTACAGAGCTGCTGCACGCACAGTAGATGTTTTCTCAAGCAGGGCAGAGGGGCTCGCTGCATGCAAAGAACCACGCTAGCCCTGCCCATGAAGTTAGATCTATAGTTTTCAAATAAGCAGGGCAGGAATAAGGAAAGCAGGCTAGTCACCAAAGGCAAACAATGCAACATTTGCAACAAAAAGCCCCAACTTTTCTAGTATTACCAAGCATTTCATAAGACAGCCTTTTGCCAATCTCCCATACTACATTTACATCATTAGCAAGCGCTGGAACACTGCCATTTGCAATTTGTCCCAAGACTCACCAGCTCTTCCCCCAGAGGCAAGGCAAGAACTTTGCCACCTGCTCTCCTCCACCTCATTTCTCAGCCTTTCCTGGTTCCTTAGAGCCACCACCTGGCCAGCAGCAGAGGAAGCAACAACCATGGGGCTCAAGAAAACAGAATATCTGACCTACAACAGCTCCTGGGAATAATACAGCATAGGGCCAGAACGTGCTTTGACTCAGTGGACACGGCCCTAAGGGCTGTGGCTTAGTGATGGAACTCAGCGGTTCGGGTTTACGCTTGGACACGATGACCTTGAAGGCCTTCTCCAAGCTAGGTAACTCTGTTCCAAAGCTCAGTCTGGCACTCCCAGCCTTGACTTGCTCAGCCTTTTGCTCTCCCGCAGAATTCATCCCACTGTATTGCCACAGTGGTTTGTAGTGTGGTAGTTCACCCACAAAGAACCCTGAATTTGCGTATCCAGGAGTAGCCCAAGCCTATTCACTCACCTCCCCTTCCCAATCTTTCTACATATTACAGAAAACAGATGAACACAGCAACTGCGCAAGCACAGGCAATGCAGACCTCCTCTGAGAGCCTGAAATCACCACCTAGGGCAAGACAGCCAAAGCTGACTCCGGCAGAATTACTTCATGCACACGGATTTGGCAAGAGCAAGAACACCACTGGTGTCTCAGGGAAGGGGCCTTGCGAAACGGGGGAGCAGCCAATGCCACCGAATGGGGAATTGGTCAGGGGCAGATGCGTGGGCTGAACATTAAGAGCCAGTACTGTCAGAGCATGGCTACAACTGACCTCCAGGATAGGAGTTGCTCATTAGTCCAAGATTAGGCTGCAGGAAGTTGTAGTGTATACTTGGAGGTCCCTGCCTTTAGGCTAACAATTGAGATGCACTACTGCAAGCGCTACACAAGCTAGAAGATTGTTTTGGGAAAGCACAGGAATCGCTCCAACGTACAAGAAATCTACTTCGTGATGTCTATCAACTTTCTAAAAGGTTGCTGCTGCCTACTGTACACACCACACCATATGGTTTCAAGAGGCTGTAACCAGTAGCTTCTATAGCAAACGCATGTGGCATATTCAGAATTCCACAGGCTAGCAGAAGACAGTGTTTAATTCTTTAGGGCCCCAGAGCACCCATTATTTGCCACAGTCTCAATGAACACAAAGCCGAGCGTTTCCCATTACTAGGCAGATGTAGAGAAGCTTTGCACAGTAAAAATTTAAAGCCCCAAAGTCACAAGACTAGGGAAATGGGTCCCTTAGGCAAAAACATCCAAGTTAAATTCAATCTACCAGCACGCTCTACAGACCCTAGCACAGAACGCTGTATTTACCTATTACTGCTGGTTCGAGGTCCACAAACACAGCCCGAGGGACGTGTTTTCCTGCACCAGTCTCACTGAAGAAGGTATTGAAGGAATCATCGCCGCCGCCGATGGTTTTGTCGCTCGGCATGGTACCGTTGGGCTGGATGCCATGCTCCAGGCAGTAGAGCTCCCAGCAGGCATTTCCGATCTGCACACCAGCTTGACCAACATGGACTGAGATGCACTCACGCTGCGGGGAGGAAAGCATTGGATCACTCTACAGAAACAGCAGTTTCCTTGTTTAGAAAACGTTCGCGCACACAGCTTGAACTCCCATACTGCAAAGCTGTTAAAACCTTGGCCTTATTGTCTTGGTGTTAGGGCCATTTGGCACAAAGGCCGGCAGGACAAAAAAAGCTTCTTTCAGCCACCATCTACCTGGGGCCCTTCTGGACATTGTCATTCCTACAGACTGATTTCTCTTGGTTCATCCTATCCTCAAAGAGACAAGAAGAGTTTGATCAACTCTTCCAAATCCTTCAGCCAACTTCTCTTCATAACAGATACTGATTTAGAAAAACTGATGACTACACCTGGTGTGTATTTTTTTTTTTTGCCTACACATCCAGAAAACCATCCCAACACTCCAAGCCCCATAAACACTGCCACCAGAGGGAGCAAAACCTTCTGCAGGACCCAGGGCCATTTTGGTACATCCATACACGAAATCAAAAATCTCTTGATCACTTTAGGACAATTTCCCATTCACAAGGAAGTCTTTGCCTATCCAAACCCCTACTATCACTCTGTAAATGCGAAACATTAGGGCTCATATTGCATCGCTGCGTGCAAAATAATGAACTCCTTAGCACTGAACAGTACTCTACTCCACTGAACCTCATTAAAGCTGTGTACAAAACAGTTTGTGTCAGCAGGAAGAACAATTCATACCCATTTTCAGATTCCCAAGTTGCCTTTGATGTCCAGAGCACAGTGCCAGCTTCCTTATATTTCACCATAGAGCTTTGAATATTAAAAGCCAAACCACAACTGAACTATCTCCAGACTCCTGGTCCGTAGCATTTTATAGTAACTTCTGGCTTTGAGTTAGAGTCAAACACATTCTTCTGAGTATAGAACAGTTTTGAGTAAGTCGCATTTTACCACGTTCACACCCTACAACTGGGTGATAAAATTAGTCTCCAAAAACTCCAGGATAAGCAGGATCTAGAACTGCCTAGTTCACAGGACTAACGTAGGGAAGTAGCAGCATTTTTTAATTTCCTTGGGAACACCAAGAAATTAGTCTTTATTTGCTAAAAACACCACCTGTTCTCAACTACAGGACTGAGAAGCCAAGAACAATTTCAGCTCTCCAACCTAAGCTGTCCATTCAGATATACAGCGCCCAGAGCAATCCACAGCCTCTGCAACCAGCCGTGCTCAGAGCTGCTGCCATCCTGCTCCTCTCCAAGGCTGTTGCTTCATCTGTCTCCAGGAGAAAGCACTGGGTTTGGCAAGGTACTGGAACAGCAGAGGACAGCCAACCCACACACTGTAAACAGGGCAGCTTCAGTACACAGCCAGCAAGGCTGCGCTGTCCCAGAGAAGCCAGGCCACATCCAACTCCCAGGGAAGCGGGCCAGCCTGCAACTCTTTTCCATTGAGAGGAAAAAGTACAATATTAACCCCATCAATGTGCAGCCTCACCTGCAACCACGTCCTACCAGTGAGGTACACTCCTAACAAAACTCCTAAGCAGTTGGAGGTCACTGAAAGGAAGTGCGTAGGGACTAGCTTGCCCAAAAAGGTGAAAGCATGGAGGATGTCAAAATAAGGACGGGCTTTCCAGCATCAAATGAACTAATATCACTTCTTGAAACTACACAAAAAATGACAATTTATATTTAAAAAAAGTCTTGGAACATACAGCCTGGACAACACAGCCCCAGTTCAGGTCCTGCAGGTGTCATCTTAAACACATGCATGTTTACTTTGATCAAGTACAAAGTTCAGCACTCGGGGCAGAGTGAGCCCCATACCTCAGTACAAATAAAGAAACAGATAACTGCGAAGCTGCCCTGCTGAAGAGATCCTGGGGGTCACCACAGGAACCATCCTGGACGTTCAGCAAGGCATCCTCATCCTGAACGAGGCAAGCAATGTACCAGGCTACCAAAGGGGAGACACGCTGCAAGAGAATCCTTCCTCTTCCCTCCCCTGCAGGAGGCTTCAGGTCAGTGTTAGGAGGATGCTGGAAAATTTGGGCTGGGTGTTAGGAAAAGCTTCACCTGCAGGGTGGTGCAGCCCTGGAACAGGTCACCAGAGAGGCAGGAAGAGATCTGCATCCTCGGAGGGTTTCAAAGTCTGGATTGACAAAAATCGGTCACGCAAACCTGACCTGGCACTAGTCTTGGCCCTGCTTTGGGAGCTCTCTTCAACTGCTTTTCTGTAATTTTACCAAGTACCTTTATATAGTAGGTGGCTATTTAGTGAAACAAGAATTACTATTAGACACTGATGTCTAAGAGTCTGCATATTCCCTTCCCACCAAGAACACTAACCAACAGAACAAACCCTGAGCCTGGGAAGTGCAGTGTCCAAGACCTAAAGAGAGGCAACAGACAACTGTCATTACAGCTTTCGGCCTTCACATATCACCACAGTGTCATGTTAATAAGGTTTAACTACGTACTACACACAGTACTGTTAAATGCCGTATTCAAGCCACAAGTCAGGACACAGAACACTGAAGGAATTAAGACTACAGACCCTCCCACACCTTCCACTTCCATACACTATTTTCAAGCACAGACTCAGTTTCACTGAAGTTTCCCACAGAACCTGGGCAGTTCTGCACCCAACCCAAACCTCCCAAGCCCCTATTTGCCTCTGCCTCCTTTTGTTACATGATCTGCTCCAGCTTAAGAGTGTTGGCTTGTCTTCTGTAACTGCCTTTTCTGTAGCTGCAGACTATTAAATATTCCCATGCTGTACTCTTTGCCAGACTGCAGAAGCCCAGCTCTCTCCAACTGTCCTTGTGGATCATGCTCTAGGCCCCTTACACTCTCCAGCACAGTATTTCAGGCACAGCTTCATCTGTGTAGAGGGAAAGCAAAGTTTCATGAAAACGGCTGTACTGGCTTAGACCAAGTTCAACAACATAGCCAGGAACGTGGTTTCCCAAGTATGAAGCTCATCTCTCACCACTGGTGTTATCCTTGATAACTGCACCCCCTGCGAAGGTGGGGGGCTGCAGTCACGCTGACACTGCTTCAGCTAAAAACGTGACCATGAACAGCTCCCAGGGGAGGGTAAGAACACAGCAAGGACATCACCTCTCACCCCCCCAGTGCTCTCATAGCGTTTAACCACTGTCAACTCAACAAGCATTTTCTGTGCATCCATGCAGACGCAGAAGCGGTCTGTCACATTTCTTAAACCCGCACATCATCACGTTTCTTAAATCCTCTCCTGCACGAGGGCTTTGCCATGCAGGCAAGGTCTCCGTGCTTGCCCCGAAGCCCCCGCTCCTTGCCCTGGAAGGCAGGGCGCTGCCCCCACCCCTTGCCACCCCCCCACCTTTCAGCCCCCCCCCTCCGTACCCCCAAGCGGTGCCTCCCACGGGCGCTCCGCTCCAGCTTCGTTACCCGGCCGAGCCCCGGAGGAATTAAATCCCCCCCCCCCGCTGCCCCTTCCCTCACCGCCGGGACGAGACGAGCGGGGCTCCGGGTGCCAGCGTCCCCCAGAGGGGGAGCCCTCCGGCACCTCTCCCCCCCCGGGCACCTCCCTCCCCGCTGTTTACCCCCTACGGGCGCCTCAGCTCCTCTCAGCGGACCCCGCACCAACAGCCCCGGGGGGGCGCGGGGCCCCGCCGCCGCCGCCATGTTCTCGGCGGAGCCGCCTCCATTTTGGGACGCCTCCAGTTGTTACGCTCCGCGCCCGCCGTCAGGAGCAGGGCTCGCCCGGCCTCTCCGACCCCTTCCCCTGTCCCCGTCTCAGCGCTTGGAGCCGAGCCGGCCGCCGCCTCCCCCCGCCCCGCTCACCATGGCTCCTCGGGCCGGCAGCGCTGGGGGCAGCAGACGCGCAACGGGTCTGGGCAGCGCCGCGAATGCAGCCGCCCTTCCCCGGCCCGCCCTATATAAAGGAGGGGCGGGGCTGCTGGCTCCCTCCGTCCTGCTCATTGGCTACGCCTCGCCCGGAGGCGTCGCCCGCTCGCAGCGCTATTGGGTGGCTGCGCTTGGAGACTGTCCGCTCTCCCAATCGGCGCCGGGCGGCGGCGGAGCGGGCCGCGCGATTGGAGCGCAGATATGAATTTCAGCTTCTTGCGCGAGCTATTGGTTGGTTCGTAAAGAGGGGCGGGGAGGGGGGCGGGGCTCAGCCTTCCCGCCAACGGAGGGCAGCGCCCATTTTTTCTCCTCAGGCTGAGGGGCCGCGGCTTCCTCATGGCTCCGGGCCGGGGGGCTCCGCGCTGGCCTCCGGTCAGAGCCCGCCCGTGTCTGGCCAAAGCGGCCAGGCAAAGGGCTTGGTGCTTGGGTCACCCCAAACCAGGCAGGCCCTGAGGGAGCTCTGCTCTGGTGGTGGAAGTTACCGGGCTACACCGTGCTTGGCCAACGATCACCAGAAGCAATAGTCACACAACGAGAAGGACTTAAGTCCAAAGAACCTGATCCAGAAAAAACCCTAATAAAATCATTGCGTTTCATGTTGAAATAAATATGTTGAGTAAATGCCCCAATTTAAACCAAGTGCTAAGACGGTGTAAAAACCCTGTGGTGTGTCCCAATATTAATAATAAAATTAATATAAATATTAATATAATATTTAACATTTATATTAACAGAAATACTGATGACATCGCCAAACTTACTTTTTGGTTGGAAAGTGGCAGCTACATGGCATGCATGGGAAGCTTCATAACCGGAGTGCCATGGGAAGCACAGCATCAATTTCAGGAAATCGCTTCTCCCCCTGCTGAGCTAAGCTTTTGAGGGCAGGATACATATTTGAAACAATTTTAAGCAATAACAAAGAAGTAGATTGTGTTTTCCTCTTCCTGTGTAGCTCTCCACTCCTGTGAGCAGCTTCAACAGAAGGGGCACAATGGTTGCTTAACACCTGACGGGAGCCTGATGCAGTTGTGTCAGCTCACCAGGGCCTATAGGTAGCTGGAAAAAGTGACGGAAATTGGTAAACCCCCTCAGTACTACTGAGCTCAAGAGGTTGATAACTAAAACCCGTTAAGGATGCTTCTATCGCTGTCTCTGAAGTCACTGTGATCATTCCAGCACAGGGTGTGGAAATGAAACCTGAGAGGGTACAAACTCAGAATTACTGAAAGAAAAGACGGGCAGAAGGCCTCCAGGAAGCAAGGATCAGAATGAGAGAGAAGGACAGAGAGGTGGAGGGAGGGGGGAAGGCAGAAGTAATATTGATATACTTGTTTTTCCAAAGAATTATGCCAAATGTGAGTAGCTGGCTGAAAAACAGCTAAAATATGACAGTCCTAGGCTGCTTGTATTTAGAGAATTTGGCTGCCTCCACACAAGGGGAAGGTTGACGAGGGTTTGGGGGATGGTGGGGAGCAATCACACATATGAGTACTTATATGTTCAGCAGGATCTACTTTCTTCTGCTCAATAACCATACTGTGAGTATGGAATGGAAACCTTTTTGGAACTGTTAGCTGGATGGTGAGGGCTGTTGACATCAGATGAATACATACAGCTTTGCAATTAGTTTATTTTTAAAATGTCTTCTGTGCTTTTAAGTAATCTAGTCCTCAACAAGCACAAACTATGTGCTTAGTCTTATCAGGTTGGTATATATTTGAATAATGCAATCAACATTAAACTTCTAATAAACCCCCATTCCAGCTGAGCTCTTATAATATGCTCCAGTTGGCTCTGAGACCTGAGAGGACTTGTCTTTCTGTTTTTTTCATTTTCTTTGTTTTATGCTAATTGCTTAGCCTCATTTCATTGAGGTATAATCTTGGCTGCAACGTGCCTTTAGCTTAGTCAGTATCCTCAGTGAAGCTGTTTGGTAGAGAAGAATAGGACAGTCCTCAGAGTCACAAAATCACAGAGTGCTGGAGGTGGGAAGGGCCCCCTGAGTCCCTCCAGTCCCCCCTGCCCCAGCAGGGCCACCCCGAGCAGGGTGCCCAGGGCCACATCCAGGCGGTTTTGGAGCTCCCCAAGGAGGAGACCCCATAGCTTCGGGGCAGCCTGTGCCAGGGCTGCGGCCTCCCAGCACAGCCGTGCTGCTGGGGGTCAGCGGGAGCCTCCTGGGCTCCAGGTTGTGCCCAGCGCCTCTAGGCCTGGCCCTGGGTGCTGCTGACAAGAGCCTGGCTCCGTCCCCTCGTCGCCTCCCTGCAGGAACGTGCAGGCCTTGGGGAGCTGCCCCTGAGCCTCCTCTTCTCCTGGCTGAGCAGCCCCAGCTCCCAGCCTCCGCTCACAGCAGCGATGCTCCAGCCCCTCAGCACGTTCACCACCAGGCTGCCCAGGTCTCTCTCGCGCTGGGGAGCCCAGCACTGGTCCCAGCGCTGCAGGTGCTGAGCAGAGGGGCAGGATCAGCTCCCTCGCCCTGCTAGCAGTGCTTTGCCTGATGCAGCCCAGGACACCATCGGCTTTCTCTGCAGCGAGGGCACAGTGCTGGCTCAATGCCCTAGCTGCCTGAGACATGCAGAACAGAAATCTGCAGTCACCAGTGTTCACACTCAAATGGGAAGGATCACACCTGAAGTGCAAGGCTGTCTTCTGGGACTGCCCTTCCTCCCAGTGATCATACAACATCCCATGAGCTATTACAGCAATTGCTAATGGAAGATAAAAGATGACAATAGCGACAATATTTCAGTTTCTTTAGTCTCTCTTTTTTTAAAAAAAAAAAAAGAAAAGTTACATCTTATTTTTTTCTCGTCCTGCCATCTGTTGTGCTTTTCTCAATGCTTCTCCTGAAAGATAAAAAAGAAAACAGACCAAACTTTATTTCATGATACCACATATTGCAATTGCATTTTAAATATTTCAGTGAGTTTTTTTTTTTTCCTTCTCCTTTAAGCTTACCATTTCAGGCATCAGGTGAGTCTGTGAAAATGTCTTGCTTTCATTCAAAAAATACATTTGGTTCTGGCCTTTCAAATTTCTAAGAAAATCTTCAACCTGTGAGCAAAGTTTGAGCTCGGCTCTAAAATGTACAGACAAGAAGTTTCCACAATGATTTTTTTTTTTTTTTTTAAACTTCATGAAATATAAAATGCTCTGACCTGAAATAACACTCACACTACTCTAACTGTCCTTTCAACTCTGCCAATGCAGGTTAGCAATGGGGCCAGCCCCTGAATTGTCAATGGCACACAATCACACTGTGGTGTTTTATTCTCCTTTATAAATGTCACAGGACCATAAAACCAGAATGGTCAGACAGCTTGCAAAAGCAGGATATGAAAACGGTCTCACTGAGTGAGTGCAGCAAGTGCTCATCTCAGCTTAGTTCACAAGTAAAATTGGACTCAGGCCAGGCTGGGGTATTACAGTATGCCTTGGTCCAGCTTAAACGGAGGTTTTCACATACTTAACTACTCTACTAATTAACTGGTCTGATTTGTCTTAACAGCTCTGGGAAATGGATTTTGGCACAGAGCTCAGCTCTGTAAAGCAGCATTATCCCCGATAATCTGGACTTACCAGGACTGCCCCAGCTGCACAAAGTGTTTCTTGACTTCAGTGAGAAAATCAGGTTTTGGTGCTATTTTGACAAATTGCATACAGCCACTCGGGCACCTGAAATCTGCTCTGTTGTACTGCATGAACTGCAATAAGGCTTCAGTCCCTGGGCTCCAGCGGCATAAAAGGGGCATTGAGACAGTGGGACCAGGCAGCTGGCGGCTTGTGCTGAGTTTGCCTTGGTGTGCCTTGCCATAGCTACACTGACGAGAAATAACGCAGCCCTACAGAAGGTGGTGTTGCTGGATGCCTGGAAAAACATTTCCATGGGACTGAAATGCATTGGATTTAGTCTGACTAAACGTTAATGTAAAGTCCTAGGGGCTATCATGTATCCACAACTTCCTGAATACATTCTCTTTTTTTTTTTTTTTTCTGCTGGATATTATTTCTGAGTGCGGTGTGAGAATTTTTTATATTTCTCCAGAATTTCTCCGCGTCTGGTAACGCTATCAAGGCCCGCAGAGCACAGACTTTGGCTGTGTACCATATTTTCAGTGAATATGACACTTCCAGAAAATGCCAGAGTGCTGTGTACTTGTGACAAAGTCTCAGCAGCTCCACAGTGGGTCTGGGGCTTCTTAGATGAACCATCTTTGAATGTACAACCATGCAGCTCTTACTTTCTGTTCTTTCTGAGAAATGTTGGACAAATGATGCATGCACCAGTGAAATCCTTGATAAAAATGTGATAGCCTTACCCCCGTACCTGTCTGCTAAATGTCAGTGCCAGGTTTGAGATGATCTGGGATTTTCATGCACTATTTTCCAGCACTCTAATTGGCAACAGTGAAATGCTGCAGGGTCTCGACTCCTCATTCCCAGTTCACAGAAAACCCTTGGTGTCCTGCACTGTTACAGGATCGGGTATTTTTTGGGGCTGGCGAGGAGTTCCTTCCAAATCACTTCGCAGGGATCTTGACGTATTTTGCTTTTCTTTTGATCTTCATTTGCAACACGGGGTGCAGCTCCCTTGGGGTCATCCGATCCGGGAGCGTGCCTGACCTCTGGAGGGAGGCCGGCCACCCTGCCTGGGGCCACTCGCCGAGCAGTTTTATGGGGCCTCCGACTTTACGGGGCCTCCGACTGCACGGCTGACCTTTGGCTGCTGCCGAACATGGCTCTGCGAGGCTGGGGAGGGACGAGGTTCCTGACACCAAGCAAAGCAGCGCCTTTGTTAGCTCTTTGGAGAGGTGGAAGACAAAGAGGGCTAAACAGGGCGTTTGTTCTTTTTTTCTCTCCGTAGACTTGCAGGGAATGGCAGATAAGGGAAGTCCGGCTAGCAAGAAAGGGGGAAAGCAGTGCTTCCTGCACGGTGCTATGAGATTTTTCGTTGGTTTAATACTTGCTGCAGTCAGGTCCTGCTTAGCCTAACTCACCTGCCCACTCAGGCCCGGGCACTGCTTACGGACCCCGCTGTCGGTAGCTGCACGAGCAGACAGCACCGTGGCCTTTCCTGCCTGACTGCACTGATGTGAACTAAATGAAGCAGGCAAATCAAGAAAAGATAGCCGGAATGGGAAGCTCTGTTTCGCTAAATCAGCTTCAAATCGCAAACCATTGCAGCTCTATCTGCAGATCTCTCCTTGCCCCCGTGGCCAAGGTACAAAGGGGCCTCGCCGCAGCAGAAGGTGCACACGCAGGAGATTTCCAGTGCCTGTGCAAGCTGAATGTCAACGAGCCCTGCTGGAAGGGAAGGCAAACCCTGCGCTGCCACGGCTGCGGGGTAGGGCCCTACAGAGGGACTGCCTGGGCAAGTGGGGTGCACCCGAGCACCTGGGGTGCTCAGGTCCCAGAGGGACACTGCAAATGTTGTGGCAAATCAGCTCATATCGCGGGGCTTTGATTGCAGTGTGGAATGTTTATCCCATCACACGTACCTGGGCATTTTGTCTCAAGTGCTGCGCATTGCAAGCAGAAAGGAAAGGCTTGGGGAAGACGCACAGCACGTGGAAACGCTTGTTCCACTGATCTCAGGCCAAACCTCCACGGGAGGACATGGATTCTCCATGAGGGTTTTGGGAATGTGTGCCAAGAAATATCTTTCATTTAGAGCTGAAAAATATCCAACTACATGGAGCTGAATTAATTTCTGACCTAAACACTCCCCGTTCCAGATGGGCTGGAGATCTGTAGATATGGGGCTGATGACAGAACATGTAGCTGCAGTGGGTCGGACGAGGTAAGCAATTGTTCCTCTCCTGAACGCTGAATGTGTTCGGTAGGCATATCTCTAATTATATGATTACAGCCTGTTTATACCCGGTCCTCTCCCTTGCAGGGAGTGTCAAAACAAGTGGAAGGATGTGCTTGAGTTGCCAAATTGGAACCCCAAAGGGCTGGGCTCTCCTTTTGTTTTGCGAGATTTCCTACGTGATAGTCAGCAGAACTGCAACAGAACGCGCGTACACGGGAGATTAATATTGCACTGGCAAGTTTAATATCAGCATTCTCTACCTTGATCATTTGACTTTGTAACCTTAATGGGCTATTAATGTAGCTTCTTTGCAGGTAATCCTTAAATAAGTTCCTGTTTTAATGGCCTTAAATACATTCCCTATTTTTAAATATTTCATTATTTGCTCTTCCAACTGTTTTAATCCTGCTCGTGCAAGCATGGACTTTGCTACCTGCCCTATTTTTTGTTTTCCACAAGTCCACATTGCAGGGGCTGAATCCCTGCTTGTTTTAAATGCTGCTTCAGCTCTGCCTTTCACAGGGTAATTCTTGCCTACCTGCCTGGGGTAACAAACCTCCAGCAGACATCTGTAGGAGCTGAAACAGTTTCTCTGTCAAGCCCAGTTATTTGTTTATTTATTTATTTATTTTACACTTAAAGGCCTTCAGAATTACTCACCTAATTGCAATGCCATCTCTGTATGGAGAGTTTTGTGCTGCTGTGCTTGGTTTTGGTACCCCTCCATCTCAAATTATGCCAGAGTTTGGTATTGCCTGTCCTGGTTAAATGTATGGGCCCAGGTTCTGTTAGTTACCTGGATGTAAACTGACTCTAGCCTATAATTTATTTTTCATTCCCCATCACTAACTTTTGATTAAGATACTGAAAATAAACCTTGTCTTGCTGCAACTTCAGGCCTTTTTTTTTTTTCTTTTTTAGAGGGGGTAACTGAAATCACTCATTAGACTTGACCTCTCTCTCTCTAGTTAACCTTCTTCCCCCAGTCAAACAGTAACCTTGCCTCCCAACTCATTTGTATTTCTAGTGTTTGGACGTTCTCATCTGTACTGATGCCATGCTGCATGGTTCTTTCGACCAAGCAACACCTCAGCTGGTGCTGCAGTTGGCCGACACGGCAAACAGCTCCCATTGCAGCCCAGAGCTGCCAGTGGCAGCACAGGCTGGGTGAAGCGACACAGATCTGAGTCTGTTCCTCCATCTTAAGTGCACACAGGGCTTTTTCAAAGAGAATCCATTGGGTTCGTGACCAGGTAGGAACAGAAGCTCCGTGGCCTGTCTCAGATCCGAGATGTGGTGAACTCACGGTGACACCAACCAGCTGCAGAGGAGCATCGGAACAGAGCTGGGCATTCGTTTCCCCACGCACCTTGAAGATTTAAGTGCACTGACTGCGCCAGAGAGCTCCGGGTGGCACAGTAGCCTGCTGAGGGTATGCACACGAGGCACAGCCGGGACCCCACTGCAACCAGTGCACCCAGTCCAGCACTGCATCAGCCTTGTGAGCAGCTGCCTGTGGCGACAACCAGGCTTCGCTGACAGCTGTTACAACACCAGTTAAACATTAGTTTGGCTACAGCAGCAGCACGATAAATCTGATTGGAAAGGCAGGGGGTGCCAAGAAACGGATGCCAAGAAATAGAGCGAGAGGTTCCCAGCTGACAGGAGCTGCGCTTTGTGCTGTGCTGCTCCAAGTGCTGCGATGGGCACGGTGGCTTCACCTCTCCCAAAGTCGGGAGCTGGGGCTCAGGCACAGGCCAGCTGCACGCAGACATTGCCTTTTGGCACTAGCGTACAGGGTTTTCAATATAAATCCCCAAATCCCAGCAGGCCTCTGGAGAGACGGGATGGGACCAGATCCCTCTGAACGGTGCTGGCATCGTGGGGGCCTTGCACAGCATCAGCCCCAGGGAGACCTGTGGCTGCAGAGGGATCGAGCCTCCAAACTGCCTGCTGACACCTGCAGCTGTCTCCCTCCCAGCTGTTCCTCACCAAGGGAGGTTCCTTCACCAGCCTGAAGCCACTTTCCCCAAACATCTTTTCTTCCCTGGAGCAGAGTTGTGTGTTTGCTGACTCCTGGCACTTCTGTCCTCGTAGCCTTTTTGGTGCTAGTCCCTTGGATCCGTCACAGCTTGACAGAGACCAGAGTCCTTCTGCCCGTGTCAGAGAACAGGAGCCACAGACTGCTCCCTCCCCAGGAAAGCACGAGGCAGCTCTTGGAGCCACGTCTTCATGTGCCATTGCCAGAGATTCCAAAGTAACCAGAGGCTCTGCAACGAGCTGTGGTCTGGCTGTTTGCCATGGAAAGAGCATGCTCTTAATAATGTTCCAGGCAGCGTGCAGAGCCAGCTGCTCCAGGAGGAGACAGATACCTGCATTGACATGGCTTTGCTTGTTTTCCCTTGCTCTAAGGGCATCTCTTCCAGCTGCGCTTGAACAATTGCAGGGGGTTGCTCCTGGCAGCACGCACACGAGCGCTTTGCCTCTGCACGCACAGGGATTAAGGCAAGCAACTGTCTCCCTTCCTCCAGGGGAATTCAGAGCCTCCTGGAAGATAAGGAACATGAAAGCGGGAACAGAAACACAGCTGAGTATACACACACTCCCTGCTGCTTCCCCAGTGAGAAGCGGGGATAAACACACCCGTGCGGGAGCGCTGCTAGCACGGCCGCTCGTCCCAGGGCCTGCGGCTCCCCTTGCTGCCACAAATGGCTCTGAAAGACTTTTCAAGGACAGACGTTGCCTGCAGTTCTGACCTGTCCTGCCAGACCAACACCCACCAGGAAGGCAGGAGGCTGGAAAAAATACAGCTCCGGCTCTCACTGCTTTGGCCTCCTCTGGCGGCTGAGCTGCGGCTGCATCGGTCAGAACTTGCCCCGCTTTCAGGCCCAGCTCATTTATGGGACGGGAGCCTGCCTCGAGCTGTTCCCCTTCACCCCAGCCAACACATCTGAGAGACTCCTGCCAAGGAGGGAAGGGTTGCTGTCTGTTTCTCCATGCAGCAGCCATATCGGAATGGTTCATATTGAACCGAAGACAAAACTGAAGCCCCCAGAAAGCGACCGTGATGTGTGATCGAGGGATAGATCCTCTGCCTCGAGCTGTTACCCCCCCCCCCCCCATTTAGCACCCTCTGAGCTTCAGACGTGCAGTATTTAAAAATCAGGTTTCAGCAGCCCGTAGAGCTGACTGTGCCATTCCAGATGACGCATTAGAAAGATGCGGGAACCAAATTCTCCAAGGGGCCTCCTGCATCCCCTCTTAGGAGATGAAAACATGATCTGAGCAACCCAGAAACCTGTTCGACTCCTCCTCTGCGATTCATTTAGGGACCAAAGCACTTCATTTTTACGCCCTGCGTGGCCTTTAAAGCAAGACACGTTTTCGGATGCCCATGCATTTCACCCAAAGCACACCTATGAGAAGACAACCTTGGCTTCTTTCACCCAGCTGGGGGCTGCAGCCCCACCGCTCAGTGATCTGCGCTGCCAGGCCACCACCTCCCCACTCTCTACCCTCTCCGACACAAAAAGGTCCAGCAGCACTTGTGAGAAAGCTGCACTTTAAGAACCCGGCCGAGGTGCAGCTCAGCACAAAAGTATCATTTATGCTGAGACGCACGACAGAAATTGGTTAAAGGAGCATAAAGCTGGCTTTTATGAAAATCTTGCTCTCTTTGCACTTTTGTGGTAAGTTCCACTCGTCTGTTGTGGTTTCTTTCCATGGCCCCCAGCAACTGCAAAATACTTGGTGGTTTGGTGTTCCTTTGATTCTAGGCTTTGGCCATTATTAACCTGGCTTTGCAGGAGACAGGGAAGCATTTCCCTGCACTATTTGTTTACGGACCCTGCAGCTATTTCCTATTATTTCCTATCCTCCTACTTTTCTTGTTCTTGCCAGGGAGTGAATTGTCAGGCACGTAAAACAACACGCAGAGACTTTTTATAATACGTTTCAGATATCCCACTTCTCCTAAACACTCACACATTGTAAAAACTGCCCATGCTGATATGGCAGCGTCTGTCACGCAGCGTAACAGAGCTCTGCGGCTCTGAGGAAATAAGCAAGGCAAGACGAGTGGGAGATGTAATTCCAGAGCTCTGTCTCCTAGTAAACCTGGCCCTGTTTTTGTCATTCCACAGCCCTTTCCTCAACTCTGCTGAGCTCCTTGATGTGCTACATGCTGGCAGGAGGTTCCAGATGCATCGAGCTGCAGAAATTGCAGAGATCCTACCTTAAGCCCTCCTGGCTGCCTACACGATGACAAACTGAATGTCAGAGCTCTAGAACTGCAAAGTCCCCCTCCAAGTTATTTCTTAACTGCCCGCGTTGTCTTCCTTGCTCTGCCAAGGATTTCTTCTGTTAAGAGATGAGGACTCGTGGAGACGCCCTGGTGTTGTCAGGCCCAGAAACCAAGACCTTTTTGCTGACCTGCAGAGCTAGGGAAAGAAGGGGGCCTCGATTTCCAGTCCCCGCTCCAAGCACCACTTGCCTACTTCCATGAAACGCACCTTAAAGAGGGAAAGGTGTGAATGCAACCTCTCACCAAGGGGTGACTTGCGGCAGTTACCAGAGACAGATTTCACAGCCTCCTGCTGCCCAGCATAGGAAGACCCTCGTCTCGTGAGTGAAGTCTGTGCAGCTATTTACGTAGAAGAATCCATTTCCAGATTAATTTAAAAGCAATCTTCACGTGGAAATAAGGGTTTCTGCTCTATCTTGTTGATGATAAAGATGGGCTGCAAGATGCGTGTTAACAGGTCTTACGTAAGCATTTCCTGTACCTGAAGTCTGGCTCTCGTCCTTTTTTTCTTTCCTAGAAATTCCTGCAGGCCACTGGAAAACAGTTTTGCAACATGCTAGATAAACAGTGAAAAGATTATATATGTGGGGCTAAATTTTTGTTAGTTCCTGCTAACACAAGGACTGTTCAGCACTACACTAGATGCTCCCAAATCTGATGTTGCTGCCTATTGCATGCAAGCAATCCCCCTCGAGGCAAGATTTGCTGACTGCAGACATTCTTCCTCTACAGCTCAGTTAATATCACAGTGGAACTGCCCAGTCTGAAATTCCACGCAATGCTGCTTTTTCCCCCTTTTTTTTTTTTTGGGGGGGGGTACTCTGGGTGATGGGCTCCTGCAAAACCCTGCTGCATGGCTGCACCTTTGTTGGGAGGAGGTCCCTGCCTGCGCTGCGTGGACTTCAGGGCTGCATCCCACAGCTTCTCCGTGCTGCAGGAAGCCAGGATCCTACCTGAGACTGAAAGATCCCAAGAACTCGTGATGCAAGTTTCCTAGAGTGAATTCCCAGCGCGTTGCATGTTTCCTCTTAGCATTTCCACAATCTCCAAAATCTCTCTACGTGATCCTAACTAGGAAAAAATCAGCAGGAACCACAAACCTGGGGCCCCTGGAGGATGCAGCCACTCGGCGCATCTCTCACGCTGCGAGGCTGGAGGAGTTTCCTTTCCCATCTCTGAGCATCACTGCAGTGGATTCGAATCCCTGCCACGCTGATTTGAAGGCTTTGACCTGAGATCTCCCAGCTCTTCAGGAAGCATTCTACTGCTGGGAAAGGCTGCTTTGAGCTTTCCTGTGTATTCGATGTGAAACTGTTGAGAGAACTACTGCAAAGGCAGCCCCATTCAGACAAAGCAGTGACCTCTACCACTCCTGCTTGGGCCATCCTCATAGAAGAGAAGCCCAAAAGTGCTGTGAATCACCCCAGAACTGCTGCACCTCAGAATGCCACGAGAGCAGCCGGCACTGTCTCAGAAACAGCAGCATCCTCCACAGCGTTGGGGCAAATATTTAACGCTGATTAGCACTTCAGCTTTGCAAATTTAATGTCAATGAAAGTCAGTCGTTGAATCCCACTACTGAAATAAATCTCCTTCACTTCTAAAGACGTTGCTATTGATATTATTTAAAAAACAAAACAAAACAAAAAAACCCACCACAACACCCACACTGTTCAAATATGCAAAACTTACCAAAGATTGGATTGTCTACAAGACAGAGGCATCTTCTTTATTTATTGTTTCCTCTAATGCTGTCACATTGTCTGTTTCTGTTTTCTTCCCAGGTCACCAGTAAAGCTGCCTCCACCTCTGCTCCACCCCAGTGCCACCCACTGATGGTTGCCCAATATCAGGATTTCACACACGTTTTTTGAGAGGTGTCATTTACTCAGCATTAGCTGATATCCCCAAGCCTGTCCTGCACAGTGATGTCTTAAAAACGAAACTACTGCACAGTACATTTTATATTGCAGTAACATAGACCAGAATCTAGCTATTATAGGTCAAAACACATCCCTAGTAAACAAACCAAGTGACAAAGTGACATTGAAGTGATGCGATCCCACTATTTCTTTGTGCCTGTGCAGAACCCACATGAAGCTCTCCTGCCCTTCTCGGTTACATTTCCTCAATGAAGCTGTTCAGCTACAGAGCTTAGGGCTAAACAAGCAGAAGGGCACGAAGAAAGCAGCACAGTTTTCATGTTGTACGTGCCTGTGACACATTTAGCAAGGGCACAAGACTCACTTTCTACCCCAGCGAGAGCCTTAATCACCAGATTACAAAGGTATACTCTCCCTCCCACTGATGGCCCACAGCTGAGGTTCGTAACAGAGCAGCCCCAGAACAGCCAACGTCTCGGTTGCTTTACCTTTATATTAAGGCAGAGTCTTCAAACCTGAAAAGTGCAGGTGCTCGAGCACTGGAAAAGAAAGGACTCGTTTCTCCCTCACCTGCTGTCATCAACCCAGACCAGGATGCCTTTTGGGATAATCTACCTGAGGCTGTGCCTGCCTTAGGCTCCTGCCACCAAAATGGTTTCAGGAGAGAGAAGTGAGGCAAAAGCCTCTCCCATAGCCATAAGGAGCAACATTTTTAATCTTTACCTACGACAGATCTTGATTTGGTGGTGAACAAAGAACTTCGTCGCCCCAGCACAATGCCAGCTGCATCAGTACCCCAAGTGTTTACTAGCACAGCATACTGATACACCTGCTGCAGCAAGACGTTCTCTGGAGATGTGCCTCAATACAACCACTGTAAAGCTGCTCCGTTATTCATACAAGAGTTTGCAAACCGAGAGTACAAACTGGACCGTGACTGCCAAAAGACTGAGAACTGTGCCTGCTGCAGGCTCCTTCAGTTTTCAGTCAGCTTTGTGCCCATCTTTTGAAAGAGAGAGGCCAGCACTGGATGCAATATCCCAGCACTGCTCTTGCCAGCTGCTTTTACAGAAGAGGAATCGTCTCCTGACATTTCTGTTTAATATGCACACAGCTGTTTTGACATTCTTCAGCACTGAGACACTCGGTCATCAGACGCTGCTTGTCCAATGATTCAAATCCTTTTCAGGATGGAATCTCTTCACTCTTCCTTCCTGGACATACCATGGGCTTGCATTTTCTTTATTTGCCATTCTATCAGCGAGCTCTAGCTGTATCTTATTTTATTTCCAAGTACTCAGTTAATATAATCACGTTAGTTAAAATGCCTTACACACGCTTTAGGTGCCATATACTCTTACAGGTTACAGTTGTCAAGTAGGATGAGGTTTTAGAGAACCTAAATGTTAAGGTTTGGGGCAGGGTACATCTCTGAAAATCAACAGAAGATACAGCCTTAAACCCTACAATTGCTTTGGGTGCAGTTTAGACAATTTATGCGGCCACCATGATTCAACACAGCAGTCCTCTTCTCCTCTTGCCCTTGTGCCAGCATCCGCGTTTATAAGACTGTGTCACAAACCAATCAGACTGAAAGACAGCCTACCACATGGAAACAGCTGCCACACGAGGAAGAAGTGACAGAGAGCAGCCAAGAAGGCCTGGGACCGCTTCTAGCAACAGTGGCAGATCAAGCTACTTGGTGAAACTGTCACAGTGAGCTGTCCCTGCGGGTCACTGGTGACCTCCCACCAGCGACACCCTCCCCACGTGGGCTCTGGTGAGGAGCCAGCTGTGCCGATGCTGTGTTTCTTGGTTAGTTTATGGATCAGTGCCCCGGGCTGGGGCAGCCAGCAGGGCTGTAAGTCAATAAAGCCGTGGCGTAGCCAGGCTGTGGTCAGTCAGGCGCAGGGTGGCCAAGCCGTGTTCACCCAGCTGGGCTTCAGTTCAGCCCCTCGAGCTGTCCGGTAGCAGGGCGGCTGGGCTGCAGGGCTTCCTGGCAGCCAGTGCTCATCACCCCCGTCCCCAGCCCAGGCCGCGTCGCCGCTGTCACTCGTGTGCCACGCGCTCCAGTGCCACGTAGAAGCTGTCCTTGTCGTCCAGGCAGTGCCAGCCGATGGGCCCCGCCTCGCAGTCGGCGCACACCAGGAACTTGACGTTGCCCACGTCGCGGGTAAAGCCCACGTTCTCAAAGGAGAACATGTCGCGCACCAGCCAGTGCTCCTGCACCACATCCCCGCCGCTCACTGCTGCCGCCACCGCCTTCTTCCTCATGGCGGGCAGGAGGAGCTGGGGGGAACACGGCATCACCGCCCTGCCTGCGGGGACACCACCGATTCTCTGCCCCCCGCCTCCCCCCACCTCTCTGCCCCCCTATTCCCCCTTCCTACCTCCCTCTGCCTCCCACCTCTCCTTCTGCATCCCCTACTTCTCTGCCCTCCATCTCTGTCCCCCCACCTCTCTGCCTCCCCCCAACCTCTCTGCCCCCCATTCCCCTTCTCTGTCCCTCCCCTCTCCCTCTGCCCCCCCATATCCCCCCTCTGCCCCCCAAGCCTCTTTCTGCCTCCCTCCACCTCGCTGCCCCCCATTCCTCCTCTCTGCCCCCCACATTCCCTCTGTGCCCCCCAACCTCCCTCAGCCACCCCCCGCTCCCTTTTCCCCCTTTTGCTCCCCCTTCCCCCTCTCTTCCTGTACTCCCCCACCTCTCTGCCCCATTCCCCCTCTGCCCCCCAAGCCTCTTTCTGCCTCCCCCCACCTCACTGCCCCCCTGTCCCTCCTCTCTGCCCCCTCCCCTCTCCCTGTGCCCCCTCCCCATCCCCTCACCTCCCGCCGAGCGAAGGTGGCGGCGCCGGGCAGCAGCACCCTGGAGCCGCAGCGCTGGCACAGCACCGCCTTCAGGTTCCGGCCCTGCGGGCACACCAGCTCGGCCGAGCCCGGCGCGGCGGGAGGAGAAGGAGAAGAAGGGGCAGGAGGGGAAGGAGCGGCAGGGGCAGCGGCAGAAGGGGACGGAGGCGCCGCCGCCGCCGCCGGCTCCATCCCGGCGCAGGCCGCCGCCATGGCCGCGCAGGCGCGCTGAGGCCGCCACCGCCCTGAGGAGCGGAGCTGGGCAGTGACGTGAGGCAGCGCCGTGCGCATGCGCTGTGCGGGAGCGGCGCTGAGGGGCTCCCCCTCATGTCGGCCCCCCCTCCCCTCAGGTCATCCCCCCCCCCCCCATCAGGTCACCTCCCCTCAGATCATCGCCCCCCGGATCTCCCCCCCACACATCACCTCAGATCACCCCCCTCAGATCACCCCCCCACATCACCCCTCTCACATCACTCCCCCCCCCCCCGAAGATCCCCCCCCTCAGCCCGTGTGGCCGCACCCAGAATCACAGAATCATCTAGGTTGGAAGAGACCTCCAAGATCACCGAGTCCAACCTCTGACCTAACACTAACAAGTCCTCCACTAAACCATATCACTGAGCTCTAAGTCTCAACGTCTTTTAAAGACCTCCAGGGATGGTGACTCAACCACTTCCCTGGGCAGCCCGTTCCAATGCCTAACAACCCTTACGGTAAAGAAGTTCTTCCTAATATCCAACCTAAATCTCCCCTGGCGCAACTTTAGCCCATTCCCCCTTGTCCTGTCACCAGGCACGTGGGAGAACAGACCAACCCCCACCTTGCTACAGCCTCCTTTAAGGTACCCGTAGAGTGCGATAAGGTCTCCCCTGAGCCTCCTCTTCTCCAGGCTGAACAATCCCAGCTCCCTCAGCCGCTCCTCGTAAGACTTGTTCTCCAGACCCCTCACCAGCTTTATTGCCCTTCTCTGGACTCTCTTAAGCACCTTGATGTCCACCCGGGGCGCTGTGCCCAGTGCTGGGCTCCCCAGGACACGAGGGACACGGAGCGAGTCCTGAGGAGCGTGCTGAGGTGACCGGGGCCAGGGGCACCCCGGTACAGGCCGAGAGAGCTGGGGCTGCTCAGCCTGGAGGAGAGAAGGCTGAGGGGAGACCCATCCGTGTGTATAAATGTCTGAGGGCAGGGTGTTGGCAGGATGGAGCCAGTCTCTGCGGTTGTGCCCAGCGACAGGACGAGAGCCAGCGGGCACAAACTGAAGCCCAGGAGGTTCCGGCTCAATATGAGGGGCACCTCTGTGCTGTGAGGTGACAGCACTGGGACAGGATGCCCAGAGGCTGTGGGGTCTCCTTCCCTGGAGATATCCAAAACCTGCCTGGCTGCCATCCTGCGCAGCGTGCTCGGGGTGACCCTGCTGGGCAAGGGGCTGGACCAGGTGATCCCCAGACCCCTTCCCACCTCGGCCATTCTGTGACTCTGTGAGGTGGACGGAGACGTTCCTACGTGAAGTGGGGCAGTTTCATAAGCTGGCAGCGACCAGTTGGCAGCCAAAATCTGTTTGTTTGCTGGCCAGCTGGGCCCTGCAGGGACAGGCAGGGCCTGACTTGTGGTGTCTGGGAAGGACGGAGGGCAGGTGGTTCCTGCGGGGCTGCCGCGGGTGTTTGCTTTGACCCCATTTCTGAGAGCCTGGGCTGAGCTCGCTCCAGGACAATGCAGCTCATGGAGGCACAGAGGGAACTGATCCAGTGGGGAAAGAGGGGGGAAGAGCGCACTGGAAGGGGCAAGGTGCTGACATTCAGAGCACAATGGTTTCCAGGACAAGAAGCTGGAGTTCGTTCAGCCTGACCCTGACCAGACAGCAGGAGGCTGTGCCAGGGACTCCAGGCAGCTGTGCAGGAGGAGCCCAGGTCCTGAGGCCCAAGTGACTTCAGCTCACCCGTTACCGAGTGTGAGGCCCTGTGGGTTTGTGCTGATCTCAGGACCAGCTGGGGGCCCGCTGTTAGCACTGCTGGAAAAAGGGAAGTGGCCCAGTTGATTGGAGCCACTGCTTTGTCCGGGGTACAACACAGAAGAGCCCCGGTTCCAGCTTTTTCCTGACTGTATCATAAACATGCACCATTCTCTTGCTGCCTCCTGAATGGCTGCGCCTGAGAACTTTCAGGAGGAGCCAGAAAGGGAACAGATGTTCAAGGTACTAAATAGGACACAGGATTTCATCAGAAATCCAGCTGATGAAAGGCTCCAGCTTGGGCAGTCCCAGAGCCTTGGCTGCTGCATTATTGACTGCAGCTCTACTCTCTGCCAGGAGCTGGAAAGTGAGCGTCGCTGTTTGACACAAACCCATCATACTGTGGATCCTGTGGGTATTTGTGAGGCTGAGCATGGGCATCGGAGCTCCTGAGCCATCTCTGGGCTTGCAGGGCTGAGAGGAGGGCGGAGGCAATAAAGGTGGCGTGAAGCTCACCAACACCTGCTGTAAGCAGCCCCAAGGCACCCACTACTCAAAAGCAAGTCCTGCAAACCACCTGCAGAAAGATTTGCAGTTGGAGCAGACAGCTTTGCTGTCACTGGTCTGCAAGGATCAAACCCAGCTCCTTTCCAAGCAGATTTTGATCTGTTCCGTTTTTCCTTCAGTGACAGCCTGTGAGTTTTCTCACCTCCAGCTATGCCCAGATGCAGACCATTTTGCACATTTATATTGTTCATTACCTACTTGGAAACATCAATTCCTCTTCAAACCCTTCGGTACATCCTGTTCCAGAAAGGCAGTGATGGGGTCTGCTGGCCACTGTGAGTAAGGCCACGTCCTGCCGTGACTGAGGTCGGAGGCTGGCAGTTTGGTCTGCTGAGCTTCAGCAGAACCGCTCACTGAGCACGCTTGCTAGCACTGGTCTCTTCTGGAGCTGAATCCCCCCAAAAGGCATTTGCAGGAAAGCAAGACTGTCTGGGGAAGGAAAACAGCTCCAGACAGCTCCAGACGCAATACTGGAGCCACGCGGTAGCCTGGAAAATCCCCTCTATGTGCCTCTCTGCCAGGAGCAGAGGTGAATGGGATGCAGACCCTGATCTTGTAAAATCAGGGAGTACTTCCTTGTCCATACTCCACTCTCACAAGTGGGAACTTTAATCTTTTTGGTTCCTTGTGTATTTCCAGCTGCCAAAAGAGTTACAGGGAAATTTAGCCCAAGGCAGGTCAGCCAGGAGGAGCTATTTAAAAATCTCAAATAACAGGTGAGGTGTTGGGTTGGGGACCAGAACATTCAGAGCCATCAAAGGCTGCTGGGGCAGGACACAGCAGTTTGTCTTAAAATCAACAGAAGGTTTGTAGAGAGAAACCAGGAGAGCAGTTTGCAGCTACGCCATTGACAGCTGAATTAATACTGCGCTCCATTCATCCCACTCTTCCATGGTGGACAAAGGAGCAGTTATTTTTCGCAACTGCAGACTCTGTTACAACAGTATTATCACAGGGTGTTTTCCACATCTCTGCTGCCACTCTTCGCAAGCACCTCTTGCAACAAATTAATTCTCAGTTAGCAAGTCCTCCCAGGCCCCACTGGCTTTTGCACTGCGGATCCCAAGGGGATGGAGCTCTTGCTCTTTAATGCCACTCAGAGACCTAAGCAGCAGGGGCAGAAGCACGGCTGAAGGTGGCTGCCTGGTCTAACCAGAGTTTTATACAAATCCTCAATGTGGGGATCAGGCAAATGTCTTGAGGGTAGAGAACAGAAGCTAAGCTCCCACTGGCTCAGGAAATATTTTATTCTTTCTGTTTTCATTAAAAAATAAACATAGGAAACAAAACCACAGAACACTTGTGTAATAGAAACAAACGCAGAAGGTCAGAGCGTTGGCTGAAAGTGCATAATTAAGTCATGCTACCACATCCCTGATCCCACCCTGTCCCCTAAGCAAGGAGTCAGCAGTAAGCTCAACGAGCAGCACTACACAGAGCCCAGGCACTGCAGGGGCCAAGCTGACGGCAGAGGAGAGCCCGCGCTGCCAGAAACACAGCAAGGCAGGAGACATGCTGGGGAGAGTGCTCCAGGGAGCCAGTGGTGAAACGCTCACCTGGGGCTCGTGGGGCAGGCAAAGGACAGCTGGTGTAAGAGGATGCGGAGTTAGGAGGCAGGGGAGAGCTGAGAACACAGGGGCAAAACGGAATCCTGGATGTCACTCCAAACCGTGCCTGGAAGCAGAAAAATCCTGGATAAAAGGAAAATCAACACAATGAATTCGACTACAAGGCTGACGTGGGTGCGCTGGACAGACACCTGTCCAGGGAAGAACCCCAGTCGCTCGCCAGCAAGGTCGACGTAGACAGTAGCAATTGCGTCCCTACACTCAGGGCCTCAGCCTCCGCAAGGTGACCTCCCTGCAGGGGTAGGAGCAAAGGCACTGCCTTTCACAGCCAGGCTCCTGCTGCCAGAAAACGCAGCTTTGTGCAGCTGGACGTGTCAAGCTTTTCAAGGGAAACGTGATGTGTGATGTGGGGCTCGGTGAGCCCCTCGCTTGGAGCACAAATGCTGCAGATCTGCCTCTACGCTAGGCAATGAGTTTCTCCCCCCTGCCCTTTGCCCCCAGCAGCCTCAGGCTTTTGGGTCTCAGTAGTTGACAGCTTTAATCTGCGACTCCTTGTGTGCAGACCTGGGAGGAACCTGCGGATGCAGCTCCAGTGCAGGACCCCCTTACACATGCTCACTCAATTTGGCTCTGCACAGATACGTGCTTGAGGAGCAAATTAAAAACATTCAGTATGTACAAGATGATTTGAAGCTGGAACATAAGAGCAGCTGGATTCCACCTGCACGCATCCACGTGGCTGAGAGCAACCAGAGGACCCGCACGGTCCTGCAGTGGCCGAAGAGACCCCCAGTTGTATGCAGATGTCCTTGGATGCATTCACCACGCCGGCTGATGCCAATGCTGGGGGCACCCCGGCTCTGCTGATAGAATTAGCCACAGGAACAGCAGAGAATGCAGCTTCTCCTGACCCACTTCACCACCTTTCTCCAGCTTCACGCAGAGCCCCCGATTTCAAATGACTGCTGAGATAACACGTTTATGCACATGCTCTAGTCAAAGCAGCACAGAAAGCTGCTGTTCTGGTGCCTACTTCCACAGCATCCACACCTCTCAAAAACAGTCACTGCAAATCACTTGGGACTCTTCTTCCAGCAGAGACTTTTTAGGATGTTCTTCTTTGTAAGCTCCCTCCACATCACTTCTCCCGAAGGACACAGACTCCAGCATCACACCGCTGCATCCCCAGGGAGGTCACCACTTCCCAGTTGTCGATGATGGGATCATAGCACTCAATGCTGCTCAGCAGGGAGTTGCCATCGTACCTGCAAGGACAGAAAGTTACAGGTGAGGGATGCTGCTGCAGGAAGAGGTTGAGGTGTTCACAGTCCTTTCTAGGAGGCTGGACAGTTACATACGGCAGGGACAGCCTGAAACAAAACCATTATATTAGGTTCTCTTTTGCTATCTGCTGCCACTCTCCTGCCTGTCTTGGCCCTGAACCATCACACTGCCTATGTGGGCTGGGAGAGGCCACCTGAAATTGTGGCAGCAGGTCGCGTCACCTCAAGTCACTCGCACCTCTTCCAGCAAGCAGAGCGTCTTCCTCTCCAGCCCAGGGCTGTCTCTTACCCAGCGATTGCATACAGCCTTCCCCGCAGCACGGTGGCCCCGACATAGCAGCGGGGAGTTGTCATGCTTGTTACGGTTGTCCAGGAATCAGTGCGAATATTATAGGCTTCCACGGAAGAGAGATGTGCTGTCCCATCGAACCCACCAACTACATAAATATGGTCATTCAGCAGAGCCACTCCAGCCCCTGGGGAGAGAGAGGAGGATGGAACAGTTACAGTCACGAGTGACACTGTCGGCACGGTGCCCAGGGCTTGCTGTCAACAAGGCTGAACTAGGTCAGTTCTTCCTCTTCAGAGGGTATCTTCTTATGCGTGTATCTATCAATAAATATATATTTATTTATTTATGTATAAATACAAAAGAGAATAAATATCTAATGTATCACTGAAGAGCTGCCATCGCCCAGTATTTTTTGTTGTCTCCAAAATGATACACGGAAACCTCTACCTACCCACTGCTGCTGAATCTCCAGCGTAAGGGGGACTGAGCAGCACTGCAGCCAGGGCAGCAGGAGCCAGGTGAGACGTCCACCCTGGCTGAAGGACACCCCGAGCCCTGCGCAGGCTGGCACAAGCCATGTGGGCAGCTGGCTGGAACTCTGCTGTGGGGGGTCACCACAAAGCTGGGTTTCTCTGCTGTTCCTGGCTCCCTGGTGTCACCCAGCCCCTGGCTGCAGCCAGGACAATGCCACCGCTCCATGTGACGCTGGAAGAGGGATTTCTTTCACACTGCTTCTCTGGGAGGCAGGGAAATGAAAACTGGTGTCTGCTGCACAGTCACAGAGGCTCGAGTGGCTGAAGCACGTCAGAGCTGCTGTTCTCACCTGCCCCAGTAAAAGCGACCAGTGATACAGCTGACCTGACTTGGGATTTGTGACAACAGCAGCAGATTTGCCCTGCCAGCCTCAGCTCGCAGACTGCAGCCCCTCTCAGATAGGAGCACCAAAGAACACAAGGTAAGTCAGATAACCGTGTGCTCCATGGCCTTGTGTGCTCTCGCCAACAGCTGCTGCTGTTCTGAGCTGCATCTCCAGAGCTGAGTAAACCCTGTCAGGATGTTACCAGCAACATGTAGCTATTGCACTGACAAGTATCCCTAAGGAAACGTGCCAGCTACCCTACAGCTCCTGGGAACTGGTCTGTTTCTTCTACAAACAAGGTGTAAGAGACTTTCTGTTCCACCACACGCAACCTCCCTCTCACCATCTGTCCTTGCTGAGAGCACCAATTCAGCTGGGAAGGGGCAGACTGCCCCCAGGGGTTCTCTGAGAGCTTCACTGGGGGAAACTTTAGCTGAGAAGGGACCAGACCAAGGTTTAGCCAGGGAAGTCAGGTCTAGCAGTGCAACACAGCCAAGGTTTCTGAGGGGTATCCATCTCTTAGGACCTGTTCATCTCCAGAATACGTCCTAAGAGATGAGGAGAAACAAGGGGAGACAATTCTCTGTAAATAAAGGCAAGACTACTTTTAGTCCTGTCTCCCTTGGAACTCAAAGACCTGCACTCAGACAGATCTAGGAAAGTGTCAAAACCCTGAAGCAAAGGAGGTCCTACAGGGTCCAAGGTCGCCAGGATGGATGGACTGGAACTGGTACCAGGGTGGAAGTTGTAAGTGCAACCGGTATCTAAGCTACTAGAAGGGGCGTTAGTACCACAGAGTGACAGAAAAAAAAACCTGTGCCCAACAGCGTTTTGGGGCACATCCCTGCTTCAGATCGCTGTGCTCCCAGTCACGGCACTGAGGAAGGAATGTGGCTGGTATGAAGAGCCTCACAGTGTTCCTGCTTGCTTGTGGCACTGAAGTAGTCTGCTCTGTGGGCTGAGGCACTGCTATCAAAAGCCTCCAAGTCTTGTGGGAAACTGGCATGGACCTGGGAAAAGACTTCTTATAAATGGCCTTCCCTTTGAACTCTTTGCTTTTGGTTTTGCCAGAAGACATCTTCTGTGGTGCACACAACAGACCGCTTGGAAAAAGGCATCCCATTCTTACGCTTTCTGGAGATCCGTGAATAGGTCTTGCATGTTTCCTCTGATGTAGGAAAAGCCATAGATTTATCACGCATTGGTATGTGGGATCTTCCCGGGTGTGGAAAGCAACCAACTTCTAAATGAAATCCATTCTTGGCATATGGGAAATACTTTCCAACCCAAACTTAACAGGAATGGCTCTGTCACAGGAGTAAATATTTAAAGCCTGGGGTTTTGGTGAATGCACTGCAGGCACAAGAAAGCCTGAATGTTTTTAGAACAGAGAACAGTTTTAATTGAGTAACCAGCTCTTGTCTCTAAACAAGAATACTACAGCAGAGAACAAAGAGAAACAAGGCTGCCTAGGCTAATTGTAAAGGACATTTATTGGAATTATTAGAGAAAAAGCAACTTCAAAAGTGTTTTGAAAGACTGCCTGTAAGCAGAACTACTCCATCAAGAACCACAAAGCTGTGGAGCACCGAGCTTCCTGCCCTGCCACGTGCAGCTCAGCAAGGCCACAGCTGCTCTCGAGCACTGCCATGAGGTTTGGGGCAGGCCTGAGGCGCAGTGCAGTGGCCTGGGGCCAGCACTGGAGCACACAGGGAGAAGAGAGCTGCACTTCTCCTTTGAGAAATGAGTAACAGCTGAGACAGTAAATCACTCCAAAATGAGGCTTTAAACTTTATTTTTCTCCTAGCTGCCAAACTTAAAGCTCAGAGAGGACTCCAAGCAGGATGGAGAAACTGCAAGTTGGTGGGGATAACTGAAGTGTGGCTGCACGATGTTTCAAGTCATCATTAGCTGAGCAGTTTAACACTGCCCGAGTAGCACTGGCCTCTGCCCTCCCGCTGCCCCAGGAGCTGAGGCCCAGCACTTCACAAAGTGCAGGGCAGGTGAAAGAGGGCTTGCTGAGCACCCCTGCCTTTACAGTGCCCTGTGCGGTTGACGAACACTGACTTAGCAAACTGTCCCATTATCTTACACAGAATTGTTACATCGCTTGTTCCTTTGCCAGCTTTTCTCCAAGCCATGCACTGTTCCTAGTTAGGGCAGTCACACAAGACTTCCTCTCCCTGCAACCTATAAAACCACAGGCACATTCCTTTATTCACATCTTAGCATGGGATGCAGACATCAGGCATGTGAGAACCAATCCTTCTGTTGGGGAGCTAAGCCAGCACGTCCTAAAACAGTCCCTGCTCAAAGCCAATCCACCCACTGACACCAGCCAACATCCTGAAGAGCAGCAGAACAAGTCAGCAGTGACGGCTTCCTCAGCGCAGCACAACACATTGTAACCTCAAGGCTCTGTGGGCTCTTACCTGAGCGCTTAGTGGCCATTGGTGTGACATTTGTCCAGTGTCCAGTGTGGGGATCGTACCTCTCTACGGAATTCAGAATGTTCAGCCCATCATAGCCACCTGAAACAGAAGAGAGGAGCAAACCATGGGTCTGAGTTCTGGAAAATGTTTTCTGTGTAGGGAGCAGTAATATGCCTGGTTCACCCTTGGCATGGCACTGCCCTGCGACCAGCACAACTCCCAACACGCTGGGGCAGGCAGAACACAGAGGATCCCTGCAGCTTGTAGTGCCAGACCTGAGCCAGCTTGGAGCAAGCTCTGCCCTGCACCGCACGGGGCACCGCTGGTGGAGTATTGCCCCTCCAAACCACTACAGCCAGCTTAGTGCTGCACTGCAGAGCCACCTCCAAGCCCGATGCCAACATTCCCGCTGTCCCACTGAAGCAGATGTACAGCTTCCAGACCTGGTGCTGGCTCAGGGTCTGTGTGCTGCTGCCTGCAGCCTCCAGCTCACACTAGGAGGCCACGCAGACATACGCTGGGATGCCTTGAAGATGAAAGCATGAAAGGCTGGAAGAGCAGGTTCACAAGACAATACCAAAAAATTGTGTTGTGCTGCTTCAGCAAAGGAGCAATGTGCTGGCATCTGCCTTGGGGGACAGCATGGGGATGAGGAATTTGGGAGAGAGAAGTGAAACCCATAAACCAGTGTCTGATAATCAAGACTCCCCAAGAACAACAGGACTGCAACTGGTGAGGGCAGAAAACAGTGCTGGGCCTGCCTTTTTTGGTGCCTTGAAAGAGGCATCATGTCCAGAACAAGCTTATTAATGTCTTTAGAATGATTTGGGTATCTGAAACTCAGGGCTCTCTGAAAATGAAACAAGTGCTGCAGAAAGGAGCTAGAACACATACAGCCTAAGATACATTTCCAGAGTGCTACAGCCAGCATTGCTTCGTGTGGAGCAGATGACCTGTAGCTACCTGCTTCATCTCTAGGGCGTTTCAGCCACTGCCCTGGCCCTGCAAACCTCAGCTGCCACTGCTCACCCCCACGCTTCAGCGGTCCCTCAAATGTAGGCTGACTGTGACCAATTTGCTTCTAACAGCATTTAGTGTCGCTGTGTGGCAGATCCAGCCTTAGCTCTGGTGATGGCAGTGGTGAGAACAGGCTGCGCCAGCTGACAGCACCGTGCAGTGCTCAGTTTGGTGAAATTAAACCTTCTGGGTGTCTCTTCTAACCTGGACGTGACATAACTGGTGCAGAAAGGATCCGCACTGCCATTTTTGCTAAAAGCACATATTTGCTGAATGCCTTGAGGTCCTCAGGTACCTACCGAGGCAATAGATAACTCCATTAGCTACGACAAGCCCCGCTCCTTCCCGTGCTGTCTGCATGTCTCCCAGCATACTCCACTGATCGATGTTGGGGTCGTATCGTTCCATGCTGGTGTGACGTCGGCTTCCGTCGAACCCACCGGAAACGTAGATCATGTCTGCAACGTTAGAGAGAGGCTGGACTCACCGCATCGAGGATCAAACACGCACATGGAGCAAGAAGGCCCTCACAGATGGAGCAAACCTACAACGCGGACTGCAAAATGCAGGAACAACTACAGAGCTTGGCACATTCAGAGCCAAGACAAACGCAGCCTCCTCACCCTGGCTCGCTGCATTAGCCTGCTCACAGACCCAACAAACCAAACAAACACAAAACCCATCTGGCCCTTAAATCTGCTTCTTGGTGATGGATTAAAGAAAACATACATGCCCCAGCTATTTTTTTTTTCATCCTGCAGAACATACAGAAAAAGTGCCATGCCCAAACCCTGCCACCATTAACACCAGCTCGGCACCGCCCCAGAGTACATGATTATAGGGTAGCAAACACATGGGTAGCAAACAGAGAGGATCCAAAAGACATCAAGACCAGCTCCTTATGCTGGAGAACCTAATGCACACGATGCTTCACAAATCTGTCAAGTGTCATCTTCAAACCAGCCACTTTTTTTTACAGAAGTTTCATCAGAACAGATACAGTAAGAATTTGAAATGTAAGGCATGTTATTCAACCAATGTTATTAAGAAGATAACCACTACTTTAATAGCTATAAAACTTCCTCTCATTTCCACACAAATTCTTTATGGCCTGTTTATAACCACTCGCTCTTATTCAATTCTTATATAGCACATTTTCTACTTATGCCAAGTAATACATAGAGAGAATATATGTATATTATAGAGAAATAATATATGAGTATGTCCTGTGTAAACAGGCTGAAGTGTTCTGGTTTGCTCCATAAGGTAGTTTCTTTCTTCCAGGTATGTCCTAAGAATCCCTCTCTGCACGTGCTCCACTTTCAGCCTCTCTCCAGTGATGGATTGTTATTGCTGTACTCTGTGTCCTGTGCTCAGCACTACACGACACTGTCACCACCCCGAGAGCTTTCCACTCCATAACCCTTCCTTGAGCTGCCATCCCTCAACGCACAGACACATGCCTGAAGAATGGAGACAGAACTCCTCTCGGGATACGTGCACAAGAAGTTTTCCATTTCTCCATCCAAATGAAACGCCAGACTTTCAGACTCTCAGAGCCACCGGCTCTGCGTGTGCCAGCTCAGGGCATTTCAGGACGACCAGAGGACAGGAATGACAGAGAACTGCCCTGCCAGTGCAGCGACCTGGACGTACCTCCCAGGGTCGTGGCTCCTGCTAGGCCTCGCCGCACGTTCATCGGAGCTACAGAGTACCAGATACCATCCTCATCTGATGTGTAATCCAAGCACTCCACAGAGCTGAGGCGCGAGCGGCCGTCATACCCCCCAATCACATAGATCCGATCGTGCAGGGACACCGTAGCAACGTAGCGCCTCTTACGGGTAATGCTCTAAAAGGGCAAAGACAATAAAGGGTCAAGGAGAGGAAATAACACCGACATACGAAGAACAACTGCGGTTCTTCCATCCTGTCTCACTGCTCTTTTGGAAAATGGCCAAAGAGACAAATGGCACTATGGATTTCAAGGATACAGCCCTGGTTAAAATGCATAAATTGCATCTGACTTCCTCCGCTTCTACTCTTGCTGCCCAGGTCTCTTTGTGCTAAAATATTTTGCATTAAAATGTCAACTTATCCTTTGTCTCTACTGAATCTTTGATGCATCTTGGAGGTTTGCGTTCCTCCCACTGGCTCCCTGCCGAGACTGTCAAGGGGAAAATGTGGAGACTGTGATCTGATGGAAATATCCAAAGCTTTTGGCCTCCAAAAAAGAACAGAATTTTGGAGAAGGTGATGTAAGTTCTTCCGTGATTACAGATACTAAAGTAGAGGCAGTTCTCCACCATTTCACACTGATACAGCCAATTTTAAATTTTGGTAGAAATAGTCCCCAATGCAGAAGCTCTGTCTTCCTAAATATATCCTCCTTTGCTCAGAAACAATGCAAGCAAGATCATGCAGCCTGCCTGAAAGCAGGACTGATTATACTACTCCTATTGACATTTCAATTATCATCACTAAACTTCAGAGCTTAACACCCCCCTAAGATCAAAAATGCCTCTCATAAGTTCTCACTCCCACAACAAAGATGTGGGTCTCTGAAGGCTCATCTCATTAGAAATATGACAGCAAGCTCTCATAAAAAGCTTACTTAGTAAATCTTCAAATGTGAAGCAGTTTTAGCATTCACTGTGTAAACCTCAGCAACCCTAATGAATTTCTGTCATAAAATCTAAGCAGAATGCAGAGGAACCCGAAGAGGAATTTTATTTAGAGGGTGGTATATGGTCCAATGGTGAGTGTTTGATGACAGCAATCTGTAGAGCCCAATGATAGTCAAAACTGGTCCCTTACGGGCAAGAAACTCCACTCCTGAGTCTTCGGGTCATATTTCTCCACAACATCAATAGGTGACTGCTGGCTGCCAAAGCCGCCGATCACAAGCAGGACTTCATTAGCTCCTAGAGCAAAGAGGGAGAGCAAAGTCCGGTCAGTCCCTTCACAACCAAAGGGTCACCTCAACGCAATCATCCGAGTAAATGCTGAGCCTTCCTTGGTGCAAGAAGCAGCCTCTAAATCACCGTTTTTTTTTTTTATCACTGTTCTGAAGCAGGCACCTAATGCAGGTAACAGTCACCTGGGTCCCCTCTCGTGTCAGTGGGTAGGAAGAGAGAAACCCTTCCAGGGTGCACGGCCATAAGACTAACCTGGGTGCTAGAAGCTGTCCACTGGTGGGCAGTTCCTCCCCATGTTAGATGGACTCTGAGAACACAAGTTGGCTTGTTTATGTCTTCTTTTGTATTCTCTCCCATGTTTATTTTGTAAACTTCTTACTCCCAAGAAAGCTGAAGGAGGATGGCTGCTTGCCTCCACCCTCCTCACAAAGAATGGCATTCTCTCCTCATTTACAAGCGACATCCAGACCAGATGGCACCTTTTTTTTCACCATTTCTACAAGAAGTAAAAGTTAGGCTCACTGAAGCCTGAAAAAATAATGCAATATTTTCCCAAGAATTCTCTCTTACATCTTACTGTATTTTATTTCAAAGTTGCCTTCCCTTTACTTCCTGTTCTCTCAAAGGGTCCCTGATTTTTTCTTATTTTCTCCTTGACAGAAAAATAAGACTTGTGATCTGGAGAGTTCTAATTTCTAATTTAATTCTGATTTCCCTTATAACAATTGCCTTGAAGGCAGGGTTTCTATCATAGTTTTAGAAATAGATGAGCATCCCTGCATCTGTTGGACCATTTCTGTAATAGGGAATTTTATTAGAGTTCAGAGCTATCCAGCTTTTCGCTGCAGAAAGGCTGAACATCGAGCAACAAAGACTTAGCAAGACCTTGACCATCCCAAAGCAAAACAATTGCCACTTCAGATGAAGGAAAATAACAAAATGTAACTGGGAAGGATTCAGAAAAAAGCTCTGAAGACAAATTGGAACTTAGAAAGTTTCCTGTGCATTATGACAGTTAATAGCACAATCAGTTCAGTTTATCCAACAGAAAGTTAATAGGCAACCTGATGACTATTTATAAATGACAGATGATGAGAGCACTCCTGACAGCAGATGGTATTGAATCGGTTTAAAAAAAAAAAAGTTGGAGTGAATCTGAAGATGAACCTTTGAAACAAGGTGCAAACTCTTTGCCAATATAAGTAATGAAAGAATTCTGTGACGTTTCCTTTATCAGCTCAAGTGTTCCAACCAAGAACAAAATTCAATGCCCCTTTCTAAAACAGCAGGCAAAGCTGAAATGAATGTCATTGAAATTGATGGAGGATGTTCCCGGAAAAAAAGAAGACATGCTGTGGCCTGGACTATGCTGGAGGTCAAACCACATCATAACAATAATGCCTTCAGGCCAAAAACCTAATCAATCTCTCTCTGAAAAAACTAATTTGCCCTCCTCCTTTAGTATTTAATCTGTTTTCCATCCCCTAAAACAGCGTTAATACCAAGAAATGGCCACAAAGCTTTTTCTCAGGGTCCCTCTCCACAAGCAGCAGCACTGGAGAGCACCCAGGGAGGGCTGCGTGAGGGAAGAGGTGTCAGCGCTGGCACCAAGGGCAGTGCTCTGCGAGTTCAGCTGGGGTAAAGGCAGTCCAGAGTGAGCCTAGAGACATGAGGAAGGGAGTCAGGTGAGGAAGGGCCATTGTTAGGAAGAAGCCAGAAAATACTTTTTCTTCTCCTGGGGGTAATTCCTACTGTTTGTGTTACTCCCAAGTGCTTCCAGCCTTAAGCCAAGCACTTCTCCCAAACGACTCAGCGACAGTGCTTGGTAGGAGGCACTGGCACTGAAATAGCAGCTGAAATCAACTTTTTTTTTTTTTTTTTTTTGTCCTAAGAGGTTAAGTTGAAAATGAGGTTAAGAAAAATGTACCTCTGAAAGGAATGAGGCACCTCTCTGTCTTCCTCCTTGTGCCTTCCCCCCTCAGATTCCCTGTTGAAAGCTAACCTTCACTCTAATACAGTTGTTTCTTTTTATCTCTGACACTGATAACTGCCTTTTTAGATAGGAAGAAACTCTTCCCATACTTCTTGGACAGCTGCGTTCTGAGACAAACGTGTCTGGAAGCACCAACAATTCAGGAAACCGTTTCTGTGGTTACAGCAGAGGCCTTGGATTAAAGGCCAACTAGTCCCTGCACTGCCGCTAAGTAACTGTGCTATGAAAACATACTTTTGTCCCGTGCTCGCCTTTCTTTACCACTGGGGACTGTGTATCAAGAAGTTACTGCTGCAAAGCTCTTCTGCACAATTACAAGGCGCTGTACAGCACCTGTAGCACAATACCTGCCAATTCCCCAGACCTCCTCGGTGACCTTCCCCTTGCTGCTCACCTAGACGTGCTCTTGTCCTGGGTCCCTGCATCTGACTCCGGAGCTCAGGCCGAAGATGAAATTTCTTAGCTTCATCGACGAGGTCTCTGCACTGCAGACTGCATCGTATAAAAGGCTGAGGAAAAACATGAGTCACTGGTACACGTGAGGTATTTTAAGATCCCTACTGAGAACTGTCCTGAAGCCAGCTCTGGTCAATTCAGACAGCATTAAAATGACCTGTGGGCAGGCTGCTGCTAGTAGTGTCATGGTGCAAATGCTGCATGCAAGGAAAGGCAAAGACAACGCAAAACTAGACTGCAGCTGGAAAGGTATGGCTCGTTTCTCATGCAAAGTCTGGCACTGCAGGTTCCATGGCAAAAATACTTACATTGGAAAACTAAGGGAAATCCACTTCTGCTACATGTAAGCCAGCAGAAATACATTTGTGAAGGGGGACTGGCAGGGGCTGAAATCAGTTTGGCTGGATCTGCCCCACATCATCAACTCAACATGCACCTGCCATTGAAGACGAAACAAGGAGCAAAGCACAAACTAAGCAGTTTTGCTGGGTCTGTTAGCTCGATCCCTATACACATGGGACACTGAGCTACAAAGCGACTACAGAAGCAGATAAGGTCTCCTTCAAAAGAAGCTGGGGGTGCTGCACCCAAGGACAGTCATATCCTCCGTGAGTAACACAGAGTGTCGTTCCCCTCCCCTGAATGTTCAGTGTTCAGTTCCCTTTGGGTGTTTTGCGCTGCAATAAGCCAAGATTTATTTTTACAATTTGTTTGTGCTTGTGCAAGAAGACCAGGGCGTTCAGGGCAGATGATGCTGCACCAAGCCAACCCTCTCCCCTCCACACTGTACCAAGATGATGATGTCCCACCATCATCACGTCTCACCTCCAGTCTAGAGGTGCCAACCTGGGCAGTAAGAAGGTTGGGTCCCTTTACACACAATATGTTAGCCTGCTTTTGGAACAGACTTAATTGTTCTGGTACCAGTCCCTCTTGTGTTAGCTTCAATTTCAGTTTAAGGTGGACCATAACAATCTGACTAAGCACATTTTAGCCCTGGCACAACTTAACTGCATACTTGCTGACCCTATTTAAGAACACCTGCAGAAGGCAGCCATTGTCACATCAGAAATGAATGTTGCTAGATCAGCCACTTTCATATGTAACCATGTCTTCACTCCGCATTCAGCACCTGATGGGTGACAAAGGCTAGTAGCCACCGATCAGCTCACGTCACCATCAGACAAGGACACTGGTTTGAACCTTCTCTGCACCTTCCTGTCAAACCTTGCACTGGGTCAGCATCACTCATTTGGAATTGAACTTCCACTGCAAAAGCTTAATGATCTCCTGTAGTCATCCACATTTTGGTTTGCCTCTGCAATGCTCCAGCCACACAAAGGATTACATCTGGCTCTCAGCCGTGTGTTGACCCTGGACCTACCGTGCTGCTGCTCTCCTCAGTCAAGGGCATCTGCACCTGGAACAACTCCTGATGAGGCCCTCTCCAGCCATTTCCACCCTAGCATCCCATGCCAGCAGCCTGTCTCCACCTACAGGAGACCCACTAGGGCTTAGGAATGGAAGACAGAAAGCTCACTATAGAAGGCAACAGATGAGAACAGAAAGGTGGTGCCTATCAGGAGACAACCGAGTAATTCCTCTGGATGGGACTCCCTCCCAGCTGAAAGCAGGATGCTGTAACTGTTGGCACAGCAAACTACTTCCGAGGAAAACAGTGGGCACTGCAGCTGAACGGGGACACCTCCATAGGTTCAGCATCAAAAAGCACTGGTAGAGAGAGCAGCTTCTAACACGCTGTTAGGACAGCAGGACTCTGACCAGGGAGCACGCAGCCACACACAGATACTGGCTCCCAGCTGTTCTGTGCCCCGGACCCGGGCTGCCGATACCTCGGTGTCGATGACATCGGTGATGTAGCGGGGGGTGAGAAGCGGCATGCGCACATACTGCAGCAGCTCCGGCAGCGATGCTTCCCGTTCTTTTTTCGAGTGCTTCACCCAGTTTATAACTGCCTCAAAAACAGGCTCTTCAGAGTCCACCTGCAAAGAGGAGACACACACCGATCAGACCGCAGGGCAATTCAGCAACTGCCCGTGGAACAGACAACTTTTAGACTGTTGATGCTGCTCAGAGCCAGCAAGAGAGCAGGACACCTCACGTTAGAGTCTGTTATGGAAATTCCTGTGAGCAGCATTTACAAGCACTGATTACAAGCCCTTATTTTCTCTTCCTTAAAACTGCATTTGGTTTTTCCTTATAGCTGAGATCAGCAACTGACAGTACAAGTACCAGAAACGCACTATGGTACGCAGCAGAGCCAGGTGGGACCTGGCCCACAAGCGCTGAGAGAGCCCAGACAAAGACTGTAACTGCCAGGGATTCCCACTCTGAGCAGAGGTCGCTGTCCTGCAGGCTGCAAAGTACCATCATAAAGGTGATCAGAATCACGTCTCTTTTTTAGAGAAAAGTGCCTCACCTTAACCCCTGCAGCCCAGTGCCCACACACCGCCCTGCTAATACCCTAATCATAATACTGGGTATATCTGAGGTCTTTTACTTCAATTTACATTTAAGAAACTACAAATGACTCGATTTCAGAGTGGAGAAGGTGTGAACTCTGCTGTTCTGACTCTAACTTATTTCTCCTTCCACTTAGGACCCCCACATGCCAGTGCTTACACCACTTCCAGAGCTTACACTGTCTAAGCCAACTAAATTTGGCACTTTTAGAAAACCTCGGGTGCTTCAGACAGCTTTACAAATACAGCAGCTCCAGTGCACGCTGAGCACGCCGGTGCAAGATTAATCTGATAATGAAAAGATAAATAACTGTAAAGAGACCTATTATATATTATTTGGGCTTGATTTTCTTTTTGCAAGTCTTCAGATTGTCCAATTTAAAAGCAAGTGAGACATGAATTTATTATGATCATCATTATTATGATCAACTAATATGAAGATAAAAGGAGACCTGTAACAACAAGACTGAGTCTTCCCACCAATATAGGACTAGTACACTTTGAAGTTCATTTTGCAGCTATTTGTTGAAGAATGTTCTGAAGCAGGGAGCCATAGAGGTTAATTATGTAAGGCAATTCTTCCATGTCATTGATTTATATTTGTAACACTGCAATTAGAAATGGCCTCTTTATTTCTGAATTACAGGGCAAGAACAATTAGAGCTCACAAAAGGAAAGCAGGGTACTTCACTGGTTCCAATTTTTCCCACCTCCTCCAAAAATGCAGTAATCAACACATCGTTTTATTCCTTCCTTAAGTGACTGTCCTCTGATACATCTAACAGTTTTGTTGTATGTTAAATCATGCCTAGTTGTTTGATATATGATGGGTTACACTAAATAGAACATCACAGTGAAAACCTCCCACTCTAAAAGAAGACCTGCTTCTCCAAAAGCCAGGGGACTTTGCAGCTGGTGCCTTCTCAGTACCCTCCGATACAACATTCTTGCTCCTGAACACATTACCCCTGTCCAGAGCAGCAAAGAGATTTGCTCTGTTCACTTTCTCAAGGTATTACAATAAATTCACGCCTCACCATGTGTGTGCAAAGCCTGAATCATAACTTATAAGAAAGATGGGTAGAGACTTCTTACTAGGGCCTGCAGTGACAGGTTAAGAGGTCACGGTTTTAAACTAAAAGAGGGTAGATTTAGATTAGATACAAGGAAGCAATTCTTCACAACGAGGGTGGTGGGGAACTGGAACAGGTTGCCCAGAGAAGTTGTAGACGTCCCATCCCTGGAAGTGTTCAAGGTCAGGTTGGATGGGACTTTGGGCAGCCTGGTCTAGTGAAAAATGGCAGGGGGTTGGACTGGGTGATCTTTAAAGGTCCCTTCCAACCCAAGCCGTTCTATGACTATTTCCTCTTGAGCATCCAGAAGTGTTATGTCAATACTCACCACAACCTGCATAAGCTCAGACCTTCACAGCATTGAAGCTGCTGCTTGTTAAATACCAAACACACTCAGCCTTTTTCCACTGCTGATCACTGCCTACACCAGTGTTTTTCACTGCTATCTTGCATGTTCTTTCCCAAGCAGGTTTATCAACAAGAGGCTAACAGCTTGGCAGAAGGCCACCTTCACAGCAGACTTTCAAAGCATACATTAAGATTTCTCCTCTGGCTAGCCCTGCACTTGCTTTTCAGGAACCCTACCAGAGGTATCACTTACATGGGTTTGTTTCTAAGAGCTTGTGTCACTGCAAACTCTGGATAATGATTTAATCACTTCTTTTAGAACTGAAGCAAACATCAACTCTCACTGAAATCCATCTTAAACAAACCAGTGCCCTCGCTATTATCAAAGAATTTTCACCTTATTTCCATTCTCAAGAAAAACATTCACAGAAAACTTGGGAAAAAAAAGTATTTGACAGGTTCCAGCCAAGTAGTAAATCCTCCAGAAACCAACCCCGAGGGAACAGAATCTGTACCAGAAATCACAGGCAATAAAATCTTCATGTAACTCCCTGAAGAATCTGACTACCCTGCACCATCATGCATTCTGCTCCTTGTAAAGCAGAGGACACCCGAATGCCTGGCATGACACATGCATTCCTTGTGCTGCTGAGTAGCATGCAAAGGTCTACAAATAGAAGTTAATGTCTTGCAGGTATTTCTGAAATGTAGGCATTGAGACAACTCGTCTTTGTAACCTCCGAATGCTCCTCCAGGGAAATGAGGAGAAAAGGGATCAAGAACTCTGCAGAGGTAACCAACTGTGATTGTCTTACTTGCAGGAAATGTTTGCCTGACAACAAATTCGTACACAGAAGTTGCATGTTACTCATCAGTTTGAGGTTACAAGGCTGAAAAGTTAGAAGAACCTTTTTGGAAATGAAATTCCAGAACTCAGGAACTGTGTGCAAAATCCACCCTAGAAGTGTGGACTTAACTCCAACTGGTTTCAATGCTTTACTTTAACGCTTTGCAGGGTAACGGTACTTTTCAGGTTTTACCTGAATTTCATCACACTTGATGAGCTTTTCAACCTCTTCTTGATTTAAGAGGATAAACTCTTCATGCTGAACCACCTCTGGAAAATGTTTCTGGCTGAAGACCTCTGCAGCTTGCATTAGATCAACACAATTGTGTGTCTCAGCAAAATCCCGAATGCCCAAACAATTTGATGGATCCAGCTGGCTTTCTAGAAACTCACAGCAAGCTTGTTTCACACCTACGGAAAATTGGAGGGGTGAATGAGCACTGCATGCTTACTATCAATCCTCTGCTTTGGAAAGGGCTTCAGAAAAGAAAGTTCTAAACAATAATGAAAAACCAACTCAAAAACAAGCTTGAAATACACACACATGCAAACACTTCTGAGGAAAATGGTAACACTAAGCAGGAGAGCAATTGTTTGGGCTGTTTCAATCTCTGTCTATTCTATTTGCACATTAAAAAAATCCAATACTAGGAACTGACTCGAATGTGACTTGTACCCAGCTTCATGGACTACAAGCCAAGAAGGTATATGCTAGTGGATATGGCCACCAGATTTTTTTTAAGGCTTTCTTCAATGTCTTTTTGATAGTTGCCTTGGATAGCTCCATAGGCGCACATCAATCAGGTTGTTATGATCCAGACACATCGCGATGGCAAGGCCAAGTGATATCAAGGATTTGCTTATTATTATACTGAATTCTTCCTGGGTATTCTCATGCAGATATAAAGTAGCCCAAACCATGGAAAAATAATGTTTTATGATCTTTTTTTCCAGTCAAGTCAGTTCCTCTACCAATGAGACCAGTGTGCAAAAGATAATAGAAGAAGTTTGACACAAACTGTATGGTTTCAAGGCAGAAGGGCTCAGGCCTGGAATGAACACACTGCTTATAGATTTCATGCCTCCCACAATCTGCCTTCCATTTACAGAAGGTCAGACAAACCAGATCTCTGAGCAGCACCAATTGTGCAGTTTGTGCTGATACTTAGCAATTACCTTTTAGCTGAAGCAGGCACGCTGCTGGGAGCAATTCTTGGACGTTTTCTACTGTCACGTGAACAGTTTCTGTATACACAAAATCTAGCAGGATTTCCATGGTGGAAGCTGTCAGTCCCTGGATATCTACATAGGGTTTATCCTTCTCTGAGAGCTGTAAATTAGAAAGGAGACAATGGATTACTTTTCAGTAATTTGGTCAAAAAGGCAACAGTGCTCAGCAGTTTTTAAAGATGCAATTTGTCAAAGAGGTTTCAACAGAAATTTGTCTTTTCTTGTGCTCACTGAAAGAATAAGGGAAAGGAGGAAATTTCCCTAGAGGATGCACATACAGGGTGAGTAAGAAAAAGCAAAGTTTATCACACATATGGAGGACAGTCAAACTGCATTTTAAAATGAGCAAATTGAGACTGAGCAGAAATTAGTTAACATACACAAATGGCACGTGGAAACTCTATCCTTCATGAGAAACTCCAAGCTTTACTAGAAGGAACAGTTCAGGGGGTTCCTTTCTGGGCTGGATGTGTATGACATGCTGCAGCTTACATGGCGTCCCCACCTTACTTCTCTGCTCTAAAATCGATCCAAATAAAAAGCTTTCTTAACTTCAATTCCTGATCCATCCTGTTAGCTTATGGTGAGAGTCTCTATAAAGAACGACCAGCTCAAAAAATTCAGTTAAAGGTTGAAATACTGAAGTTAAAAGTTACATTTAAAGTATGTAAAATGATGGTACTTAAACAATCCTGACTTTGTCTCCTTGCTATTTTATCATCTCTAAGATGCATCATTTTGGAATAATTACATTTTCTAACGAATGTTACTGTTGGGAACAGCAAATTCTGAGAATCCACCCAATTTGCACCTCTATGGGTGCAGAACTGAGATTATATTTTCACAGAGCATCAGCTGTTAGTGGTTTAATGCAGCCATTAGGAAGCTGCTGGCACAGCATCTGATGATTCACGAACAATGGGCTGGCAGGTGGAATTACTAATCACATCCGCACATAGCTGTGAGCTCTTGTCAGCATGAATGGACCTCAACAGAAGGATGTCTCCATGCAGCACACTGCAAAACTCATTTTTTCTTCCCTGAGAATTCTGAAGAAGTAGTCAGTATCAGTGCAAGCACAATTCAGATGAAAGCCCTTGACGTTTCTTGCTAAGAATGAGACTGAAGCTGGTTATGGACAGAGTGAGTGGAGACTCAGTGAAGAGAAAGCATGATCAAAGCATCATCACTTGACTTGGAATTGGCCACAGCTGGGGAAAAATGCCATGATACACGATTAGAGAAAATAAGAGCAGTCAGACATACTCCTACAGAGGCAGCTGATGACACAGCGACAGAAGAGAAGTCTCTGCTGAGACTGATCCACTTCTGCAATGCAGGGACCATGGAATAGAAGCGAAACATGGGGGGTAATGGTGATACTCAAAGTAATTTGAAGGAGAGGCCTTTCAAGTCTGTTGACACATTGAAAAAACTTCATGGCATCCAGAATCAGACAGGAAGAGGAAATTACCTTGTTTGACCTGCTGTGCGACAGGCGTTGCATTTAGAAGTCAAAATGAGTTCATGACATGCGTTAGACAAACCATTCCCCCAAACAAGACCAAGATGTTTTGTGCAATAGATAAAGGACACAGGTGTCACAGAGATCAGAGCTGATCGGACAGGATATTCCTACGATTCCAACAAGCAAATGGAGAGGTAAACTGCACCTGCCCGTGTCCATACATGCTGTGTACTTAGAAGAAAGAGGATAAGAAGTTAAAGACTAGAATGGCACCAGACCTACTGGTAAGGGATTGCACCGAGTGAGGTAGATGCTGTAGACAGCTGTTCTTCACAGACTGGCCTGAAGCTGGTAAAGATGCTCCTGTCCCCACAACCAATATTCAATAATCAACCATGCACATCCTCTCTGCATACTGTTGACCACAACACTAACCACGGGGACAACACTAACATTATAGAGATGATGAGCTCTGGCTCTGCTTATGTGCAACTTCTGCTTCACTATACTACCACCTTGTTATTTGGCTCACAGTTGATTCACATGCTAAGACTATTTGGATGGGAGAAAACATTTAAAATGACTTCACACAACGTACGCGATGTATAACTTGGGATCCTTGAATCATACCTTAAAAAAAGGATCCCAGAGCAGAAACAGAAGTTATTTTCAGAATAAGAAGAGAATTTCTCTATGTTCTAGGGAAAACAAAACAAAAAAGCCCAAGCCTTCAAATTTCTAGAGCATACTCTAAGAGAAGACGGACTAGTTTCTTTCTGAGGTGGAGCCAACAATCAGCTGTTAACACGCCCTGGAAGACGTTAACGTGTCCAAACAAAGGCAGAAATCCCAGTGCAAAACTAGGGTGCAAGGGAGCATTTCCTGAAACTGCTCTTCAGTTTTCACTATAAGGAAAAGCCTCGTAGGTAAAACCGGTGGGCCTTTCAGTTTGCCCACACTACTCAACACAGAGATGGGGAAAGGTGTTGTCAAAGGCCAGGGGTTCAACAGGTGATTGGTGGCTTCCCCTCCTTCTGGAAAACAGAAAGAAATTTATATTAAGGTTGAGAACTTTTGAAAGAAAACATTAAAGTCAGAAGTGAGAGAAGGAAGAAACTAGAGGCACGTGGACTGGCAAACAGTTTTCTACGAAGATCATCTCTGACGACAACCTCAGTGCTCCGCTGGCCGTGCACATACAACACCATGAGTGGTACAGGGCATAACCCAGGGACCAGTTCTGAGCAAAGCCCATCGTAGCCCAACCCTGACAAAAGCCACGCGTTGCAGCTCACCAAGTAGTCCCCACGTTTGCTGGAGATGAGTGATCAAACGCAAAGGAAGCCCTTGTAGAGGCTGTTGGCACATTTTGCAATCCGGCATTTTGAGTTCCCTGAAGTTACAGCCAAGGCCAAAACACTCTGTACCCACAAGTGTTTGGATGGCAACCAAGTGCTGTCCTATTACACTCACCAACATACTTGTCATTAACACACATAGGAAGTAGGGCCACTTTGAGGCTTACCAAGCTGTCATTTCCTGGAAAGAACGTTCTCCCACAAACACACAGTAATTGCCTGTGTCACTTGGCAGGTTTGTCATTTTGGGGTTTCCATACGAAAAAGCCAATTTGGATAGAGACTAAGCAAAGGAAGTAAAACCCTTAAAGCAGCAGCAATGTGAGGGCATGAGAGAGAGAGCACTCATGCCCATTGGGCACTGGATGTACTTGTCTTTCTAGGAAGAATCGTATCTATGAATTAAGGTCACCACAATGTTAGAGTTAAAATGAGAGTATAAAAGAGCAAGGAGAGACAATCTCAGCTCAGATCCAAAGTGCACCGATCCTCAGCCTTCCTTAGCAGCCACAAGAATGTTCTGCAGCACGCAGAGCACCTGGATCTCCGTAGACTGTGTAGATGAAGTCAAAGGCACCGACAAGAACATAGGGGAAAACACAAAGAGAGAGGACAGTGCTATTACGCTGCGTATGCTGAAGCTGTCGATAAACAGATCTTTGGCCTCCAGGGACTGAATTTGCTTTGTGCACTTTCTTTTATGAAAAAATATACTTCCTTTGCACAGATAACGAGCATAAAGCTGTCAAATTTACAAATTTCTTGAAGACAACAGATAGATAGAAATACAGAATATTGAAATATTTAAGTCAATAGATAGAAAACATACTGTTATGCGGTTGGTCCACATATGTCTTATTTTGGTTGCTTCCCTCAGGACTAAAAAAATGAAGTTAGCTGCTCACCCCACCCAGCACCGAACAAAGGAAGGGTCAGCAAACCGACTGCTCCACCAGCAGTGGTCACTGGTGGATAAAACAACGAAGGAAATGATTCTCTCCTGCAGGCAGCACTGGGTTAGCAGGAAGGTCTTTAGGACCTTTGGGCTGCTTAGTCATGTTTCTCTCTGCTGATGGAGAAGTTGCTAGGATGAAGAAAGCATCTTCTGTATGAAAAAGCCACAAAGATTGACTCAAACTTGCAAAAGACAAGGCCTAGCACTCGTCTCAGATAACAATATGAAGGAGTGCTAGCTTCGACTCAAATGTTACCTTTCAGCGATTCAGAAAAACAGCATGTAGGTAACGCAAGTGGATATAAAAAATACTGTGAGAGCAAAGGTCCTAGCAAGTGAGATTTCGTGAGTAAAGTAACAGGGGCCCCAGGTCCCAGCCCCAAAGGTTGCATCTTCTTTGCAGGAGCAGCACCACAACCCAGCACGTACCAGCTATCAGCCAGGCCGTGAGTGAAACACCTCCATTTCAGTTTTACACTGGCTGCCCTGGGCGCACGCCATGGCCTGCACAGCTCTGCCCTAGGGCCGGTAACAGCAGGAGGCAGATGCTCAGATGCAGGAAGACACAAACCAGCCCTAAAAAAATCAGGACAAGTCTCAGAGCCTCCTGGCTTGCCAGCTCCCTGCCGTGCGGGTTGGCCACGCAGCAGACAGTGATGTGGGGCACAGTCCCAGCTGCTGCCTCTGCTCCCCCCGTGCCGTGACAGAGGGCTCTGGGGCTGCTGTGAGGGCACCCAGATGCACCAGGAGATCCTGGGCCACTGCTACAGGATCCAGGGGGATTTGGGGCCACTGTGAGGGGATCCAGGGGACTCTGGGGCCTCTACGCAGGGAAATCCAGAAGGATCCAGAGCCGCCACCTGGAAGAATCTGATGCCAGCATCTGGAGGGGTCCAGAGGGACCCTGGTCCACCATGCAAAGGGATCCAGAAGAACCAGGAGCCACCACCGCATGGGATCTGGACCCACCATGCAAATGGGTCCTGAGGGATCCAAGACGCCCACCCAACTGGATCCGGGCACACTACGCCAACGGATCCAGAGGGATCCGGGCCCACCACACAAAGGGATCCAGAGGTATCCAAGACCACCATGCAACGGGATCTGGGCCCACCATGCAAAGGGATATGGAAAGACCCAAGACCCCCACTCAACTGGATGCTGGCCCACCATGCAACAGGATCTGGAAGGATCCAAGACACCCACCCAACAGGATCCAGAGGGATCCCAGACCCCCACCCAACTGGATCTGGGCCCCCCATGCAACAGGATCCAGAGGAACCCAAGCCCACCACACAACAGAATCCAGAGGGATCCAAGCCCACCACCCAACTGGATCCAGGCCACCACGCCAAGGGATCGAGAGGGATCCAAGACCCCCACCCAACTGGATCCAGGCCCACCAGGCCAAGGGATCCAGAGTGGTCTAAGACCACCACCCAACTGGATTTGGACCCACCATGCAATGGGATCCAGAGGGACCCAGGCCCACCACACATGGGATCCAGAGGGATCCAAGACGACCACCCAACTGGATCCGGGCCCACCATGCAATGGGATCCAGAAGGATCCAGGCCCACCATCCAAAGGGATCCAGGCCCATCACGCAAGGGATCCAGTGGGATCCACGCCACCACGCCAAGGGATCGACAGGGATCCAAGACCCCCACCCAACTGGATCCGGGCCCACCACGCAATGGGATCCAGTGGGATCCAAGCCCACCACCCAACCGGATCCGGGCCCACCACGCCAAGGGATCCGCAGGGATCCGCGCCCAGCAGGGCGGGCACGCCTCGGCCGCCGACCTCGCTGGTGAACATGGCGCAGAAGTAGTCGCTGCAGGCGGCCAGCACGATGCGGTGGGCCGGGAAGTCCTTGTGCTCCACGCGGAGGGTGACGTCGCACAGCGTGCCGCTCTTCCGCAGGGCGTTCATGGCGTTCAGGATGGACTTGGCGTGCGAGTTGGTCATGATGTCCTTGGGGGGGGGCCATGGCGCCCGGCACCTGCGGGCACAGCCAGCACGGCCACATGGCCCCGCCGCCCCGCCAGGGGGCGCCCCGCCGCCCGCCCGCCACCGCCCCTCCCTCCTCCCCCGGGCCCTGCCCCTCCCGCCCCGGCGCCGCCGCCGCCCCGGGCCCCGCCGCCCGGCAGCGCCACCCCCCCCCCCCTCGCTGCTCCCCCCCCCCCCCTTCTCCGCCGCCCTCACCGGCCCCGGCGCCCCGCGCCGCGCCGCCCCCCTCCCCTCCCGCACCTCTCCCCCGCCCCCGCCGCGCGCTGATGGCGTCACCGGGCCGCGACGCCCCCGCCCCTCGGGGGGGCTCCGCGCGGTTGCCTGGTAACGGGCTCCTGCTACCCCCCCCCCCCCCCCCCAGCGTGAGGAGCAAAGTGTTTTTTTTTTTTTTTTTTTTTTTTCAGGAAAATGTGGGTTTTCAAGGGAAAATTCCGCTCACGTTGCCTGTTCAAAAGGGGTCGTGCAGGCGTGACACTGTCAGAGCAGTGGGGAGGATGTTAAGCTGATAAGGGGAAGGTCCCGCTGCCCCAAAATGAGGAGGATAGCGAAGAAAAACACGGTGAAACAGTAAAAACAAGAAAAACAGTAAAAACAAGAGAAACAGTAAAATCAAGAAAAACTGCGAAATCAATAAAACCAAAAAATCACAGGCCCTGTAGTCATGAGGGGCCCCTCAGTACAAGAAGGACCTGGAGGCCCTGGAACATGTCCAGAGAAGGGCTATGAAGGTGGTGAAGGGCCTGGGGCACAAGTCCTGTGAGGAGCAGCTGAGGGAACTGGGGGTGTTTGGGCTGGGGAAGAGGAGGCTCAGGGCAGACCTCATTGCTCTCTGCAACTGCCTGAAAGGAAGGTGTGGGGAGCTGGGGGTCGGCCTCTTCTCACACATAACCAGGGATAGGACCAGAGGGAATGGCCTCAAGCTGTGCCAGGGGAGGTTCAGGTGGGAAATGAGGAGACATTTCTTCTCAGAAAGAGCAGTCAGGCGTTGGGATGGGTTGCCCAGGGAGGTGGTGGAGTCACCGTCCCTGGGGGTGTTCAAGGAAAGGTTGGACGTGGTGCTTGGGGACATGGTTCAGTGGGTGACAGTGGTGGTAGGGGGTGGTTGGACCAGATGATCTTGGAGTTCAGCTAGATGCTGCATTGGGCTGCTCCTGTGAGGAGCATGCAAGTCTGTTTTCAATTCTTGTGTTGCAGTTCTAGGAGAAAAAGTCAGTTACAGACTTTCAGATCATGCTACGAGCCCTGGTTTAAGAATTACCTTTAATCCTTCCCAGGCCAACTGCCTGATGAGTGTTCATCAGTTGAAAACAAGGCAAGGTTTTGGGGAAGAGGTGATTTCTTGACATTCCTGGAAAAACAGGCCAGTGTTTGGGCACTCACGCTCTCCTTCAAGCTTGGAGCAGAAGCAGGCCACTCCAGATTCTTCCTCAGCAGTGGTTTACCAGTTTGGGATGGGCAAGATTATTGTGGCTACAGTCATGGAAGAACCCAGACTCTTTGATCCTCCACTTCTTACATGTTGATTTACATTCTGGCTTTACTCTGGAGCAGGCCAACTGGATCCCCAGGGGAGAAACTCATGCTTGCTGTCAAGGGAGTGGTGGGAAAGGGAACCAGGCTGGGCTCCATCCTCAAAAGGTAGCTGGGATGTCACCACTGTTGTGGCCCATTGGCAACCACAGCTCTCCCAAAACATCCCATAGTGCCTTCCACTCTTCCTTTTATTCAATATCCTTCTACAAAAGTCTGTGAAGAATACAGGACAACCCCCCTCTGCTTGGCAGAGAATCAGTTCCGTTGCTGTTTCTCATGCTTGGAAGAAGCCTGCTGGAGCCATGAAGAGAGCTGGAAGCTGTCCAGCTGGTAACATATCTGCACAGCAGCACAAGGTCACTTCCCTGGATATGGGCCAGGCTGATTACACCTGAGGGCAATGTAACTACAAATTAAAAACCCAACAACTCAGGAAGGCCAGTAGCAAGACTGCAACTGTCCTTCTGGGGCAGCATGCCTTCTCATGAGTGCCGTGAAATATGTGGAAGGGAGACTCCCAATGAGCTAGGGCAGCCAGGGAGTAGTTGTGTTTGTGTGCACACTAACAGCATGAGCAGGGTGGGCAGAGGGTAAGGATACATGACTCAGTCTAGGGCAGGAGTGCTGTCAGAGTGCTGTCTGCAGCCCAGAGAAGCTGTCAGAAGGATGCACATCCCCTAAGTGAGCAGAGATACCTTCACTGTCATCTCAGCGCTTTGCCTTCTCTTGTCAGAGAAACAAAAATTCTGGGAAGAGCATGTGTTGGGGACACTTCTCCTTTTAGAAGGAGCAACCACGCAAGACTGATTGGAGTTTCAGTTTAGCAACAAGATGCATCACACTGGGCCTTGGCTGCTGTACTGGTGCATGATGAGGTGCATCTCCAAGAGAAGCTGCACCTGTCCCATCAGGGCTGTCTACCTTCGAGGGCTACCCACACATCTTCCTTTGCTGACATTTTTTTCTGTAGGGGAAGTGATAGCTAGCTGGCAGACTCATTGACAGACCATCACAGATGAGGTGTAATCAGTTTGGGATTGTTGCAGTCTGCAGTCATGGAAAGATTCACCGCAGATTCAATTTCTTCCTGAATTGTGGGGTGGTGTTCTCTTACTCCATCTGCAATATGGACAACCCAGCCCTTCCCTGAGATGGCAGGGAAATCCTCTGATTATGACTGTCTTCTCTTTGCTCTTCATGGCATAAAATGGGGGCTGTGGTCCATGAATGTAGGCTTAACAGGGAAAATACTTGCAAATCTAACATCATTCAGACGCTTTAAATCAAAACTCTGATCCTCCCCCAAGACACCATCACATAACCATTATGTAAACTGTCTCAAAAAATTGATGAAATGCCTCTTGAAAAAACACCCTACCTCCACCATGGAGCTATTGTGAAAACCCACTGAAGAGACCAAAAATACTGCCAAGGAACTATTGAGGCTAAGCCTTAATCCCCACAAAGGAGCTATTGTAAATAAGACTGTAAAAATTGAGGGATTGTTTTCTAAATCCCTTCAGAAGGCCCCCATGAGAATGCTTCCAAAAATCACACAAGATTTTTAATACTGGATGCTTTGTGGGATTTTTTTATTTTATTTTTTTTAATGTCCCTTTAATGGGGTGTTTATGGCTATGCTTTGACATTACAGATGACTTCCAAAATAGCTTCTATGTGGTGGTATTTGGGGGCAATTTTAGAATCACCAAGCTGTTCACTGTAAATCCCTATGGTTGGACTCCAAGGCAGCTTCACAACTGCCTTGAGGCTGTTGTTTCATCAGTAGTACCCTACAGGCATTTTCTAAATATTCCTTTGATGGGATCACTGAGGCATTTGATAAATTGCTTATGGTGGGGCCTTAGATCCATATTTTTCAAAATTGCCTTTGGCTGTGGTTCTGTGGTTTCTGGTATGCTGCATGTGTAGTTCAGAATTTTGTTCTAGTTTACAGGGGAGTCATGGAGTAGTCCCTGGACAGGAACTTTAGATGATTTTTCAAATTCTTCTTGGCTCTGTCCATTAGGTGAGGACTTTGAGACAGAGTTTAAAATGACTTTTGGATATCAAGGTTTCAGAGTTGGGGAGCGTTTTCAGGAGTGTTTTAGGAAATGTCTCAGAAGTGTGATCTGAGAAACACTTAAAAAAGCACCTGATGCCATCTCTTGTTCATCTTCAAAATGGCGTGTGTCCTTGGGGTGTGGTTTAGACGTTTGTTGGGTGTGATCTGTCAGGTACTTTCAGAAAGGTCCACGAGTACAGCATCTTCTACCGACCTTGCAAGGATGATACAGAAATAAGCCATAAGGTTGTGGTATGGTGGTAGAAGGATGCAGAGATGCATTACTGCAGACGTGGCCGCACACCACGCGAGGGCGGAGTGGCTCCAAGTCTGCTGTAGCACCTCTACAAAGAAAGGGCTGTGCCAGCAACAGTGTTGTAAGAACTGTATAAACTCTGTGCCTGTGTGTAGGCATGACAGTGGTTGGAGACACCCCTAGTATTTCTTCTGAAGCTGCCATGCAGGATGCATGAAGGCCTAGATGAAAGTGAAGGAAAATTAAACAGGTAGATGTCTCTGTGCCTATATTCTGGTGAAAAGCTGGTCCTTTGAGAATCTTACCTGGATATCTCTAAATTTTTTTAGTAAAGACTTCTCTGTTAATATTGCATTTTGCACAGCTGTTTCCTCCAGTAAAAAAAAAAAAAAAAAAAAAAAAAGGAAGAAACAAAACCTTAATACCCACCTATCTCTAGTATAGGTTTAAATATGACAACCACAAGGCCTTCTCTTTTTACTGTAATAATGCAGTAGGGCTATCAACATGCTTTGAGTGACGTGGTTGTTGGAGTGCGAAATGGATGGAGGCCTTTTATGCAGGAAAGATTGCTGCCATAATGGGCTTTAAAATTTTATGGGGATATGTTTCTATGAGCCATAATATGTGTCCATAAAGTTAAATAAGAGATCATGATGAGCATTATTAAGCTCACAGGAGAGATGAATTCACCAGAAAGTGAAAGTTCACCAATATTATGGGCTGTCAGAAATGTAATGGAATTGGTTTTCTTTATTTGAAAGTCCTTAAGGTCCATCACCAAGCCGTTACCTGTACATGTGCATACAGAGGAGAGGCAGAACTGTGCTGGGGAGGACAAGGAGTAGTTGTACCAAGCTGCTGGGAAGAGTATGTGCGCCCAGCAGGAGCTACCTGGATGCCTTGAGTTAGCTGAGGTCCAATGTTTGCTTTCTTTTGGTCCCTTTCAAATCATCTGGAAACTCTCCAGTCCACACAGAAATGGCCCAAGCTCACTAAGCCTGATAAGGTGAATCTTACCCAGCTCAGCAGCCATTAATTAACTTCTTCTTTTCCTGTTCCTTGCTTGAGCTCTAACTTCTGTGAGGATCGACTTCTTTCCCTTGAGGAAATACTCACCAGAGCAAAAATGTCATTTGAAAAGGGGCATTTTCAGCTTGGAATTATTTGTTTCTGGAAGGTGAATTGCATCTCACCCTATGGTATTCACATGGTGAGACAGCTGTAATTTCTGCCTTCCTTTTAAGCATGTGGGAGGCATTACGAGGTGAGGGTTGGCTCCCTGGACATGATGTTTGGAACACAGACCATAAGTTTTGGATGAAGAACTTTATATGATGATTTTTTTCCTCTTTTTCACTTGTTTGTTACATTTCACTTCTCTATAAACTCCCAAGGCTTTGCTAACAGCAGTCATTAAGCACTGCCGTGAGGGAAGAAAAGAAGCAGAGGAGGCTCAGGGGAGACCTTATTGTGTCCTTTCGGTATATAAAGTGGGCTTATTAGAAAGATGGGGAGAGACTTTTTACCAGGGCCTGTAGTGACAGGACAAAGGGAAATGGTTTTAAACTGAGAGAGGGCAGATTTAGATTGCATATAAGGATAAAATTGTTCATGGCGTGGGTGATGAGGCTCTGGTGCAAGCTGCCCAGAGGAGCTGAGGGTGCCCCATCCCATCCCTGGCAGTACCCAAGGCCAGGCTTGATGGGATTTGGGTGGTAGGTGTTGTGCCCATGGCAGGGGGGTGGACTGGATGGTCCTTAAGGTCCCTCCCAACCCAAACATCCTGGGATTTTATATTCTTTATTCTCCAGCATTTGTCAAAAGAGCGTATTGGACTCTTGCAAAGGTTTGCTCACGTGGCTTCCAGCTTCAGATCTGTGGCACAGTTTCAATTCTGTTGTCTTACAATTTGTTTTATTTTGCATGGAGCGACGTTGGGATTTACATAGCAGGAATCAGCTAACAGAAGCAAGACTGAGATGAAACAGGAAGAGGAGAAGAAGTGCAGCAGAGCAGAGATAGTGAGACGGGGGTCAGTGTAGGGTTTGAAAAATCAGCCAGTCACCGCGAGGCAGAGAAAGGGCAGCCAAGCCATAGGAACCAGGCTGGAAACTGCTTTGCCTTGTTGTCTTTTTTTCTCTTTGCCCCTAATGTAACTGAGTGCGTGTGTGTGTCCAGGGCGAAATTCATTTTGCTGTGTTCCTCAAATGTCTTCAGTGTGGTGGCAAAAGGATACGTGAAACTTTGTCTGTGCGACTTTTCCAAACTGGGAGTTTTAAAAAAAGTAAAGAGAGGAAAAATAAAGGTCTAAATGTGAGAGTGGGAGAAGGAGGAACAGAAGAGGTGGATTGGGTGAGGTGGAAGAGGAAAATAAGCCAGTTATTTTAATTGATTGATTCAATTGGAAAGAAATGTAGGAGAGAAACAAAAAATTAAGAGCATAAAAGGCTCTTTTCCTGAGGGCTTGGAACTGAAACAACGTCAGAATTTTTGGTGCAATTTTTTTTCTGTTTGCTAACCGGCTCTGTTATTACGGGGCAGTAAAGCATGCGGGAAAGGAGAGGAAGAGTCCTGCTGTGAAGCACTGTGCGGGAGCAAGGGCTACTTCTGGGCACCCCTTTAACCTCAGTGGGAAGTCTGGACCCAACTTCACATCTGCTTTTTCCTTGAGGTTTAGGCCAGTTTAGGTATGGTGCTGACGGCTGTATTTTCCTGAAAGGTGGATGTAAGAAAAAGTTAGCATTGCTACCAAAGTAACTCATCCAGCTCCCTCCTCTTCTCTTCCCTTGGTTCAGAAAATCACCCATCGTGAAATTAGCCCTTTGGTTCAGAATTAACCCGCAACTGTTCCTAGGTGGTGTGGAGCAGGCACTGGTTTTTATCCCTGAAGTGGCAGCAGTTTAGGGTCACTTCTTTCCACGTGCCACCAGTGTAGGATGGTGTTTTTGAGGGGAGCAGCTAGTTTTTGCCTGTACTCACACAGTGCCTGCCCTTTGTTCCTCCTACGTCTTGCCGGGAAGGTTATAGAAATAACTTTTTCAAAATCTGTTTGGCTGTGTCCAAACAACAGCCCCTCCAGTGTTTCTGCTTTCCCAGCTTCACCGTGTCCTCGCTCTGACAAGCATTATGTTAGGATGAGACCGACTGTTCATCTTCCCCTGCTTCCCCCCTGCCCCTCCGCAGCATGACCAGAAAACCTGGGCGTGCAGGCTGGGGGGGTGCAGTGGTGCTGTGCCGCAGGAGGAGGTCCCTGAGCTGGGCAGGGGGAGAATCAGGGCTGTGGGACACGTCCTGCAGGCTAGAAGTTGTCTAAGGCTATCCTGGGTTGCTGGATAAGGGAGACAAGACCTTAAAGAATTCAATCACACCTCACGTAAAAGCAATGCTGTCATCAGGAACAGGGGAAAAATTCCTATTTAGTTTGTAGACGGCTTTGCTGTCAACTTGGTTTACACTTTCCCTCCATATCATTAATCAGTTTGAAGAATTAGATCTTATAATGCTGACTGGTTGGCTGGTGCCCTCTGTTTCAGTTTTTTGCCTTTGATGTGCTGCTAAAGTTGCTTTTAAACGTAGAACTTCATTCCTTGTGAAGAACGTGTCTCCCATGTCCCCTGGTGAGTCTTTTTTTTTGGTGGTGGTGGTGTTTTTTTGTTTATTTCAGAACACTTTGGAGAGGAATAAATAAAAAATGAAATCTGATTGTCCTTTGATTGTTGCAGTCCATTTGTGATGATAGTCATAAGTGAATGAGCAGTTGCTTAATATTGTCAAAGGAAGTACTTTGGCAGCCTGGCATTTCTGCCCTTTTATTCCTGGGTGATGGAAACTGCGATGTTCATGAAAGAGCATGTTGGATTTTTTTTTATGAGGAAAGATGCCCCATTATTCTCCGTGTTTTAGACACCAACAGGCCTGTCTAGACCATGATTTGTTTCCCTTCTTGGAGTTGTGACATTATATGACATTAGCAGTAGTTCAAAGTAGGTAACAGTCATTGTGTAATATACAGTGAAGAGCACTGCCGCATCCCAGCCTTCGCCCAGCCATTGCCACACCGCAGAATCAATAGCTAAGTTATAAATCAAAAGAAGATTATTTCAGCGTTTGAAAAAAAGGTCTTAATTTCTTGCTCTTACGTCCCAAAAGAGCCTCAAAGGAGATTTCTTGACATATACTCGATTCCTGTTCATGTTCTTGTGGTAGAACGGGCACCTTGGAGCTGTAACTGCAGCTTTAAACATTCCTCATCTTGTCGTGTGCTCCTCCATAAACACCAGATCGGACTTTGGACACTGAATGCAAGAGTTATCTACGGCTCTCTTGTGTCTCAGAAAAAAAGGAGCTGAGGGCTATGGAAGGAAGGCTATCAGGTGCATCCAGACAGGATGCTGGAATTTAAATTAAGCCATTCTATTGCCTGTTCCTTATGGATTCCTAACATGGAAGTTCCGCCAGTTTAGCTCCCCAAACATATCAATGCATACCTGCAAAGGAGATGATTGCTGTCACTGGATTTCGATGCTTCATAGTGCTGTGGTTCCAATTACGGCAAGTGGAACTGTGCTTGCTGAACTGCCGTGGATGGCAGAAAAAGACCAACATGTTGACCAAAGAAAGACACGTGCCAGGGGCTGACCTGGGCGGTGAGAACCACAGCTCTGGAAAGAACACGAATGCCGTGCCGATGCAGTTCTGTGTCCTCTGTCTAACAGTCAGTGTCAGATACTGTAGAGATATCTCTAATCCGCTCCCTTTTGTGCTGAGAAGGCTTGTGTGCTGGGTTGCTGCTCTGCACCACGGCTGTAAGCCTAGCTCTACATCCTGCAGCAGAGAGTGATTCCTTTGCTCTCTTGGGATAATGCACAAGGCACAGTTAAGGATGGGAGATGTGGGACTTTGGGGTAAGTTCATGTGATTTTGTATAGAAATAAGTGAATAGCTTACACACATTCATGGTTACAGGATATTTGTGTGGGTGTGTGTGTGTGCGCACACGTCTGAAATCAAATACACACACAATGGAATTACAGAGTATAGAAAGGCAGAGCAACCCACATAGAATCTTGTCTTGACTGTGGGAGTACATGTAGAAATAATGCCATGCATCACTGTATGCTGGAGGCTGACTGGCTGGGAAGCACCTTTACTGAGATGGACCTGGGGGTCTGGGTGGACAGCAAGCTGACCATGAGCAATGTGACAAAAGTAATGTGCCTTTGTGGCAAAGAAGCCCACTTACATCGTGGGCTGTGTTAGGGGGAGCCTTGCCAGCAGGTGGAGGGAGGTGATCCTTCCCCTCTGCTCAGCACTGGTGAGGTGCTCAGCACCTGCAGTGCTGGGTTCAGAGCTGGGCTCCCCAGTCCAAGAAAACATGGACATGCTGGAAAGACACCAGTGAAGGGCCACAGTGATGAGTGAGGGCCTGGAGCACCTTTCCTGTGATTTGAGGCTGAGTGAGCTGGGACTGTTTAGCTTGGAGAAGAGAAGGCTCAGGGGAGATCTTGTCAATGTGTACAAACATCTGACGGGAGGGAATAAAGAACAGGGAGCCAGACTCTTCCCAGTGGTGCCCAGTGACAGAACAAGAGGTGATGGGCACTGTCTGAAGCACAGAACATTCTTGTTGAGCTTGCTTGATGAGCTCGATGATGCTCTTGATGAGCTTGCTTCTCATCGTCTGCATTCCTGCGGCTGCAGCAGTGCTGCCATCCTATGAGTTCTGAATCATGGTTCACGCTTCCAGAAATCACAACGCTGGTGGAAAAAACAATGAGATTGAAAAAAATAATACCGTAGGGTGCTTGCTTCACTGGTTTTCTTTCAGAAAAGTTGCACGTCTACAGCCATGAGGGCTGGACAAGTGAAAAATTGACATCTGAGAGTGCCTACAACTGTCTCTACATTGTCCTGTTAGACAATGCTTCCGGGTCCCTCAGGGCCAAAATCCTCACTCAAATATGTTGTCTTTCCCCTTCAGGGTGTCCTGACAGTGCCTTGCTGACATGCAGGGGAAACCTCAAAGGTGCCCAGCCCTGACAATGGCTTCCAGAGCAGCTCCACATGTCCTCCAGCTACCCAGAGGGCCTCTGCCTGGAACACGCTGCATCAGCCGAAATGTCACCCACACGGCAGCGTGGCCACGTTCTCCTCCCTTTCAGCATGTCCTGGCACCTCTTTGCCCTCTCGCTCGCTCAGGATGTTGCAGGCAACATGTGCAAAGTGTGCCACCACCAGCTCCTGGCACCCTTCGGTGTGCCAGAGGGGCCCAGGACCACCAACCGAGCAGGGATCGCCCACCCAGGCTATCATGCCAACCGTGCTGGGCCTCGCAGCCCAGCTCCACTTGCCCAAAGAACGGTGCGACGCCCTGGCTGCTCCCCGGGGGTGCTTGGCAGCCAGACCTCTGCCACCCAGGAGCCATCTTGCTACAGGGAAGGAGCCCAGACCTAAACTTCTCTTTCTCTTAGTTGCATACATCCCCTTCCCCTAAAAGTACATTGTTCTGGTGCAACACAGCTTTTCGCAGGGCACGTGCCATTTCCCTGCTGGCACCGGTCGCTGAGGGCAGGGACTGCTTGCATGTCCCCTGACACGCCTCTCCAGCAAACACAGCTGCCTTCCAGGTGAGCAGAGAGCAAGCTTGGTCCTCGTGGCCTCACCGACTAAGGCTGGGATCCAGCGGAGCCCTGCCTCCAATGAAAAGAGCTCACACTGCCTCCACAACTTCTGGCTGCTGTTCAGCAGATCATGCAAACTGTGCTGCTGTTACTCCGTGACATGCAATGGTGCTTGTTATGTCAAGGTCTTATTTTGGAATGTCTTGTTGATAAGGATTTCCTTATAGAGTTAGGATTCATGCTGGGGAGTTTGGATTTATGCTGGGGATGGATAATCCCACCTCTGAGAGAGCATTTTCTTTCTGCAAGTCGAACTAGGTGTGAGTCTTTCGCAGTAGTGTGCACATAAGCAGCCCTGAGGAAATGGAACAAAATTACTCAGTATTTTTAATGTCCTGAGCATGAGAATTGATTTTGATCATCTGTAGGATGTCAGAAGTCTGGATCAGGATTCGAGTACTACAACAGGGCTTATTTTTCATAGCTCCCACCCAGACTCTATAGCAGAACTTTGGATTTTGTACCTAAATTTGGGGTTCCCATTCTCTTCTCTAAGCTTTGGATCTCATTCCTCTGATTTATTGCTGATCTCTTGAGTCGTTCTTCTCAAGATAAGACTACAGGGCTAATGGGCAGAGAAGGGAAGCAGAGCTGGGTTCTGGCTGGGGAGTCTGTCTTTGCATAGGAGACCCTTTTGTATGATGTCCCTAAACTGCCACACAGCAGACTCCATCCTGCTCGTGAGCTCAGACACTAGATGCAGCCGAGATGCAGATCGGGGGTGCAGCCAGGGGGCTACAGGGTCTAGAGAGGGACACTGGTGTTGTGATCCTGCTGCGTAACGGCAGGCGGTTTGGCTCATCCCTCTCAAGAAGAGGGATGGTGATGCCAGCTCCTGTGAACACAACGCAATTCCACGGCCTTCACTCAGGCAATACAGACAACATCCAAGCCCCATCAGCCCTGGTTTGTCTGGGAGAGGCAGGCAGACAGCCGCTGAATGAACCAACAAGGTGCTTTTCACATGCAAGAGGACAGAAACCAGCCACTGGTCAGCAACGGGGCTCATTTATTATCTCACAGGAATGAATGACTTATACAGCTGCAGTAATGTCAGCAGAACCAAAGCTTTGCCCAGGGCCTGAGCTCTGACCGTGGGGCTCCCTGCTGCGCTGGGCAGCAGTGGGAGGGATTGTGATGGAGAGGATGGATTTGGGAGATCCCTGAGCTGCAGGGAGCGAATTCAAGACTGTTCGCAGTGGCCTGTGTCCTCCTGACACCATCATCCCACAAGGCTGATTTCTGTTCCCTCCTTCTACACGAGCTGTCCTCAAAATAGGGGACTGGCTGTTCTGTGTGGGGGACACGTACCCAAGAACCGTCAACACCTTCCAGGAGTGAGGTTTGGGGGCAGTGAATGAGCCAGGCCCCATCCCCGCTGCACCTCCCCAGGAGCCAGGAGTGCCCTGGGCGTGCGAAGGTGGAGGGTGCGATGGAGATGGAGGGAGCCCTGTGTCCCCCTGGGCACCCTGGCCAGGTGACCTCAGGCAAAACACGTAGGTTTCTCTGGGGAGGTGTTTGGATTTGGCTGCTTTGGGGTTCTGAGACCCCTTGTGAGATACCGGGGGCCAGACTGACAGAAGGGCTGAGCATCCCCAGCTCCTGGGAGTGACTCAAAGTGTGGGTCCTGCCTAACGGCGAGGCTCTCGGTGGGTGAGGCAGAGCCTCCCAACATGGAAGCCATCCAAACCTCAGGTGCACAAATGAGTGCGCTGCTTGTAACCCATTTCCTCTGCTTTTCCAGCTGATGGTGTGAGGGAGACACAAGCCCATTGCCAGGGGCCTGTGGGGCCTGCAGAAGACCCTGGAGGACAAGGCCTGAGGTCCCTGTGGGTGGCCATATCATTACAGACAGCCACTTCCACATACTTCTGCCACAGAGCAATGGCTTTTGTTTGCTGAGACGTCTTTGCCTTGAGAAGACACGCTCGGTTTTGCTGCAGGCTCCTCCCGGCTCGTGGTGCTTCAGGATGACGAGGAGGAGGGTCTCCCTGAGCCATTTCCTGACCTGGTGGGGCTCTCTCCCACACAGTCCCTAGCAGGGGAAACACGCGCGCAGGGGGTTTGCCTCCTCCCTTGGCCAGCCCTGAGTGTCTGGAGCTCAGTCGGAGCCCTTCCAGGCGAGTGGCAGCTGGCAGTGCGGTGCCTGTTGCCAAGGCGTATATGATGGGGGGTGAGGGTAGATGGGTTGTACTGGTGCTTTACACGGAGCAGCCTGCTGTCACCTTGCTGGCCACCCAGCCCTGGGGCTGGCCCTCAGTGTGTGGTATGGGGCTGTTGGGCACGGCTACTCCGAGGTTTATAAGTGAGATGTGTAGGGTGGCGTGGGTGGGGAGGGGAAGAAGGCTATCCGGAGGCTGCTGCCAGCTGGATCTCGGCTCTCTGAAGTGATCAGCACCTCACTGTCATTGAGGCAGGGGCAGTGCTCAGAGTAGCCCCTCTCCTTCCCCCTGGTGCCCACCCTTTGCTGGCAGGGGACAAGCGTCATGGAGGGGAAGCTGTAGCTGTCGAGGATGGGGTGCACTCCCAGGGAATCGGGTGTCTCGAATATGTGGTCGATGTCAGAGAAGCTCACCAGAGCCTGGGTGGAGTCATAGGAGCTTTTCTCCATGTCGTCGACCCCGCAGGACTGGGGGTAGCTCCCCTTTTCTTGGCTCTTCTGCCTCAGCAGGCGGAGATCATCTCTGAAGTGGGGGTTGAAGAGCAGGTAGAGCAAGGGGTTCAGGCAGGCGGGCAGGGGCAGGACCACAAGGAGGACGGATTTGATGACCTCTGGGGTGATGAGGAAGAGGTTGAGCGTGGAAGAGAAGGTGAGGAAGGCCACTGGGCAGTAAAGGAGGCAGTTGGTGAAGATCAGCCAGGCCACATGTTTGACCATGGCACAGTCCCAGACAGCGCTGAACTCCCCCTTCAACAAGTTGCAGTAGAGTCGGATGTAGGTGCCCGTAATAGTCAGGAAACAGAGCATGTTTGTCATCACTAAGGCCACAGTGAAGCCCAGGGTGGCAGGTTTCCCATCTGGGATGGGATATGGGAGGCACAGAGGGGATGCTCCGTATTCCCCAATGGAGAAAAGAGGCAGAACTGCAGCCACAGAGGACAGCAACAGGCAGCAAAGGGCTGCGGCCTTGACCTTGCCTAGGGAGGGTGCCTTCCTGTAGCCCCGCACACAGGAGACTGAAATGCTGCACTGCACCGCAGCCAGCGTCAGCAGAAAGATGGCAGCCTCGGACGCAAACACCGACAGGAACCCTGTCACCCTGCAGCCCGTGCCAGTCTCCCACCTGGCGCCGAACTTTGCAAACTGGCCGTAGGTCAGGGCGTCAACAAGGGCTAGCATACTGCAGTAAATGCCGGTCAGCATGTTGGCTCCAGCTATGGAGCCGATGACGAACTTAACCGGAGAGAGGTAGCTGGGAGAGGCAAAGACAGCCAGAATGACCAGCCCGTTACAGAGCACCGAGACCAGAACGATGACCCAGACTCCCAGGCGGATGATCCAACTCTCGAACAGGTGATCACAAGGCTTGAAGGGACCTGAAAGAAAACAAAACCCAAAGTTAAACTGAGAAGTTGCCACACTGTTCTAGCGGTGCTGCTCAGCGCAGTGGCCAAGTCCCAGCCCTCTCCTGGCCCCGCCAGCCCCATGCTTAATGAATGCCAAAGGCTGGAAAGGAGCATACAAAAGTAACCCCCCATGTCAAGGATACAATGCCCTTGTTTTCTCCTTGTAGGAGGGCAGCTACATCCAAGTGGGAGAAGGAAGTTGTCCTCCTCACTTGCCCCCAGACTGGCCAGAGCCCAGAATTTCAGGCTTGTGGTCTTCATGTCTGTGAGACACTTCAGGAAGGGTCGCGGAAGCCTGGGGATTTAGAGCTGCTCGAAGGAGCCCAGCTGTGTTCAAAGAAAAGGGTTTCCCTGGCTGCTCACCGGGGCTGGGTGTGCACTGAATAGTGGGGTGCAGCTTTGACTCCTCAAGGTCCAGCTGGAGGTCATCCACATCTAGGTCATCTGGGAGAAAACAAGAGAGAAACACTGCTTGAAGAAGAACGAGCAGGGCCATCAGGGCTAGCTGGGCCAGAAGCTTTTCTCACTGCTTGTCCTCAGCATAGACCTTCCCAGCCATTTCCCAGCCCATTTGTTCAAAGTATCTGCTGGTGCCCAGTTTGTCCCCTGCAGTCACTGTTGGGGAAGAAGAAGGCATGGAGATGTCTTGCAAATGTTGGCGGGTTGCAGTGTGGCCAACCCCTCTGTTTTTAGGCTACTCCCAACATTTGAAGCATAAGAACCCCAGATCCCAGAGTTGTGTGACTTGCAGATCCCTCCTCCCAGCATGCTGCATGAAAAATAAAGAAATGCTCTAGCCTATGTGGTTACAGAAAACAAAGCCTTCAAATGCATCTCGTAAATGGAAGCTCTCTGGGAAGGCCTTGTTCGATGTTAGTTCATCAACAAGGATTTTGGAGCTTTGTTCAAAGACAACTCTCAGCCTCTACTTGTAGCACAAAATTGTTTGCAACCGCCACTACCACCAAATGGCTCAGAAGAAAAAAGACAGAGCATCATTACTTTATTTCATATCCTATGATTTCTTGAGACTGTAGTGTCGTGCTTGTGACCCTGGAGGTTCCCAGTCCTGAGTTTTCTTAAAGGCAGACTGATGCTCCATGTGTGCAGCCTTTGGATCCATGGGATTTATGAAACCAGACCGCACTGCGCTCAGAGCCCAGCCTGCTGGGCCAGCACCCACATCCCTTTGGCAGCTGCACCCTGAGCAGGGCTTGGGTGCTCCGAGGGTCAGACAGAGGTTCCCTGCCTGAAGGAAAAGCTGCTGGAAGAGAATGGGGCCAAGATCTCAGATGTGTTTTCCATGTGCCTGTGGGCCAAAATCATGGTGTAGGTCACCACCAAGGAGAATAGCATCCTCCTAGTCTACTCCAAGACATGCTTTTCTGCTTTGTTCCCTGTTTCCCCTCTGAAACCACTGTAGTTTCACAGCACTGGGAAGGGCACAGTGAGGACAGCTGCTGTCCCGCTGCACCATCCCCACCCATGGCACCAGCACAGCCTTTTGCTCCCAGCGGGGAACACCGGAAGGTTTTCTACAGGCGGGAGGAAGGGGAAAGGCTTTTTTTGGTGTTTTCTGCTTGCCTGATAGCCAGGGAGCTTGGACCAGATCTGTGGCTGTGGGACGAAATCTGCATCGGGTGCTGGGATGGATGCTGTACCCAGCCAGTCTGTGACAGCTCACCAGGAAGGTGAGTTTTCACAGTGTTGAAGATGTGGCTAACCAAAGTGGGTTAGATGCCTACTTTGCTTTGAGATGGTGCCTCTCATGAGATCTGCTCCCTGCCTGTGTTTGAAAACATGACTGGGATTATTTGATTAAAGAATGATGACAAATAACGCGCTATCTTTAGTGCCTCCTGACAAGCATTGTGGCTTTCTCAACTTCAAGTGAGCTTTGGAAAAAAAAATGCCATTTTTTAAATCTGTCCGTATGAGTTGAAATATTACTGCTGCTCTGGAGTCTGGCAAGAAAACCCTCACAGTGGGATGGAAAAATATTTCCTCCTTGTATTTTATAGTCTTATAAATCTCCAGTGTCTTTTCCATCCACAGTGCAGAGGCTGTGATGTGCAGTCCCAATACTCAAATCAATGCAGAGACTTGCACTTTCTGTGCCCCCCTGCCACCCAGGCCATGGTAACGTTCAAACAAAATCTGCCCCCATCCCTTTTCTCTTCAAAGGACCAGAATGCACAAAGGATGATTTTAAGTGTAGGTTAAACATTTGCATGAGGTGAAGGCAGTGATCTTTTGTTTTGCCTGGACTACTGAGCTAGCTGTGAATTGCAGAGCAATCCTTGGCCAGCACAGCAGGATTCAAAGCAGAAAATGTACCTCTCTCTGCTGGAAATCAGTATTTCCCCCAGCCTGCGAACTGTTGATAGTTGAAAATGGCTTTTTTTGTTCTGTCAAGGCAGACTGCATTGTTTTTGAAGTAGCCCTTATTTATTACAATTTTACCACAGCACCTCCACTTTCTGAGGCTTTGTGGAAAAAACAACTTTGCTAGTATTGTCCTTTCAGTTTTAATGGTTCCCAGCAGGCCGTAGGCACAGTGAGGTGGGAGGAAAAGGAGGAGAATTGCTGGAAAAAGGGTAGAAAAGAAAACATTGGTCTGGATGCTTCTTTTCGTTTTGTATTGTCTGCCTTAGCAAGGGCAGCACCATTTGGGTTTTGCAGGTAATTGCTCTCTCCCTCGGAGTTAGGGCATGGGTGGTTGCAAGGGGCCTGGACAGGTGCTTTTGGGGTACTTGAGTAACCTTCTTGAATGACAGAAATAGGAAATGAGTAGCTCTAAGGGCCCTCCAGGGCTTGCTGGACAGTTGCAGAAGTTAAATGGCTTTACAAGCTAATGGAGATGCTAGACTGAATAAAGCAGTGTCTTATTGTCAAGGATAACCATACAAGTGTGTTCTCTTCTCGCTTTCTGTAGCTTTGTTCCGTTATTGGAAACATATGCTTTTAAGTAAATATATCCCTTTCTATCCTCAAACCAGTCGTCCCCAAGGGGGTGCTGGGACAGTGATGGAAGTGCCCCACGGCAATGTAGTATTTGCACTTTCCCTGTCCTCCCTCTGCGGCCAGTTTTGGGAGGGTGGCAGGAGGGAGGTGCTGGGGAGCGCGGGGTGGCCATGCTGTGTGACGAGCCCCCGAGCCTTCGGGGCTGCTGCCCAGCCACGGGGGACAGGCTCGGGTCGGGGCATCTGCTAAACGCCACCAACCATAATCCAGGAAGGCATATCCCAAGCAGCAAAAGTTTTGGAAACATCTGTTGTGATAAGGTGACTGAGTGATGGGACACGCACTAAGCACACTGCTTTGGGCCTCAGGTGGCGGTCAGCTGGATGTGAATGGACACACTTGGGTGGTGTCCCCTAAGTGGCAGGCGGGGTTCCCATATCTCCAGGGCCCTGGGAGGGTGGGAGAGAGCTGCCAGCCCTGGGGTCCATGAAGCCACTTGCACTCTGTGGTTGGAATTCAGATGGTTGCTTGGGCGCAAGGCTTGGCTGATGGCTGGGATATGCTGGGGGCAGCTGCTTTGCCTGGCTGCCGGAGCAGGACTTTGCCACCAGCACCCGTTTCTCATCCCTACACAGCTGGTCTGGGACCAGTCACCTCTCACCATCCAGCTGTGAGGTTCTGCGGACTTGTTTGTGAAGGGATCCTCAGTCCCTTGCTGGAAGCCCTACGCGAGGACAAGAGGGTCTGGCTATCTGGAAGCGTGCCCCATGCCTCTCAAGTTTTCCCACAGCACCCAAGTGCCCTGACAAGCCTGGTGTACACTGCAGGGAAAAAATGAGTTATTTTCTTGTAATGAGGCCACTTTCTCTCTTGCAGGGAAGGAATGTTTGGGAGCTTTTTTTCCTCCTTAAGGAGGAACTGTTGCACAACTCATATAACAGAGTTAAATACCACTGGTGGCCATCTGAAAGGAAGCATTGGGAACATAAATAAAGCAACAATTAATTAAGTAAGACAGCAACATCACAAAACCCTAATCGCCAAGAATAGCCCATGTGTTGCTGAATGGTAGGGAGAATGATCCGTGAAAGCTGTGCATAGTGAGAAAGGACGTTCTTGTGCATTCCACGTTTGTACAGCTGTGGTTTGATATTTCAGAGAAACCCAGTGCTTTAACATCTGAAAATATGGGCCTTTACGAGCTGTTAAGAGTCTCATCTGGCACATCTTAGAAGCACTCAGCATTCCCCTCTGGTCCTAATGTCTCCTGAGCACACATATAATCCATGGGATTGAGACTGGTTTGGAGGCCTATGGAGGGTGTTGGTTGCTTGTCAGGGCCAGGACATTTGAGACAGCAAATAGCTTCAGCGTTTGGTGCCCAGCAAGACCAGGTCTGTAAGCAGTACTACGGTCCCTGGCTGCAAACCATGTCTTTTCAGTTTCATTGAAGATACTGTAATATGTTGGGCAAACACCCCAACTATATGCACAAGGATTATTAAAGTATGGGCTGCATTAATGATGGAAAAACTAACCCGGAGGAGAAGAAATTCCTGCAGCAATGACCTTAACATACGCCTCCTCTGTACTGTCTGCCCAGTGCAACCACCAGTCTACCATGCTTCCTGAAGCCATATCATGCAAGTAGGAATCACGCTGGCTAGCCTCTGGCTGGACTTTTTACATTGCTAAAGCTTATACTTAGACCATGAAGGATCAGGACAGGGCAGGTAGCAGGGGTGACGGACGCAGGGCTTGTGACTCACTCGCTGGCTGGGTCAGGAGGCACAGATGCCCTGGCTGTGGCTGGGTGTGAGGTGTTCCCAGGAGCATGTGGGCAAAGTGCAGCTGCACCACTCCTCAGGGACTCGGTCCTCTCCCCATCTCCTGCAGGCACCAAGCATGATGTGGTTTTGCCTACAGGGCGTTTCAGACCTTGGAAGTGCATGTGGCCTCTATATTTACACAAACATATAAACAAATACAGCATCCAAGCTATGTCCTGAGATGATATTTCCACTCTCCAGCAGTTACAGAGGGGCCAAAGGAGCTCATGCTTTTCTTTGTGTTATTCTGAGATTCCCTTGTAAAGGGATCAGGCCAGATTTCATCTTGGAGCTGCCGATGTGCTGTGGGTCTGTGGGTGCAGGAGGTGTGCTTTGAACACTCCTTGGATAGCCATGTGCAACAGATTTCATGGGGGTTTATGCAGAAGTACATTTTGGAGCACAGAAGAAATTGACACTGGAACAGAAACTGCTGTTCAGCTTTAACTGTGGAGCCACTTCTGCCACGCATAGTTTAGCCCCTATACTGTGCTCATCGTATTCCTCAAACCTTTCCTTTTCTTCATAGCTCCCTGATCTTTGCTGTAGCTTCAGGGTGGGTACACAGGTGTAAGGACATGGGTCTCGTTACTTCCAGCCAGCTGCAAGCTCCAGTCTTTTGAGCTCATTCTCTTATCCTTCAGATTAATCTTAGGGTCCATCCTCTGCGTGTTGTGGCAATGAAGACAGATGTCCTGCCAGAGGCTCTGTACTGCCCAGAAACCTAATCACCAAGCCCAGAAACTGTCCCATGTAACCTCAGCCACCTTGCTCAGGTGGCTTGTGCAGCCTCCCTCTGTAGTCAGTAAGGTCAAATTAGCACACATACCCGTGCTGTTGAGGACTGCCAGATCTTTCTGTCCGAATGTTAAGGTTTAGAAGTGCAAGATCAGCTCTTCTTCCAGTGCAGTGACACTGCTTGATGACCATTCACAGCAAGTGGCCACCAGAACTGGAGGAGGATCAGTCTGCCTTCTCTGAGGTGGGTGCAACGCAGCATAACCCTGCCACAGATAGATCACCATTCAGCCTTGCCTACTTACAGTGGTTATCAGCATGACCTGGAAAGAATTCCATGGTCCTCTTGTGGGGATCTTCCTCCTCAGGGCTCATGTCTTCTGCCTCCCATTGGCTGGACACCTTGAAGAAGCCACTGCAACTTCCATAGGCACAGCACTGGTAGGCGTAAGGTACCTCGAGGACTCTGCAAAGGGGGAAAGCAGAACTTTTAGGTGACCTGACTCTATTGCTTTGCATTTTGTGCTTAATTTTCATGTGTCAAAGGCCAACCTGTTTGCTGATGGTTACACTGGAGCAGGACTTCTCTGTTGAAAGGGACTCCAGACAGGACAGAGTGTGGACCCTAATCATGCCTTAGTGCTTCCAGGCTGCCTCACTTTTGGTGCTTAAGATGCTGTCTGTTTGTCATCAAACCCCAGGTTTGGAAACCACTGAAGTTCCTGGATAATTCCTCAAAACCTTTGTGTGGTTCTCCCTAGACTGAAATAGCCTTGCTTTCCCATGCCTGCTAGCTATATGCCATAAGCACAACCTCTGCACGTGGAGTTTTCAGTTTTTACCCCAAGACCATCTTTTTGCTGAACATCCTTTCTTTTGTTCAGGATAAGGAGCTTCCTAAGAGCTTAAGCAAGTGCAAGGACCCTCTTTGCTTGTTGCTGAAGGTCAGAGATGCACCTCCAAGCTCTAGTTCCATGACCGTGGCTCACCCCTACCAGTCAGGGCAGGGGAATCTCAGGTATCTTAAATATAGCAAGTTATTTTACTGTCTGGTTGCCCTGAAAGTAGAATTCTTAGTTGTCTATTACGGTTTGTATTACAAGGTTAATTAAACAGCAGCTGAACATCATCTGGATGAAATACTAGGCTGTCAGTGAGAAGTTGCATCTTCTTCAAAGACAGAAAACTCCTGCTTCTTTGCTGAAAGCCAGAAAGACTGCTGATGAAGTCAAAGGAACCTCAGGTTTTCTAGACAATTAAGGTTTTCTGACAAGATCAGTAAATATGGTGAAACTCTATATTCTAAAAATATGCTTTTGTTTTAAGTTCCCAAACATTTCTGGCTGAGCCCTGGGAGGTTATGGAAACTCTGTATACAAGCTTGCTTCCTGTTATAAGCTCCAAATTAAATCCTATTATTGAAAGGTGGTAGGGAGGTACAGATCCTCCCAGGATGGCTAGGAATCTTTCTCAGATGATTCCTCCACACATATGTCCTAAGAATAAAAATGCTTAGTGGCAGTACCCCAAAATTTAGGGAACGTTAACGGGCCTATGGCCTGGCTTGCTTCAATGAACCACTCCCTCAGTCTTGGTCTCTCTGGTAGAAATCCAAACCAGCCCCACAGCTGTTAGTGGAATGAGTTCAGAGGAGGAATGCTCCTGGAAGTGCTGAATTCGACCCACTCTGCTCAGAGGACTGGCATCCTGGGTGTGGAAAGCCCTCCAGAAGCTTCTGGGATCCCCTGCCGTTTGGAAAGCAGTCATGCAGCAGATACCAGCCATGATGAGTCAGAAAAATCACAAGAGAACGCCCTGCAGGCACTACTGCCAAGGCAGACCCAAGTGACAGATCAATGCTTTTCAGGGGACCTGAGCTGTTAAGCCCAGCACTGATACAATGACCTGTGAGGAGGTGCCTAAAGGTGAGAAGTTCCAGCCTTGGGAGCCCTCGGCTTGTACTGGATGGGTGGAAGCATCAGCTCATGCATCCATGGCTCCCAAAGAACTGCCTGGAAGACCCATGCAAAAGATGGCTTTACCTGGGGAAAATTTGAGTCACCTGCACTGTAGGCCCCTTAAGTGCTGTGCTGAAGACCCACTGCTAAGAAAGAGAAGGGAGAGCCGGAGCCTGTGGTGCAGCACTGTACGCCAAGCTTTTTGCAGCCTTGTCTTGCTCTGTTTGACCCCTTCGGGCTCCTCATTAATCCATAGCAGACAAGACACGGCCACACAAACAGAGTTTACTGAAGGAAAGCTGGATGTCATTAGCTAGGACTGGCTTCTGGGAATGTTTTCCATTGAGAGAAGCCCTGAGCTGGGCCTGCTCCACGCTTTCCACTTGTGTGTGTGCGTTTGGGGATGGGGGTGGCAGGCCCAGAAGCGCATCATCGCTTTCCCATGGAAGACTTTAAAAGATGAGGCTTGTTAGCAGCAGATGAAGCTTCCTCAACCTATTGGCCTGAAAGGATGGAGGAAAGCATGAGATAAACAAGGAAAGCAGGAGGCTGATTGATATAAACAAATACAGACTGCAGCAAGAGCCAGAAGGGAAAGAGTGAACAAGGCCCAGGGCACAACCAGTACCTCATTTTGGGGAAGCTCTCCTTGGTGAAGGGCTCAGAGAGCGCCGGGTTGCCTTGGAGCTTCAGATGGGTCAGTCCACCCAAACCATCCAGGGGCAGCGTGACCAGCTGGTTGTCAGTCAGGTCCCTGTGAAGGAAAAGCAGAGAGGTAGAGCGCGGTCAGCTTGTGCTGGTGGTATCTTAGCCATCAGCGGCTCAGAGAGGCATGCTGACTCTCTTGCTTTCTTCCTGAAATGTGTGGCTGAAATGGGGCTGGGTGCTGCATGGGCCCAGGGTCCTCTGGAGTTAATGGGGATACTGCAATCCCTGGGGGAAATGAGGGGCAGGGGTTAAGGCCCATGCTGAAAGCTCTCTGTGATATTTACTTCCCTGTGCACGCACCTGCCCCATGCATCTCTTTCCCTGCCACTTCCCCCACAGCAGGTCAGGTATGACTGCAGCTCCCGGCTCATAAAATACCCAAAAGTCTTAGTGAGGGAACTGTGGACTGGGAACCCCTCCAGAGCCAGCAAAGGTGGTCTGCCGTGACTCCTGCTGAAATGCACTATCATGCTGATCTTCAATAAAGGCATCCAAGGCAGGCGTGAAAGCATCAGAAAGTGGAAGTACTGACTTAAGCATTCAGGGTGAGAGCATCTTGAAGATGACCTCATCTGCAATCTCATCATCCCTTTAATACTGATAGGAAACTTTGGGATTGGGTTTGTTCACATCAGTGCTGAGATGCACACCTCAGGCCTCAGCACCGCACCCTTCTGACAGCTAAATGACCTCTGGTGCCCCCGTAGTTCCGGGAGTCAGTCTGAGGTGCTCAGATACCTGCTTTCAGGGACCCACTGGCAAAGAAATATCACCGCAACTTACAGCTTGGTGAGCGACTGCAGCGTCACAAAGGCTTCAGGGTGAATAAACTGGATGTAATTCCAGCTCAGGTCTCTGCAAGGCAAGGACAGGCCAGTAAGAGGGGTGCAGAACAGGAGAGTGAAGCTGCTGACACTGGCCTGGGCAAGGGCTTTGATGCGAACAAGTGTGGAATCTGTAGTCCCTTGGTTGGCAGCGAGTTCTGTCTTATTGCAGCTCCCTGGAGGCAAATATGTTTGAGTCTGTATCTGGGTAGTTTTTAACAGAGTAAGCAGGTTACTTAGTCTGCCCTTAGTGCCAGAGCATCTCTGAAGCGGTCACACTGCTGGGCACCCAGACAAGGACAAATAAGTTCAGGAGCTGTGTGGAAGGTGAACCAAGGTCATCTGAGAGTGTTGCCTGTCATGTGCAGTTGGATGGGTATGGAAAAGATTCAATGAAGCACCTCAGTAACCTCATACCCTCTGTTTCCATCTGACCTAGAGGTTTCACCTCCCTCTGTCATAAGCAGACAGGAATCAGTATGTCAAGAACCATTTCTTCTCCTTCTAAGGCTGACGACATGAGCAACCTGCCACATCTCTCCACATCTCTCCCATTCTGAAGGGAGCCAGGGTGCCAGGGTGGGTAAGATGAACCTTTCCTACAGGCACCCAGAGACAAATGCTAGGACTTACATGCTCAGTTGTGTGACTGTACTGTGACAGCAGCATGCTTGCATTTGTGTGCTGCCTGTGGTGTTACATGTAGTACGTGAATGTTCCTGTGCAGTTGTGGTCCCATGACACACACGAATCTCTGGGAACGATGGCCTATTAAATGACACTCAAATTGCTGCACTGTGGGAAAAAGCTTCTATGTGATTCAGTTCACTTCCCAGCAGAACAGTAAATAAAGACCATCTGCAATTGAAGGGCTCTTTCCATACATCTCAGAGAGAATCACACCCTACAAAGCCTTACTAGCTTCTGAAAGGTGACAAGTACTTAAGTGAGCTGTCTACTGCAAGGTCACTATGTGTGTACGGTATCTGCATGCTTGTGTGCACTTAGTACATCTAACATGTTCTTTGAGTTTTATGGAGACAATCCCTACTCAGATGAGATGCTCTGCATTGATGTGAGGCCCAGGAGTGTTCCTGGATGACCCAGGACTAGGCTGTGTAGGGAAAAGGCTGCTAGAGCTCATGCACACCATGGTAAATCCCTGCCATGAATCAATGCCTCTAAGGGCATTTAGGAGGCAGGTGTCCATGTGTAGCATGTAATATTTGAGTTGCAGTGTGTGGTAGCGCATGTGGTGTGGAGTTTCTGCATGTGTGGGCAGTAAGCCTGACATGCAAGGAGTTTATTCACAGGGGTGTCTGCATGCAGAAGTGAAGCCAGGGAGAAGACTTGAGCCCTAAGCACGGCTGCCTCTATTCTGGAAGGGACTGGAAGTAGAGGAGGGACTGGACAGCTTCAGGGAGAACGTGAAGCCTCAGAACAGAGACAGAGGGAGTGGGGCTGGGAAACTCCACATCAGCCTGGCTCAGTGCTCACAGTTCTCCTTCCCCAAGCAAAAAGCCTGGTCATTCCCACTGCCAGCCACACCTGGCGGTACTTACATGGAGCGCAGGGCCATCAGCTGCACAAAGGTGTCTGCTCTGATTTCATGGATCCTGTTGTGCTGGAGGCCACTGAAAAAACAGAAACTGGTCTGAGAAAATAGCTGAAGGCAGCATTCATACTTCATGGGTCTCTGTGTCCCTCTGCAGCAGAAGCAAACTATCACAGTAGAAGTCATTTGTGTCTGGAAAATCTGCTCTTATTTCAAGGGGTAAATGAGCAGGAACAAAGCAGCTCAAAGCCATTCTCTCCCACGGGCAGCTCCAGGGCCCATACAACCTCTTCTTTTGATGCCACCGTGGCTTACATCCCCTCCAGCAGCCTCCTGCCCTCCCAAGGCAGGGCAGGGAGGTGTTTGCTGACTGACCTACGGTCTGCACACAGCCCTCCCAAGACGTCCAGAACTGGTTCAAGTATCCACTTCATGTGAAACATTCACAGTTTTGCAGTTTTCTTTTCCCTGGTGTGTAACAATGGTGAATATTTTTTTTCTAAGTTCCTCAAAATTGCGATTTCCCTGACCTGCAGAAGTGTGACCTTCTGCAAGGGGCAGCAGCCACTGCTTCGTACTCTACCCAGGGGATTTGTTGGGTAGCTAGCCTGCCTTTCAGACTCAGAAATGGTCTTGAATCATCTCAGACTTGCTCACAAGGACCTACAAGCAATGGCTGTGATGTTTCAGCTGGTGTTTGGCCACATATTCACGTTTCAGAGGCAGGGGCTTGAGGCTCTTGCATCTAATCTACTGGTGGTTTCTCAGTGTCCCATGTAGCCAAAAAGGCATCGCTCATACTTCTAGTTAGGGTTTCAAACGAGAGCACTTAGGGAGCTCTGCACAAATTTGGGGGTCGCAGGTAGAGGGGCACTGAGTGGGAGAGGGAAGCAGGAATATTGGGGCAAGTCAGTGAAAAATAATCCAAGGATGTTTAGCTGCAAGGGACCACCTGCGTGTTGCAGGTAAAAACCTGCACGTTGGCAGCTACAGCAGAGCGACTGGCACACACAAGGTGTTTGCATACCAGGCTGTACCACCACACACCACCAGACTTATTTTCAACTTATTTCCCAGCAGGAATGCTGGTATCAGGTGGGAGTGGGTCTTACAGACGATATCTTTGGGCTTAAGGATTCAAATTCTTATTCTGTAAGAAAATGTGATTTAAAACACACTCTGTCTGACTTCAGTAGACTGAAAGAGGGATTAACTGTGCTTTTATATTGATGTTAAGTCTGAATTTGGCATATTATGAGATACTGTAAGAAGAAATTTAGGTACCATGCATAAAATCACAGGTTTGGAATTCTGGAAGTTTGTCATTATTTGGATACTTCTTCTGTTTTTTAAAACATTTCCTATTTTTATAGATAAAAATACTTGCAGATCTAGCTCTGTCCTCAGAGCTCCCAAAGAGGCAGCAAGGGCTGTGTGACTCCAGTTTTCCTGTGATTTCACAGTGCCCGAATGCCTGGCTTTGCAAAGGCTGGATGAACTGCTCTGGCTGCGCAGGCTGGGGTGCTGCAGGGAGCAGGGACAGCCTCTCGTGGTATTTTTGTGGGGATGCTGCTCCCACACACCTATTATTTCAGATTGCAGAAATCTGTAAAAGCATGGAGTCTATTTTATATATATATATATATATATACATATATATATTTCCTCAAAAAGGGCAAGAACTTCTGTTAGTTAGGTTTGCAGGGTTTCTGGGGTCAGGTCTCTGGACACTTTAAACCGAGCATGAATAACTGTGTCTTGGAGCAATGGGGGCATGTCCCAGGGCCCAGAGGAGACCCAGATCAAGCGCTATTCATAAACAAAGCATCAATCTCCTCCACGAAGTGGCAAGCCCTAAGCAGTGTGGGTGAGAGCCACTTTGCACCCATAGCTTGGGACCACTCCTTGAAGCAGCTGTTTATGGTACGGCATGGAATGGGATAAATCCCATTCTTGATTAGCTCATGTCTGGAACTTGAATTAGCAAAGCAAAATTTCAGTGCTGTCACATCCTACTTCTGCTTGCTGTGTCTGAGACCTCTGAAAAACCTCAAGTGAATTAAGCTCCTATGCACAGGGAATGTATTTTTATTCTCTATTTGCACAAGGGCAAAGCATGGAGCTCTGTCCCGTTTGCAGTCCCAACAGCGAGTTACAGTGCTCAGCTCTCCCAGTGCTGGGTGATGGCTGAGTTTTGTGTTTGGGGGCTGCCTCTCCCTCCAGAGATGACCCTTTTGCCCCAGAGCACGGCGCAAGCAAGGTCTCTACTCACAGCTCCTCCAGCCGCTGACACCGGTGGAAACTGGGCAGATCTTCGATTTTGTTGTGCGACAGCTCTCTGCAGGGAAGGAACCAGCACGGAAATGTTAGGGAAAAAAATAAATCAAAAGAGAGTGCCCCTGAGCCCTCTCTTGGGAAACAGGTATTGCCAGAGTGGGAGGGATGACGGCTTCCCATCCTTAGAAGTGTTCAAGGCCAGGTTGGATGGGTCTTTGGGCAGCCTGATCTTGTAAAACATGTCCCTGCTTCTGGCAGGGGAGTGGACTGGATGATCTTTAAGGTCCCTTCCAAGCCAACCATCCTATGATCCTACGATTTGATGGTTCTATAATTCTTTTTTTATGATTCTATGACTTACACTGCGCACAGCCTAGGGAGCAGGACCCCCAGGTGAGGGGATCTCCACTCTGCACACACCTGACACTTGCTCTGAGCATCTTTGTGCTATGCAAGGATTGTGCTGTGGCTCACCCACTCAGCCAGCCCCAGCCCAGCTCCCTCCAGCACAAGCTGCAGACCATAGGAGCTGCTTCTACAGCTGGGGGTGGGTTTTTCCTCAAGGCCATGCTCCTCCCCAGCTCCAAGTCAACCGTGAAATGCATCCCTGCCAACTTCTGCTGTGCACAGCCGTGCTTTCCTGTGCCAGAGCTCCCATCCTGCTGCTGTGGATGGGTGAGCGCACAAAAGCTGCAGATGTGCTTTCAGAGCCTGGGGAGGTTTTGGCCAGCCGAGCAGCCAGCCAGCTGCCTTGCCTCCTTCCTGGCGCAGCAAACCTGCCTGCCTATCACTCCATTTGGCCTTTCCCTGCATCTCCCCAGGGAGAAGGAAAGGACCATAGTACAGGCAAGGGATCCGTACAGGACATTACCAACTCTGAGCATCCCTGACCCCTGTCTTTTCAAGTGCTGCCACTTGAAAATGATTCCCAGCAAACTCCTGTTCCCGCTCCTGCATGTCCCTGTGGGATGTCCAAGGCAGAGTGACTTGGTAGTCACCTATCCTGGCACAGCTTTGATGTGAATTTATTAAAACCAAAATGGGCTGAGTAAGGGGTAACACTTAAAATCATCTCTTTTCCTAAGTGCCAGGGGCTGGATTCATGGCTGCTCAAGGGAAAGGTATCCCAGGGGAAAGATTTGTATCTGACCTTTCTTTCAACTCTCCACATTTCTGCCAATATTTTACTACTAAAACATTTAAATTATTGTTGTTATTGTTATTATTATTTTGCCAGCCCCCTCCCTGCAAGTGTTCTGTGGTGGGAAGGAAAAGGAAGGGAAAAACCAACCCAAATTTTTGTGTTTGGCTTTGGAGACCGTCCCTGAGAGCAGAGAAAGAGCTGCAGCATCAGCCACTTCTCAGTGGTTCTCATGCAATGGGTCCCACAGCCACTGTGCAAGATCTCTGCAGACAATCTGCAGCATGAGGTGAGCCGCAGGGGGGCGGCAGAAATGTGGCATTAAAAATACCGTCTCTGTTCAGATGTGTCACAGTTGTAATGTTAACCTGACGAACAGCCAAGGGGCTGTTAAAATGGGGGAAAGCAGCAGGAACAACCGCTAGCTCTGAAGGGACAGAAGGCCAACACATTTCAAAGGCAAGAGAGATGTAAACATGCGCAAACATTGGCCCATATACCCTCTCTCCAAACTCTGAAAGCATTGCAATTAATGTCAGTAAAATTAACTGGGAAAGAGGAAGAAGGAACAAGGTGGGGTGTCCCAAAAAAAACCTCGCTCACAAGGAGGGGCAGACATGAAGTACAGGCTCTGCTGTGAAGGTTTACAGGCTGATAACTTGCAAACATAAACTGAGCACATGGGACCCTACAGCCTGGGCCATTCCAAAGGCTACACTTTGGTGGCAAGATGTCCATTGAATTGGTCCAGATGTCTAAAGCTGAGAGATCTTCCCTACAGGGACAGCTGGAGCCAAAATGCTGTAATCTGCTAAGTTACAAATTGTATCCTTTTATTTTTATGCTTTTCTCTTGTTTCCAACTTCTGTGATCAGGAATTCACTCCTGTTGCTTTCCTGGAACAAACTTGTTTTCATTTTCAGCTTGCTTGTATAAAGACTGATGAGAGGCAAGCCTCCTTCTTGCCCTAAGGCTCCAAACTTGTATAAATCTGGCTCATGACTCACTTCCTGAGGATGTCTTTGACTGAAGAAAAGGTTGGGGACCTCAGGAATGAGGGGTGTGCTTCCTGAGAAGATGCAGGAGTCAATGAGGAGCTGATTCCATCGTGTACCAGCTTAAGGAAAAAGCACATTCTCCCACTCAGCATCCTTCAGTGCCTTGCTGAGCAGATAGGGCCAAAGCAATTTAGAGACTGAGAGCAAAACCCCAATCTGCCACTGCTGCACCGTGTGAAGGACCAGAGCTGGGGCCAGGAGGCCCTGCAGGTCTCCACCTGGTCAGGTGTGTCCTCTGCTGGGGTGTGAAGATGATGGCACTTGCTGGAGCCACAATGGCAGGAAGACATTGTATGAAATGTCATTTAACCCCGTTTTTTGTGATTTGTATACCTGAAATGCTGCTGCTCTTCTTACCCAGTGCCCATTGCACCCTCTCTACCCTCCCTGCATGGGGCAGACGGTTCCTACTGCTGCAGAGCAAGCAGGAGACAAATGTGGCTGTGCCTTATTGCTCATAGCCATCCAGAGAACCACACTGGGGCTATGCTAGGATGAGGTGAGCAAGTTCAAGAATATGCGGAAGTCAAGGTAGTATCCAAGAAGGTGGTGTTTTCACCTTGGGAAAGGTAACAGGAACAAGAACCATGGGATGGTCTTCCATAGCTAGTCCCCCTGTGTTGGGCAAGGAGAAAGCCTGGGTCCTGACGGTGCTTTTCTGAAGACAAGGCAGGACAGAGAAACTTGTGTTACTCACAAGACTCGGAGGCTGGGCAGCTGCTGGCACATCCCTCTGGGGAGTAAATGGATGCCTGCACGGGTCAAGGTCCTAGAGGAGTGGAGGAAAGAGAAGAAATGGTGTTGGTGAGGGCCAGCACACAGACTCTGCTACCCACACGTCCAGCTACCAGCCCCACATGGTGGCAGGAGAGACAACATCAATGAGATAATGAAATACCCGGAGAGAGACAAAAACTGACTTGGAAAATGGGCACTGCTGCTGGACCTGGTGAAGGTGAATGTGCCTGAAAGAAATTCTGGGACACTTCTGGGTACTGAATTCACTGGTGTCCTTGGCCATGCCAAGGGCAGGCGGCTGTACCCTCCGAGGCACACTCTGCTGTCCCAGTTCCTCATTGTCCAGACTGGTGATCTGCCTGGAGCCACAGCTGCCTCAGAAACCTGTGCTTGGGGCATGGATGGCATGTCCCTGGGTCTCTGCAGCAAGGCATGGCCAGGCAGGGCACACTCCTGGGCCCAGGTGCTCAGCAGTGCTCCCAGTTTGGGCATAGCTCGTGGACCAGTGCCCCGCAGAGGAGAACCACGGGTGGCTGGAGACAGCATGTCCTCCAGGTGCCTGATCTCCTGGGTCTGGTGGTGTGAGGATGGGGCCAGACCAGCTGTGGAAGCCTTCAGCCCAGGCAGCAGATGTGTGGCAAACACAGCAGATATTTCCATCCCTGCACTGCACTGCACTGCCAGTGCTGGTCCCAGGATGGGCAGCGAGGCACTGGATCTCAACAGACCATGCTGAAGCACTGCACCCAAAGGCTCATTCCTTCACAGACACAGAAGGAAAGGAAGAAAATAATCAAAAAAAAAAACAAACAAAAAAAAGATCAGAGCATGCTCAACAGTACCGAGAGAGCAACTCACGGAGAAGAAAGCTGCTTTCAGGAGCCACAGGGGTGAAACGAAGCAGAGAGGTGAGTGACCAGGGAGAGGCAGAGCACTGCAAAAGTTGTCCTCGCTGAAACAGCCTGGACCGCCTTGAAGAGGGAAGAGCACAAATAGCAGGATAAAAGGGAGAGATTTGCCACTCACAAAACTTCTAGGCTGGTGGTGCCTTTAAGGTCTGGGAATTCTTTGATGTCCGTTGCACCATTGAGCGACCTGCAGAGAAATGAGGGTGAAGTGAGTTGGGCAGAGGGCTCAGAAGCAAGTGCAGCTGCCCGAGGTCCCAGACCCAACTGCTCCCAAATGTCATGGTGGCAAATCTGCTTCCTCGCACCCAGATGTGGTGATCAGAGGCCCAGATCCAAAGGTGTCACTCCCATCAGCATGCCACTGCTGGCTCGGCAGAGCTGACATCTCATGCAGCACAGATGCACTGAGCCAGAGTTCAGTATTTCTGTGCAGGGAGGCTTGGCAAGCTCAGTCCCTCCTCCAATCACTGACATTCTTGGAATGATTTCTACCCAAATTAAATTTAGAAAAACAAAACAAAACAAACAAACAAACAAAACCCAGTTACCATTGGGAATGCAGAAGGGCATCCCACCCAAGCCTCCCAGAGTCTGCGCATTTGGCGCTAAAAAATGGATGGGTGTTTGGAGGATTTATTATTTGCCTGAGTTTATGTCCCTGCAGTGGCAGGCTGGGGGAGGCTTACAAGGAGAGATTTTGAGGTTGCCTCTGCCTCAATATTCAGGGCTGTGCTGCAACAGGTTTGCCAAAAGGCCAGCCAGCCAGACCAGGCCAACTTGGAGCAACTGTTCTGGTCCAGGTGGTGCCCACCACATGGTGGCGGCCCTGGAGCAGGCTTGGGGCTGTGCACGTGAAGGAAGCTCTGTCACCGCTGGCTGTCCAGAAAGGTTATTTGTGCCATGATGATTGTGTAATGGGATGTGGTTGGGCAAAAACACAGCAGTGCAGGGCTTGCTTGAGCAGCATGCAGAAAGTGTAGAGGTGCTTGTGAGTATGGTCTTTGCTGGTGCTGATGCACCTATGGAGACCCTGGAAGATTCTTCAGGTGCTCGTCAGCTAGGTAGGCAGGAGGAACAAATTGCCCCCTCCAAAATGCCCTTATCAAAATTATTCTCCCTCAGCAGAAAAAATCTACAGTGTCTACTCATTGGCTCACTCCTTTTGGGGCTGGCCAGAAGAGTTGCATCTATTGTTGGCAGAAGGCCTTTAGGAAAGAGCAAGCGGAGAAGGCTGCTAAGGTGTCCAGCTCCCAAGGCTTGGGGCTTGGCTGCATTACCTCCTTGAGGATCTGCTTGGTGAACTTACAGAGTGTGTAGCTTTGGCAAGTACTGGAAAGCAGACTGTCCAACAAACTGGATGGGATTGTCATAGAAATGGCTGCAAAGGAAATGAGTAACTGGTTAGATTCTGCTGTGTATGCAGGAGAAGATGCTATTACAGATCAAGAGCCTTGGAGCAACTAGTAGTAAGCTGTGCAGAAATTGCTATTGCCATCCTGTGAGGAACCCTTCTTCTCCAGACAGCCCCAGGCTCTCCCGCCAGCCTGTTTTGGCTGAACATTGATTAATCTGAGGTCTCAAATCCTGCTGCTCTGGAAGGGTCCCTAAGGGTTCTGCTGAACCAGGCAGGCTAGAAAGATGCAAAGCCCTCCTTCAACCCTTCTATAGTGCTGTGATCCTGCTGGGAAACACCTTGCACTTAATGACACCTCCTCTGACCTTACATATCCACAGCACCAGCATCTTTCCTACCTGTCACAGTCAGTGGAGAGAAGTGAACTCTCGTAGGATCCAACCAGTTTTAGGAGGAGTTGTATCACCTCCTAGAAGAAGCACTTTCTCCCCACTGACTGTGAGAGACTTCAGACAGGCAGATCCAGTGGGGACATGAGTTCTGAACATGGAGAAAATGTACAGGCAGATGTCAACCAGGGCTTAGAAAACCCTGTTATCTGCACAGTTTCTGTGCAGACCTCCCATTTATTCTTCCTTCACTGCTATCAGCCTTGTTAACTGCAACAGAATTCAGCTGAGGGTAAAGGAGAACCTGTGGCAGAAAAGCTGAAGCAGAGCTGAGAAGGAGCTGAATTCAGCTTACATTAGCCTATATACAACAAATGTCAAATTGTGGTCAGTTGAAAACCATCAGAAATCCCAACCAAAGACATCAGGAAGCGCTTCTTTCCAGGGAACATAAGGATTTAGGAAACACTGTTTAATTTTCTTACATTGTTTGGAGGAGGGGATTCCCAACAAATGCGTTCTCTGGAATAGCTTTGATGTTGTTGTTATGAAAACCACTGTTGGGAGAAACAAACATCTTGATATTAATGCATTAGAAAGGCTTGGAGATGCCATTTTTCCTCAACACTTTTAAAAGCAGAGAATCTTTAAAAACCACACATAAAATAAGATGTGCAAGCTCTGTCCTGGCTGTAGCATCAGCCCAGCATGTGAACAAGGTCTGTTATTTGGCAGGACAAAGGTCTCATTCTGCTGTATTTACTCTGTGTAGTCTGGTGATCCATAAGTCAGTCTACTTAACACAGCAGGAATACAGGGACTTAGGGTTTTACAGGCTAGGAAACAGGACAGGAAATGAACAAACAAAATGTGCTTATTTTATACCATCCATGGATTCCAATTTTTATCGATGGTCTCTTCCTTACAGCTCAACAGCTGTTAGCCAGAGTGCAGCCTACTATGAACTATTGGCTCTCATGATTTTAAGGAATTTGTAGATCAAGATGTGATATTTTTGGCTAAGCTTGAGAAAATGGCTACCAGCAAACTTTTGCATCAGAAGAGAGCTCTGTGACCACAGCCTGATCTGTACAACAAAAGCCAGAGAATGGCAGCCATGGGATGCTGTGTCCAGCAACAGGACCAGGCTCTGGGTGATGCCCAGGTTGTTTCATCCCAGAAGAATCTGCTCTAGCTATTAGTTGGATATCTGTTTGAAGTGATTATTTATTTAGTGATGTGAATTTCAAAAGCCATCTCAAAGTGAATTAAGGATCTTATTCTCATTTTGAATATCAGAGTAATTATGATATGTGGTCTGAGAAATCTTCTTGACAAGAAATTATTCCAGTAAATTAAAAAAGTAGTTTCAGATTTTCACTTCAAGAAGCACCAAAGCAGCTATTTTTGTCCCACCCCAGCCTGTCACCAGTTTGACATATCTTAGGGTCCACAGGAACTGCAGATCCACATCAGCTAGCTGTGACCCTATCTTGGGTCTTCTACCTTTGTGGGTGTTAACTGGGGTGTTTTCCCATTTTTAGTGCCTCCCAGGATGACCAGTTAGAGAAGAGAGAGCTAGCCACTAAAGTGGTCATAAATTCTTGGCATTCCTTGTTATAATCTTGCCCTAAGAGAGATCAAACCATTTAGGCATGTCAAAGGAGGTGGCACAGGGCATCCAAAAGCCAAGGCCTCACAATTACGCAGTTAACTCCATGGTTATGGCCCCAGTCTGGGGAATGGACATTAGAAGTGGTTGGAGATCTGAGGGACTTTGAGCCCATCAGACACCACAGGGGAACGAAGAGCTGTTGGAGGAACCTGCTCCAAGCTGGGCAGGGGGATCTCCCACTCAGCTCCACCAGCCATAGTGCTGAGAGTGATGGGGAGGTGATTAGAGCTGATGAAAATCAAAGGGATAATCTGCTTTTATGTGCATGGCTGGGTAAGATAAAAGAAACGCTTGGACTGAGTGCTCTCCCCAAGTCAGAGTACAGGCAACCCTTTACTGGTCACTCTCCATCAGGGAATGCTTTTGAAAAGGAATAAATAGAAAATCTTACAGCTCCTGCAGTCGGCCCAGCGTCCTAATAGCCCCAGGGAATTCCAACAGCTCATTGTAGTTTAGATCCCTGAAAGACAGAGAAGGGAAAAACATTCATTAATATTGCTGTAGGAACTCAGCTGAGTGTATCTGTGCTTTGAAGGCATGGAAACTTGGTCGTTAAGCATGGGAGACAGGTTTTTCCTACTGCACTGATCCAGCCACTGCCTGGAAATCAACTCTCACGCATTCCTGCTGCAGGACTGTTCTCTGCTAGGAGCACTGTCAGGCGAGAGCCAGCCCAAGCCGTGGCTGCTGCCGGGCTGCTGCCAAATGGATTCCTTTCCCCCAAGTCTCTCAGTGCCCAGAGCTGGACAATGCCACAGCTTCACATCTCCAGAGTGCCCTGTTCCCCTGTCCCAGGGTCTCACCCCCACACACTGTGGCCATGAGTAATTTTTCCTGCCTTTCCAGGTCAAAATGGGATGTTAGGAAGAACAAGCAACACAAGAACAGCTTCAGCTCAGCTCTGCTAAAGGGCTTTCGCTGGGTGTTGAGGGGAGCAGGGACCTGCAGAGCAAGGGGCAATTCCCTTGGCACTTATCCTGGGGATCCCATAGCTCCCTGCCACTGGGACATGCTGAGGTCCAGGTCTTCTGATTGCTGAGGTGAACCCCATATTGGAAACCGTGAGCCAAATGTGGAAGCGATGTGGAAGAGAGATTGACAATTCTGGGTGCTATATAATAAATTAAATAAAATATATATTTGATATAGTTGGTCACAATGACAAGTGCAGAGCTTGGCAACCAGAATCAGAGAATCACGGAATCATTTAGAATGGAAAAGTCCTTCAAGATCACCAAGTCCAACCACCAACCTGACCTACTGAGTCCCGTCACTAATCCATGTCACTCACTGCCATGTTCACACATATCTTAAATACCTCCAGGACTCCACCATCTCCCTGGGTAGCCCATTCCAATGCCTGACCACCCTCTGCGTGAAGAAATTCTTCCCGATGTCCAAGCTAATCCTCCCTGGTGCCACCTGAGGCTGTTGCCTCACATTCTATCACTTGCTTTCCAGTCCCTTCACAGCTTCGCTGCTTTTCTCTACACACACTCAATGACCATGTAGTGAGGGGCCCCAAACTGAGGGCAATATTGGAAGTGAGGTTCAGACACTTGCCCAGTTCTGACAATGGTCAGGAAACCTGTGGCCTTCTTGCTGCCAACTGGATTCCTTTCCCCCAAGTCTCTCAGTGCCCAGAGCTGGACAATGCTCCTGCTTCACACCTCCAGAGTGCCTTGTTCCCCTCTCCCAGGGTCCACTAGCTTCTGTTCAGCTCCCCCAGGGCTGTTTCTGCCAGGCAGCTTTCCAGGCACCCTTCCCCACGCCTGCCCCGTGCGTGGGTTGGTGCGCCCCAAGCGCAGACCCCGTACTTGCCCTTGTTGAACACCACACAGCTGGATGTGGCCCAGCTACCCGGCCTGGTCAGGTCCCCCTGCAGAACCCTGCTGCCCTCCAGCAGGCCATCAGTCCTGCCCAACTGGGGGTCATTAAAACCTCCTGAGGTGCAGCGATCCCCTCATCCTCACTGATAACATGTGAAACAAAACTGGCCCCAGGCCTGAGCCCTGAGGAACATCAGGAACGGGCTGGCACCTGCAGGAAATTATTCATTTGAGCTTCAGGGCACCACTAGCAGCTGGGGAGGATCAGGCCTCTGGAGGCACCCATCCTGTTGTTGAGTAGAGGGAGCCTGGGGTGGCCGGCAGAGGTTCAGACGTGCAGTGTTCCTCCTCTAGCAGGCCTGATGGAGAGGCAGGTCCAGCTGAAATGGGACCATTTGACCCTCTGCTGGTCATCCCACAGACCAGGACATTGAAGCCTGAAAGCCATGTGACTACTTCCTCCTTGCATGAAACTCACCGAGTTTTAAGTGGTAGATACTTTGGAACATGAGGGTAATTACTGGCTCCTGGAGATTACTGTATAATTACACTTAATGGACCTCAAAGTAATTACCATGTAACCTGGATTGTGGTTTACAGAACAGAAATAACCATACATTTACACGGCAATGAGTTGCTGCCCAATTACCTTGTAATTCTCAACCTCTGGGCCCAGGCATGGTAATTACATTATGATCTCTCTTGGCCCCCCTCTCTCTTACATGGTCTTCTCCTTTACCCGCATCCTTGCATGCGAATTACTCTACAGCACCGTCTCCGCTTTGCCCGGTAGGTATTTACACAGTAAATCATCCCAGTTAGTCTCTCCAAATTGGTCTTCCTTTGTGCGTTCCAGGACTCCAGGCTGATAGCACTTACTCCATATTTTTTTTCTGGTTTTATTTCCTGTCTTGTCACTCCCTGACAAATATTCCCTAGGATGTGAGATTGGCCTGGGTGGGTTTTATTCTATGCAGCCCTGAAAAGGTCCATATCAGACCTTGTTGCTGGATTCCCTCTGCAGCCCAGGGGACGAGGCAGGTCCTATTACTGCAGGGTTTGTCTCTGCACACCCAGGAGCTTTTCTCTCCTCCAGCCAGAGGGAGTCTGGCTGCCTGCACTGCACGTGTGGATTTGAGCAAATGAACCAGGAGGACCTTTAGGTCTGTAGGACCTAAACCTCAAATGGAAGGATCTGGAAAAGGTTCAAATAGTCTAATAATTGCAGTCAGCAGGAGAGGGTGACAGACAAGACCTCCCAGCCCTGTCCAACCTCCAATGTGATGGCAGAGCCCCAGCACATGCAGAGCTGTGTCCCCAGGGCCCAGGAGCAAACCAGGAGCAAGGTGTCCCCTCCTCAAGCCTCATCCCCTCTATTAGATATGAGAGGTCCACACCTCCTAAAGAGCTTGCTCTGGCACACTCAGTTTTCATCTGGGTCCCAATGGATCAGTGTTTTTTTTTCCAGTTTCCTCTGCTTGAGTCCAAAACGATCTGCCTAAGAACAGCCTAACACATGGCTGCTCATAGACCTCACTGTTTGCAAGATGCACACAGCTCATTGTCTGCTGCTTGGCTGCTCTGAGCCAGTAACTTTCTGTTGTACCTGCCAGGTGTCCATCACTCACCTCGTGTACACGCTCTTGTGCCAGGGCAAGGCTTTTGCAAAAAGCTTCAGCCAAAGCACAGAGAGGCACAGGAATGGGTTTACAAAGAGAGCAAGTGATTGGAAGTGCAGAGAGGACACTGCTGGGCGTTTTGAAAGCATCAGTCAAAGCCCATTAATGTTCACATCACTGCACTGAATGAAATCAGAGGGCATTAGCAGCCTAAACTGACTGACAGTCTCAAATCTCTATCTGCGCATAAGATGCTTAATACCTTTAAAAGTCTCACCCTAGAGGGACTTTCCAAGGTTACAGGGAGGTTTCACAGCAGCGCAGGAAGCTGCAGAGGTTACTTAAGGCTGGGTGTGTGCCTGCACCGCTTGCCCAACTTTCTGTAACACAACCTGGGGCTCTGGGACAGGCCTGGGTGATGCCAAGGGACTGACCCCAGGGAGGAGGCAGCGTGAGCCCTGTCCCCAGATGACCCTCAGCCCACCTCTGCAGCATCGCCGATGCTGCGAGAAGCTCCATGCCGGGGCCCGGGGTTGAGTTTCTCCCCAGCAATACCCGACGTGTCTGTGAGCAGCCGACAGATGGAAAGTATTGCCCAACAAAGATGAGGCTTGGCTCACCTGTGATTCACTAACAGAAAAAGAGTTAGATCCGTAACCAATATTATTTACAAGGAATAATTCAGCATGCTGTAATATTTGCTCCTGTCTTTCTCTAGAAATGCATTTCCTTTCCAGCCCGTGTCTCTTCCAGGCAGGCTGTTCTTTCATCAGCAGATGAACATTTTGTTTGTACCACGGTGTGTGTGCAAGTACGTACAGGACCAATTCTTCCTGAGTGAACACACACCTTTTCCCAGCCCTGGCAGCATCCCCAGGCCTCCCTCCCCCCCGTGTTTGACAGATACAAAGAGCATTGTGTTAAGCAGCTCCCTCTGGGTAAAAAAGCTGTCGCTAACTTCTGGCATATGCTGGGCTTGTTGGAAAGTGGAAATGCAACCAGGTGTAGTCATGCCACTTCAGCCTGGCTGCCAGCAACCCCAGTCTGTTTAGGAGAGACAATGTGCCCGTGCTCGCTCCTGCCAGTGCTTCCTGGTTTTCGGGGCGATGAGCTCCCTCCTGGAAAACAAACCTGACTGTCCTCATTAACAACTCCCCGCAGTGTTGCTCGCAGCCGACTGCTCCTGATCTGCGCGCTGCTCACACTGCCCTGGCTTGCCTCCAGTGCTGCAGATTTTGGGGATTTCAGCTGGCTGGGGGAGGCTGGACAAAGCAGGTACCCGTGGAGCTCCCCAGGCTTCAGCTCTTCCCTGCGGTGGGACAGCTCTTCCCAAAAACCCAAACCGAAGGCAGCAAACAAGGTTGGCTTCCCTGTCCCTCCCTCTTCCTACCCAGAGCTTGAATCAGGCTCTGGGTCAGATAATGGCCTAGAAATGGTCCTACCTGTCCCTACAGGGAGGTGGCAGATGGTGGTGGCAGTGGGGAGCTCCACGGGCTCAGGAGGTTTCTGCTTGTTTAGTGAAACTCAGTCCTTGGGTCTTTCTGCAGACATCTGAGGCGAGCAGGACTGCATCCAGCCCAGACGCTGCTCCTCTCCACCTGCTCTCCCATGAGGAACACGCCCCAGTCAGTGTCATCTCCAAACCCTTTTCAGGGGCTGGGTCGATATGGAAAATGGATGGGGTGTAGAAACCACCTCCAAGTGTTCGCTGCCTCTCTCTTACCTTATCTGAGCTGCTTTGGCAATGCTTTGCTGGTCCCAGCTCCGTGCTCAGGCACTTTCGTGTCTGACATGGGGAAAGCTGCAAAAAGCCAAACCTGCCACCAGGTGACACTATCCCCCCTATCTGCTGTGGCAGATGGGCTGGGGTGGACTTGGGCTGGCCAGGGAGGCCTCTAGGCCCAAGGGAGCTGGAGCTGGCTCTGAGGAGGTCTTCAGCTGCTCCGGCTCTGGGGTCTGCCCCAGGACTGTGGGACACTGCGTATGGGGTGTCCTGGCTGTGGGGTGCAACGCTTGTTGGCACATCTAGGAGAGCGGATCCCCTGCCAGCATTGCATGGTGGAAGGATGACAATGTGCCACAGCCATCTTCATGCCGAAACAATTGGGAAACCTCATAAAACTGTACATAGAAAAAAAAAAAAAAGAAGTAATGGCCAGAGCATTAGGAAGGGAGTTTTGTCCATTATCAAAGGCTTTTGGAAGCAAAGTCACCCGGCCAAGAAGTTCAGAAATGATGTGCAAGAGAAAGGACTATAAAAAATCACTTTCCTTAGTTGTGCTCCAAGTTACCAGCTCCAGGCATCGCAGTGGGATCTCAGAAGGAGTCTTGTCTGTTCTTCTAGTCAAAATGAAAACCTCTTAAAGGTCACCCGGTCTGCCCGAGACACAATGAACTGGCTGGCTTTCCATTGTTGTTATTTCTAGAGTGAGCCTATAGCTTCATATTTGGACGATCTTAACCAACCCTGTTGCTTATTTAGAAATAAAAGTAAATTGACATCAAAGGCACAGTTATTTTGGGCTTTAACTGCCAGGGTGATTTGAAGCTGACAACATGCAGCCTGGAACTATTAATATCTTCAATCGGGCCAAAAAGAGAGAAGGAGGGGAAAGAGTCTCAGGTCAATTTTCTGCCTGTTAGGGGCTATTAGTGGTTCCACACAGGAAGCCCCCAAAAAAATAAAAAATTATATAGTACTATAAATTCTTCCATAAGCCACAAAACACCACAAATTTGCAGCTAATAAACCTGAAGATGCAATAAGATTAGAAGCTGGAGATGGGACATTTGCTGACTATTTCAGTCCCACTGCAGGTTGCTGCCAGTAGTTTGAGATGTTACCGTGGTGCCCTGGAGAGACACTTTGTGCAGCCTCCGGTAAGGACTTGCATTTCCACCTGTCCTGCACTGGCATCTCACCAAGCTACCAGTAAATGTAATTACCACTGCCGCTAGTCGTGCTGGTTGCTGTGGCCAAATCAAGCACTGGAAATGATTTAATTGGTAGTCTTAAAGCCCAAGGGGGCTGTCGTGGCCATTTAGTTTGACCTCTTGCCTGCCACCAGCCAGCCAGCCTTACGCAGATGCATTATATCAAGGTCATGGCTTGTGGTCGAGCTTGAGATGAGAAGAGCTGCCTGTTTAGTCTGGACTATGGAAAGGCAGTGAAAATGGGGTGTCTGGGAAGCTGCACACCCTTGGCTGGCTCCTGCACCTTCAGCTGATGCTGTCCCATGACTGAGGAGGTTTAAGAACACAGTTATGCCTCCCCAGCTCTGATGTTATAAACACACAAGGTGGATTTTGGAGTGTTGAGGGGTATTTATCTGCTTGCTGAACCCTGACAATTTTTTTTTATGTGCTTGGTGTCCGATATATTGATGGTCCCACAAGGATCAGGGGAGGTGCATCCTGCCCATGGTGCCTGCACATCTCTGGAAACCTGGGCCAGGTCCAGACATGGCTGATGGATCTAGTGTAGGGTCTGCATACTGCACTGCACGCTCCCCTGAACCCATGGGGTGCAGCATCTCCTTCTGGTGCCTCTGACTGGAGCCTGTGCTGACTGGGGCTGCTCACCAAACCTACGGACCTGCCGGTAACAACACCATTCAGGGCCATATTTCTCTTACGTAGCATCACCGTAAACCCCGTACCCTTCACGGAGACTTCCAAGAGGGGCCTGGCCAAGGGTGCACAGTGGAGAGAAATGGACTATTGTGGGAGTCATCTGCTGGGGTCAGTGCTTTCACCGGGAAAACCAATCATATTCTAGAAATGCCCGTTTTAGCAAATTTTAAGGAGTACACAGGCTTTGCTGGTGAACTGCAAAGTTTGTGGGTGTCCCAAAGGAGCAGAGATGGGCCCCACACTGCGAGAAGTTTGGCAGGTACCAGCAGTACCCGACTTCTGCCAGAAGCAAGTAGCAACCTCTGTACAAGGATTTCTGCTGATACCCTGGCCTGGAAACATCCCAGCCTCTCACTTACATGGTGCTGCACCACTTTACAGGGTTTACTGGCACTGAAAGCTCTACTGCTGGGGCGTGGGGGACCTGTCTGTAGGTCCTGCCTTGTACGTCTGCAGCTGCCAGTCCTTCCTCGCACAGCTCTGTTCCCCATTTAAAAATGCAGCGGTGCCCAGAATGTGTCTGTTCCAAGCAGTATTTCTGTCTGTTCTCTAACTGATGAAGGTACCGAATTAAATATGTTTTCAATTCTGTTTGATTTATTTAACAAGGTTGAAATAAGCCTTTGAGAGCAGGATCTCGTGGGGGGTCCTGGGAGCACAAGCGCTGCCATGAACATATCATTTACAAGACACAAAAGGAGCTGACCGCAGAGCGGAGCAGCGGGGACCTCGGTCGTTCAGATGCACAGACAATAACCATGGAGCTGATGACTCAGGCAGGGGAGGCACGGAGAAGGCTGCTGCACTTGGCCACGCAGGGGAAGAAGCAGGCGGGAGAAAGCCTGCTCTACAGCAGTGTTTCTGAACTGCGCTGCGGGAAGGATGCTGGGGACCCCCACCTATCCCCAGGTGCAGAAGCGGTGGGTCCCGGCCCCCTGTAGTGTGCTGGTGTTGGGAGAAGGGAGCAGGGGTGCGGGCAGAGCTTCTGTGCATCAGCACATCCATGGTGAAAGCATGCCCGCAGCTCGCCTCCGCTGCCCTCTTTGCTGCCTGCAGTGCCTGCTCCTCCCTTCCACGGGCAAGCAATTCGCTCTCATGTTTCTGGAGGCAGAGGCATCCCTCCTCCGGCACTGCTCTGCCTCAGCTGCTCTGCGAAAGGCAGCACCCAGGCTGCATCCGAGGGGAAGGCTTCAAGCAAAATAATGCCTGAGGAGCCACAGGAGTTGGGGACAGGTCACAGCACGCGTGTCTGGACACCCAAAGGTTGGAGGTTTGGGGAGACCCGGTGCTGTATGCCATTGCAAGATAGCCTCAGGGATGGGGGAGCCTGCAGGGTGCAAGAGGGGCAATGTGAGGACTTGGTGGGAAAGGGAGAGCAAGTAGAATTCTGGGAAGGGGATGAGCCTTGCAGCAGAGCCATAACCTATGGAAAAATGCAGTGACGTGGGGGGGCTTCACTCCCTGATTTTTCTTTTTAGTTTTCCAGAATGTCCTGTCTGCATGAGGCCAGGTTCTGCCAAAGCTCAGAGTCAGGTCAGAAGGTACAGATTCAGAGCCTGAGCTGCTCAGTGAGGCAGTCCAGGCTCCTACTTTTGGGAGAGGATATGCAGCAAACAGGGACCGGTTGGTCCAAGGGGACCACAGAAGGGAAGGGGCTGATCCCTGTGCTCCCAGGCGGTGGTTAGCGAAATTGCCAATTCAGTTTTACAGAAGATTTTGCCTGTGTGGAAAAGTCACCTTCCATTTATGCAGTGATCAGAGCAGGCAACGTACCTCGTAGCCATTTTTGGACCAGGCACAGACCCATGCAATGGGGTCCCTGAGCTGTGCTCCCTCCCTGCAAAAACCCACCTGCACCCTTCCTTTCTCCGTCCCCTGCAGTCGGGTCTGCAGGCTCTGCTAAAGTCCCCTTCCTCCTCCGGCGGAGCAGGATGCGACCATAGGGCCGGGCTGCCCCTGAGGTGCTGCTCGGGGCCCCACACTGACCCACAGTGGGGATGGAGCACCAGGAGCAGAGCTCAGGGCAGCACACAGGGCATCCTCAAGGAGTCTAAGCCATCAGATGCTTTGGGACAGCGCAGACTGGGATTAGTGTCAGGAGACTGCACAAAAAAGGTTAAAACATGCTGATGGAGCCAAACCCCACTTGAAAAGCAAGGTAGCACTTGGCAGACTATTTTCCAGGAGAACAGCAAGGCCTGCCCAGCCCTAAAGGGTTAAACGATCCCTGTATGAGCTGCGGTGGAGATATTTCCCATTTCCTTCCTCCTGCCTTCATCGCCCGAGGTGTACTTTATATTAATTTTTTTTTTCCTTCCATAGAAAATCCAGCTCTCCAGAGGAGTCAGTAGGTTCCAGCTCTGCTCTGCATTTACAGACTCGACTAATTACCCGGATAATAGGGCAGCGCGCTGCGAAAGCCTGTGGTAAGGGCATTTCCTGTGAGGCAAGGTTAGGCAGATAAAACGCCTGGAGCCAGAGGGTTTTGGATTCAGCCCTTCTGGGAGACGTTTTTAATTTATTAGCCCTATTTTTTAAAAATAAATTAAAAGGTTTTTAAATGAATGAAGATTTGCTCCTTCCAAGTGATTTATCTCCTTTGTCTGACTGGTGGAGGAGCTGGCAGGGTGTGGACGGGAGGGGGAAGTGGGAACGACTGGGAGCACTGGGAACAGTGGGAGCGACGGGGTCAGCTCAGGCGGAGGAGAGGAGCCAGGGCTGCGGGGCCTCTCTCAGCCACTTCCCCCACCACGTCCCCATCCGAGATGGGCCACAGATGCATCGGCAGTCAGGGGAGCAGCACTCTGGGGGCAAATTGCTGCTATTTAGGGCAGAGCCTGGAGGCCCTCAGCATTTTGGGCTGGTCCTGGGGAGCAGCTGTTCATTTCCCATTCCTGCCTCTGTCCCGGGAGCCACCAAAGCCCTGCTGTGGGGTGGGGAGAGGGGACAGAGCCAGGACACATCCCTCCCTCTGCCAGCATCAGGGTCTTGTTGGCTGCGTGTGTCAGGGCAGTGAGGAGCCCTGGCCCTGTTTTCGGTTCAGCCCATGCTCCATGCATGTAGGGGACCCGGCCATGTCCCCAGGCAGTACCGCTGGGAGAGCCATAGCTCTTATTTTTCATCTCTCCCTTGCTGCCTCGCTGGTGGTTGGAGCTAGGGCTTGGGGGCCAGCTCTGAAATCCAGCCTCCACGTTTTGATGCCCTCCCCATGGCTCTCCTCGAAGTACTGGATATATTCAGGTGTGTCTCAGGTCACCTGCCCCTTCCATCCCTTCACCCTGCGGAGGGCAGTGACTTGGGGCACGGCCATCTGGAGGTGCTTTGTGCATCCACCTTCCCTTCCAGGACTGCTCCATGAAAAAATTATGTTCCAGGGAAGCGGATGGCTAGCTAATTAGGTTCAACATTATCATAACTGATCTAATGAGGTCTGAGTCAGTTCTGCAAGGCATGGAGAATCCAGGGCGGATTTGATGCAATTATTCATCAGCCTTTAGACTGGCTGCAAAGCTCAAGGACCTTATAAAAGTAGTCAGCTTTCGGGCTAAGCTGTTAAGGAAGAAACCCGGGCACAAAGTCATTGTCAGCGTGGAAATTCATGTCACAGGAGTTCCCCCATGAGAAATACTGTCTTGATGCAGTGTTGGGGAACTCAGCTCGTGTATTAGCACCATACAGGCCTCTGGATGGCATTTTCCCTTGCTGCTGCTCTAAAAACAAACCTGTTCTCCCCCCTGCCCTGTTTCCTCAGATCCGAGAGTGCAAAGACTGAATGTTTGCAAAAATCAACCTCTGCCATTGCAGCGACACTGCTGGCCGCAGTAAACTTCTCTTTGCAGGCAACTTTTCCTTGAACATCCCCACTTACCAAGCTTATGCTACAGAACAGGTACAATCTAATCCCCCTCCCCTAACCCCTGCATTGTTAAAGGTTGAGAAATTAAGGCCCAAATGATCAGGAAATATAAAAGTTAAGATCCTCCCATCCAAGCAGCTGGAAGCCAGTTATGCTGCCTGATGTTTTATAGCACACATTAAACAGCGTAAGGAGAAATACATTACAGGGCAGGTTTTACAAGGCAAAGCCGGAACAACGAGGCAAAGTGAAGAGCAGCAGGACTGGACTCTCAGCTTTTGGCGTGCTTTGCTTCTGCTTAGAAAAGCTCGTCTTTCCCTTTGGCTTTTTTTCCTCTTTTATGTCACCTCCCCACTCCTCACCCAAAACCACCCAAAGCCCTCTTGGTGTCCCACTGTGGTGGTCCTCAAGCTCAGAGAGCAACCAGCTGATGGAAATTCCCCTCTGGGCATGCCTATGGGTTACGGTTGTCACTTTCTTGGTATTTAAATCTCTGTTCCCAGCTGGCTCTGCTCTGCATCTCCTGTGGGCACCCCAGAGCTCACGCTATATTTAAAGGGTGAGTCCATTACCCAAAGGGACTACAGGAGGAACGTGTCATGTAAGGATGTTAGCACTCTGATTTACTCCGTGTCTTTTGGAGAAGGCTGAAAAATGCCAAGTATCACCCTGTTTGGCCACCTAACACCTGGCTGCATGGCTTGGCCACGCTTGGAGTTTCTTCCTGCAGCCCTGCAGGGTGGTTCTCTGTCATCTCTCAGGCTTATGGGAACCGGTGAGGGAATCTCACTGGTTTTCAAGGCTGTTTCGAAACCCTATTGGGAAGCTGGCCAGAGGTGCTCTGACTTGCTTCCAGCCTGCCTGCCCAGGTTTCCTTCCCAGGGCGATGAGGCTGGGGGGACTGGTGAACAGCCAGATCTCGCCCTGACAGAAGATTTTCCTGGAGCTGCTTTCTCCAGCAATGTGCTGGTGTTTGATCCGTTGAGACCTGGCGAGCGCTGCACATTCAGCACCATCTCCCTGCCCCTCAATATCTCTTCTCCTCCCTTCATTAGCATGGAAAACACAGAGCTGTTCTTGCTCTGTATGTGGCAGAGTCTGCTGTTCAGTTGTGCATGTTATCTGCACAGGAAAGATGAAGTCCTTCATCTGCCTTTACTTTACATCTTTCTAGACTTGCTGTCCTCCTAAAATATAACAGCCAAGCCATCTCCATGAACAGAGATGCTCAGCTGGGACCTGATTTTGCACAAGCCAGGTAGGCATCTGGTGTGGTTGTGCATAGGCAGCTTGCACACTGCTGCAACCTGCATGGAGCAGTGGGTGCTGTTCCTCCTAAAGTTTTGCCTGCATTTGTTAAAATAGACGTTTCTCTGTCTAGCTGAATATGAAGAGAAACATTTCCCTTAGGGGAACAGAGGTTTCTGCACCTAAAACTTTGTATGCTTTTCTGAACCCCCCAAGAACAATTCTTTCCTCTCAACTCCTACAGTTCTTCAACTATTGTGCCTGGATTATAATCAGCATTTGGCCACAAACACTCATTTTAGGAACCCTGGAGATGTTTCTGTCTTCACCAAATCTTGCCATCCTGCTGCCTTCCAGGAGGTAACGCCCACGGGGTAACTGGGAGCTCAGTTTGGCCTGCACAAGCCAAGAAAATGTGCTAAGTGCTGTCAACAGAATGTAATCATAATCTGAATTAAAGGGCATGTGCAGGAGACTGTAATAGTCTCCACATGCACAGGAGCTGGGAGGTGGTAGGTAGATGCAGCTCTAGCAGTGTGGCTGCGTTGATGCAGCCAAATATTTTTTGCCACAGATCTTGGCCAGCTTCAGACAGCAGGGCCAAAATCCCCAGGGTGCCGAGGCTTAATGCAGGGCTGGCTCCGTTGGGGGACAATGTGTTCCTCAAAGAGCAGGGACTTGAGCTACTTGCTGGCCTGGAGGTGAGAACTCGATGCTCAGGCTACGAGGAGTAAAAGACATCTCTCTCTCTTTAAGACATTCCTTCAGTGTGATCAGATGGGGAAGAGAGCCTGGAGATCTCGACACAGCACTGCCCTTGCATCCTCAAGGAGGATGGGGCATGGGGGATACTACATGAACACGTCAGGGCCATCAGAGCCTGAATGCAGGTGCTGGGCAATAGTCAAGCAAAGCCCTGCTCCAAAGGGGACAAACCCTGAAGGTCAAGCACTCCCAGGGCTCTCTGGTCAGCAGGGCAGGACTTGCAGTGCTGCAGCCCAGCTGGAGCAGTGGAGAGCCCCGTCCTCGCAGTGTCTGCAGTCCTGTTCCTGTGGGGTCTGAGAGCAAGGTGGGAATGCTGAGGTCCCCTGAGCGCTGAGGGAACCATGTCAGATGGACAAGAGGCAAAGAAAGCATTACAGCAGGAACAGAGGGGAAGAAAGGGAAAATGAGCTTTCAGTGCAGGTGTCCATGTAAGCTGAATTATCTCCCAGGACAGTGGAAGCCCTTTAGTCTTTCCTGCAGTAAATAAGGGGCCAGGTTTTTCTCTGTGGCTCTGTTGTGCTTGGGATGGGCAGCGGGGTGGCTTCAACCACCTTGGCTGCAGAATAAATTTACCCTGATGCAGACTGCTATGTTGCTGCATGGGCTACAGCCCAAACAGGGTTTCCATTCATCAGTGAGTCTCCTCCTCCCTCCTGCAACCTGCCCACCCTTGTCCTGCCTGGATAACATAACTCTGCCCTCATGCATTTGCCCGAACCCACCAGAAATTCTCAGGGAGCAAGCCAAGCTCGCACAGTGACGGGGCAGCCCCGCTGGCCTCCAGGAGAGCCCATCCAGCCTCCCTGCCCGCTCCATCCCCAGCCTCCTTCCTGGCACTGCTGAGCCTCTCCCCAGCCGAGCCCTTCTGGGTGGCCCCAGGATGTGCCAGTCTGAGCGCGAGAGACAATGCGTGTCATGGGCCTGCCCGAGGAGTGCGTCTGGGGACCGAGAGCCTGTCTGCTGCTTCCCGTCTCCCCCGCTCGCTGCTGCTGGCGCTGTGCTCGGCACAGAAGGGCCCTGCCTCCTTGAATGGCACTTGAATGCTGGGAAGCGTCACCCCTCTTTTTGCCGTGACCCAGACCCCCTAGTTCTCCCTGGCAAGGAGAGCAGGCCTCGCTGACCCCAAGGCCTGCATGAAGGGACATGTTTCTGCACAATTGAAGGCAACAGGCGCCTCCTCCAGTCCTACAGAGCTTTGATTTATTTACTTTCTTGTTTGTGTTTCCTCCTAGGCCAATGCACGGCATATGAGACCCAAGCAATTCATACCGCCGTCAAAGACAGTGTGTGTGCAAGGCAAGGACGTCAGATTTAAGTGTCCGTGGGCTCAGGGTCACCCGTCTGCTGCAAATGAAGATGTATCCTGGAGGAGAGTTCATTCCTGCTTCCCACCCTCTGTGGTTCCAGACAGATTTCCTACCCAGCCATGCCAAGAACACGGTGAAGTCAGCTGGCTCCCTGTGGTGCCATGAGGCCATCTCAGAGAGACATTCCATAGATCCCCACAAATTTTAACAGCCTTGAACTCAAGCCACCCCCGCATTTTGGTGGCCTCAGGTGTTCTGGAGGCTTTGGGACCGTGTGTGAGTGGTGGTGGTGGGGGACACGCTGAGCAAGGCATACGTGCAAGTTCTCTGGGTTGCACCAGCACTAAAATTGTTTCCACAGCTTCAGAGCCCCCACCCAGCCTCCCACCCATGCTGACCCCTCTGCAGCAGCAGCACAAACACGGGCAGAAAGGCTGCCCTGCCACCACCCCGGGCACGATGAAGAGCAAATGTGCAGTGGGAGCTGACCCAGAGCGGTGGGGCTTTCCTGCAGGCTGTGCTGGAGGCAGCCGAGACCTCGCTGGGGCATGGTGGAGCTGAAAGGGGCTCACGAACACACACTGCACCCTGTTATTGGGCAGGGACAGAGCACACCGGGGGTGAACACGCGCAGAGAGGACAAGAGGTGACTCACAGGGTTTCCAAGTTGTGCAGCCCGTCGAAGCCGTTGGCTCCCAGGCGTTGGATCCGGTTGTTGTGCAGGTGCCTGCGGACAAAGCAGAGATAGTCAGGTGAGATGTAAGATGACCTTTTGCTGCCAACCTGAGGTACAGGGACAAGCTGAGCGTGGCCTGGGCTGGGATGATGAGGGGTTTTATAAGGTCTCCTCTCCTGCCTCATCAGACACAAGCCAGGTGTAATAGTGCTGGAGCAGCTACCAAGCTCCCATTTCTCCCAGGAAATCCAGGCTGACATAAGAGACCTCCACTTTCACAGCCACTGGGTGACCTTGGATGAACATGCTTAAACAAGAAGTTTCAAGAAACACTAAATCTCACCTTACATTGCTACCAACCCTGCTGTGTGCTGTGTGACTTCACCAGTCGTTTGTGGGCACTGGGTGCTATCTAAGGACAGAGTCATATTTGGACTCCTCGGAGCCTTAATAGCAGCAAGAAGGCCTTGAGTTTAAAATCATCCTGTTAGTCACAGTTTATTATCTTTCCTTATATATATATATATATATATGCTGCCTGTTCCTGGATCAGCTCCAGTTTGATTGCAATGAAAGTTATCTTTAGTTTAATGCTTCTAAGTGTCTGGCTGGAGTGCCAGGGCCATGCAACAGGCCAATGCACATTCTCTACAGTAAGACAGATTTTTTTCCCTGTGCCCCTTCTTCCTCGTGCTACATGCCATGAACATCTCATGCTTAGGGGCTCTGGAGCTCCCTGCCTTAATGCTGGTGCTGGGGGCCTGCTGGCTCGAAAAGCCGCCTGTGGTATTTTTGCCTTGGAGGCTCCATGGGTGATGAGTTCTCCTGGATTCTCATCTGCTAGGTTTTCTGTTTCCACAGGCCTCCTACTCCCGTGTCTGTTTTTTGGCAAATCCAAGATCTTCATTCCTGGATTCTTCCTCTGGGTTGTCAGAGACTGCGTGCGCGCATCAGCGTGCTTGAGCCACCTGGGTTCCTTTACAGCTGGTGGGCGCCGCATGGCTGCCTGTGCATCTCCCTCTGAAATCTCACTCTAGGGCACCTTGAAATCTGTGCGGGAAGGTATTGTGAGCAGCCTGGGGAAAGTCTGATGAAAAACAGGACACGACAAGCCACGGCTGCCCAGCCTGCACTTCCAGCGAGGGCTGTGTTGTGTGGAGGAATGCCCACCAAGGAGGTAAGGTCCTCCTCTTTGGTCTCCATCAGGGTATGTTTCCCCATCAGTTCGTTTTACAGTCCATGTTCTCCTTTAAGACAGAGCAATATGTGGTTAATTTTCTGCCACACCACTTGCCTGTGGGGTCCTTTTCTCCTTTGCCCACGCGCGGGGATGCACCAGGCTTCATCCAACACTGCTGCCTCCTTCCAAGAGCCTGGGGGAGGCTCCACACTGGCAGGTGGATCAATGACTTTTTCGTTATTTGCTGCTTGATCTAAATCTGTCTCAGCTTGAAAAATCTCTCACTCCACCTGGATTCAAGTGTGAACTGTTTGGCTGAGCACACACAGCTCCCACTGCCAAATATTCTGGGGTAAAACAGGAGGGAGCTGGGAGTGGAGGAACAGCCAGGCTCTAGGGCAGTTTGGTAGGGGCTTGCAAAACACTGCAGTTCAGAAACCAGCCCAAGACGGATGTTTGTCGTTGGGATGAGAACATGCAAACATTTCGGAGGAAGGGGAAGGGAGGGGAAAGATCTGTGATAAAATATGTTTGCTCCTTTGAGCAAACAGGGAAAAAGAAAAGGAAGTTATGTGCAAGAAAACTTGGATTGCCTGTGACTCTTAGGGGAGAAAAGAGGCTGAATCTTACAGGAGAAATTCTCTTTGTCATAAGAAAAGAAGTTCAAGTCCAGACGGTTTCCTCTATCAAGTTTTATGGGATAGCTTCAGATCATGTTGCCCTTACTTCACTTGGCACTTCCAGCGCAAGATGATGCCAGTCACTTGGGTCCCTTTGCACACTGGATCCAGCATTTGGCAAATTGAGGCTTTGGATCTGGAGTCGCTCTCTCTAATCACAGCAAGAGGTACCACAGGAACCTCTGGCCCCATACCTCTGCCTGCAGTGAGGGAACAGCGTGAGGAGAAAGGAAATGCTGAGTGCTGGAGAAGATGTGAGCTCCCTGGAGCTTTGTTGGGGTGGTACAGCAGGCCGTCCTGCCTAAGCTGGGCATGCTGAGCAGCTCAGTCTGACTACTATTGCTCAAGTCAGTCATGGAGAGAGAATAGAAAAGCAACCACCTGCTGTGTTTATATTTGGCTCTAATGTGCTTTGTTTGGAGGCAGAGTAATGAAAATCATCAGAAGGGTGTTCTTTGTTGGTGAGAAAATTATGAGCAACCAAAAAAGAGAGTTATAAGAAAAATTGCTGTCCAAGCTTAATAGAGTTGTTACCCAACCACATGGCAATAATAGAAACAAGCAAGTTTGAATGCAATATAAACTGGAAAGGTAAACACTTGAAAAGACATTCTTTTCTTCCATCCTGCCTTTTTTTTTTTTTTTTCTTTCTCCAGTGGTAAACACATTTTAACAAGTGGAATTGCAACATCTCCAATGTTTGTCAATTTGAGCTCAGCCCACACAACGTTATATTCTGCCCTGTAAATTACAGCTGGTATGATAGCAGCTTGAGATATTTGGTTCTGGGCTATAAACAACCATCGCATGATGCAAAAACATGAGAAGTCTTTAAGGCCCTCCTGTTCCCATGGAGCTAGTATCCACCACTGTCCTATCCTTGCTCCTATCAGCAAGCATTAAGGTCTCTGTATCTTCCTTTTCTGGTCAGTACCACAGAGGGGAGTTAATCAACCATCAGTTAATAATCAGTCATGGCGATCATCCATGAAAGTGGCTTTGCCCAGGAAGAAGCAGGACAGTCACTGCTCTTTTGTAGGCTGGCATACAGACTGGCTGTGTGTTCCAGCTATGCATCTCCATTGAAAAACAGTGGTCTCATCGCAAAAGCCATCGTCTTGGTGGCCTCTGGCAGGATGGCAGAGAAATTGCTCCATGTGCTCCTGCAGCAGCATGAATGCCACCATGCCCCTGAAGTGGGTTAGCTCCTCTGCTGCGCCAGGTGAAGCCATGCTCTGCCTTGCTCAAAACCAGCACAAATTACAGTAAAAGCAGAATAACAAATAGCCATAATCCCCAGGACAGGCTAGAGGGAGACACTTCATCCTGGTTGGTCTCTTCGAGAAACACTCCAGAAAGAAATACCTACAAGACTTATTTGTGCCCCCCCCCCCCCCCCCCCCCCCCAATGCACAGCAGTTTCTAGAAGGAAGGTTTGCTGCCCTTGGCAACATTTTTTTTTTTTTCACAATATGAGCTTAAAATGAGGTTATCCCAAATCATTCCTGCAAAACTCCTAGTAGACTTTGTTTCGTTTTCATTTCATTTCCCTTTCAATATGTTTTTTCAGTGCGTTAAGAAAATCTGAGGAACAGTTTTGTGCTGAACTGTGAGACAGCCCAGCACATGCAACAGCAGTACAAGCTCCATGTGTGGAAATGCCACCTCCAAGGGGACAGGGCAACTCCATCATTTTTCTTACACACAAGGGAAAAACAGTTTGAGCTAACATGCTAAATACTGCTTCAATAAAAGCGTTTGCCTGCATAAATGAGAGAATATGGAAAGGGATATTGTAGCTGAGTAGTGCAGTGGTGAAACCAGCTCTAGAAGGCTAAATGTGCTTCTAGTATCCACACTGTAAGCTGGATGTTGATAATTTGGAATGGGTGCAGAGAAGAGCAATAAAAATGATCCAAGGGCTGGGAAAAACTAGGATGGAGATTTAGAGAACTCAATCTGTTCAGCTTATTAAAAGTAAGATCAAGGGAATGAGTGTAGCATAATGTATAGGATCCTTCCTGGTTAGAAAATGGGTACTAAAATGGTTCTGTGATTTAGTGGAGAATAGAATAATAAGAACAAATGTCTGAAGTCAAAGCCAAAGAAAATTCAAATGGGAAATATGAGCTTTTTCTTTTTTTTTGTTAACACTAAGGATGATTAACCACTGGAACAAACTACAAAGAGAAGTGGTGGATTCTCCATTGCTTTCATTTCTAATGACTTCATTTTTTCATCTTAAAAAAAAAAGACAAATGCAAACATTCTCCATCGGTTATTTGCATTAGATGATTTTGAACCTAGTTCAAATCTGACTTGATGTGAATCTTCCCACTGTGCCAGCCATTGCCATGACGAATTTCCAGATCTATTGTGGCAAAGCTGTCTTTTTTCCTCAATTTGGCCATGGATAAGTAGAGAAATCTAAATCATAAATGGTGCAAATTCCCATGGATTATTCCTGACAGTGAAGGGCCAGCATTAGAGCTGTCTGGCAAAGAACAGAGATCGATCAGAAGTGACACTGTTGGGCGTGCACTGGAGTGCAATTCATTTCTTCCTCAAGTACTGGAGGAAGAAACTCACTTTTCCCAAGGCAGCTCGCTCGGTCCTCAGAGAGAAAAGGCACTTTTGCAAATTAAAAGGCCCACGAATGGGACCCAGATGTTCCAGGCAATATTGTTCTTAGTAATAATGAATTGCACATGCCTGGCACTCCCCACCAACCCCGAGGTTCTTTCAGAGAGGGACTTGTTAACCCCCTTGTACAGGTGAAGGCGGAGGCTCAGCCCTGCACTGAGCTGACACGCTGGGCTTTGTCCTGCTGGGGAGCTCTGTGTTCTGCCGGTTCCTAAGCTGCCACCCGAAGTTACCGGTTCCCAGCACCTCCGGAAAGCAGGGATGAGATGTTTGACATCTGCTCCCTGGCACAGAGGGCACTGAAAATGAGGGGGCCCTTTTGAAAGCTTTGCCCAGAAAAATGCCAGATCAAGGACTGAAAGAGGATTGCAAACCCAGGCATCCTGGAAATTGGTTTCCTCCTCTAGTCGCTATTTAGTGCTGTTAGAGATAGAGCTGCATCGTGTCCTTACATAATAAAAACTGTAAGAGAGAAGTTCTGCTAGAATTTGCTTCATTTGGTGACCTCAGATCTCAGCAAACGCAGCTGGAAGGTCTTGCTGGGTGGCCTAAGAGGGAAGCACTCATGGCTGAGTTCCTTGTCCTTGACAGTAAAACATCAGCTAAAATTCAGGCTTCATGAATGTAAGATGATGTAGAAGAGGGAAAATAGTGTTATACAAACATACACACTAACAGCCTCTTAAATATCTACAGGAAAGAGCTCTTGCTGTTCAGTAGCTGTCAAATAAGCAAACCAAGTGATAGGGATGACTAGAAAAGAGAAAACAGGCTACAGAAGGGCACTGGGGCACTGTGTAAACTCACGGTTCATCTTTCTCTTCATTACAGTGTGCAGTTCTGGTCTCTCCACTTAGAGGTGCAGAGGAACAAATGTGATTTATAGGCTAACATCTGCTTATAGAGCAGCCAGTTGGATGGAGACCGGAAAAGCTGCGATGCAGGAAAGGCAGGACAGACAGTAACAAATACAGAAATGGCACACATCAGGTAGAGACAGGGTGTAAGAATTAAGGGGCATTAAGCAAAACTAACCAGCAGCAGGATGAAAACAACCTTAAGGAGGTACCCGTGGATCACTGACCTATGGAGGTCCTTGCCACAGAACATTTTGAATGCCTAAAATTTACTGTTGTGCCAAAAGCCATTGGACAAATTCATGGGCAGGAAGTCCAGCAATGAGTCTTAAAAATAAAAAGCTCATCTCTGGTTTGGGAAATCCCTAAGACATAAATGAACCTGTGAATGTATTCTGAAGGAGGAGAACTGTCATCATACCCTCTTCTTAAATTTTTTTTCTCAGCCATTTGATGCTGGCCCAAGCTAAGGCATCTCGTATGGCCGCAGACACCTTCAGTTTGCCCCTGGTGCAGCTGTCCATATTGTTCATATGTTCATATATTGTCCATATGTTCTTTTCTTTTCCTGTAGTCTTTGTTTTTGAAAGACCTGTGTGCAGGCAGACAAGGGTAAGGGCCAGATAAGAGGACAGGAGCATCCTTTCTGATTATGGGGCAGAGGTAACTCACTGGCTCCAAGCTTGCTTGATGTAAGGTATCAAATGCTGACTCCTTTTGACAGTGTTGCAGGAATGCTGGAGTTAAAGCGGTTTCCAGGAGCTGAGGCTCCCTGAGGACCCAGACAGAGAAGGACCCAGGTTTTAACCTCATTTGCTCTAACTTTAGGGATCTCCTGCTGTGTGATGAACATAAAACTTCCCAAAGACTTTCGCCAGCCAGGTCCACCATTACAGGGCTGCAGAGCAACCCCTCCTCTGCCTGGCCTGTGGAGGAGAGGGCACCCTGACCCCGTGTCCCACCCAGCATCCCGTGTCCTGCCTAATATCTGTGCTGAGAGAGCTCGTCTCCTTGGGTGACACCAGGAAAGGGAACTGCAGCCCAGCTCAGAGACTCTGCAGCGCTGTGGGAATTCCTGGCTATGGTTCCCAAATCTGTCTCCCACGAGATTTCACTGCAGGACTCATGGACCCCTTTTGGGACTGGGGCTGGAAGAGGTGCTGTGATTCCTGGTTTGGAAGTTGACTTTCTGCTGAATTCAGCCGACAGAGGGAACAAGGGACACTAACGAGAACGGCTGTCATGCTCTTTATCAGCCTGTCAGCACAGCAGCATGGGGGTTTCACATGCTCAGCTTCTAAATGAAAAACCCTTTGTGCCTAAGAAAGAAAATGCTTTTTGTAAAAAAATCTGTTTCATACAAATCATTAGCTGTAAAATATTTAGGACTAGTTCTGCCTGTATATGCTAGGACACATTCCGTCCTGAACAGACCAGACTTGGAGGTAACATCCTCAGTATCCTGTTCCCATGAGACACCCTGATCAAAGAAGCTGTCTCCCTTTTGCCATCCACAGCATGGTGCCAACATCACAGCTCACGAAGCCCTTGTTATCAAGGCTGGGAAAGGATGGTGCCAATTCCCGAGCCTCAGGGATTTCATGCTGAGTGATTTACATGAGACTCTGCTTACCGAATACCCGGCAACCCTGGTGAGAAACCTGCAGCAGCAATAGTTGGGAATAAGATCAGGGAATTCCTCCACAGAGGTGTAATTTATCAGCAGAGACTGAACCCCTTAACTTGTTCCAGATTGAGGCTCGTATGTCCTGATGGCAGTTCTTTGTGTCAGCACTGGAGGATCACCCGTGTTTCTTTCTCCTAAGAGCCCAAGGTGTGGGAGGAGGAGAAGCACATCTCCACCCTCAGCCATGGTCAGCTGTGCCCACGAGCATTAATCAGGCTGTAAACGAGAGATTCCCTCTGCTCCTCCACATCTGTTCTCGTCTCTCCTCCCCCAGGTGCTCATTTTACCTCTCGGGCTGGAAGTTTCCTGAAGTTTCGGGCAGCAGCTGGCTCTTCTCCATCTACCTGTGCGTTCACACCTTGGCAGAGGGATGCATGTGTGTATCCTTTGCATCCCGTGTGGAAAAGTCTCCTCGCGAGCTTTATTGCCTGCTGGCTTTTGGGAGCTTCTTGGCTTGGTGGGTGAGTGTGAGGCAGGGAAAAGTCCCCGGTAGGGGCGCAGGAAGAACACTGGGTGACTTTCCACTGGCTGCGTGCTGACAGGGGTATGCATGGAAGCATGGGAGAGATTTATGGGGACAGTTCTGCCAAACACTTGTGATCCCACAAAAATTTAGCTTCGTGTCCCACAGCGCCTGGCAGGATCACACATGTGTTCCCATCCAATTGTCTGTGGTGGGATATTATCCTCTCCCTTGCGACCTAATGGTCATTGACTTTTATTTCTTGAGCTTGCCTGTTTAATTAAGGAGTTGCTTCGCACCCAAAGTATGGGATAAGCAAGAATGAAAGCAGCATGCTTTCGAGACTGGAATAACAATCGAAATGTCAGCTCACCCTCCATGCTAGCTATTAAGGCTGAATGAAGTGCTTGTATTATGGGTCAAAGGATGTCTTGGTAGAATGGGCACTATTGTGGGTGAAAACTACTTATTTGACATTTCTTAAGTTGCATTTAGCGTTTCTCCTAAACAAGCCTTTGTGATTTGTCTAAACAGCTGAATTTGATGCTAATAAAACAGTGGACTGTGCTTTGTCCAGGCACTTTCTGTGTTAGATGGTTTTAGTAAACACTTTAAATTTTGAAAGTGAAATAATTGCTAAGCTTTCACTAGGCACCACATGTTGAGGTTACTTAATACGCTGATATCAACAGGCATATTACCAAACTAAAAGTTAGCATTTCATGTAGATACAGGAGCTCTGAAGTAATTGGCAATCACACCTGAACTTATTAATCAACACCAAAAAGTCAATGACTAGCTAATTTGCACATGTAAACTTCCTTTTAAAAGCCAGATAATATCCGAGCCTCTGTTGATTGAAGGGATGCACCTCCTGATGTAACTCCCATGGCATTAGTTTGCTTTCTGATTACAGTCTGCGGAGTGTTTTAGTGTCTCACTGCCCGTGGAGTGAATGCGTCCCACCTGGACCTGGTGTCCTCCAACAGCAGTCCCATTCCCTACATTGCTCTGAGGCAGTAAAATATTTATAATGCAAACTGGACAACAGCATGCACCATGGGGCTGTGATCACTGTAAGGAACCGGTAAGTGGTGTATGTTACACAGTCATGCAAATAAGCACACAAGCTTGGACAAGGTGTTGAGCTCAGGCCTTTTGTTCCAAATCATATCTGCTCAAGCAGTTTTCTTTGCATGTTTTCCAAGAAAAGAAAATTAAAAAAAAATGTTTTTTGACCCGATTGCAAGTTTTCACTTTTTTTTTTTAAATTTCAATAGAAATTCCTGTAGTTTTAGTGGAAATTGTCCCTGCCCATGGCAGGTGGTTGGAATTAGATGATCCCTTCCAACCCAAACCACTCTATGACTGTGATTTAACACAGCGATTGGAGGAGGGAATAGAAATTGTAAGCTTTTTGTTGTTTGAATTTTCAGTGGAAAAAATCTGCTTTTTGTTTCCAGATCCTGATTTTTTTTTTTATGCACGTCATTTTTTTTTTTTTGAAAGATGCCGAGGACCTTTTTGGCCGTTCAAGTGGGGAAAACATGAAAAACTTCAAAAGCGAGTGGAGATTTTAGCATTTCCCATGCCATTTCAAATGGTGGGGATTTCTCCACTCTGGTGAACCAGTCCCCTGCCTGCCCACCCCCGGAGCAAAAAGCTGCCCCTCAGGAGCAAGCAGCGGGAGCTCCCCGGGGGCTGAGGAGGGTTTGCCAGGCAGGGTCAGCACCTTGTCCCAGCCGGAGGATGCCGCGGCTGCGAGGGAATAGAAGCGGAGAAGGCTTACAGCACCACGAGGCTGCTGAGGTTCTGGAAGGCATAATCGGGAATGTGCCAGATCTGGTTGAGAGCCAGGGTCATGGCCTGCAGTGCTGGCAGGTGGTTCAGAGCTCGGACAGGGATCTCCGTCAGGGCATTATCGTCCAGCCACAGGTGACGCAAGGAGAGCAGCCCCTCAAAGCTCTTCTCGGGCACCACAGAGATAAGGTTTGCATCCAGGCGTCTGAGTGGGAAAGAAACAGGGTGGGGATAAGTGAGAGACTGATCCAGCATTGCTTTCTGTGCCCACAGCGTTATGTAAAGGGAGGTTTGGTGCCGAGGTGGGATGGATTGATGGCCAGGGAGATTGGGTTAGTCTGTAAGTAGTGATTAGCATGGGGAGGTCTCAGTGCAAGGCTCCTGCCGGCACCCTGAGATATTTGACCAACTGCCGAGGATGGTCCCTTCCTGATGGCCATTTAGTGGCCATTTTATACAAAACAGCTGGGCTGAATCCTTTCATATGACCCCACCAGATGGGCACTGGCTGGCTGTGGCTTGCAACACTTAAGCGTGAGTATCCCAGCTTGTCCCCTGTGGCCAGCCTTGTCGTGGGTCTGCCTGACCCCGCAGTGCAAGTGCCCTGGCACAGTCCCATTTGGAGTGCCCCGCAGTCCGCTCAGCCCCACAGCCACAGGCTCTGCAGGAAAGCCAAGCAGCATGGGCCAAATCCCATGCCAGAGGGAAAGGATTTGCCTGAAGAATGTGAGATACGTGGCAGCCGTGCTCGGGGTCCTGCGTTAGGTCTGAACAGCCAGCGTTACCTGTAAAGCCGTGGGTGCAGGAAGCACTGAGAGCAAGTCAGACCGTATGTCATGGCACAGGAATTAAGCCTGTGCTCTCTGTGTTGCACATGTTCAGGCCTTTCTTTCTCCTTGATTTGCCAATTGCCTTTTTTTTTTTTTTTAATCATCGTGGAATCCTTAAGGCAGTTGAATAGCAGAGATTTAATTTGGTTAGAAACTTTAATTTTTAAAACTGTATTTTGTTCCAAAACAGAATGAGAAGCCAAAAATGTATTAAGCTTATTATGGAAAAAAAAAAAAAGTAAAAAAATAGTTTTAGGAATCATCTCTCTTAAAGATCTCTTATTTTAACAATGGTGAGCAGGATATATTGTGTTATCTGTAGATTTTAAAATCAAAATAAAAGAGGAAAATCTTTCAAATTTGGATGAGGTACCAGGAACCAATTATACCAAGGAGAAAAAAAATTCTGATTTCCATCCATGGCTAACAGAGCCTATTTTGTTTACTCAATCTATCTAAAAGAAAGATCTCTGAATTCAAATTTGCAAAGATTTTTGCCTCTTATCACAGCATGAGAGAAGACGGTTTACAGAACTGTCATGGCCCAGCCCTCAAATTAATGATCATCCATAAGAAGAAAGTAGTATATAAATTAGTATTTTGGCTATCAAAAATAATATTTTTGACAAAAGTTGAACGCTGGAGCAGAGCCCCAGACTCATGTTGCCCCCATCTCCGCCAGACACTTGTTCAAAGAGCACACGTAACATTTCAGAGTTCACAAACTGCTTCCCACCACCCTGCCATAAACTTCAAGTCTGCAGCAGGAGACTTAAAGCCCCGGCACATGCACGGAGCAGGGAGGATTCCGTGTGTGAGCTGTGGTCTCTGTGGTGGGGTGGTGTTTCATGGGTGAAAGCCTTGGGTTATCCTAGGAAACAGGGAAAGGCATTTCCTGCACTGGCTGTCTGAGCTGGATGGACGAAGTGGGAGACTTGTACCTGCAGAAGAATTGTGGTCACACCTTCTGAGATCCCCCTTGGACAACTGTCCTTTGAATGCAATATACAGGACTTGATTCAAAATCACCTCAAAACCGAAGGGTGGATTAACTATTTCAGCACGCCCATTTTGCCACACGAATGATTTTCTCCAAATTGCAATACGCTTGTGTTGCTGCAAAGCAACCTTTTCTATTTTCCCGTGCAAGGCTGTTCAGCTGAAAGGTTTTCACTCAGCTCTACTGATTTTGGAGGGTGAGCTGAGGATGACAAGAACATGTCACAACCAAAACTCAGTATAGTTACCACAGTGCTTACATCTTTGCTCAAAAAGCTTACACAATACAGTGTATATCTTTATCTTGAAAGGATGGGCATGTTGCAAATTCTGCCTCAATTTACCTCCTATCACCCAGGCTGCAGTCAGCTCAGAGCACAGTATCATTCATCTTCCTGTGAAGACATATTTAAAGAATAAAGAGCCGAAAAACAAACCCTGCAGCAGCTCAGGATAAGATTAAAGAGTCTATTTGAAAATTTTCATCAAAATGTTTTGGGACAAACAAGAACTTTTTGACCAAAATTAAAACTTGTGTGGGAAATGTTAATCTTTGCTTAATTTTTCCATCCCTTCTTCAGCATAAGAATTCTGTTACTTTTTGGCATCATAATTTGTTTTTCGGAAAAAAAAAGCAAAAGTACTGCTTACTTTTCACAGAGACATTCTTTCATCCAAATCCCTATATGTTTACTGAAAATTGTTTTAAAGTGAATGCTCTGTTTCAAGTTTAATTAATTAAAGAACAGACAATGAAAATATCCGCTGTGAATAGTTATCATTTCTCAAAACCAAATTCAGCTCTCAGAAATGGAGATGCTAAAACAGAGCTTAGGGCTGGTACAACACCAGGCTGAGCTGTCCACGAGGATGGTTCGTGGCAAGGGAGCAGGGTGCTCCCAGCACTTTGGTCGTGAGCTCCTGGGTGAAGCCATAGGCACAAGCCACAAGAGTTTGGCTTCAGTGTGATGGTGCCCCAGGTGTCAGAGGAACTGTTAGTGCAGCCAGATTTGCTCACAGCTATTTAGCACATGCTCAGGAAGGGCACTTTCTTACACACATGGTCCTGTAGGTATCAGAGGAGTGCCAGTGAGGTAGGATGGGTCCTTGGTGGATTTTCTGAGGGACTCAGTGGCACTCAAAGGTATGGAGGTCCCTACCTTTGTCAATCCCCATGGTTAGGACGGTCAATCCCCATGGTTAGGACGGGGCAATAACTGAGATTCATCTAATGAGATTGTAAATTCTCCTGCACAGGGACTGGCTTTGAACAAGCTGCAGCTCCAAGCATGCTGCAGCCAGCCTCTGCTCTGTGTCTCATTCCATCCTGTCAATGAGAGGTCACTTCTGAAGACTGAAATGAGCCCCAAGTCTTTTGCCTTTTCACCTCCGCCCTGGTGGCAGCGTGGCGTGTTGTGGGGAGTGTGGCTGCTGGCCATCCGAGACTCTAGCTGGAGAGCCGCGTGCCTGGGGAGCTGTGTTGGTGAGCTCCAGCCATGTAATTGCTGCCTTAATCTGCTCCAGAGTGTGAAAATCAGCCCCCAGCCAGATTCCTCAGTGGGGTGAAAGGGAGACTTTCTGCTGCCTTTAATGAGCTGGACGAGGGCCTCAGAAACAATGGCTTGTTTGGCCCATAGCACAGCAAACTGCACCTACCTGGAGCTACTGAAGTTAAAATTAGGAACAGGAAAGTGTCCGGCTAAAGGCATTTCACCTCTGGCTGGATGGGCAGAGGATTTATCTGCCTTTGCAGCACCAACAAGGGAACAGGGAACAGGGACTAAGTGATGGCTGTGTTCCTGGTACCAAAAGGTCTCTGGATTGTTTAATTGCTCCTCAGGGAGTTGCTGGCTGTTTCTGGAATAGAGGTGCATTCTTTCTAATAAAAGCTGTGCATGTGGGGATTGCTAATTGCTATGGCTTTCAGACAGCTCTCCACTCTCTTCTGGAAGGAGAAAAGCTGAAGTTCTTGGCACAGAGTTGTTAGTAATTATATCAATTATACTAAACAAAAACCAACCCAACAGTTCTCTCCTTTCTTCAGTGTGTGACTCTGGCTCTGTAAGTGTTTTCTGTTATGATTTATACCTAAGATAATTGGGCCGATTAGTGGGTAAATGGGACAGCGCAGGCTGGGGCTGGCTCCTCACCTTCCATGGAGATGTTTTAATCTTTATTTCACCAAATCACTCAGTTGGTTTTCCTCACAAGCATTAACCCATTTGTTGCTAACAAAAGAAGATGTCTCTTTTGCAGAGCTGCTGGATGGCTTGGAAGTGGGACTTGAAGTGATGCCTGCTGTCAAGCAGTGCTGTAGGTCTGGAGAGTGAATGAGACACACGGTGCTCTCCAGATGTCTGCATGGACAGCATTTCCAACTGACTTCACAGGCTGAACCGAGAATCAAGGCACTATAGAGCATTATCCTGATCATCGCAGGCAAAGAGCTGATTTTAAGTGGGACATTCAAGAATGCTGGCACATCAACAGCTGCTAGAAAGCCTCGGCTTCTGGCGTTAGATCTGCATCTACTACTGGTAGTCATGGGGCATTAATATGATTTCAACACGACACCTAGCCAAAACCAAAAATGTCTTAAGAGTGCCCAGATTTTACTCCATTTTCTGTTTCAAGGACTACTGGGGTAGGGGGAGAGGGATCTGTTTGGGAAAAAAAAAAACCCTTAACTTTAGGTCTAAGGTTTTACCTATGTGATCTTTGTTCCCTGAGCAGCTGTTCCCATCTGTGAGAGGAGCAGCTCAGCACCAACCACCTGTACATCTGAGCCCCATCAGCTGGTGCCTTTGCTGCAGCTGTAGCCAGTGGGAGTGGTGGGGATCCAAAGAAACCTGTTTGGGGTGGGAAAAGGGATCTTTTTCCTTGTGCAGGACACCGTCAGATGTCTGGGTGCAGGGTATAGAGCCCAACAAAGTGCAGGAGCATAGCTGACTCTGGTTCATGTGGGCTTTGAAGAGCCACTTTGTTGCTTTGAACATTGTCTGTATTGGATAAAATCTGTGTGCCGTCTTACCAAGAACAATCCAGAAATGATGCTGGGAACAAAAACATTAATAGAAGGAACCAAGCAGGTAGGAAAGCTCTTTTCTAATCACAAAAGGGCAATAACAGGATATTCCTCCTTCCCAGTGTGCAGAAGAGAAGCTAAAGCAACCAGCACAGCCATTCCAGGAGGTCCAGGTGGTGGTGGGGCTATGTGCAGTTGCCAATGCAGCAAGCATGTCATAAGGTTTGTATTAATTCTGACAGGTCGAGCTATAATCTGAGATCTTTGTTTTCCTGTGCCACAGACCCAGCAGTTTCCAAGAACTGCCTTGTTTCAAGAACTGCTTCCAGATCACTTCAGAAGATGTGCAAGTGTGTTTCTGAGACCCCTGTAAGCACATGCATCCTGCTGTTTGTAACATGACTGGCAGAAGTGTGCAGCAGTGGATAACCAAAAACACACTGTTCCCTAGCAGATGTGATGCAAATCTCAGACTGTGACTGGCAGAAGCAATTTTGCCCAAGTCTTTCCAGCTCCTTCTGACTGTGGAGCACTTACAGGGAGAGCTGCTGCCTGGAAGGCAATGAACGTGCACAATGCCATGCTGTCAGGGAACATCCTGACTTTTAATGCTGTTCTTCCTTCCTTGCACATGGTAGAGCTGATAATAGCAGGCTGTCTGGATGCCTTACACAGACCATGCACAGCAACTAGTCTGCAGTATAGACTCTGTGATGTTCCCCTACAGCCCACAGCCTGGTCGCAAGGGGACACTGGGGCCTCAGATGCCCATCCATCCTCCCAGCATTTTTGCCATATATTGGGCTATTATTTCCCTTAATAAATTTGGAGAGAATTTGCCACCAAAGATCAGAGGCAGTACTGGGGGGTACAGGGCTGGGCCATTCTCCATCCAAACCAGGGAACAACTGTGCATCTTCATTATATGTCAGCAGCTGAATACAGGGCATAAAGAAAGGAGGGTCTGGAGGGAGCTGCATCCTTCGAAGGAGTGAGGACAGACCTAGCAGTGTGGTTACCCACTGCTCCCAGAGACAGCCCCTTCCTTGGGGAACGAGGTGCTTTCTGTCTTCCCTGGCCCCAGTATGCATGTGTGTCTGCTGAACAGAGCTGATCTCACCAGAAATGCCTAATTGGTGCCTTCAGGCAATCATGTCTCTCTTCCTGTCTGAGTTTATCTTGAAAGGCTCGATTGAGTTACCTCCTATCCAATAATAGGATCTAAGTTCCTTGTAGTAACATAAGAAGGAGATGATGTCACTGCAGCTAGACTTCTCTGATAACTTAGTAATGACTGGGGCCAACACCTCTGCTCCTTTCTCAGGCAAAACTCCCAGATACACTGAGTCAGTACCTGGCTTCTGAGCTCCTGGGGAACTTGTGGTGCAAGGCATTGAAGGCACAGCGAGGGAGGATGGCTCCAGCCTGCTCAGAGCCACTCCACGCCAGCCTGGCTCCCTCCTCGCGACTCCCCCAGAAGCCAGCTCCATGCGTGGGGCTCATCCTGCCAGGCACAGTGCCCAGTGGGGCCTGGACATGCAGAGGCATGAGGCTCTGGGTCCCAGATAACCTAGGTGGGGAGCAAGGGCTCCTTCCATCAGCCGGTACCAAATGGGTAGGAGAAAGGCAGCCAGGGACTGCACTGCAAGCCTGGAAGGTGGCAAACCGGGTTTGGTCTGCTCTGCCCCTCGTGTCCTTGTGGTCATACGGTGCTGCAGATACAGCGGGAGAAGGACATGTTGCTGAATGTGGAGAGCGTTGCCTTGCAGGCCTGCTCCAACATGTGGGCTCCCTGCCCCTGCCACAGGAAAGCTCACAGCCCTCAAACAAGACTTGCAAGAGTTCCCAGCTCCCTTTCCAGACCAAAAAGTCTTGTGAAAGCCATCGCAGGCAATGAATGAAGGTTCAGGATGCAAACACGTCCGCAGTCCGTTGGCTGGGGAACAGGACCAGGTGGAGAAGTCTGCAGGGCTCTGTTTGAACTGCAATGAGTCTTCACTCGTGACTTAATGGGACACGTCCCTCTGGGAAGCCCTCCATGAGGGATGCTCAGGAAATGAAATCAGAGCAATACCTAGACTCCACACAATGTGCCTCTGGTACAGACAAGAGGGCTTTGTTATCTCCAGTTGCAGACACCTCCAAAACCCCTCAGGTCAGAACCGTGCGGGAAGGCCTGCCAAAATCCCTGTGCAACTACAGAAACTGCTGACAGGCGGGCAGCTGCCGTGCTGACTCCCTGAGCTGCCCTCTCCCCGGGAACCTGGCATTGCCCCCTGTGCCTGGAGAGAAAAAAAGTGCAGAACATAGTGCAGAAAGCAGCCAGAGACTAAGAAGAGTGGCTCAAGGCCCACAGGTCCTGCATTTTTTGGGGGGAAACATGGTGTTTGTCAAGCACAGGAGGTAGGAGCAGCTGCTGGGGGCAGAAGGAGCAGGACCCACTGCTCTCTGGGGTGAGGGGCTCTGAATAGGTCCCTGCACCCTGAGATCCCCTGGGCCAAGCAAGCTTATTCCTTGTGCTGAGTAAGCACTCAAAGGATCCTCCATGACCCTCCAATGCATCCAACGTTGTTTTAGAAGTGAAATAACCCTCAGCTGTATAGCTCTTGGACTACACTGGGAAAAAGCACTGGCCTTTGCTGACAACCTTGAGCCTTGATGGTCGTGCATACAGTGCACAGCTTCTCACTGAACATGTGTGACCCATGGCTGGCCAGATGATGCCCTGGAAATGAATGTACAACAGCTCTCATCTCACCAAGGCTGAGGCCCTCCTGGGCTTGCCCCCTCTGTAAGTTACCAGGCTGTTTTAGAGGCATAGCAGACATGGCTCCATGGGAGAGTCCCCTAGACCCTCTCCAGTTGAGGGGCCCCTACAAGGGCCAGGCAGAAGTTTTCCAGCCACATGACAGCTGCAGGGCACTGGAAAGCTCTTCTGCTCTGCTTGGAAGCTGGGCCTGCTCTGGAGGTGTAACAGAGTCATGAAAAAAGGGTTTAGCCTTGTTGGGATTTGGACCTAGCTGACCCGTGCCCCTGCTCTGCCATGGACCCAATGTGACCATGGCAAGTTATTTAGCTTTTCTTTGCCTTCTCCTGCCTCTGTACAAAGGGAACAGAAGCTTTGCCCTGCCTCACAAGGGGCTGTGGAGGGGTTGCTTTTCTTCAAGAGCAGTTAGCACTACAGATGACTGTTAGAAGACATTGCTTGGACTGTCTACAGCCTGGGCTAGAAGGGCCCCCCCAGACCACTACGCTGAGCTCCCACTGCCAAAGATACCACGTCTGATAGAGCCTGTCACACACAGAGTGAGCTCCAGCTGCTCCTAAAATGTTGTTTATGCGCATCACAGCACTTGGCTAAAAATTAAGTTGGTGTTTATTCTACCAGCACACCTAGCGGTTCTTAAGCCTTACTTTAAAAGGTGGGACAGGTCTGTACAGCAACTTGTCACCTCTGAGCCTCACTGACCATGCCCCCATCTACCTTGCTGTCAGACAAAACCCTTGAATTCCACCAGGTTATGAAATAGGCAGAGCATTAAAGATGACAGCAGACTACAGGCTATTGCCATGTCTTACAGAGGACTATACGTTGCATAGGTGGGTGCCAGTTTAAATATTTTGTTCATTTCTTATTTGCCTTGCTGTCTCCAGTTTACCTGAAGCTTCTTTGTGGTTCATCAGGAGTGCTTACACATTCAATGTATGGAACATCTGCGGCCCATCTTCTTCTTGCACTGACACATCTACTGTGTGTAACATCTGGGACACATCTTCCCTGCTGTGTGGCTGTATCTACCGTATGGAACATCTGGGACCCATTGTCCATCTTCTCTATTGAGTCGTCACTGGGGAAATGCAGCATGCCCTGGATACTTATGTGTATAAGTGAGTGAGTTAAGGTTCATGAGTCTCCATAATAAAGGTCAATGGAAAACACATTGGAACTTACTATATGAGTCATATGCAAGAGCGTGTGTGTGCAGATTGTGGATGTGAGCTGTGATTATTATTTTTTTTTGTGTGTGCACAATGTTCTAGACACTGGGAGGGCAGTTGAGGTAGCATTCACCTTTTTCTGAAAGCTGTTACAGTCCGAGATAGGAACTGACAGGGCATATGAGAGGGATATAAAGACAGAATTAATTTTCTGTGTGTGTTAGAGTCTCTTCTGAGGGATATTTGCTTGTTGAAAGGTGGGTACTGCTGTCATTGCTCTGTGAGCAGAGAAAGGCAGGAGCAATATGGACGAGGACGGGACCACCACTTTTAGCCTGGTGTAACTGATCTCTTGCATATTTATCCAGATGGATCTCCTGGTTGCCACACTAGATTGCTAGCAGTCATGCATATAGAAATGTTTGGACATGACTACCATTGATAGACATAGCAAGATATAACCTCTGCCAAGCCACGAGAGAAGTACAGCTCAAGCCACCCAAGCTGTAGTGTGACCTCTTCACTTGGGAGCACAGCGGGTGAATCCCCGGGGTGCTGGCACATGACAGGGGTGTCACTCATCGCTGCCCCCTTCCAAGAGACGCCAACCATGAACTCAATGAGTGGGAAAATTAGAAAGTGAAGTCTCAAGAGAAGATCTGACTCAGAGGATTGCGAGGAAAATTAAAAGATGACCATGATGGCCCAACTCAAGGTCAGTGGGAGCTGAATAGCTTGCTCTCAATATATTTCTGGAAAGAATCTCAACTGCTGTAAAGAGATGAAACTGCTGCTTTTTACACACTACATACACAGGTACCCAACAAGCTCATGGGGAGAGTTTCTACATCTGCTGATGCTATTCTTGGGACCAGGTAGCAATTTATGCAGACACCTTATTTTTCTGTATCATTTGCCAGTTCTATCACACAATAAAAAACACAGGAGTTACTGACGTTTGAAAAAATTTTAGCTGTTAGCCTGATCAACACTTTACATTCTTTTCTTCCTGGGAGGTGAGTGCAGGGACACTTCACATGGACACTCATAAACACAAGGAATTTGGACATTTCCTTTACAAGAACTTCACAACATCTCATTGCTCAAAAACAGGGCTTAAAGGAAAAGGGACAAGTGGAGGTGGGGATTTATTGCGTTACCGCTAAAGAGGGGTGTTCCTTGAGGATGATAGGTTCAACAGCTCGTGTGTGGTCTCTAAATCTTCCTCTCAAAAAAAGTTACTCAGGTCATTGTAGCAGGATAACCACCTTGCGTTTCACACTCTTTTTACTTCTAAGCAGAAAAGGCTCTAATCTGACCAGCTGAGCTCTTCTCACTAACAGGAGGAAAGCACATCTGTGATGTACCCAATACCTGTGTCAGAAGCCTTTCTAATTTCTGATTTGCTTCCAAGACTATGGTTACAAATTCAAATCCCTCCAGCTCTGGAGTGCAGAAAATTTCCCCTCTGGTTAATGGGTAAGCTGCTCCTTGCATTCATATTGCTGGGCAAGATGATATGCTCTGACAGCTTTCTCTGGGGGCTCCACAAAGGTGTTCTGGGTCATGTACACAGGGTCATGGGGGATGAGAGATGCTCAGCTCTGGTTTGGTACCCATGCTCTGATTGTGTGTTACCTTGGGAATTTGTTTTAGCCAGATGAAAGTGTGTGTGCAGGGGTGGGGAGAGGAGCTTTTTTTTTTTCTTTTTTTTTTTTTCTTTCTAGGAGTAGGAAAAACACATCTCACCCAATGTTATTCATGTAAAAGCCGAAACCAGTTATAGGGTCTCTCTGTAGCCAATAGAGAAAACTCGATTCCTCCACAGAGTGATTCACCCACCAGACAGGGCTCTGAGATAACAGGGATGATTCACCCTCTGGAGATGCTGATCATTTTCCACTGATGACTAGCTGAGATGACTAATATCAAGATGGCTAAAGTCAGACGAGACAAATCCACCTGATGAGCCTAAGGGAGATGTGGGCACAGCAGAGGCTTACCTGAAGGGAAAGATGGTTGCATAGCAAAGCTATAGAGGATGACTCAGAAGAATTTGATTTCTTTCCTGGCAGCGCTCAGGATCTCCCACCATGAGGGAAGGATCCAGCACTCTAGTCATAGCACCAGCATGAAGACATCAACCTCCTGCTCCCAGCTACCTGGCTTCCCAGCTACAGGCCTGACCTGGGCTGCTCTATTGGAATGCCAAATTCCAGCACGGCTGATCACACTGCTGTTCTTTGGTGGCTAGAAAAGGGAGGCAGTGAAGCTGCTTGTTGGGTCCTACCAAGAACACAGTGATCAAGCCAGAGTTTTGGTCCTTATAAAAGAAGGTGATGCACTTTCTGCCAAGTGGATTTGCCAATGGCTTTTTAAAATTTAGTATTGCTCATTTCTGCAGTAAAAATGCTAGCACTCATGAAAGGTTCTGGGGGACACTCCAAGAACAACTTGTCTTGGGGAGACAAGCTGAACAGCAGAGAAAACTGCTGGAATAAGAAATAAGGTCCAGACAAGCACTGTTCCTAGTCTGGGATACTCCTGAACCCAGGCCAGGGATTTGGATCAGGCCAGTGTAAGCAGAGGAACTACTCCAAAATCTGAATCCTGAGCTGGATTTCTATTTTAACACAGCTTTTTGTCCTCAAACCTGATATAATATTGCCAAGCTATTGATGGCAGTCCTGGTGACACTCACAGTTCTGCATTGGCAGCTGAGACAGATCATGCAGTGGGTGAAGGGGAGAAAAGAGAGAGTGAGCAGCAGGTTAGATGACAGCCTGAGGTACATGGAACCAGAAAAATCTTGTCTGCTCGAAGTCCATGCTAAAAAACAGCGACTCATCTGAATTTAGCTTATCTTTCCTGAGCCAAATTATGAGATGTGTTTATAAAGCAGGAGAATCCCCGTCTCCTCCATGGACATCAACCCACCTGAAACCAAACAAAGGACACAGACCTGTAACACTTCCTTGCTATCTAGGTGCTGGCTCAGCTACACAAGATGCGGGGGCCACCTTGCCTTTTTCAGGTGAACTGTGCACACTGCGCTGGGAAGAAGGTTCATGGCATGTAGAGCCTTCATAAGCCAGTGAGAATACTAACAGTAGCCAAATTTCAGCAAGGACTCAGCACACCATAGCACATCAGTGCATGAGAATAACTTGTGGTACATCCAGATGTGTAATATGCTTGAGTGCTGTGTTCACTTGGAGGTGGTAGATATCTGCTCTTTGGCTTCTTCTTACATTCATTATTCAATATATGAAAATATATTAATTTATTCATTATAGAAATACCATTAAACAGTTAAAATGCCAAAATGGACACTGGATTTCTGAAAAAAAAAAAAGTCTGGGGACAAAACCTCCACTGACTTAGCTGTGTTCCTCTCCAAAACCAGGTGCTGAGAAGAAGTACCTCAGGGCCAAGAGGGATTTCAGAGATGGGGCAAGACAGTTTTGACTAGCCAGTGACCTCTGTAGTGGAAGGAACTTCTTTAGTGTGCTGCCTGCACTGTGATGCTTTTTCTGAGCTCTTTTCTCTGGCACAGGCATGCTTTCTGCTGCAAAGTGGTCAACAACAGGTGAAATCCAAGGACGTGTGCTCTCAGTAGAAACTATCATCAAGACAATACTTGTGGTTGCTTTGTTTCAGTCTGTCTTGAGATTCTCTGTTAAGAACTACCTCATTGCTCTTCCCTGACCTCTTTTCACTGTACTGCAGAAAGACCCTGTAGCCAGTAAATCATGTCACAGGACTGAGGTGGTCTTGCCACAAGATAATTTCTACGCTAACAGATAGTAAGTCACTGCTAAGTTATGTTGACTTTATAGATTTGTGCTTTTTCCATAGCTTTTATCCTCTAAACACCCAGTGGAAACAACACCTTTCTTAAACCTTATTGTATCACACATGATTTATAGAGAAGAATATTGCTGTTAACAGCGAACCGTTAAATCTCAAATAGATCAAAGATGTGAAATGAGGAATGAATTGACTGAGCTCTTCAGGCCATGCTTATTCCAAAGCCTTTTTTTTTTTTTTTTATTCCCTCTGTCATAATAATTTATATGCTTGTGAGAATCTGATCAGGTGGGAAGAGTTTTCCTCCTTTGTCTACATCAAAGTCCACATGTTCGCAAAGTGCTATAGAGGGAGGGACAGGGGACGCAATGCACTTTATTGCATTTCCTTAAAAATCCAAAACATTTCTGCTAAAGATATCAGGTTGGAAAGCTAATAGGTAGTGAGGACTTAATGAGGATACTAATTTTGATACACATAATTAGTAGAATACACTGCTGTGAGTGATCCATTCCAAAGCGAGATGTCTGCATCCAGGAGGTGAGTTTCTCCCCTAAAGCATCTATTTCTCTCTCTTGACCAAAGGATGCTGCTAAGATACAAGGAGCTGAGCTCAGCTGGAGCCCCCCACACTGCCGATATTCCCCTGGGAGTTAGGTGACTTCACATGTGTTAGTGTCTCTGTGCCAGCTATGTCCAGGTTGCCTGAGGTCTCTGTGACGTGATTTGCAGCCCCAAGTCTCTGTGGGAGGAGAAAGAAGCTCCCACAGGCCAGAAGATAAATGAGCGGGTGCCTTTTTTAGCAGGGAGGAATGTGACTGGATGCGTTATGCCTATGCTGCTCTGTCACTGCATCAGCAAACCTGCCACGGTCCTAGGGATGCCCGAAGTCAACACCCCTCAGCTGAACCAGGCACACACTAAGCACCTTCCCTAAGTGCTGATCTGCCAGAAGCTCCAGAAAAGAGCCAGCTATTCTCATCACTTTCCATGAGTATTTGAAAAAGAAAAATCAAGAGTTTATCTTGATCTCTTAATCCACCAGGTTTCTTTTCTCTTTGCTTTCTCTACCTCTGCAAGCCTGGTAATTATAATTTACAGCACCTGCTCACTTTGAAATACCTTGGACTCCTTTTGCCTGGCAGAGGAACAGACACAGTGCCCATCTGCTTTAGGTAAGTGCTCACAAACCACAAAGTCGTTAATTAGACTGACACACGACTCTTCCAGAATACACATGGTATGTTGTTACTGCACCTATAAACCACCGGTAACCAGATACCCTGCCAGGGGATCACAATTGGATCAGAGCATGACGTAAGGTCTTGGCACCCCTTGCAGGGCTCAGAGCATTGCCATCAGGTGTGCGTGTTCTTTCTAATCCTCCCCACTGGGCTTCCCAACATGCTTCCCAGATAAAGCAAGCCTCCTTAACACTCAGTAGGAGGCTTGGTCTCCAAAACTTTGTATTGTCTTATTTTGAAATCCAAATTCCTCTTTGTATTCATCCAGTCATCCCCGCCAAGGTCTCCTTCCTGACAGCTCAGGCTCCAGGCGGTGATGCCTCCGCATCCTGTAGCTGACAGGGAGCAGGGCAGGCCTGATTCAGGCCCCACAGGCATGGCTGCAGCTTCAGAGGGCCTGTGGGGAGGGGTGTTTGTGAGGACAGGTGTGTCTGATGGGGATGGGAGTACTTGGGTGGGTTTGACACTTGCTTCCTCAGACTGGCTGGTATCCATGTGGCAGAATGAATCACGAACACCTCTGGTCAGGCAATGCTGAGCCTCCGCTGTGGGTGCCTCCTTCTGGAGGAGGAGTGGCCCAGACCACGAGCAGCCCCTGATGAATGGTGATACACAGTAAGTAAAGCTGGAACAAAGCTCTTGGTTAGCACAGGAACTGATGGGAAATGGGTGCCTTAGACCTACAAACGCTGTTATCACAGAGTTGTGTTCAATGGCCTGAAACCTCACCTGATTTACTGGCCTTTGCCAGTTTGTGTTTGTGGGTGGAAGCCCTGTTAGTCTATTTGAAATATTACTTGCCCAAACTCAAGCCTGCAACTTGCTTGGGTTAGAAAACTTATGGGGGGAAGAAACAGGACATCCCCTTAGAGTACAACCAACAAGGGAACCTCCTGACCCTCTGATCTAAGGGGTGATGACCCTCCTATTTCACCTAAGCTTGCCCAAATCTAAAGTCATTTTTTGGCATACAGTCTGACCTGTGAAGGACTGGAATTTAAGTAACTTAGGCTTTCTGAGAGCCAGGGTGTTGCATGTAGGCTAGTAAAAATGAGTGCTGTTCTTCCTGGCCCTCCCATTGTTGGCTCCTGCATTCCAATGTGTGTTTTCTGGGTGACACCACATCTGCCATGGAAAGCTCAAGTTGGCAGCTTTGAGAGGGTTCCTTGTGTGAGATTCTCAGCCACGTCAGAAGGGTGTTAAGTCAGAAGGCACACGGCCACTTGGGCCCCAAGATGGCTTTGCATCAGAACCAGCCTCTCCCTGTCCCATGGTGGCTAAAATGGCTCTCTGTCTCGCTTGCTCAGCTACCTCATCCCTTGAATTTCCTTGTAAGTCCTACTGATAGAGCTAATCTCAAAACAATTGTTCTCAGCTTCCACTTAGTTTGTCTGCTTCTGCTGTAAGCCTGAGAAAAGACTTTTCATATTCAGAAGTCTGTCTGTCTTTCTTTTCCTATGTCAGCTTGTCCATAAGAGATACATATTTTCCCTTCAAATCCTGCCTGAATTCCAGAATGGCGAACATGGACATCAAATGCAAATATCTGAAAGAGCAAGAAAATAACCAGCACACAATCCCTTTCTGTCTAGTATAGCTGTCTGCTCCCCCTCGCTCCTGTTGGCTCCCATTTTCACCTCCCTTTTCTGCTGCCCTGTTTAGAATGTGTTGCCAACTTGCAAGACAGATAGTTAATATTCCGTGAAGTGCCATGCTAGTCCGGTAACTCATGAACTGTCATGATGTGGCATAAAGCCACTTCCCCTTCTGAATGGAAAAAAATAGTCTCTGGGCAACACGAATACACTGGGTCTCAGATAACCTGACCAGTAATGCTCGGAAACCATGCTGTGGTGACCTATGGGTGTTCCAGGCTGGCTATTTTTTTGGCAATGAATACACAAGAGTCTCATAAACTTGTGGAAAATGACTCAGATATTAGAAAAAGAAGAAAAAAAATCTCTCTAACACAGACCTGTACTGGAGGTTCTTGGCCTGAGGCTAGTTACTGTATTTGGAGAAATCATGACAGCACCACTGATATTCAAGCAGAGCATCTTAGCTCTATCTTAAGACATGTTGATTGTGCACACTGAGACACTCTTGCTTTTCAAATTGAATATAATTTATCTTAATGGAGCATTTCTCTGTTTTAATGGAGTGAGAAGGAAAAGGTGGTAACAGAAGAGCATCTCTAAGTGTTAGCTAGAAGGAGAACTGAAGGCCTTTGAAATCACTGGCTTTGTCCTTCAGGGAGCAGCACAGGATGGTGACCCAGCAGGTCATGTTTTCACCTCTGTGAGACACAGTGGTGAAACTTCGGAAGCAAAGGTTGGGCACATCAAGCTGTGGGCTCTGGTGTCACTGGTTGTCATCCACTCTTCACAGGCATTGGAGAGACAAGCTGAGGGGTGAAGGGGCCATTCTGGGGCAGCCCCACTGCCATGACAACTTCCATATCGTGCTTAGCTTGAAAGAGAAATCACCCGGAAAACTATCTAATCTCCAAAACACTTGAGTGGGTGTTCTTGACTGTGACACCAGTGGTGATGTCAATACATTTTAATAACAGCCACAGTCATATGTCCACCTAGTTGCAGCAACAAATGTTCTGAATCTCTCCTGGCAGGAAGAACATTCAGATCCTGAACAGTCAACACTCCTGTTGCAAATTAGTATTTAAATCAGTATGTACAGAAATGTCTTACTCAATGCTGGGTCCACACAAACTGTGTCCAGTCTTGAACCACCTGGTATAAGAATAATGAGGAGGAACCAGACAGGTCCATTGGAGGGCTGGCAACTGAGTCAGGGTCCCAGAGCACTTGCTTCACAAAGAAAGGTGGAAGGAGCTGGGTTAGTTTCATCTAGCAAAGAGGAGGCTACGAGGAGATCTGCTGCTGACCTACAACTAAAGATGATGGAGCCAGGCTCTTCTAGCTAGTTCCAAGTGAGAAAACAGAGTAATGGCCACAAATTGCACTCATGGAGCTTTACACTGGAATTGAGGAAAAGCTTCTTCCCTAGGAGGTGCAGCCTCAGCCCTGGTCACTGGTGAGGGATAAATTTTGATGGGTAATTCATCTGGGAGTGGGTCGATATTCTATGGTTCTATGATTCTAGTATTTATGATTACCCTTCTCCAAGCAGGAGGCTGGATTTGAGGCCTCCCAAAACTCCTTCCAGCCAAATTTGTATGACAAAAGGACACAGTAAGAATAGGGCTGAAGTTAAGGATTAGGGTTGAGGTTAATTTTTCAGTGGTTCAGTGTGAAAACCTAATTCAGAAAGCTCTTACAGCTTTGGCAGTGTTATTTACTCCAGCTGGGCAATTACCAAACAGACCTGCCCTAAATTCAGTGCCACTACCAGGATCAGATTGCAATTATGTTTATACCCAGGAGAACTGCATGCATTTCAGTGATGTGGGATTTTTAGTGAATACATTAGCACAAACCTGCTGTAGATATAGCTACTTTAAATGAAAAGCATCACCACAGCTTCAGCTTCTTCCCATGGCTGAATCACTAAAAGTGTTTTAAAGCATTTTCTACTCGGGCATAAATACCCTTTGTCTGGGTAAAACGGTACAACTCACATGTTGACAGACCTAAGTCTCCTCTGTGCTACCCATCAGGTCCCTTCCCACTGTGGTCCACAGTGGCGAGGAGGAGCCCCTTCTGGGTGGATATTTTCCAGCGTTCCTTGAAATGTGCATTGGCTCTGGTGGCCTTTTCGTCGCTGCATACACATGGGGAGCTGTAATTTCAACATCCTTTACCAAAACAGTGTTCCTTCCATGAAAACCGCCCTTCCCTCCCTTCTATGCTAAGTGACAGTAATCTTTGCTTTAATTGGAAAAGAAAAGGAAGAAGGGACAGAACATCCCTGACAAAGGAACTAATGACTCAAATGCTGGGAAGTCCGGGCCCCCAAGGGACTGTGCAGCTTGCAGCATCGATTCTTAATGACTTACAGAGATTGGAGGTTTGGAAGATCTCTCAGTGCCTCTGCAGGGATGCAACTCAGCTGATTGTTCTGCAACATCCTATAATTAGAAAAAAGAAAACTTTGTTAAAAAAAAAAAAAACACAGCCTGACACAAAATGGAAGAGGTTGCTGCTTGTTTCTGAAGCTGCGAAGCTGCCCTGGACCCTTGGTCACCCTGGGCTTTTAGGCAAGCTAGCAGGCTGCAGGCAGGCAAGCCACAGTCCAGGCTGCCCCTGGATCCCAGGGATCCCAGGGTGAATCTGGTGCCGCTGGGGGATCCACTGGGTGGATGTGAGGTAAAGGGACCCCTCCAGAACACGCGGTGCTGGTGAAGGGATGTAGGTGCACTTCCAGGAGGGCTTCAGGAACTGTGCACTCTTTGATTGCTGGAACAGCACCGAAGAAGGATCTGTGCTTTCTGTTAGTCCAAAGTAATACCAGTGCCTTCAGCTGAGCTGTCACATATTTATACTTGTGTAAGTCATCCTTCTCCCAGTGTCAGTGGTGATTACCTCTGCGGAGTCTATGGAAACTAGCCTGTGGGTAGGTTTCTTATTCAACTTTTGAGGCAGCTGCAACACAATGGTTGAGGAGCCACTTCATAACAGTTTGCTAAGGGGCTTTGCAGCATTTGCACAACTTGCAGCAGGAACTGGGGCTGTAGTGGAAAATAAAACAAGCCAGGGACTTCAGAGAGTAATCTCTGAAGAGATCTGTTGGGCTGAACAAGGAGGACCCAGGAGGGGCCTCAGGAATGGTAGTGAGCATAGGACGTGGAGAAAGGCCATGGATGCTGGAATGACTGCACAGCTTATAGAGGAGCAGGAGAGACTTGATGACAGCCCTCCTGCCCCAGAGGCAGGTGTCCGAGTGGCTCTAGCTGCAGGTGAAGTCAGAATCAGATCCTGGGGTATTTCTAATTTGGTCAGCCATTGTCCTCCTGGAGCACCATGCATGAATTAACTGGTTTTGTCATCATTGTATCTCTGTAAAGGGCTAGGTTTTTGACTCTGGACCAGCCTCCATCCTGAACCTGCATGCTCCAACCAGAGCTGCGACATCATGGGCATGTACTCCTCTGGATAAGAGAGAGAGACACATCCCAGCATGGTAGCTGGGCAAAGTAGCAAGGGGAAAGTGCCTAAAGAAAGGAATGTTTTACATAGCTGAGGTTTCTATTTCCAAAACCTTCAAGGAATGGTTGAAGATGACATGAAAACAGAATTAGTGCTTAGGGGCCTGTCGTAATTACTACCAGTGTCAAAGGGACAGAGCATGGCCTTAATAGTGAAGGGCAGCCCAAAGAGTTTTGTTGCAAGCAAGGAATTTTCTCATTGTTGAGAGTGGTAGCTTTACTGCAGAAGATTAAGACATCTGTCATGAAAGGAAAGTTGGAAAAAGACAGTTATAGAGTCAATCTTTTAAAAAGGGAAGCTGTAGAGAGCTACAGGCCACACAGCTCCTCTTCCATTTCTGGAGGAAAATGGGGACTTAATATCAAGTTATTAGTATGCACACAGGAGATAAAACAGGGAAACAAGCAAAAGTCAGTACTGGCTAATCAAAAATTTGTTGTGACAAAACATTCTAGAGTATAGGAATGGAGAAGAAGGTGTAGAGCTCATTTACCATGATGTTAGCTTAATTTTATTAAGACATTAAATGCTGGCATGCAGTGCCATTTTTATGAGCAGAGGGGACAAGTTCAATGCAGTACAAAAAAGCAGCAGAGAGGCCACACTCAAAATGAGGTTGCCTCTCAAATGAAAGACACATTTAAGGGCTTGCAGGATCTATCCTGGAGCTGGCATTGAAGTGTTATTGCGAAGGACCCAAAAAACAGCTGGAAGGGGATAGATCATCAGCCCTGGTTCTCCTTCCACACTTGTGACAGGGGTCTGTAAGCCCTGTGATGGATGCCACGGGTGCTCTGTGCAGCCCAGTGGGATGGGGATGCTCATCCGAGCTGACAGCTCTCGCACAAGGACCAACACAACTTCTTGGGCTCCTGATCCTGCACACAGGTTTGTTTGCACAGTTGAGTTGTTCTGGGGGGATAGGACACTGAATCCTGAAGTCTGGTATAGAAGGAGAACATTTCAGATCTGTTAAACATCAAAATAATGCACAGCTAAAGACTCTTGATACAGAGTGGGGTTTTAGGAGTCTCAGTTGGTGGGAGTTTTTGTGGGGCACACATTGGATCTTTATGAAATCTGAGCTCAGCGTTTAGAGATGATCAACAGAAATGTATGTTATCTAAATTAAAGCAAAACCAATTGTCATACTATTGCTGTTTCCTTTATGCCTCACCTCTGTTACAAGGCCCTTCTCCAACCAGAAACACAGACTGAGAAGCTCTCCAGACAGATATTAGCATGGGCTGGTTCCCATACCACACCATTTTGGTGCAGACAAGCAATGTTCAAGCAAGTGCATCATAGACCTCTGAAACCACTGGACTGCTGGACAGTGCTTGTTTCCACAACCGCAAGGCAGCTACGGAAGTTTTTGGATGCCTGGGCTGGAGCAAGCAGCAGTGCCTCACAGGGCACATCATTACCTCCAATAACTCATCATCAAAACTTGGTTCAGAGAGGCCAAAAACAGAAAATAGCTCCAGACAGGATTAGACAAGTTCCTCGGGGACAGGGCCACCCTGGTTTAGTTCTTCATTCAGCCTCAAGCTCAGGAAAGCCTTAATTCTGCTTACTGGGAACTCAGCTTTGAGCAGGAAAAGCCATGCTGCATCTACCTCTGACTTCACTGGATGGCCCAGGATGGCCTTCCTTACAGTCTGGCTTTAAGGACAACCCCTGTCAGGCCTGGGGTCACTGCAGTCAACCTTCCTATTGCCATATTAAGTAATTTTTGCATTCTTTTTTTTCTTCTTCTTCTACTACTTCTTCTTTCTTTTTATAAAAGGCCCTTTCAACATAGCCAGAAAGAGGCTGGGCTGGCTCTCAGGTACAGCAGAGGGACAACAGCAAAGGAGGAGACCCCCAAGGAAGCTTTTTGCTGTTGTCCCTCTGCTGTACCTGGGAGCCAGCCCAGCCTCTTTCTTGCACATCTACAGTCTTGCCGCTGCCCATGGCTGGAGACAACACCAGTTTGGCTGAGGGAACCCTGCTGTGAACGTGGGACCTGTGAACAACTCCCCACTGCTGTGGCCTCCCGAGGTCCAGGCACTGGGGTGTGCAGCGTGACCAACCAACAAACCCAGTGTGCAGCTCAGACAGACACATTTAGAGACATTGCCATGAGGGCCGAGCTGTGGCAGGGCCAGGGGAGATGTGTCCTCCTGTACATGGGTGCAGGGGGGGGCCCAGGCACTTCTACAAAAGAAGGATGGCGAAAGGGTTCAGAGGACACCAGAGCATACAGCGAGATGACACAGGGTTCCTCTCTGGCTAAATTTCCAATTTTGGGTTACTGGTCCTGCAAATCATGGAGGAGGAAAATGCTGTGGCTTGCTGAGGAGAGCACCCACAGCAGAAGTCCTGTGCTCCAGGTGAGCTCCAAGGATGGCTGATACATTCTGCAGTAAAGGATCACTGCGTGATGTGTGTGAACAATGCTGAGAAGAGAGAAGAGCTCTGCAAACCGGTCAGCTCCTGACTTCATGTCCCTAAAAGCTTCAGGCGTGCCAGGGTGTGTGCATGGCAGATGGTGCTGGGGACCTACTGGGGACGCACTGTTGCCTGAGGTTGGCTTTGTTCAGGTGACCGTAGTGGAGCTTGCAGACACTGGCAGCCACAGACATGCAACCTGCAGGTCAGTCGGCATGGGGTCAGCTTAAATCACAACGCTCCAGGGTGTCATGTTTTATTTTCAGAAGTAGAAGGTTTATGTGTTGGCAGAGACCACACCTGAACAACCAGAAAAAAATCCTAGGATCAGATCTCATCACACCAGGATCCTTGCACAAGACAGTCTCAGCAGACTTACAGCCCCCAGAGGTACAGGCCTGTGCATGATGAAATGTCCCCATCTTGGGAGGCTGAAGTGACTCAACCAGCACAAAGGGCTGTTACTGCTTGAGGCAACTGTGCCTGGAGCCCGTATTAAAGACATTCCAACCTCTGCACGTTCCTCTTCCCTCCCCATGGGAGCGTCTCTCTCGGATGTGCCACACCATTCCCTTTGTCTCGAAGACATTTCTGTTCTGCACGGACTCAGGGTTGTCAAAGAGGCAGGGCCCATCTGGGGATTCCTGACGTGTGCCGGGCCACCTGCAGACCTGCCATCCTGGGAGCAACGTGGCCTTTTTGGTGGTGTTTTTGACGTGTGTTCACCAGCCAGGTTAGTTAGTGCCTGTCCTATACCACCTGAGAGGCCGCGATGGCAGCTCAGGGTGGGATGTGGCCAGGGTGGCCCATGCAGAGCAAAGCCACTCTTGTCGGACCTACACCTTCGAATCCTAGAATCATAGAATATCCCAAGTTGGAAGGGACCCACAAGGATCATCGAGTCCAACTCCTGGCACCACACAGGTCTACCCAAAAATTCAGACCAAGTGACTAAGTGCACAGTCCAAATGCTTCTTAAACTCCAACAGGCTTGGTGCCGTGACTATGCCCCTGGGGAGCCTGTTCCAGTGCGCGACAACCCTCTCAGTGAAGAACCTCTTCCTGATGTCCATCCTGAACCTCCCCTGCCTCAGCTTGACACCATTCCCTTGGGTCCTATCATTGGTGACTAAAGAGAATAGATCGGCGCCTGCCCCTCCACTCCCCCTCGTGAGGAAGCTGTAGGCAGCAATGAGGTCTCCCCTCAGCCTCCTCTTTTCCAACCTGAATAGGCCAAGTGACCTCAGCCGCTCCTAGTACGTCTTCCCCTCTAGGCCCTTCACCATCTTTGTAGCCCTTTGTAGTCCAACAGTTTCATGTCTTTTTTGTACTGTGGTGCCCAGAACTGCACACCTTGATGGAGACGAGCCATGGGCAGCACCAGGGCGGCGCGTGGCGGGGAGCGGCTGCGGGCAGGCGCTAGACAGCGTTCACATCAGTGTCTGTGCGGACATGCTGTGGGCAGTGCTGGGTTTGCACACGCACACAGGCTGGTTGAAGCTTGTCGAGGAATGGAGCACGGGGTGGGCCATCCCCAGCTGCCTGCTGGGCTGCCAGGTCTGCAGCCAAGAGGATGCATCCAGGCATTCTGCCCTCTGCATTTTGGGATGAGGCAGGCTGAGGTTGTGGTTGTACTTGGAGTCTTTCCCTGCCGAGTTTGGTGTGGGATCCCTTCTTGGCTAGTAAGTACTGCTGTTGCTGCAGCATGTTCAGCCAGGAAAATAAGAGGCCTGGCAATCCTGGCAGAGCATTTGATGAGGGATGCGTGTACGAAAGTGGGATCCAGTGTGAAGCCATGGCAGCACAAGATGGGGCCACACATCAGGTTAGGATGGAGCTCCAGCCAAGGCACATGGAGATGAGGGGCATCCAGGTGGCTCACGAGGAGTTCTAGAAGGACAGGGCAGTTTTCATTTTTCCAGAACTTCCGATTAAGCAACATATTCGGCTGCCCTGGAAAGCTCCAAGGTTGGGAGAGCACAGACTAAGGAGCTAGTTTTGGACAGAAAGACCTTGGCAAAGGACACAAACAGCCAGTGGAGCTGATTTCTACTGATGCTGACACTGAAGCATGGATCCTGGAGCACTGGCCTTCATGGGGAAGGTGGGGGTTGGCAGTGCTGCTGAGCAGAGCCCCTGGGAGAGGCGCACTTACAAAAGTCTCTTTGCAAAGCGATTCATTCAGTAGAGAAGACCGCAGAGCACCAGCTACTACTGCTGAGCACCCATCACTGTCAGTCTGCACTCAGCTGAGGGGAGCCAAGGAGGCCACATCTCACCTTGCCTTTGGTTCGGGCCCAGAGATCAGCACGTGAAGATCTTGACACGTTCCACTGTGTCACAGTGTTTTGTTGGTAGCGAAGTGCCTGGCTCTTTACTTGCTCTCTTCCAAGTCTCCACACACCTGCTTGCCTGGCTGTACCCCTGTATGGTTTCTGCACAGGCCTATCTTTATGGCCACTTTCCAGGTGGTTTCTGTGCAGTGAAGCAGCCGGAGGAGGCAAAGCCAAGAATCTGGTCCTGCTTCCAGTAGCTCTGGGATTCACTCTGAGGGCAGGGAGAGGACCATCTGCACAGGCAGGTTTGTGGAGGAATTCCCAGGGTGTTTCCCATCCTTTTTTAAACATAAATTAAGTCTCTGGAAAGACCGGGAAAGCACCAGGCCCCTTACCAGCTCAAGATGCATGCAAGAGTTTACTTGTGGGCATGCACATGACTGCAATGATCTCTAAGGCCCCAGCCCATTAACATTAATTACCATCCCCAGCTCCCAGCTTGTCTCCTTGAGGGACACCCCTGTCACCACAGGCCAGAGCTCTGAGTGTGGTGTGAGTCAGCTCCTGAACACCTGCAGGCTTCAGCTGGGCATGGCTTGGGCAGCCATTCCCACCTGCAGCCGTGCCTGTTACCTGTCACACCTCAGCCAACCTGTGTCAGAGCATGCACATCCATGGAGGCAATCTGTCCTGAATATCCCTGGTGCCATCGGCTCTGAAGCCTGCTAGTCCTGTCATTCAGGTATGGGGAATATGTATTTCCTTCCTTGTTGCAGCATCTGCTTGTCCTAAAAGGATTACATCTATCCTCATTCACCTTTCCTTGAGGGTAAGTAACCTCAGCTGACTTTTTTTTTTTTCTCCTTTAGTTCATCACCAGGCCCCTGATCCTTCTCACTGTATTTTAATAAAAGTGATTAATTTTTCTCCTTCTTTACTGGACTTCAGGACCCAGTGTCCTATCCCCCCAGAACAACTCAACTGTGCAAACAAACCTGTGTGCAGGATCAGGAGCCCAAGAAGTTGTGTTGGTCCTTGTGCGAGAGCTGTCAGCTCGGATGAGCATCCCCATCCCACTGGGCTGCACAAAGCACCCGTGGCATCCATCACAGGGCTTACAGACCCCTGTCACAAGTGTGGAAGGAGAACCAGGGCTGATGATCATGGACCTGGCACGGCAGAGCTTGTGCAGGAGATGCTGGAGGAGGGCATGGGCAGAGGGTGCCACATCAAACACCTCTAGCCCTGCTCTGCGCCATGGGGGAGCAGTGCTGTGTGAACACCCTGCAGGTCTCAGTGCTTGACATTCCCACCATGCCTGCTGATCGTGACCCTCCTGAGCCTTCTGCCCTGTCTGCTCTCCCACTGCCCTGTGTCAGCAGGACAGTGTGGCCTGGCCAAGGCCAACCCAGCACAAAGAGGAGCAGGAGGATCAGTTCTGGCGTGCTACTCCTCCACCCCACCTTGCCACCCCCAGCTTAGTGTGCCTCTGACACCTGGTGAACAGCCTGACAGAGGACTCGGCCTCCCCAAGTCCACTTCTCTCTTCATTTTCCGTAGAACCAGGATGGTTAGGTACAAATTCAATGCCTTGGCTGTATCAAAAGTGAAGAGACAAGGACGTTCTTCCCTGTTCCTCTCTTTTAATACTTCACATCCTGGCATTTCTCTGATCTTTCCTGCCTCATGGGCTTTTCAGATTCCCTCCCCAGATACCTCCTTCAAGATGTGTGGTTTGTTGTTGGAGATTAAAGTGCAGAGAAAAGCACATGACTGCAGGAGTGGTTATACTGGTCGTAAGGGAGCAAGGATCTGATCTGGACGGGGAGCAGCGTGACGAGCAGCTCGTGCCACCACAAAATGCTGTGCTCTGCACAAGGCATGGATGCAGCTGGGGCCAGACTTATGCTCACCAGCTACTTTACATGACCAGTTCAGAGCACACTTCTGTATCCTCTGGGCTGCTGCGCGAGGCACACCAACTTACAGATCTCTGACACCTGGTTACCCCCCAATATCTGTGCAGTGTCTGTGATGACAGTATCTTATAAATCACTGCAGTTCCCAATTAGCCCCAGATTTCTCCTAGAGCCTGCTGGATTGAAGCTGCTCTCATTTTCAAAGTACTGAGTCAGAGGGAGATCTCAGGGAAGCCATCTCACCAGGGGGACCCTGCTCTCAGGAAACTTTGGGCTTGGATGGGAGCTGAGAAGCACAGCAAGGGAAGACAGGATTGAGAAATGGCTTGGGAAGAGGGAGCAAGGCTTTCTGCTCACTCCCAGGGCATGGGATCAGGGTGAGACAGCACCACAGTCTCTCTCCAGGCTCTGCTCTCTATTCCCTCCAACAACCAGACACCTTTTCCTATAGGAGGCTTTGGTAATTTTTTTTCCACTACCAAATGAGTTTGTGGTGCTGCCGTTGTAGGCACCCTACACACAAACTCCTGTCCCAAGGAGATCAGAGCAGGTGGCCTTCACCTGCCCTCTTCAGCACACCGTGCCTTTCCTCCCTCTTGGCTCAGCAGAGGAAATCAGTGAGAGTCCTCAACCTTGCCAAGAGCCCTCCTAATGTGAATAAGCTGGATGCTTCTAAGGCCTGTCCTGGCAAACTTTCTAGTCCTGTTCCAGCAGATTGCCCAGGTCCAGTCTATCTTCTCCACGTCCCTCACTGCTGGCCTCACTGTCATGGTGACAGGGATATGAATGGAGGTGGGTGCTGTTCCTAGAGGAACAGGGACTGCAGAGCACTCACAGCTAGGTCCACCAGCGACCTCAGTCCCGTGGAGCCCTCAATATTGTTATAGACAGCAATAAGAGCAAGGGCACATGGCAGCCCAACATATACCCCTGTAAGCCTGGAAACCCAGGATGACATTAGAGGCTTTGTAAAGTCAAAAGCTCCCAGTGAAATGAGGGCTGGCAGTGCCCTGCTTTTCAGAAGCAGGAACTTCTCTAAATGAGAGCCCATGGCAGTGGTGTAAATTTAGGGCAGCCCTGCAGCCAGAGGGTTGGTATGACAGCCTGGTGGTCACCCTGTGCACTGTGCACAGCGTGGCTGAGAGCAAGGTGGCTTGTCCTGAGGCACGAGGTCTCCAGCTTCAGCTCTGCCTCTGTCTCCAGTGCTTCAGGCCTCTCCTTGCAAAAGGGCCTGCCCCTCCTGGTGTCCGTGAGCCCATCTCAGGCAGCAGCGGGCAGAGGCAGCACGCTCCTCTCGTTACTGCAATCTGCAGGGAGCCCTGCTGGCTCCGGATGGGAGGCATCACTCTTATATTCTGCATCAATAGCTAGTTACCTGGGCCTGACACAAATAGAAATTGATCAAAAGCGGCTTTAAAAGCTCCCGAGTTCCTGGAGTAGAAAGTTCCTCTTGTTGAAATTGGGTGGGAGAGCTGCGGTTTTTCCTCAGTTCCTTTGATTTGTTGCCTAATGCAGGGGATGGATAAATCTCTAAGCCCTGAGATTTAGGGCAGGATTCATACTTTACATCTTCAGAAGACGTAGTAAACAGCCCTATACTCTCTAATCCTGGGAGCAGGTTTGTACCTGCTCGCTCTGTATAAACTGGACCGGCTACAACAATTTCACATTGCGGCTGAGTTCAAAACATCCCCTTGGGGATGAAATGTTTATTGCAGGAGATTTTTTAAGATGGTGCCTGAAAGGGAGGAAGAGGGACTCCCAGCTGAATACCCTGCACAGACCCTGTGGGACAGTCTCATGAATGCAAAAAGCTCCAGGAGCAGTGAAACACTCCTGGCCCGTAGGACAACACCCTGGGGAGGAACTTGGTGGTAGCCTTTGTCACTCAGAGCTTCCCAAGGGTGTGAGAAGCCCCAGCCCTTCCCCATGGGATGGACAGAAGTGGGTGGCCTCTCTGAGGCCTTCATTTACTGGGGCTGGCAGTTCTCAGACATGGCCTCGATGGCTGCAGTGCTCCTGGACTCGGCTGCACAGGTCCCCCTCTGGGCAGGCTGAGCTTGGGTTGCCCGACTATCCCACTCTTCTGGGGGCAGGTCACTTTGGAGCCACCACATCTGAGGGATGCCACATCAGGGGATTTGGTGAGTTTTATCCAAAATGTGAACCTCTGCAGATTGTCACATGCCATGTTTTCACATGGCGTGGAGGGCTGTGCTCTGGAGGTGGCCTGCTCATAGCAGAAGCGAGGAAGCAGTGCAGGGCGTGCGTGGTGGTCACTGGGGGGGATGCAGCTCCTCGTTCACCAAGGGGCATGTTAGCCAGTGTGGGTTTAACAACTGGCACCACAGCACCTTGTGCCTTTGCATCCTGCTCCGGAGGGCTGCAAGTCCCATCGCAAGGCCAGTGACTGGCACAAGGGTGCTAGGGCAGTGGAGGCTGTGCACAGGGCGGTGAGTTACTTACAGAATCTTCAGGCTGTAGAGGCCAGAGAAAGCTTCCCCTGGGATACTGGAGATCTGGTTTCCAGACAGGCGTCTGCAGTGAAAAGAAGAGCCAGTAATGTGTCAACATCCTTGTAATGGCAGTCCCTTTTCTGCAGGCTTAGCAATTCACACGTCTTGCCTCTTGGGGAGGATGCTGTGACACCTGCAAACCGAGCTGCAGTTTTGTGCTCGGGCAACCCTTGCATATGACCCCTTCTTACAGTTTGGGGAACAGGCAAAGGAAATAATAGATTATTACTGCTGCCAGACCTGAATCCAGTGTTTTCAGCATCCAGCGGCTGCTCCTGGCTGAAGTAATTCCCTGCATACCCACAGAGGACCTCGCTCCACAGAAATTACAGCACAGGCTGTGAGGGACCTCAGCTTGGGGCACTGACCGACCCTCAGACCCTGCTCTACACCAGGTGCCTGGCACTGAGAGTGGAGCATGGGGAGAGCTGTTTTCTGGTCATGCATGGGTCCTGGGATGATTATCCCTAAATCATGGACCCTCATCTGTGCCTTTTGTCCACAGATGGTCTGCTCCTGCATCCTGCAGGCCCCCTTTTGCCCTGCCCATCAAAGTCTGATGCCACCTGATTTGCTTCCACTCCCTCATTCCCAGCCCTGTGACCTGTGTAGCAGCTGAGGCCCAGCTCCTTCAACACAGAAGAGTTTGGCATCACTGCTGTTGGGGGAGACTGGGAAGGGTACTGGTGATGGGGAATACCAGGTGGATGTCAAAATAGAGCCAGATCATCTGAGCAGGGCTTCCAAAACCAGGACAGAAAAGTAAAAGTGGTTCTTGGCTGAGATGTGTCTGGAGAAAACCATAGGAGGGAAGACATGGATAGGGACAATTGGCTTGGGGAAGAGGGGGATGTGAAGGTACAGGAGAGGAAGACAAAGTGCAGAGCAGCATCACAAAGGAGAGCAGGACCACCAGAGTCAGAGCACAAAGAGCAGGACACAGCATACACAACTGGCTGGAAGAATTTCTCCAAGGAAACCTGTGGGATTCACTGAGGTACAGCGTCATCTGATCAGAGCACTCAAATTTTCGCAAGGTCAGGAGCAGGCTGGGGCATTAACAAGGATCTGGATTTTTCAATGCTATCGAAAAATTGTTAGCATCCCTTTCTCTGAAGGTGACTGTGGCCCTGAGAGACCATGGTGAGACCCTGTGGTTGTGCCAGGAGCAGAGTCCAGGACTCTTGAGCCTAGGTTTGACCTGAGGGGGGTCTTTGTCTTCTCCTTCCATTTCTTCTGTGAGGACAAACATGTACCAAGTCCCAAGGCCCATCAGACAAAACCCATGAAAACTGGTTCAGCAACCTGATTCTTTATCCCAAATTACTACTGCATTTGTGCTTTACTTTCTTGTTCCCAGGTGGTCAGACAGATGTCAAGGTTGGACTTCCCCACAGTCACAGGGCAGGAAACTTGCTGTTTCCAGCAATTCAGACTGGAATATTGCATCTCCCAAGGGAGCCAGTGAACATCATTTGTGACCAGGCACATCTTCAGTCTCTCTGAAACTCCAAAGCAGATTCAAGAAGCTGGGCACAGATGCTGGGAAGCATGTTGTACTCATTTAGCATTGGCAAAGCATGCTTCTTTTTAGATGTTTTGGCTGCGAAGAAGACAGGTGTTGAGAATGAGCAGCATAATCCAGGCTGGAAACAGAGCACGTTATAGTGAGGACTCCGCAGAGGTCATGGAGAGGATCTGAATTTTTTGAGGAGTCACACTCACTGATGGCAGAGCAGGCTTGTGCGAGTGCCCAAGCTCTCTCCCTCCCTGTCTCTCCCCTCGGGAATCTAGAGAAAATTACTCCCGTAATTAGGCCTCCGACAGCATAAACAGCACAGGGTCGTCTCTTTAATGTGTGTGAGCAGGTTGTAACCTGCCTATTTGCAGTATGCAAGCTGCCTGGCAGGCTGGGCTATTTGTCACTTGGGGGCTGTGATTTGGGGTAATTGCTCCTTTTGATTGCTGATTTCCACATGGGAGGGAGTGTTGTCCAGGAGACTGGAGTGCTCGCCTGGAGGGGAGGTGTTCCTGCACGGCATCCTCGGCCCGCTCCCAGCATCTGTCCTGCCAGGCTGCACCAGCTCCTCTGCGGGGGGCTGCCTGTCCTCCCCTCCTTGAGCTCCTGTCTGCCCCCATGCCTCTGCTGCAGGACCCCACACGTGCTCACGGTTGCATGTGCTTCTCGACTTGTTTCCTGGCTGTTGTGAGCCTTTATGTTCAGGCTCCTGGGTTTGTTCAAGTGGCTGCAGGACCCACTCTTGCTTGTTAGGAGCCAAAATGGACCTGGGACCTCCAGGGCTAACAGAATGTGAGTGTGGAGCTTGAATGGAGCCCTACCTGTGGCTCCTGACCTTGGAATGGGGCTTGCTGGTGGGACACACGTTGGGCCAGTTTGTGGCATCTCAGCACCACAAGCAAAACAGAACATGAGGGAACAACAGGCCTGCAGGTTTCACTGGGCACTGTCCATGGGTGAATCTAGAGGCATCTAGAGGCACAGAGCATCTCCAGCCTCAGGAAAGGCAGCCATGCCCCTCTTGCTCTGCTTCTGTCCTCGGCTCTGCCATACAGAGACTGTGGCACATCCCTGGCTCACCTCTGGCCTCTGACTCTTCTCTCCTCTCCCTTTACCTCCTCTCCCTGAGGTGTGGAGCCCCATGCTGAGCCAGGCACAAAGGGAAGCACCAGCCACATCCACTCCAGTTGATGTGCCTCCCAAGGCAGCTGCCAGCATTGCTGGGGTCCAAAATGAGCTGTGCTTACTTGTATGCGTGCACAGACCAGGAGGTGAGAGATGTCTGCGCCTATGCACACAGGCTGAGGTTTTGCTCTCCTAGAGGGGTACGTGGACGAGATGTGCACACGGGTCTGGGAGTCTGGGCTTGGGAGGTTTGCTCCATCTCCCAGGGTAGGAGGTATAGCATGATGCTGTGGTGGCAGCCAGGTGTCCCAGGTAAGGGGCTGTGGCTGTGCCCTCTCTCTGAGAGTAGGCCAGGAATGGGTAGGGCTTTTCCGGTGTCCTGTCCATCTGGAGGAGTGACCACTGTAAAGAAATGCCTGATTACATGTTGTTAGCTCCTGGGTCAGTTCATGCAACAGCTCCAAGACACAGCAGGCACCCCATGTGTGTGGCCCTTCCTCTGTTCAGTGTCACCCGTCAATGTCCATAGTGCTTGGATCCCTCTGTCCCTCTCACTCTCTGACTATCCAGAAATCTCCCAGCCCGGCAGGTAGGCATCCAAACACACCTCCAGAAGCCAGATTCTGTAGGAAATTCACTGAAATGATCATTTCCTTCCCATTTAAAAGGGAAAAATAACATTTGGAGTGATGCTGCGAGTGTGACTTCCCCCGAGACAGCTCTTTTTGTGGCCTCCTTTTGTGGCCTGAAGAAAACTAACTCTGCAAGGAAGGACCAAGGGGCAGCACTCCCTTGTGCCCCAAACACGCAGGGGATGGGGAGCTGCTCTTACACCTGGCCCATGGCACAGCAGCTCTGCTCCAAGCCTGCTCAGGTCTCTCTTTAGGACAGGCAGACTTGGTTCAGCTGCATGCCTGGCTGTCCTGGAGCTTACATAGTAAGGTGGGCTGGCAGGAAGGGAAAGCTCTAGATTTAAAATGACTAATGGAAGAGGGAGAGAAGGGGCAGGTGGAAAGCGGGTGGGAGCCAGAGTTGGCTGGCTTGCTTTGGAAAGCTTGCGTGTTTGGTGGATTTTAGATTCTGTTCCCCCCTTCTTCCCCCTCCAGTGATTTCTGGGAACATTCCTCCAGGCTTTGATCTGCATTCCCAATACACTCCAAGTTGGAACAAACTCATGGTTTACCACTTCATGGTTGCTGCAGTTCAGTTACCACAGGCTCCCACCCCCTCTTGTATCTTGGGCTTCTTGGTCATGCTACAACTTCCATGGCACGCCCGAAGGCTGTTTGTTGGGCATGATCACTCATGTCATGCGCTCAGACAACACGATGATGCCCTTATCATTCACGTTAGGAGGCAGGAACATTGCCCATTGGCAGGACAGGACAAACATGTATGTCCATATCCCAGTGGAATTTTCCCCTTGCCAGATCCTTATAGTGCGTGTCAGCCTTCCTCTTTGATCTCCTGCTCTGGTTCATTTCTCAAGCACTAATATTGTCAAGGCAGAACCTGTCCCCAGATAAACTCCTTGTGTTCCTGTCTAAACAGTGTCTTCACGTCGAGATCGTGCCATCCCCCAGGTGCACAGGGGACCAAGGACTCCATGTTGTGCTTGAGTTTATTCTTGTGCTGGTGCAAAGCAGGAATGAAGCCAATTAAGTCATGCAAGTGAAAACATGGTACATTTGAGAAAAGACTCAGGCTTGGACTCTCCCTTCCCACACAGAAATCTGCGGCTGGTCCTACTGTGGTATCACCTGGAGGTGTCTCTAACGTGGTCTTTACTGCCTTACTCCATCCCTGAGGAGGAGACTATGCAGGCCTGTTTATAACCTTGCTCCCCGTGCCCCCACCAAATGCCTGTTCCAACTCGATAGATTGATGGCATTCGTTTCTTTTGTTTATGGTCCTCAAGCCAGTTTTCAACCCACACGAATGTTCATATGCAAGCTAGTTCGGATTCGTTTGCCAAGTAACATTTAATAAGACAGAACTCCTTATTGAACAGCCCAGCACAGGACACTAAATGCTTTCACTCCATCCCCTTATGTTATAAACTGTCAAGGTTTTCAGGGCAGATTTGTTCACTTCAAGCCTTCTGAGTAGTTTTGACTTCTGAGACCACTCTGGGTGCCTCACTTGGGATACCCCAGGACAGAGTTAGTTGTTTGGAAGACTATTTTCAGGAAAATTAGGGCCAGAGATCCTCATTCACAAGGATTTTTCAAATGCTGAACTCTATCCCCAGCATTAATGGAAAAGAAGAGAACTGAAGTCTCTAAACTTTCACAACATTTTGAAGTTGACTTGGGCCTTTTCAGCAAATCCATGAACTTGGATTCATTTGTCTATGTGCACAATGGAGAACCTCTTAGGAGCCCTACTCTCCTGTCCTCACCGGTCCCTTGGCCAACATCTGCCTCCACACCATGCCAGGTTGCACAGGGCTGACCTTTGGAAGGCTTCATGTGAGGAATTATCCTTTAAACCTCTGTGCTGTTGCCCACCCACTGCACTGACGACCAGTGCTGTCCTCTGCCAAGGAGCAATGTCAACCAGGAGAACATAAATTCCTGGATGAACCAGGACTGGCTGTCTTGTCTCTAAAATGTTGCAGAAGAGCCACAGCATTGTGTTCAGTCGCAGCATGCTGGTGCCTTAGGAGCTGTATCTTGGGGAAAACACAGTGCCCCAGCATTCAGAGGACCTGCACCTCACAGATCAGTGCCCCTCGCCCACAGCCATCTGGAAATGGAGAGCTGTGTCAAGTGATGCAGTCACCAAGGGAGCAGTAATGCTGCTACCAAATCTCAGCATGGCAAAGCAAGGTCCTGCTGCCCTGAGAGGGATCACAACAAGCTCATGGCCCTGCAAGCATTTCTCTCTCCTCCAGAGATCTCTGCAGCCGGCTGTGTCATGGAAAAACACCAAAGCTGCTCTCCCAGGAGTACTCTACTCCAGGCATGTCACTGCACTGCCCCAGGAAAGGCACTTTCCCATTGTTCCAGCACACTTGAACACAGCCCAGCAATGTCAGCACCCCTTGACACAGCAGAGCTGTCACTCCGGGAGTCAGACCCAGTGTCACCGCAGTGCTGCCTCTCGCAGGAGTGAGGTTGCCTTGGAGTGAGACCCTGTGCTGGACAATACCCTCAAGGCTGGATGTCTCAGGTGCCTGGGAGGTGATGTGAGTGGTGGTGGGAGCTCCAGCACCAGGCAGGGGAGCACTGGGGCCGTGCTGGTGCCCCATAACCCATGACAGCTCCACCAGCATGTCCACCTGCAGGGAAGAGGAATGGGATGGGGGTGTCTTCCCCAGGGGAAAGGGAGGAGGAGAGTGCTGCTCTGTTCACGTTGCCAGCAAACACGCTTGCATTTCATTCTGTTGTGCTTTTATGCTGCTTCTTGGCCTCCAGTCCCTTGAGCTGCAAGAGCTGCCTGGGAAAGGGAACAGCCTGCAAGGGGAGGCCACGGGTCCTGCGCCTGCTGTAACCGAAGCACTGCAGAGGCATGGCACTCCCCATGATGGTGAGTCCCTCGGCCCTCAGGGCCTGCGAAGAGGCAGGTGAAAGAGCCAGTGGCTGGGAAGGGGTCTGATCTTGCCGCTGTGCCCTGGAGCAGGAGGTGAATGGCAATGAACACCTGCCTTTGGCTGCAGTTTCTCTTCTTGGCATCAGGCTCTCGTGTTTGGATTCAAAGCGCGGTAACAAAGCCCTTGCCGGCGAACACATTTCAACATGTTATTATTCCCAGGCTGGCTTTCAAGATCCTCTTTCTATTCCTTCTGTACTGATTGCTCTTGTTTCTCTTGGCTCCCAGCTCTGGCTTTTCAGGCTTCATTAACTGGAATTTATTAGCAACTTTAAACATTCTTCCTGCTGCCAGAAAGAAAGAAAAGAGAAAAAAAAAAGAAAAAAAAAAGGAGAGAAACAAAGAGGAGAAACACTAAACTCCAGGCTGCTCGCTGTCTGTGTGAGGCCCACGTCTGAACACCTCTGTACCAGAGGGAAGGACCGGTGGGTGTCCCCGCAGCCTCTCTGGCCTCCGCTGTGTCCCCTGCTGGAGGCAGGAGGTGACAGGGAGCAGAGGAAGCCTCGCAGACAGGAGTGCAGACTGATGGACAGCCATCACAGCCCCATCACAGCCATCAGAGAGAGGTCCTCAGTGGTGGCACATTTTCAAAGCAAGCTTAGACTGAAGAATCCGGTTTCTTGGCAGCCTCCGAACTTGAGCGCTAATTGCATCCGCAACACCTTCCCGAGCAGCTTGCAGTACGAATTAATGACTAACAGGTCCCGGCACACCTGAGAGGCCCTTTCCCGTCGCTGAAAGGATGGGTAAATAGAGGCACTGGCAGGGAAAATCTTTTCACCAAGACCACACAGTGGGTGAGAGGTTTGAGCTGGAGCAGTCCTGGTGTCCTCGTCTGTGCCATAACCACTGTGCTGCCTCTGATCCCTTGTGAGACATGACCTTTTGGTCTCTGGGGGGAGCTGGGCCAATGCAGGGGCCAGAGGCTGGCTGGTCATCGTGGTGTGGCCTTCACTCTGAAGCCCCCTGCTAGCAAGCCCCCAACTGGGGCTCACCTGGATCCAGCAGCTCTCATTCACAGTGCTCCACGGCAGCCTGCAGGCTGTGCAGTCCGGCACATTCGTCCTCAGCATCAATGGGATGCACATGCTTCATCTACCCCTTTTGGCAGCTTTCTTTCCCCCTCCCACTATTCCTGTTCCTCACTTGAACCACAGCTGACCAGCCCAGTGCGTAAGCTGAGCCTTGAGTCCAGCTGATCTCTGACTTCCATGAAATTCTGCCTTCATGGGGAGCCTGAGATGGTGCTAAACTTGAAGCACAGAAAGAGGAGGCTCAGTAAAAGGAGACGTGTTGAAACACTAGCTCTTCGCCAAGCACTGGGACCCTGCAGCAAGGGGGCTAGAGCTAATGAGAAAGAAGACTGGCGGCAGCAGAGCAGGAGAGGAGCTATGAAGAGCTCATGGAGGAGGCAGAGGAACATGGACTGTCCCTGACTATCGGAAAGGATGGAGGTGACAGATCTGTATAGGTTCAAGGGCCAGGGGTGACAAGGAGTCTTTCAGATGTCTCTGAGGATTAGAAGGTAAAAATGCCTCTAATATACAAGAGTTTCCAGGGGACCTGAAAAAGAGTTTGAAAATCTGTGTGGAATTTGGCAACTATTTTTGGCTGAAGAGCCTGTGATTTTTTTTATTATTTTTTTTTCAAGCACCTTGTTTAAGGCACCTTTGCAATAAAGCTTTTCAGTTTTCATTTTGAAATGATTTTTTCTTTTCAAGTTTGACTCAAAGTAAAAGAGTAAATGTTAAGAAGCAATCCAAAAATGAAACGGAATATTTTATTTCAGGTCCAAGGAACTCTTTGGGGTTGACTAAAGCCTTAGAGCATCAGTTTTGGTTCACTCTGAGTTGAATTTTGCAATTTTTCTCTTTAGTTGCTGAGCCCTCAAGCCTGTTTCTGAGTTTATCATGGATATAAAGGGGAACATAACAGGGTATGAGGCAGGCTGGGACTCTAAGATCATCCCAAATCCCCAGAGATGAGAAATCTACTGAAAGGTTTCCGTCTGATTAAAGACAGGCAATTGCAGCAAGGACAGGCTGCAGCAGAGCCGTATTTATTGTCAGCCCTTCTCTGCCTGGAGGTCAGGCAGGCAGGCACACTGGCAGGTCTTCCTCCTCCCCAGGGAGCACTGACACAGACCCCCGGCCTGTCCCTCACTGCTCAGCAGGGTTTTCTGGTCTTCACTGACCCAGTAAGCTCCAGCACAGGCAGTTCTTCCATGGGGGGAGTGCACAGAAGACTTGGTCTTGTGCTACAGGTCACCCTGCCAGACCCAAGGGGATATGTTCAGAGTAGATGAGATCTGCAGAGATCTGAGCTATGAAAGCTGAACAAATTTCTGTTGGGGATGTGCAAACAGACAGGATTTGTTTGCTTGATTCTTGTGCACATCTTGGCATGGGAGTGATCCCATCCTGAATGTGAAGGTCCTGATGTAATGTTTTGGGATGAAGTTTTGGTAAAAAACATAGGTGAAAAGAGCAGGGGAAATGCCAGGTAAGTCGTCTCACTGGTCCATGACAGCCCTATGAATAATATATATGCATACACAATTGCTATCTAGATGTTGATGTTGAAAGGATCACATTTATTTCCTGATATCACATAAAAATCCTTCTTTCCTTTATTGATTTCATATAATTCAGTTGATTTCCATAATTAACTATATTATTGCTATCAAATTTAAGTATGAATTGGATATGAATAGATATATACTGTTGCAGTTTCCATTTCTTCTGCTAACTGTGGTGTTTTTTCCTACTCAAAATACCTTTGCTTTCCAAATGAGGGGTTGTGTGGCATTTTGAACCTCTAGTAAAATGTTCTTTAACAACTTCCAATTATTTTTCAGATTTTCCTGTTTAAATTTTTCCTCTTCATCTGTTTCATACATAATTATTTTTGGCTGCAGGAAGCTGGCTCTATTGGAGTCAATGAATATTTATTCATTGCTGGTTGAGACTGTTCTGTTTGCACATGACATGTAATCAGGACATGATTGCTTGCAGCAAGACAACCTTTAATTGTATACAACAGAGAACACGGTCTGTGTGTGTGAGAATCTGTACTATCCCCAGTGAATGCCTTGGGTGTCCACACTTCAACACAGATGTTGACAAAATGAAAGAGGAAGGCTACAGGATGGATGCAAGATCTTGGAAAACCCACCTCCCGGGGTAGCCTGAGCTGCAGAGCTAAAGGAGGATAAAAAAATGATGCCTGCTCAGTCTGTAGAGGGCTAATAGGATGGGGAATTCAGGTAGCTGGGGTCCTTACAAGTCTAATGAATACCAGATATAGACACGCAAAGATGATTTGAAAGAGCATTTGAAGCTAAAAACCTGTAGTAGGATCTGATAAGTAGGAGATTTGACCTGTTATGAGAACAATGAATGTTGGTATCTGGTCTGGTCTCTTTTGTCAATACCAAATGTTCAGAGAAGCAAGTCCTTGGGATGTGTGTCCACATAAGCATGCACAGATGTGCATGGAGAGGATTTTCTACTCATGCCAGTGGTGCCGGAGCAGTGCACACAGCCACACGGTGCAGAGGCTCAGGGCAGCCAGGTGGCAGCAGGTCAGCACGTCAGCCTGTGCCCGTCAGTGCCATTGCACAGCATTACAGGGTGAAGGCCATTCAGAGTCGCTCCACTACTGCCAAGAGCAGGAGCACAGGTAACAGAGTGCGTGGGACAGTGTTTGTTGCCTGTCTGCAAAATGCCTCCTTTCCAGGTAGTGCAGACAAATTTTCTGTAAGAAATTCTGCCAGTTTGGAAACTACCATTTTTGAAAAGTCTGTGTCATCTGTGGTGTTGGCTTTGAGGAATGATTCAGTAAGGTCAAAGTGTCTCATTCAGACGTTAAACTGTTGTAAATGTTATACATACAGTAAGTTTACAACACATACATCAAATGCAACATTAATATTAGTATTTCATGCTATGTAATAATAATGTTTTGAAGAAACTGCATTTTCCAGCTATTGTGTTGAAAGGAGCAACAGCATGAGAACAACACCTGGAGGTATTTCTCATGGTCAAGTGGAATAAGACCATACAGGTGCAATTTACCCATGAAGAAATGGCCAACCTTAAACTTTTGCCCCCCAGGCTCTCATTTTTGGGGCTCCCAAGGGATTCCAGTGGTTGCTAATGCTGGTGGTTAATTTCACACTTTCAGAAGTGGGGCCACTCCTTCACTGACACACAGCCACATGCCGATCCCTGGGGATTGTGCTTGTTGCTGTGCCTGAGTGTGCCTGCTCAGACCTCAGCGCACACCGGTGCACGACGGGACACCCCAGCCTCTAGGGCTGATTGTTTTGGACTTGTATTACCCAGGCAAAGCGCCCAGGACCCATCATGGCTTTGGTCTGCAGGTGGCTGTGAGGGGACCCTGTGTGCAGAAGGGTGAATGAAGCTTCCTGCTTTCTAGCCCTGCTCTGAGGTACATTGATCGTTTTCGCATAATGGATTCGTTCTTTTATTCTGGCATCTGGCACGTGCAGCATAGCCTAAAGTTAGTATCCCCACTCAAACCCCTACAGCTGGAGTAGCAATTAATCCCCTCCAGTGCCCAGCCTCCTTCCATCTCAGACTGTGGCTCCAGTGGAAGCTCTGGGGGTTGTTGTCTGAGCCCCAGGCACCCTCCAGCACAACCCAACCCCAGGCTCTGCATGGGGCCGCTCCATACTTACAGCTCCTCCAGGAAGCGCAGGTGTCGGAAGGTGCTGGGCTGCAGCTGGCTGATGTTGTTCATGCTCAGGTCTCTGGGGGAAGAAAGACAGAAGTCTCGGATCAGTCACGTTGTGGTTTGCACAGAACAAATCCCTATGCCAGGCTCTGTGTCCCCTCTTGGTTAAGAGGGAAAGCACTTCAGTGGAGAAACCCCTGCAAACTGAAAAGCATTAGCTTTTATTATTATAGCTTTTTTATATATTAGCTTTTTTTTTATTATCACAGCCCAGGTTCTGCCTGCAAAGGGATGGAGAGGAGTAACAAGGGATGGAGAGGAGTGGCATGACCACTGGCCACAGAAATACACCTTTGGGCCCAAGGAAATGCATTCTCACTCCGGTATATCCTCAATTGGGTATATCCTATTGGAAAGGCCTGCTGGAAACTGGAAAACAAACAAACAAACAAACAAAAAAAAGCCAGGAATGAGACCTAGGTCTGCCCCATGGGTGGCAAAGCCTGAGTTCAGGAGGCTGGGGGAATCTGTGTGGTTGTGCCTGTTTCAGGCTCTGTGATCTCCCGCTAGAGGCTTACCCCCAGCTGCTTAGGGTCGGACAGACCCTCACGGAGGAGGCAGTGCCAGGACCTGTGGGGTCTACAAGCCCTGCTTGAGCCCTTAGCACATATGTAGTCACTGCAAGCTGCTCACTGCAGCACTGTTGTCATTTTAGGATATAAGAGTAGCAAAAGTCCGCAGCAAACAGTGCATTAGGCTAGCTGGTAGTTGAGATAAACAAACAAAAAAAAAACACAACAAGGATGCTTTTGGGTTCTGCGCCTCTTTAGGGGGTCTGATACTAAATTGCTGCAACCCTGCCCTTGTGGGCAGCTGACAGTGAAGAAAACCATGCTTATTAAACAAGTCTGAGCAAGCTGTGTCCAGATAACTGCAAGTGAGCACCAGGTTTCAAAGCTGTGAGGAAAAATGAAGCTGAATTAAAAGCTGGCAGAGTTAAAACCAGTGGGAACTGAATGAGCCATATCCCCTACCAAGCAAAGCAATCCGAGTCAAATGTCATCTAAGGCTCTGGGTAGATTCCTGTGAGGCGGAAGGGGCTATTTTTGATCATTGTGTACAGATGGGACAGCGCCTGGCTCCATCAGTCCCAGTCTAAGAGGCAGAGACAGAAAAGTGTTTCTCTTGTGATATAAGAAGAACAAGGCACACACATACACACACACACAAAAAAAAAAGACATTTTACTTTATTCTTCCTCCACTAAATCTCACAGACCTGTAGGAATTTTCCTTGTTTTTGGACAAACGCATGAAGGATTTGTATGAAGGACAAGGACTGATGCTAAGCTAGAAGCATGAAGGAGAAAAGCTTCCCTTAGCAAACCCCTGCAATACCAGAGGGACCTCTCTGAGCTGGCTGCTATCTGTGCAAATTTAACATGATGTGATCTGCACATCATCATTTTAACTGAGATGCTGCAGACCCAACATGTGAGACATGGGGAAGATCTAAAATCTCCCTTTACAGTTTCTCTGGAGATGTGTCTTGTGACAAAACCATGCAGTTGCTCGAGTGCTATTTGAAGATACTCCAGGCAAATATTTTTAAAATTTTTTTCCTTATAACTTTTCTCCTCTTCAAAGAAGTGGTGGAAAAATCCCTAATAATAAAAAGAGAATTCAAAGATCTTTTGTCAGAATGAATGCAAAAATAGTTATTGTCCTTATTGTTCCTTATGCAACTCTACATTCTGTATTTGGATGATCCTGTGATATAATAGAAGGGTTAAAATACTATTTTGTTCTGCTTCTATTTTTATTTTTAAATCCCTAAGGGCAGTTGCTACTTAGCACCCATTAAAACATCTTTTTTTTCTACATCAAAGTGTCTCTTGTTTATGTTGTAATGAATCAGTCTGATGTTTTGACATGTTGTGAAACAATGTAAAAGTAATGAAAAATAGCATAAAATGAAAGACTATGAAACAAAACACAGATCTGAAACGTTCAAGATCTCCTTGAAATGCGGAGGCCTATTCCTCAAGCTGCCTTCAGCTGGCAGTGTAGGGAATACTCCTTGCTCCCAGCAGGAGAAGACACTTTCCTGGCATCGTGTAATTCAGCCAGGTGCCAGTGCTTTCCTGGTCCCGCTGGGGACAGCAGCCGTCACGGACAGCCTGTGGTACAGCACAGGGAAGAGTTTGGGTAATTTTATTTAATAATCTCTGATGTTTTGGGTGTTTGGATGCTGTGGTTGTTTGTGGTTCTCCTGCAAGACTCAAGCACAACGCATCTATATTTACAATACTAAAAAGAGGAGTTCCATAGTGCAAACCTTGGATGTGAGCTGCTTGACAATGAAAGGCGAAGCAAAAAAAGACTCAGCTTCAGGGCTGCATTTACCATGAATTCTCCAGTGTGATGCCCACAGAGCCCCCACGGAGCACCTCTGAAGCAGCAGACGTCCCGTGTGAGCTGGTGTGTTGGAGCGGCCCTGGTGTGAGGAGAGCACAGAGGGGATGGTGTGAGGACAGCTGATGTGAAGGAAGATGGTGTGCCTCCAAGGGCTGGAAATGAACTTCCTGAGCATGGTCCTGGACTCGATGATTTTGCTAGCCACAAAAGCAAGAGATGTTTCTCCATAGGCTGTCCATGCTTGTGTGAAAGCAGAGGCACAGGATTCCTGCCTGCAGTGTTGTGGGAATAAATGTTTGACTTATTACTCACGTAAAGATGTTGTTGACTTATTGCTGTGCTTTCCCAAGCTCATGTTTTTCCTCTTAGTAATGTCTCTTGTGTTATGTACATCCCCAGTGCATGTAAGAGTGGAAATGCTTCCTGTCAGGGTAATCAGGGAAGCTATTTATCTCTTCAAGTGTTTGGGGGTGGTTACTTCAGGCAGCCACATTTGGTTCATTTTAAAAGGAACCCATGGTATTTGAACCTTGTTGGGTATTTTCTTTTTCAGCAACATCTGGCAGACGGGTTAGGGATTCATGGGCTACATGGATGACAGACTCCTCTGACCTTTCTCAGGTCTGCCAATGACTTTGGCTTTACAAAACAGCTCTCTCTTCACTAGCATCTACAGAAGTCAAACATGTGTTGGGTTACTGGTATCTAAGCATGGCTATTGCCATATGCACTGGTGAAGCCACCAAACAGCTAGGAACCATACCACAGCAGGTATTGCAGGAACCCACAGTAAACATTATTCAGATCCCAAAGTCCCTTAAACTCAGAATCAGAAGGGTAGAAGAGGAAAGAGGGTGCTGCAGCTTCATCCAGGCTTGCAAAGGAGGGCTAGCAGAGGAACCGTCCAGTTGCTTGTCTTTGGGTTCATGAGGCCACAGTGCATTGCACTGGGACAACCCATAACTCCCTGCCCCAGAGCTTTCCTTCTCTTTCACCAGCAACTGGCCTGTCTGTCCTCTCTGTAAGCTACCAAATAAAAGCAGGAAACCTTTTGCTTCAAGTCATTTTGTGTAGCTGTGTGTAGTATGAAATGCCGACAGTGAAGTAACACAAGTTCCCAGAACCGAAACGTGGTTCTGGTACCACCTACATTCACCCATTGAGCACCTCTTGCATTAGGTGTTAAAGTTACCTGTGCTTTCCAATGGCACTGCACCAAAGCCATCAGGGCTATAATTAGTGCGATTTAACACCCCCCTACCCCCCCTCCTTCCCCAACTAATTCTAAACATTTATTGTAAGCATTTCTAACTTGTACCTGCAGGAAAACTGAGACACAGTTCATGGAAACTGAGCCCATGTGATTCAGCCTCAGACCTTACAACTCTGGCCCTCGAGGGGTTCCTTAAATTATTTGCTTTGATGTCACCTTCTTTCATGAACAACCTTTGATTATTCACTGATTAGCTGATCTTCCTTACCAAAAAGTGATGTGACACACAGCATGCTTTGGGTACTCCAGTAAGGCTGCCTGCAATTTCCTCTACCAGCACTATGAGATGGGTGCTCGAGTGTTTTAGTTCAGGAATGATACAAGATTTAAAGATCAAAGGAATTTATCTTTGGCATAATTGCTCTGGCAGGTGGGATGCCAGCCCGTGGTGGTGCTCCAAAATGGGGAGCCAGGGATGTCCCTGCCGGGAGCAGCATGGTCCCACCAGGCTCTGTCCTGCTCCGGTGAAGGTGGGACTTCTATTTGTGGGACCTTGTAGTGTGTGCTCTTAGGCCAAAAGGGAGGTTTTTCAAGTTACAATATGGGGGCCTGCATAAAGGTCACCCTGCAATACTCGTCCGAGGTAGGTCTAAGCATTGTCCCCAGTATGCACCTCTAGGGGCAGCAGGATAGATGTCTCCCTCAGACTCAAGGTGTCTAAAAGCTAGCCACAAAACTGGGGAGAGATGAACCCTTCCCATAAACCTCTTCCCAAGCTATCGGCAAAGAGTTTCCCCAGAGATGCACTCTATAAATTAGCACCAGCAGATGTCAACAGACCTAAAGTAACACAGGATGAGGCCACGCTAGAGCAGCACAGTGAGATTGTGGCTGCTCAGCCAGGAGGGTTTGAAGATGAAATCTGCAGTGATATGGTTTTGGCTGAGGTCAAGCACATAACTTTCAGAGGCAGACATGCATCTGGTTCAAGATCTGTGAAGTGCACATGACCACAGAGAGACGCTGTTCTCTTGGAGGCAATCACGGGGCTGGGCGAAGACATTCCCCAGCCATTTCTTTCTTTACCCTGAAGGAGCAGAAAGTCTGGTCGTTAGCTTCAGTCGCCTAAAGTGCTCTCCATGAGTCCCTCTCACTCAGCATGATGAGAAGCATGTGTCCTCCTGCCATGAGAGCACAGCGGTAGCAGCAGATCTTTGCTCTACAAGGTTTCTGTAAGCCTGGCATGAGGTTCAAGGGGCAGACCTTCAGGGACTCAGTGGCAGAGTACACTGTGGGCTCTCATGTTCTTTCATATTTGAATGAAATCCCAGGCATCTAGCAACATCTGGCAGTGAAGACAGACATTGCCCAAGCCACTGGACAGGATTTTCAGTATTCAGGGAAATAGACCTTGTGATCCTCTTTTGTAAGGAGGCAAGGTCACTCCAGAGAACGTATCTGACTGCTGCCCTCAGGTTCTGAGCCTTCAGGAAGCTACTAAGAATCCCAAATGGTGACTATCTTCTCAAGCCCTAAATTGATCTTCTATATCAACATCTTCACATTTTTCAAGAAGTTCAGGATACTAATGTGATCTCTTCCCAGCCTGGTCTCAAGCCCAGCTCCTCTCAATGTTGGTGCTGAATACATGAGTTCCTGGACCATAAAATAGAGCTTCCTTACACTCAGGCACTTGAACAGAAATTTTTAAGATGATTGTGGGGAGAAGCTAACAACCGGGTGTTCTCTCGATTAATTGATTGCACAATAACACATTAAAGCATCCCAGTTCTGGTCCAACAGTACGATTTCTGTGGGAGCGGTATAAACCACACCAAAATTCCCATATTTATCCCAGAAAGGTCCAACACTGGACCTGTTCTTGCAAGGCATGAAGCACTCTTGTCTTGCTGAAATCACTAGGAGATGAGCAATGTCTCTATCTATCTTCTGGCCACTCTCATTAACATCCAGTAAAAAAAGCACAAATAAACCACCCTTAAAAAAGAAGCCCAAAGGCAATAAATGACGGTTTTAGAAATTCTTCAGATTGTACGAGAGTGATTCATAAAGGTTCTTGTTATCTCCTTTCCTCTGTATCTCGAAATCTCCAAGGTCACCACAAAATGCCTGGATTGCTTGGGGTAAAGCTGGGGCTGCCGACAGAATGGTACTTGGAGCCATACAGCCAGCTGAAATTTTTCCTAAAAGCCTGCAGGTTGAAAACTATGTTAAAGGTAGTCTCCATAAAGAAAAAGAGAAAGGGAAGATAAAGAGATCAAAGCAGTAAGAGCTCATTTGCATTCCACCATATCTGGAGGCACCAGCCCTATTTCAATCCCATATCACTGCAATAGGCAAGAGCAGGACGTGTTTTTACTCCCACCTCTCCATGTTTGAAAATAGATCAGTCATCTTAGATCATCCCCCACGTGTAGGCCCTATCCGAGATCTCCACAGTGTTTCAATAATAAAGACTCCACCAAGGCCAGTTTGCCAGGGTGAGATTAAGCCCATCCCTACACCAGCAGATCTTCAGAAGTCTGGTCTGCGCAATGAGTAGCAGTGACCTACGGCAAGCATAACTCCCTGGCAGTGCTCACTAATCCATTCCAGCTCTTCCCCTAGCTGCCCTGGCTCTGCTCTGTGTTATGTGCCCTCCATGCATGAAAGCAGAAAGGGGCTGAGCAGAGGTAGCGCAGTTCTGTCCCTGGAAATGGTCGATATGAGAACAAGAAGAAATGACCATTAGAAGCCACAGAAATAACCTTTAGAAGCCATCTGCCAGACCAGGGCTGTAGGTGAACACTGATTTTTTATTTTTTTATTTTTTTTCCAAAAAGGCAAAACTTGAATCTTGCTAAATGTATTCCTAGAGACTTTTCTCCAAGGCTCTAGGACATGGGCTCCCAGTGCCCTGGCTGCTAATTCCCACGTTACCAAAATCTGCATGGCAATAGAAGGGGAAAGCACTTGTGCTGTGACAAGGCAGGAAGAAGATGTCTTATCTTATGAGCAGGGTGGGCATCGACATCCTCTGGCCTGCAGGCATACAAGTGCCCTGGTGCTTCCAGTGACTGTTCGGGTAGAGCTGCTTGGGATGGAGTCAAGAGAGCCTCGAACACCGCACTGAGGGGGAGCCTGACAGAGCCTCCACCCAGCCCCTCTGCTCTCACCTCCCAGACAGCGCAGGCACTGCCCCAGGCTGCTTTGGGTTGGTTGCGTGTTGGGCAAAGAGTGAATTTTTTATTTCCGATATGATTCTGTAAGTTTGTGTTTTTGGTGGTTTCCATGAGACAGAAGCCCAGAAAGAATTGTTTTCTGTTGATCAAAATTCCTTAAAGCAATAGGAAAAAGATATTTTTTCCAGTTTTGACATTAAAAAGAAATCATTACAGAAAAAAAAAAAAATCATTTGAAAAGAAAAAACATCTTCTGTCTTGGAAGTGTCCAAACAGGACTTCTCAGCCTTACTAAAATTCTGTTTTTAAATGATTTTTTTTTTTAAACATAATGGGATTCAGAGTTGGCCAGTGTTTGGAGCTGGATCAGCATAGACCTTCCTTAGTGTGAACACATCAAAAGCACCAAAATGACTTCTGATCTAAAAAGAAATATTGGGTCATGAATGAGTGCAAAGAACTTTTTTTAAGCAAGAAAAATGAGGCTTGCATCAAATGTCCTTCGGAGAGGAGAAACAACTTTCCTTCAGGCTTTCTCACAGCCCAGCAACTTCCAGAGTTGGAGGAACTAAATGGCCCCCACTAGAACCCTGGGAAGAGCCTCACATTCCCTGTGTCCAAGTACAAGTTCATTCCCTGCCCTTCTCCAGGTGGAGGCTCCAGCTCCCTGCTTGCTGACCTCTTTGGGAGCAGGGCAGGTCACTGCCAGGGAAGGTGAAAGCTCGCTCTGCCCCAGAGCAGGTCTCCTCCTTGCACCCAGTGCAGCTACCAGGGCAAGGCAGAAGCACCTTCCTCTCTGCTGCCCAGCCAAAGCCTTTTCAAAGAGCTAAAGAGCAGCAAACAGCAAACAAATGCCATTGGAGCATCCCTCACATTCCCCACACAAATGTCCTTGGAATCAACTTCGTCAAGGAAATGCTCTGCTTTCAAATTGGCATCTTTTGCCTTGCTTGGAGCAGGATATTTATAAAGACAAATGCTGTGTTGAGAAACTATTACCCAGCTCTGCTCTGGGACACGAGCCGCCACACTCGCCTGAGGGCTGGCTGGGGGGCACAGTGCTGTGTCCCAGGAAGAGCAGTGCAGAAGGGGAGAAAGCTGGGCAAGGCAAGCCAAGGGTGGCTGCAAGGCACACTCTGGAGAGCCAGAAGCTCCACAGCCAGCAGACTGGGGCTGTTCTGCAACCTGCAGTGCCTGAGAAGGCAGCTTGTGCATCACACCCTGCCCTGCCTGCTCCAGGCTCCTGCCCAGCACCTCCAAGGAGACCTCTGCAGGCAGTTTACCCTGCAATGTGCAGGACTGATTTTCTCTTCAGACCAGTAAAAGGCTTCACAGCCCCCCCTGTGCCACTTGCACAGCTAACGTGGGAGGAAGTAATGGGAGCACAATGGTCGAATAGGTGATCCAGTCTGCATGATGGCACCAGAAGTGACTCGCTATGGGAATGTTCCTGGAAGAGTAAATGATCCACCTGGAAGGTATGGCTTCTTGGATTGCACCAGAAAAGCAGACAATGAAAGAGCAGACAGAACATAGGAGAGGGAACAGGATCTAAGGAACCAGGTCCGTGTAGAGATGAAGACACCAGGACTCTTCTGCTTGGCCAAGAGAGGTGTGAAAGAGAAGATGATGCTGGTTTGATGCACTAGGAGGATGGACTTTTAAACTACAAGTTACTGGTACAGAATTTTATAGGCATCATAATAAAAAACTGCTGTTATTAAGAGACAAGCAGTCAAGACAAATTAATAAGGAATAGATCTACCTGTCACTATGCAGAGTGATTGTCTAAAACCACATCTAGCTTAAGGATGAATAAATCACCAATTCATAGGACCGGGACATGAGGGTCCAGCCAGATTAGAGAAATGCCTTTCCCCAGTTTATTTCCTGCAATCCTAAGCAAAAACATGAGTTCCTGTACAGGCTTCTACAAGCTTTGCTGAAGACTAAAGTGCTCCCGTTTCATTGCTCTGACTGCCCCATATCTGGGTTCAGTGGGTTTTTGGTTTGGCCCAGGATGTTCTTCAGAGGACTGTGTCAGCCATGGTAGATTAAGATGTTTTTCAGAGCATGCCCTTTGGGCACAGCTCAGTACCCATGCCTGATTCGAGGCACTTGCTGAGATCCCTGGTCCTCTTCTAGGAGCAGGCTGGGATGAAGCTAGCATGGTCTGCACACACACACACCCACCACAGACATGCTTCTAACTGCATATCAGGGGCACATGCAACCACTGTCATCCACTTCCTTTCTTTCATAGCACTAAAGGTTGTGCAAGGTGCGTTTGGCCCTGCATATCCTGGCAAAGCGTCAGCTGGAAGTCTATGGAGAGGCAGTATTGGATTAGGGAAAAAGCTCTCTGAATACTAAATTCCACCTCTGCTTATAGAATCATAGTCATTGAATGGTTTGGGTTGGAAGGAACCTTTGAAGATCATCTGGTCCACTGCCCCTGCCATGGGTTTGAGAGATGCCTGAGAAATTAAAGCCCTGCTGGACTCTGTAACATACCCACAGTTAATTTGCGTACATTTGAAACCCTTGTACACACATCTGGCCCAGGGCTGCTGCCTCTGTCCTGTTTCTCTTTTGTGCACAGATCCTCCCATCACTGCCAACTCCTGCCCCCCAGCTTTGTTCAGGAATCCCAGACAGCTGATGCCCATGGTCTCCAGCCCCGCTCCATTTACTTTCAGACCCACTGAATGAAAGGAGATGGCAGAGCCCAGGGCTGGCAGGGAGGAAATTGATAGCCTATAAATGACTAGAAGCATATGCAAAAACATGCTGTTTTCTTTCACTTTGAGGGGACCTGGCAGCACACAGTAATCCCTGTTACTTCTCCGGCTAGCAAGAAATCAGAGAAAGGATCTGGCAGGCTATATGGTCACACACAGCATGTTACTCCTACCGGTGACAGAGCTCTGAGCTGGGAACAAAAGCAGCCGGCTGCTGAGCTGGGGAAGAACCAGGGAAAGGCATTAAAAGAGCACTGGGCCAGGCTGCCTCTCCCCTTGCAAGCCACATCTCAGGGGAGCTGCACCAGCTCACGTGAGGGGCAGAATCCGGTCCCAAAGTCTGACACTAGCAAGTAAAATTGTACACGTGAACTGGAGGGTTGGAAGAGATGCACTGCTGAACCTCTGCAGAGTTTGTGTCTGTCACAAACTGGAAAAAGCAGACAAAATTTGGAAATATTTTACTGAAGACCAATTCTGATACATATTTTTAGTTGAAAATGTCAGACGAACTGATTGAAATGCTTTAGGCTTACAGGAAAACATTTCATTCACCAAATGCCAAGTCATGACAACACAATATTTAATTTACATACATTATCTGCGTATATTAACCTAAGGTACAGTGTAGAAAAATCAGAAGTAAAACAAAACCAAAACTGAACAAATCTTTCATTTCGGATTCTGCCTTTCACAATATGTTTCCATTCAAAAATTTCAACCATATCTGTCTGTTGCCTGGAAACTTTTGCTTTTGATGAAGAGCAGTTTTTGCTCTAGGTAACTGTTTCTCACAGAAAGACTTGGTTTTCCTGTGCATCATAAGCAGACCCTTTTACTGCACACAAGCAAGCTGCGACCAAGGGGCCCTGCAGGGTGCAGCGTGCCCAGCACCACCACAGTGGGAAGGGTCTGTGGCTCCATGAGAATTCTGGTTTTGGCGCTGGGCTGTGTTTAGGCACAGGAGGAGACAACGCCTGAAGAGCTGTTCCCCATCTCCCCCTGATGGAAAGATGACAAGTTTCTGTATTTGACTGGCACACTGCTTTGAAGCTGTCTGTGTTATCTCCAGGGCAGTGTGTACCCTGATTTAAGAACCCATGTCCTAGGACCAAGAGGTGACCAAGCATCAGGCAGCAACCATGCACAAGCACGTTGCTGGCAGAGGGCATACGGATTGGCATTCAGAACCTTTTACATGGGCTTCCTCTCCTTGCATGTGACCTCCCAGACTTTCAAAACGCTGATGTCAGTGCTGCAGCTACACATCATTCTTTCAAAGAACAAGAATCCTGTTAATAGGGTATGGAGGCTTGTACCTGGTTTTGCACCTCTGGACAGGTCCTCTGAAGTTCCTGGAAAAGTACAGGAGGCTCGCTGGCAAAAAATAATAGGAAAAGTTTTGATGTGAGGCCTGTGTCTTACTGCCTCTGATTCCTTGGAGCAGACTGGTAGCTCCAGTGATAGCTGACTTCTCTTACCCAGAAGGTGAAGAAGGGTCTTAGGTCAGAGGAAAATGAGCAGTTAATGTACCAGATGCAAGCTGATGGCTTTATGCCCAAATCCTTGACCTCACAAGAGGGAGTGCTTCTCTAATACTTGTCAGAAAACTCTCTGAAGACAAAGCATGCAGATCTCCAAGGGTTAAGGTCCCAGGTGGGATTTATTCAGCCTGGCCAAGAGCTGTAAAGAAGCCACACCTGTGCCTTGGCTGTGTGCAGCACCTTGCCCTACACCAGTGCCCTCTCACCACCATGTTGCAGCCAGCCCTGAACTCCCCCTGTGCCCACAGTCATATTCACCGCAGTGGCTGCAGTCATCTACTGAATCCAGCCAAGCTGCTTTATGTACTCTGTGCTCCCAAAAGACCTCTCTCACCTCAGTTTGCTCTAAGTCCTGCTTCAACCTGTTTAGATTTCCACTGCCCTCATGACAGGTTTGGTGTGGGGAGGTCAGAATTGCAGTTCCGGTCCTTGCAAGGTCTGGAGTACTACAAAAGGGTTGAGAGGGCTGTAAGCACACAGTGCACATGCAGATGTATGCATGAACCTGCAACAAGCTGTGGAGGATGTCTGTGCAGCACATGTGTGCTGAGAACCACTGGACACACAGCAGTGATGGGCATGGCCTACGGTCTCTCAACTGCTGCTCAAAGGCCAGGAGCTGTATGGGCTGGGAGCTGGCAGGAGGGATGAAGGGAGGCAGTGCTCTGTCTTGGGAAACAGTCCCCAGAAACACTCACACTTTGACCTTTGCAACGTTTGGTTTGGTAAGACTTTGTGCTGCCGAAGCCTCTGTTTAAATGGCACTTTCTAAACACTCCCAGCCAGCATGGCCAACCAGCAAAGACAATTCAGTTTCATAAACAACCAAAAGAGCCAAGGATGTGTTCTCATGCCTGAAATGGGTGTAAGGCTCAATTGTGGTGTCTCTGACACTGCTCTAGTCAGCTCTGGTGCCAGCTGTGTTGCAATGCTGGCCGGCAGACACGAGAAGGTGGGCTGCTGTGACTGTTCCTGTTCCGGCTTGGGGTGCACCATGAGGCAAAGTTCCTTCTGCAGCATCTCTGCCCTACTTGTACAACTGCTGCTTCAGAGCCACCCTGTAAGCTTGAGCTTGGGTCATCCCCACTGACAGCAACATCAGGGGAGCTGGAATCACCCGGAAAACCAAGCCCTGTTGTCAGAGTGCTTATTTATTGTCACTACTCTACCTTTCCTGTCTATGCCAATTTTCTCGCAGAACAACAAATAGTTATAGCTTTTTCTTTGGCCCACATGACTCATATTATGTGAGCATCGTTCCCTCACAAAGGGACACTTCTCTCATATGGCCTGGCTTGGTTTTAAAATGGGTTAGAAACCCTTTGATCCAGCTACAGATCCAGATGCAAGGCATCAGGCTAGCTTTCACTGTACTTTTTCCATGGGGACCAGTTGCCTGTTGCACCCAGGGATGTTTCGATTGGATATCAGGAGGAATTTCTTCATGGAAAGGGTGCTCAGGGACTGGAACAGGCTTCCTAGGGATGTAGTGGAGTCATCATCCCTGGAGGTATTTAAAAGATGTGTAGAAGCTTAAGGACATGGTTTAGTGGTGAACATGGTAGTGTTAGGTGGTGGTTGGACCTGATGATCTTAAGGGTCTTTTCCAAAGTAAATGATTCCATGAGCCAGCCATTCAACAACTGCCAGAGAAACGCACTGCTTTAGTAGAGTGTTACCCCCAAATTTTCACCTGTGCCTTCAAATCTAGGGTCCAGCTACCAGCACTGCTGTACGATAAGGGATTAGGTAGGATCCATCCATCCAGGCTCAGCCCCCAGCCAGGGGGCTCTGAACAGCAGCAGCTTCATCCAGACACCTTACACCTTGTCTGCACTGACCCACAGTTGTCTAAACAGGGGCCCTGAGGCACCCTCACATTCCCCTTGGCTTCCAGACACCACGCTAGGAAACTCCATGGGTCCTGAGGCATACGGACAGGCCCACTGATGGGATGTCTGAGATGCCATGAGGTCTCACAGATTGCACTTAAAGCCACAGCTCAGGGAACTACATCCAACTCCGAAACACCATGGCAAATCTTTGGCCAAACAAAGAGATGGTTGCGTTTGGCCCTCAGCTGGCAGAGAGATCTCTGAGCTGTCTCTTCTCTTCCAAACACTTTGGACCCCAGCAGATGGGTAAACAGGGTCCTCCTCCAAGCAGGATTATTTTTTAATCTTGTTTGTGGCACTAATTTCAGTCACAACTGTGAGAAGCTGTCGCCAAGCTAGAGGACTACCTGTGCAGGCAGGGATTTTCAAAAAAAAAAAATAATAATTAAGTAATGGCCTGAAAATTGCAACCATGTGGGAAGCTCGGTCTCTCTGGGCCCTGCCTGTCATCACAGTGGAAATTAAACAGGTGGAGGTTATTCTCCTCATTAGCAGATGAAAGGCCAGGCTCAGCCCAGAGGCCTCAGGCTGGGCTATCTGCATTGTTGCCACCTGCACTGGAGAAGGCAAGTGGTACTGGCACCAGAAAGCATTTCCAGGTCACTGCACGTGTATCAAACCTGCAAACAGCAATAATACATAATCTGCAACTGCCTCGAGAGGACAAAAGCATATCATAATCTAACACCTGCTTAGAAATGAGACAGTGTCCACATTTTGCTTTTCAGCTCACTCGTCGTGGAGACATTGTACTCTGTGCCAAAGCAAGTAAAAGTAGGAACAATCACGTCATGACAAGGCTGAATACATTTTATGCTCTCAACCAGGAACGGAAAACAATAATTCACGCTGGAGCAGGACTAGCTTGGGATGGTCTGGCACTGCAGATGATTTATATTTAGAGTTGGGCTTGGCAGGTGCTTTTATGGAAGTTTGGTTTTCTATTGTACTCAACCTGTCCCAAAAATAATTTAAACCATCATGCTTTATGGCACGGCCAACTATTAACTAATACCACTGGGAAATGCTCACAAAATTGCCCTCGTGCTGCTGGAGACATGATATTGGCATTGGTCAGAGATGGCCAGCCTCTATAACGGCCTGTGCCTAAATATCCGGGTGGATTGAGAGAAACCCTGGGGGCTGACAGAGGATTTTACTCCCCTCCTGCCTCCCCTTTTCCCTGCTCCCCAGCTCCATAAGCTGTGATGTTGGCGTGGGTGTCCATGATGGGTTTTGTGGTGCTGGCAGTGATGGGCTGCAGTGTCCTGTCAGCACGGGCCCTGTGGCGTCAGCTCACGCAAGGCGACGGCCAAGGCCTACAGTCCCGAAGCCTGGTGCCAGCCACCCAGCTTGTGATGCCAGAAAGGGCACAAAGGGGGCTGGCTCACCCCCAGACCCATTCTCACAGACATCCTGGAGGCAGCTGGCTTGACCACTTGGCTCTGGAAATTAGAGCCATACCTTGGGCCCTGTTAGACACAGGCTTGATGGCGATGGACTAGCTCTTGCTGGTGCCCAGTCCCAGTGTTAAGTGCTTTGCTTTCCTCAAGAGATTTTGATTAAATGAAATCTTCAAAAAATTGCTCCTGCAAAAGTTGCTGATTTTTGTGTAGGAGTGTAGATCTGGACAGAGTGAGGAGGGAAATATCACCTCTCTCAAGCAAGCAGAACAGGCTCTGGAGTGGGATTCGCAGGCCACCCTTGCTATTGCCATGTCTGAGTACCAATGGCTGACCTTGTGTACGGGGAGGGAGTCAGGAAAAGTAGAAAAAATATGATATAATTTAGAAGCATAACTAAAATTTAAAATAGCTTTTTCTATCATTTAAGACCTGTATCTATGGCTTTACACAAACTGAGAAACACTGGTGTTCCTGCTGGTAACTGGGCAGAAAACCACAAGACCAACGCTACATGCAGAGGCAGGATATTGCTGGACAACACCCACAGTTATCTGCAAGGACTGGCAGAGTCCGTGGGATGGCCCTGGGACAGGAACGCTGTCTGTTGGCCTTCCCCTACCACCCACCAGAGCTTTTGGGGTGCACAGACTAAGGCTGACATTATGTACTTCAAGGGTTTCTGTCAGCCATATCTACTGGGGCATCTACCAGGGACAGATGTGAAGCTCACATAGGGTAGAAAACTAGGAGACAAGATTAATCTTCAGAAGAAACCCTGGTCTGCTCTCCTCATTCTCATGGGCCACTGGCAAAGTGCAGACGGTGCTGACCAGCCTTCAGAGAGCAGCCTGGGACAGCCCTGGCAATGTGGCATTGGGGAAGCCACCTATGGCGCTTGACAGGCAGCCATGGTCTCACAGACTTCCCAGGCTGCTTAGGCCATGGGTGTTTGTTCAGCCACATCAAGTCCTGACAAGCCTTGGCAAAGGCTGAGGCAGGTGCCACAGCCTTGCCAAGCTCCCCCAGTCAGTTCTGCCTTTGTGGGAGCAGTGTTTGGCCATTACCTCCACTGGATCCCACCATAGCAAGCTACTGCCTGCTCTGTTCAGATCAGGTTTCAGATGACCACATCAGGCTCGTACTCCATGCTGGTTTGAACTGAGGAAGAAGTGACTACCCAGGCCTTAGCGGGGCCCTGAGATCCCTCAGCTTGTGCTTGACCTCACAGGCACCTCCAGCACTCAGATCCTGCACCCTCCCCAGTAGACTGCTGGGCTGGAGACATTTTTGGAGAAGCTCCCAGGCAGGTCCATGAATGCTCATTCTCAGATGTTATCTATGACCAGGACAGCCAACCCTGTAGGACCAGGTGTGCAGAAACCAGGCTGGAGGCGAGACATGATCCAGCCCAAGCTGGAGGATAACAGTGCCCGGTCTGGAGCCTGCTCAGACTGCTCTGAATGCACTTATGATGCCTTCAAAAATGTGGAGGAACCGGACTGGCTCTGTGTGGGGTACAGGGATCATGGCCCCAGTATGTCCTTCACCCTGATCACCCCTTCCCAGGCTCTAGGTTGGGGCAGGAGAAGTGATGTCCATGGAGCACAGGGATTGGGATGCACGTGGGTAGTCTACCAGGCTGTCCCTAGCTGCTGACGATGTCTGTGTAAGCAGTAACCTGAGGAGCACCCTCCAACCAGGTAATCTTGAAGGTTCTTCTTAGTTTTCTAATCAGTTCACTTATGCAATGTCCTAACTGTGTCCAAGGGCATAGCCTCAGACAGCTAGAGAACTCAGCAGCCTACAGCCATCAGAGAGGTCAGCATGGAGTTGTACAGGTGCAACCAGAGGACCCGTACTAGGTTAAACCAATCATTTACTGAAGACATAACACCTGCGTGGAGAAGTCAATGCACTAAGCAATGTGGTAGCCTGAAGTCGTCTGGTGGGTCCCAACAAAATGGCCTGCCATGGCAAAAGGGATGAAGAAGTGTCAGCATAGCTAGTGCAGCATTTCCTGACCCATGCCTGCTACACCCACATCAAGGAGGGATTGCAGAAACACCATGCGGGCAGTTACAAGTTGCGAAAGTGTTTCTTCCAGCTGCAGATGGATACCTTCTCACCCCCACACAGCCCACAAGACCTCACCTTTTGCACCAACAACTTTCCGCTGGCCTCATCATGCACCCACACACTTGTATTATCTGGCGTGCAATGCTGCCTGTCCATGTTCTAATGCACTATCAAAGGCATCAGTGAGACGTTTTTATTCTTACTGGTGGGGTAAATGAAAATGGGTTGGGACATTTTTATGCTCTGAATAAGGGAGAGGGGGGTCACCAACCAGACAGGGTTGAGAAACCTGGCAAAAGAAGTGTCGGAGCAGGTGGGGCAAGCTGCACCCAGAGGCAGAAAACAGTCACAGCCCAGGATTCAGGTTCTGGCCCAGCTCTCTGAATGGTGTTGGCACACAGAAGGCAAATCTTCCCTGTCGCAAGCACACCGCTCGGGACCCTCCCTATCTCTGCTTTGCTGACAAGGCAGGACAATGGAGGCAGTTCCTAAAGCAAAGAAAGTTCAAATTCCTCCAGCCAATTACCTCATGGCAGTAAATCTTCCACCTCTCTTTCCCAGTCACTGGTGAAGCCTGTCTATTGTCTAGGGAGCCCGTCTGTCTGCCCCAGCACAAAAGGGAGAACAATCAGTGGGCTTGAGTAACATCCGATGTATTAAAAGAAGGAAGAATAAAGCAGGGAAAGGGCCAAGGAGAGCTGGGTGGGGAGGAGATCTCTAAGAGGCCACTCCGAAGTGTGGGTGTCTGGCTTCAAGAGGCTTCCAGCCTTGCCTGCCTCATGCAGGTGTTATTCAGGCTGGTTCCTGGTCAGAGCCATGCTGGGGAGGGCTGGGGACCTCTCTGTGTGGAGGTTTTTCAGAAATGGGTGTGCTGATGGACTGGAAGAGGATCTCTGCCTACAGCTTTGTCCAAGTCTTGTCCATGCACCTCGCAGAATCACAGAACGGCTAAGACTGGAGGGCACTTAGAGCTTTTGAAGCTCCCCAAGGAGGAGATCCCACAGCCTCGGGGCAGCTTGTGCCAGGACTGTGCCGCCCCCCAGCGCAGCCGTGCTGCTGGGGGTCAGGGGGAGCCTCCTGGGCTCCAGGTTGTGCCCAGCGCCTCTGGGCCTGGGCCGGGGCACCGCTGACAGGAGCCTGGCTCCGTCCCCTCATCCCCTCCCTGCAGGAACGTGCAGGCCTTGGGGAGCTGCCCCTGAGCCTCCTCTTCTCCTGGCTGAGCAGTGGTCAAGCTGCTTACTCCCTTGGGAGCACAGCAGTTTCTACTGTAGTACAACCAGTCCCTGGTGCTGCTGGATCAGCATGGTGGGTATCAGCGAGCACCTCTTGCTTCCTTCTGCTGCCCCTCTGCACTGCCAGGCACTGCTTACACCAGAAAGAAAATATCTTGTGGTGCCAAGCTCCAGGAGCTTGGAGAGCAATGAAGCTACGTTACAGCCATCAGCCCTGATGGTCCTGAGAAGGGACCTGCATGCTCTGTAGTTGATTAGAGGTCCATAAGAGGTGCCCACTTCAGCCTTGCTGCTTGGAGCCCACCTCTAATGTGCTGGAGCCACATATGAAGAGCCTCACCCTTTCTTTAGACAGCAAGGGGAAAGACAAGGTCCTGGGGGATCAAATGTGAATCCAGTCCATGCTTAATCAACAGGGCACTGTTTGCTTGCTGTATCCTGCACATCTGTGCAGGAAAAGAGAAGCAGCTGCAGTAAAGTCTGCTTTACAAGGCTTATTCGGTTGTCTGGAAGCACCAGGAGCTGCACATGTGAAGGAAGCTGCCTCTCATCAGTCCCTCCATCTGCAGACCTATCTCTGTCTCAGGCCAGCCTATGGCCTGAAAATAATTGCCAGGCAAAATTACTGAAAGTAAGAGAAAGACAACCTCATGAAAAAGAAGGGTTTCCTTAAAGCAAACTGCAAGCTCTGATGAAATGGGAGACACCTCAGGACTGTGCACAGCATGAGAAGACGGAGGATAACCGAGTGACAAAGGGACACCAGGCCATTTTGACAGTGGTGGTGCTGGAGGGCATCGCATCTGGCTGATGTCTGACCATCACCTCTTCCTGCCACCGCTGCTCTGATCACCACCAGGTGCCTAACGAGCGCTTTGAGGGCTGACTGCAGGGGAGGAGGAAAGCAGCTGCTGCAGAGCTCTGACCAGGTGGTGGGATACGACAAGTCCCCTGCAGCACACCCTGAAAAAGCCTCTTTGTGTGTAAGGGATGGAGGCTGGAGGCAGCACCGTGCAGCAGTTGCAAAGCAACACGCCAGTGTTGGGGCAGCTGCATAGGTTTGCTTCCCTGATTTGTCCCCCAGCTCTGCTGCACTCTCCTCCCTGCTCCATGCATCTGGCAGCGTGTTGGCTGCAGTGTGCACCTTTTGTCCTTGGCAGCCCCACTGCACTACCATGATACCTTTTTTTTTTCTCTTTCCTCCAGTACAGATATGTAACTTGCTGGGTGATGATGAGCAGGCGCTTTTTGTACAGCCTAGGCTAGAAGTGTTTTCATCTGCAGCCCAGCAGGGCAGTGGAGAGAGGGGAGCAGCAGAAAGCAGCTGGAAGTTGCTATGAGGACACACAGAAAGGCTCTGGCTTCATGCTCAGCCTCAGATGACTTCTGCCCTGTTTGAGTTGAGCTGACCTTGGACACAGAGATTGAGGCATTTCTGTGGGTAATCCAGGGAATACTTTGGGTTTTGACTACCTTCCCACTCAGGATGTGGCCATACTCCTTGGGGTATGGGCAGACACCTTCCCATGACTGGAAAGGTTGCCAGCAGCCTGATACTGCATAAACCATCTTCAGAGCTGTGGCCTACATTGCTCTGGGTTCTTTCTCTGCCTGTAGGGTGGGAGGTGGCATCTCTGCATGGCCGTGAGACAAGCAGCCTCCCCCATGGCCCAAGCTGGTCTGGTGTTCCATCCAGTTCTAGTTTGATCTTGTTTTTATCTTGTGCAGTTCAAGCATGCAAAATGTTTCTGGAGAAAATCAGTGATTGTGTCATTTGCCCCCTGCATTTTGGACTCCGCTTTGGGAGCAGTAGTATTTCATGGCCCCAACGGACTGAGGCACAGAGAGACAAAGCCTGCTTCTCTGCTGTGCCTTAGAGCTGGCACAACTCCCATGGCCCACCGATCTGCTGAATATTGTGAAGGGAATCTGAAACCACCATCACAGCCACAAAGCGATGTGCTAACCCAGACTATTGTGGAGAATGACGGCTGGTGGCTGATGGAGCAAGGGAGACCTCAGTCTCGTTAGCAGATGCCACAGGTGCTGTGCAGATGTCCTCTTCTGAGCCAGCTGCACCCATTCACTGTCTTGAGCTGCTCCTCACTGCCACAAACCCAAGGTCAATGGTCCTGCAGGACCTCTGAGTGGTCCCCACCCTGCTTCTGGCAGTAAGCTGGGCTGGGACAAGCTGCCTTTGATGGACGGTTTGTGTGAAATGGGGCTGGGAGTGTGACCACAACCTCACCATTCGTCCATGCCCCAGCGGAGAGTGGCACGGAGGTGGCTTCCTGTGTCCCCGTCTGGCACCACTCATTGCAGCAGGAACATCTCACCGCTTCTCAGTGCTTGAAATGTAAAGCGCAGCCAGGGTTGGAGATGGGGATTTGGCCACAGAATTAGGCAATCCAAGCATCTAGACCCTGAGCAGTGACTAAGATTCTCATGCAGAAACCGTTGTCAAGCCCTGAGGACAGCAGAGACACGTACCCTCATCTGTCATCGGAAACTGAAACCTTGTCTCTGCTGGAGAACTGGAGACTTGTGCCTGCCCCAGTCCCTGCTTTCAGGAGATATCTTTGCTATTGGAAACCGAGCACCATGCCATGGAGGGACATGCCTCACAACTGTCCTAGATCCAGGGTGGTGGCAGGTCAGGGAAAGGGCACAAAGTGCTGCACCGGCTGGTGTGAGGTCAGTCCCCAGCCATGGTACAAGTGCTGCAAGGCTCCGACAAAGTTAGTCACTTCAGAAGGTTTACGCATCTCAAACAGAAGCAGCAAGGCAGGGAAGGATGAAAGAACATCCTGAACACGGTTAGCAGTGGCTGCTACATATAATTCCAACAAGAGCATGGGGAATGGTGCCCACCCACCGCACAGAAGGTGCGTGGCAGCACTTGCAGCATGCCACGCTGTGACGCAGACCGAGGGCTGTGGGGGCTTCCACAGCAACACACTGACCTGCAGCCAGCCTGCTGCAAGGAGTGACCACTTTTGCTCACTGCTGTACAGGATCCTGCTGCCTGGGCACTGTTTTTAAGGTGTAAACTAAAGCCACAAGACACTGGGCAGAATGAGCCCTGAATCACCCTGAGATTTCTGAGATTTCACCCTGAGTATTGAGATTTCTGGTGCAGATCTGCCTGTTCAGCGTCTAAAAAACGTGGAATAGCTCTGTTTACTTAATATCCCAGCAGCACTTGGAAACCTGGCAGTGATCTGTTTCCCTGCTCCATCAGATAGCATGTTCCTACCTCCTTGTTATATCCACCAGCATCAGTGCACTCCTCTCATGACAGTGCAAGTAATTCTGTTATTCCTTTGGACACCAGAGATGCCCGTCTCTGGCCTTCAAATGTCATATATGCTTGCAGAATGATGCAAATACTCATTTATCTTGAAGAGACATCAGATTTTTCAAGGCAACCACCTCAATGCACTCCAATTACCTTCCAGCAATGGCTGTGGGTTCCAAACAGATCCATCCCATCTCCAAATTTCAACCTGATCTTAGAAACCAGCTTTGCAAAGCATTATCCTGTCTTTTACTACTCACTCCCACAGAGGAACCTCAGACCGAAAGCTATGTGGGTGCAGGATTTGCAATATTAAGTCCTGGAGTCAGGCTGCAAGTGATGGGTCTTGGTCTGGGAGAAGTGACAGGAGGCACGGAGGGGCAGGTGTGGGATTTCTGAGCAAGGCTGGTGGCTGTTTGTTCTGCAGTGCACAGAGGAACAGGCCCCAGCGTGTGTTCTTGGTAAATAAATGAGATTACATCAAGAATACACCCAACTCCTATAATTTACTTTTCATCTTAACAAAACCAACCCTTCATGACTCGGGATATTGCCTAGTTGCTTGGGAAAAGGGTTAACAATGAAGAATATTGGATTTGTTTTATTTGCCTTTTGAATTTTGAGCCTTTAGAGGATTGGGAAATCACTTTTTCAAATGAAAGACCCTCACTTCATTGTGTGAGCCCAGGAGTTGGTGTTTTGCTACAAGCTCTAAGTGTGAAGGTTTGCCATTACCACCAGTCGCCAATGTATGGGCTTCTGTGCTCCTGGAATCAACACCTGCCTGGTTCCTTGCCAAGTGATCTTTCAAAAAGTGACTGACCTGCGACACTGGTCTTGTCACCATGTCAGTGCCTTGGGAGGGTGGGAGGTGGGAAGTCAACACCCAGGGCTGCTGCTGTGGTACCCCCAGACTAAGCAGAAGCCTCTCAGCCACTCCAACCCTTGGGAAACAAGCAAGGCAGGGCTTGTGAGGACCCTAGAGCTGAATCACAAAAATTCCAAGCAGCAAAATGCCACGGTAAGACCACGTCACCACCCAACCACCTCCAGCACGTGCACATCAGCAGGGAAGCCTCCCAGCTCCAACCACAAGTTTGCTGGCCCTTGGCCAGAGCTGCCAGTGCAGCGGTTTCAGCAGAAACTTCTTTTTTTCTTTTTTTTTTTCTTTTTTTTTTTTCTGAAAGCAGCAGCCCTTGGTGCTGCAGGGTTTTCAGCTGGTGTCCGGGCTGGGGCTGGAGGAAGGCTGCAAGGGCTTGGCTGCAGCAGTGCAGGTCCCGTCCATGCCAGACCAGCCTTATATTCAATTTGAGTCTTCAAAGGAGCCCGCTCCCGCTCTGCACTATTAATATTGCTGTCTTCCCTACCACAAGCTGTAAATCTCTTGATGGCAGGGAGAAGAAAGCATCACAGAACGATGCTCCCTGCGGCCGGTCTGCGCAGAGAGGCTCCGTCAGGCAGAGGCATCAAGGAGCTCGTCTTCCTGCCACTGCTTGCAGGATGGCCTCACATGCCTGCAGCTGGCAGCGCAGCCTCCACTGTGCCCATGGCCTCTTCTGCTCTCAGCCCAAGCTGTCCTGTTTCCAATTTCTCCTCTAATGCCAGCTGGTGGGGTGTCACGTCTCAGTATTACCCCTCAAAACTCGTCCCTGTGTCCCAGCTCCCCAGCTCTGCGCAGCTGGCTGCTCTTCTCTCCATGGCTGGAGAGGAGCATCTGCTGGGCAGCTTACAGACCACATTCCCCCATACAAAACCCGCATTTTATTTTTCTACTTAAACTCACTAGACAAAAATGCCGCAGCTTTTCCCACATTTGCTGTTGAGCTTCCAGACTTTACCACAAAGCTCTGTCCATTTGCACCCATGCAGGGCCCTGCAAAAACACCATTGCCCGGACCTGAACACCTCTTGGCATCCTGCATGTGTCACCAGAGGCAACTTATATCGCTGTTGGGTTGCACGGATTAAAAAAAAAAAGCCTAAGAAGGAGCAAAATTAAATGAAAATGCCGTTGTTTTGCTGCCAGGGAGTCCTCCATGCTAAGAGCTGAACAGATCTCTAATAGATATGTTTAGTTTGGAGAAATTTAGTTTGGCTCAGGGGAGACCTTGCTGTACTTTACTATTACCTTAAAGGAGGTTGTAGCAAGGTGGGGATCAGGTTTTTCTCCCAAGTACCAAGTGATGAGGGGAAATGGCCTCAAGTTGCACCAGGGGAGGTTTAGGTGAAATACTAGGAGAAATTTCTTTACTGATAGGGTTGTGCAGCATTGGAATAGGCTGCCCAGGGAAGTGGTGGTCACCATCCCTGAAGGTCTTCAAGAAACCTGTAGATGAAGAACTTAGTAGCATGGTTTAGTGGTGGACTCCAGTACTAGGTTAAAGGTTGGATTAGATGATCTTAGAGGTCTTTTCCAACCTGAATGACTCCATGATTCTGTGATTCTGTATCTTAAGAAATGGCAAATTTGTGGCAGGTTACCTGGATAGTCTCTGTCCCAACACATGCTCCCACAGAGAAACTAGTTCAGTCCTGTTCATTATGCTGGGCAATCGTTGCCTCCTGCTCTGCTCCTTTTGGGCTGTGCTGGAATATTGCACCAGTAGAAAATGGAACAAAACAATGACCTTATTGTAGAGATGAGGAAAAAGGTTTGATTGACTCCAAATACTCTCATGGAGTGACAACACAAAGCTTGGCAATTTGGTGTCAGTGTTTCCAATTGTTTGTGGAGGCAGAGGCTGCAAGCCTCTGAAAATACTAAAATACTCTATGTTCACAAAATCCCTTGGACTACATTATTCTTCATCCAAACTGACACAGTTAAATGTATTGAACTGCTTGAAATAAGTTCAGTAAAAACATTGTCTACAATCCAGAAAAAATTCCCCCCTTTTTCAACTTGTGAGGGCAGTTGAAGTATTTTCTTCTAGGATTATTTTTCTTGCTTTCTACAGTTTAATCGTCTCCACCTAAAAAGACCACTAACAAGAATCAGACAGGAACTGGTGAAAGGCCTGCTGTTTTGATCAGGGCTGCATGAAATTTTCCCAATATATTTTTCAGAACAAAGGCAAAGCTTGAGATACAATATTTGTTTTCCTTAAATAACTGATTTATACATGGAAAACAGATTTCCAGAATTAGCATCTTTGTCACATCACGGTCACCCTGGGGTCCAATTAGGAAACCTGTTAGCAGTATTATCTGAGCTACAGATCCAAGCAGGTACCTCCCATTGTGGAGTTCAGTGTCACTGTGAAGTCAAATACTGTTTTGTTTGAGCCAGCCAAGTGCTTTGATGAGGATTGGAAGACGCCAGTCAACTCATCATGATTCAACTTTCCCAGTGGAAACTTGAGACATTCTGGCAAAACATTACTGTGCTCTAAAGGAAATATTCAATTTGGGGAGAAATGTATTTTTCCATTAACAAAATCCTGAAACAGAAACTCCTTTCTCCTTCTCCCATGGGGCAGCTCCTGCGCAGACGTCAGTGTGCAGCACTCAGAGCCCAAGTTCTGTGCCTGGGAACATGATGCCAGGACCTGAATATTTCGGAGCCAGATTTTCAGGAGAGCTTAGCTTCCTCACAGGCTCCTCAGTGCCGTCCGGATTTCATAAGAAAGCAGCACCAGCACTACCTGTCAACACAACAGCTTGATTTTTGAGCACCCTAGCACCAAATATGCTATCCCTTAAATCTGACCTAGGCAGAGGTCCTTCAGAAGGATGTGGGTCTTCGGCCCAGGACGGACTGGGCAGGAAGCAGGAGATGTGGGAAAAAGTTTGTGTGAAATTATTATTATTTTGGCAAGGTAAAGAAAGTGGTAGTGGAAGCTGATAAATCTGCTCTGTATCACTTTCATGATGGTGCCATGTTTTGACCATGGTTTTACAGAGATTGCACTAGTGGTTCCACATAGTGACAGCACATTGCGCTCACAATGGATTTGAAAACCCCTTTTGAAGTCGAATGCTTCCACAAAAGTGCTTCTCAGCGTGGGAACTGCTCTGAACACTGGCAGGAGGAAAACGAGGGGAAGAGATGGTAAAATGAACATTTTCCTAAGCTCCTAAGTCAAAGGCATGTGAAACTGGCTGGGGCAGTAAAGCAAGACCTGCTGGACTAACCAAGAAAAGCAAGTGCAAAGCAGTTCCAAAGCAGTGCGAAGACCTGATTCCCTGATTTTACAGATCTGCTTTCTCTTTCATTTGCTGTCTCTTTTCCAAGCTCTGGAGCCTGAACCTTTGAGACTATGCATTTCATTGCAGTTTGGAAAGAAGGTGCTCCAGACTTCTGGTCATCCCTTTTGACTTCAATGGACCTATCACAGTTTTAGAGGCTAGACCTGGAGGAGCTTCCCTCCCATTCCCAAACACTATGTTGCACACAATTGCCTTTTGATCCCCCAAAGGACCAAGCTGACACCTTCATTGGTCTGCCTGTGCTGCCTCCATCAGCTCTTTCTCATATGGTCACAAAACCCAAGCAGCCCCCTGGTGAGTGCACATGTAGTAGCTTGTCCCTGTGCTTTGGCCTGAATTTTTGTCTGTTTTTTTCCTCTGGTACCAGTCTGAAACTCTTTGCAGGCAATGTCACCTTTACTTCGGTTTTGTTCTCCTGGTCCAGCTCTGTAACATGGCTGCTTGCCCCTTTTCCTGGCTACCTGTTAACCTGGCAGAGGCACAGGTTCCTGTGTTACTGTCCCAGTCCCATATTATTCCACCCACCATTTCTCTGAAAATGCTCACCGAGTCTTCTTCTTCCATTTTCTTTCTCCTAACCAGTCAGTTGACAGTCTGTATCAACTGAATTTCTCTAAGAGAGTTTGATGGGGTCCCATCCTAGAGATTTTTTGGAAACTCAGGCACTAATTTCTATTGGGCCAGATGTCTATTGGCACCTTGATTGAACTTTTTCCTCTACTCATATCATTCTCTTTTTACCTACTATTCTATATACCCTTCATCATTTTATCTGCTAATTCTGTTCCTTAATTCTGACTTTACTCCATCTGATGGGTTTAAAGATCTGTGATTCCCTGGATTGCCCCTGAAGGCTTTTCAATAGCTGGTGTTGTATTGGTCACCTTCTGTTTTTCAGACAGCAAAACTAGTTTAAACAATGGGTTAAGCAGAATGGTCAGTAATTTCAGATTTGGACAGCTTTAGAAGCTGTGTGAGTATCACCTGAGTCTGACCATTTTCGTTATTCATCTTATCCATTTATTTTCAGATTTTCCCCCACTGAAAATAGCTTTGAGGGAAGCAGCCTCTTCCCAGGGAACAACAAAGAAAATTATACCATTTAATGGTGGTGGCCCCCTGTTTGAGCAGCTCTTCCACATCTCTGCCACCTCTTGGTCTGTCAGCTTGCCTGCTTCTTATGTGTTGGAAAAAGCTGATATTATTATTAGTGGCTGCTGTTACATTGCAAAAGAAATTGGCTATTAAATTTTGTCTGGCTCACTCATGCAATTTCCCAATTATTTTTTTTTTTGGGGGGGGGGGGGAGGGGGGGATAGTGCGTGGGGGTGGACTGTCTCTCCTTGCTCAATCTTTAGCCCTTTGGAACGAGCAAATAACATTATTCATTTCTGATTTTTGTCTCCATCAATATGTCATCAGAAGTGGTGTCATCCCTGTCATGATCTCCGGAGGAAAGGTCATTGGCATTACATCAGCCTTGCCTGAGTTAGAAAACAAGTGCTTGTTACACCAGCACAGTATTTGGCTGCAGAGACACAACGCTGCTTCCCTCCTCCCTGCCTTTGGGCAGATGACCATTTGGTCCTGGGAGCCAGATTTGGGTTCATTTAACCACCCTCAGAGTCAGCATGAAAGCACTTGGAGAACACCTCTGAAAGCATTACAGAGGATTTATATGTCCCTCAGCTTTGCCACAGGTGTCGTCATATTCTTTTTGTGAGCAAGTAGGATGGCTTATTTCCATTGTATATCAAAGTTTTGGAAATCAACTGAGTTGGTTGTGAGAAAGCATATCCATTACCCTTGATCTTGAAAATTAGATTGCAGTCAGTGTCTTTACAAACCTGCAACTCAGACACATCTTGTAATTTGGAAAGAGTATCCCCCAAAGATAAAAAGAAAACGATCTTTTGGTCCGAAGACAGACACTTTGAGTATTTGGTCATGCCCTTTGGACTATCTAATGCTGCAGTTACCTTGCAAAAATTTTAATTATGTTTTTTAGAGATTCATTAGATTCTTTTGTAATAATACTCTTGGACAACAGCATTACAGCATTATTTTTTCACAGGACATGAACCAACCTGAGCAGACTGTAAAATCAGTCCCAGAGTATATGAGTTGTCACAAACGATATGCCAAATTAGAGAGGTGAAGTTCTGAAAGGTCTTCCACTGAATTCCTGGGCTCTCACCTACCCAGAGGCAATGGAAATGAACCCTGAGAAATCACGGACTTGGCCACGCCAAAGACAGTTACTAGGTTTCAGTGCTTTATTAGCTTCATTAACTTTTATCACCAATTAATTAAAGACTTCGTCAAATGATCTTCCCATTCCTGGACTTGCTAAAGAGGGGGACATTTGAATCTCACCACCTCAATTTAGATGCCTACAAAGCACAAGTCTACATCTGAGCTAGACTTTGGATTCCCTTTATAGTCCCATCAAGAGAAACGAGTCCTTTTACTGTGTGATTCATACTGCCTATATTAGGTATGCTTTTTAGGTGGAGATAAATCACACCCTGGTTTCTTAGGAAATGACATGCTTTAAAACATGACAGTTTTAAACAGGTTTTTATAATTGTCCTATTCAGAATACACTTAGACCCTTCCCACCACTTCATTGTTAAAGCAGATGTTTCTCATTGCACTGGAGGAGTAGCGTTAGCTGAGTTAAAGACCTTTCAACCAGGGTTTCCTCCCTACGCAAGCTACTTTTAGTGATTGACCTTATTTGAATCCAAGTGTACAGGGAAGGAGCAGCCTGCAGCAGAGCCACTCCTGCCCAGCCAGGGCAGGAACGCAGGGTGAGCATCAGACTCAGCCACTGCTACCCCTCTTGGTTTCCTGATATCATCTTTCATTTCACCGTCTTGCATTTTGGCCTGTTGGGAAGATGGAGGAAGCAGGCTTTGTGTGAAAAACTCAAGTCAACCAGCTACGGTGTGCAGTCCTGGAGATACATTTTAAAATCAGCTGGAGTGTGTGGACCTGGAGATGAGTTTTAAAATCACATGGGGTTTGTCAATATAGCCTGTTTAGGTCCCTCAGCCAACCCAGAGATGATTTTGCTTACTCAAGAATTTGGTTTTCAACCAAAGCAAGGCACCTGCACAGCCTGCGAACATGGGATTGCTTCCTCTGGCTAACAGCTCTAAGCCCAGAAGGGGCTGTTTGGATCGAGGTGTGAGCAAGCCCTATTTCTGACACAGGAGGCTGTTCAGGGGTTACAAACTTCTCACCATATTCTTTCCAACTGTCCTGCCATGCCTGGGGACACCCAGGGGTGTGTTGTATATGCTGAAGCCTGCAAATATACCAAGGCTGTAGAACTGGGGATGGCCCTGAATTTTCAATTGCACAGGCTCTTTCTTTTGCTTGCATTTTCTGATCTCCCATGTCCAGACAATCAGAACAGATTTTTGCCTTATTAATGAGCTTAATCAAGACAACACATCTGCTACCCTGCACCTACCCTTCTGCTACTAAGGGAGCAGTTCAGTTCTTCTTAACTTACAGATTTACTGCCTACTATGATTTCTGACTGAAAGCCTCAGATTTGACCCATATTTTGGAAAGAACTTCTTATCCTATTGGTAACAAAAGAGTTATTTGTTGTTGTGTGTTCACTTTAAGGTAATGGGTAAATAAAGAAAATAAACTAAACTCTGGGGGGATGGTTAGGGTTGCATTATTTGAGTGACCGGGTATATTTTATCCTGCTTGCACAATTTCCATAGCATTATTCCATTCATTCATCTGTACAGTTCTCTGCAGTGACAAGTTGAAGTCTATCAATGATTCCTCTCTCAATTCCCCTGAATTACAAAGAAGCAGACTAGGCCAGACTGTGCACTGGGATTACAGTTCCATCTGGAAAAATCAAAGGGAGCCTTTAAAGCCCAGCCAGATTTTCATTGTCAGGAGTCTCCAACTCCATCAAAGGAGAGACAGTCTAGACAAGACACCTACAAACTTCACTCCTAAAAATTGAACCATTGTTTTGGGGGGAGGGTTGACCTTTGACAATTTCTGCTCAGATCAACTGAATAAATTGCTTGCTTTGACGTCTTCCACTCTTTCATGAATCCCCATGAAGAGACATTTGAAAAACCACTCCCCAGCCTCTAGTCTAAGTTGGTGATCCTCCGGAGTGAGAAATCCAACAATTACTGGATTCTGAGGAAATCACAGACAGTATTTCATTGGTTTGAGAGTAATTCACATTGGAGAACTCCTGGAGACCCACTGAGAATCTCCTGGAAATCCTCCCTCCAGCAGATGCTGAGAAATCTAGGCCACATGAGGGCAGATAGGTATGGCTTCTCTATGGCCTCTGTATGGAGTCTCCCTATCCTGGGGAACCCATCTCCAATAGTGTTAAACCTAGATGATAAATAATGAGATCCAGGTATAGCCATCCGGATACCTTCCTACACCCAGCACTCAGCAGCTCCTCAAAATCTGCTTGTGCATCCCTTAATGCTTTTTGACTTGAGCATTAATTCAGCCTTTCCCATGTCAAAGACTTTGTTTCTTCCTGGAAAAACACTCTGTGTCCATTTTGTTCTGGTTTCAGTTGTTGCTTTAGTAGAGAGGCTCAAACCCTGGTAAGCCCCGACAGTGAGGATATAAAGCATGTGATGACTGAGTGACCTGGGTTCTTGTTTTCCTTTTCCACCTTCTTGTAAAGATGAACAGACCAGAAACATTCAAAATAGTTGGGAATGAGGAAGGTGAACTGCTGGCTACCTACACGAGCAGTCTCTGCTAGCAAAGCCTCTGCTTAGCCATGCCTGTCAGGCCCACTTTTGGAGGCCATGGACACCTGCACATCGACAGACTTACTGAAACCATTGACTTAATGTTAAGAAGACAAGCTGTCTTCTGCCCTGAGCACGTGCATGAACCAGGGAGCCACTCTCCGGAGTCAGAATAAGGGTAACATAAGCAAAAAAGATAAGTCCCCCAGATAAAATCTCATCCGAGGAATAGCCCTGACACAATTACAGTGCATTGAGGAAATCACAGCACTGACTCAATCTGTCTCCAGTATAATTCTGGATGAGATGGGGAATGAGACAGGAACACAAAGTGCTAGAGCAGATCCACCCTATCTTGAGGCTGCCAAAGTACCCTGGCTGTGGTTGATAGGTCTCTAGGCTCCATGCTGGGCTAGCCCACTGCATCTGTGGTTTCCAGGGCTCGCACCTCCCTCAGCAGACTGCAAACCAGGCACTAAGCTCCCAGCTCCATGCAGGATGGGTGCAGAATGTTGTGAGAACAGGATTCCCTTTCCACTGGGTGCACACTGTTAACAGGTGACCTTCTCTGTCCTAGGCACAGTGCCCTCCAGGTAGAGGAAAGAAGGCTATTCCTGGGACGTGGCTCCCCTTTATGGTCACGGATTGTTGTTCTGCCTTCCCTTCAGTAAACCCTGCTCCAGCCCCACAGCACTGAGGCATCCTCCGGCTCACCCAGGACGGCCCACCTCTGTCTGCAAGTGCTGGCGCTGGGACAGTGCTTGCCTCCCTTGCACCGGATTCAAAGCAGTGCCACTCTGAGGACTTATTCCTAAATGGATGCAAAAGAGACCTGTATAAGGTCACCTGACCTGTATAAGGTCACCTGATTTACCTTGAGGAAACTCACAGGCAGCGTTCAAAATTCTGGGGGAAAATCAGAAGCTTTTGACAGCAGAAATCCATCTGAGTGTTTGTACTTGGTGGAAGTTAAAGCTGGTGTTGTGACATCTCTGCTGGTTGCTGTGGTATGAACAGAGAAGTGACCCTCAAGCAGGGTGTTTCTAATTCCCCTTTTTTGACAGATGTGACCCAGTGCAAATCCGCTTGGCTGCAGTAGCTGGAAGCTAAGATGTAGAGGATTAAGAAGCAGGTAAATGCCAAAGAGTTGGAGAACAGTACCTGGAATTAGTAAATTACCAAAGACAATGCAGATGAGACAGGCTCATCTCTAAATAGATCTGTCTCCACATTTTTGTAGGAGGCAGCAGAGCCAGAGGAATGCAGAGTCTGCACACATCAGTAATAATGAATTGTTCCATTGTGACACTTAATGGGAAGGTTCATTAATTACAAGGAGTCTTTAAACTGTGGGGGTTTACCCTGGCAATGGCCAAGATCTGTGGGCAGGCCCAATGTTCCCTGATGCTCTCCCTGATTGGGAAATCGTACGCAGAGCTTGTGCAAACCTCCCACCTCTGGCTGCCATATGCTGGACCAAAGCCTGCGTGCTCAGTGCTGTTTCCACTCAGCTCTTGGTGCCGGTGGTTGGAGCAGCAGCTTGGGCTCCCCCTGCCCCTTCCTCGCTCCTCTAGAGGGGAAGCTGTGCAGGACAGCGAGGGAGGCACAAGAGGGGTAGGAGCCAGGACCCCCACACAAAGTAGCAAAACGTTACTGTGCTGGAAAGAAGATGCTAAGGGCGGTGTTGGTCCTGCTCTCCCTCCACCGTGCTCACAGCAGGGACATGAAGCTCTGCTCCAGGGAGATTTTCACCAGCATGGGAGCCTGTGCCTCACCCACGCCCTGACTCACCAAAGGGACTGGGGTCTGCTTGCTGGAGCTGCAGTAACGTGTCCCCATATGCCCAGTGCCACATGCACCTGGTCTGGGTCCCTGTGATCCTGGCCACCACCTGCCCACTGCCTGAGGGACACTGCCACCAACTACAGCCAGCAAAGAGGGGACCTGCAGGGTCTCTGAGCTGGAGAGAGATGCTGAGGACCCTCCCTACCACAGGCTCAGCCCCCTCCTGCTGTTCAGCATCTCCTCCCCATGGAGCCAGGTAGGGGACTGTCCCTGGAGCTGCTCCACATGAAGAACAGAGGACCCCCCCACCAGCAACAGTTGCTCCAGCTCCCTGGTAGCTGCAGGACGTGGGAAGCTTTGCCTGCTGGTAGTGATGTTGCTCCAGTTGAAAGCCCTGGGTGCCAGGTCTGCTCCCTCCCTTCTCAGATACAGATCAATGAAGGGATGACCCCAGCACCTGTGGCCCGATCACCTGGGAGAAAAGCAGTGAAGTGCATGCAGCACATCTGGAGATCAGATGCCCTGCAGGTGACTCAGTGGCACTCCCTCTGCTCATGCACCAAAGCTTCACCTGTCCTGCCCAGACAAGTTGCACCAGCGTGAGCAACAGCTAAAAGCCGGCAATATCCCAAGATGACAATATTTGACAGCCCAGTGCTGCCAGGGTAAACCTGCAGGAAGCAGCCCTTTCTCGGGGAAAGGGTGGTGGGTGCTGTAAGGAATTCAGTGCATATGATGAAATGTGTTCCCTGGCATGGAGAAGACCAGCAAAGGGGAGCTACCGAGACCACAGAAGGCTCTGGGTTCCTGAGGGCTACACCATTTCCAGCCCCACCACCCCGAAGGCCACAGGGCAGACAGGCTCTGTTCACACCTGCTGGATATGAACTGGGGAAGTCCCAGGCAGCATCCGGCCAAGGGAAGCTTAAACACCAGGCATGCAGTGGGGCCGTCGCTGCAGGTACCCTTGGGTGGCTGAGGTGAGGAGAAAAGGGCACTCTGCTGCTCCCTGTACCTTCTGACCCCACAAACTCCTGCTGTGCTGGCCACAGCTGCCTCACTGGGCAAAGTATCCTGTGCCTGTTACTCAGACCTGGCCTTCACGAAGGCTCCTTTCCCAACAGCTTGGGATCTGTGTTTGGGGAGGACATTGGACACTCAATTTTCTGGTTTCTTTTCCCTGAATGTACCTGGTGCCTCTCACAGCTCTACAGTGCAGGAGCCAAGCTCTGGCTCTGCCCTGGGGAAGGGTTTCTGACAGCCCTGATGGATGGTGATGGTCACCCAGAAGGTCCAGCTGCCGTGGCCTGGCTCTCCATCGGGCCCAGCTGTGCCAAGGCTGACAACAGAGCACTTGTCCATCTACTTGAGCTTTGGGGCATCCCCAGTGCCTAACACAGAAATGTCAGAGCTACTCCAGGGCAGAGACAGGCCTCCTCTCAGGCCTGCTGCACGGCTCATGTGTATAGCAATGTGTCCGCTAGTGCTCTGTCTCCTGGAGGTCCTGATCTCCCAGCAAAAAAAAAAAAAAATGGAGCTCTACTTCAGGCTGTGGACTCCCAGCCCTGGAGGTTTCTGTCATGCCCCTGCCAAAAAAACTCAAAGCCATGGGCCACCAAAAGCCCTCAGTAGGTCAAATAATGGACCTCCAGGGTCTGGTGAAAGTTCAATCTGTAGCAGAGAGCAGGGGCAGCCAGGACAGCCCAAGGCACCTGTGAAACTTTCTGATGACACCGAGTCTGACCCGAGACACAAAGCTTCCCAGGCATTCCCTCATAGCTGCCAGGCAGAAGAATGTGATAATTAGTCATTAATTATTGTCTGGAACTTGGGAAAAGGCATGGTACATGTGGGCCCTGCCCTAGAAGGCTTGTGCTGCAACCAACTGTGGGAAAGGAGCTGGAGCTACAAGATATAATAATCCCTTCCTGCCCTAAAGAATTGTGAGGATCATGGTCAGGGAGGAGGTCACTTAACTGATGAACAACATCAAAGAAAGAGCTGGATGTAAAGTGAATGAACTGAACAAGTCAGAGGCAGACTTCTGTCCGCAGCTGCAACAATGAGCTAGGCCTTGACCTGGAGGAACCAGTCCAACAATGGGATAAAATAAAGGATGATTTAATCTGGACTTCACTCCAATTCTGAAGCAGAACTGGTACCCTGGTTTTGAAGAACTGCACTCTAATACATTTTTTGTCTGTCTTTGATTCTGCTTCTTTCTTTTATGAGGTGGTTTTAGGAACTGACCTCTAGGGACAGCACAGCAGGCGTCCCTGGGGGAGGCTGTGGCTGTGAGTTCATGCAGTGGCAGCAGGAGCTGTGAGCAGAGCCTTGCCCTCCCCACCAGCCCCCGAAAAGCTGCCAGAGAGAAATTAGAGACTGGCAAACCAATGGAGATATGAACTGATTCTGGCTGGGAAGGAGTTAGTTTTCGTTGTAGCAGACAGTGTGGTGTTATGTTTTGGATTTGTGACTAAACCAGTGTTGATAACACACTGGTGTTTGGCTGTTGTGGAACAGTGCTTGCACAGTATTTTTTTCACACTCTGTGCTCCCAGTAAGTAGGCTGGGGGTGTGCAAGAAGCTGGGAGGAAACACCAATGGTATAGCAGACCTGAACTGACCATATGAAATCACACTCAGCAGTAAAAGATCAGGGCGAGAAGGAGAAAGAGGGAGCTTTTGTGGTTATGCTGCTTGTCTTCCCAAGGAATCATTACACGTGATGAAGCCCTCCTTTCCTGGAAATGGCTGGACATCTGCCTGCTGATGGGAAGTGGTGAATGGAGTCCTAACTTTGCCTTGTTTGTGTGTGTAGCTTTGCTTCACCTGTTAAATTCTTTATCTTGACCCACGAGTTTTCCCAATTTTGCCCTTTGACTCTCTCCCCCATCCTCCTGGGTGGCACTTAGCTGCCATCAAGGGTCAGCCCACTGCAAGGGAAGCTCCCAAGGCAACACTGCAGCCAGGGTGAGGACCGAGCCGTACTGCTTTCTGACCTCTGAGACGTCCCACACCAGACCATCTCACCCTTTTCCTCGGCCTGTAGCACGATGCCTCCTGAGGAGCCACTCAGCCACCCTGCTTTGCCCTTCCTCTTGAGACAACCTTGTCGGCTTGCTAAATCCCTAATCCTGGGCTGCCAGTGAAGAAGGGGTCCAGGACATAGTCAGAGGGTGAGTCTGTGCTCCCATCTGCTTCATCAAGCAATAACTGCTGCTCCTACAGCCTCACAGATAGTTGTGGGCTCTATTACTGCCCCAAAACACTTGAGTTTCCTGCCTAATTTATCACGGTCTCCGAGCCAAGGCTCCATTTGCCAGCACCACTCTGAGTTGTGGTTTATCCTTCCTCTTTGAGCCGAATCTTACTGTGGACCAATCCGTCAGCCAACACGCTAAATAAATAACGTTCCTGTCCACACACAACACAGACCCCTGGGCCAGACGCAGCTTCCTGCTTTTCTTTGTACTTTGGAGGTAACTGAAGCGGTCCCTGGAGAAGGCACTGTGCTGGGTGAGAGAGATGGATAAATTGTTGGGAGCCCAGGGGATCGCTGCCTGGAGACATTTGGTTCCTCTTGCAGGAAACTGTAATGAGCAAGGAGCAAAATATGACAGTTGTTGACACTGTCAAATAGAGAACAGCATTTTTATCAGAATTGAAATTTGCTGGTGGTTTTCAGCCATTTTTGGCTGAAAATGATCTGTTTTCAGACTAAAGACTTCCCAAAATGAAACATTATGGCTGAAAGCTTTTGAAAAATGCTCCTTGGACTTTTGGCCTTTTCATGAGGAAATTTCAAAGACAGCAGCTGTGAAATCCCAGCCAGCAGAAACTGAGGATCCAACCCAAGGGATCCGTCTCGGTTTTGGGGACACATGGCAGACAGGCTCCTGCCGGTCTCCTACCGACGAAGCCCATGCAGGCAGCCTTCCCTTGGGGCACCGGTGCCGGGGCTGGAGGTACAACCCAGCCATTTCTGACCCCTTTCCCAGAGGACTATGGATCCTGCCAGTATTCTCCCTCCCAGGAACCAGAAAAGCCTGGGTCCCTGTGGCTAGCAAGCATCCCGGCCCTGCCTCCCGAGACTCTGCATGATTTATAGGGGAAGACTCAGAGCATTTATGACAGCAGAGGAGGAGACCTTCCGCTTGCTGTTCGTGGCAGCTTGGATTCTTGGCCGAAACGCCCAACCCAAGGTAGGAGACGAACGCCAGCTGCATTCCTCGCCATGCTTCTGCCTTCTGAGGGCAACAAGAGGCCTGCAGGCATTTGGGCCGAGGTGTTCTCCAGCCAAACCCAGCAGTGGCCCGGCAGGGGGTTAGGAGCTCCTCTGGTGGGACAGGCTGTGCGTCAGAGATGCCCAGAGCTGGCTTGTCCCGGGGAGATCTCTGCTGCCCCCAGTAACGAGCAGGTTTCCATTAGCTGCAGCAGACTCTATGGTGTCACCAGGAAGCCACAAGACATTAGAGCGTGACGGCTCTTGCCTTGCCTCATTCTCCAGTGGGTGGTCGCTGCGCACCAAGAAAAGCCTTTCTTCTGCTGTCAAGTGGGTAACGAGAGTCTTCCTGTCTCCAGCGCACATTGCTGCCGGAGCGCCTGTCTGCGTGGGTCACACTGTGGCAGCGGTGAGTCACCGACGCTGGTTTGCCAGGGGAAAAGCTCCACTTATCAGAGCAATGGGGAAAGAGCAGGGCAGGGGGGCTGAGCCTGCCTGACCCAGGCAGTGGGAGCTTAGCAAAGGTCAAACCACCGTGGCTGGACCCGATTTGCCATGGCCCCTCCGGTTCAGGTAGATGCCCTGCTACTGCGCCTCGGATTTCACAAAGCACGTGAATCAACAAAATTAGAAGAATACAACAATTCTGAGGAAGCCAGCATGTGTGGGATGCCTCGGTCAGAAAGCTTTGGGACAAACTGACAGGGAGAGGAGTGGATGAAGAAGGAGCTCAACAGCGTACCGCATGGGGATCCTTGCGTCCCAGAGCCCCCTTATGCTCAGAGCTAAGGGGATCTGCCCAGGGATGCACAGAGGTGTCCTGTTTGCCAGGCTGGGGCACAGCAACTGTCTCAGGTCCCACCAGAGGCACATCTGCTGCTTACAGTCCTTGCAAAGATTTTTGGCATTTATCTGACTGGGGAAATGCTTTTATGCCCGGATGTTCAGGTGCCCAGGACAATCCCCTGCTCCAGGTGCACCCCTGAGAGCTCAGGGCTGGCGATGATCTGCCTGTCTCTACTCAGCAGAGAGTTTTGCTTGACAGTGCCCTGCTACGTGGCTGTGCCCAAGTCCCAGTGTCATGGCTGTGCTCTCCAAACAGCATCTGCTCTGCAGGTGAGCTCTGGTTTGATCTGAATGTAACATCTAGGATAGGCTTTTGGACGTCTCTCAAAGAAGATGTTTCTCATAAGGCTCTTGAGCTGATTCTGGAGACAAAGTGGCTCCGGTTGGCACTCCAGATCCACCTCTGCTCCTTCAAAGACCACCAAGCATCGTTATAACACAGAGGCTATATGAATGCTTCCTTGCAGGGGGTTTCAATTCCTCATTTTGTAGCTGGCAGAAACAGCAACATGTGAGAAGGAAACTCCTTTGTAAAGTGGCACCCCAGAGGGCTGCTGGCACACATGTATTTCCTGCACCTCCACCTCTGGAATCTTACGCACCTTTATGGGAAGAATCTGTCCAGATGATTGCCCTGCTGCACGTTGTGCTGGGCACTGCAGTGCCCAATCAGTAAGAGATGCAGGCTGAAAGAGCCTGCATATACACAGACAAAACTATTCATCATCAGATCTTAGAGACACAACTGAAATGAGAGCTGCTCCAGGCTAAAACATGGAAATGCCTACTGGGTCATGCCACACGGCAGGAAAACGGAGGCCAGGATGCCTGAAGGCCATCTCTGGGTGTATCAGAGCAGTCGGCTCAATCTGTTCCCTGCCTTTTTCCAGGGACCAGGTGGGCTGGGGAGGTTTGGTTCCCCCTGGAGCTCACCAGCTAGGTACCAGTGCCATGTCAGAGCTGGCATGGACAAACCAAAGCCAGCATCGCTACCCAGGGACGGAGAAGACCTGGAAGAGGAGAAGACCTGCTCTCATGCAGGGAGAGAATGGTTCTAGCCAAACTGCCCTTCCTGCTTCCACCTGCTTCCCATGCCTCCGGCTCAGCTCTTCTGCAGCACAGCTGAGTGCAGACCTACCTCCACACTCTCCTGGGTGATAGCCCTTGAAGCAGGAGAGCCAAGACCTTTTCCCAAAATCTTTGATCATTTGAAAAAAAAACAGCTGATTTTCCTTGGGCTTTCAAAGCTGATGGAAATCAGAGCAGACTAAATCCTCCCCCCACCTTCCTCAGGAGGGGCATCTGGAGCTGCATGCGAGGGTGAAACCTGATGCTTTGCAGAGCCTGTGACATAGGGGGGAAAACCATTGCGGGGCTGTCGTGGAGAGTCCCACTTCAGCACCTGGTTTAACTTAAGTCCCCCCATGTTAACGAGATGTGAGTGCAGAACAGGGCAGGAGAAACAACTTGATGGCAAAGGCTACGCAGAGCCACGGACCCTACAAAAAATCAAAGCTGATCCCGGTCTTCCTTTGTGCTCTGCTCCCAGGCTGCTCAAGGAGAGGTGTGCACGGTGGCTGGGGAGAGGACGACAAGCTGAGGATGCTGGCCATGGAGTGCAGGACCAAAGAGCACACAGCTCTCGGCTGCTCAGCGATGCTGGGGCTTGGCTCCAGTTTCCAGCCCTACCCCTAAGCCCTGCTTGGAACCACCAGCTCCTTCACTTCACATACCGGAGGGCTCACGCCCCAGGGCCTCATTGTGTGATGGCAGCATTCAGAGTGGCTCAGAAAGAATGGTGAAAATGTCTGATGTCATTTTTATTTTTTTATTATTCTTAGTTTTTCCTGCAGAAACTGCTCTGGAATAGCTCCTCCTGCAGACACTCCTCTGACAGTCAGAGCAACTCACATTCAGGAATTAGGTCTGCATACAGGACTCCTTCCATAAAAACCCCACAACTGTCAGTGCAGGAGCCTCAGCAAGCTCTGCTTCCCCCATGTAGACAAAACAGAATTCCAGGCTGAAATTTCCTTAAGACACATCTCATATTTCAGGATCTGTTAGTATGACTTTCATCTCCAGTCCACATATTGCAGCCCTATAATAATAATAATAGTAATAATAATAGTAATAATAATAGCAATAATAATAATACCTTCTGCATGTACATAGCACCTTTCATCCAAGGATCTAAGTCACAATTACAGCCCCACACATTCCTGTATATTACAGCCCTATAATTCTAAGACTGCTCAAGTATCCAGACTTCAAAGGGAATGTGGATTTCCCCTCCAGCCCAGTCACAATGCCCAACATGCTGGAGACGTTTCAAAGGTGTTTCGAAGGTGCCTTGGCAGTAGCTGGAGAGAGTCAGAAGAGCCAGGGGAGCTCTCTGGAGCTGAAAGAAGCCTTCGTGGAGTCTTTCCTCCCCTCTCCCAGCCACTTTCTGGTCCCCCTGAGAAGGCAGCGCAGCCCTGGGATGTGGAGGATGCTCCCATGAGCTGTGTGTCTGCATGGTGGGGGAGGAAGGAGGAGGAGGAGGAAATGGGACCGAAAGGAAAAACAAGTCACGCACAGGCTCAGCTGGGTGACTTCCCAGGCCAGGCGGAACCCACAATGTTTCAATCAATGCAAAATTCACAAAAAAATTGCGCTCCACTGGAAAGAAAAAGGAGGGGAGATAGTGGAAATTTGCATTGTGAGCTCTTATTTTAAAAGGGTTTAAAGGTTTTCAAGTAGCCCGAAAATGAAACAGGGTATTTCTTTTTTTGGGTCAAAGCAAAATGTTTCAGGGATACCCAAAGCAAACATGTTTTGTTTTGTTTTGGTTTAGGTTTAATTGCATGGGAAACCTGAAAAAAAAAAAATCTATTTACTCCAAGCCAATCTTTCCCCTCCTTTTCTGGTTTCCTCAAAGAGCTGAAATAGCTGTTATTTACCCCCATACGTTCAGGAAGGAGTACGCTGAAAGCGAGGTAGCTTCCTATAGAAAACATTAGATTAAAGAACTGGGGTTTATAGGAAGGCTGGCCAAGCTGCCGTTTACCAGCTGGGTTCGGGAATCAGCTCACTTCCTCTGCAGAACTCACCAGTTCTGCCCACGAGCTGCGGAGGAGCCACTGGATGCGGCGGCGGAGGAATGCCTGGGAGCTGCACCGGCTTGTGGCTGCCTCCGTGAGCAGGGAGCAGCGAGGTCAGTGGGCATGAAAGGCAGGCCATGAATCCGAGTTCAGCATCGCCTTCCTTGGTGTTGTGTCAGAGCGAATGTGAAGCTCGAGAGGTTTTTAATAAACTTTGAGAAGGTGTTTTAGCCCGAGAGGTCTAGACATGTGTCTGAAAAGTACTGGGAGTCTCTAGCTCTTCTGCAGCACTTATTTAATTGGTTGATCTCAAAGGACGTTAGAGGAGGGTTCATTATTAGTGTTTTAACGGGAGGGAGCATGAGGTGCAGGGAGATGGGAGGACTTGTTTGGGTAAACCACGGGACTGGGACAGAGCTCAAAAAGAGCCCAGGTGTCTCATGCCACCCTCCAGCCCCCTGTGTCTCCCACCACAAGGGAGCCAAAGCTCCTGGGGCATCTGGCTGTCCCCGGGGGATGCAGTTGTGGCGTGCCTTGTCTAGGAGAAGCCCTTTCCACAAAGATGATCAGTGGGAAGTCATCTGCTGGAAGAGGAGCAGCTCTACTCGTGGCTTTTACCAGGTGCCCAGAGCACCCCACGGAGGAGCTGGGCAGTTTTCACAATTAGCTCGTCTCAGACACACCTCACTCACCAGCATGGGCTGCAACACATTCCCTTTCCCCCTTCTTCCATAAATCAAGGCTTCCAGCATTCACGCTTTTGTCGCTAATAAATCCTCTGCTGTCTTACACCACATGAAAGAACAACACCACCGTAACTGACAGGCGCTTCCCCGTGCGGGGCTGCAGCTGCAGACACAACCTGCAGCACACGAACCTGCTGCGTCGGCCCTGAGTAGCCAAAAAGTGAGGGACAGCAAGGCTGCCGCTAGGCTTGATAAAAGCTCATCAGTCCCCGGGACTCATTGCTGCAGGAAAACAGCGCAACAAATTCTTACCCGCTCCTATAAATCAGCTCCTGTCCTGCAACACCTGCGGCTGCAGGTGGAGCAAACATCCCACACCTGACCCTAAAGGAATGTCCCTGTCCTTTGGTACTGCCTGGGTGCCAAGGTACTGCCCCTGTCTGGTGCTGTCCGGGTGCCCAGGGGACACCGTGGGGACCTGCCAGGGGTGTGGAGGCTGCTGCTGGGGAGTAGCTGCAGAAAGCAGCAGCAGAATGGCAGAGATTGTACCCTGCAAGGAGGATTTCTTCTCATGTTCGCTGTGAGAAACAGGAGACGAATTTCTGTCTGAAAACGCAAATGCCTTTCCTGCTGGTTTCACACATGCGGTGATGAAAACTTGCTTTGATAAGGTTGAGAAGTGCCCACATTTGGGAAATCTCTTGAAGCTGTCCTGTGTGGGATGCAATTACAGCCAGAGCCATCCTGACACGGGATAGCATCCTGGGGAAGGTGGCTTGTGCCTTCACATCCCGCAGGACCGTCACGCCTTGGCTTGGCTCAGAGGGCACTGCCTGGGCTGGGAGGTGGCACCGAGCAGAGGGAACGTCCCGGGGGCTCAGAATCACGTTACAAAACCATCTCACTAGGGTGGGGGGCACCCTCCCTGTCCCTGCGTGTGCACCCCCTGCTCTCCCACCCTCACTCAGCGGAGGAGCCAACATTTCCCCTCCACGCCCTGCCCTGCAGTGCCAGCACGCACAGCCCTGGCGGATGATGCGGTGCTCGGGCCTCACCTTCCCTTTGAATGAAGGGGAATGTTACTAATTGGTGCCTCGCGGGGATATTGAGTGCTGGAAACTATTCTGTCTCCCCAGGGTCTCTTTGTAGTGGGACCTGTGGCTGCTCTCAATAAGAGAACAGGTCCCTCGAGCAGGTCCTACCTTACAGGTGTGTCTGGCTTGCTCCACTCCCATGGGGGCTGCTTTTCATTTCCAAGTCCTTCAAAGAGGTTTAAACAGCTCCAGGAAGGACTCCAAACAAGGCAAACGGGGATGGAGAGCTGCTGGTGCCTAGGGAGGCTCCTTGTCCCTTGGAGGGGGGAGGCTGGAGGGCTGCCCTCCCTCACCACTGGCAGCAGAGCCTGTGCTGGTGGCTCGGGAGGGGGCTGTGCATTACCCCTTCCTGGCTCCTTGGCACATCCCTGCGAGCTTGGAGGCACTGCCTGAGCTTCACCGTGTCCTGTCCTTGCCCCTCACCACTGGCACAACACCTGCCTCCCCTCGGGTGGGCTCTGTTCTGACTTGGCTGCAGCACGAGGTGCTTGCGCTCCGTCCTGCTCTTCCTGATCCTGATCCAGGCTGCTCCTGATCCATTTCAGCTCCTGCCAACCTCAGGTCCTTCCCTAAGACCTCAGGCTCCTCCCAGGCCTGACAATCCTCCCCTCTTCCTTCCCACAGGTTTCAGAGCATCGCAGTGGGGATCCCTGCTCTTGGAGCTCCCCAAGGCCTCCTGGGCTGCCTGCAGTGGTGCACGAAGGCAGCTCGCATTCCCATTTCAAGCTCCCTGAGCAGCCTCGCCCACCTCAGATGCCTTCTGAGCTGCCTGAGAGCAGCCGAGAGGAAGACCATCTGTCCGTCCGTCTGTCCGTCCATTCCTGGGCTGCTGGCTCGCTGAGACCCAGCCCAGCATCTCCACGGATGGACCTGGGGCAGCTCCTTGGGGCAGAGGATGCACTTTGGCACCCATGACCGAGGTGTCTGCACCGAAGGGTGGCCACATGCACCTGCTTGGAGGGGGTGCCAGGGGGTCCCGCAGCCCCGCCGCAGCCCCCTGCGAAGTGCTGTGCTTCCCTCTCCCTCCTCCACCTTCCTGCTGCTCCCTGACCCAGGCAGGTGCAGGGGGGGGGGAGAGGCATTTGCAGCTCCATCGCTGCCTTTTGGCACCAGAGCCTCTGCCAGAATCAAAGAGCTTTTCAAAGAAAACCCTAAACTCCTTTAATCGCCAGCTAGAGCTCCTCCCGCACAGATCTAAGGGCCATGAGCTCAGTGTTTTCATTGCCCTGGGCAGATTTATGAGCTTATTCTTCAAGTAAGGGAGGGAGAGAAGGAAGGCTGTGGCATATTGCTTAGCCTGGGGGGCGGGCAGGGAGGAGCAGGGGGGGCGGATGGAGGAGGACGGTTGCAGTGGAAGTGCACGACAACGATGCTGCAGAAAGCCCGGCTCTGCTGTGCCCGGTGCTCATGGCTCGGTGGGGAGGCTCCAGGGGCTCGGCTGCGAGCGAGAACCAAACGGCTGAGGCTGAAGCCCAGAGCACACAGAGGGCAAGTGGCAGCTCCTGCCAGCCAGGGTCTCCACATGGAGCTGCCAGCTGGAAGGGAGCGTGGGGACACGGGGACCTGCCACATCCCGTCCTCGCTGGATGCCACCGATGGGAGCAGTGGTGGAGCATCTGCAAAACCCACGCAGGAGGCACTGGGCTCCTGCTGTCCCGGCCAGCCTGCCCTGCTGCACTTTGCAGGGTGGAAGTGTTGGGAGGAGGCAGCTGGGATTTACAAGTGGCTGTCCAGCCCAGAGCACAGCCACGGCCCCGTGCAGGTTTGCTCTAACCACAGCGCCGTGCTGCCCACCCCGCTGCGCTCCTCGTCCGTACACCTGCTCCCTGCTTGCCAGGGAGCGCAGAGCTCACTGCCAGCTGCAGAGCAAGTGCAGCATGGTCTGGCTGCTGCCTCTCCTGCAGGGACCTGGGTACCAGCTGCTGGCTTTGGGATGGGGCAGATCCTTCCTGCCACCTCCCGCAGCCCTCCTCAGAGAGCGCCCCGCCAACAAGTGGACATCTGCTCACACCCAGTGCCCCAGACACCCTGCTGCCTCCTCCAAAACCCCTCATGGGGTGCCTCTTTCCATTCGAACTGAAAGCTTGGGAAGGACTCGGCCATGACCTGCAGTACCGAAGCCACAGCCCGCCACCCTGTCACCCGCAGCCTTGCTTCTATTAGCTGGGAGCATTTTGGGGCTGCAGCGTTTGTTTGTAGACCAGCCGCTCTCCGGAGAGCACAACATCCAGTGAGTCCCAGCAGCACCAGTCCGGGGTAGCTGCAGCTCTGCAGGTGACCACTACAGGACCCAAACTTTTCTATCTCATGCTATCAGGGGGTACAAGGGAGCAGAGCCTATGACAGAGGAGGCTGGGACATGGGAAGGAGGAGGGAGGACACGGAGATCTGCCAAAAACCTGAAAGTTTCCATCTCATTGGAAATTCAGAGACTTCGACAGTTCCTTTCCTCCCAACACAGGACAGAGCCAACATGTCCACATTAAGTATAGAACAAAAAAAGTCAATATATTGTGTTCTAGAACCACCAAGATATTTTGCTTTGATAATTTCAGAGTCCTGCAATATGAATATTAAATGGCCTGCAGGTAAACATAACACCAGCAGGTGAAAATATGTAAATGGAAACATTAGGGAAAAAAAAAAAAAGTCACCAAGAAGTGAAAACATTGAAATAATCTCTTGATTCAACTTGTTACTGCAGTTCTCCCATTCCATCCACACTGATCCGTCCTGAGCCTTTTCCTTTCAATGGCATGATGCATTCCTGGGAAAACCATCCCACCAGATGTGCCTGACCTCGGTGCCAATGGTCCTGCGTTTCGGGCTTAGCTCTGAGCACCGTTGGTTCTCCGGGACACTTGTGCCCATGACGAGCACCATCTGCAGTATCAGGGCCATGACAGTACCACAGGGATGAGGCCCTCTGCTCTCCGACTAACAACCAGCTGTGTTCCCAGTGCTGCCGTGGGCTGAGGGACCAGGAAATCTGGGCAGTGAGCTGGCTGTTACACGATGCAGTGGGGATAAAAAGGGCTTTTTGGAAGCACGTGCCCAGTAGCTGTTGTTTTTTTCCAGTTTCTCTTACAAGACACTTCCAAGCTGTGCCTGATCCCAAAGGTGATCAGTTCAGCTTTCGTATTCCTTCTCCAGGATGGGAAAACCAGCCAGAATCAGACAGGGTGGCCGCTCTCCCTGGTACCTGGGGCTCAATTGCACCTTTGGGTGCAATTGGGGTGCTGAATTGGGTGCTGAATTAGGAGCTGAGCCCAGGCAGCCTGACCTTCAGGAACCCCTAAAGTCTGCTAACAAGGATGCAGCAAGGATGCAGAGCACAACTGCGTCCTGGGGGGTGCCTGTATGGTCTTTGTAGGGCCCCTTTGGCAGAAAGCAAATGCTTGAAGGTGGGAAACTCCCATTATCCCCATTTTTCTAAGGAAAAGAGAAAAATAAACAGAGCCTTAAAGCTGTTAAATGGTGCACATAAAGCCATGAACGCATTGCAGCGTGTGTGTTAGATCCCAGCCCTCCTAATGCCTCTCACCAGCCTGATCTCTCAGGTTTGGGGTCCCAGGACCACAAACATTTCTCCTTGCTCCTGCTTTGGCTGCCATTCTCCCAGGCAGGGAATTCCTGAGGGAAGGACTGGACTTGTGGCCATTCGGGGCAGGAGTGGCATTTCCCATTTGCCTCCCAAAAGGGAAGAAGATCAAGCAGAGACAGCCTTTAGATCATCGCTGTGGCCACCAGGACCAGGGGGTGGCTTTGGAAATGCCCAGAAAGGGGGTGTCAGGGCTTGATGCTCTCGGCATTTTCGGCGGCTCTCTCTGTCTCCCTAGGGTGTGTGCCTGTCACCTCATCTCCAAGGGCACCGAGGAGTCTCTGTGATCCCTGCAGGATGCCACATCTCCTTGCCAGCCCACTGCAAGCCCAGCCTTCCCTTCACCCCCAGCACCCCTCCCTCAGCTCCAGCACCCATCCAGGCTCCTGGGGGCAGCCCCAGCCCCATCCCTCTGTTGGTGCCCCAGCTGAGGGGGTGCCAGGATGGCTCCTGCCCATCTTAGGGGGGCTGTGGTGGGGACTGTTTGCCAAAACGGGGACTGCAGAGCCTCGAGCAGACAAGCAGGGAGGGTTTAGGCAGGGAATATGCTTTCAGCATCGCTGCTTGTCTTGCTCCAGCATCACATGTGGCTCTGGAAACCCTGCTCCCTCACCCGCTCACAGTTCTGGGGTGCTTAGAAAATGGAAATACCAGGAAAAAGGCACCTTCTGCTCGCTCCTTCCCTGCACTGATGCTGTGGGAGCGGGGAAGAGGCTGCCCTGCTTCATGTTGGAGCATCCCTGGCTTGGCTCCGTGCAGCTCGTGGTGCCAGAGGGCAGCACAGGGAGCAGTGGGGCCCTGCCCCTGGGCTTCCAGGGGGCTGCTAAATTCCAGGCAAAGCCTTAAAATGTCTCTGCAAGGTGAGAACAGCACTGAGAGCTCCTGGCCCCGTTCCCCTTGGAAACAGTATGGGCAATGAGACGTTTTCTGTCTGGGCAGTCTCCTCTGATGCCTGGGGATGGCAGCGAGCAGCTGTCCCCAAACCCTGCTGGGACAACCGTGGTCTGACAACCCCATCAGGCTGTCCCGTGCCCCAGATCCTCGCTCGTGTGCCGTGAGCTGCCTGGCTTCACTGCAGGGTGTGCTCTGGCCAAAGGGGAAACTGAGGAAGGACACGGCCGTCACCGTGGTTCTGGGGATGGGGCAGAGAGCAGCGGTGGGCCCTGACCCCTCCACTCTGCTCTGTGTGGCCTGGGGCCGTGGGGAAGTGGGGTGGCTTGGGAGAGCTCACCCGAGGGCCAGAAGCCACCTATGCTGCCTCCAGCCGAGCCGTGGTCCTGCTGAGGTCTGGAGTCCTCCAGGTTTGCATCCTTCATCCTTACCGCCCCCACTGCAGCCTCCCTGTTTCCCTGCAAGCTCCCCTCTCCCTCCTGATGGTGCACCCCGTCCCACCTGTGTCCCGTCAGGTGCTCCTAGAGCAGCTTAGTGCTCACAAGGGAACTGGAGGGATGTTATTGCCATATTTAAGTAGGGAATGGGAGGGTATGGGCAAGACGGAGCCAAACTCTTCTGGGAGGTGCACAGGGAAAGGATGGAAATTAATGGGCACAAGCTGGACCGTGCCATCAGATTTTATGGAGAAAGAAAATCTGATGTTTGTGGTCAAAACCAGAAACAGGGTAGATTATTAGAGGTATTAATGTTCAAAGCAGATGAGTTCCCTGACCAGTGTCACAAGCTGGGTCTGCTTTGAGCAGGGCTTTGGATCCGTGACACCCAGAGGTGTCGTCCTACCTAAGACATTTTCTGGTTCTGGGCAATCCTTCCAGCTCCTCCCCATGTCCCCTACGTCTGGGCTGAACACAGGGTGCTGAGGCTGTGTCCTGGCCCAGCCACACGCCTGCTGCTTGGCCTGGACGTGTGCTTACTGCTGGGCCATCTGAACCCGAAAGCATGGCTGTGACACTTCTGCCATCGCCTTTCCACCTGTGGGCACTGCTGAGGGTGTCCTGCATTGGTCTTACAGGCACTCCATTTCTCTGAGCTCGCCTGTTTGCTGCCAGGTAGGGCTGGACACTCCAGTGTGTCCCTAGGATGGACCTGGCAGGAACCAGCAACGGCACCATTTGGTTTTTTGAGGCAGGAGCAGCTTCAGAAAGCTGAGGGGAACCCTTCACCCCCCAGCATTGCCCCCAGTCCCTCTCACCAGGGGCTGCAAGGGAGCAGAGGGGACCAAGATGCCATCCCAGGGGACCAGGCTGCCATCCCAGGGTTCAGGATGTCGTCCCAGGGGACAAGATGCCATCCCAGGGCTATGGGGCCACGCTGTGCTGAGCACCTTCCCCCAGCCAAGCCCCGTCCCCAGCAGCAGGTGACAGGCACGGGGACAACCACGTACCCAGGGGCCAACCTCCCCCAGCCCATGCGACATGGCACTTGCACACCCCAGGGAATCAGAGGTGGGTTTGCTCACCCAGGTCATGCACAGGGGCTGCAGCAGTGCCAGGCATCAAAGCCAAGCTAATTCTGCCAGTGCTGAGCAGATATTCCTGTTTTCCCCAGTTAGCTGACACCAGCCTCCTCAGTGCCTCTTTGTGCAGCCTCCTGTGCTGCACGGGAGCCTTCCCCTCGCAGCTCCAGCCTCCTGTGCTCTCTGCTTGCTGCTGTCCTCCCTGAGATCCCCCACCAGCCCCAGCAGTGACTCCCCTACGCACGGTGCTGCCCAGGGCGGGCAGAGCTGTGATATTTGGCACGCTGCTGCCAGGACGTGCTGACACGCCAGCTAAAGCTCTGCTCTCCTCTCTGAATTGCTCAGATCTTTTCGGTCGATGCAGCCTGTAGGGTCTCTGGCTGTAGCTGGATAGAACAGTGCTGAACCTCAGCATTTCTTGGCCAGGCAAAGACCCAGTTCACCCCCAAGCTCCTCACGTCCTGAGGATGCCGTCAGCAGCCCCCAGGTGACGAGGCAGAGAGGATGGTCTGTGCTGCTACAGCAAAATGGGCTGCTAGAGCTAGAGCAAGCCCTGAGCAATATAGATCATGGGTTCCTGTCACCTAAGAGAGCCAAGCCCCAGCTGGGCTGGCTGCCTGGGCCCTCTGCAAGAAGTCACCAGCAGACCCAGGTGCCTACTGGAAAGGTCCCCGTGGGAAGAGGTGACCTGTTTCTCTCCCATCGCCCTGACCACAGCTGCGAGCTCACCACTGAGCCCTCCTGTGGAAAAGTTTGTGTTCGGATGGCTGATCCCACCTGGAGAATCCCAGGCTCAGGCACAGGGAGGTGCCCGAATGAGCAAGGACAGGGTTCTTGGGGAGAGACAGGCACCGCGGAGACACAGCGCTGTCAGGACAGGGCATGAACACGAGCTCATTAGTGGTGAGGCAGTGTCTAATCAGAGGTTATTACCCTTTATTTTGCACCCAATGGAGCCCTGCTCTTTACAGAAAGGAGTACCCACAGTTTGCTCAGAAGGCAGGGCACGGAGCAAAGGAGCTGTAAAGCCGTGGGTGCAGCTGCCCTTCTGCTCCGGGTTCCTCCTTGACATTACAGGGCTTGCTTTTCAGCACTTGCAGCTCTCCAAAAAATCTAAGCATTCCTTTACATATCTGAGTGTGGATTTACAACCTGAATTTACATGAAGAGCTTAGATCTCTCTTGAAGACCCACAGTTCCAACAAAACTTATGCTGATTTGCTTTGAAAAACCAGCCCTGGCTGCACACCTTGTAACCGAGAAACTAGCCTTACGTGACTTGCTGAAGGTAACCCTAGAAGGCAGTGACAAGCAGGGAGAAAACCCAGTTCTGTTCCCCCAACAATTCCCAGAACATCCTGCCTTCCTCCCTCTGCTACATCTTCACAACTCTTAATTCACAGGCGCTGCTTAAATCACACGGCAAATGTGCTGTGGCTCCCCCAAAAGCCCCAGCCCTAAGGGGAGGAGGAGAACCCTGGACCCTCCGCCACCTCCCTGGCTGGATCCCACGGATTTTGTCCTTGCAGCCCCGCTTTCCCTGCAAGGTGCCGGGCTGGGGAGGCTGCACTGCTGGTGCACCTCCGGCAAACTGCTGTCATTGGCGCCACCCTGTGCGTAAAGCTGGCGGAGGTGCTGCTGCTGGTGCCTGCTGCTGGGCTGCCCCAAAGCCCGGCTCCCAGACCTCTGCCAAAAGCCAAGAGCATCTTTAAGCACCTGCCCGCTGCCACCCCGCACAAGGAGTCTGTACCCTTGTGCATCCCCGTTCTGATACTGTGCTCAGGGCAAATGTGGCGATGAGAGCAGCTTAGCTCCAGCTGGCCCTTGGTTCGTGCTCCAGGGGCTCCCAGGCTGCTGGGGCTCATCTCTCTGCAGAGATGGGGGCACCACAGCCGCTGGGAGTCGGATCTGCAAACTGGGAGCAGGTCCCTGCCGTGGCTGTGGTTTGTCCTCGCAGGAGCAGGGGGGCTGCAAAGCTCTGCAGCCTCCCCTGCTTGCAGCCCTCGTGTTGTCAGCCACCTCCACCAGGACATGCTCAAGAGCTGCAGTGACTTTTCACTCGGAGGCAGATGGCTCCAAATTTAGCCCCAGGGGGTGTGCAGTGCAATACCTCTATGCAGCGCACACCTCGTGTGACAAGTGCTCCGTGGTTTGCGCTCCCACGGAAATGCAGCTTGCATTACACAGCTCTCTCATCTTTCATGCTCTCCAGTGAAAATCATCCTGTCCTGTCTTATTTCTTTCTCAGCTGGCCCAACACAGTACATAAAGCGATGTCCTCAGGCAAGAAGGACAGGCAGAGCTCTTATCCAGCCATGGCAGCTTTGACCTGGCTTTGAAAAGCCCTTCTTGAACCACTTAGGCTGCTTGGCTTTACCAGCAAAGTAACTGCATCCCAGGACAAGCCAGGAACATCAGAGCCACACAGTCTGCACGCCACGCCTGGGCACTTGCCCCTTCTCAGCACAACGAGCACAAACCCAGCACTGCCTGGGGGCTACAGGTTGTCCTGCACGATCTGGTACAAAAAAACGGCTGCTTTGCTGCATCCCTGGCTGGGAAAGGCAAGGAAGGACCTCAGCAGCCTGCTGCTGCGCAGCTGAGGACAGCCCTGCAGCCCTTTCTGCTCAGCAAAAAGCCAAGCATCCTCCCCAGGGCATGCCAGGGCCAACCTGTCTCCATGAGACAGACGGATTTCTTCTCCTGGTCAAAGCCTGGGATCGTCCTGGGGAGTCCCTTGCTCACCCTGGGGATATCCTCAGCCACCGCTGAGTCTGATGGCACCAGTGAGACCATCGCCGGGGCTAGAAAGGGACCCATCAGTCCCTGTGGTAGTGTAACCCTTTGGGGTATTAATACCAGAGAGGATGGGAAGCATTCAGACAATTAGGAACTTTTAATTCAAACCAGAGAGGGGGGAAGAAAAAAAAAAACCACCAAAAATCCTACATCTCTTATAGGACTTTAATATTCATTTTAAAGAGGCAACTTGGACACTGCTGGTGGCCAGCCCAACCCAAACCCCAAAAGCCATGAGTTATCACGGCTATTGAAATGTTTGACAGAAGGATCCCAGAGCAGTTTGCAGTAATTGCTCAGTATAAATACTCCATTATGCTCTCAGACAATCAGAATCTACCCAACAAATCAGCTCCTCTGATCCACTGTAATCAAGAAGCAAAGCATGCATAACATCGCAATATAAACAGCGTTTGCAGAGGGGCGCGGGGAGGAGGGGGAGCTGCCTTAGCTTGGCAGGTCCTGGAGTAATAGCTGCCTTTTTTTTTTTTTTCTGTTTTGTTTTGTTTCTAATTTCCAGGGGAAATTTAATTTCAGGAAAAAGTGGCGCAAAGCTCCGAGCCGGAGGAAAACCGCAGCTGACGAAGGGGTCCGGAGAAAGACCCGAGGCGAAAGGAAGAGCGAAGGGCTGTACTTACAGGTACGCCGTGAGGGGGCTGAGGCTGGCAGGCACCTCCGGCAGCCCCAGCTCGGAGCAATCCACCGAGAGCATGACCCCATCCTCCTCGCAGTGGCACTGGGCTGGGCATGAGGGCGCCGCACCTGGCTCCGCAGCCACCGCTTGGAAGCGGGCAGAGGAGGCCAGGAGGACGCCCCAGAAGAGCTGCTCCATCCTCACCGGGCTGCAGCAGTGGGGAGCGTGCGAGGAGCCGCGGGCTCACCCTGTCCCCAGGTTGGGCTGCACCCAGGGGAGCTCCCAGGTCCCTCACTGGCAGCGGGCACCGTGCCTCCCGCGGTTCGGAGAGGAGTAAGGATGCAGCCAGGGAAGGGAAGGCATTGTTGAATGATCTTGGTTATTGGGTTTCAAGGGCTGGGCAGGGGCGTGAGACACTCCAATGGGAGGAGTTAAACTTTCTACTCTTTCCCTCTCTCTCTCTCTTAGAGCTGGCAGGAATTTCATTCAAAGGGAAGAAAGGAGAAAAAAAAAAAAAAAGAAGAAAAAAAAAAGAAAAAGAAACCTCAACAAATAAAGACCTGTTCATAGCTCCGGGACCTGTGCTTGTTTTGTAACAATGTTTTTGTGAGATAGCAGGGCAGGGGAAGGCAAAGCTGGCTCCGGCAGGGCAGAGGAGCATAAATAGGAGTACCCAACCAGCACTTCAAGGGCTCCAGACTTTGGGACGCTGAAATATAACCCCAGATAAAGGACTCTGTGTCTGCGCTGGCTGCTAAACCCAGCTGCAACAGGAAAGTCAGGGTGCAGCTGGGAGAAGGGCGCAGGAGCTGCCAGGGAGCTGTTTGCTGGGAGCTGCCGTGCCCAAGGCTGCAGGGCTGTCTGTCCGTCCGTCCGTCCGACCTCGCTCCCCTCTCACTGTCTCCATCCCTGGGCAGGGGATGGGTGGGAGATGCAAGGGATGGAGCAGCAGTGTCAGGGTGCTGAGCTCGACAGGGGCCTCTGCAGGGCACTCTCCAGGTAAATGGGATGCGGTGCTGATGCTGGTCCATGGCTGGGTCCAGCATCGCCCGGATCCAGCTGGGGTATGAGCTGTGTTAGTGGCAGCAACATGTTCACCCCAAGAGCTCTTTCTAGCCTTAGGTAAAGTGGTCAGGGGTGAAAACAGCAATAGTCCGTGGAGTGGGGGCTTGCAGCCAGGGTCCCAGGGTGTCCTGCAGCTCCCCACAGGGCCATGCAATGCCTGCAGGGCCACCGGTTGTGCACCTGGGCTCCCTCCGTGCCGGTGAATTCCTCCTTCTGCCTCTCCTCGAGCCATGCCTGGAAGATGGGCATGGGGCACAGGCAGAGAAAGAGGGACCCAGGTGTGGGTGGCTGCAAAGTGCACCCACTGTGGCCGTGCCACGGTAAGATGCCACATGGCTGAAGCACGTACTGGGAGGTGTTTTTCACAGCCCTGCTTCCTGTGAATGCACTTTTTATTCAGACAAAAGTGATTTTCTCAGGACAAATGAGATGAGAGTTATATGGGGTCAGGTCTGCAAAATGGGAGGCTTAAAAAGCTCCAGCTAGCCCAGGCCTGGGGGTGTGCTCACTCCTGTGTGAGACTTGTGACCAAAGTGGATATTTCTTCTGAAAAGGTCTGCTCCAAATCGAGCTCAGGGTTTGGGGCTGATGCACAGACCCTGGCCGAGGGCTCCTGCCCTGGGTGATGCAGGACCTGAAGCTATTTCATTTGTGAAATCCATTCAGATCCTGCAGTCTCCGGGCTGAAAACCTACCAGTGCTGAAGTCAGTGGAAACTTTGTCATGGAGTGCAGAGAAGTGAGTATTTTCGTACAGGAGCAGGAACTGATTTAATTAGAATTAAGCCACTTCCATGGCAGGCAGTTCTGGAGATGTCATTAATTAAACATCGTCGATGTATTTTGACAGCTCCAAATTTAAAACACTGCCAGCTGGATGGAGGGGTCCCAGTGGGTGGATGGGAAGCCCTAAGAGAGAGGTTCCTCCCTGGGTCCGCTGACAACCCTTCCTCCAGCCCTGATGCGGGGCTTTAGCACGGCCTGAAATGGATGGATTTGCTCTGACAGCAGCCAGGAATTTGGTGTAAATCTGGAGAAAGCATCAGGCCTATCACTCTGCTCCTGGCTGCAATTGCAGCTTTTATCTACGATTTCCCCATCTCTTTTTCTTGGGTAGCCTAAGCAGCCAGACCCGGTCTGCACCGCGAGCCCCTGACAATTTCTCGGTCAGTGAATTCTCCTTGGGGATGCAGGGCTCTGGCTGAGCGCACTATTAATAGAGCTCTTAAAAAATCACATTGAAGAGATTCCTATTGAAAAGTGCCATTCTGCTGAAACAGAGCCATTTCCTCAGGAAGGCATTGACTGCAATGAAATTTTTCACATTGTTTTTGGAGCAACACAGCCTGAATTTGGAGGGCTTTGCCCTGCATGTCACACTTTGCTCCAACTTTTCTGTTTGCTTTCTATTCCAGCTCAGTTGTGGTGCTTCATTTCCTTGTCTCATTTCTTTGAGACCCGCTAATAGACATTAATATTTGAAGTGTTCATTTATTCCAGCGTGTCGCCTGGTTCCTGGCAAAATGAAGAGTCTGGACGTGGAGTTGTTTGGACCGGAGAGCTTCCATGTTTCCATGGCAAACTTGGAATTCCCAATAGGTCCCTCCGGGGTGGAAGTGTTGCTTTTCAGCCAGTTCTCACTGAATCTGAAGTTCGCTGTGAGTAATGCAGGCTGTACCGTGCCCTGGTTGAAGGCACTGGGAGCTCCAGACCCAGCTTCTCCCTGTTCGTGTGAGTGGAAGTTTTCCTGCAAGGCTCACACGTGTTTGTGTGTTGTCCTCTAGTGGCAGGCTGCGGTCTGGGGAGCGGAGATGAGCTCTGCTCTGCAGCAAGCAGGGCAGCACTACCTGCTAGCCGAGCTGCTTCTGAGCATCCCTTCGCCCAGCCCAGCTCCCCTAAACGCTCGCTGCACCCCTGCTCCCGGACACCTGCTTCCAGAGCTGAGACTCCGGGACCAAACACCAGCATTTGTGGCCAAGCGTGACCTTAGGTGTGGTACCTCTGGGTGGCAGGTGACATCCCGGCTGGTATTTCTCCTGTTGCCTCCACTGTGCATGGCTAACAAGTCTTCCTACAGCTTGCTTAAGAGCAGGGAAAAAAAAAAAATCTTGGAAAAATTTAGAGCATAGCCTCAGCGTGTAATGAGGTCCAGCCAGTGTGAGTTACTGCAAGCACAATTATTGCCTGTGCTCGGCAGGTCTGCAAGGGCCACGTTATTCACTCCTGCACCAACCTGAGGAGGTCTGGCTCCAATCTAAGCCTTGGACCCGAGGGGAGCTGGGTGTCCTGGCAGCACTGCTGGCAGAATCCTCTCTGTGGCCCCGCCAGACAAGCTCTGGGCTGTGCACTGTGGCTGCCAAGGCTTGTTAGAGTTGTCGAAGTTTCCAGGCTAATGAAGTTCATTCCCTGTTATTTTAGGGGGTTCGGGATTCACCCTAGCAGAATCCCAGTTTAGCTGTTGATCTCTGGGGAAAACTGTCCCTGCTGCAGAGCACAAGGGTGCTGGCTGCTTTTCACTTCTGCTCGCCTGGCTGTGAGTGATGGCAGCTGCTGATGGGAGAGGATGCTGGAGATCCTGGGGAGGGATGAGCTGCAACCCTGGGGCTCGCTGATGCTGGTGTGGCTCAGGTAGAAAGGGAACGAGCAGCGGGCATCCCCATGGCACGGGTAGATGGGGCAGCCACAGCCTGGTGCCAGGTCCTTCATTTCATGGAGGTGCTCAGCTTGGGAAGGGCTCCCTGGGCTCCCTGGGGTCGGAGCTGTTGGTGCGCTGAGGGAAGATGCCTCGGGTCTCTCTGTGCTCTGTGGAGGGAGCGGGGAACAGGGGAGAGCCTAGGGCAGAGCAGCAGCATCAGTGAACGGAGAAATGGGACCAAAGATCTGCGGGACCCCAGCTCCCATGGCTGCGGGTCCCCAGGAGATGCATGGGGCGAGTGGCCCTGCTTTCCTCGCTTGGTCCAGGGAGCAGGGAGGGGGCCCAAACAGCCCCGGCCCTGCTCATCTGCAGGGTCCCAGCCTCTGCACAGGGGTTGGTGGAGCAGGGTGGTGGCTGGATACTGCCAGGCTGGGGCAGGCTCGATACGAAGAACAACACGGCTCGGTCCAGAACGCGCTGGGCGGCCGGAGCTGGAGGCTTGTTTTGTTTTACTGTCTTGTTGTCTCTCTCTCCCCCTCTGGGTTTCGTGGCTCTGAGCTGCAGGGCTGGAAAATTATTCATCCAAACCGCAGCTCCCACGACACCCTCTGCAAGCATCTGTGGCTCCAGCCTCTGCTGCAGCAGTGGGTGGGAGGTTGTAAATTCATCACCGCCACCGGGTCGGCCTCCTGCTAGACAGGACGTGAGGCACAGGGCAGCGGACTGTGCCACATTTGCAACCAGACCGAACCCACCGGGTGAAACTTGCGGGACGGTTCCCTGCTACGTGCCCATCCCGTCGGTGACGAGGTCCCTTCACAGCCCGTGCGTTGGCTGCAGCCGTCTGCAGGTTCGCCTTGGCTCAGGGCAAGCTCCGCATTGTGCTAGCCAGATGCGAGGGCTGTGGGATCGCTTGCTCCTGGATTTCTGGAAGCTCTGCAGGCAGCAACCTCTCCCCCAACGTGGCTTTCACTCGCTTCTTCGCATCTTGGAGCCAGCACACCTGTAACCACATGTGACAGGCCCTGGGTCGGTGCATCAGCCCTGCCTCGCTGTGTCCCCGTGCCCTGGGGCTGGGACTGCCACCTCTGTGCACGGGCACACAGGATACCCACCAGCATTTCCCAAGGGGCTGTAGAAAGGTCCTGGTGCCACAGCCCACCCGGCAGGGCAGACGGATGGTGCTGTGCTGCACTGAGCCCTGCCGGGTGGGAGGTGGCGTGGGGCAGGTGCCAGCAGAGCTCACCCTGCCTTACTCCTGAGCTGTCCTGCGGGGACGTTGTGCTCCTCGCCGCAGAAGGCAAGTGCCCAAAGCAGGCCCTGGGGACGCAGCACCATAATGAGGCCTCTGCCCTCTCCAGTGCCACAACTGGTACAGCCAGAGCCAGTCCCTCTCCACGGGGAATATGGCTTTGAGCAAAGCCCCGGGCAGAATGACTCTGCAAGCCGCAGGGTAGCTCTGATTGCAGAAAAACAGGAGAGGACGGGGAGTTCCTGCCCCTCCTTAACCTTGGCAGCTGCAAACATTTCCAAACAGCAGCTGGATCCATGGAATTCCTCATGGAATGAGGAAGTATTGGGTTTACATGGTGAGATTTTGGTAGGAGGGTGGGGAAGGCTGCAGGAGCTGCCCCAGGTCGGTAAGAGCCGGCTCCAAAAGCTGACTCCAAAAGGGCCCTGCACTAACCAAAGCCGAGCCATCAAGTGGTGCTGGCTGTGCCTCTGCGACAGCATATTTAAGAAAGGATAAAAAACACTGCACAGCAGCTGGGTGAGAGGAGTGAGAAACAGCCCTGCAGACACCAGCTCCGTGAAGGCAGAGCAGGAGGATGTGACCCAGGCACCGGAGCAGATTCCTCCCCATGGGGAGGACACTGGTGAAGGAGGGTGTCCCTCCGCAGCCCATGGAAGATCACGTCGGAGCAGATGCCCACACTGTGGCTCTCTGCAGCCTGTGGAGGACCCCGCGTGGCAGCCGGTGGATGTGGCAGATCCCACGCAGGAGCAGCTTGTCAGTTTCTGGAGTAGCAGCCAAAGCTGTGCAGCGAGCCACTGGGCTGCCAGCTGCTTGCCAGCAGCTTTGAGCTCATCCTCAGCTCCTGGGAGCCAGCAGGTTCATAATCTCAAGTCCAGCTTTCATCAGAAACTGGGTCTTCTTGTTAAGAGGCATTGCCTCAGTACCAGGAGCAGAGAAGAGCAAGCAGAAGCTGCTGTGAGCCATGGGCAGCAATGTCTGGACTGGCCAAGGGCACCTGGTCCATTGCCTGTGGCCTGCCTTGCCAGGGACACTGGTGCCCTTTTGGGAATGGGTGCTGTGCTGCAGGAGGGGAAAGTCTGGGCCTCACCAGGACCCCAGGAAAGCAAACCCACCCTTACAAGCACGCTCCTTCTTAGGGCTTTTTATTGTTTGTACCTAACGCTGATCGATCAGCCGCCACGAGCCTGCTCCCACTGCCCACATCAGTGTTGGAGACCTCAGCACGCCCCGTGCCCATGGGCAGCCCCTCTTGTGCCGAGTGCAGTTGCGTTAACAAACCTTCCAGGCACCAGGAATCCCAGCAAAGCGGCCAAACCAGGGAGCATCCCACCCAGCCCCTGGTTGTGTCTGCACTGAGGGGCTGCAGCAGGGCAGGACAACGCTGCCCGAGTCTGCTCAGGAGACCTCATGTCTCTGCGGACACCGTGCAGGACGCAGCGGTGGTGGTGGCACCGGGGTGGGTCCCCTCTCGCTGCAGGACCCCCGCTGTGCTCTCACCCCAGCTCCTGGCTCCAGCCAGGACCCTGCAGGGGTGGAGGGCAGGATGGTGCCGGGATGTGCCAAGTGGTGTCAGGGCTGCTTCTGAGCGATGATGTCCCGCATGCAGGTGTACAGGAACATGTACTGGTCCTGAGAAAGAGAAAGGGGTTCTGGAGTCAGGTCTCTGATGGAGGCCTCCTATTTGCAGAACTAGCTCTGCAATCTGCCTCTAAAGGCCCTACAATTATTTTGTGATGGAGATTAGCCAGCAGTGTCTGATGGTAGAGCAGGATTCACTGTCCCAAACGGTCCGCATTTGTCCTGTGTCACCAGAGCTACCCAGAAAGGAAGAATCAGGCCTGGAGCTGCAGTTACACCATATTTGTTTTCTTCTGCTTCACCATCCCCACTCATAAAACCTGAAGGCAAATTGCACTGAGGTGTGAGAGGAACAACGGCGCCTGACCTCCTCAATCTGCACATCTGTGGCTTCTGGATGTGCCGCAGGGTTTGCACCCAAACCACAGCTGCAGAGCAACTCCAGCACTGCTGCAGGGTAGCACATGGGGAGAGCTCTGCCTTCTTGGTGTGCACAAGGTCTGGCAGTGACCTGAGGTGAGGAGGGAAGGCCTATGGGCAGGATTGTCCCTCGGTGGTTGTCCCAGCAAAATGGACTGAAGGGCTGACCAGGGTAGACCTCTGCAAGCGCCCAGTCTGGGTCATTTTAGTCTAGTTACATTATTGTTCTGTTTTTAAGATCAGCAAAATGATCCGTCAGCACCTAACGTAGGCCCAGAGAGCTCTATTCCATTGCAGATTTGGTAAATACTCTGTACAAACACCAGACTGCTCCAACAAAATGCCAAGCTCCAAAGCGCCCTGGGGCGAAGGTGCTGGGCATTGCAGGGCTGGCTGGGGACTGACCCCTGGCAGGGCTTCGGGAAAGGTAAGTCAGGTTGTGCTCAGTGCTCACGCTGAAGGGCAGGGCCAGCCAGCAAATGTGGGCTGCAATCACATGGTAGCCAGAAAGGGGGATTAGGGACCTGACAGAGGGGCCCCCGAGCAGCTTGCTAATGCACTGGCTGAGCTGCAAGTCACGAGGAGCCTCCCTCCCCGCCGGCGGTGGGTTTAGTCCCACTGCACGACCAGGAAAGCCACAGATCACACAATGGCTGTGATTCCAGGTCACCAGAGCATGTTTTCAATGAGCCCGGCCCGATTGTGAAATCCGGAGTGACAACCCCGCGCTGCCTTCAGACCAGGCACACTCGCTGCCTGGCGAAAGGCAGGGGCACGTCCCCAGAGACCTGCACCATGCTGGGGCTGAGGGTGCTCCAGCACCCATGGGGCAATCACTCAAAGGTTCATTTTCCCCCTCGTTTGGCTTCTAAACCCAACCACATCAGCCGATGCCTGGGTGTGACAGCGGTGTACCCCTGCTGGAGAGAAAGGCAGCGTCCTGGCAGACCCTGTGGTGACGGACGAGGCTGGCACGGGGCTGGAGGCCAGAGCCCTGCCTAGCCCCTCCTGGCCAGAACAGGGTGTGCTGGGATTGGAACAAGCACTGCCCGCAGCGAGGTGGGGAAGCTGCTGCCTCTGCTGCCCCCACGCCATGGGGCAGTGGCGTTTGATGGGCACTTGCTGTGCGTTTATGGGCACATTGTGTCTCCGCTTGGCAAGAGCACGGCTGAAATACAAAGGAGCTCTGAGGCTGGGGCAACAGAGGCCTTGCCCTCCTCCGGCTCCCACCATGCGCATGGTTCACATTAATTAAGAATGCGATTAGCTGGTCGCAGGCGGCTCTGCAGCTGGGAAGCCCTGGAGAGATCTGCCCCAGTTCTGCCGCCTCCCGTGGGGAGGGTTCCCAGGGATGCTGCAGCAGCACACACAGCGGCTGCAGCAAAAGGAAGCGCTACCAGAGGGCATCTGTGCCGCCAGCACCCATCAGGAACGGCACGCATGGGGCTGGGAGGCTGGGCTGGCATGGCACGGCATGGCATGGCTAAGCACGGTATGGCACAGCACAGCACGGCACGGCACGGCTGCAGCACCATCAGACACTGCCCCAGCCCTGTGGCTCTTGTGGCTGCAGGGCAGCTGGAAATGCAGCAAGGTGTCCCACCGACCTCCTCCAGGCAGGAAAGTGGGAATGTGGCAGAAAAAAAGCAGATTGCAGGTGTCTGTGCTGACAGCCGTGTGCAGGGACCGAGGGCAGGTTCGTCACGTAGGGTCAAACCAGTGCTTCGTGTTTTCCAGGGCGGGACAGGAAGAGCAGTTTGCATTTATCAGGAGCTCACATACAATTTAACCTATGCTAACTCCAAAACTGAAGAGATTGCAAGCCCTCCCCTGGGAAGAGGCAGCACCCTTAGCCCTCGGTGGCTGGCAGAGCCACAGGGTGGGCAAAGCAGGGAGTAAAGCCCCGCGTAGCCCAGGCAGGGATGTGGGACCCCGGGGGCACCTTGGCACCAACGTCCCCTTCTGCCCAGCCCGCCGCCCTCCCTCCTTCCCACCTACCAGCGTGGGGGTCATGAGGCAGCAGCTTCTCGTCAGCTGGAGGGTCACCCCGTAGACATCCACGACCCTCTCCGTTTTCATCTGGTGCAAGAGGCAATCCAGGGAGATCAGCGTCCCCATTTGGCTCACGCCACCGCTGCAAGGGACAAGGGAGGATCACTGCAGGCGCCAGGCCAAGAGGTCAGAGGCCCCATGAGAAAATGCACAGCAGCTGGCTCTGGTGGGGCAGGGGGGGTCTGTGAGAACTGGTGTGGGTGACAGGGAGCTCTGCACTGACCAGCGGTCCCAACGGTGCCACCGAAGGAGCCTGGAGGCACAGCCCACCCTGCCCTGCCGAGCTATGCATCCCTCACCTGGGCCAGCCCTGCTAACATGTCATCTGCTGCTGTCCCTGGCCACAAGCAGAGGAGGTCAGGGCTGCTCCCAAGGTCCCAGCAGCCAGCCCGGGGGTGGCCTGGGCACCTCAACCCAGGAGTGCCTGCTCAGTCCATGCTTGTCCCTGGCCCAGCCCTGTTTGCCTTCCTTATCCCATGTGGATCTTCATGTGAGCTTCCCTGGCTCTTATGGATCTACACTATCAAAATGCCCCAGAACGTTGAGGCTGTTGGTGGGGGGCAGAGACTTGCTGGTGGCTGTGCCAAGGTGCTGTGGGTACCTGCTCCTAGGAGCTGCCCATGGATGGAGAGAGAATGGGATGAAAGAACGATGGGGAGAGACTATCAGAGAGCGTAGCGATAGGACAAGGGGTAATGGCTTTAAACAAAAAGAGGGTAGATTTAGATTAGGCATTAGGAAGAACGTCAAAAAGGAATTAGGAAGAAATTCTGTCTTATGAGGGCGGTGAGACCCTGTCTCAGGCTGCCCAGAGGAGCTGTGGGTGCCCTGTCCCTGGCAGTGCCCAAGGCCAGGCTGGATGGGGCTTGGGGGAGCCTGTGCTGGTGGGAGGGGTCCCTGCCCATGGCAGGGGGTTGGACTGATCTGTAAGGTCCCTTCCAACCCAATCATTTCCTGGTTCTACAATTCCATGTACCTGCAGTGCAGAAGGAGAGGACCAGCTCTCTTGCGGCTGGGCGCGCACCGTCTGACTGCAGCGAGGAGCTCCGCCAGGCCCTGGACATCTGGCTGCTTTGTGCTGCTCCAGAGCGTGTACAGGAACTGTTGCACCTGCCTCTCCTTTCCTTTCTTCTCCTGGGGAGACACAAAGAGCTGACATGGCTGTCGGGGAGGGATGGGAGAGTTTGGATGCAGAGGAGCCCCAGATGTTCAGTCCTTAGGATGCCAGATGCTTTCTTGAGCTTCTGTAATGCTGTCCTAGGAGTCCCTGTTGGGGCACTGCCCATCACCTGCACTGTGGGTACAGTGCCCAGGGGAATTGCTCTCCTTCCCCTGGCACCTTGACCTGCAGCTTGTGAGGGAAACTGAGATCTGTGGGAGTTTGCAAGAGGGTCGGAAAGACCTTTTGGTAAGGGGTGGGAAAGCCTCCAAGACCTCTCCCGTGCATCTCCTATGTCTGCCTGGCAGATGTCCTGCAGGCTGCAATCGAGACTCCCTCCCACATTCATGGGCAGCTGGCACTCTGCTCTGGCAGCTCAGCGAAGTCTCCGCAGATCTCTCAGCCCCTGTCCCTCCAGACCTGTTGGCTAGCAGTGAGAAATGTCCCAGGCAGTGGGGAAGCCCCACGGACACATACGTGTTTCACTTTGAGCTGGGTACACCTCCATCCCGAGACAGGCTTCTCGGTGCCACACTGGATGGTCAGCATCTTTGTGCAGAGAGAGTCTCCTTCCAGGGGCCAGCACGCGTCAGCTGGGACCTGTGTGCAAGAAGTTTGGCTTCGTGTTGTTGGTGGCCGTACTGCAGACCATTCACCATCTCAAGGGGCTGTGATGGAGCTGGACCGAGACCTCACCAAAAATCCCTCCATGCCAGTTCATCCCCCAGCTAAAACCCAGAGGAGTTTTGGAAAAACCAGCGGACTGCAGCCAGGTTCCCCGTTAGCACAGCGGTGTTTGGCAGTGAGACTCAGCTCAGCAAATGCTCTCCAGCTTGGCTGGACAGAGGCAGGAGCTGCTGTCCATGGGTGCCTTGGGGATGCAGCTTTAAGAGACCAAGGATCTGATGTTGGGCAGCAAAGAGCCTCCCTCCTGTGACAGGCTGTGGAAGCATTTTGAAAGAGGAAAGGTTGAGCATCAACCAAGCTGGCTCTGCAGTAGGCTTCAGGATAAAAGAAGTGCCCCTTTAGAAAAGACAGCCCAAGTTTTGGAGCTCCTCCGGCTTCCAGTTCTGTTAAATAGATCCCTGTTCTGCCAAGGAGCAGGTGGGCACAGTGTCTTACCTCCCCCTTCTCCTGCCACGGCAGAAGCGTTAGGATGGTCTGAACGTCCTGTTCCCACACCAGGGTCCAGAAGTCCTCCATGGTCAGCTTGTCAGGCCCCTGCACAGCCAGATAGTCTCTGCTGGAGCTGCAGCCCTGGGTGGGGAATGAGAACATCACTCTCCAGCTGGAGAAGGTGGTACAGGAACCCGGGCAGCCTGGGCAACTGAGGGAGAGGCCAGGAAAAGAAGGGAAGTTCAGCATGTCAGGAGGAAAGGGGAGAGGAAGAAGCCCCGAGGGAGGGAAACGGGGACAGCCCAAACTGGGCAGAGCCCCAGGAGGGAGGCAAGACTCATCCTTCATCCCCACAGACCCCTCTGGTCCATAAGAGCTCCGCACACAGGGTCAAAACGGCAGTGGGGAGCAGGGGCTGGATGCAGAGAGGGGAGCACCTCCTGTTGCGGGGTGGACACGACTCACCGGGATGCGCCACGCCTGCAGGAGGCCTGAGAAAGGGCCCTGTTCCAGCAGGGAGAACTTCACCCTGGAGCGATCATCTGCAAGAGATGTGGGCGATGGAGGGAGCCAGCGCAGCCTCATGCTCGCACAGCTCCTGCAAGCAGCCGCACAACTCCAGCCCCCCATTCACCACCTCTCTGCAAAGATCCCCCCTCTGTGGTGCTCTTGTCCAGCTTGCGGGTGCTGGTCCTCAAAACACAGCCTCAGAGCTTCTCCTGGAGATGCTGATCCTTTTCTATCCCAACGCCCTTCTCCAAGGAGGTGCATGCAGTGCATGCAGCTTGCTCGGTGTCTTGTCCAGTGGAGATCTGCATATCTCTATGGATGGAGATGCTGTGGACACTCTGGGCCCCTGTTCCAGTTTTTGGCCGTCTTCATGGGATTTTTTTCCCCTTGTACTGAGTTGGAATATCCTGCGTCTTCCAAATCATCCCTGTTGCCTCTTGTCCTTCCATGGTGCACCCAGGAGGACTGCATCTTCTCTGTGCCCTCCCAGCAGGCAGTTGAAGGCAGCAATGTGACCTCCCCTTTGCTTTCTCTCCTCGAGGCTCAACAACCTCGCCTCAACCTCAGTCCCATACAACACACGCTCCAGCCCCCAGCCACCTTGGTAGCCTTCTGGTGGACCCACTCCAGCATGTCAAAGTGCTTTCTTGCACTGTGAGGCATGGCAAGAGGGTGCGAGGTGTCACAGCACTTACATGGCAGGATGCTGGCAGAGGGCCGTGTCTGCTGGTTGCCTGAAGATGGTGTTGCAGAGCTGGCTTCCTCCTTGACGACCTCTAGGAGGGTCTGAGTGAAAGAGAGTGGTGGAAGCAGCGAGCAGAGGAGGCTCAGGAAGATCTGGGGACTCCTGAGGACACCCAGCCTCAGCAGCAGGGTGCTTACAGCTGCCCATGCAGAGGCAGGTAAACTACGGGACCACCCAGCCAAGGCTCAGTGGGGTGGGCTGCCAGGTCTGCTCCACACTGTCTGCATCTCTCTATAGGAGAGCGGTGTTCCCGTAGATCCCTACCCTGCATGGGGTCTGGGAAGGAGGGGTCACGGATGGATCCTGCTCGGTGCAGGACATGTGAGGGGGCTGGGGATGCAGTGCCATGGAGAGGGGAACTCTGCCAGGAGAGCCAGGCATAGGGAAACTGGGGTACGGGACCCACCGAGGAGGCACTTCTAGGGTGTCCCCCAGTCTGAGAAGCTGCTTATGCTCCCCAAGTCCCCACAGTGTGTGTGGCTGTGGCAGGGCTCCCCGCACCTTCCCCAGGACAGCGCTCACCTCATACTCCCTCAGGAAGCCCGTGTTAGACTTGGCTGCATTCTGGGCGTAGTGCTGTGCAAAGCTTTTCAGCGGGATGGGGCAGGACCTGAGGAGAGAAACTGGTGGTAAGGGGGAGGCTGAACAAGCGCAGAATTACCCAGGCTGTGTCTGCAGGAGCTGGGCAGGGCTGTGGGCAGACCTCCACCCCTCTTGTGGCTCTCCAGCCCCTTTCTGACGGGTCTCAGCTGTAGCACAGCCCAGAGCCCATTGCCAACACGCAGCATAGGCAAGAGCATCCTCTTTTGAACGAGGTAGGAGAGAATTTGGCCATACAGATAAATAGGTCACCTCCAGAAGTAGGCTCAGAAACAGGGTAGGGGGGCAAAGCCCTGACCTGCTCCCACCCCCGGGAGCTCTGCAGCTCTTTGGCACAGCCCCTGAGACTGACACTGAAGGGAAGGAGGATGCGGTCCCCCAAACCCTCGCAGTGTGCCCTGTGTCTCACACTGCTCTAGGCTGGGCTCCCTGTGCTGCAGGGAGCAACCAGCCCCAGGCTGACTCCCCTCAAAACACCGGGTGGGATGGCTGGTGGGACTTCCCTGTCCTTCTGTCCTGGGATCAAGGCCCAGACTGAGCTCAGGATCCCAGCTTGCTGCCTGGAGGGGCTGTGGGTTGGGGGGGAGAAACGGCAGGCGAAATGCAGCAGGCCCTTACGTCTCTGTCCCTGATAAACCCAGGAGTGGTTCCTCCAAGATCTTGTCCAGGATACAGCTGTGCAGGAAAATATACTGGGACTGGAAGGCAAAAGCAGACAGCAATGTATGGCAATCCTGCACCGTGCAGACACCATGAAGGGGGGTGTGGTACCCAGTGGGCAGGGTATGTCCTATGTTCATGCCCCCAAACCCCTCGGTTAGTTCAATCTCAGAGCCCCTGTACCCCTCCCCTGTCTTGAAGGTTAGTACTGACACCTTATCCCAGCCCTGAGGTCTTGAAATAGTAGCTGGGGTGCGGGGCATCACAGGTCAATGGCCTGGTGTGGGTCAAGAAGTGTCTGCAAAGGGCCTGATCCTGTTGCTACGTGCCCTTGGGTGTTGACACAGACTGTGTGCTGCTGCTGTGTGTCTGGCAAGCCAAGAAGCCGCTGGAGAGCCCCATGGAAGGGCAATTTTCACTCCAGCTGAGCTGGCCCTGGGAGATATCACTGCTTTGAGCAGCACCATGACACAGCCACAGGCTGGAGACCAGTTGGGGTGATGGGACCAGCCCACCAGCACATCTGTCTGCCAGCCCTGATGGCTTTTATGCCACAAAGCAACGGGTTTGGGGGAAGAGGGAGCAGAGCTCTTACCAGCGTCTGAATCATCTGGTAGCGGTTCATCCGCAAGGTGTAAACCACACCAAAGGTGTCCACCAACTTCTCCTGCTTCATCTGCTGCAGCAGCCGGTCCAAGGCGATGAAGGTACCACTGCGGCCCACCCCAGCACTGGGAGCACAGACAGCAAGGCTTAAGCATTGCCTTATCCTATGGCTGATGAGCTTCCCCTCAATGCTAGGCATGTCTCGCCCTGGGGGGGCACCAGCATGACTGAGGGCCTGGGGAGCCGTTGAGACTGCCCTGGGAGTGCTGAGCATCCCCTGGGAATCACAGAATCATGGAATGGTTGGGTTGGAAGGGACCTTAAAGCTCATCTAATTACACCTGCCCCCAGCCCAGGCAGCCCAAATCCCATCCAGCCTGGCCTTGGGCACTGCCATGGGGATGGGGCACCCACAGCTCCTCTGGGCAGCCTGTGCCAGGGCCTCACTGCCCTCATAGTAAAGAATTTCTTTCTAACGTCTAATCTAAATCTACCTAAATCTTTTAATTTAAAACCATTACCCCTTGTCCTACTGTTACACTCCCTGATAAAGGGTCCCTCTCCAAACCAGACGGGATGACAGGCTGTCCTGCAGCCCTGCCATCCCCAGTGCCCAAGCAAGGAGACTCTCTGCAGCCTGTGCGTGCCCTGGATGCTGCCTTCCCTCCCACCTCGTGCACCAGGATGTCCCTGGCCTCCCACACCCTCTCTCACAAGTCATCCCCCGCTGCTATCCCCGCAGTGCTGCGCCTTGCCTGCAGTGCACGAGGGTTGGCCCCGCGTCCTTGGTGCTCTGGATGCGCTCCCGGACCAGCTCCCTGAAGGTCATAATGGACGTCGTGGACTCTGGGATCCCGTGGTCGGGCCAGGCTGTGTAGTGCAGGTGGGACACGTGCCGCTCTGCCCGGAGGCCCTCCTGAAAAAGGGTCGCTGACATTGATCATCAGCATGCACCCCGCAGCCCCAGGAGCATCCCAGGTGGCTTCTGCTGCCCTGTCCTGTCCCCACAGCTCCCTGATGTGGCGAGGCATGTGGAGGTGGCAGAGCTGCCTTTGCCTGCCCTGAAACACATCCTTGAAGCTGCAGGCCAAGTCCCATAGCAGAGACATCAGGGCAGTGGGAAGGAGGGAGCAAGGGTGGGCAGGAGGCGCGATGCGTGTTGGATACGTCCGTGTCACCACGCCTGAGGTGGCAGATTGCTCCCCAGGGGGCTGGGTCTTCTTTGAACCCCACTACTGGCACATAAAGGAAATTCTGCCACCACCGAGGAGAAACCCTGCTGCATCCCATGCAGACCCACAGCCCTCGACGGGGCCCCGGGTCCTTACTCACATGCCACAGCTTGAACTCGCGCATGGTCCACTCGTCAGAGCTGCTCTGTGCCAGCAGGTGGACCCGCACCTGCCCGTAGGAGACCGGGGCAGATTCTGATGGCCAGTAATGATCACAGAGGACCTAGGGCACAGGTAGGACAGGGTCACAACGAGGCCCAGCCTGCCCGTGGGGGTGACCTTGCATCTCCCTGGGAGCATCTGGAGATGTGTGGGGAGCTGGGGCAGATCTGTCGGACCCAGCAGGGGGGTCCTTTTCACACTGGGAGCTTTGCACGGCTCTCCCCCACCTCCCGTTGGCTCCTGCTGAAGAAATGACCTGTGCAGGTCTCATCACCCATGGGAAATGGAGCAGGTCTGTATGAGGCATCTCATCCTGAAGCAATAACTTCAGATGCTGCTGAACTACCTGGGTGAGGTGGGCTGGGGTCCAGCTAAGCTCTACTTCTGCCCGTTCCTCCACCAAGCTAATGCAGAACTGCATACATCCTCCTCTTCCACCCAAGCTGCCTTTTGGAGAAGCTGCAGGCCCGTGCTCACCCCGGAGCCCCACATGTGCAGGGATCCTCAGAGCCCCCAAACCCAGCCCTGGGCTCAGCTCCTGCAGATGGATGCAGGCTCAGCTGAGTGCGGAGGCACACACCTACCCGCCCGTTCTCCATGCACACCGTCAGCATGATGATGTTGCAGACATTCTGCTCCCACACCAGCCTCCAGAAGTCATCTATTGTTTTTTTCAGGGGCCCCTGGGTGACAATGAACTCCTGCTGGGATGTGTAGCCCTGAACAAGAGCCGGAGAGGAGGAGTCAGCAAGTTCCCGAGGCTGGTGGATCCTGGCCTGGGACCAAGTCAGTCCTTAATCTGCCTTTGTTGTAGATGGAGAGATGCCCTCAGCCCGTGTGAGCACAGCTTCCTGGGCAGCTGACTTCAGCAGAAGCTTCGGAAGAAGCTGACTGCACAGGAAACGTGCTGCCCAGCACGTGCTCTACTTCTTTGGAATAGAGACGTGACCCCCCACTTCCCTCCAAGCAGTTCCTCATTCAGCCTAACCAGGGAAAGACAAATCTGGGTCTTCCTTGAGCTCTTCAGCCAGTGGTAGGGTGAGCATGCGAGGTCCCAGACTTCTTTGCCTTTGTCCCGTTGGCACACGCATGCCCCGCGGATTCACACAGCATGCTGCGTGCCCTGCCTGTTACCTGGGGAAAGCTCCCGGATGGGGGATGCTGGCACAGCTCCAGGGTTGTTCAAATGCAGCTGCACAGACCAGAAGGAGAAAGAGCAGACAGACAGATGGGGCAGTAAGCTGGGAGAGGACGGAAAGAGGACAGCGCTCGAGAAGAAAGAAGAAAGCCTTGCCAGTCTCCCCACACTCACTCCTCTGTGTTCACAGCGCTTTGCCATCAAGTGATTGCCATCAACCTCTGCTAGAGGGCAACCATGAATCTCTGCCCAACCTCAGCACTTTGCCAGTCTGCCAGCTGTGGTTCCAGTGGCTCTTGTCCACCGGCCCTCACAGCCTCAGTCAGGGCTGGGTTCTCTGATGGTGCCCTGAGGCCATGTCTCTACGTGGGGAAGGCAAGCGGGCACTCACAGGAATGAAGTTGGCATTGATGTAGTCCGAGTGCGGATCCTCCCCCAGCTGGCTCAACTTGACCCGAGAATGATCATCTGAAAGAGACCACACACGTGGGACCCCAGGCAGCCCTTCCCCAAGACACGGCTGCAATTTCATCCGGGTTACACATCACAAGAAGTCCTTGCAGCTTCTCCAGCCCCATGTAAGCAGCCAGCAGCAAGGCTCTGTGCTCTGCCGGTCTCCCTCCTCCCCAGGGAGCAGGTATCAGGATGCCCTGGGACATGCACAGTCTCTCTGTGGTGTCCATCTGGGACCCATCCCTGAGCAGGGCTCACCCCTGTGAGATGGGGGCAGAAGGCAGCACTTACAGGGCAGCACATGCGGGTATCTGTTCTTGGAGACGTTGGCTGTCAGCTCGGCCTCCACCTTCGGCTGCTCCTTCCCAACTTCCTTCAGCTCCTGTGGGACAAGGAAGAAGCTAAGCGCAACCAGTGGCCTCCAGGTTGCTCCTGGCCAGCCCAGGTGCCTGCCCTGGCCAACGGCTCTGCCTGGTGTTTCATGAGGGAACTGCTCTACGATTTACCCAGGATAGCCTGTGTATTTCAAGCCATTGGTGGCTTTTCCCAGTGCCTTTTCCAACAGCACTGTATTTAGAAAACAAGCCCAGGAACAGGCATGGGGTAAAAAGCCCACCCTGAAGTCAGAAATCTGCTGAGAAGCTCAGAGAATCTCGTGCTGAGGAAATGAAGCACCATCTGCTGTTTCTGCCCAAGCCCTTGCTCAGAAGGACAGGGAAGGGTGATCTGAAGAGGCCTTGAAATCACTGATGGGATTTTACAAAGGTGCTGCTTGCAGAGCAACTCAGAGCCCACTGACATTGGCATTAGGGAAGCTAGCCTGAAATGAATTTCACAGCCTGATCCTGTGGCTCTGACAGTGCCCCTCAAAATCCTTTTGGCTGCAGGCTCTTTTCCTCAACCCTCCAGGTGGATCTCATTGCAATACTGCTCCACTTCCTTGCCTCCAGCCCAGGTCGGGGGCCCTTAGCTTTGCACACCAGCAGCTATGGGCCGTGTTCGTTCACCTCATGTCACAGACAACACGTATGTCTACCAGAACTTGAACAAACCATGTTTTGAGCAAGGGAATTGCCTGATTGCTTGGTCCATCCAGCCTCTGGCTTCCAGGACTGCCCAGCTGAGCGGCCAGGGACGTGGCTTACTGTCCCTGCATCTGCACCCAACAGCTGGGACATGACATCTTCCTTTGAGCCAGGCTGTATTTGAAAGAGCTATCTAGGGGGGAAATTAAGTCCCATCTCTAGCAGGAGTCTCAGCTCACCTCAAACTCCTGGAAAAAAGCGTGGTTACCACTTGCTGTCTTCATCTCATAGTACTGCTTGAAGTTCTGTATGGGAATTGGCCGGTGGACATTTCTGCATGAAATGAAGTCCAGAGGAAAACTTGCCTTAGCTTTTGGGAGGTCTGGCAGGCCTGCCACACAGCCAGAGAGACAGCCCAGCCTCGAGACCTGCGGTACCTGGATGCACACACAGGGGGTGATTTATAGCCCACAGCACTGCCCAGAGAAGCCAGTCCAAGAGCATTGCTAAGACACTAGGAGGGATTTCAGGTTGGTGAGGATATTCTCCTACTGCAGAAGCCATGCAGAGGAGGTGACAATACATTTCCGCTTGCATTGGCTTGGAATGGAGGTGGGCAATAAATGATGGACATGGGAAAGCCTAGGCTTTAAAAAGTAGTGGGAAGGAGAGGACACATAGCTTGTTTTTTCCTGAGTCAAAGCATGAGAAAGGAAGTAGGTGAAGGGCTCTGGCACCTGCCTTGCAAGCAGAGAGGGAAGAGTCCAGTCAGCAGCACTCACCTCAAGCTGTAGGTCACCATTTCCTGGGGCAGGCTGTTCTTCTGTGTTCTGGAAGCAAAACATGAGAGTTGTTACTCTTCCCTGCAGCGCAGGGACTGATGCTGCACGCATACTGTGTGCTGCTGGCTCTCGGAGCACCTGTGAGCAGGAGGCTCACATCAGCTCCCCTCTGCCTGCTGCTTTTGCTTTCTATCTCTCAGGCACAGCTCCAGCTGCTGTGTGTCCTGGTTTCCCCAAAGCTCCTTTTACACCCTCTCACTGCTCTTCCTCCTGGCCTGGCATTTAAGGCTGGGTTTTGCTGAGATTCCCAGCCTGTGCCTGCTGGGTAAGAGATGGCTCATCCTCACCTCCTTGCCCTGAGCTGCCTCCAGTAGACCAGAGCAAAAATGGCTGTGAGTGTCAAGAGAAATCCCACGACAATTCCAGCTATTACTGGCATTGGGAGCGGAGTTGCATCCACACTTTGAGCAGCTGGAATCAAAAAGAGGAAAAATTGACAGAAGTAGGAGCCAGTGAATGACTACATTTACTCTGTTTATTACATTTACTACAGCCCATGAGCTCCCTCTTGCTTGCCATTAGCTGGTTGTTAATTCTCTCCACCTGCATAGCCGGGTAGGGAAGAGGACAGAGCAGCTGTGGGATAATGTACCCATCTTACCTGAAAATGTGGTGAATGACACTGCAGGGGCCACTGGGTCGTACTTGGTGAAGGCAGCGATGCTGAACCTAGGGCAAAGTGGAGTCATGCATCAGGGGCAGCCAGCAGCAGGCAGAGCCAAGGGTAAGGGCCAGCTGCCTCTGTGTTGGAAGAGGCTGGTTTTCCGGGATGGGATTTAATGGGATTTAGGGGATGTATTGAAATGGTCTTTCCTCCCTTCTCTGCCTCGCGGACAAGTCTGTTATGCTTGGGAGAATGTCAGAAAATGTCAGAAAGTGCAAATAGGGAACAGCTCTCCTCCAAGGCATTACCTGCAGACAGGCGGTGAGCTGTGCTCGCTTACTGGGTAGAAAGAGGGAAAGTCAGTGGCAGGTGGGGAGGATGGAGGTGGGCTCAGTCACAGTCTCAGCTCATGCCAACCCATTAATTCCTGGGAGAGATGAGTCTGGTGACTTTGAAACAGGGGCACCTCAGCTGGTGGGGCTGAGCCCTGACCCAGACCATACAGAGCATGGAGCTGGCTGGGGCCTCCTGCTCCCTGTGGAGATCTGCCCTACATCCTCCTCCTCCGAGCAGTGCACACACCGGGCCTCACAGTGCCCTGCAGAGCTGAATTCCTTCTCCTCCTAGTGCGTAACCTGGAAGAGCAGGTCCTCTGGTACCCTAAATGCAAGGCAGGGCTTCCAAACATAGCTTTGGATTTTAGCAGCCTAGGGTTTGCAGAGTCCAGGATGAGCTCCCTCTGGCAACATCCCAGACCTGGCTTCTGGGAGCAAAGATCTCTTTGGAAACTGGGCCTGCAGATGCTGTGGTATGAGATAAGGGTTTGTGGATAAATAACTCACTGAAAGATAGGAAAGAAGGGTTGGCTTACAGAGCAGAAACAGGCTGCCAGTGGTATCTGCTTTTCACCACACTGCTAATGATTAACTGGTAAAACAATAGGGAGGATATATGTTATTTAGGGAAGCCAAAATGAAAGTGATGATAAGTACATATTACTCAATGACAGTAGGTGGTGTAATGACACCGTAACAGAGCTGCTCCCTTACCGAAAGTGGATGTTGGAGGGAAAATGGCAACTGGGCAGCGTGAAGGTGGATATACACACAGGCTGGGACAGTGTTTGGGGAGCAGAGGGGTCTCCTGCTGTGTTTGTGCTGTTGTTAAACTACCGTCGAGGCTGCTGGCAGCTAGGAGACAGGGTCTGGCAGATCTTGGTCTGAGCCAGTGCCCTGGCAGCCCTCAGACGCACAGCAGTGCTGGCTGGAGCAGAAAGCCAGACCCGAGGCTGCAGGGGTTAAGCAGCAAGGTTTGCTGAGCCATGCCTGAGGGTGAGTGGGCAGGAACAATAGCAAGAAGGAAAAACAGATGGGCAATCAATCTCAAACCTTCTCAATCAATTGGATGCTATCCCATGCCTGCTCTGGGATGCAATACCTCAACACCTGCATGGGCACGGGATGGGAATGCAGGATCATTCAATTATCCTGCCAGGCATGATAATACCTTGCCTCAAGAGAGCTGAGAACAGCTGTTAGCTCTTGACATCCTGCTGTGGGTGGGATTTCCAAGGGAATGGCTCTCTTGAAAATCCCTTTTGTTCTCCTCTGCCACCCACCTGACTCAGCTCTGTGCTGACAGCGACCTTTATTCTTTGCCAGAGCTGGCCCAAACAGGGCGCTTGAGTCCCTGTTTGGTAACACGTGTACATCTCAAATGGCTCCAATTTAAGTTTTTTTGTGTAAGCGTGGAGCCTGCACATAACAGAATTAGAAAGAGAAGCAGAAGAAAATAAGAAAGGCAGGAGAGCCAGCAGGTCCCAACCTGGCTCCAGGGACCTGGACTCCACTCACCCCAAACTTAAGGGCAGATCTAAGCCTCCGCATTTTACCCATATGAGAATGTGAGACTCTCTTGTCATGCACACACTCTCTCAAGTTATTCCTCTCTCTTTTCCCAAAGCTCTGAGACTTCTGTCATTATTCAGCCATCCTTGCTATATGTTCCTTTAAACTGGAGAGGGACAATCTTCTAGATTCTGGAGGACCCTTTGTCAGGAGTGCCTGGAAATATGGCCCCTATTAACAATGGACTGACTAAAGAAAGGATTCTTTGTTCATAGAAGAAATCTTGTTTTACCAGCAAATATTTTAAAGGAGCCCTACAATAAACTATGTATGCTTGTACATTCATGCTGCTGTATTTTATTTACTGTCGAATGAGATTGTGAATTTATGGACCTTGTGATCTGTGTATGTGTATGCCTTGTGAGGAATTTGAACCTAAGGCTGTGCACTTGCAACCCGCAACCTTTGGGACCCCGGCTGCGTAGGCACCATTTGAACTAACGTCCCCACTCCCCGTGTGCGTGTGGCTCTGGGTCATATCCAAGTAACAGCACCCATTTCCAGTCTTAGCCTCGAGGTGGACAACCGTCCAGCTCCCAAGACAACCTACACAGCCCTTGTCAGCCTTGACTTTTGTTTCTGCTCTCCCTCTCCTTGCCCACTTCCACCAACATCCTCTGATACGTCAGCCCTTGCATCCCTCAAATGCTGCTTGGCCGAGCAAACCCCGGGCTCTGCTCCTGGGGTTTTGCAGAGTACGAGGGTGAGGTGAGAGCCAGGGCGCTGCTGGCACCTTGCAGGGGACTCATGGGGTCCCTTCTGTCCTGCAGCCTCTCAGCAGGGAGGCTGGCATCTCTCACCTGTACTGCTCGTTGGCTTTCAGCTTCCCGTTGCACGTTGCCCTGGACTGGCCACACTCCTCTGTTCCCACTGGCACTCGCCAGGTTTCAGGGGACCTCCTGGGGCTCGGGTGGAAGGGATTGGGGATTAGCACAGCCAGGTAGGAGTCCTCCATCCCGTAGTAGTGGTCATACCATGTGCTGGACATAGTTTTCTGGGTGGGCCTCAGGACTGAAGGGGAACATACAAGAGGACAGAGGTAGCATGGACGTGGTGTGCAGGGGACCCGCTGCCCGCTGGGGAGCCACTGCAGCTCCGAATGCACAGGGGCGCTTACGTGAATCATTAGTGGTAGCGACGACACCATAGTACTCGATTTGGCCATTCTCCTCGCTGAACAGGTCGGATGAAATGATGACTGTGGAGCTGGCCTCTACCTGGAAGACGTCTGCTCGCAGGGGTGGCGGCAGGGCTGGAAGGGGAACCATCAAGCACAGCCTGTTAGTGTGCCCTGCTCCAACGGACCCATTGCTCAGCACGTGATGGCTCCCAGCATCACCACCCAGAGCCCTGCCCCTGACCAGTGTGGGGCACGCAGGGCTCAGAGATGTCTGAAGAAGTCCCCAGGTCTAATTAGCAACACTCACTGTCCTCTCCTGGGGTCCGTGGCAAGGCTGTGGGAAAGAAGGGCACTCACCCTCCACTGTTGTGTTGCAGAGCAGAGGCACAGCCCGGCTCCTCACGGCATTCATGCCCACTGTGCTGACCGTGATTCGGTATGAAGAGTCTGGGCCCAGCCCCTCCAGCCTGGCCATGCTTGTAGGAACGCTCACGATGTACTTGGAGGTGGAGGGTCTGTCAAAGAGTCTCTCTGTCACCACCTCATAAGCCTCCACGTCTCCTGGAGAGCTGGTCCAGTTCAAAAAAAGGCTCCTGGACTCTGGTAGGCATTGCACATCCTCCACTGGGTTTGGCTCTGCGAAGGAGACAGCCCTGGATATGGCAGGCCCTTAACATACTGGGCCAGAGAAATCCCAGCCCCAGCCCATGTGTCACCATCACGGTCCTGTACTGCCAGTCCCGGGGTCAACAGGAGAGCTCAAAGTGTTTGGATAATGCTCTCAGACACATGGTCTGATTTTTTGGGTGGTCCTTTGGGGACCCAGGAGTTGGACTGGATGATCCTTGTGGGTCCAACTCAGGATATGATTCTATGACATCTGTGGGTCGGGAAACTTCTGTGCCAAGGGCCACAGGACAAGGTGAGTGGGTCAGGGCCTGAGCAGGAGATGGCTTTTAAGAGAAGCAGCTCAATGGAGCTCTCTGCAGAGTCTACTTTGCTTTACCAGCAGCCAGGCCACCGGATCATGGGAAGTGGTGGGGTTTAGGGAGCTGATGGCTTCTGGAGGGGTCACCTTGCTGCTCTCCTGTATCTCCCACCAGGAAAACTTGCACCCTGTTGCTGAACCCCAAGGGCTGATTCAGCCTCAAGCCCCCCCAGGCATTTCTCAGCCCTCCTAGACCCAAGGCAGTGCATACCCACCCATTGGCACTGCCAAGAGCTTGGTGCTGCTCCAGTAGGGCCCAGCCACGCAGCTCAAGGAGATGGAGTAGTTCCTCCCTGGCACCAGACCCTGCAAGAGGTGCTGGACTTGTCCTTTGGCGAGAGTGTGCCGTGAGGGCAGAGAGCCGTTCCTGGGGTCCCGCAGCCACAGCTGGCAGTTGTCCTGCTGGCCAGGGACACTGTCCCAAGAGATGAGCATCGTGTTGTTCCCTTCTGCCACCGCAGAGAGGTTTTTGGGAACCGAGGGGACTGCAAGGAAAACCACACCGGGGGAAAGTTACTGGGATGCCAGGCCCTCTCTTCCATTTGTAGAGGTACAAGCAGAAGATGGGGAATATGCAGGGAAACTTCATGCGCTCAGTGATAACACTCCTGCAGCTGCTGGCTGCCACTACCAGAAACGGCTTTTAAATGGCAATGGGAGGACAAGCAGAGTGATGAGCATGAGGAGATGGCTTCTTCCTCTCGCTAATTAGCAAGTTGCATCAGAGACCTGCCTGAAGGGCTCCACATGTGACTCCCAATACCCCGCAAGGGGCTGGCTGAGCATGGGAGCAGAGACCTCTGGATTCCCCAAGCAAAGTGCAGGGACTGTGGGGATAAGCACATGAAAAGGCTTATTGTGCTTATCTGCAATTTCCACATTCCTGAAAAAAAAAAAAAAAAAAAAAAGCCTGGCTTCCCCATATTTCCCATGCCAGGAATTTTCTGAGTGCCTGGGAGAAAGGCAGTGGGGATGGCGAGGGACCAAAGGGCAGCCGTATTGCCTGCTCTCCCCTCCACTGGCTCACCCAGACCACGATCCCACTGCTAGAGCCATACCAGCTTCCAGACAACATTCCCGGCCCCATCCCTGCCGATTCCCTCTGCATGAGCTGAGCCTGCCCAGCTGGGGAGGGCTGAGCATCACGCATGACCCCCAGCTCCCACCACTTACTCGTCCAGTCACTGATGTTCTCTGCAGAGGCTGCGTAGGGCCCTGCCATGGACACCACTTCCAGCAGGTATTTGTGTCCCGGAGCCAGGCCAGAAAAGGTGAATTTGCTGGTGCCTTTCCCAACAGATGTGTTGGCTGCCAAAATACCCGATCCCGAGTGATACAGGAGGAGCCTGTAACCATCTTGTCCGTGGGGTTCAGCTCTCCAGGACACGCTCAGCCTGTTGGGATACCCTTGGTTCGTCATGTACACGTTTTGGGGTGCCAGGGGATCTAGAGAGACAGGATGAGCATCATGTATCAGTGAAGGGTCTGAGGATGTTGCTCAGTCACTGGCAGTGTCATCGGAAGGGATGCACCATGAAAGACAGGGCTCTTTGTCTCGGCTGGATGGCTGCACCCACCAGCCCGGAGGCAGCTCAAAGCAGCTTCTGCAAGCTTCAGGTGGTGCCTGGCTGAACATAGACAGCCTTGTCCCAGCTGCAGCAAGCCACCGAGATGGGTGAGGAGGGTGCACCCAGCCAGCTGGAGGTGGGAGCTGAACACCCGTACCCTTTGCTACAATCCTACACAGGCTACACCTGCACCCAGCAAGGCACAAAATCACCCTCATACCCCACTACTCACACGTCCAGTTGCTGACGTTCCCTGCAGGTGTCCGGTAGGGCCCAGCTACGGAGACCATCTCCAGCACATACTTGCTTCCTGGGGCCAGGCCCGTGAAGGTGAAGTTGTGGGTGTCTCTCCCAACTGAGGCCGTAGCTGCCACGGTGCCCAGCCTGGCGTGGTGCAGGGTCACGGTGTAGCCATCTCGCTCCCCGGCCGCGGCTTCCCAGGATGCGCTGAGCCTGTCAGGGTGCCCCGTGCTCAGCAAGCGCACGGCAGCCGGGGGCAGCGGGCCTGGGGAGTCATCAGACCTGGTATTAGGGACCGGAGGCCAGGCAGAAAGAAAGAGATGCTTGGTGGGACACTGTGGGGCAGGATCGGTGCTCCCTAAGGTCTGGATATGCAGGGCCACTCCAGCATGCTCCCACTCCTGACTTTTCTTCTTCATCCCCTTCCCACCTCACCTTTACCTTCCCACCTCACCTAACTTCTAACCCTTTGTGGTCACTCACTCACCAGCCCTTCTTCATCCACATCCTACTCTCACTCTCCTCCCTGTGCCCAGCTGCCAGATCTTGCCACAGGTGTATGCACACATCCTCCAGCACACAGAACTGGCAGAGGGCTTGTCTAAACCTCATGCAGCCCTAAAATCCCTCTGGGTGGGCAGAGGGGCTGGGTTCGTCCATCTCCAGAGCAGAGACCTGTTCTGCTGGGAGAACAAGGTGGGTGACCCTCTTCTACTGCTCTGATTCACAGACCTTTATGGTAATGTGTTTTCTACCTGCTGGAGGAGATTCAACAAGGGTGCAAATGTGTACAGGGAGATGGGGTGTACAGGGAGATGGGGCTGCTTGGGCAGGGGGATGTCCCTGTGTGGGCACAGCTGGGTAACCCTGCATGTCACCAGCATGTACTTGTGCAAGCCTGCAAAGCTCATAGGCACAATATCCATGTGCCTAGGAGGGTAGCAGCGTGCCCATGCACTAACGTCTGTGTGTTGCACCCATGCACGTGGGTACACACACTTCCAAAGGCACCAGATCCCCCGTAAGACTCCCAGACCTCTCCAGGGCTGCCCAGTGCAGCCTCTCCCACCCCTCTGCAGGGGACGCTCCTCTGGGCACTCACGTGTCCAGCCACTGATGTTGGTTGCTGCTGCCTGGTATGGTCCAGCCGTGGCACTGGCCTCCAGGGAGTACTGGCGTCCAGGGGACAGGCCCGTGAAGGTGAAGTTGTGGGTGTCTCTCCCAGCTGAGGCCGTAGCTGCCATGGTGCCCAGCCTGGTGTAGTACAGGGTCAACGTGTAGCCGTCTCGTCCCCCGGCCGCGGCTCCCCAGGACACGCTGAGCCTGTCGGGGTGCCCCATGCTCAGAAAGTGCACAGAAATGGGGGGCAGCGGGCCTGGGGAGAAAATACAGGTTATTGGCAGGAGCCATGTCTGGGCTGAAGGAGGGGAGATGCTCCATCTCCGTACCAAGCCGCAGGTGCTACAGGAGGTGGACCTCTGCGAGGTCCCAAAGGGTGGCTTTGCTCTTTGCTCTCTGGCAGCTGCCTCAAGGGATTGCCTCCTCCCTAGGGCTGCATGTGGATGGCTACTTTGGTGTGGGTGGCCAGGCCATGGGGATTGTGCGGATGGGAGAGGAAGGCAGGATCTGGCTGGAGCAGAATGGCCTCTGACTCAAACTGGGAAGGAAGGAGATCTGGTAAAGGACACCCGGCTGCAAGGAGGGCATCATACTCACGTGTGCAGTGGGTGAGGTTTGGGGTGCTGGTGTGGTAGGGCCCAGCCGTGGCTCTCACCGCCACGCTGTAGCGGGTGCCGGGGTTCAGGTTTTTGAAGGTGTGACTCCTAGCATCCCCAGCCAGCACCGTGTGCCCAGCACGACTGCTGGAGGCTGTGTCATGGAGCTCCACAACATAGCCCTCTGCTCCGTGCCCCGTAGCTGCCCAGGATGCCCGCAGTGCCGAGGCAGAGGGGCTGCTCAGGGTGACGTTGGAAGGGGCCAAGGGATCTGAAAACACAAAAAAAAAAGAAAAAGGGAGAGGGTCAGCCCCTGCTGTGTGCCATGGTGCTGGGAGCTGGCTGCCTGGCCGGGTGGGTGCTCATGCATCAAGCAGGGGGCAGGGTGGCCACCAGAGGTCCTCCCAGAGAGAAGGATGGGGGCAAATGGGCAGTCAGTGCGCAGGGCTCCAAGCACAATATCCCTGGGGATTGTAGTTGGACAGGGAGGGGAGATGCCCAGAGCCATTCCCTGGTGGGGAGGGTGGTCTGGCTCCACGCAGAGGAGGTGTGAGCAGAAAGGAAGGACGGGCGTGCACAGCAGGGAGGGGTTGGGATGGAGAAGGTGGTGGTGGGCACTCTGCAGGGCTCAGAGGTGGGCTGCGGGGCACAGTGGAGAGCCCTGTGCTCAACCCATCCGCTCAGACTCACACGTCCATTGGGTGACGTTGGTGGAGGAGGCTTCGAAGAAGCCTTTCACAGCAAAGACCTGCACAGCAAACTTGCTGCCTGCCTCCAGGTGAGTCCAGGTGACGTTCTGGGCATCCTGACTCAAGGTCTGGACCCGCTCTCTGCTCCGGGTGGTGAGGCTGTACAGAACAGCACGGTAGTGGTCCCTCCTGCCGGGGGGCTTGTTCCACCATGCATGAAGCTCCGAGGAGCTGCCTGGGTTGGTAAGGCTCAGGTTTGTCGGAGCAGCAGGAACTGCAAGGAAAGACAAATATGCAAGTTGGAACGAGTTGTTGCAGTCCTGAACATGCAACAAAATCCCCAGAGAAGCCTTGCTTTCCCCGGGCAGCCAGCACAACAGCCCAGCAAGTGCTCTGTGCCCCTTGGTAAGAGAAGGCTGCAAGAGACAGGAGATGACCACAGGCCAGCAACATCAAGAAAAAGGCCACCGTGCCCTCCAGTCCTCCTCCAAACACAGATCCCATCCCACCTGGGGCTCCTTGCAGCTCCCCCACCTGCGTCACCTGAGGGTGCTGAGGATGCTCACCTGTGCACCCAGAGGTGTTCCTGGGGAGGGAGTGGTAGGGGCCAGCTACTGCCCAGATCCCAACAAGGTAGCAAGTCCCCGGTGCCAGCCGTCCCAGGGTGATGTTGGTGCTGTCTTTCCCTGCTTCCAGGTTCCTTGCTGGTGAGGACGAGCCCTCCTCGTGCACGCTGAGCAGGTATCCGTCCCTCTGCCCAGGAGGGGTCTCCCAGTGCACAGCCAGAGCCCAGGCAGTGCTGACAGGGCTTGCTGACAGGGAGAGAGGAGGTAGTGGGACTGCGGGAGAGAAACGGCGTTACAGGGGACAAACCTGGGATGCACTGGACTGACTCTCATTTGGGAACGAAGCTGGGAGCTGCAGGACCGCGAGCACCGAAAATGCTGCCTAAAAAGTGCTGAGAGCAGCAGGTTGCTCCCAGGTCCAAGCTGCTCCCTCTGTCCCAGCTGATAACACGTCACCACCGTGGCCCCAGAGTCCCTGTCCCAGCGTGTGGGGCAGGCTCCCCGTGTGCCCCATTGAACCCCTGGGCCCAGAATGAGCGCGGGTCCCAGCATCCTGAGCAGGAGACGGGCACCAGTGGTGCTGTGGGTACGTGGGCACAGGACCCTGCAGGACAGTGCCTGGGGGCTCCCTTTGGCCCCCAGCCCCTTGCCAGGCTGGCTACCAGGGCTGGGACATGCAGAGGGGCTGGGACACGCAGAGGGGCTGCCTCCCTACCCGTGTAGCCGATGGCAGTTTGAGAGGAGGTGCGGTGAGGCCCAGCCTGCGAAATGATCTCCACCCGATATCGGGACCCTGGCACCAGCCCCTCTAGGTCAAGATGGGTGACTCCACGGGGGACAGACACGTTCCTGATGATGGACAGGGACTCAGCCACCGAGAGCTGTACCAAGTGGTCTCTGCCACCGCCTGACTCCACCCAGCTCACGTGCAGCTCCTGGGGACTCCGGCCAGGCTGTGCGCTCACGTTAGCCAGAGACAGGGGATCTAGGAGGAAAAACAGCGTGGGAGTCTGTGAGCTGGTGAAGGAAAGCAGATGGAGAGGTCAAGACCCAGCCCACACCTCTGCACAGGGCTAAAGGAGAAGTGTGGGCAGCTGACTGCCAGCTCTCCCCTTGCTGGCACCCTGTGCAAGCTGCCCATGCGCGTCCCCAGGGTGCTGCTAGCAGGAGGCACAGAAGAGAGCACTCTGCTCCCCCGTGGGCTGCTCACACAGCATCACAGAATGGTTCAGGTGGAAGGGACCTCTGAAGGTCACCTGGTCCAACCCCCTGCCCAAGCAGGTTGCCCAGGACCATGCCCTGTTCCATGGAAAGGCAGCAGCAAGCCCAGAGGGGTCTCTGTGCCCCCTCTTGCATCCCTCTCCTGCCAGTCTGAGGCCATCCTTGACATAATGCATGCTCCAAGTAGAAGGTTTGGCTTGACTGGGGAAAGCCTGGGCTGGGAAAAAGCATTTTTGGGGGCCCAGAAGCCAGCACACAGCACCTAGCTCATGCCACACGCTCCCATTCCCAGGAGCATGGATCATACAGCTCTCACTGGAGCTTCCCTCCAGAGGTGGCCTGGGCACATCTGTGTCACTGCGACCCTGGGGGCAGCACCAGGATGCCCTGTCCCTGCAGGAGGCCTGGACCACTCTTCACTTACATGTCCACTCGGTGGCAAAGTGTGATGAGGACCTGTACGGGCCAGCGAGGACCGTCACCTTCAGGAAGTACTGAACTCCGGGGGATAGCCCCAGGAAGGTGAAGTTGTGGGTGTTTGGCCCCACGGAGATGTTCCTCTGCATTGGATGGCTCTTGCTGTAGAGCTGGAGGTGGAACTGGTCCACGTCGCCGGCAGCCTTGTCCCAGAAGGCTGAGAGCCCCAGCGGGCGCCGGGTGTTGGTCAGGGTCACGCCAGATGGAGCCAGTGGATCTGAGAGAGGAGACAGCAAGCAGTGAGCGGCAGTCGTGGTGCAGGCAATGTGCTGGCACAGGATCTGCCCCAGGATGAGTTACAGCCTTTTTGTTTTGGGGGACAACATCAGAAAGGAGCTGGGAATACAACAGCTGACCACTAAAAGGGCCCCCTGCCAGCATGCACTCATCCTGGGCACCCTCAGATGCTTGTGCCCAGTGGGCTTTGGTCACCAGCCCTGGCAAATCAAACCCCAAATAGTCTGAACTTATAAATAATAATCTGCCCTACAACAGACGTGGGAGCCCATCCCCACCCTGCCTGCTGGGTGGCATTTGGTAACGTTTTCCCATTCTGTGATGGGTCTCTCCTGCATTGAGGACCCTTTTGCTGCCAACCTGGCTGAAAATGGCTCTGCTTGTTCTTCCACTCGTCCTTTGTCTGTCTAGCCCTGCCCCTGCATCCCTGCTATATGCGGTCCACGTTCTGCCTTGCTTCCATGCCACAAGCTCTCTGCTCTCTCAGGCCAGGCCCTGGTTGCAGCCTGCAGGAGGGCTGGGGTGGGCGTTACGCACTCACATGTCCACTCCGTCACTGATCGCACGCTGGATCTGTAAGGCCCAGCCAGAGCAGCCATCTCCAGTGTATACTGTCGCCCGGGGACCAGGTCCTCAAAGGTGATGTTTGTCCAGTTGTTTCCCACAGACATGTTCCCGACCTGCTCCTGGGATTTGGTTTCCCGGAGGGTGCCTGTGTAGCCAGTGTTGCCAGCAGGAGCTGCTCTCCAGGAGGCTTGCAGAGAGGTGCTCTGGCCCCGATTGCTGAGGGTCAGCTGCTCCGGGGGCAAAGGATCTAGGACAGGTAAGGGCTAAAGTCACAGCTGCTCCTGGACTGGGGTCACCAGGCAGAGGTGCAGCCCAGGATGCTTTTCCCTTTGCCAGGAGCACCCACACCAGGGTCCTCTGGCCACCTGTGGGGTCTGAGCAGGCCACCATCAGCCCCGCTGACACCCACAGGCCAGTTTGGCAGCGGGGAGAATATGCCCAGAGACTGGACCAGCACAGAATCCAAAATAGCATGGTAGGAGAGGGCTGCCCTGGTGCTGGAGGCAGGTGTGGGCGAGATGGTGTGGAGCAGGGCAGCAGAGAGGTGGTTCAGGGCAGATCCAGCCTGAGCAGTGCCACCAAAGCGGGGCTGAGGAGGGACTTTTTATGGGGTGAATTTTCAAAAGTCCCGTGCTACGACGTCCCCGGAGGCACAACAAGAGGGAAAAGGGCAGGACCTAGTGGGAATCCCAGGGCTGGCCATGGTGAGACTCACGTGTCCAGTTGGTGATGCGCCGGGGTGCAGATGTGTAGGGGCCAGCCACAGTGCTGACCTCAAAGGTGTAGAGGGTCCCAGGGCGCAGGCCCTCATAGGTGAAGTTGGTGACACCTCTGAGCAGTGAGCTGTTCTCCCCCGGGTGCTCCACACGGCCAAGGGCCAGCAGGTAGCTCTCTCCCATTGCCTCCTCCCAGCTGGCTAGCAGGCTGTAGGGGCTGCCCTGGCTGGACAGGCTCACGCCCGACGGTGCCAGTGGCTCTGCAAGGGACAGGGACAATGTCACACACGTCACTGCGTGGGGCAGTGCATCAGGCAGCCAGCTGCAGCAGTCTCGCCACCAAATACAGGCAGCCGGCTGTGCAGAGAGAGCCTTTTACTGCTCTCAGCTCTAGGGGCTGAGTGAGAGCTCCATCACCACCACTATTTAAGGCTTCGGTCATTTTCCCTGGGGTGGCAGCCCTGGGGCAGGTGTCCGAGTGCTGACCATGGCTCCGTGAGTCACGCAGGAGGGACTGGGACAGGGGAGATGCTGCCCTGGATGGACTGGTGGTGATTTACCCCCAACGAACCAGCTGCTGTGAGCAGAGGACAGAAGCTCTCTTGAACACCAAACCCATGGGTTACGAGAAGGATCAGGTTGGGTTACTGCCTGTCACTACCCAGCACAGGTCTGGTCATAGATTTTCAAATCACTCCTCAAGAGGAACCACGGTGCAGCAGATTTTCGGGCTCCTGAGGCCAGCTGCCACCTTACTCACAGCCCCATTTCTGCCCCCACTTCAATCCCCACTGCTGGCCCACCAGCCTCCCGCATGCGAGAGCTCAGCCCCTCTGCAGGGCATCAAAAATAACCCAGAAAAAACGCGCTTTGGCTTTCTGCTTACGTGTCCAGGCTGCTGCGCTGTGGGCAGAAGCCCGGTAGGGGCCAGCCACCGCTGTCACCTGGACAGAGTATTGCTTCCCAGGGCTCAGCCCGTGGAAAGTGACGTGACTGCTGTCTCCCCCGACGGAGATGTTCCTGGCTGGAGTGCCGTCCTCTGCCTCCCGCAGCGTCACCAGGTAGAAGTCCCTTTCTCCCGCCGGGGTGCTCCAGTGGGCCTGCAACGAGCTCTGCTCCTCCGCATTGCTCAGGGTCACGTTGGTGGGGCTCAGGGGGTCTGGAAGGGAGGGGAATGGGGTGTTGGTCAAGGTTATGGCGTGCTCTGAAGCCCAAACCCAGGGCTCGCTGTCTTGGCTGTAATTCAGGACTGTCAGCACCAAGGTGTTGGGCACACCAGCATACAGGGCATACAGTCCTGCACTGCTCAGTCAAAAGGGAAAAGCAATAGTGTGAGCAGGTGCCATGCAAGACCCTAAGATCTCCCCATGTACCCCAGAGCTTCTCTCCCTACTTCCTTATCTGCAGGATTACAACCAGCCTTAGACATCGTTTTAGAGCATGCTGTTTCCACTCCCCAGTGCAACCATTCCTGGCCTAGCGGAGCTCAGATGAAGCTGGCAGCCCCACTGTGAAATTCCTAAAGGGCCCCTTCATCTCCACTCGTATGAGCTTGCTGATATTCTCAGGAACTGGCCTGGATCGAACTGGCCGGCCGCCCTGGCTTGTTCGTCTGGCACTGGGATGTCCGTGCAGCCGGGTAGGTCAGAGCTGCAGACAGCGACTGCAGGGACTGAGTCAGGCTCGCTCCAGAGCAGAAAAAAAACAGCTGGGGTTGTGGAGATCTTCCAAAATCCCAGCTGCAGAGTCAGCAGTGAGCAGGCTCTGGCTTCCCGGACTGGCAGAGCTGGAGACCTGCAGTCTGGTGGCACCCCATCCTTACACGTGTGCCTGGCAGTGAGTGGCACGGGGCCAGGACGAGCCGCTGGGCACAACAGTTCCAAGCCTGCAGTTTGGCATTTCCCTAATTTGCTCGTCACTAGAGAGGGCCAACGCTTGCCTGGCGTTCGGCGTGAACTCATTTTCAGGAGTCGTTGCGCTGTCCAGGCCTTGGATCGCTCTCTCCATTTTCCCTGTGGTTTCCTGGGAAGGTCTGGGAGAGTGAATATGGGGCCAGACCTGTTCCCAGTGCTATGGACACGGCGATGGCAGCAAACGAGGGCCGTGGGGGGAGCCACCCTCTCTTGGGGCTGTCACCTGAGGTCAGAAGGTGCAGGCAGGTGGGTGATGAGGGAACTGGCTGGGGTCTGGGAGCACTACCCTCAGAGTCTTTATCTACCAGAATTGGCTTCTGTGGCTCTGTTTGTGCAGCACCCGACTCATTAGGAGCATCCATCAGGGTAAGTTTATCAGGTGCTACCAAAACATGCTCGTGACAGCAATGAAAGGGGACCAAAGATCCCTCCAGAAATCTCTGGCTCAAATCAGTTAAAGAGCTGTCCCCTGCCCACTGATTCCTTGGGTGCTGTCGGACAGCCCCACAGCACACAGGAGCCTGGCCCCAGCTGCACTGCCCACCAGTGGGATCTCCCGAGGCTCTGGCCCTTCCATGGTCCTCCTCAGGGACACTATGATCCCAGTGTGGTCCCTGGCCTCTGTCACAGCCTGACAGCAGGTCTCTTTCTGCCTGTGGTTCCCCTGCACTGGGTGTTTGTGTTTCCCTGGGGCTCCCTAAGGCTTGTTCCAGCTTCATGTGTTGCCAAACATTCCCAGCCCCATGGGCTCCCTGTCCCATTATCTGCCACCACAGGGCCCCAGAGCTGGGTCCTGGGGTGGCTTTGGATCGGATCCAAGCAGAAGAACTGCCCTCTGCACAAAGTGCTGTGGCAGGAGACCTCCACATTCAGCAGCTGGACCGGAGGCAAGGAGGCAAGGCCGCCATTACTCACATGTCCAGGCCGTGGCGTTGGGCCCCTCCACGGTGTAGGGCCCGGCCACAGCGCTCAGCCCCAGCCAGTACTGGGTGCCGGGGTGGAGGTGCTGGAAGGTGTAGCTGGTGAGACCTCTCTTGGCTGACAGGGTCTTGGTCACCGTCTGCGTGAGGAGGTTGCGGAGCACGAGGTGCAGCCAGGCGGCACCCCCAGCGCCTGCCCAGGAGGCCAAGAGGCTGGTGCTGGAGCCAGGGCTGAGCCACAACTGGGTGGGGATGGAGGGTGCTGGGGGGAAAACAGTGAGATTCGGCAGTGCACAGGAGGGCTGGGGGCTCCCCCGACCCTTCTCACCCCCCCACCAAGGTCTTCTACAACCACAGCTGCCTTCCGGGTCTGACAGGGGTCTGCTGAGGGTTGTCTCTCTTGTGTCCCCTCCCAGGTGGGCTGTGGGGCTCCTGAGCTCCCTTTGGACATTTTGAGCCTGCAGCAGCCCGGATAATGCAACGTCCCTGCAGCTCCCACCAGCCAAAGCCTTTTCCTACGGCTGCCCTTCTCCCATGGTGCCACAGAGCAGAGAAACCCAAGCTGTGGGGTCCTGTGAGGCAGGACGGATATGTAAGGTCCTGCCACACTGGTGGCTCTGGTGGCCCTTTCTGCCTCCCTCAGCACACAGCAGCGATGCAAAAAGCTCCCAGCTGTTCCCCACCCTACACAAGATACCCATCCTGAGCCTGGAATGCAATTCCCCCTCTTGGCCAGCCCAACCAGCACATGTGCTACACCCCTCCTGCCAAACCAGTCCCTCCCTACCTGTCCACTGGTGGATACTGGTGCTGGCCTGGCTGGGTCCAGACAGTGTGCTGACCTTCAGGGCGTACTCGCTGCCGGCCAGCAACCCGTCGAACAGGAAGGTGGAGGCGTTTGGCAGGACAGACACATTTCTCACGAGCATCTGGGAGTCGCCATGGTAGAGGGCAAGGTGGTAGCCATCCCGCTGCCCGCTGGCGTGCTCCCAGGAGGCGTGCAGCGCGGCTGAGCTCCCACTGCTGCTCAGGCTCAGGTTGCGGACGGGTGTGGGACCTGCATCAGACGTGGCACGGATGGATTTGGCTGGTTGTCTCACTGCCAGCTTGCTCAGCAGCTGGTGGGACAGACCTACCCTCAGAGCTGTCTGAAACCATCAGACAGATGCTGTCTGAAACCAAACAGAGCTGTCTGAAATCGTCCCTTCTCCTGGCCGAGCCCTTTCCTTCAGCCCTGCTGTCTTTTCACAGTTTTTCTACCTTCACCTGCACTTGATTTACACAAGGACCTTCCAGAGATGCTGCCGTTATCTCCGTCCTCCCCGAGCTCCTTGACGTGAGCCAGGGAGGGCCTAGGACAAGGCTCGGTGACTGACAATGACTGGCAGAGATGTCCCCAAACCTTGGAGCAGATGCTGCTTCCTCATAGCTCTTCCTAAACCTCCAGGCATGACTTCTTGCAAGCCCTCAGCTCTCTGCAGAGTCCTCATCACAGCTCGCTCCATCACTAGCTGTGTTATCCCAGGAGACGTGGCCTGAACTTCAAAGTGCGAGGGTAGGACCAACCCTCCACATGGATTCGGGAGCGACCCCCTGGGCCCTGGGGATCAGGGAAGAATCCTAATCCTTGTAGCTGTGAGGATGCGCCCAACCTCCCCATGGATTCACAGGACAGCCCTGTGCTTCACACCCTCCGAAACAACGGGGCGATCACCGGCGGGAGCACGCAGACCCTTTGAGTCTGCAGTCCCAAGCAAACCCCTTACTTGTCTGCGCTGTGACCGTCTCCCTGGCGGTGTCCATGCAGGCAAGTGTGGCTGTCACCTCGACCTCATAGTATGTGCCAGGGGTCAGCCCGTGGAACCAGAAACTGGTGGTGTTGGGTCCCGCAGATCCGTTCTGTAGCAGTGTGCCCGACCCCAGGTAGGAGAGGGCGAGCAAATATCCCTCGGCACCCCCCTCCGGCTCATCCCAGGAGAGAAGGAGGGAGTCCGACCGGCCGCGGTCGCTCACACTGAGGTTCAGAAACATCCCTGCAGAAGCAAGAAGGTATGGAAAACCCCGTGCACCACATGAAAGAGGTCCTGAGCATCTCTTCCATTGCAAAAGGGCTCCAAAGGCTTCAGGCCATCACTTATTTTAATCAGACAGCCCCACATTTGTAGCAGAAAAGTTGCCCTGAGTAGGCATAATGCACTGCTCCTCACCTTACAGGATTTTCTTGGTTGATGTTGAAGTGCTTTGGGCCCAGCTTGCAGAAGCAAAACCATGGCCAGTGTGAGCAGGCTGGATAGAGCAGAGGGGCAGGCTCCTGCCCTGAGACCTCAGCTGAGGTGGAGCTGAACTGAACCTGGACTGGGAGAGCCAAGAAACCAGCCCAGGTCTCCTCAGCACCCAGGTGAACCAGACCCAAAGCTGGGGACAAACCAATCCCACATGGACCAGTGCCCAGTGGGAGTCACCAGTGCTGGGCACTGAAAGCTCACGGTGCCAGCCATTCAGCGGCCTCTGCTGTGCTTTGTCCTGCTCAGCACCGAGATGTCAGGGGCAGAGCAGGATGCTGCGGATGGGGAGGGGACGTGGGTTTGGGCAAGAGCAGGGTGCTGTGTATGGGGAGGGGACGTGGATTTGCTCAGTGCCCTGCCCAGGTGTGTCCCCACCTCGGTCCTGCCGCAGCAGCACACTCAGCACGCCGCGGCGGCAGGACCGGTGCTGTGGCGTCCAGATGAGTGCGTCTGGGGACGAGGAAGTGGCACACGGGGCTTTGGCTAATTGTTGGGTCGGTGGCCAAAACTGCCATCGGATCCCCGCCCTCAGAGCTGCTCAGGAGCCACCTGCACAAACAGGAGCTGGACAGAACCTGTCTGTCGGGGCCAAGCTGGCAGCAGGACCCCGCCACGCTCCGTCTCTGCCTCTCCGTGCCTCTGCTAGCAGATTGCCACGCACTCCCCGTCCCCAGCTTTGCTTCAAGTGACGAGCTCTCTATGGCTTTCAGCCTTTGGGAAACATCAGAGCAGCTTGAGTGCTAATAAGGCATTTGTGTGAGAATTAGCACTTAAAATTTATGATGTGCAACATGTTGTAACAGGCTTACTTGTGACCTGGCAGGGCACAAAAGCTCTAAACAGGCGCAGCTATTGTCACAGAGAGCTGCTTGGGGCTGCCTTTACTCAGCAAAGAGCGGTGTAGAGTGAGCCCCAGGGGCAAGAGCACCTTTGGGACTGCTCAGGTGCAGTGTGTGCCCTTCCTACAAAGCTAGGGAGGTGTGAAGCTCTCAGAACTGCAAGCAATTTCCACTTCATGCAATGAAATGCAGGAAATGCATTTGGTGCCTGCCACCACACCGAGGAGAGCTTCACGCAGCGGATGGGTGCACATGGGAAAACCAGACGGCCGCAAGGGCAGCACGTAGCCTGGGCCAGCTCCTTGGGAAAGGCCCTCGAGTACATGCCCTAGGCAGTTTTAGCACAGACCTGGGAGCAGGCTGCTGGGAAGGGCCAGCGGGATGCGGCTGGGGAGCTGAGGGCAGGGCTGGTTCCTCCCAGGGACAGCCACAGGGATTGTACCCTGCACAGGGGTCGCACAGGGCTGGCTTTTCACTGCGGGATCCCTGTCATCTCATGAAGGTATGAGTTCTCCACCATGTTTGTCTGCTTGGCTCAGGTTTCTGACAGCCTGAATTGCCTGCCTTCATCTCGGCAGTCGTCTTTTTCACCTCTGCAGTGCAAACACCCCACACCTAACACACGCCGGGCACATCCTCCAGCCCCGAGGCTGTGATCACAACACCGCTCGCACCCCGTAGACGAGCTCTGCTAACCACACCACCGAGGGCCACGTCCCGGTCCATCCCATGCCCCAACCAGTGCCTGCAGGTCACCTGGGAGAGTTTTTGCCGTGCAGGGACTGTGCTGGCTGTGAGCACACAGCAGGGAGCACCATCCTGCCTGGGTGGCTGCAGGGGCTCTGTGCAGGGCACCCACGGCTGTGCCCCTGCTGCTGATGCTTTGTGGGGAGAAGGGAGCTCGGAGCCTCGTCCATCTCTCTCGCTGCCCCCCTGAAGCTCATCTCTGCTGCAAGAGCTCCTGCGGCTGCCATGAGGCTGGTTGCTGGAAGGGGATGGGGCTGGCTCCCTCCCCTTCCCTGGTCATGATCTGCAGCCCACAATAAGTCTAAAACAGCGAATTTACAAAGCTACTCCAAACTCCAAGGCGTCTTCTCATCTCCCTGCTCCTGGGCACTAAGACCACCCTCTGCAGCCTGGGGACCCCTTTGCTTCGGCTTACCTCTGTCGCTGGGTGCATCCTGTCCCTCCGCCCCAGCCCGCGCTGTCCGATTGCATCCCTCCCCCTGGGGGACAGAAGGAGACCGGTGAGACACGGCCAAGGTGGGGTGGCCAGAGCTGAGACCCAGCACGAGTAGAAGTGCATGGTGTCGGGGCAGGGCTCAGGCTGGCCAGGCTTGGGTCCCACCCAGCCACAGCATTTGGGGCAATGACCCCACAGAATTTTGTGACCCCCCCACTTCCCAGGAGAGCACACTTATCACACCATCCCCCCCCAGCCAAGGCAGGGAGACAGACTCAGCGGACATAGCTCGTGAGCTGCCCTGGCTTTTTGCCTGGGTCCTGGGACTGCAGACCTACACAGTGCCATGCGAACAGGGTGAGGACACTGCACCAAAGTACAAGGGGCAGGTCTGGGTAGCAAGCGAGCTCTGGGCAGGCCCTGGCCATCTCACTGTCCCCACATCCCTCCCTGTGATGATGGGGGGGTCGGAGGGACCCCAGACCTCAGCTCAGCTGCCATCCCCTGCAGGCTGCAAGGCGAGGGCTTGGCCCGCGAGGACCGGAGCACCCAGCACCCTTCTGACCACGGTGAGTGCTGAGCACGCTGGCAGGACACCCGTCTCCCCACAGGCTGCTAGCAAGCAGGGTGTGCCCTGCTTTAGGTTGAGGCTAGTTCCCTCCACATTAAAGGAAATATCTCTGCCCACTCCCTGTCCCGCAACAAGCCGTGGAGGAGCAATCATCTTTCTTTAGCTATTTCCCCCTTGGCTCTGCTGGCTGACTCATTTCTGTCCTCCCCCCCTGCCTGTGGTGCTTTGGGTGTGCGCGGAGGGGGGCGAAGGGGCTGGGGACCCCCAGTTTGAGCAGGCAGCCCCAGCTCCTGGGGCCAGCAGCCACGCAGCCATGGCAGCAGGAGCGCGCTCTGGTCCCAGGCACAGGGAGAGGGCACGGCGAGGGGGGGGAGCGGAGGAAAGAGCCAGCTCATAATTGCAAACGTCGCTAATTTGGTGCAGCTGCACGGCTGGAAGAGGCAGCCCAGAAACATGCCGTCATTCCTCAGCGGGGTAGGACTATGCAAGCCCCTTGCTGCCAGCAAGCCTGGAGCCAGGAGCCTGCACAGACAAACTGGGGGGGTTCAAGAAAGAAGGGCTTACCTCTGCCAGGGTTCCCAGGAGCCACGGCACCCACAGGACGAGCAGTGGCAGAAGCGGTGGTCTCATCGGGACCAGGGTGGCTGCAAATTAGAGGGATGTCAAGCTGGGTGGGTGGGGGGGGCTTCTTAGCAGCGGCTGTCCCCAGCCAGCCCCTTCTCCCGTGGCAGCGAGGGGCTGCATCCCCACATGCCCCCCAAGCTCAGGGGACAGGATGGCATCAGTGGGGACAGGCGATGCGTGCCGGCACGTCGCACATCAGCGCTGCCAGCCGTCCCTGGGCAGGAGCAGAGCCTCCGGGCTGGGAGAAGTGCAGGGTGTGTGTGTGTGCCTCTCGCTGTGAGCATTTGCTATTGTTCCCGCGGATCAGTGTCCCTCTGCGGTGGCTCTGCTGTCGTCCTCGTGTGAGGGCGTGTGTGCTGCGGCCAGGGAGCGGCTGGCCGGGGGGCTCGGAGCAGGGGTTCTCGCCGTGCCTGGGTCTCTGCACGCCTGGAGCACTGCCTGGCCATCAGAAGGAGTTGTGCAGAGTTGTGGGAGTTGGTGCAGAGAGGGGAGGAGAGGGGAGGAGACAGGACAGGGCAGATGGCGGCTCTGCGCTGGAAGGGAGTGCCCAAACCAGCCTCCAGCAAGGGGAGGGACGGAGGGATGGAGGGCACCCGCAGCTTCTGGCAGCTGGGCTTGGATGCTAGAGGGGACTTTGGCACACGCGTCGGTCCGGGTGCTGGACATCTCTGTGCAAAGCACGTTTGTGCATCCTGTAGCTGTTTATGCATGGATTTCTGTGCGGGGAGCTGATGGGGCAGGGGAGCTTTGGCTGTGCTGGGTGGGCTGGGCGATGTGTGCCTCCGTTACGATGCCCTGAGCAGGAGCAGGCGGGTGGGATCTGGGGGGTGCACACACGGTGAGAGGGATGTGAAGATGCCCGGTCCGTGCTTTGCCGTCCTGAGGGACTGTCTGGTTCTGAGCTGTGCCCTGTCCGCTCGTGGGCTGTCGGAGCCATGCTTTGCAGCACTGTTACGGGCAGCACGCTGTGCCCCAGCCGTGCGCGGGGCTTTGTGTGGTGCTGGGCTGTGCGGTGCGTGGCTGGGTGCCAGCCCTGATTCAGAGCGGAGATGCCATTGGCTTCACATCAGCGCTGGAGATCTGGGACAGCGCTGGAAGAGGTTCAGGGATGCATCCATCCCGGAGGCCAGCTCAGTCTGTGTGGCCGTGGGAGTCTGTCCCAGTAGCCAGCGTGGCCACCAGTGGGGGCTATTCAAGCCGTGCCGGTCGCTGTCAGCCACTGGGCTCTCAGGATGGGGTCCCATGGGGACACGTCCCCCAGCTGGCCCCAGGACAGAGGATTCCCACCCCCAGAGACTTGGAGCTTTGTCAGGTGGAACCTGCGAGAGCCAGATCGACCCCCAAAGCTTGGGCAAAGATGTGGGAAAGCCCCTGCCCCTGCAAGTAGCTGAGAACAAAGCAGGTGGAGATTCCCTGGACTAGGACCCGTCTCCAGCCCCGGGTCCATCCCCAAACCTGCTGAAAGCCCCCAGGCTGATGCGGACAGCTGGGAACAGGGACAAAGCATGCAGGTCCCTTTCCCTCTGTGCTCCCCAGGTCCTGGCTGAATGGGACCAGTGCCAGGAGCACCAGGAGTCCTGCTCCGTGGTCACAGCCAGAGGCCCAGACCCCCTTCGGGAGGAGGAGAAGCCCCAGGGGCAGCTCCCAGTCCCTCCAGGGCCATCCATGCCTGCTCACAGCAGTCAGCCCTCGGGCTGGAGTCCCCACTGGGCAAATCCTGCTCCCTGCAGCGATGGCAACACCCAGAGACCACCCCAAAACCTGCAGGCAGGACTATGCGAAGGAAACCTGGCAGCGGCTGAGTACAGGGCAGACGCTCACAGGTACCGCAGTTGGCATCTCCCAGACACTTGGCTGGACTGGGGCAGAGGGGGTTCGGGGCTGGCTGCTGCTGTCTCCAGTGGGCTGGGGACTGTTTCCCAAGGCCCCTTTCCAGCGGCTGCAGCCAGCTGGGAGGAGGCTGGAGCTCCCCGCTGCAGTGAGGGTTTGCCAGGATTACCAGGGGGCCCCGGGTGGGAGCCTGGAGGTTACGGCTGGCCGGGCCCCTGGTGCATTTGCAAAGAAGCTTTTGGTGGAGCTCCCCACCTGCCCTGCCATGGGGGCTTGAGGAGGGATGACCCCACATCACGGCTAGGGACAAAGGGCTCAGGGAAACCCTGGGAAGAGATTTTGCATCCCCCGGTGTCTGGGACAGGTGACAGGAGGCAGTGTCCCCTGCTGTGGCACAGACAGGAGATTTTCCCAGGCTACAGACTCAAGGTGGAGCTCATTGAGCTTCAAAGCACACCAGATTGCTCCAGGCCAGCTGGAGGATGAACCCCTTCACGTGGAGCCCTGGGAAATGCCAGCCAGGCTGAGTCTGCCCTGCCCAGTGCTCCCTGTGGGGCTGGGAGCCTTGCCTAGGTCCCGAGGTTTGGTGTCCCAGCCCTCCGTGTCCTGCGCCCTACGAGGGCGAGCTGCAGGGCTGGATGCTGCTGGGGACTGCGAGATCAGAGGGAATATGTCAGCATTTGCAGTTCGGCATGGATTTGAGGGCTGGTCCTCCCTGCATCCATCCCTGGGGTGAAAATCTTTCCCTGCCCACCAGCACCTGCGTCCCGTGCAGCAGCACAGTGCCAGAGCCCAGCCAGGTGCCCACATCTCACTGGTGAGGCTGGGCACACCAGAGGGCTGCGGGCTGAGGAACTCCTTGGTGCAAGTGACGGCATTTGCCTGCCACAGAGTTGGGGCCCAGACCTCGGTTTCTGACAGGAAAGAGGGTCCAGCAGTGGGGACAGCGAGCGGGGACACCCAGCTGCCCCCAGCTCGGTGGGACGGAGCTGCAAGGGAGATGGGGGAGGTGGCATCTCAGGTGCTTGTTGGAAAACAACAACTGCTGCCACAGCCCCCTGGGGGGGACACAACTCCAACTCCAAAGTGGTTTCTCTGGGTATTGGCTTGTTTGGGAACCAACGGGCCTGTCCTGGCCTCCAGGCTGGGGAGCAGAGCAGGGGTGCCTGCAACGCCGTGCCTTGCTGCCCGCGCCGTGGGGACGAGCCTCCAGACCTAGCGGCTGCCCCGTGGCTTCCCCAGCCTCTGCGTGGTGCTGGTGGCCCCGCACAGGGTGAGCGGAGCTGGCAGCCCGCTGGCCTTGGGGACACGTCCTCGCCAGCCCCATCAACTTAAACCCAGGGACGCAGCGAGCTAGGGCTGAGCTTGGGGGCTTTGGGCTGTGCCTGCGGTGGAAACTGGCCCGAAGCTCTGCCGGGAGCCAAACCCAGGCCCCGTCCCCGGCGCCGTGGGGCTCAGCAGCCACCCGTGCTGGGTGGAAAAAGCCGCTCATTACATGCCAGCACTGCCCTCCACGTGGCCACCCCGGTGCCATTGTGCCACCGCAGGCGAGGGCGCAGAGAGAGCCCGCTGTCAGCTGGGGATGCCAGAGCCCCCGGCCGGTCCCCCCGACAGCGAAGCCTTCAACTGTTCCAGACCCAAAAACAACTGCAGAAGGTTTCTCCACCCAGCAGCTGGAAGCAGGCCTGGAAACTCAGGGGCTGCCGAGTCATCACATTTTCCGTGAAGCAGCAAAGGCTACCGCAAGGAGCAGGGGGATGGGGGGACGCCCAGCACTGGAAAGCTCGCTTGTGCAGAGGGACAGCAGGGGCAGTGCAGTGGCAAAGACCTGGTCTGAAGATGCTCCTGGCAGCCCCCCTGTGCCGTGCCAGACTCAGAGCAGAGAGGAGCTCACCCCCAGCCTCTCTGGAGACGTGGGAGCAGCAGCTGGAGTGAGGATGAGTATGGAGGTGTGCAGCAGAGCACGTGCGTGAGGATGCATTGGTGCCACAGGGTCTGTGCACGGTGAGAAAACCCCTGAGGCTGGGCATGGGCAAAGGAGGGTCCCTGCACATCACTGCCCAGCATCACGCCACGAGCGAAGCTGTCACAGCACGGAGGAACCCTCTGTGAGCTCCCTGTGAGCTCTGCCATCACGCCCTGAGCAGGACGCCTAGCAGCCATTCTGGCGCCCTGTGACAACGTGTCACGTAATGGCCCAGTTATATGGGACACTGGTGCCACCACGATCAAGCTGGGAGCAGCTTTGGGGCTCCTGTCCTGCCTCGGCCTGGCTGCAGCATCCCTCTGATCCCTGTCTCCCTGGTTCCTGTCTCCCCTTGTGCCCACCAGCACTGTGGGCTGCCCCAGGCCACGATTTCTCCCCGCTGCCACCTCCAAGACACTGAGTGCTGCCTGGGGCTGCGAGGGAGGAACGAGGGGAACCGGCTGCTCCCAGGGACGGAGCCCTTGGGGGATGCAGGTGCCGCTGGGACCCCTCCCTCCACGAGGTTCACACGCTGCAGGGCTTGGACCCTGAGCTGCAGAGCGCTGGGATGCTCTTGCTCCTATCCCCCGCAGGTGTTTAATCATTTCCACGCTGAGCCCTGCCAGTGCTGCTGCTTGTCTCCCGCCCCACAATTGCCAGCCCTGGAGCTCTTCCCATCCCACAGAGGGGAGGAGAGGAGGCAGGCAGCAGGGACGTACAGGGCACAGCTGTACCCAGAGCCACACGCGGATGCTGGCCAGGCTGCGGGAAGGCAAGGAGAGGAGCGACCCCTGAGCAAGGCGATGCTCCGCGTTCCCCCCGCTTGCTGCCGGTGACCGATGAGACCCGGCGGCAGCACCTGGGATGCCTGCGGGCGTCACCCAGGCGCCTGCAGAGCTGGGAAGAGCAGGGCTGCGGGTGACTCAGAGCACGCCCAGCAAGCTGGCGGATCCGGGTAGACCTGCTCTGCCCTCCCGGGGTGTGGGTGACTCCCCTGGGGCTGAGCAGGCTCAGAAGTCCCCTTCCCCTGGCTGGGGTGAGAGACACCACGCGGGGAAGGCTCAGAGCAGCCTGGAGAGTGCGTGCCACGCTCCCGCTGCAAGCAGCGCTAGGGCAGCACCTGGTCAGCCCCCTAAAGCTCCCAAACCATCACCAATAGCCCCACAGGGCTCTTCTCCCACCCTGGGATGCAAATCTGAGGGCAGACACAGAGCACAAAGGTGCCTGGTGCTGCCGGGACCTCCACTCGCAGGGCCAAGAAGGCGCTGCTGGCAGCACTGGGAGCAGCTCCTGGTGCCCGCCTGCACCTCGCCGTGCGGCAAAACGAAGGCATGAGATCCCCAGGGCAGGACAGGAATTCCCCAGGATGGGACAGGAGTTCCCCAGGATGGTACACACGCATGGATCCTGCCCCATCCCCTGCAGCCCACCCCAGGTCTGCGGGTCAGGGTTTGCCCGTGCCGTGCCAAAGCACAGGAGCATCCACGCTCCTTTCCTCACCGCACGCATCCCGACGCATTCACGTCTGGCAAAGGAGAGGGGGGAAAGGAGCAGGACTGGTACCTCTGCTGGTGGCCATCCCCAGCACGATCCGCATCCCGTCCCCGCGAGCCTGGCGCGCGCGGCGGTGGCTCCGCGCGCTCACGCTTGCTGTTTACTCCCGCTTGTGCACAGCCCTGACGCTCAAGCCTGGGCTGGTCCGGGGAAAGGCCCGCCTGGGCTCGCCCAGCGCCTCTGCCAGAGCCTGCAGGATGCCACGGAGGAGGGATCAGCTGGATGGAGGTGGCCCCGGTGGTGGCCCCATGACTCAGGGGTCCGCACCCCGGGGTGGCAGGGCAGCGTGCGTGCTGCAGGCTGTCGCACCAGCGTGGGCGCTGGGGGCACTGCGCCGTGGGACCTTTGGAGGAAGCAAGTGTCCCTTCATGCCGTTACTGCAGAGGGACAGGCAGAGCCCCGAGGCCGTGATGGAGCAGTGCAGACATCCAGACTCTAGCCCTGAGGATATCTGCGGGCCATGGTTAGCGTGTCTTCACCGCCCTGAGTGCCATCAGGCTGGGCACCGGCCCGCGGAGAGAGCCCCTGCTGCCTCGTAGCCCCCCTAGAAGGGGGAGGTGGAGAGAGAGCAGTCGGTAAGTTGGCCCCAGAGGTGCAGGGCATGCTGAAAGCACATCCAGGAGGGCAGTGGGGTCCCCACCCTGGTGAGCAGAGGAAAACCAGGACCTGGGAGCAGGTCCCAGGGAGCAGGTCCCTCGCCCATCTCGATGGATGCAGCAGGAGAAGGTGGGCGTGAGGACACCCATCTCCTATGGCCCCAGCTGAAAACGAGGCCTGGAGCTCACATTGCTCATGTTTCTGGGCTCTTGGGCTGCTGGCAGGATCAGCCTGGCTGAGCCCCACGTGGGAGCAGCGAGTTCCTGCATCCGCTGTGCGGTCCATGAGGGGGGCTTTGCCTTGTCCGCCTCTGCCCCTTCCCTGTCCCCCCAGGGCTGTTTCAGCTGCAGCACAGGGGCTCAGCCCTCCCACTACAGGCACCCGTCCCTGTCGGCAGCTCCCTCACTCCCGGCTTGGCAAAGCTCTGCAGAGAAAAGGCAGAGGGACGGCGACAGTGGCTCCGTCCAAACCAGCCTGCCCGCACGGGAGGGACAGGAGGAAGCCTTGGACACCACGGCCATGCTCAGCAGCTTGCAAAAACACAGGCTCCAAATTTGGAAAGCAGCTCAGTTTCCAAATACCACCACGAACTGAAAAACTCACCTCAAAATGAAACCAGCCCCGGCCCTTTGGTTCAAAGTTTCCTGTATACGAACAAACCTGCCAGACGGCTGCATTTGCACACAAAAGGGTTTGTTTTCGGGGAGAAAGGTCTCTTTTTTGGAGGAGTAAACACAAGACCTCCCCATCCTCCATGCCCGCAGGCAGGAGGCTTGCCTGGCAGCTCGGGGCGAAGGCAGGGCAAGGTCCCGTCTTGTTTCCTGGCTGCTTTCCCTCCTGCTCGTCCCCCTGCCAGCATCGCCGCCACCGCACCGAGCTGCCAACCTGCCCACCCCACAAAGTGCCGGACCCCGGCAGGCTCCGTTTCGCACCCATCCCCATAGCAGGGTCACCTCAGAGGCTCCCAGAGCATGGAGACGGGTGCAGGACGGGGCCGTGCGAGGGCTGAGCTGGTCCTTACGTGATGGGAGCACCGCCTGTCCGCGGCTCACCCTGCGCCGCGGCGGTGCCGTGTCCCCGTGCAGCACCCAGGGGTGCTCCCTCCCCGCTGCACGGCTGCTGCTTTGGCAGCAGTTCCCTCTGCAGCTCCTTGGCTTCTCCCTGGCAGCACCCAGAGCCAAACACAACACGAGCCTGTCTCTCTGGCTGCCAGCAGCGCCTGCTGCTCTCCGCTTCCAGCCCCCAAAGGCAGGCAGATCTGCTTCTTCACAGGGATCCCCACCCCGTGCCCTGCTGCACCCTCTCCCCGAGACCCCCTCCCCAGCCAGGTGCACATTTGGGGCTGGCACGGCTCCAGCCGGGCTGGTCCCCAGGCTGCTTTTACCCATCCCAGCGGGCAGAGGCACTTTGCTTTCTCCCTCCCAGAAGCTGTTTCTTGGGATATTTCTTGGACATGGTGCTGGGCTCGCAGCTGGCGGTTGTTAAGGGTTTGCTGGCAGCTTTGCCTCACCCGGTGGGTGCTGCAATTCTGGAGCAGGGGTGAGGCGGTCGCAGGGGGATGATGCCCAGTCAGTTCCTCCATCACTGCCTGCTGGATATTTTCCTCCAGAGCCCCGAGAAGTCTCTATCCCCTCAGCCCGAGCTCCTGCTGCTTGACTCAGGAGGACTGGAGCACCCCCAGGCTCTCGCAGAGCCACACGGAGCCCAGCCCTGCTTGCCCGGTGGCTCCCCGCAATGTGCCCATGGAGGTGACCAACCTGCCTTGGATGGGGGCATGGTGCGGAGAGCCCGGCCACATCCAAAGCTCTGGTGGAAGCTATTTTCACCTCTGAGCGGAGACACCCTGCCCTGCCTCAGTTTACCACCCATGCGTGGGGAAGCGGAGCGGCTCCGCTGCCGGAGGGGAGGGCGGAGAGTGGGCAGAGTGCCGGCACGGGGTGTCAGGGTGCTGTACCGAGCCTCCTCGTCACCCCTGGCCTCTCATTAGCAGCGAGCTTGGCATCTGGGCCGCGACGCCACGCTGTCCTGCTTCTGCCGTGGGTGGTGAGGCCGGGCCAGGCTGTCTGGGGGGGGTCTGGGACTGCCCCAGGGCTCGGGGGCACCAGGCAGGCTGCTGCTCGCCTCGAGCCGCTTGGTCGGGAGAGCCTAAAACAACAAACATTGCAGAATAAGGGAACGTCTCACTGCGTTTTCCTGGTCAAATGTTTTCCTGTTTTCTGAGCAGCTCTTCCAGCTCCACTAGGGCAGAGGACTCGTCCCGCAGCAGACCCTCAGCGGGGAGGCAAGTCCCTGCTGGGGGACGTCCGGCAGGGAAAGAGGTCGGGAAAGATCGGCTCCAGGAGCAGCGGGACCCTTACCAGAGTCCTGCAGCAACACACTGCGTTGTTCTCTCCCCTCTGGGATGAAAGCATACCATGAGCACAGTTTATGAGCACCACTCCATGGAACCCCAGCCATGGGGGGTGTTTGTGAGACCCTGGGGATGTGCCGAGGGGATGAGAGCGAGGGTTTAGCGCTGCACTGCAGGGTGCAGGAGGGGCTTGGTGCTGCGCTGCCGCCGTGGATCATCATGCTGCTGCTGGTCCCCAGGAGCTCTGAGCCCCTCCATCCCCACCACCCCTGCTCCTCCTGGGCCAGCTCCAGCTGCCCTTGGGGCTGCAAGGTTAGCGGCAGAGGCAGGGATGTGTGATGGGGTCCTGAGCAGAGCCCCGTGTAATTTTGGTGTCCTTCCTGCCTTGGGTCCATCCCTTCGCCCCCCCAGTGCCTGCTGGCTGCTGTGCTGCAGGTAAGGGCACCCTGCCTGAATGCTGCCACCCCTCAGCCCCAGCCCTGAGCCCCCTGCCCGGCTCCTTCATCCCTACCCACCTCTTCCTCAGCTGTTCACTGCCCTGGGCATGGCACCAGCCCACCAGGCCCCAAGGGAAAGGCACAGATATGTGCTCCATTGACAAACATCCTCTTTCCCCTCCGTTGCTGAGCATTATTTAAATTAAAAAAAAAAAAAAAAAGGAAGGAAAAAAAAAAAAAAAGAAAAGAAAAAGGCTGTTGGCAGAGTCTGGCCTGAAAGCCAGCCTGCGAGTGTGGGCGCCCGGGGACTGTGACCCACCGGGAGGAGGCAGGCGCAGGGGACGGTGACACGCGGGGCGGCCGCCACTGCTCAGAGCAGCCCCGGCTCCTAGTGGGAGACACGAGACATCTGGACCTCCTCTGGCCCGTGCACGCTCTGCCATCCCTGACCCCGAAGGAAACATAAACAAGGCCGTTGCTGGAATGGAGAAATATGCAGACATTGCTGCATTTTTCTGCCCCAGATTTGTCTGCAGGGCTCCCACGAGCACCCATGGGTCCGGACCCAGCCAGCACGGCGGGATGCGGGTCCCTGCGGGTCTCCAGTCCCCAGAGCAGAGCAGCCCAGCTGAGGCAGCCTCGCTGGGGACTCTCCACCTCGGGAGGGGGGCTGAGGAGACCTGCAGGAGGGCAGGCAGAGCTGCTGCGGGGCTGTGGAGGAGCAGGAGAAGCCCCCTGCAAGGCACAGCGCCCACCGAGCAGGACACCAGCCTCATCCCTGCGGGGGCTGTGTCCCTCTCCCACCACTGCTGAGGAGAGGGGTGGATGGAGAGGTGCCACGAGGCTGGAATTAAATCTTTTAAGGTCCCTTTGTGCCCAAATCATTCCATGGTGTTATGCCCGACCCCTCTCCCAGCCCTGTGGGTGCTCGCCTGGTGAGCCTTGGGTTCCCCCCCTCTCACCCACCCACCAGCATCCCCCGTAAGGCAGAGGGGGCAGGGAGATGTACCAGGGGACCAAAAGAGGGGCACGGTGCAGGGACCACGGCCTCGACCTGCTGCTCTCACACACGGTGCCAGGCCCCAGTCGGGCTTAACACACGCACTGCCCCGCTGCCAGCCCCCGGCTCGAGCCCTGGGCCCCAGCTTTTTGGTAGCTCTGGGTGATGGAGAGGCCTGCTGCCTGCTGCCGCAGCTCATCCAGTGCCATCAAGGCAAAGCTTTCAGGGGCAAAATGCCTGGGCTGCCCCAGGGGCTCTTGTGCCACCAGCAGCTGCCTTGATTTCTCCTCCAGGGCTGAAATCCCCGCGGCTCCATCCTCTGTTACCGGCCTGTGCCGTGCCTCCTGCAGCTAGGGACCCACCTTGGCCCCGACAGCGTAAGACAAGAACCTAAAAAGCTTGAATTTTTTTTGTTTTTCCTCCAGATCCAAGCACCTGTGGCTTCCAGCCTCAGCGAGCAGGGAGGAACCCCCGACACCGCCAGCTGTGCGCCGGGTGCTCCCATGGCTGCGTGGGTGCAGCAAGTCCGAGGGGACTGGGGGGTGCCTGCAGGGCACCCTCACGTCCTGAGGCCAGAAAACAGCACACGGAGCAGCTTTTGGGAGCAGGCAGGCCCACGTACTGGCACGCGTGCGTGGCCCTGCCGGAGGAGCTGTGCTCCGCGGTCGGTGCCTTCTCTGCATTGCTGCCCTCTGCCTGCACCAGCACACCCTCGGCGAGCTGGGAGAGTGCATCCACCGCTGCCAGCACGGGGCTCGGCTCCTGCAGGGACTCAGGGACCTCATCTGGGAGCAGATCGACGTGTTTCAGGGCACCACCAGCCCGGCTCGGGTGCTGGCACCCCAGCGCCAAAGTGCGGGATCGAGGACTGGAATTCAGGGAGTTGGTTTTGTTTGCATGTGCTCGTTTAGCTCACTTGGTCCTGGCTGTCTGGATGCAGATCCTGCCCGTAGGATGTGCCCTACAAGACGGGAGTGTCTCAGTGGGATTTGGGGCAAGGAGGGGAGCCTCCTGGGCTCCAGGTTGTGCCCAGCACCTCTGGGCCTGGCCCTGGGCACCGCTGACAAGAGCCTGGTTCCGTCCCCTCGTCCCCTCCCTGCAGGAACGTGCAGGCCTTGGGGAGCTGCCTCTGAGCCTCCTCCCCTCCAGGCTGAGCAGCCCCAGCTCTCTGAGTCTTTTATCCAAGCAAAGATGCTCCTCCAGCACTTTCGTGGCCTTTCAGTGGGCTCTCTCCTGTGCCCATGTCTCTGCTGTACTGGGGAGCCCAGAACTGGACCCAGCACCCCAGGTGCAGCCTCACCAGTGCTGACCTCCCCACACCCTAAAAGAGAACAAGAAAACAGCATGGAAAGATGTGGAAAACACGGCCTTAGTTAAAAAAATCCAACAAACCCTGGCTTTAAGGTTCGACCAAGAAAAGAGGAAGAGGCCACTGGGGCGAGCTGTGCAAGCATCTGCATGGAGGAGAGGTGCCTCCTGCCCAGCAGGAGCAGCTGGGAGCTGGAGGATCCCTGCTCTTGGGTCAGCCTCACCCCACGGCACCGGACTTTGGGACAAGCCCAGCTCACGGCCAGGACAACGCGACAAAGGCGGCCTCTGCTTGACTCGCTGCACCGATTTCTGCTCCGCACGTTGGCTGCCAGGAGGATATTTTTAACCGCCCCTGGTTTACTCTCTCCTCTCTAGCTGTTATCGCAGGCTGGGAGAGGATCTGTGAGCTCTTTGTGAAGAGCTCGCTGCCGATCCCAGGCCAGATAAAGCCGTGGAAAGCCGGCTCTGCCCCCCCTGAGCCCAGCGGCGCGTGGGCGCGGGCCGTCTCGCAGCAAAAAATGGAAGTGACTGCTTTCTAACCGCTTCCTTTCTTTCTGGGTCTCTCTCTCCCTCCTGCCCCTCCTGACAAGTTCGTTTCCTGTTATTGATAACGGCCCCTGCACCCGGCGAGAGGTCACCATGCTCTGTGCACCCCCCCCCCCCCCCGCAGCAGCAGAAACCCACAGCCCAGGGCAGGAGGAGGCAGCGTGGGGAGCAGCCCCCGGCCGGGCTCGTGCCAAGGTCACCGAGGGGCGCAGGTGCCCGGATCTGAGCACTGCAGGACTTTTAGATTGCTCTGCGCCTTCCTTCAAGGGGCACTGCTTTGTCCCACGTGCTCTGGGGATGGAGAGTCGCGGGTTTTTTTTTTCTTGTTTTGGGAGTTTTCTTCCTTCCCACGCACCTCGCGGTGTTTTGCAGGCTGTTGCTGTGGGCTAGAGCCTCCTGAGAAGATGTGTGGGCATCGTGGCCTCGGGCAAGCTGCTGCTGGTTGCCTCTGGGCCAAGCCTCCTGTGAGGGGCAGGCAGCTCGCTCCCTGGGGGAAACCGAGGCACGAGAAGGCAAAAAAAAATGACCCCCAGTCCAAAGCTAGGAGCTGCTGTTTTTATGGTGTATGAGGGTGGGGCCAGAGGATGCTTGGGGCACAAAATGACCCCGTGCAAGTGGAGTTTGAAAATGCCTCCAAAAGCACTGGGAGGCAATGGTGAGAGCTTGGGGAGGGGAATAAAGCACGCTGTTACAAAGCACCTTCACACCAGGAGGACACTTTCCTGGGGGCCGCTCCTGTGCCCACGCAGCCCCCCGTGGCACTGGCTCTGGGTCTGCTGGGGCTTGTGGTCCGCCTGCTTTGCCTCTGCCTGCACGCAAAGCTGGAGCCAAGCTCAGCTTGTTCACAAGAGATGTAGGACAGCAGCTAACTCCACAAACAGAAAGTGGCTCTGCTCAGCAGTCATTCAAAGAAAAAACCCGGCTAGGCAACAAATCCAGGTGATAAACCATCCTCTTCCTTCTCCTTGAGGAGACGCAGCAGGCAGGGGCTGGCAAGTTCAGCAGCAGATGCCTTGAAAAAACTGAGCAGCGACTGATGAAGTGCTTCCAGCAGGAGCCGGGCAGCGGCAGGAGCAAACTCTGCACCGGCTGGCAGCAGAGCAAGGTCGTGCATCCATGCCTCCAGCCCTCCGTCCCCGGGAGCAGCTCCCTGGTGGGGGGATGCCGAGGGTCCCGGGCAGGGTTTGGGGCAGCTCCATGCCCCTCAGCCCCACCGGCAGCAAGAGGTTTGCACGCCGCCGTGCTGGGTGCCCGGGGCTGTCCTTGGGAATGCGCTCACGCAGAGGGAGCTGGAGCAGAGGGAGTTTTTTTTTTTTTTTTTTTTTTCCTCCAGGAAGAGCGAGCTGCAGAGGTGCTTCGGTCGGCTGCCGGGTGCTGGCTGGCCCCGGAGCAGTGGGTACGTGATGCTGAGCCCCCTGATGCTGGGCTCCGAGCTGGCTGTTTGCAGCTCCCATGCTGGCTCTGTGGGATGCTCGGGCTGATTGCACAGCCCTTCTCCTCGCCCCTGCTGGGAGCTGATCAGCCGCTGCTAACGGAGTCTGCTCCCAGGCGGCCGCTTCACCTTCAAGCCCATGAGCTGTGTTTAGGCGGCGAAGGAGGTGGGCAAATTTCCAAAGCCCTGCAGGACATCCTGAGCTCCCAGCAGTGTCAGCAGGAGCAGGACCAGCCCTGCCCGGGCCCTGGACCCGAAGATGATGGAGGCGCGGCGAGACGAGCCCCCGGTGCGGTAGGGCAGCGCTGGGGGGGGGGGGGTACGGCTGCGGGGCACCAGCTGCATTTTGGTGCTGGTGCTGTGCCTGCTCAGGTGGCTGTGGGGTCACACTGCTGCTTGGGGAGCGGGAGGAGAGGTGCTGGGGTGTGTGGGTCAGGGTGGGGTGGCTGGGAAAGGTTTGTGCTGGGGTCCGGAGGGCAGAAAGGGGAGCGAGGACTGTCTGGGCTCTTTGGGGGAGAATGACCCCCAGTCCAAAGCTAGGAGCTGCTCTTTTTACGGTGTATGAGGATGGGGCCAGAGGATGCTCGGGGCGCAAAATGATCCCGTGCAAGTGGAGTTTGAAAATGCAAGTGAAATCAGCAAGTGCCACTCAGGAATAAATCCGGGCATCCCTTCTCGAAGCACCAGCTCTGTAGATTTCCCATTTCCTGCTGGGCATGCTGAAAATAAAACCACTGCCATACAGCCCCTTGGAGGGCCTCCGAGGCTCTGCCACAGACCTCTCCGTTCCCTAACCCCCAGATCATGACCCGAATGCATTGGCACGGGTGTCCACAGACAGGGGACACCCGGGATCCCATGCCTGAGTGCCTCGTGTTGGGCCAGAGCAGTGGGTGATGCGGTAACACCCCGGACCCTTTGGGTCTGCGCCTCCATCACCGGTCCTCATCACTGGTCCCCATCACCAGTCCCCATTACCATCTCGGAACCCCTCCAGCCAAGTTCCTGCATCCCACACGGGGCAGGGAGCAATCCCTCAGTCTGTCCTCGGGCCTGACCCAGAGTCCAGCCCAAGCCTGCTGGGCTCCTGGGACCTGCTCACGAGACACAGACATTGGTGGCCTTGTCTGCAGGGCAGGCTGTGCTGCTGGCCGTGCCCAGGAGGCAGCTGTGGAGCTGGGCACTCCGATCTCCCAGCTCCAGTGAGAGCTGGAATCGCCCATGGTCCACTCCACCCTCAGCGAAGGCGATGTATTTCACACCCCTTTGAGCTCCTCAGAACACACCAGCACACACAGAGGCACCTCTCCAGCACCACACGCCCGGGTCACGGCCATCAGCTGGGCTCGAGGTGGCCCCTGGCATCTCAAAAGAGCCCACAAGGCTGGCAAGCGGCGAAGGCATTTGGGCCACTGCGCCCGGCGCTGCCGGTGGGGAGCAGCGGGGCCGCTGCAGCGGGGTGGGGGCAGAAGAGGAAGGAAACGGGCCGAGCGGCGTCTGTGCGCACAGCCTGGGCCACGACAAACAGGAAGAGTGGCAGGGCTGCGGCAGGAGGCAGCGAGCTCCTGAGGGCATCGCAGGAAGGATGTGCAGCGGCCCAAGGGCAGGCAGACCTGTCCTACCTGAGCCCGACCCTCCGGGGACCTGCCTGCCCCGTTCCCTGCCCCGCTGGGGTGGTCCCAGCTGCAGAGGGGCTGCGGGTGGCACCCCCAGGTGGATCCTGGCCAGGTCACCCATGGCTGGGCACGGTGGGTGCGAGATGCTGCGCCCTGGCTGGGAACAGCACCGTGTGAGGGGATGCAGGCAGTGTGGCACGGGTGGGGGACCCGTCCTCAGTCCCCGCAGGGTGGCACGTGGCAGTGCCAAAATGCCACGTGAAGCCACGCTCAACCCTCTGCCAGCATCCCCATCCCCATGGCCAGGCTCCCACCCGTCTCTCCGTGTCCCCACAGCCGGCCCAGGCTGTGGCTGGGCGCAGAGGGCACCACGCGCCCCACGGGCCCTGGCGGAGACACCCCTGGGTGCACCCCAGGATTTGGGGGGAAGCGAGGCTGTGTCCACGGGCACACGACGGGGGTTTGCCGGTGGGGAGCGGGGCTGGGGCTGCAGGCAGCCCGGCGGAGCCGAGCTGCGGCGATGTGGCCGGTATGTGTGTGGGCGGCAGGCAGGGTGGGGGAGAAGGAGGGAGAGGAAGCGGCAGAGGCAGCAGCTCCTTTGATAAGCAGCTTCCTGAACACTTTCAAACCCTGGTGTTAGACCGACACGCGCGGTGCCTGCGGCCCTGTGCCGGCCCGGACGGAGCCCATGCCTCGGGGCAGCAGGTAGGCAGCCCCCAGCCCGCGGGCGCAGTGACGATGGTCCCGTGCCACCCTTCGGAGAGGGGACCCCCACAGGCAGCTCCAGGCCCTGGTGACTATGTGCCCTGGGCATGTGCTCGCCCGCAGGCAGTGCAGGTGCCCGGGGCAGGGTTGGGATGCCGGCGGGGAGGTGGGGATGCTCTCCGTGCAGGTGCCGCGAGCTGAGGCTCTTCCCAGGGTCCTGCTGCGTGCCAGGGGCTTGCTGGGGCATCTCCCAGGTGTTTCGTGGCTGGCGTGCAAGGGGCGGTGTTGGGGTCGCAGCCTGCTGCTCCCGGCTTGGAGGGGTGCCCGTGGCACTGGGGGCAGGTGCAGGATCCGCCGGGATCAGCCCATGGTGCCTCGGTTCCCGGGGAGCTCCTGCACCCCCGCAGCATGGGGCACAGGGATGGTGCATGTGACGGTGGTGGCACTGCCACCATGTGAACGCTCATCCCTCCAGGCCAGAAATGCTGCTGGGCAGTGGGGAGTCACAGGAGATAGCTCCTGCCCCGGCCACATTCCCAAAACTCGTGGCCGTGGCCATGCTGGGGTCCTCCCTGTCTTTGTACATCCGCAGGGGTCCCCAGGGTCTGGCTCTCCACAGGGACCCCCGTGAGCTGCTGGGGTATCTGGGACCCCGCTCTGTGCCCACTGCTCTGACCCTGCAGCATCCCCTGTCCCGTTGGGGCCATCTCCCCTCGCGGGGGAAGCGGGGGATGGCAGGAGGACCTCTGCCCGCTGCTGCCCGGCCATGACCCAACATCGCCCAAATCTCCCTGCCAGGGGCTGGTGCTGGTGGAGCCCCGGCACCCTCCTCCAGCTGGGCCACCCCAAAGCCTCTTGCTCAACCACCCGGATAAAACAGTTTCCTCTTGACAGCTGCTGAGCCCTGCGGGATGGAGGAGGCCATGCCGGGGCCATTCCCTTCCTCGCCAGAGCAGTGAGGCTGATCAGGGAGCCTGGCCCTGCACCCTGTGTCTCTGAGCATCCTCGCGATGCCTTCTGCTGCCCGACATCCCCTGGGGGCTTTTACCCCCCGAGGGCAGCCCATGAGCCCCCAGCCCTCCCCATCTCACCCACAGGCCCCAGCTCTCCTGCCTCCAAAGCAGCCGTGCTGGGGAGGTGCAAGCTCACCGGGGATGCGGAGGGCGGTCTGGGCTCCCCCAAAACCAGCCCATGTTGCGCAGCACAGGGTGTGGGCGTCCTCCTCTTGGTGCGAGCAGACGTCAGCTTACGCCATGCCCGGGCTCATCAGCGGGCACTGCAAAGCCTGCAGTGACCATGCCAGGATCTGTCCCCATGCCACCCACCCGGCCCCATGGGTGCTGGCAGAGGGGCCCACAGTGCCAGGGCAGCTGAGCACCCAAACCCCATCCCTTGCTCCGGCACAGCCCCATTCTGGACACCCCACCAAGGGGTTTGGCAGCCTCACTGCACCTCTCTCACCCGCCTTGTGTTTTCCAGCTGCTTCTCCTCTGATGGCTCCTTGAACCCTCGGGAGCTGAGGGCCGCCCGCTGCCACCCGCCGTGCTTCAGGTCGAGGGCTCCGTGGCTGCCGCAGCATGGTACAGACCTGCTTGGTGTGCTCCGGAGTTCATAAGGGCAGCCTGACCCCGCGGGCAGCCAGGGGGGACATGGAGAGGACGGAGAAGCCCAGCCCGTCCGCTAAGAAACACGTGCGGCTCCAGGAGAGGTGAGCACGGCCAGGCAGGATGATGCCCACAGCCCAAACCCCGCACTGCCCATCGTGGGCTCCCCAAAACCCCCTGCCCCTGCCCGGCCCCATTGCCTGTGCCACAGGGGGGTCAGCCGGGGACCCTTTGCCTCGCAGGAGGGGCTCCAACGTGTCGCTGATGCTGGACATGAGCTCGCTGGGCAGCGTGGAGCCCATCCAGCCCGTCTGCACGCCGCGGGACATCACGCTGCAGTTCCTGCGGACGTCCAGCCGCGTGCTGAGCAAGGAGGAGCTGCAGCAGCGCGCCCAGAGCCTGGCCCAGCTCCAGGAGGAGTTTTCAGTGAGATGCCCCCAGCCCCTCGCCCTCCTCGCGCTGGGATACTCGCGGTGGGGGGCTGGTGGGGTTTGGGAGCTTTCCCATGGGAGATGAAGGCTCTGAGCCCGGCAGCACCAGGGGCAGGGGATGTGGGAGGACACGTTGGGGCGGGACACGGTGCCAAGCTCTTCTCACAGCGTGGGGCTGTCTGTAAGGTGTCCCACCACAGCCGGGGTGAGGACGGGGCTCATCCCAGCAGCTGGGGTCTCTGGGGATGCCGACAGGTCCTGGGGCAGCGACCCATTGCCTGTGGGGCCAGCCCCGCCACACTGAGGGGACGCAAGCAGCATCGGGAGGCTTTTCCTCAAAATTGTTCTCCCCCCCTGCAGAAAATCCCACCCAACTTCGTCAGTCCGGAGGAGCTGGAGATCCCTGGACATGCCTCCAAGGACAGATACAAAACCATCCTCCCCAGTACGTGCCCCCCTTTGCCCCACGTCCGCCCAGGTGCCCTGAGCAGGGGGACGCGTGGCTGCACTCCCGGGTGGCCCCGGTGGCCCTGCTGTGCTTGTTCCCACCTCGGCTGTGCTGCAGGGGTCCGTGCCGTGCCGGGGGGCGGTTTGTGAGGATGCCTTGGGGTGTGCAGCACAAAACAGCCCAGCCTGGGATGCTCTCTGATGCCGTGGGGCCTTGCACATCCTGAGGGCACGTCGCTGGGGGTGTAAAGGCTGAGGACGTTATTGGAGGTGGTGTCAGTGGGAGGGAGATCACAGTCCCTGGGGGAATTCCTGCCTTGCCTTCCAGATCCCGAGAGCCGGGTCTGCCTCAGGAGGGCAGGGAACCAGGAGGAAGACAGCTACATAAATGCCAACTACATCACGGTGAGTGCCCGGCCTTGCTGGTCTCCCGTGTCCAGCTCGGCGTGTCGGGGTCGCCGCCTGTCGCACAGCACCCCGCAGCTGGGCACCGGGGTATGACCTCCCCAGCACCTCGCTCTCGACCCTTCCAGCATCTTCCCCTGCAAACAGCCCCCTCCTGGCTGCAGCCTCGTGTTGTGCAGGACCGTACGGCACCCCAAAACTGGCTCATGTCGGGCGGGTGCCGGATTTGCCTGGCTCCTCGGCTTCCTTCTGAGCGATTCTCATGTCAGCATCCTTCTCCCTGTGACCTGCCGGGGTGCTGGGAGGCAGAGGAGGGTGTGTGGATGATGAGAACAGCACGGGAAGGCAGGACTCAGGAAGGCAGCCCACAGAAGTGCCCTCTGGCAGGGCCGGCAGACGTGCTGGGAGGTGGTTTGGGGGCACACAGTGGACCTGGACTGCCTCCAGGACTCAAAACACCTCCAAGCTCTTCTATTTTCTTTGGATATTTTACACTGCTGGGAAGCAGCTGTGCAGGCAGGGGGTGCCTGGAGCAGGGGCAGGGCAGGAGCCTTTGCCAGCCTCCCCTCGAGGTGCCCCCCACAGCCTTGGGGGGAGGCAGCGCTGGTGGGGCCCAGCTGGGAGGACTCCAGGCCCTGTTCGGAGCGGGGTTTGATGCCTCCTGCTTTGCCCTTGGCAAAACGCCTTCCGTGCTGCTCGCTGAGCGAGCTCTGCCTCGCCAAGCGTCCGTCACGCTGGGTGCTGTCACCCCAAAACCTGGGGACGCTTGGAAGGAGAGCGGGTGCACGTGGCTCGCTGCCGGGCTTGGAGGATGGAGAGGATGCCCAGTAGCTCCTGGTCGGGTCCATGAAACGATTTCAAGGGCAGGTTTAGGAGGAAATAGCCGGTGTAGCTCAGCCTCTCACCTGTAGAGGAATTCCAGCACCACTGGCAGGGTCGGGACACAGACCCCCCTCGCACCCCAGGGCCCCCCATACCTGACGGCCCCTGTGCTTGGCAGGGCTACGCAGGGCGCCCCCGGGAGTACATTGCCACCCAGGGGCCCATGCCGAACACCGTGACCGACTTCTGGGAGATGGTGTGGCAGGAGGAAGCGCCCCTCATCGTCATGATAACCAAGCTGGAGGAGCGCAAAGAGGTACTGCCATCCCTCTCCTGGCCTCGGCACAGCACCCTGGCCTGGGGCAAGGGGTGGGGTGGGGGAATAACAACAGCCACTGGGCGGTGGGAGGCCAAAGGAGGCTCTGAGCACCCATTTGATTCCCTGCTTTGCTCCCAGAGGCTACCTCCCTGGAGGAGGAGATCCCCTGGGATGCAACCTTGGCCCCATGCGGCAACACCTCTCCCCCTCTGGTGGCCTCTCTTTCTCTGAGCACACTTTGCCAGCTGGATAATAGTATAAAGAGAATTAGGGCAACCCCTGGGAGCTCCCAGCTGTGGATCCAGGTGGGGATGGGAGCCAGCAGCGCCGTGCCCTGTGTGGTGGTGGCACTGTGCCTTGGCTGGGATCGCTGGATTTGGCATGGGGAAACTCCCCGGCTCTTTCCTGACCGATGCAGCATCCTTTATGGTGGCAGGACGTGTGTGGATGGGGATTGCCTTGCTGCCACAGGATCTGAAAGCCATAGGGAATGGCACAAGGAAAGGAGCAGAGGGAGAGGGATCTGTCCTATCAGTCCACCTCCACCTTTCCCGCACCCCCACACCTCCCCTTCCCAAAGGAAGGTGATGCCCCTTCCCAAAAGCACTGAGCAAAGGGCAGCTTAGACACCCAGTGGGGGCCCCAAGCACCTCTGCAGCCCCAAACCCTGCCGTATCCCTGCAGAAATGCGTCCACTACTGGCCTGAGAAGGAAGGCACCTACGGCCCATTCACCATCCGTGTGCAGGGGGTGAGCGAGTGCGTGGAGTACCTGGTCCGGGACCTCTCCATCCAGGTGAGTCTGAGCCCTGTCCTGGGGGCCAGCGGGGGACTCTGGCAATGTCCCCACACCCCCAGGCTCTCTAGCTTCTCTATCAGCCTGTCGCTCTTGGCACCATGCCTTAAGGCCTGTCGGTGCTCTGTGGTCACCCTAGGCTGGATTCAGGGGGGGTTGTGGCGACAGCACGGGGACGTGCTGCTTCTGCTCCCTGCCGGGGTCATGCCACATCTGGGGATGGAGGAGAGGTCCTGGGGCATGGCTGGCTCTCGCCCCAACAGGGCACTTGGACACCCAAAAGTGTCCCTGGCCCCAGGGTCGCTCCCAGAGGCTCAGGAGGAGAGGTGAGGAGAGCAGGTGAGGTGGGCACAGGCTGCCCAGCCCTGCTTGAGCACAGCTCCGCACCTCCCTCTGGCCCCGCACGGTGAGTCTGTGCTTCCACATCCTTATTTCTCTTCCTTCTGTGCTGGAAAAGCTGCAAGGTGAACGCCGCCAGGTCAAACACATCCTCTTCCCTTCCTGGCCGGACCAGCAGACACCCGAGTCAGCCAAGCCCCTGCTGCACTTGGTGTCCAAGGTGGAAGAGACGCTGCAGGCTGCGGCCAGCCCGGGGCCCATCATTGTGCACTGCAGGTAGCGCGTCCCCCTCGCCCCCGTATGTCCCCTGCCTTGGGGTCACCCCCACCCATGAACTGGTCCCATTGGGGTGCAGAAATTCCTGGCGTTCCCCGAGCAGATGCGTTCAAACTAACTCCTGCCCTGGCACTGGGATGGCAGCACTGGCACTGTGCACAGCGCCCAGTAAAAGGACCTGGTTTGTTCCCAGTTCTGTGGACACAGAGCAGGGAGCAGGGGAGCTCTGCAGGGCTAGGATCCAGCCACCAGACCCGTGGCAGCCCCCCTGGAGGAGGTGGCCTTTGAACGTTTTCCACAGTCCCTGCACCATGCAGGGACAGAGGCACAGGCTGGTTTTGGGCTCCCAGAGAGGGCTCGGCTGGGCTGGGCACCACGACAAGACCCCCTTGCAGTGGTGCCAGCCTGAATCTGGTGGTGCCTGGCTAAGAATGCTGGTCTTACACCCGGGACTGGGACCCTAAATAAATCAGGGAATAAATCAGGGCAGCACACCAGTCAGGGATTGCATCCAGCTTGGACAGAGCAGTGCTGTGGGTGCTCAGCACAGCCATGTCCATCCTGCAGCGCAGGCATCGGCCGGACGGGCTGCTTCATCGCCACCAGGATCGGGTGCCAGCAGCTGAAGGACACAGGAGAGGTGGACATCCTGGGCATCGTGTGCCACCTCCGCATTGACAGGTCGGTGCTCGGGGCAGGCTGCCCCTCGCGGGGTGCTGCTGGGTGCCGAGCCTGGGAGGAGGGATAGGGGGGAGCGTGGGGACGGGCAAAGCAAAAAGGTGTGGAGGATGAATTTTGATGGAAACTGGGTTTCTGAAAGATGGAGATGTGGCAGCAGCAAAGAGTGCCCATGGGCTGGTTCTGCTGTCAGGGTTACGGTAGCTCTGGGGAACTGAGGACACGAGGGAGAGCGGCCCCAAACCTGGCAGCTGGCGCGCTCCTTCCAGCCCAGCCACTGAACTCAGAACCGCGCTGATTTGCTGCCTTTAGAGAGAAGCAGTGGTAGGATTACCACCCAAACCGCTGCTGATCTGCATTTTGAACAGCCCAGCAATGCTGCTGAGCCCAGGCACCCTTTGAGGAGCTCCGGGGCTGTTTTGGGTGCACCCGGCCAGGGTGGGTGACGCAGGAACGTCCGTGTGCCGAAAGCTTTGGCGATGTCAGCGGCTCCTGCCCTTCCCTTGCAGGGGCGGGATGATCCAGACGAGCGAGCAGTACCAGTTCCTCCATCACACTCTAGCTCTGTACGCTTCCCAGCTGCCGGAGGAGGGAGGCCGCTAGCACTGGGCTCCACTGCTGCCCGGCCTCGCTCCGACCTCCCCGGTGCCAGCCTCGGGGCTGCCTCCACTGAGCCCGCTCCTCCTCTGCCCGGCCACGCAGCACGGTGTGGGGAAGCCTCCCTGGAGAACCACGGCTGAGAAAACCCATCGGGATCATGGCATCGTGACCCCGGGGACAAGAAAAACTTCGGGAGGGTGTTGCCCAGGGGATGCAGGGGGTGCTCAGGGTGCCTGCTGCTGGCACAAGGCGGATCCCACCCGTGGAAAGAAGCTTTGCCTTTTTAAATTGTTTTCTCCTCAACCAGAAGAGCAAACCGTGCAGAGGATCTGAAGGCTACGGTTTGCCTTGTAGCCGCCCAGAAATCTGCATCCTGCTAGATGTGGAGCCGGCACTGTTACAGGGAAATAACCGGAGCCTCTCCGGGCTGCGCATCGCCCACGGGCAGAGGCTGCCCCGTGCGGGGCCGGGCTTGCTCCAAACACTCCTCAATGCTCTTCTGGCTAGAGATCCACCCTGACAAATAAGACACACCTCGGTACTAAGAAGGTGTCCTCCTAAAGACCCACCTTGACAATTTGGTGCCAAAGGCACACTGGCGGTTGCCGCCATTACGTGGCTTGCTTTCCTCTCTGCCCTCAGCCATCGCCTTCTCTCCAGCCCTAAAGTAGAGGAGACTCCCGAGTGTGTCTGCTGTCCTACCAGCAACCTGCTCCCCACGGCCACCCAGCCTTTTGTTACATGAGGGTTGGGGCTTCGTGTTCTCATTTTTTTAATTTTTTTTTTTGTTGGAATCAGAGCAAAATAATACACAGGGTTTGGTTTTGTTCATTTTGTTGTTGTTGTTGTTGTTGGAATCAGAGCAAAATAATAGCCAGGTTTAGTTTTTATTTTATTTTTTTCACTGATAAATTCAGTGAAACATTTTAGTGCAAAGAATGGAAATGGAAATATTCCATAAAATATTTTAAATCTATTCCATTCTGGTTTTCAGCTGGTGAGCTTCACACATCCTTCTGAGGACTTTTTGCTGAATAAAAGCAGTAAGTGAGCGAGTGAAGCAGCCTTGTCCAGGAATGGGGAGTGAGCAGAATCCAGCTTTTTCTGCCTAATCTCACCGGTTATAAGTACCAAACTCGGTGGTCCTTACCAGTCGTTCTCATGTACAAACTCTCCAGGTGGAGCATTCACCAGGGCACCTGCTATAGCGCAACAAAGCTACGGCGAAGCATCTGCCCACCATGGGGGACAAATCCTTTTGGAGAAATGTCTCAGAGTGAATGGAAGAGTGACCGTGAGAGTCCCCCTGCTAACACAGCCTCCCCACAGCCCCGGGAACAACCCCGGTGCTGGCCCCACAGCAGGAAAACCCCGTGTCTGCAGGTGCAGGGCCATCCTTCCACCACGGTGTCTGGATGCTCCGGCCAAGGAATTGCCCCGTGCTGGCTGCCAGCTCAGACCTTCGTGGCTCCCCGTGTGGGTGAGCCTGCCTGGATGGGTGCTGCAGGGGTACCCCGCTCTCTGCAGGGCTCCCACCCTCCGCCAGGCTCTTGGAGAGCCCACAAAGCCCCCACGAGTCTCTGGGAGAGCAAAGCTCAAAATCCCCGGCTCAGGATTTTGCCTTCTCAGTTAATTGGGGAACCCTTTAACATCACGCTGCTGCCCCTCTTAAGCTGCCAGTGGAAGTTTTGAGCTCGGCTGATCCAGGTTTTATCCAGCTGGCCCACAGCATCCTCATTTCAAGTCTTTCATCCCCATGTTGTGTCCAGCAGGGGAGCTCAAGCAGCCTGCGAGCAGCACCATGGCAGGGGCTCTCCCTGCGCGTGCATCTTTCCTCTGCACCTTTTCTCTGCACCTTTCCTCACGCTTGCAGATGGATTTCAGGAGGAGAGCCGCCAGGGCAGGCGTGCAGCAGGGGCTGGGACCAGTTGCAGGGGGATGCTGTCAGCCCCTCTCGCATTTCCTATCGGTGCTGGGAGTTTTGCCAGCTGAGCTCTCTGATGCAGATTATAATCAGTTAAGCAGTTTTCCTGCCTTCCAATCTCAATTCTACCAGATCTATCTGTACAAGACACTTATCAGGCTGTTACCACGCACTATCTGGGTATCTCCCCATCCTCCCTGTATTTATTCCCTGAGGCTCATTGTTCCTCGGGGCCATGCTGGGCTATTGCCTGTGTTATTGCCAAACCCCTTTCCAGGGCTCCTGCAATGGCAGGGGCAAAGCCATGGGCTTGGTCTGGCCTGGCTGTGTCAGGCTGACAGCAGTGGCCTGGGAAACTGCTTCGCCCTGGCCATAAAGACCACGGGGTGCCCAGCATGCAAACAAAAGGAATTACACCGTGCAGAAGAACCGTGTTCTGTGTCCTGGGCTGATACCAAGCCCCTGAGCTTTCGGCAGGGCTGAGATTGCTGCTGTTCCTCATTCCTCTCCCTTAAATTGTAGACATGGACCCAGCTGCCTTCTTCCTTCACATGTGTTCCTTGCTTTGCTGTGTGATCAGGCAGGGAGCTGCGGTTCTGGGGGCTCTGGGCTGCAGACTCCCACAGACCACATCCCCAAAAGGCCAGGTCCCCACCAGGGCTCAGGAAAGGTCCTTTCACCACGTGTCTGTCCTTTTAACTTGGGATTTCCCAGGCTGGTAAGCCGTTTCCTACCCTTGTGGGAGCATACCCAGCTGGAGGCTGCCTAGGAGGGGAGAAAAAAAACGTGGTGGCCACGTCATGCACACCACCAGGGCGGCACACACAGGCGCTGCTGGTGGCAAGGAGATCCTGGGTGCTCCGAATTCACTGCAGCTGATGGAGGGTGCCAGTGGAGCCCCCATCTTGGAACAAGAGGACCTTGGTGTAGGATGAGCCAAAATCAAGTGTTTTGCATGCTCGGTAACAAGTCTCCTGCCAGACGAGCAATGGAACTGCGGAGAAGTCTCCCATCAGCAACCTTGTGGGCTCCAAGTAGTCAACGACCAAGCCCCTGGTCAGGAAGGAGAAATGTTGAGGAAGGCTTTGACACCCCAAGGGAGAAATGTTGAGGCAGGCTCTGACACCCTGAGGGCAGCTCTGGGGCTCCAGGAGCTCACAGAGGCCCCAGGATCTCAGACAGGACCAGCAGCAGTGGCACCAAAGGGGACGAGGTCCACCAGCAGCACCACCAGAGGGATGGGTTGACCTGGTGGCTGGGAGCACTGGGGACACTGGTGTAGGAGAGACATCTGCTCCTGCTGCCCTTTGTTAACCCAGCAGTTAATCAGCGTGGTGGGGAACGCAGAGAACCAGCCCTCCATCACCCCACGTCTACAGGGGCACAGCCCTGACAGTTTCATTCCTTTAAATAACTTTGTTGAGCAACCACGCTGAAACCTTCCATGAATTTCAGGTATGTTCTTGGACCTGGAGAGGTCCCAGAGCTGTGCTGGCTCGCACCCGAGCTGCTCCATCCCGTCCCCACTCCTGGCACGCCGAGCACGTGGTGGCACCAGGGGACAGCGCTGTGGGGACGGGTCCGGCTCGTGCAGCCCACGGTGCTCAGCCCACGGTGCTCAGCCCACACCCCCTCCACAAGGAGAGGAGCTGGGATCCCCAAATTTTGCCAGCTGGAAATCACTGGCATCCCCGAATTTGTTGGTGCTACTGCGAGACCCTGCCCTTATATCGGGGATAAAGGAAACGGGGGTGGGTGGAGGGGGGCGGTGCATGAAGAGGGTGTTTTTTTTGCTCTATTTCTCGTGTCTCTCCCGGTGTGGGGACGGACTCGCCCAGGTCCTGTCTCTGCTGTGAGCTCTGTTTTAAACAAAGCATGGGTTTGACAAAGTTTCTCCAGCAGGGAGTGAAGCACAAGGCCTGCTATCAGGAGGCAGTCTCTGCTAACAGCCGAGTGCTGCGGGCGTTTTGGGTGGGAAGCCCCAAACCGGCGGAGGGACATTCCCCGGGCTGAAACCTGTTAAAAAACATCTTCAGGCAGAAATTACACACAAAAACTGGGGGACGCTGAATTTTTCACCGGCATGAGGAGCTGCACTGGAGTAATTACAGAAAGCAACGCTACTGCTGCTTCCTTAGGGCCTCCCTTCAGAGCACGGGGATCTTCAGCAGGCTGCAGCATCCCCGGAAACAAAATGGTTTCTGTCTGAAAACCAAAAAAAAAAAAAAAAAAAAAAAAAGAGCTGCAAAAAAGCAGCTGCCCAGTGACTTACAACACATAATGGAAACTGATTCGCACCCTTGATTGTCACGGGCTCCGGGTTGCCCGCTGTGAGGCAGGTCCCACCACAGCTCAGTTTTGCATTTTCTGGCCAAGGAGCCGCACGTGGGGGTCCCGCGGGGTCCGTGCTGGGGTGGGCTTGGTCGGGAGCTCTCCTTGGCCATGCAACCCCCTCAGCAAAAACGTTTGTGGTGCCGATTCACCTCCTCCTTGAAATTCACCTGGGAGCTGCTGCTCATCGCTTCTGAGCCTGCTGACAGCGCCTCGGTAACGCCTTTCCCCCTGCGATGGGGGAAAAATGCCTTTCGGGGTTAGGGCTAAATGTGGGAAGGTGTTGAAGGTCTCATCCTTAGGGTCTGGTTCAAACCCAGCCTGGGTGGAACTGAGCCTCGCCGGCAGCGTGCTGCCCCGGCCCTCAGCATCCACGCAGAAGGGCAAAGCCAAGCAAAGCCTCACCATCCCGAGTACCTGGGGCTCGGGAGCAGCTGAATTTCCCCTTTAACCCCCCCGGAGCTTAGCTGGGTGAAAACCAGGGGGATTCCGGGCTGCAGGGCCCAGCCTGACCTCTGGCATTGTGGCAGGCTGTGTAGATGTCTTTTCAAAAGATCCCTCAGGACTGGTGGCAGCAGGACATCTCCTGCTCCGCCTTTGCCCCTTGGCCAGACACGATTTTTCCTGCTGTGGCCGTATCCAGAGGGGGCATTTGGAGGTGCAGGATAGGTGCCAGCAGCGCGGGTGATGTGGGGTGCGGGGTGCTGGGGGGTACTGAGCGAAAGGGTGTTGGGGGTGCTGGGTGCAGGGTGCTGGGTGTTGGTTGTGGAGGGTGCTGGGTTCCTGGTGGTGCTGGGTGCTGGTCGTGCTGGGTGCTGGGTGTTGGTGGTACAGGGTGCTGGGTGCTGATGTTGGTATTGCTGGGTGTGGGGTGCAGGGTGCTGGGGTGTTGGTGGTGCAGGGCTCTGGTGGTGCTGGGTGCAGGGTGCAGAGTGTGGTGTGTAGGCTGCTGGGCGCTGGTGGTGCTGGGGTGTTGGCGGTGTTGGGCTGGTGGTTCTGGGGTGTCGGGGGTGCTGGGTGCTTGTGGTGCAGGGTGTTGCTGCTGGTGGTACTGGGTGCTGGTGGTGCTGGTGGTGCTGGGCGCTGGTGGTCCTGGGTGCTGGGATGTTGATGGTGCAGGGTGCTGGTGGTGCTGGGTGCTGGGATGTTGGTGATACTGGGTGCTGGGTGCTGGTGGTGATGACGGTACTGGGTGCTGGGATGGTGGTGGTGCAGGTTGCTGGGTGCGGGGGCGCTGGTGGTGCTGGGTGCTGGGATGTTGATGGTGCAGGGTGCAGGGGTACTGCTGGTGCTGGGTGCTGGTGATGCAGGGTGCTGGGGGCTGGTGGTGCTGGGTGCTGGGGGCTGGGTTGTTGATGGTGCAGGGTGTGGCGTGCTGGGGTGTTGCTGGTGCTGGGTGCTGGGTGCCGGTGATGCAGGGTGCTGGTGGTGTTGGGTGCTGGGTGCTGATGGTGCTGGGTGCCGGCGGTGCAGAGTGCTGGGTTCTGGGTGCTGATAGTGTTGGGTGCTGGGTGCTGGTGATGCAGGGTGCTGGATGCTGGTGGTACTGGGGTGTTGGTGGTGCTGGGGTATTGCTGGTGCTGGGTGCTGGTGGTGCATGGTGCCGGGGTATTGCCGGTAGTGCAGGATGCTGGGTGGTGGGTGCCAGTGGTGCTGGGCGCCGGTGCAGGATGCAGGGTGCTGGGTCCCGGCGGTGCAGGATGCCGGGTGCCGGGTGCCGGCGATGCAGGGTGCTGGATGCCGGTGGTGCTGGGTGCTGGGTGCCGGTGATGCACGGTGCCGGCGGTGCTGGGTACGGTGCGGGGTGCCCGCCGCAGCCCCCCGGGGGCCGCCGCAGCCCCGCCCCGCCGCGCCCTGCCGGTGCCGCCCGCGTCCTCCGCTCCGCCAGGGGGCGGCGGTGCCGGCGCGGCGCGGTGCGGGCCCCACCCGGCGGGCGGCGGGCGGCGGGCGGCGGCGGGGCGCGGGGACAATACCGGGGCGGCGCGGCCCGGCCCGGTTCGGCGCGGATCGGCTCGGTTCGACCCGGATCGGATCCGTTCTGCCCGGATCGGTTCAGCCCGGCCCGGCTCAGCCCGGTTCAGCCCGGCCCGGCTCGGCTCGGCTCGGCTCGGTTCGGTTCGTCCCGGCTCGTCCCGGTACGGCCCGGCACCATGCTGGCCCTCTTCAACAAGCTGCTGGACTGGTTCCGGGCGCTCTTCTGGAAGGAGGAGATGGAGCTGACCCTGGTGGGGCTGCAGTACTCGGGCAAGACCACCTTCGTCAACGTCATCGCGGTGAGCACCGGGAACCGACAGCCCCCCCCCCGCAGCCCCCCTGTCCCGGGACAGCCCCGAGCCGGGTCCCCGCCGTGCCCCGGGACCACCGGGACCGGGTAGGGGCGGCCCCGAGGAGCCTGGGCTCGGCTGGGCCCTGCCACCGCTGTTTGGCCCCGGTACCGCCGGTAGCACCGGTCCTGGTGCCAGTCCCGGTCCCGATCCCGATCCTGATCCTGATCCTGATCCTGGTCCCGGTCCCGGTCCCGGTCCCGGTCCTGGTCCCGGTCCAGGTCCCAGTCCCGTCCCCGCCGCAGGCCGTGCTTTGTCACGGGTGCCCCCAGCCAGCCCCAGGCCTCGCCGCCACCGCGGCCTCGTCTCGCAGGGTGCCGCTCCGCATCCTCCCCTTAGCGCCAAAACCAGCCTTTTTTTCTTTTTTTTTTTTTTTTTTTTTTTTTTTAATATTTTGTCGCAGCGGCACCGAGGAGCCCCAACCGGGCCGGGCCACCTGGCCGGAGCTGACCCGGTGCGTCCCCACGCTGGGGACATCTCATCTCCCCTGGGGACATCTCATCTCCCCAGGGGACCGAGCCCCGCAGCCGGGGGGCTCCGCACCCCACCCGGGGCCAGCTTTGCTCCTGGGGGGTCCCCACGAAGCCCCCCTCGCCCCCAGCTTTTTGGGGCACCGCTGCGTTATCGCCACCCTCCCCAAGCGCGCCCGCCCTGCCCGCGGTGCACCCCAAAGGGACGGTGCCGCCGCTGTTTTGGGGCATTTTGGGGTCTCGGGGGGCGTTTTGGGGTCTCGGGGGGCTCGCTGGGGGAGGCGGACCCGGCACACGTCTCCGAGGCCGTCCCGGTTCCCAGTTGTGACCCTTTTTTTTTTGTGGGTTGTCCCTCGGCTCCACAGCGGGGTGCTATGGGGGGGGGGGGGGTGTTGCAGAGGATTTGGGAGCTTCATCGCGCTGCAGCTGTGCTCCGTGGGAGGGTTTTTGTCGGTGCTGGGCACATCAGGGATGGAAAATGCCCTCCCTGCGGAGCCTGGAGGCCGAGGGGCGATGCCCACGAGCGCACCGATGTGCTTCAGGCCCTGGAGGCCTGGGTGTCCTGGTCTCTGCCCTGTTCCTGGTGGCTGCCGCTTGCTTGGGAGCGCTCAGAGCTCGGGTCCTGGGCTCCTTCTCCGAGCAAACGCGCGCCAGCCTCGGGTGGCGGGGAGCTTTGTGGCTCAGGGATGCTGACCCTAAGAACCAGCCCTTTTGGGGGCCGCTTCGTCCCCGCCATGGTTTGTTCTGAGGTCCTGTGTCAGGGTGGGACGTGGCGGTGCCATGTGCAGGCTCAGTCCTGCTCCCAAGCTCTGCTGGCCTCCTCGTCAGGGGCAGATAGGCTGTGTAAAAAAAAAAAAAATCTAGGAGAAAATAATCTGTTCCCTCTAGAACTAACCAGCTGGGGTTTTATCCCAGACCCGCTGGGCTGCTGTGGCTGTGTGGGGCTGGAAATGGCTGGGGATGGTCCCGAGGGAAGCTCCAACACGTGGGTTTGGTTTCATTTCTGGGGGTGTTCGGGGAGCTGGGAGCTCCGCAAGGGGTGTGCGGCGCCCTGGCACTCGGTTTGGCTCTGGTTATCGAGCAAGGTGCTCAGCCTCTGTCTGCGAAGTTATCTGGAAAGTTCAGATTTTGTGGCGGACGCAGACTAAAAATAAGCGGTGACCTTTGAGATAACGCCCCGTAAACGTGGACTCGGCAGAGGCAGCTGGAAAAAAACCAACCCCAAAAACTCCCAGCCCGACAGGATCCGCGTGAGAAGCGCCTGAACCATCTCGTCTGCCCTGAAGGTGGTGGAGCAGAAGTGCTCGGAGGGGAAGTAGCCGTGATTCAGGCTTCTGGGTAAAAAGACAAACCAAACGGAGCTCTTGAGAAGCGTCAGATTTCGGCACAGAGATGTGCCCAGGGCCCAGATGACGTTCCCCAGGCCGCGGAGCCGTCCTGGCCTCGGGGCTGGAGCTGCCCCGGGAGGAAGAGGCTTTGCGTCCTCGCGTCCAGGACTTGCGGCTGCCGTTCTTCACCCAGCTGCAAAAATTGAATCGAGGTTGCTGGAAGTCGGGACGGCTTTGCTGGGGGCAGCCACATCGGGTGGTAAACCAGGACTTTTCCTGGGTGCTGTTTCCTTCCCAGGCTCCTTTTTTCTTTCCCTGGCTGTAGGGAGCTGAAGCTTCAGGGGCTGTTTGCAGGGAGGGCTGAAGGGCTGTAAAATGCCTCTGCTCTTGGCTTTCACCTCGGCTTTAACCAGGAGCTTTCAGCTGCCCGTTCCCCAGGGGAGTTTGGGGCCGACGAGGGGCACAAAGGAGGGTCGAGAGTTTTGGGATCCCCTCGGTGGCGCAGTCAGAAACGTTCAGCCATGGGATGTGCTCAGAAACAGACAGCTTCGTGTGATCCATCGTCGCACACACACCGAGGAGCCTCTCTGCTGTGGTTTAACCCCGGCAGGCAGCTCAGCACCGTGCGGCTCAGCTCCCCCGCCTCCCCCAGCGGTGGGGAGAGGATGGGAAAGGTGGAAGCGAGGAAACACAGCTCGAGATAGAGGCAGTTCCCCGGGTGAAGGAGAAGCCGCGTGTGCAAGCCAAGCGAGAGGAGGACCCCGCTCACTCCTTGCCGCCGGCAGGCAGCTGTTCAGCCATTTCCAGGAGAGCAGGGCTCGTCGCGCGTAATGGTTTGTGGGGAAGACAAACGCCATCGCTCTGAACGTCCCCCCCCCACCCTGCTTTCCCCCCCCTTTTTACTGCCGGGCGCGGCGCGGCACATCCCTGCTGCCCGCCGTCCTGGCTGCCTGCCCCCGGTGGGAGCAGCTGGGAAGGAAGTGGTACCCGCGTCGGGGTGTTACCAGCCCTATTCCCATCCTAAACCCACGGCGCGGCACCGGGCCGGCTGCTCGGAAGGAAATTAACTCTCTCCCAGCCAGAAGCAGGCTGCAGAAGCTCGGTGCCGTGACCGCTTCTCCGGTGGTGCTGGACCCTGCGCCCCTGCCTGCTGCTTCTCTTGCACCCGAGCTCCTAACCCAGGAGGAGGTGGGGTTGGGGGGCGAATTTCTCCGTGTTCCTGGCGGAGAAGGAGCCTTGCTGCTGCGAGCTCGTCCAGCGTGAGCCGAGGAAAACGGGCAGCAGGATGCCAAGTACGCGTCGCGTGGCACAGAGCAGAGCTTTAAGCAGCTTTAACCTGCCTGGCGAGGGTCAGGGGGCAGGCGGCAGCAGGACAGAGCAGGACCGGGCATCCTGCTCTCCCCTTTCTGCTGGGCACCGTCTCCGTTGCTCCTGGCAGGAACCCACAGCGAGCCCGGCGGCTTGCCCCGAGGAGCAGAGCGTGGCAGGGCCGTGAGCCGGCCCTGGTGCCACGGGATCCAGCCCACGGGTGGATGTGGGTGCCCTGGGTGGGTGCACCCAGCCCGGCGCTCAGCACCGTGCACGTCCCATCCTTTGCCGACCCCAACCCGCACAGGTGAAGCCCCCTGGGCACTGAGGGTAGTGAGGATGCTGAGTGGGAGCAGCCCAGGTGAGGTCCTCGAGTTACCCCTCGGCACAACCCGAGGTCCGGACGCAGCTCCTTAAGGAGTGTTGCAGTTACTCCTTTTTTTTTTTTTTTTTTTTTTTTTTTTTTTTTTTAATTAAAGAGCACAAACTGAAAAGGAAGCCCCAGCAGAATGTAAACATTTGCAGGGTGTGAAGTTAGGAGGCGGCGGGAGCCTACAGCGGCGTGGGCCGGAGCTCTGCGCTCCAAACCCTGCGGAGCTGGATCCAGGTGGAAGAGCTGAGCACCACCGGCGGTGGGAAGCCTGCTGGGGCCTTTATTTCCCTGCCTGGTCAGGAGCTGGGGTTTCCCTGGCCTGGTGGTGTAAATCCCCCAGCTCCAGCCTTACCAGAGGACTTTTGCCACGTCCCCGTCTCTCCCCTGGGCTTTCACAGCCTGCGCCCGCCGCTGGGTTCCCCATTTGGCGTGTTCTGTTTTTATTTTTTCCCCTTGCAATGCAAAAAATAAATGCAGTCCTCAGTTCCTCTAAAACTGGTGAATGTGTCAGCATCGGCCCAGCTCTGGGCTTCATCACTCCCGCTTTTTAATTATCGCCATTATGCGTGTTTGCTCCGCTAATTGACTCGACTTCTCGGGAGCAGCGGCTTCCAGCAGGCGGAACGGTTTCTGCGGGCACTGCTGAAATATTTACCTCGGTCTCCTCTTCCCCGCCTCGGAGAAAGTCACGGGTTTTGTTAAAAATTCAGTTTTTCCTTCTGGGGCACACGATGCACCCCGGAATCTCAAGGAGATGGAAGGCACGAGCCCGGCGAGGCTTTGTAGCCCAGCGAGGCTCCTTTCCTGCTGTGCTGTGGGGGATTTATCCTTTGGGGCCGGCGGGCTCGGAGCCGTGTCTCCAGCAGGGGTAAGTGCACTCGGGTCTCCCAGAGGACCCTCGGAGCCCATGGTGGCTCCGGCAGGCGCTCCGAACCCCCAGCAGCCTCCTGGCCTGGGGTTTGGAGCCCGGCTGCTGGTGCTGGGCCCCTGGGGCACAAAGTCCTTCCCCCAGCAACACAGCCAGTGATGCCTCTGGACACGAAGCCGGGGCAGGGCACGGCCAGGTGTGTGCTGAGCAGCACATTTTACGCACACCAGACCCTTTTTATTCCCTTCCCCCTCGGCTGCCACCTTTGTTCCCGTCCACAGCCTCTCCGCTCTTCCCTGGGTGACTTTTTACCCCAGAACTCAATAACCACCTCTGTTTCGCTTACCTAGGGGATCCCCTGGAGCTTCCCCTTGATTAAACCCGGCTGAGGAAGGGGAGCAGGAGGACGGAAGGGGGGGAGGTCGAGCGGGGAGCGACGGCTGGAGGCCCGTGGGGAACCAGAGCCCTGGGGGAAGCGGGGGAATGGGAACGCTGCGCTTCTGCAGGCGATCGAGGGACATGGAGCAAGCTCGGAAAGCCCAGGGGTTGGAGCGGGGTTGGACCGTGGGGAGGGGGCAGGTGGGTGCTGGCCGTGTCAGAGCAGGGCATGGAGGCGTTTTGGGGTGGGGAACGGGTTAAACAGCACGTCTCTGGGAGCTTTTAGGGTCTTTAGGGCTTTGGGGAGCCTTTAGGGTCCCGTCATTGGGGCCTTTCTCGCTCAGGCTGGGTCGGCTGCAGCCCAGCGGTGCCGCGTGGCTCCGGCACGCCTGGGGATGTGTGCCGGGCTCTTCCTCCATCAGGAGGGCTGCTACGGGAGGAGCTGGCACCTCTGCCTCGTCCCACGGCACCTGGAGACCTCTGCCTGCTGCCCTGCGTCGCGGGACAGGCTTGGGGTGCCGTGGGGGTGCCGTCACGGACGTGTCCCAGATGAGGGCAAATGGCTCGGGAGCTTGTCGGCAGTGCCAGGGGCTGTCTGGAGGTGAGAACGAATGTTGCAGCAGCTCTGGTACAGAGGTGCCTCCTGCACCCTGCGGCTGTGCTGTGTCCCCAGGGATCGGGGGCTGCAGGGGGCCGCTGGGTGTCCCTCTCCTGCGGCTGCCCCGGGTCCGCGCCGTGGTCCGGGGGCGTTCGGGGCTGCGGTGCGGTGCCGGAGAAGCAAAAGCAGCCCAAGGATTTTCTCTTCCATCTGAGAAGCCTGGTTTTCCGGAAAGAAACCGGGCTTCTGTTTTACCACCTTCTTTATCTTAAGTATCATAAAAAAAAAAAAAAAAAAAAAAGAAAGAAAGAAAGAAAGGAAAAAAAAAAAAAAAAAACCACAGCTGCATTGCAGGGAGGAGGATGAGTCTGTCCTGGAGAGCACCGTCGTACCTGGGGCTGAGGGCAGCGTGGGCTCTGCTGGCATCTCCTGGGCTCCCAGACCAGCCTGGTGGCTACCCCCAGACGTGTCCCCAGGGAATTTTTTGCTCCCGAGGTCCCTGGGGACCACGGTGCTGGGTGTGCCCAGCGCCAGGTCGAGGAGAGCAGCGCGGCCCTGTTGGGATGCGGTAGCTCGCGCTGCGAGGCGGCACGGTGAGGAATTCGGGGTTTCAGCCTGGGAGCTTGAATTTTCAAGCTGAGGGGTGGTGCAGAGCCGGGCCCCAGACCCTCGACCCTCCGAAGCTGTTTGGCTTTTGTTAGTTGTCGGCGTTGTGGCGTGGGAGCTGAGATATCGCTCAGAAATCTCCCTGAGCTGGCCTGGCCTGGCCGCCCGGGGGAGATTTCCTTTGGCTCTGTGCCTCAGGATGCTCAGCTGGACTTTTAGGGGGGGGCCAAAAATCTGCTAACTTGCTACTCCTGACCCGGCACGGCCGAATTTGGGGCCAGTAGGAAGGGTCGGAGGGGCTGCTGCACTGCAGGGTTGAGCCAGCTTGTGGAGAGACCTGGCCCCAATGATGTAGCCCCAAAATTGACCTTTCCTGGCAGGATTTGTGCGCCCGCTGGAGGAATCCCTCCTGGTGCTGCTTCCCGTCTTCCTCGCGAGCGGTCGATGCGTCTGGGCAGGGTCTGGGGGGGGGGGGGTCAGCATGGATGCTGTGACCCCAGATCTGGGGACAAGATGCACCCAGTGGCCTTATTGCACTCCTGCAGCTGGGCTGGGGGGCTCAGGGGTGCTCTGCTTGGCCACGGGGCTGCAGAGGGCCGGTCCTGGGGCTGGCAGCGGGCAGACGTGCCGGGGGGGCACCCATGGGTGCCAGGACAATGTGGGGACTGCGTGCGATCCATCCTGCACCGCGCCGTGTCACCTTCCCAGCCTGGCCTTTGTGGGCAGCGGGAGAGGGTTTGAGTCGTCCCCTTCCCTTGGTAGGATCCCTCGGGGATCCTGCAGCTCCCAAGAGATCTCTAGCGATCGTATCTTCCAGTCAAAGCTCGGCGATACCCCAAAACCTGGCTGGTGAAGCCACATTTTGGGTCGAACCTGGGTACATGAGAGCCGCCCCCGGTGTCAGAATAGCTGGAGGAATTCCTGGCTGCTCCCAGCCCCAGCTGCTCGTCCCCGAGGTGTTTTTGGGGTGCTCGCGGAGACCTGGCTGCCGTTGTCTGTTGCCAGGAGGCAGAAAGGAAAGGAGAAGCAGAAGCAGCGCGTGCTGCGGGGCTGCTGGGGGGGGTTAGGAGAACCCTGAGGACTTGCTGACGCGGTGGGTCTGGGCAGGCGGGTCTGGGCAGGCGGGTCGCGCCCCCCCCCCCCCCCCCCCCCCCCCACCAGGCACTAAATTGTGCTTAGCAGAAAATGGCACGGATTTCCCTTTCCGAGGGCTGTGGGAACTAAAATAACCCCCCCAGGAGCCCTAGAGGAACAGATTTTGAGCCACCAAGGGTGGCCGGGGGGAGCTGTGCCGTCTGCGGCGGCTCCTGCAGGACTTCCACGTCCCTCGTGGTGCGTGGGGATGGGTGGCCTCTCGCCGGGCTGAGCGTGTTCTGTGCTCCCCTTCGAGGGGAAGGTCTCAGGCCGCAGGGTTTCATCCTGGATTTATGTGGATTTTGTGAGCGGGACCTCAGCGTGTGCCCAAAGTCACCTTGGAGGGCTCCTGGGCCAGAGCTGGTGCAGGGCAGGCAGCGGCAGCGTGTCCCTGTGCTGCCTCTGTCCCCTCCGCTCTCGTTTTGTTCCCTTAAGGAGGGACCTACACGGGCCTGGCAGAGGATTTGGGGTTATCAGAAGCCAGGCTGTCACCCACAGCCCTGCTGAGCTGCTCGGGGCAGGCTGGTGGGTTTCCGAGCCTCCTGACACGATCCGATTTGCCTTGCAGTCAGGCCAGTTCAACGAAGACATGATCCCGACCGTGGGCTTCAACATGAGGAAGATCACCAAGGGCAACGTTACCATAAAGGTGGGGTACAGAAAATAAACCCGGGGGGCGATCTTGGGATGGGAGAGGGGGTGAAGGCAGACTTGTGGGCTCTGCTGGGGGCTGAAGGAGGCTGCAGTTAGGAGGATCTGCCCCCTGGGGTTTGCAGATACCCTCCGGAGGAGACCATAGGGATAGAGGAGATGTAAATCCTTGCAGCAGGAGCCAGGCTGCACAGCTGGAGGCTTTGTTTTACTTCTGGCTTGCTGGCAGGGACTCGCAGACACGGTCACCTTGCTGAGGGTGGGAGGGCTGGGAGGAAGGTCAGGGCTTGCAGCTGGGGTCGGGGCCTCCAGAGTAAAGGGAGGGGAGACCCCTGCCCGTCCTGGGTCCTGCAGGTCCCCAGGCTGCAGGAGGAGATGGCTGTGGGCCGGGTGTCTCCTGCTGCAGCTCAGTCTGAAGCTGGGTGGGCATCTCTGCCTGCTGCAGCATTTCTGAGAGCAAAGCTGAGTACTTTGAAATGCATCCTCTGGGCTCCCGGGGAGGTGGGCATGGGGAAGAGACCCCAGGCTTTGGCCAGGGGCCCTCTCCACGCGACCGGAGGCTTGTTGCACCCGGGTGAGTTGCTCTCCAGCTCCTTGTGAGGATTCCTTGTGTCTTTATCAAACCTGGAGCCCCCAGCTTGGGTCTGAGACCAGGCACTGGTGGGCGAGGAGGAGGGGATGGGGCTGGTTTGGGGCATGCCGGGGGGCTCCCTGCGGTGCGGGGCCGGGCAGCGGGTGATGCCACCTTCTTCTTCTCCCCGTCACAGCTCTGGGACATCGGCGGCCAGCCCCGCTTCCGCAGCATGTGGGAGCGGTACTGCCGTGGAGTGAGTGCCATCGTGTGAGTATCCGCGAGCGCGCACATCGAGGCAGAGCTTGGCCGGCCGGGGGGGCACCGTCCCTTTGTCCCTGTCACCCTACCCGAGGGTGCTGAGCAGGGCTGAGCTGGCTCTGCTGCCGGGGTTGCTTCCCCTGGGACTGGCACGGTGCAGGGTGCTGCAATCGGTGCCCCCACAGGCTTTGAGCACGGGCAGCAACAGGAGCTCGAGTTTCTGGAGCATAACAGCCGTGGGGGACCCTTCCCTTGTGCTCGGCGTCCCTGAGCCCGGCTGTGTTCCCTGCCTTTCCCTGCTCCTCTGCTTTCCCCTGGTCGTCGGCGGGGGCTGAGCAAAGGTCCCTGTGTGGCACGGCCCTTTCCAAGAGGGTAATGGCCAGCAGCACGGCCAGCAGCACGTTCCCAGGTCGGTGTTTGTGTGCTGCCGGGTGAACTTTGTGCCTAGAGGAGCCTGCAACACTTGCTGCTGCCTGTCAGCAGCCTCCGAGTGTCTCCGCGTGTCCCCTGCTGGCAAATCCTGCAGCAAGCTCCGTCCCAGAGAGTCCGGGGTGGGGATGAGTCTGGCCAGACATCCATAGGAAGCAGGCTGCGTGCTCCTAAGGACAAATATTTCCCTGGGAGCCGAGGTCAGCGTTGTTTAAACCCAGATAGAAAATCAGATCGTTTTGATCTTCACCAACTGACCGTGCCCTGGGGTTTGGGGAGGGCTGGTTTTCTGTACGGCCCCTCTGAACTGCAGGGCTGGTGAGTGAGGAGGGATGGGGGTGTCTTAAAAACGAGCTCTGCACGTGGCAGAGCCCTCGGCTCGCTCCTGGGTTGCAGCTCGGGGGCGTTTCTGCAGCTCTTGCATGGCGCTTGGGCTGGTTTCTCAGCATGCGAGGGTGCTGCGGGGTCCTGTCCCACACGGGAAAGCCGTGCGTAACCACGTAGCAGGAGCACATCCTTTCGCTGCCTCGCAGCATTCCAACCAGGCATTTTCCCAAAGCAGCCGTCCTGCTGGGAGGAGAGGAGGGGCCCGTGGCCATCCAGGATGCGCTCCAGCCTGCACTCCTCACCTTGGGCTGTGTCACGTCCCTTTTCTCTTGCCTTCAGCCCCCCTGCCTGCCATGCCAGCAGGCAGTGCCACGTTTGTCCCCCCTCCTCCCAGCACAGCAGTGCGTGTCGTACACCTTACGAAGGAGCTGAAGGCTCTTTTCCCATTTTTAATGAGGCCTGAGGATCTTGATGGTGTTTCTCACTTCTTCTCTCTCAACTTCTTGATCTGTACAATAAAGTCTGCGTTGGTCAGTTCCTCTCCTCTCCTTTGGCTTCACTTTCGTGCTTTGCAGGATGGGTGTAAACCCCCAAGAGCTAAACTCCTTCGCTGAATCTCCCCTCATTTACCCAGAGCAAGCACTGCTGGCTGCTGCCTTCCCCAGGCCCTTCTCTGGGCATCCCGGCTCATTTCAGAGCAGGCAGCTCCGTCCCCGTGCCGTGACGGTTCTTGTGGTTTTGGCACCGTGTCTTCCCTTATTCCCTGCTGGTGCAGGACCAAGGCTCTTCCCACTACGTCTTTGTCTGCTGCAGCTCTTGCTCGGCATCCTCTGTTCTGAGTGCCTCCATCAGGAGGTGGCTGCGTGCAGGCGAGCATCTCGGGGACGCTTGGGGACAGTGTGCCCTGCAGCTCCTCCTCAGGGCACGTTCAGCCCTACCTGTCACTTTTCCCTGGTGGGCAGCAGGGTGAAGCCCCCCGGGGGATGTTGAGGGCTCCTTCACCCCAGGAGGGCCGTGGAGCCCCTGGGGGTGCGAGGGCAGAAGGAGGGTTTGGTGCTGGCGGGGACCCGAGCGCAGCAGGACGCGCCGGTACGTCCGCGGGTGCCTGCGCTCAGCGTGTCCTTCCCGTGCAGGTACATGGTGGATGCCGCCGACCAGGAGAAGATAGAGGCCTCCAAGAACGAGCTTCACAACCTGCTGGACAAGCCGCAGCTCCAGGGCATCCCGGTGAGCTGCTGCCTGGGCAGGGCGCCCTGCGGGGGGGGGCTCCCCGCTGCCAACGGGGTCGGGGGGGATCCCCAACCCCGCTTCACCCCCGCAGGAGCTGGGGACCGATGCTTCCTAGCCCAGGGCCGGGCTACAGAGCTCGTTCACAGCTCGGAGGGAGGTGTAGAAAAGACCAAAATAAACCCCCTTACGGGTGAGATTGCAGGAATCCGCACCTGATTTAGGGGGGGTCTCATCGCCTAGGAGGGCAGCTGCGTGGCTGTGACGTTTGGGGTGGGACCCACGGCGGTGCTGGGCACGCCGAGCGTGCCGGGGTGGGACACCAACAGAGCATCCCGAACGGGCATCCCTTGGGAGGAGCTGATCTAGGACCTCGCAGCGCATCCCAGGCGTTCGCTGCCAGCTAATTTAAGCTTCTGACATAACACGCTGCATTTGCAGCACTTCTGAGTGCTTTTGTTTTTTTTTTCGAGAACAAGTCTACTCCAAGTGTAAGCTCGGGGGTGCCGCGCTGCTCGCAGAAACCCTAATTCCCCTGGGGAAGGAAGGCAGCTGCAGCCTCCTGTCCCCGTCCGTGGCGCGCTCAGGAGGTCCTGCCCGGTGATTATTTGCTTTGCGTGGTCTGAGGATGTCTTTGTGGGTGTGAAAAGCCGTGAAGCAGGAGATGTGTGGCTGGTGCAAACAGCTCTGCCCTTACTGGGCGGGTCCTGATAACGGCGCTTTTAGCCCCTCCACTTCCACTCGTGGTTTTTGCTCTGGGGTAAATGCTCCTGGAAGTGTCCTATGTGGCACGGGGGAATCGGGTGCCCTCCAGGGAGGGTACTGTGTGGGGCCAGCCTCTCACTGGGAATAGAAAGTACCCAGGAGATGCTGTGCGTGAGCTAGTTTAGGCTATTAATTGAAGGGCTCTGCCTTCTCCTTGCCTGCTGAGGGGGTTTTCTCTACTCAGGTACCCCCTGGAGAAGTGCCCAGGGCTGCCTTACGTCCCAGCAGGGTCTGGATCTGGGTGTCAGCAGCAATCCCCTGCCTGGGCTGGCGGCCAGGAGCTTCACGTGTCCCCTCTCCCCTTCTGCAGGTCCTAGTCCTGGGGAACAAGCGAGACCTCCCCGGTGCCTTGGATGAGAAGGAGCTCATCGAGAAGATGTGAGTGTGCTGGCGGCTGCTCCGTGCCCAGCTGGGACACATCCTGTCCCCAGCACCCCGGCTGGAGGAGCAGGGCCTGGCGCCTGGGCTCCCTGTGCCACAGGGGGGCGCGGGGGCCCGGCCGTGCTCAGGGCTTGGTGCTCGGGGCTCGGAGGCGGTGTGGGGTCCCGCAGGGTCCTGCCCCTTCCCTGCCTTCCTCCTGCTCCAGCCCCGGGGCCTCTCGCCACCCCAGGGAGGGCTGGGCCCTGCATTTGTGGCTCTGGGCACCTCAGCACCACCCCTGTCCTGGGGGCACCCCGTGCAGTCCCAAATCCTTGGTGCCCCATCTCCCAGCAGTGTTTTGGGATGCTCCGAGGGAAGCTGTGTGGTTTCTTGGCCAGGCTCTCCTTGGGGCCGTGTTCCCCCTGCCCCTCACGTAGCCCCCGCAGTGAGCTGAGCACAAACCTGCCCATCAGCCGGCAGGATCCTTGCGCCAGCGTCCTCACCTGTCCTGTCTGGAGGTCCCCAGGAGGTTGGGGTGACATTTCCCTGGCAAGGGTGCCTGGCTCCAAGGGGACCCTTTGAAAGGCTCCCCAGGGACGCCTCCCGTGGGTGCAGACCCGCGGGGGCTGCAGCAGCCAGCCTGAGCTCGCCCTCTCCCGCAGGAACCTTTCCGCCATCCAGGACCGAGAGATCTGCTGCTACTCCATCTCCTGCAAAGAAAAGGACAACATCGGTGAGTGCCGGCACCTCGGGGTGCCACGGGGGGGAGCAGGGGTGCTGCAGCGCACCCAGGCTGTTCCCCACGTACAGGACAAGGGGCGATGGCTGGAGGGAGAGGCTGTAACCATCCCTTGCCTTCGCAGACATCACCCTACAGTGGCTTATTCAGCACTCGAAGTCCAGGAGAAGCTGAGATCCCGCAGGCTGCAGCTCGGGTCGGGAAGATGCCATTGTACAAGCCCATGCCCCCCCCCCCTTCCTTCTCCTGCTCTGTCCCTCCAGCTCTCTCTCTAGATGGGTATTTTTAGGGGACCCCAAACTCCGCTCGCATTGAGGCGGAGCCCTTGTTTTTATTGTAAAGAACATGTCCGACTCTGCCCTCCTCTCCTCTCCTCTCTCTGTCTCTTCCTCCCGTTTTGGCACTGTTCTGTTGTTGTCTGTGTATACAGTATATATATATATGTATATATATTTTAATTTTTTAATTTAAGAGCTAGCGCTGTTACTAAACTGGGCCCCGGGAGCTGTAGGAAGGCTGTGGGCCCCCGAGGCCAGCTGAGGGTCAGCACCGGGAGGAAGATGAGGGTGGTGGCAGGAGGAAGATGAGGGTGGTGACAGCAAGCGGCCCCCAGGAAGGAGCCGGGCAGGTCCCCTGGGGCTCCCTCACCCCTTCCCGGGGTGAACCCCCCCCAGGGGTGCAGCATCCTGGGGGTGCGGGGAGCCCGCCTGCCCTGCCCCTCCCAAACTCCACCTCCCACGGGCAGGGTTTTGGGGAGGGGCAATGCCATCTCCTCCCCCCTCCCCAAGGCTCCTTGCCCCCCTGTGAGGCTGGGGTCAGGTCGGGGACCCACCACGACCGCGTTGCCTCCCCCTGCCCCGGCCTCTCCTCGCTGCCCTGGGCGCATCGCCCCCCCAGCCCTGTGCCCCCCCTGCCTGGGCCGGATCCTGCCCCAGCCGTGCTGCTCCAGGGGCTGGTGCTGACACAGGGGGGGAGCCCAGCAGCCCCCCAGCGGGGAGCAGGGGCTGGCCCTGCTGGTCCCCTCTCTGCTCCAGCTGCCCCCGGAGGCACCTCTTACCCGCGTCCCGGGGAGGCTGGGGTGGTCCCGCACGCTCCAAAGGGCATTTTGGGGGGGCGGAGGGGGGCTGGGGGCTGCTGGCCTCGGCCGAGGACATCACGGGGCGGGGGGGGGACACGGAGGCACTTTCCCCTGGGATGATGACACCTTCCCCAGTGTCATCTGCAGCGAGGGGGTGCCCTGGGATGTGTCCCCCTCCTGCACCAGCCCCGGCTCTGTTCCCCAGCCTGGGGGGCCTGGGGTTGGCAGGGTCGGGGTGCGGGGGGGGGGGGTGGAAGAGACCTGGGGAGCCAGGGAGGTTTTTTTGTGCCCGCTGCTGAGTTGTGAGGTCTCTGTGCAGCCTTGGGGCCGGGCCAGCTTGCTCTGGGCCAGTTTGGGGGGGGGTGGGATATTGCTGGGTGGGGGGGCAGGGGGGGATGCTGGCAGCAGCAGGGGGGGCGCGTGGTGGGGCGGCACAGCGGGGAGGCACCGGCCTGTCCCCAGCCCCAGGCTGGGGGGGACAGGGTGGGGGTGGCCTGGGGTGGGGGCTCTCACAGCCCCCGCGCGGCCCCAGGGGGGGGGTGTGGCGGGGGGAGGGGTCCTCTTCTGTTCTCGTTTTTGCAGAATTGCACAAAGAGAGGTTTCCTTTTTTTTTTTTTTTTTTTTTAATTTAATGAATTGTAAAGTGTCGTCATTCCTCCCCCCCCCCCCCCCCTTTTTTTTTTTAAGAGATATTTTGGCTCAGACTTGACCTCTGTCGGGAAATGATTCTTGTAACTGTACAATTTTTTTGCCTCCTAATGATAATAAATTAACAATTTTGCGTTGCTGGGGGTGGTTGCAGTCGTTGCTTGCTCTCCGCAGCTGCCACCCCTCCGCCCTCGGGGCCGTGCCCGTGCCTCACAGGATGGGGTCCCCGCTCCTCGCCCTGCAGCACCCGGTGCTGGAACCCGGCTGATGGCCCCGGCTGCTTCATTTTCTTGTCCTGGATGTGCAGAGGGACTCAGAAACCCTCCGGCTGTGGCCATCGCTGCTGCCAGACCCTCCTCACCCACACCCAGCCTCGGCGCTGTTGTGGGATGGTGACACTGGTTTTGGTGTGGGGTTGCTGGGGGGCTCCTGCCCCACCTCCCTGCCCCCTTTACCTGGGCCAGCTCCTTCCCAGGGCTTTTGGCCAGTGCTGGTGGGGGGGCACCCCTGCCCTGCATCCCTCGGGGCTGTCCCATTGCACCCAGGGCTGCGCTTCGTGCTCCCGAGCCCCCTGCCCGGGGTACCTGGGTGCAGGGTCTGAGCGGGGCCGGGCTCCAGCCTTGCACTGGGACCCTGCATCACCCGCAGCCCCCCCCTTGCTCCTTCCCTGCCCCCAGCCTGGCTCCCTCCTCCCCACGCACCCAGCAGCAACAAGCCGCCCATTGTTTGCCCTTGGCCGGGGCTCAGGACGGAGCGGCACGGAGCGAGCGCATGAGAGCGGCCACCTCTCCCTGCCTCCCGCCGCCCCCACGGGGCTGGACCCCACCAGGACCCTGCTTGTCCCCCAGCCAGCCTGCCAGCCACCCGCACCCCATTTTTTGTGCCTGCACCCCGAGCTGGGACCCCCCCCCTTTTCTCCCCTCCTTGAAGCCCCCAAACCCCTGCGGCACCAGCATCGCCAACACCAGCCCGAGGAGGTGGGGGGCGGGGGGGGGGGGGGGGCGCTGGGTTTTGGCGGTGGAAAAGAAAAACCCGATTTTGTGCTTTGGGAAGAAAACTGGGGCTTTTGTCTCCTTGGTAACGGGGCTGAGAAAGCCAAGCTCGGTGGGTGCCGGCGGCGCACAAAGCCCGCAGTGAGCCCCCCGCATTCACCCGGCCGTAGCAACCCGTCTCCCTCGCCCCGGCATCCCACGGGCTGGGGCGGGCGCCAGCCGCACACAAGGAGCTTTCACAGCCCCTGCACGGGGGGGGCCAGCACCGCCAGCCTGCCCCCGGCCCGCTCCCACCTTCGGGGTGCTCTCAGCGGCCCCAAAAGGGAGCAGGAGCCCGGGGCGAGGGGGAGGCTGTGGGGTTTGGGGGAGCCGGTGGTGTGAAATCAGCGTTTGGGGAGCTCTTTGTGCTCCCCCCCCCTCCCCGTGGGCAAAGGATGCTTGGGGTTGGGTGGGTGAAAGCCCTTACTGGGACCAGTTCAAAGCTCCGAGCCTGGTGCTCAGGGGGCTCAGCAACACCCCAGAGGGACTGGGACGGGGGAGCTGGGCGCCTTTCCCCGTCTCCTTTAGGTGCTGCCTGCCCCAGTGGGACTGCTTTCCTGCCCCTGTGTGTCCCCTCACGTCCTCCCCAGGCTGCCCATGCCCACCCAGAGCCCCCCAGCCCGAGGGAGGAGCGGGGGTCCCACTCAGACCCCCCCCCAGGCACTGCTGGACAGCTGCAGGCACGACGTGCTCTAGCTTACTGGTTTATTGAGCTCTTACAGGGCACTGCTGGGACCCGCTGGTGGCTGGGACCTTCCCCTACGGTGGAAGGGGGCCGGCAGGAGGGGACGGGGCAGGACGAGGGCAGGTTGCGTTTGCTAAAAGTCCTCTGCGAACCCTCCTTGGTATCGGAGGGGACCTTTCCTGCGCAGCTCCATCACCGGAGCAGCACCCCCTGAGCCCGGCCGGGCAGCAGGGACGGAGGGTGCAGGATGGAGGGTGCTGCTGTCCTCCCAGCCTCCGGGCAGAGGCGAGGAGGCCGCCGACGTAGCCACGAGGCCAGGACCCCCCCCCCCCGCCCAACACGGGGTCGGAAGCCCCCCGGCGCAGCCCCTGAGCTGCTGCTTCTTGCTTTGCTCCACGTCCAGACACGGGCACTAAAACGACGTTTGGTCTCGGGAGGAGGTGGCAAAACGAATCTCTACAGCCCCCGGGGCGGCGCTTAGCACGGCGTGCCTAGGGCCAGGAGGGGCGGGGGGGACTCCCGGGGCTTGTCGAAGAAGATGGAGGAGGACATCTCCGTTTTGAGCTTGCTGTCGGCGCTGCCCTCGCTGGAGGCAGCGTCGGGGCCACAGCCCTCGCAGCAGCAGCAGCAGCAGTCCATGAAGGCCTGGCCCAGGGGCCTGCAGAGGCACAGGAGCAGGACGGGCGTCACCGAGCACTTGAAGAAGAGGAAGAACTGGTTGATGAGGCCGAGCAGGTCCAAGGTCTGCTTGGACATGTCAGGGGACATGTAGGCCACCACGATGTTGCAGACGTTCTCGGGGGTGGCGCAGAGCCCGTAGACGACGGCCAGCCCGATGATGGTGCAGTTCAGGTGCCTCTCGCACTGCCCGTGCTTCGTCCCTCGGCTCTCGGCCTTCTTCTCGCCGCCGCCGACCCGGCGGGTCACCAGCTGGCAGCTCACGGTGAAGAGGACGGGCAGGCAGAAGTAGCAGCCGAAGTACCACCACATCCGCGCGTTCTGGTAGGTGAGCACCAGCGAGTAGACGGACTCGGGCAGCTTGGCCGAAGGCCTCATGGTGCAGTACTCCGACACCGCGCCCGACACGGGCGACGTGTCCTGCGCCAGCTGCCAGAGCAGGATCTCCGGCACCGAGAGCGTCATGGAGCCCACCCAGATGACGGCCAGCTTGGCGATGATGGACTGGCACCGCTCGATGGGCCGGGCGCTGGCCTGCGGGCTGGTGGCCGCGTGGAACCGGTCGATGCCCAGGGCGCAGAGGCTGAAGGTGGTGACTCCCAGCGACGACACCTAGCAAGGGGGGAGGTAGAAGTGGGTTTCTCTACAGGGACACCTCAGGGGGTTGGTTTTATCACCTTGGGGGTTTGGTTTTATCACCTCAGTGACCAACCCCCAACTACCCAAGCCCGCAGCCCTCGAGCCTTTCTCCCTGGTTTTACGGAGGTCACGGCCTGTGGCTGCATCCCAGGTTTGGGGCCGCTTTCCTGTGACTCCTGAAAGGGCACGGGATGAAAATGTCCCTTTTTGACCTGTCTGTCCCTGCTGAAAGGGCACGGGAATAAAATGTCCCTTTTATGCCCTGTCTGTCCCTGCCCCGCTCCCCATCCTGCAGCAGGGAAAGGCCTCGGTGGGTGGCTGTCTGTCCATCCAGCCGGGGTGGGGATGGCAGGATTGTCCCTCAGGCTCTTCCTCCTTTCTGAATGGGTTTAGGAGAGAAAAAGCAGGGAGCATCGCCCTCAGCAGAGCCTTCCCAGGGCCCCCCAGCTGCCCCGTCCCTGCCCTGCCTCCTGCTGCCCCAGCAGCCCAAAGGAGCCGGAGCTGCCCTTGTCACAAATCAGCTCGGGGCAATTTCCGCTGCATTGAAAATGGCAGGAAAAACATCCCTGTATGCCAAGGGGAAGAGGCCAGAGGAGGCAAAGGGAGGGCTGGCAAGGCACTGAGGGTCACAATCAGCATTCAACGTCCCGGCTCCGGGGACGCAGCATCGCTCAGCGCCAAGCCCCAGGAGCACGGCGCAGTCACATGCTGGTGCCTCCTGGCCCCGGGGCCGTTCCTGGCCTCACGAAGCCACCCACCAATAGGTTTGGCAAGAAAAAGGGCTGACACCCTGACCCCAAACCAGGTCGGGCATCCCCGCCCAGCCTTTTGCAGTGGTCCTGGCTCGGCCTCGTGAGCGTTGCAGAGCACAGCCACTCGTGCCCAACACCCAGTGTCACCATCCAGCTACACTCAGCAGCATCTCCCCTGGCTCAGCACCACAGCCCCAGCCCAAAATTTCCTCCCTGCCCCACCACCCAGGGCCACTGCTCGTGTCCCAGCACCTCTGCCCCACAGCCAGATCCACCCTGAGCATCCAGCATGGATGCTGTGTGCCACCACGGCGCTGGCCGTGCCACTGCCTCTCCTCCACCCTGTGCTGTTCCCCAGTCTCTCCTCTCCCTCCTGGTGCCCATGGTCCCAGCGTGCAGCTCGGGCTCAGCACAGCACCCTTCCCCTGCGACCCAGCACCGTGGGGGAGAGCAGATTTGCTCCTGGTGGGGCCCATCCTGCAGCCTGAGATGTTTGCACCGTGCCGGGACCGTGCCTCCCTGGGTCTGTGCCATCAGCAGCCCCCATGTCTCAGCAGCCCTCTTGCCCCCTGGGGGGACGCAGCTGTCCCCAGGGCACCGTGGTGCTGCTGGGTCACTGCACTCGGAGATGCCACCTCCAGGAGAACCCCCCCACGGACATGGCCAGCTCCTGGGGTTCAGGCCACGGCAGGCCCTCCTCAAGAAGGGGGCTGGTTTGGGGACTGCCCCCTTTCCTCTCCATATTCCTGCCCCTCTCTGAGTCCTCTTTCTGCATGGCCGTGACATGGGAGGCCTGAGGTGGAGGAGAGGGATGAGACCCCCCAGAAAGGAGTAGCCCCTGCCTGCTGAGCAGTGGGGATGTGGCTGGGAGGGATGGGACTGCCCCGTGTTTCCTCCAGCAAGCACCAGGGCCGTGCCTGGCAGCTGGCACACAGCTGTGGGCACCATCGCCCAGGCCTGCACCCAAAGGACCCAGCAGCAGCACCGGGTGCCAAGCTGTGACCCCCCTGCCTCTGCAGACCCCCCCCGCCTCTGCAGAACCCCCCCCCCTGCAATGGCACCCAGGAGTCCTGCGGGTCCCAGCCTCCAGCAGAAGCGGGACAGCTCAGGGGGATTTTGGGGAGGGGGTGTGATGGGACGTGTGCCGTCGAGTGGGCCTGGCGCTTAGGGACGTGGTTCAGTGGTGGACTTGGCAGGGTCAGGTTGATGGTTCTGCTTTACGATCTGAAGGGTCTTTTCCAACCTAAATGGTTCTGGGATTCTTCGAGTCTACATCCTGGGGCCATTTTTTGGCTGTCTGACGGGTGTGGGCATGGAGGGGGCCAGCGGCACAGGGGATGCCCCACAGCCTGGGTTTGTTCAGTGCAAGAGCAAGACCCTGCAAAAACACCCGGGGAGTTTTTCCTCACCCCACCTGTCCCATTACCACGACCCCAGCAGCCTTTTCTAAATGGCAGCCACCCCGTCCTACGTGGGGCTTGGGGATCAGGAAAAATCTCAGGTTCCCGACCGTAATCCTGCCCCAGCACCGCTCCCCAGTGCCCCACCTGCAGCCCCCTGCCCTCAGTCCCCCCCAGCAGCCACCACAGCCAGCACTGGGGGTGTCGGGCTGGGACAGGGACAGACGGACGGACGGATCCCACGGACAGAAGGCTGGACAAAGGAGGGTTTCATGGGCTCTTCTCAGCCCTGGGAGCACCGGTGCTGGCTGCAGAGCCCAGGGCAGAGGCAGCAGGAGGGGTAACATTGGGAATGTCCCTCGGCTCCTTGCAGAGCCCCGTGGTGGGGTCTGGGACACACAGCCCCTGTGCCAGTCCCCAAAACAAGGGGGCAGAGAGGAGCCCCTGGAGGGCCCCGCGCAGCCCCTTACCTCCATGAAGGGCACGATGCGGCACGAGATGTCCCCCAGCAGCCTCTTCTTGGTGATCTCGTTGAAGATGACCACGGGCAGGCAGAAGAAGAGGATGAGGAAGTCCCAGAAGGCCAGGCTGGCCAGGATGGAGTTCCAGGCGCTCTTCATGTAGTAGTTGTGCCACACGATGCACATCACAGAGAGGTTCCCGATGATGCCCACGGCGAAGACGATGAGGGACAGGAACATGACGGCGTAGGCGCTGTACGAGTTCTCCGTCACCGGGTACAGCGGGTTCTGGATTTGCAGCCTCCTGTCGGACACCGTGGTGAGGTTTGCTCGGGGCTCGACCCCCTGCCCGTCCGTGGGGACCCCTCGCTGCTGCTCCGCGGGATCCGTGCTGGAGGGCACCAGGGCCTTGGTGGGGTGCAGGCTGGCGGAGTTGATGGGCCGGGGGAACTCCACGCGCACCCCCGGCACGTATTGCTGCACCGATTTGGAGTCCTCCACCGTGCCCCGGCGCAGCCGCACCTCCGGGGCGATGCGGGGCAGCGTCCTACCTCCAGGCTGCCCGGCTGTGCCTCGCATCGCCGCGGTCCCCAGCAGTGCCAGCAGCAGGAGGACGAGTGAGGGCGGCGAAGGCATGGTCCCCAAGGCACCCGCTGGAGGAAGAGGTCGCAGGAGATGCAGCAGCCCCGAGCGCAGCAACCCCGGGGCTGCGGGGAGCGAGGGAGGCGTCTGGAGGAGCACCCGCTCTGTCCGGCTCTGGCCGCTGCTCTGGGCTCTCCGGAGAGCTCTGGGCAGAATAAAAGCTGCTGGGGAGAGGCAGAGCCAGGCCCTCTGCTGGTCACCCACCCGCTCCCGGGGAGGCTGCCAAGCACTGCAGAGCCACGCCAGAGCCTGGGCCAGGCATCCCGGCACGTCCCCACGGCACCCCAAATCCCCCTGGCACCCCCCAGAGCAGCCCGGGCTGAGGATGCCGAGGGCTGAGCACCGGGGAGAGCTCAGAGCTCAGCCCTTGCCACCTGCCAGCCCCCAGACACGGGCACTGCGTGTCCCCTGTCCCCTTCCCTGCCACTCTCAGCCTGCACCCAGGATGTCCTCGAACAGCCGGGCCACTTGGCCAGCTCCCTGGTTAGGAGCGGGATGTGGGTGCAAGGAAGGACAGGCTGCCCTCCGGCACAGCTCCTTGCTGCTCTGGGGCGTCAGATCTGCTGGCCCTGCTCTCCCAAGATTTATTGCTGCTTCCCCTGCTGATTTCCCCCTGGGACAGGGGTTTGGATAGGACTGAGGGTCCCCGATCCCCTGTAGCCACCTCTCCCCATTCCCATCAACTCTCCTGTCACAGGCCTTTTGGATCTCTCAAATTCACAGGACAACAAATTCTGTAAATTAAACTTTATTTTAAGAGCTCCATTTGGATCTCTCAGATTTACAGGACAACATATTCTGTAAATTAAACTTTATTTTATGAGCTCCAGGAGCAAAAAGAAACAAAAGCAACAAGCAGGGGCTCTGTCCCTTTTGCACTGCCTAGCCTAGCAGGTGAATGCAGGAATTCATCACTTTAATTCACGAGGTTCCCAACTCACAAATTCTCTGCTGCGATTTGTAACTTGTAAACCACGCCTGCGTTAACTTCTCACCCGGGCACCCGGGGACGAAGCAGTTCCCCAGCCAGCAGTGGGAGCGCTCGCCCTTCCTCCTCCATCCTCAGGGTGCAGGAGTCCCCACGGCACACGGGGAAGCACGAACCCTCAGCAGCCTGGCTGCTGCTGGATCTGCTGGATCTGCTACAAAAGCCCATCGACACGCTGCAGGAGACGGCGAGCTGCAGGTGACGGCTGTGTTCTGCCCATCCCGCCCTGCCTATGTGCTCTCATGTTGGTCCCAGCATGAGTTAAACATGCCAAAAGCTGAGGTCAGACATGGTGCCCCTGCACCCTCAACCTCTCCTCTGTGCTCCTGGTCCCCTGTCTCTTCTCTCCCCTTGCACTGTCACCTCGTCCCCGTGACTGCAGCACCCTAGGGACCAAGGTCCGGCTGGGAACAAGCCCGGTGGCACAGAGGCAGCCCACAGGGATGCAAGCCAGGATGGAGGTGGTGGGGTTACCCCAGATCTGGGGGGCTCAGGTCTGTCCCTTTTCCGTGTGGGGCGGTGTTGGAGCCCAGAGGGTGACGGCAGCTGGCAGGAAGCAGGACATGTGCCGACGAGGTGGGTTTCAGCAGTGGCATGCTCCTGCTGTGCTCAAAATCATGTTGTGGGCAGCCGGCCCTTGGTGCTCGGTCACCTCAGCTGGTGGCAGAGACTCCCACGGCCCCCCGGCCCTCCAGGGGAGGCAGGAGGAGGCTCTGCTCTCCCACCACTTGGCCCAGTGCAAGCCCTTCCTTCCTCCCTCGTAGGCTCTCCCCACTGCCTGTGATGCTGCCAGGCAGCAGCGGCCCCCAAAATTCTGGGCTCACCAGCAGCCCAGGGCTGTGCCTGGCTTCTTGCCTCTCTCATGTGGCTTCTCCCACCCCCCAGGTGCTGCTCCTCGTCTCCTGAGAGCGCTGTGCTTTGTGAGCATCGTTTGGATCCGGCCGAAGGGGAGCAGAGGATTTCAGCTCCTGCTGGGCTCTGCAGGGGCAGGCGGTGGAAATGGCTGAGGTCTGTCCTGGGAGCAGTGGGTGCACAGAGACAGGCACCTCAAGGGGATTTCTGGTCTGGTGCTCCCCTTGAAGTGAATTCTGGTCCGACTCTCCAATATCCCACCTGCAGGAGGGGAAGAACAGCTCTGCCAGAGCTCGATGATGCCCGAGGGTCGTGCAGGATCAGGCTGCAGGTGGCTACAGCCAGGGGTGAACCTGTGAAGGGTCAGGAGACCAGCCCCAGGGGTTGTGACTGCTCTGGCCTGGGCCCAGCAAACCATATCTCAAATGAGCCAATGTTCTCATTAGCGGGCAACAAACCCCTAAAACGTGTGAGCTGTGAATGCTGAAAACTGGTGTGCAGAGGGGCACGGCGCTGTGCTCAGATGTGGGGACGCAAGCGGAGCCAGGGCACAGCAACTTGGGCAGCCGAGCACGGCCGGCGTTGTAATTATGTAGGAGATGGGGAGCTGCTCCCTGGTGTGGTGGTGGAGGTGGAGGGGGAGGAGAGGGAGATGGAGGAGGAGGAGGAGGAGGAGGAGGAGGAGGAGGAGGAGGAGGAGCAGAGCCTTCCCCAGTGCCCGCACCAGCTCGGAGGAGGGAGCCCTCGGTGCGCTCCTCGGCTGCTGGCAGGGTGCTGGCAGCTGGCACCCTCAGCCCAGTGTTTTTTCTGGAAGGAGAGGGAGCTATTTTTAGTTTCATTTCATTGCTGTTGCACAACAGCCAGGTGTGTCAGGGAACTGCCTGAAGACAACAGCAGAGTTCACTGGGGCAAGGTGACACCTGGGTGCCACGGTGGTGACCCCGGCGGGCTGCCCGAGCCGCCGCCCCGAGCTCCTCTCCCCTTACCCCTCGTCCAGGAGCTCCCCCAGCAGAGGGTCCTGGCTGCCCCCAGTTTGGGGGCCAGACAGCAGCCCCAGACACTGGGAACCACACGTTTATCTCCTCCAGCCCAGATTCACAGACAGGCTGAGGCTGTTTCTCGGGAGATGGGTGTGTGCCTGCGTCCTGCAGACGTCTCCGGGGAGGTGCTGCATCAGTCAGAGCTCCCAAGTGTGACCCGGGAGAGGTTTCTTCCCAAATCCCCCCTTCCAGATACTTCATCCAACCTAAGAATCACGTGTTCCCACCCTGGGCCCATGGGGACAGCACCCCACGGTAAAAAGTCCAGAATTATCTAATAGAAATGGGGCAAAGCCAGAAGAGTTTCAGAGTCACGAAGCCTCTCAGCTTCACCTCCTAACCACTGCGCCCACACACGGCTGAGATGGAGGAGGCTGGAATAGAAATCCTGGCAGCGATGTGCCCGAAGCGCCCACAGGTGTGCTGACGGGGAGCCGGCTGGGTGCCCGTACATAGGGATGTGGCTGCCTGTGCACGGAGCCAGGAGCATGTCCTCTCAGAGGTGACAGCACCAGCGATGCTGAGCTGTTTGCAGGAGGGACAAGCTCCTTGTGGCGTGCATCAGACGGAGCCCTGGGGGTCTCCTTCATGTGGCCATGTGCCTGCTGCTCGGCCACCAGGGGCCACACCACCGTGCCCAGCCATGTCAGTGCCGAGCAGACTCCCCAAAGCCCCTGGGACATCCCGAAGCCATCCACCTCGTGCTCCGCTCTCGTCAGGAGCACAGCAGACCTGAGCAGTGACCCACCTGCTGTCACCCACCCGCCTGGTGGCACCTCACACGTCCCCTCTTGCTGGGGTGGCCGGAGGGGCAGGCGAGAGCCAAACGCTTCCTGAGAGGAGGAAAAGGGCTCCCTGTTGTTTGCACCTCCAGCCTCCACAGGAGCAAAGCAGCAACAGGGGGTTGGGCACGTCTGCCCTGTGCCCTCACGGTGATGTGCTTGCTTCTTGGGAAAGTGAGGAGAGGGCAGGGAAGGGACACGGCAAACATGGATGGGGCTGGTGCAGGCACAGCTGCTGAGCGAGGACGTGGGGCTGTGGACGCGGGGCTGCTGGAGGTGGGCTTGGGTGAGGACACCCTGCGGTGGGCACCAGCACCACTACAGCCCCCATTCCCCCTGGTCTCACTGCTGGCAGCCGAGACCCTGCTCTGTGTGTCCGGATTAACCCCACGTGTGCTGAGCCCACCTCGCTGCGGGATGCTTGGCGTTCCCATCGGGGTCCTGGCAGCGCCCACCCTGCACGCTGGTGGCTCGGCCCGGAAGCTGGGTGATTTTTTGGGGTGAAGCAGCGATGTTGGAGCAGCTTCTCCAGCTGCTCAGGAACCGTGGAAGGCTTCCGCGAGCTGCCCATGGCTTCTCTATCTCCTCCCCAGGAGCTCGTGCAGAGCAAACCCACGGGGCCGCCGGTTCTCCTCCTCCTCCCTGCAGGCAGCGTTCCCACCAGGAGCCACATTAAAGCATGATGTGAAGGCTCAGCCTGGCTCCGCAGTGGGGAAACCAGGAGGGCGAGGGGGATTTCTTTGAGCAGGAGCTGCCGGGGCTGCCTGGGGGTGGCCGGGCTCTCTGCGGGGCTGGGGCCATGCTGCCTGCACCGGGAGGCGTTTTATCGGCCTTTCTGTTGGCAGCGGGGCGGTCGCTTTGTGTCCAGAGGGAGGAACTGACAGCCCAAGGCGAGTTCAGCTTAGGGAAAAGACAATATTTGCCAGGGCAATAAAACAAGTCGTGTCCTGGAAGCAGTGAGAGGCTGCTCGGGGAGGCGCCGAGCTCAGCCCCTTTGCCCGAGCCCACTCGGCTCTCTGCCCTCCAATCCCCTCTGCAGGCAGGAGGGCTCACAAGTGCACAGCTGCGACTGGGAGCAAAACCGAGGTCCCTGCAGAAAATAGGCCATCTTCAAACCCTCTACCTTCGTTTTGTTGGGGGAAAGGTGTTCTCTCTGTTTGCTTCAGCTCGGTGTCTCCGACTCTTCTGGTGACCCCTCATTTTTCCCTGCTCTGGGTAAAACCTTGGGCTCCCGAGCTGCTGCGTCCCCTGCTCAGGCTGTGCCACGCTGCAGCTGGGGGCTTCTGAGCTGTACAGAGCTGGGATTTGGGGAACTATCGCAGCATCCCCTCCTTAAGTCCTTGGGGACATCACCGGTGGAGTCCTGGCTCCTCCCGCAGGGTGGGGGCTGAAACCCCCTGGGGTGCAGGGCGCAGCCGGGGCCGTGGGGCTCCCAAAGGGGTGAGGGGATGGTGCAAGGCCACCGCTGCCATCCCCACCGGTGTCGGCAGAGGGAGAGGCGGTGTGGGTGCCCTGCGATTGCAACCCCGGTGCCTGCCCCAGCGCTGGGAAGCCCTGATGGAAAATCACCTGCCCGCAGGAGGATGGGTGCTGAGCAGCCCTGCGGTGCTGTGCGAGCACGGCGCTGGCTGCCTCCCGTGCGCTGCTCGAACCGGCCAAGGTCAGGGAGCAAAAGTGAGGGACAAGTGATAGGATATGGGGAAACAGTCTGAAGTGGTGCCGGGGGATGTCTAGCTTGGATATGGGGCAGAATTTCTTCACGCAGAGCGGGGTCGGGCATCGGAACGGGCTGCCCAGGGAGGTGGTGGAGTCCCTGTCCCTGGAGGTATTTAAGAGATGTGGACGTGGCACCGAGGGACGTGGGTTAGTGATGGGACTCGGTAGGTCAGGTTGGTGGTGGGACTTGGTGATCCTGAACTTTTCCACCCTAATAATTTTATGATCCTGTGGTTTGTGCTTACCGGGAACACCGTGGCTTGGTGCCCGAGTGCCATGGGGCTGCCAGGGGGCCTGGTGGCACTGTCACTGCAGGATGGGGCCATGCCCAGCGCTGGGCACAGACAGACCTGGAGCAGTGTGAGGGGCCGTGGTGCACCCAGGGGGACCTGGCAGTGAGCAGCTCGCAGCGGGGACACAGATCTCCACGCTGCTATTCAGAGCCCCCCACCCCAAATCCAGGCTCGGTCTCCTGAGCTGCCTCTCCTGGTTGCCCCCCATTTCCCTTCAAACCAAGTGGCTCCTCACCACGGCACTGGGGGCCTGACGCTGTGAAGTGCTGAGCATCCCCAGAACTGTCCATCCTCGCTGGTGGCTGCCACCAGGCCCTGCAGAGCCAGCACCACTGTGCGCCCCGGCCTGCGGGGCGCTGCCAACCGGGGACCCTGGGGACATGCAGGGCTGAGGGGGGGTCTGCCTGCTCGTTGTGCACCAAGCCAGTGCTGTGAGGGTGCTGGGGAGGGTCCTGACCGTGCCCTGGGCTGCCCACAGCCCTGCTGAGCCCCAGGCAGGGGGATTTGCCCCCAGAGCGCTGGCGGGGAGCGGAGCACCGCGGTGACATTTGGCAGCTGCCGCAGTCGCCCCACCCTGGGTGGGGACGAAGGTCACCCTGCAGAAAGTTCGGCTGCTTGCTGACGGAAAAAAATGGGGAAATTCCCTGCTCTGTGCGCATGCAAATGAGGGCCGGGGCTGCGGACCCTCTGCCCAAGAAGCCCTCCCCTTCTCCAAGACCCCCCAGTGCTGGGGGGCTCTCCGTGCTGTCACCTCCCAGGCCACCAGCTCGGCACAGTGGCCTCAGGAACCTGTCCTCCACCTGAGATGTCCCAGCCACAGGGGCACAGCTGCGTCCCCAGGGCAGCCCATAGGTGAATCAGGGCGGGAATAAGCCAGAAAGCCCCCCTCCTGGCCCTGATGGACCCAGAGGAGCCTTTGCTGGAGCCAGCAAGGGCACTGCTAGACCTCAGGTGCCACGGGTGTCCCCCGGAGCTGGTCCTGTTCTCATCGTTGGCACCAAAGAAGTGGGGAGAGGATCGTCCTGGGGAGCAGGAGCTCATGGCGGGGGGCACAACCATCACCTGTCCGTGCCCTGCCCTGCAGGATTGGTGCCTGTGGGCAGCGCCGTGCTAGGGCTGTGCCGGTGCTGTGTGGCCACACGCAGGTGATGGGGTGCGCAGGACCCCTCCAAGGTGCCGGAGACGCACGGGATCGGCACTGAGTGCTCTGAAGGTGCCTACAGACCCGGCTCAGGATGGAAAACCCCCGAGCCTTTGCCTGAAAGGCCCTGTTCCACAGGGATGTGGTGCTGAGCAGCAGCTCAGAGGAAGCTGGATGATGCAGGTGGGGGGAAGGCAAAGCCTCCCTCCCAGACGGAGAAAACCCCAGGAGCCCTGCGCAGCTCTCCCTTGCTCTCTCGTGACTCAGCCCCGCGCAGCGAGCTCCTCAGCACCGAGACACCGACCCACAGTGCCGCCAGCCAGCAGCCCACGACGTGCTGGGGTTTCTCCAGGCTGCAGCGAGGCAGCAGCTCGCAAGACGCTCTCCCTGAGATCCAGGTCAGTGCCTCCGGCGCCGGTGGCCCTGAGTCACCGGGTGACGGCCCCATCCTGCCGGTATCTGCCAGGCGTGGCAGCGTGACGCGAGCCCAGCTGGCCCACGGGTGATGCAGCAGTAATTGCAGCGTGGGGCTGATAGCCTGCCCGTGCTCCTGCCCAGCACTCGTGACTGTAGGCGGGGGATATCTTTTGGTTACTCACACCTCGCCGAGGCAGCTGCCAAAAGGCTTAACAGCTCGGCTGATAGGCGTCCCGGCTCCGCCAGGGTTTGGGCCATTGCCCCCAGGGAGAAGCTGTCTAGCTCCAAGGAACGCTTCTGGGACTGGTGGCTGACTCCTCGCCCCTCTGGCCCTGTCCCCTGGCAGCAAGGTGCTCGTGGCCATGGGCACGGGCTGCTGCCTGCCGTGCCTTGCTCGCCTCGCCGGGAGCTGCCCCGCTGGCTCATAGAGTCACAGAATCGTCAGGGGTGGAAAATCCCTCCCAGATCATCTGGTCCAACCATCCCCTACCACCGATGTCACCCACTGAACCGTGTCCCCAAGCACCAGCTCCAGGTGCTGGGACCAGAGCAGAGCCATGAGCAGTCAGCTCATGGGGCACAAAGTCCTGCCCAGCCTGGAGGGTCTCTCCCTCTTTGCGGGGTCACGCAGAAACGCAAGCACTTTTCCTGAGTTCACTGTGTGGGAGCAAACCTGGGGCTGCCAGCACAGAGCAAAGGCAGAGGGGATGTGGGACAGAGAGGCAGCGGGGTCCGACTGGTGATGTCCCACCGGCACCATCCATGGCACAGCACAGCGTTGTCTGCAGGGTGCTGCGTGAGCCCCAGAGAGGGGAGGAAGGCACAGAGCCACCCCTACCCCATGTGCCCAGGCTACTGCAAGCTCCGGCTTGTGGCTAAAATAAAAAAAAACAACCAACAAATCACGAAATGTGGGAACATCTAGGACTGCCTGGCAGATAAGGTGCTGCGGGGAGGAAGGTGTGTGAGCCAGCGCCGTGCCAGGCTCGGGGCGGGCGGAGGGCAGGGTGCCAGACCGGTGGTGGTGCTGCCGGTGGTGCCAGGACGCAGCGAGGACGGACACTGTGGGAAAAGCACTGGGGAGGACGTCCCTTCCACCACCTGAGCCACTCGATGGCACGGCGCAGCTGCAGGTTCCACCAAACGGCGCTGGGTTTAGAAATAAAATGGTGAGGAAATCAGCTCCAGATTTTAATAGGACATTTTCCAAATGAAGCAAGGATGGAGATCGTTCGAAGTACATCTTAACCTGGAACTGCCCTGAAAAAGTTCTTAAAACCCCTCCTTGGTCAAGGCAGCTCCCATCTTCTGCAACCCAAACTGCCAAACCTTACTTGGAGATTTTTTTGCATTGGACAGAATCTCGGGCCAGCCCTAGCACCATTAAATGTGCCCCTTGTTGAGCAGAGCGGCTTTCTGCGGCACCACAAATGTTCCTTATCAAAGAGCAAAACTGCTTGGATGGATTTCAGTGGACCAGCCTGCAGATCGCACGTTGCACCCAGAACTGCGGAGCACAGAGCAGGATCTTGGCAGGATCGGGGCACAGAGACTGTAAATAAAATGTTAAAATTGGTCTGAAACGTGGATGGAACTTCTCAACGTGAAAGCGCCAGGAGAAGCACCGGGGCAGGGGTTATGTGAGTGGCCTTTGTTGATAACCAGTGGGACCAGTGACCCGGCAGGCTGATAAGCACTGAGAAATGCAGTGACCCCACTAACTCCAGGAGCTCCGAGTGCTCAGGGCAGGGCGATGGTGCCGACACATGCCCCATGTCTCCCTCCATCCCAACCCTACAGCAGCCAAAATGTACCCAAAACGAGGAAGCACAGGCGAAAAGCGGCTGCACTGCCTGAATCTTGTGGAGGGTGAGGTGAGCAAGGTTTGGAGATAAAAGGTCCTGCCCGAATAACCACTGATGCCTGTGCAAGTCCTGTCCCCGACCTGCCCGGAGGATCCCGCGGGACGCAGAGGGGCTGCGGGCATCCTGCACCCCACGTGCCACAGCGCAGAGCTGGCCGTGCACCTTGGGCAAACGCCCTGCGAGGGAGGGAGGTCGGGAGGGAAGGGTGAGAGACTGAGTCGGCTTTGTTTAAAACAGAAATCCCCTGCCACCGAGGCCTGGCTCGGGCTCTGCCACACGCTCGGAGGGCAGTCGTGGCTTCTCCCGTAGCACCGCGGTTCTGCTCCGCTCCCACCAGCCCCGGTCGATCAGTGCCACAGGGGTCGGGAGCTCCCTGGAGGCAATTCCTGCTTCGGTTTCAGTCCCAAATGGTCCCTGGCACTTGGGGACAGGGCTGCTATTTCCGAGCTCCAGCACGGTTTTTGGTCTACGATGCCTTTCGCTGCCCACTGGCATACAGACACACCTCCGGCCCCCAACCCAAACACACCTCTGGGCACCTACTTTTATGTGCTTTTTAAAAAATAGCAGTTTGCTGAAATTACTTTTCTCTGTCACGATTTTCTCACTTTTATTCCTGTCTCTTCAAGGATGCTAGATGGGGTCCCGCAGTGGGGTCCGTGCCCAGCACCCCCCTGGGAGAGGAGCCCCGGGGGAGCTGCGAGAGCGAAGAGCAGTGCCCAGACCCAGAGGGGGACCCTCCTCCTCCTCCTGGTGGAGCAAGGAGCCCTGCACGATGGTCCGAGCTTGAAGCCAGGACCTTACCCACCGTCCCAAACGATTTCATGGCCTTGGATGGCCGAATCCTGCCCCTGCTGTGCCCGGAGGAGGAGCGGCGCCCTCCCGCACTGCTGGGCAGGGTAGGTGGTGTCTGCACGCCCCTGAGTCAGCCCGCAGGAATGCAGGCAGATGGGGTGGCAGGGGAAGGACACCAACCTGTCACCACGCTGCCGGGGAGGTGGGGGGGGAGGACCAGGGTCTTTCGGGGACCTCTTCCCCTGCAGGGCGTCGCGGTCACGGGCACCTCCGCCCCGCTGCGGGCACGCACCCCTCGGGCACCCCTTTCCCTACCGACCCCAGCTCCCTGCAGCGAGGGCGTGCAGGTAGCTCCTGCCAGCCAGGTGTGGGACCCCCCAGGGGACCCTCCAAGGCCACGCCAGGAGGCGGGGGCACCTCTTTATTGCTGGCAATAAAGGCGAGGACAGGTTTTGACGGCCTTTAAGAATTAAGCCATTTCCACAGCGGCTGCTTTGGCCTCTGAGCCTTGCTCACGTCCCCCTACAAGAGGGATGCCCGACGGTGATCGTGGCCCTGGTTATCAGCGTAGGCCACTCTCATTATTTCCTCTTTAGGGTTTCTCATGGTGCTTTCACACCCAGCCGTTCCCACACACACACTTCATCCATCCCCATTTTAGCCCGTCTGTTACAGGGCTCTACAAGCAGGGCACTGAGCCCAGCCCAAATCGTGGCTCTGATGGCCATGACGATGTCCTAGGACAGAAAAAACAGCGCTGTAAAATCCGCAGAAATATTTATGTGCAAGATGGACTCAATTAAAATCAAGAAACTGAGAAAACAAGGAAATTAAGCCATTAAAGAGGCCACCAAAAGAGTAAAATGTCTGCTGATAGCACGGAATTACGCAGAGGTGGTACTGGAGGCGCTCAGTAAATGTACACTGTTTGTCCAGAGAGATTCTAGCAGTATTATAGCAAATGTTTTTTAAAAGCAAGCGCGGGAGCCTGCTGGAAGTAAAGTGATATCTTTGATTAAGTTATAACCGTGTCCAAACACAGCGAGCAGCACGGAGCAGAAATGGGGGCAAGTGAAACGCGAAACCACAGGAAGGCGAGCCAAAACTTTTTTTTTTTTTGAGGAGCGACTTGCTAAAGGCATGAAAACTTACATTCGAACTAACGTTCAAACATTTTTTAAGTACACAGAAGGTGGTTGCCTGCCAAAAGGGCTGGAGCCAACGAGCGGCGGGGTTCACCGAGAGGGAAGGCAAAAGGCGCCGGCGGTGAGCCCCGGGGTGCTGCAGGGGAGCTGGGGAGCTTCCCGGGCTGGGCTCTGCACAGCGAGGTCAGGACAGGTGCCTCGAATGGGAAAAAAAAGAAAGAACACATTAGTTTGCATGAAAGGAGAAAAAAAAAAAAAAAGCAGGACCTTCACCCAGAGAAATGTTCTCACCCAGAGGTGAGGGGAGTGCACCAGACCCTGTGGGATCCCAGGGGAGCCTCATGGGGGGGATCAGTGCTGGGCTACAGGGATGAGCCGGAGTGATTTCGGCTTTGGGGGCCTCTCTGGAGGTGGAGGGCAGTGCTGAGCCCCCCAGGGATTCTTAACCAGAGCACCGAGAGCCCCAGGAAGCCCCTGTGGTGCCAGAGGACCAGCAGCTAGGTCAGCACACGTCTAGCGGCTCCCACGGGGGTCCCACCAGCACCCACGGGGATCCCTCCATCACCCTACAGGTGTCCCACCAGCACCCACAGGTGTCTCACCAGCTCCCATGAGGGTCCCATTAGCACCCATGGGTGTCCCACCAGCATCCATGGGTGTCCGTCGATCACCCCACAGGGGTCCCTCCATCACCCCACAGGTGTCCCTCCATCACCCCATGGGTGTCCCCGCATCACCCTACAGGGTCCCACCAGCTCCTATGGGTGTCCCCCCATCACCCCACAGGGGTCCCGCCAGCACCCACGGGTGTCCCACCCCCGTGCCTGGTCTCACCCCGGTCCCAGTCCATGCCCATGGGGCGAGGCAGGGGCAGGCTCCCTCACTGCCCCACGGGACCCCCCCCTGCCCACCAGGCTCCCCCCACCCCGCCCCATTCGCCACCCATGGGTGCTGCCCCCAGCAGCAGGATCCAGGCTCCACCAATGAGCGCTCAGGAGGGACCAGGGCGGCCAATCAGAGCCCAGCTCTCACCATCAGTACTCAGGAGAGCCCCAAGCAGCCAATCAGAGCCCGCCCCTCACCCCCCCAGCTGCGTTCTGATTGGACCTGGCTGGGAGCCCCCAGGTTACCGAAGGGTTGGACCAGCGAGCAAAATCACTGCTGGGAAAGAAAAAAAAATAATTAAAAATGACGTCAGAGCAGCCGAAATGGAAATTACCGGGATCACGTGACCCCGGGGTGCCTCCCTCGGGGAGGCCGAGGCCGGCGAGGAGACCGTGGAGGCTCCTGGAGGCTGAGGCTGGTGAAGGGTTGAGGCTGGAGGCTCCTCCTGGGGTCCCCCCCGTGTCCCACCGGCCCTGCTTTGAGCGGAGCAGCCCGAGCCCACGTCCCAGCGGAGCCTCCGCACCCTCTGTGGTGACCTCTTCCTGGGGCTGAGGTCGGTGGAAGAGACCCCGGAGGCTTCTGGAGGCTGAGGCTGGTGAAGGGTTGAGGCTGGAGGCACTTCTTGGGGTCGATGTGTCCCACCAGCCCTGCTCTGAGCACTGCCAGTCCAAGCCCATGTCCCAGTGGAGCCTCCACAACCTCTGTGGTGACCTATTCCTGGGGCTGAGGTCGGTGGAAGAGACCCCAGAGGCTCCTGGAGCCTGAGGTTGGTGAAGGGTTGAGGCTGGAGGCCCCTCTTGGGGTCCCCCCCGTGTCCCACCGGCCCTGCTTTAAGCGGGGCAGCCCGAGCCCACGTCCCAGCGGAGCCTCCGCACCCTCTGTGGTGACCTCTTCCTGGGGCTGAGGTCGGTGGAAGAGACCCCGGAGGCTTCTGGAGGCTGAGGCTGGTGAAGGGTTGAGGCTGGAGGCACTTCTTGGGGTCGATGTGTCCCACCAGCCCTGCTCTGAGCACTGCCAGTCCAAGCCCATGTCCCAGTGGAGCCTCCACAACCTCTGTGGTGACCTATTCCTGGGGCTGAGGTCGGTGGAAGAGACCCCAGAGGCTCCTGGAGCCTGAGGTTGGTGAAGGGTTGAGGCTGGAGGCCCCTCTTGGGGTCCCCCCCGTGTCCCACCGGCCCTGCTTTAAGCGGGGCAGCCCGAGCCCACGTCCCAGCGGAGCCTCCGCACCCTCTGTGGTGACCTCTTCCAGGGGCTGAGGTCAGTGGAAAAGACCCCGGAGGCTTCTGGAGGCTGAACCTGGTGAAGGTTTGAGGCTGGAGGCCCCTCTTGGGGTCGATGTGTCCCACCAGCCCTGCTCCCAGCAGGGCAGCCCAAGCCCACGTCCCAACAGAACCTCCAGGGCTGAGGCTCAGCAGTGGGCACGGCAGCTTCATGTGGTTCCGTGAGCTGCCCCGCACCTGGCCTCCCTCCGGCTGCTCCGGGGATGGGTGCGGGACCACCCGGTGCAGCCCCACAGGTGGTTATTCCCACCGAGGAACGAGGAGCACACCTCGCCTTCCCCCAGAGATCACGGGCTGCTGGACCCCCCCAGCGAGCTCCCCACACGGGACCCCCACCCCTGCCCCGGTGCGGCCGGGTGAGCAGTGCTGGCGAGAGCGCGGGACCAGGGCTTTGTTTTGTTTTGGTTTGGTTTGGTTTGGTTTTTTGTTTTTGTTTTTTTTTTTGCCACTCGTCCATGGCAAAATGCTGCGGGTGGTGCAGGCTGGGCGGTGACTCACGGGCCGAGAGAGGGCAGGTCCCTGTCCTGCTCCTCCAGCTGCGAAACTGCTGAAATTCCTCCCGGTTCTGCTGCTCGCGGAGCCCCACGGGACGGCACCGAGCCGGGGGAGGGAAGGTGCTCGGAGGCTGGCAGGGCTCGGAGGGGAGGGATCCTGCTCATGGCAGCCTCTGCTCCACACCACCTGGGTCCTTTCACATCCTTTTTGTGGCCAACGCACCCCCCCCCCCCCCCGTGCATCCCCTGTGTCACAGATCTGCGGTGTCACCGGGCTGGGGACCGATGGGGACGGCGCTCTCTCCAAGGAGACAATTCCATCCGATTCCTGGTTGCCGTAGAAACTGGTTATTTTTGTTGTGCCTGCTCTGTCCCCCGCCGTTATGGATACAATAATTGAAATAAAACTTAATTTCAGACGCGGAGCCGGCTGGAGGGCCAGGGGTACCTCGGGGGGTGCCGTCTGCCAGAGCCCCCCAAGCTGCTGCTGGCCGGGCGGTTTCGGGAGGAGAGCAGGTACCAAACGGGGGGCATCACTAAACAAGGATGGAGAGAGAAGAGACTCAAGTCTGGGGGTCTCAGGGTGAGACCCCAGCCCCAATTTGCCCTGCCACGACCATTTTCTGGCCCAGGGGGGAGCGCAGCCCTCCCCACCCCGCTTCGTGCCCCACTCCCCGCGTGTCCCCGTGCCACCGTGGGGCGGTGGCCGCCCGGGGCAGGTGGCAGCCACCCATCGTGTCGTCACCCGCTCCTGCCAGCCGGCCCCAGGGAGAGGCCGCGGCGAGGGGGGAAAGTCACACGAGTGGGAAAACAGGAGCAGCAGAGGAGCTGCGTCACTGCTTTACAGCCCTGGGATGTGCTGCGCGGCTCCTCCCCGGACACCCTCTGACCCCATCGATTTGGGCACGAGTTTTGTAACCCACGGGAGCCAAAAGCTGCTTGGTCCTGCTGCACTGGGGAGGCTGTGGGTCCTCCCGTGCCAAGGCAGGGCAGCCACGGGCACAGCACCAGGAGGGGAAGGGGCTAGGGGCTGGGCTGGATGGGGCCCCCTATCCGTGCTGGGGCCCCGTCTCCACGAAGCAGCTGATGTAGGAGCAGCCGTGCCCACGGAGCACACACCCTGCGGGCAGATATTCCTGGCATGGGGTGGGTGCAGACGTTTCTCTTTCATCTGCGGGCCCTGCCCTCCCCGACGTTCCTGCTGTGGTGCTGGGGCAGTGGAGGAGCTGGGGTGAAAGCTCGGGCACCGGCAGGGAGGAGCGGGTGCCCGCGGGGCAGCGGAGGTGCTGAGCCCTCCCCGGGCAGCCGCAGCAGGTGTCGGCAGCAGTGCCCAGCCTTGGCACGGACGCTTTGCACCGTCTCCAGAAGCAGCAAGCATTGCCCAGCTGCCCACCGCTGCTGTGCCAGGCTGGGAACGCCGGTTTGTGCCTGCGGCGTGAGCTGCTGCCAGCCTGGACCTCGGCTGGTGACCGCGCAGGATGGGCAATAAATGCCAATAAATGCCCCGGGGACAAAGCAGTGGCACAGGTCCCTTCCCAGCCGCTGGCGCTGGAGCTGGCACGAGTCACACGATGGAAAGCTGCCAGCAAGAGGCCGGCGGGACAGGGGCGCACACGGGGTTTTCTTTAGGGAGCCATTCCCAGCGCCCATCTGGGTTAACTGGGAGCTGCGATTTGAGGCCAAGTGCTGAAAAATCGTTATTTTGGCAGCGTGACAGAGGGGCCTCGCTGGTTAGGTGTGACCTGCAAGCGGCATCGCTCTGCAGTGCCCCACGTCCAGCGCAGCAGGGATCGACACGGCCCTGCCAAAAGTGCCTGGGATCTCCAGGATGGCCCCAAAACCCTTTTTCCCTGGGGGACCCCGTGTGCCAGGAGCTGCAGCCCAGGGGCTGGCATTCCCAGGCTCAGGGGGCTGCACGAGTGCTGGTGGCGAACCCTTGCTCTTGGGCGTTCATCCCCGGTGGTGCTCCAACAGCGCAGCCGAATTCACCAGCTGGGGACTGCCAGGACGTGGCCCCCACCAGACGCCGCCCATCCCAGCTCACTGCAGAACAAAATATTGGTACTTTCTGCCTCTGACCAGCATTTCCCGTCCCAAGCTCCACAAAATGTTGAAACAGAGTAAAACATTACTTGGACTTGTTGTCCTTGGCTTTGCTCCGCGGAGTTTCCAAACGGGGAGCTTTGCTCCAAACCCTTCCATGAGCCGGGACGTGCCCGTCCCTCTCCGTGCCTGCCCACCTGGGACACGTATGGGGGGGCTGGCAGGGGGTGGTCATGGGGTTGGGACACTGGCTAGCCAACAGGGTAGGGAAAGCAGGGAAATTTCTGCCCGTCTCCCCGGGGTGACTTCATGCGGGTATAAATACTCCGATGCGCCACCACCTCCCCGTGGGCTGCGTTTTGAAGCGCTCGGGTATTTTTTGGCTGCTTTGGGAGCTTGTTTCCCGACCTCAGCACGGTGTGCATCACTTCCCCACGTGCAGGGGCAGAGGCAGAGCCCCCACAGCCCCGTCGGGAGGCTGCTGGCAAGGCTCCGTGCCTCGAGCCAGCGAGGCCGGGGTGGGGACCCGGCCCCTCCTGTGCCTGGCTGAGCCCGGCGAGCAGGTTTGGGGCTGAGGCCGGGCTGCCCCTCCTGGAAGTCACAGGCTGCCTGCGTCCTGGTAAACACATTGCGAAAGGCTGGCTTTGGTGAAGCCCGGACCTTTCGCCCCACCCGTGGAGGCTGAGTCACCCGCCGCGTGCCCCAGGCAGCTCCGTTTTCTTTGTCCCTGCACGGCCAGGCTGCCTTTTCCTGCGCGCAGTTGCACCGCGGGCACCCGCGGGCAGCACAGAACCATGCAGGGTCCTGGTGCTGCCTGCAGAGGGGAGCGAGTCCTCACCGTGCCCTGCCTCAGTTTCCCCCTCCAGGTAGGAGGCGGATAATTCAGTTTATCGAAAAGCCTGCAAGAGGGAGGACACGTTGGGGATATCCTCCATGGGGCTGAGCACATCACGCACTGCCCTTGTCTTGGGGGCACAGCTTCCCGGAGGGGTCTCAGAGCTGGAGACCCCGGGAAGGTCAGCAGTCTTCTCCCCCAGGCACCCTAAGGTGTGCAGAGGGGCCAGCCCAGCCGCTGGGTGATGGAAATGCCTCGTACCAAAGCACAGAGCAAACAGCTCACGAAACGAGGCACAGAGAGGAAAATGCAGGCACGCCGCCTGCTTCGCTTGCAGAGTTTGGCTCAGCACCTCCCAGCCGGCAGCACCGCTCGGCAGAGCGCCACGGACCCCTCTCCTCCATCACTGGGGGGCCGGTCTCACTGGGACACCCCCAGCCCCTCTCTGTGCCTTTCACCACCTCCGAAAAGAGCAGCATGCCAGGATGGTGCTGCCACCCACCCGGGGCACGGTGACACCAGGACCAAGGGGACAGAGGGCACTGGGCTGGCTGCAGGTGAGGTCCCCGGAGCTGTCACCGCCTGGGCTGCTCCACGGCCCTGCCCGTGGCTGCGCACCACAGCACCCCTGGGCAGGAGGGGACGCGGGGGCTGTGGGGATGGGGATGGGTCGCCCCAGGGCTGGCAGCCGCGGAGCAGGTGCCAAGGCTGGGCCCTGCCCGTTGTGCAACTCGCCGGCAGCCCCAGGCTCGTGGGGCAGGGTGTGAGCAGCCTTTGGACGCGGCGTCCAGGCTCAGATCTCGGTTTCCCGGCCAGGTGGGGAAGCTCGTTGCTCCTCAGGGGATCTCAGAGCTGCCCTGGGCATAGCACCCAGGGCTGCCAGGTGGTCTTGGCTCAGCCACATAAGCCCCAGAGCCGTGCCCCCTTCCCCCTTACAGGTTTGCTTGCTGGGGGATGCCCCAGGGCCATGTCCCCTTCTACGTTACCAGTTTTGCTTGCTGGGGGATGCCGGGTGCGCTGCAGTGTGGCCATGCTCTGTGCACCCTGCTGTGCATCACCCCAGGCACACTCACCCACTGCTTTCCCCAGCGTGGGGCTGCCCCAGGAGTGCAGGCAGCCTCAGTAAGCGTGAGGCATGCTGCCTGGGTCTGAGCAGGGCACCCGGCAGCTTGGGAGCCTGCTCCAGGCTGGGTGCGAGGTGCTGGAAGATGCCCCGGAGCGGGCTTCCTGCGGCAGCCGCAAGATCTAAATCTGGTCTCAGCACCGAGCTGCGGTTTCCTTCAACTCCTCTCGCTCGGGAGCTGGCAATACAGGAACGGCAACAACACTTGGGGAGATGGAAACCCAGCGGAGGTGCCAGACTGCGCTCTGCTCCCGGTGCGCTGAGTGCCCTGCCGGGCTGCCCCTGCTCATCCCTGCACCATGCCCCCAGGGCTCAGCGCCAGGCGTGGAGCAGGGCTCTGCCACTCACATCTCCATCTCGAGCCAACCCAGCCTGCCCTCAGGGACCGGTGCCAGCCTTGTCACCTGGGCACTTGCCATTAGTCACCCGAAAAGTAACCGCCAGCCCCGGGGTGCCGGTGGCACTGCGGTGTGCCCAGGCTGGCGCAGCTTGGGGCAGCCAGCGCCTGGCAGAGCCTCTGAGGTTACAGGGCCAGCAGGCGGGACCCAGCACCAGTGTGAGCCTTGGCTGGCAGTCCCTGCTCTCTCCTGGGACCCATCCCTTCAGGAAACAGCCCCAAAACTCCTCGTGGCCCCAGTTAGCATAGGCTCCGTCCCACCCTTCCGCCCAGCAAGGGGCTGGCAGTACAGCGTGCACCAAGCACTGCCTGGACCCAAAATTCACCTTCGGTGTCCTCCAAAGGCACCTGCGTGTCCTCGTGGCTTGCCTCAGGATTGGCTTGCCCCTTTTGTCCTCTGGACCATTTGCTGGGGTTTCAAAGTGGCTTTCAAATGGCTCTGCTCATGCTACGAGTGCAACCCCCAGCAGCCGTGCTGGTCCTGGCGGCGCCGCTCAGGCTGCCCATGTCTCTAAAGCCTTGCTCGAGTCTTGGGACTGCGCAGGCACAAACTCCTCGGGCACAAAACTTCCTGCTGAGGGTTTTGCCCCATTCTGCATCCCTCCTGCTCCACCATGGGCCGCGCAGGTCTCTGAGGAACTGGAGGAGCAGTCGAGAGGCTGGGCAGCCTGCACGGCTCAGGGTACCCCAGCCACCTCCCCATGAAGTTTGGCATTTGGCTGGAGGGGGCTTGGGAGCTTGGATGTGGGCTCTGTGTGTCTGGACACGGCCAGGACAGGCGGGTTGGCTCGGGGGATTTACTCCAGCCAGGTCTCACACCCTGCAGCACGGAGCCCTCCTGGCAGGCAGCAGGGTGAGGGAGGGCGCAGGAGGAGCTCTTAGGGAGGGTGAAACGAGAGAGGAGAACTCACGGGCTCCTTGCAAGCAGAACCAGTGGAGAAGGAGCAGGACTGGGCAGACGAAAGCTCGTACCCTCCTTTGTGCACCAGGAGGGATGCAGACACCTGCAGCGTGGGCACCCGCTCGCATGCGGACTGCCACCCGTCAAGGCACGCACGCAGACACACATCCACCTGTGTGCCAAAATGCACCCACAGCACCAGGAGCGCACAGGCAGCCCTTCAGGTCTGCTCTGACACACGGCCTCAGCTGGATTTCAGAGGCAAAGCGACCCTCCTTCTCCAGGGATGTGTGTTGCCAGCAGCGGGCTGCGATGTCTGTGCCAAAACAATTACCCAGCACAAACAGCCATGTGTGGTGCGGGCGGATTTGTCCCCCAGCTCCCTTCCCAACAGCCCTGCAGGCACAGCCAGGGGCGCAGGACAGCCCTTGGATCACCCAGGGGGTTAAAAAGCTGCTGCCAAGCCCTCACCTCCTGCAACGGAGCCTTTATACCTTTACACACCGTGACTTCAGCTTTGCTGGAGCATCCTCACCTCGGGGGCTGCCGGAGGGAGGTGCAAGGGAAGGGAAAGAGGGGGGTGTAAAGCAGCCTGCAGGCAGCTGGGCTCAAACCCTGCGAGCTGCCCTCTGGGCTGCCGGTGGAGCAAAGCGGCTCACACGCAGCAGAGGCGGCGAAGCAAAAATTTTGGCACCACCTCTGCTCCCTCGGCTCCGTGCCCGTGTCGGTGCCGGCTGTGCCAGCGGTGCCTGGATCCTTGGGGGGGGCCGGGGCTGGGTCAGGAGGCTGGCGGCACCCGGGGGAGGCCAGGGCCAGGCGGGCGTTGCTGTAGGAGAGTAGGAAAGGGTTAGCAGGGCTGGTGATGCCTGCAGCCAGGTATGCGAGGTATGTGCCAGCGCTGGCACCAGCTCGGCAGGGGAGGGACGCTCCTTGCTCTGGCTGGGTTACCTGGAGGTGGATCTGCTGGAGAAGGGAGCGAGCAGCAGATGCTGGGCTGCCAGGGGGTGGCGTGGAGCAGGGCACCCCCAAACCCCACTGTCAGCTCGGTGGGGCCAGGCAGGGAGGACGCCCTGCTCTGCGTGCTCTGCTCCCCAGGGAATTTACCTGGCAAATGAGCAAATGGCCCACACCACCACCACCCCTGTGTGGCCACCCCACAGCGGGATTTGCTTTGCAAAACCAGAAGGTGACAGCCAGTGCGAGGAGAGGGCGAAAAACGCCCAGAAACCGCCTGCCGGGACACTGCTGGCTCTGTTGGCGTTATCCATCAGCCGGTCGGCCAGGGCAGGCACTGCCACCGCAGAGCAGCTGCCGGCTGTAGGACCTGGGCTCGGGCTTCTGCACGGCCTCCGTGGGCACAGGAGAGAGGAATTTGGTGTAAGACAGGAGCGGCTGGTGCTGCTGCCTTCCCCAGGGCTCGTCTCCTGCCTCCGGCTGGTTTACAGCCAGGAGATACTCAGCTCCGTATGGGAATGACAGTCGTCGCCCAAGCAACCCCCCAGGGGATCAGGCTGGCCCCAGATGTGTCTCAGATAGGTGCCCTAGAGCACTCGTGGGGTCACCACATTCCCCAGGGAGCAGATCTCAGAGGTCATCTACTCAAAATCTTGCCTCAAACCCCAGGAAAAGCTGTCGCAGCCGCGGCAGCTTGCACGACTGGTCCCCCTGATTGCTGCTGCAGAGCAATGTGGTGTTGGACAAAGGCAGGTGCAAATCGCAGCCTCCAGCAGCCCCATGCCACGCTGGGACCCATGGAGCGGTGGAGGCAATGCCAAAGAAGAGACGAAGGTGTCCTTGCCACCTCTGTGGGGCAGGCTGTGGGGCTGGAAGGGGCACAGAGCCAGACCTCAGAGCCGAGCACAGGGGCTTTGGGTGAGGCGTGGGGGGGGATGCTGGGGCTGGGCAAGTTCCCCTCTGGGTGTGCCTCCCCCCTGCTCTTCCCCTGACGCAGATTTACTGCGGGGTTTTGGGTCAGGAGGGGATGTTCTAGGGGCAGTGCTGCAGCACCTCGCCCTTTGGGAATGCACAGAAACCATGGGTGTGCAGAAACCAGCCCTGCGCCCGCTTGGCACCCCAGGCACTGAGCACTGGATCAGCCTCAGGGGCTGGGGACACGCAGGGTTTGTCCCCAGGGGAGCAGGAAGATCTCACAGCGCATCCTGGGGGTGTGATGTCCTCTCCAAGGGGCTGCACAGGGGGGAAATTTGGCCTCCTGGCACTAAAACCCCCCAGTTTCCCGTGGGGCACGTGGTGGGGACGCTGTGATGGCAAGGCTTGTCCCCAGGGAGTCGGGGACTTGGGGATGCTCCCGCTGCCATCCCCAGGCTCCTGTACCCCATCGCGGTGCAGGGACGGGGCCTCGAGGCGCGCCAGCCCCACTGGGCACAGGGAGGGCGCAGGGAGGGCCCAGTACTCAGGGCGGCACAAAGAGCTCATTGTCCTGCATGGAAATGATCATCCCGGCGAGCTGGGAACACAGAGCGGCTCTGTCAGCACGGCTGTGGGCTTCCAAGGGCTGAGATCAAAGGGCCCTCTGGACCCTGACTCTGCCAGGCCCTCGGAGACACCTGTAATAAAAGGCACCTCCTAATTGTTCTCATTTTGCTTCTGAGAGCCACCGGGGCCACGGGGCTCCGGCATTGGCCCAAGGAGCAGCGGCAGGGACATGGGGCATGGACAAAAGGCTCTTGTGCAGAGCTGGGAGCTTTTGCTGGAGCAGCATTCACCCCTGCTGCCCACGTCGGCCTGGCCGTGCCCTGTCGGAGGGGCCACCTCCAGCAGCCCCACAGCTCCCCCATCCTGCGGGGACATCCCCCTGCCCCTCCGCCAGCTCTGAACCGGGGGGACCTGCCCTGTCCCAGCACCGGGAGCCTGCTTCTCCCGCAAAACCCTGACATCTCTCCTGGCAACGTCTCCCTTCGGCTGCTTTTCCCAGCCTCTTATCTCCCGGACTTCAGACCCGGCTGTCATTATCTGCAGACACACCTCTGCGCGGCTATCAGCCCGCGAAGGCTGCACTGCTCTGTCTGCTCCCACTTGGCAGCGGTGGCCCTGGAGATGCCGGGGCTCTGATGCAACCAGGCCACGCTCCCAGGGCCACAGCCCTCCCGTCCGGATCAGCGCTGGCATGGCAGGGGCACCTGAGCCTCCTGGGTCAGGGGGGTATGAGGAGATGTTTGGGGGTTCCTCTCGAGAGGTGTGAACGGCTCCCAGAGCGCGAGCGGAGGGGATGGGTGTGGTGTGTCCTCAGCATGGTGGGCTCACAAGGTGTCAGGAGGAAAACTGGGGGGGTGCCCAGCCCTGGGAGGTCGTACGAGGAACCAGCACAGCTCCCCGGCAAACTGTGGTGCTGGTTACAGTGAGAGGAGGTGATTTCTGCTGGCTTAGAGGCTTCCGCTGCCAGGGGTCAGCCAGGATTGGGGTCAGCCCGGACTGGGGTCAGCCCTGACATGGCAGCAAGTTGCAGAGCAGCGATGCGCAGGGTCCCAGCACGGTCCTTGTCAGCTCACACGGGCACCTCGAGGCACCCCGGGGTGCTCAGCCCTGCCAGGCAGGGTCTCCCCGAGCCCACCTGCAGGGTCAGGCCAGCAGGGGACATTTAAAATCTTCACCTCTGGGCGCTGCTTGGGACTGAGCACTCTGGGTGCTGCTGGGGCTGCAGCAGAGAGGTTTCCCATGTTGAGGGACCAGCAGCAACCCTCCTGGGACAGGGGGTCACTTGGGGTCCATGCAGGCTGTGCTCTGAGCTGTGCTCCCTCATCCCGAGGCTGCTGTGACCCTGGGAACCCCAAAACTCTGCTCATCGGGGCTGCACCAGCCTCTGTTTGCCCTGGTTTCTGTTCCCTCCTGCACGGCCGTGTTTGCCTTCCCATGGCACGCGGCGCTGAGCAAACAGCGCGTGGGGACAGACGGGCAGCTGGCAGGGAGGGCCCAAGCTCGCTGTGTCCCCGCGGCCACCTCCCCGTGTTCCCCCGTTCTGCAATAAAAACGTGGATCCAGTTTGAGCCAGGAGGCTGCAGGGTGGGGAGAGCCGGGGCTACCGGAGCCAGGCAGCCTGCAGGGATGGCGAGAGATTCACCCGCCTGGCTCATGGGGCAGTGGGTCTGCCTTGCCCCGTGGGTGCTGGTGCCCCTATTTCGTGGTGATGACGATGGCACAGAATTTATTCAAGCCACAGCAGGGGGGGGATGCCAGGAGCAAGGGTGCAGCAGGGTCTATAGCAATCTAGCCACATGTACTGAAATTGTGTCGCTCCTGATCCTTGTCCCAGGGCTCTGAACGGGACTTTTCGCTGTCAGAGATCCTTGTCATCCCTGGGTGGCCGCGGACACGCTGCTGGGGAGGGCTAGCAGTGGGGGAGCACCCACAGGCACCCCCAGCTCGGGGACAGGCTCATCAGGCTGCTCCCATGCACGTCTCTGCTCAGAAACTGCCTCGATCAAATGCCTGGGTTGGTTTGATCTGAGTTCTCCAGGTCCGCCGGGATCCGTGTGACGGTGACGGCACTGCGGGAGCACCCTGCTCTCGGTGCGGGGCGAAGCGGAGGCAGTAAAGTTATACTGGCTGGCGCTGGCAGAGTGTCTTCTCCCAGCAGGACCGGGACGGTTGGTGTGCTCCTTGATGTCACCCGGGAGCTGGTTTGAGCCAAGCTGGCAGACGGCCAGTGCACCATCAGCAGAAGATCAGGCGGCCTCGGTCTGCGCTTGGAATGATCCACGCGGTGACGTGGGCTCACCAGCCCCACGCCGGAGGGGTCCCCGTCAATGCACGCTTGGTCACAAGCACTGCCGGGGTGTCCCGGGTGGTCACCAAGCTCCTGTGGCCACCTCCCGGCCAGCTGAGGCTAGCAGTGGGTGTGTGGAGGTGGCCAGGGCTGGCACGCGGTGACCAGCACGAGCTGCACTCGGGGAAGCAGCTGCAGGAGGTTGGGGTGCTCCTACAGCTCGCTCCAAGCCCATCGTGAAGCCCTGCTGGCGATCATCTCCTCCTGGAGACTAGCTTAAATCCCACCTGCAGCTTCAGGACTCGTCCCAGCCTTGCTGGGGAACCCGAACCTCTCAGCAGCTTCCTTCCACGGCTCCAGGGACCACGCAGGGGTCCGGCTCCCTCGAGCAAACTTTCCACTTTCTGTCCCCTCAAAACACACGGACGCTGCTGTTTGCAGCCAGGCTTTGCAGGCGAGCAGGAGGAAGCTGAGAGCAGGGTGGGGAGCATGGGGACGGCCAAGTGTGGTGAGGAGCTCTGCTGCTGCCCAGGCAGGGGGAGCAAAGTCTGACAGCCAAGCTCAGGCTTTAGGTGGACACGAAGCTCCTGTGCCTCTAGGATAACCCAAAGCTGGCCGATAACCTTCCTTTTCCTAACCCTGGCCTCACTTATTTTGGCTCCCATTTGCCTTCCTGCCCACTGACCCCAGTCCCACGCGAGGAGGGATGCTGGGGACACATCATGCTGTCTCCTGGACATTTTGCTGCATCTCTGCTATTGGGGTGCCCAAAAGGCAGGCAGGAGCTGCCCACCCCGGGCACAGCACCCCATGGGCTGCTCCGGGTCAGGGCTGGGGCAGATCCTGGCCCTGGACATGGGCTTCGTTAGGAAGAATTTCCTCGTGGGAGGGTGGTTAAGCACTGCAAGGGGCTGCCCAGGGGAGCCGTGGAGTCACCGCCCCTGGGAGTATTTAGGATGGACGTGGTGGCTAGGAACACATGTAGTCGTGAGCTTGGTAGGTCAGATTGATGTCTGGGCTTGATTTTAAGGCTCTTTTCCAACCTAAACAATTCTGTAGTGTCTGCAGTGGGTCCTGGCCATGGGACAGCTCTGCATGGGGACCATCCTGGTCCAGCACTGCAGGCACCCCGGGCTCGGGGCTTTTGCTCCCCTTTCCTTCTCCTTGCTGCAACCTCAGCCTTCCTGCTCGGCGTGCAGGAGGCCGGGTCAGGACCCCCGCTGGGGGGCTGGGTGAGATGGGGGCGCTTAGAGCCCTTCCACCGCCCGGGGCACGCGCCCAGCCCCGGCCAGGAGCCGTGCACCCGGCCTCGGCTGCAGCAGGTCAAGGGCGTGCGGGGCCCCGAGGTGCTCGCCTTGTTTCCAAACAAGCTGCCAGCGTTCACCTCCGTAAATAAACAAAGAGCAGGAGCCTGGCACTCGCCTGCAACGGCTGCAGTCAGCCTCCTCCTGCCGGGGTTTGGCAGGGCACGAGGTCGGCTGGGGGCCAGCCGGGGCAGAGCCCCTGGGTTTGCGGGTGCCGCGGTGGGGCAGGTCCTGGGGACGGAGAGGTGGGGAAATTCCACGGCCGAGCCCTCTCCTCGGGAAGCCCAATGACACAGGGAGGTGACGAGGTGGCCAGCCCCAGGTCATGCCGTGAGTCAGCAGCACACAGGTAGCAAAGGGCTGGGGATGGAGCTGCAAACGCCGCGGCACGCGTCGCTGCTTGAGCTGGAGCTCAGCGGGGAAAGGAGATTTTTTTTTGGGGGGAGGGTGGGAGTCTCCACTGCCACTGTCATTGCTGCTCTTTATTTCTGTGAGCAAATGGCTTGGGGGCGAGTTATTCTCAGGAGCAGTATGTGTTTAAAAGGGAAGCGAGCTCCCCAGAGCCTGCAGACCCATTGCCCCTAGCTTGGTGCTGCTGGCGGGGGCTGCCCCAGCTCCACCGGGTCCCAGCCCCGTGGCAAACAGGAACCACGGCCAGGGCTCGGCTGCTCCGTGGTGTGCACGAGCACAGAGCTGGATCTGTGCCCTAAATGCCCTGTGCAGCCAAGAGACCTCCCTGGAGTGCCAGAGAGGGGCAGGGGCCGATCCTGCGCTGGCTCAGCCCCACGGGGTGCGCATCTCGCCCAGCCTGGGACTTGCCCTGATGTCCCCTGCTGCAAGGTGGACGGGATGAGAAGGCAGAATAACAGCGTGGGGCTGCGGGGAGGGAGCTGTGCCCATAAATATGGGACAGATTGGGTAGAATAGGGTAAGATAGGATAGGATGGGATAGGATAGGACAGGACAGGACAGGACAGTTCAGTTCAGTTCACTTGGAAGGGACCCACAAAGATCAGGTCCCAGCTGCCTGAGCACATCACGAAATTAAAGCACGTTACCGAGGGCATTACCCAAATTCCCCCCCGAACACCTGCAGGGGCACCAAGCACCTTGCCTTGCCCAGCTTTTGCCTTTTGTCGCCACACCAAGGAGTGATGCTGGGGACCCAGGGCTTTCAGGCTCGCTGCTAGGGGCTGAGCAGAGCTAAATCCTGCCCGCCTCAGCACCCTGGGGAGATGCAGCACGCTGGGAGCTGCAGGAGGGCTCCTGGCCCCCCTATCTCCACCCTGCTGGTGCTGGGGTGACCTGGCCACGGGCAGCACGATGCTGGCAGGGCCCACGGGTGCAGCTGTGCAGCCCGTGACCCAGCTCCGTGTGTTTGCCAAACCCATGTCTGGGCGGTGCCGCACCCCGGGCTGGCGTCACGTCCTCGCTCGGCTCCGCGCTGGGACCCTGCCCACGCGTGCACACACACACACACACACACACCTCCCACAGCACAAACACCGGGCTGATTGCACCACCCGTGGTCCCCAAGGGGGTCCCCAGGGGGCTGCAGGTGGTCCCCAGGGGGCTGTGCCTGCAGGAGGGGAGCGAAGGGGTGTTGGTGGGGAAGGTTTGCAGCAGTCCCAAACCCTCCCTGCTTCGCTCTGGGCTGCTGCCCCAGGAGCTGTCTGCATGGGGACCCTGTCCCAAGGGGGTCCGGGCATCCCCCTGGGGTACAGAGGTCTTGGGGCTGGGTTTGGCCCTGTCTGATGGACCCATGCCGGTTCACAGGAGAGGGGGGAGAGCTCTTTTGGCTACGGACAAAGGTTGCAGGAGGGGTGTACGGGAGTGTCTGTGGCCATATTTCAGCTGGAAAAGAGAAAGTTGCCAAGCACTGGGGCAGGGAGGAGCTGTGTGTTTCCCAGGCTGGAGCAAGGGCCAGGCGCCGTGTTAAGGCAATGCTTGCCCCGTCCCTCGTCCCTTTGCTCATGGCAGGGCCGGCACTGCAGCCGTGGGGCAGCCGTGGGGCAGCACAGCACCGGGAGGCCCCCAGAGCATCCTCACCTCTCTGTGAGTCCCACTCCCTGGGCGCTCCGGAGGGCTGAGGCTCTGGCTACCGAAGGCTTTGACCTTTCCAGCCCAGACCCCTGCAAGGGGACCCCCCTGGGGCAGGTCCAAGACCCCCTCCAACACCCGAGGCACCAGCCCAAGGGGCAGAGCAGGGAGGGACATTCGTGGGGGGCACTGTGGTAACCGGGGTGCTCCCTCCCTCTTTTTCCCTTATATATATGAATTTTATTTCAGAGAAGAGGCTCAGGCTTGCAGAAACCCACAGGGAGCTGCTTCGAGCTGCCCTGCCTAGGGCTGGACACCCCACCCATGGACCCCAGTGGGGGGAAGCGGATGCCCAGGGGCGTTTTCGTGGGGCTTTGTGTTGTTCCGAACCAAGGCCAGCTCTCCAGATCTGACCCGAATGTGACCCGTCCTGACCCCAACCTGCTTTTTCCGGCCCGGGACGATAATTACGCCCCGCAGACTGCTCAGTTTGGCCACACCTCACGGGTGGGGGCCGCATCCTGCTCCCCCCATCCTCACCCCACGGCCGTGCCGCGCTGCCCGGGCTGGGGGTCCCGAGCAGAGCTGGGGAGGGGGGGGTCTCCCTGTGGTAGAGCCGTGGGGATCCACACGCTGCCTGCCTGCCCTGCACCCCCAGCTCCCCGCACTCACCTGTGCTCGCCCTGGGCCAGGCAGACCTAGCATAACCTGTTCCCACTCCTCCTGCCTCGTGACGAAGCAGCTGGCACGCAGCGAGCAGGGAACCGCAGCACGCTGAGCTCAGCGCCAGCCCGGGGACAGCAGGGACAGCCCCGGGGGCAGGGGAGCTGCGGCCACCGGCCCCTCCGCCTCTCCCCATCCCCATCGTGCTTCTGGTGCCTCTTTCCTCGGGATAAAATGGGGTTTACTCTCGGTGTTTGAGGACAGTCAGGGTAGAGGCTGCTGTAGGATCTACGCCAGGATTCCCAAAGAGCTGCTGTAGGTCCAGGGCGAGGACCTGACCTCCCTGCTCCTTGCACCACGCTTCATCCTGGATGCCATAAAATTGCAGAATCACAGGATGGTTGGGTGGGAAAGGACCTCGAGGACCACCTGAGGTTGGGTTGGAAGGGGCCCTGAGGTCCATCTAATTCCAACCCCTGCCACGGGCACAACACCTCCCGCTGGAGCAGGCTGCCCAGACCGCATCCAGCCCGATTTCAGATGTCAGAATTTCAGACTTCAGACCACTTCACCCTTTGCTGCACCCCCATCTCTCCTCGCCTCCCCGCTGCAGCCATTTGCCCTGAACCCCGGCCAGCCCCTGCACCACGACATAGAGCTGCCTGCTGCTCTCATCCATGCCAGCTCCATCACAGCGCTCCAGGACCCCCATGTCCCACGGGACCCCCATTCCACTGTGTGGCTTCAGCAGCCTTCAGGCTGCTGGGGTGCCCCCTGCCCCCCCCCCAAGACAAGGCTCCCTCTGCACACTACCATGCACGTGTAATGCAGCACGCAACTATGCAAGTGTGTCTGTGCACGCTTGCATCTTGCTCCACGCTCGTGTACCTGCTCCGTGCTGTGTGTGCACCTGCTGAGCATCTGTGTTCGGAAATGTTTAGCAGCACAACACCCCGTGCACGTCCCTGCGTGCACCTCTACCCATACATGTGCACCTATAGCCGTGCAACACGCCGCGTGCACGGCCATGGGTAACACCCACAGGTGCAAGGGATCCGCACTCTGCAGCCCCCAGGCTTCCCCCCCGTGCCTTTTGGGGTGGCAGTGCTGTTGGGGGGGCCCTACTCCTTGTGTCCCGGTGCTGGGGCAGTGCCTGGCAGGGCGGGATGGGGCAGGGCAGAGCCCGTCGGGTGCCAGCGGCCTGCCCCCACCCCTGCTCTACCTGTCGGGCAGGTGGGGCTGGCCGCCTGCCACCGTCACTTCTGGGAAGGGAGGATGCGAGAGGGATGGGTCCCAGCACCGGCAGGCAACGGCTGGGCTTGGAGCGACCCTTGGGCTCTCCGCTCCCTCGGGGCTGAGGCCGCTGTGGAGAGCACCGGGGACAGCTTGGGAAGGGGTCCCGACACCCGGGAGTCCCCTAGAGAGCTTGGAGGGTGCTCAAGGAGAGGGGAGCACACAGACAGCCCCTCTCCATGAGCCCGTCTCTTCTCCTGCTGTGTCCCAAACTGAGTCACATCCCCAGGGCCTGGGGTGGCCCGGGAGTGGGGTCTCCCATGGGAAACCCCCTGCACTCGGCACCCAGCACCCTGTTGGGGTGGGCAGGGTGAAGGGCTGCAAGGTCTGCACCCATCCACCCCTGCAGACCCTATCCCGACCGTCCTGGCCACCAGCAGAGGCTGACTCAGGACCAGACACCTTCTGTCCATCCTGGTGGACCCCGTGCCCGCTCTGACCCTGCTCCCTTTGACAAGGGCAGCACCTCGGGAAGGACCCAGCAGGAGCCTGGTGCCAGGCAGGGTGAGGTCTGGTGCCCACTGGGTACACTGGGGATTTATAGAGAAGGGAACTGCAACACCCACTGGAAGCTGGTGAAGATCTGCCAGGCTCTGACCGTGCTGCACCTTTTTGCTGTGCCAGGTTGCTCGTGCACCAGAGCTCGGAGCCTCCAGCACAGATTTTGTCCTCGGTGTGTGTGCAGGGTGCTCTGGAGGGGCATGGCACAGGTGAGTGCAGAGCCCACCTGGGGCAGCGCAACTCCAGGGTCTCATCCTGCAGGTCCTAGCCCCAAAATCCTCATCTCCCCTGCAAGCTCAGCAGCACATCCCCAAGACTAGTGCCACCTCCAGCCTGCTGGCCCTGCGTCGTGCCTGGTGGCCGGGGCTGAGGTGGCTCCCTCAACGTGTGCACTGAAACCCGTCTGGTTTCAGAAAGCCCTGGAGCGATGAGATCCTCTTGTAGGACCCACCCTTTGCCCGAAAACAGGCTCAGGTCTGGACTTGCTCGCCTACAGTCCTGAAAGCAGAAACCAGAGGAGCGCCCGCTGCCTGGGGAGCCCGCAGATCCCACCGGGGTTGCCACCACTGTGACCCCACCGTGACGGCACTGGGGCCAGCTGGGTGCATCCCCGCTGGGACTGGGCACAAGAAAACACCACGGCCACCCGAGCATGCCGGCAGGAGGGGTCACCCTGCCCCATTGTGTGCCCTGCCACCTTGGGGACCCAAATCCCCTGGAGGGGGAAAGCCTCTGCAAGGGGATTTGCCCCCACAAGCAAGCTCAAAGTGAAGGGGCACCGTAAAGGTTTGGTGTTGGGATGACCGGGACTGAACCCACAGCTCGTCTCAGCCATCACCCTGCGTCACCCCAGCCTTTGGAGGCTGAGGGAGCTCTGCCACCCCCACCCCAGCAGACCTTTGCCCTGGGGCTCGGCTGCTGCTGGTGCACGCCAGGAGCTTGAGGTGTGCCACACTCGGCAGGGCACCGCCGGCCCCAACCCCGAGGCACGGACACTCTGGAGCTGGGAATTTCTCATGTTGGTGGCCCAGCCACTGACTTGGGGGCCAGCAGGCAAATAGGACACCCCACTGGGCTCTTCATTGTACGTCTGCCATCCTTCTGCAGCCCCCTGAGCCCTCCCAGAAGCAGCCATGGGGGGGGGGGGGGGGTGACGTCCCCTTCCATCACCTGTCCTGACTGCCCTGGCCCGCTGCAGCTGACAGTTTCCACGTCCATCCTGGGGACCCTTGCACCATTGCTGGCCACCAGCTGCCCCCAAGCCACATCTGGCTGGTGGTGAGGAGCTGGTGCTGGAGTCCAGAGCCCCCCAGAGCAGTTTTGGGGTCTCCCGGAGAGATATTGCACTCTTCTTCCAGGCACGGTGGCCAAGACAAAACGCTCAGCAAATCATCCCCTGCTTGGCTTCTGTAGGCACCCAAGAATATGGCATTGCACTGGGGCGGCCAGCTTCTGCCCCCCCAGCCATCTTCTGCCCCCCCACTCCCATCTTCTCTCCCTCTCCAACATCTCGTTCCCCTCCTCCTTCCCCTCTGGCTGCATGTGGTCGGGGCGCAGGGAGCAGGGACAGCAGAAAGGCAAGGCCAGGCTGGGAGAAGAGGGGCTCAATGACCAGTGCCTTGCTAAACGGGGGCCCAGGACACAGCCAAAATGGTTTGGTGGGCTCAAAAACCTTAATTTACTACCTGGGTTCTCAGCTGAAAGCTTAGAGGGTGAGCATGAGGCCAGGGTAGGGAGATGAGCAACAAGTGGAGGAGATCAGGGTTAGTGGGGACCTCTCCATGAAATTAATCTGTGCAAGGTGGAGGAAGGAAAATAGGGGCTGGGAGCTGCAGCCCACGAGTTACCACAGCTCCATCCCCCAAATCCCACAGCTGAAGAGGCTGCAAGTGTCCCCATCCGAGCCCCTGGAGGACTTGAGGCTTGGGCGCAGTCAGCTCAGCAGGAAAGGGGGAGAAGAGCTGGAGGTGTGGGAGAAAGCAGGAAACCTCAGCAGGCGCTCATCGTGTCGAAGTGAAATGCACGTGAGACGGGAATCGAGCTGCAGCAGCCCTGGGACAAGGTTTTTGTGTGTGCCAGCCTGGTGCCAGAGCCCGGCCGGGGCCGCGAGTCCCTGGGCTGCCCGGTGACCCCGCATGCGGGCTGGTGCCGCGCCAGGCTCCGCTCGGTGCTTGGTGGATAACAAAGGGTAGAGCTGGCCGGGAAACAAGAATGCAGTGAAAATCTTGTTTTGCTACACAATGGAACAGAACTGAGTTTTCTGGTGGCAGTGGTGGAGGGAGGGGAAGGGAGGAAAATAGGGGACATCGACCCAAAAAGGGCCACCAATGGGGCCGCCAAGCTAAGGGCTGAGCATCCGTCCCCTCCTGGGGACTCTGGGACACGGCATTTTCTGCAGGAGGGGAAGTGTCTGAGCAGGGAAGGGAGCTGGGGAGGACGCAGGGGTGCAGCTTTGCCACTCCTGGGTGGGAGCACGTCCCACGCCTGTGCCCGAGGAGCATGGCCCAGGCCCTGTGGCCAGCCGGAGCCACTTGTGTGCGGCACAGCTGAGCTGTGGAGCAGCGAGCAGGGCACAGGACAGAGCACAGGACAGACGGACAAACCCCCAGGAGCTTGGGCTGGGGGCAAGGGACGGGTGGGATGGAGCAGCGCGGGGCACAGCAAAAAAAAAAAAAGGGAGAAGGTGGGCACGGGCTGACGGAGACGAGCCGGCTGCCTCTGGTTCCAGGCAGCCACCGCTGCGGCTTCCCCATTCCGACAGCGGGAACAGCCGCCCTCTTGTTTAACAACCAAACAGCCCAGGGTTTTAACAGACCAGTTACCATCAGCGGGCAGCTCTCCTGGGTGAGCCAGACACCCCCGGGGCAGCCGCTGCTGGAGGCGGTTAGCAGAAGGAAGCGTCGGGCTGCGAGGCAGGGGGGAGCGTTGTGCGGGCGCCCCGGTGACAGCGGCAGCCCCGGGCAGAGGGACGCAGCCCCGGGGACCTGCCCAGCCCCAAGCTGCCAGCTCAACCCCGATACCAGGCTGGGTTCGCTCCTGCCATGGCACAGCCCCCAGCAGCACGTCCCCCCAGCCCCTACAGAACCCACATCCCCTGGGCAATAAATATCCTTTCCCTCTGTGTCACCCTAAGCAAGTGTGGTTTTTTTCTATTTAAAAAAAAAATATATATATATATATAACTATCCGATGTCCTTACAGTGTGTTCCCCTTCCTGCCCCCAGCACAGCCCCTAAAGCTGCACCCATGAGACCCCCTCCCAGGACCACAACACAGCCCCGCACCCCTTCGCTCCCCCCGTACTTCTCCACGCACGTTTATGCCAGCTGAGCTTTTCACCCAGCCCACTGCCAGAAAAGCCCCCCAGGCAGCTGGGCAGCCCAAACTGCACCATGCTTTTGCCCTCTGGCAATTTTCTCGGGGAAGTCTGGGTGCTCCGGAGCCTGGTTCTGCCCGTGCCAAACCGTGCACAGCTCCTCCAGGTACGACCCGTCCTGGAAGCTGGGAGGTTTTCGCCTGGGTTGCATGAAGCAAGCCCGGGGCTGGTCGGGGACTGGGGAGGGCAGCGCTGGGTGAAATCCAGCAGGAAGAGTGTTTCTTATCACAGCTGGACAGGTCCAGCTGCAATAAATGTCTCTCACGGGTTTCCAAGGTTTTTTCCCCTGCGTGTTTCCAGCAGGACCAAACCCAGTGATTTACACACCTTTTTTCTTTCTGCAGGCTTTGTTCCCAGGGTCTGAAGGGCTGAGTTCCCCCGGAACAGGACCCCAGGGAGAAACACACCAAAGAAACATCCCACCAATGAAACGTCCCACCAAATAAATGTTTTCCCTGCAGAAAGAAGATATTTGGGGCCAGCCTTCTGGGCCAGGTGCCACCCTGGGCCATGGACCTGGCCCTGCACTACTGGGGGCTCCCTGGCACGTTGCAGTGGGAAGGCAGACGGGACGCCACAGCCCCCCCGTTGCTCCCAGCATGGTTTCAATCCTCTCTTCCCCTTGTGCTGAGCCAGGGCCAGGAAGGTGAGAGAGGATGAAAGCAAGCGGGGAGCGTGGTGGAGGGGCAGCGGGAGGCAGGGTTAAGGTCCCCAGGGGTCTGTCCCAGCCTCCCACAGGCTGTCCCCGTCCCCACCACGTTCCCCCTGGCCCTGATCCGCTCTGCAGATGGCCACGGTCCGGCTGGGCTGGAAAATCAGGTCGTGCTGCTGCGCTTGGGGCTGCTTCATGGGCCGGTGCATGGGATGTGGGACAAAACCTCTGCCCTCTCCCCATTCCTCGGCCCCTGCGCTTGCCACCTTTCAGCCACAGCAGCCTGCTTTGGGGACACGGGGCCAGGCAAGAGCTGGCCAGGGCAAACTGCCCTCCTTTTCCCCAGCTGGGATTTGGGGTCAGCACTGGCCCCTGCACCCCTCTGGGGAGGTCTCAGGGCACAGAAAACCCATTTTAATGCGCAAACTTGAAGGGTGATTAAGGTATTTCCGTGGAAAATGGGTGCCAGAACCATGTTCAGCTCGGGACCGCCTGGTGGGCAGGGTCCCCAGGCAGCCCTCAGTGTCAGTGAGGTGGCAAAGCTTCTTCTCCATTTTCTGCCAGGGCTTGCCACAGCCACGGGATCTGGGCACCTCCAGGGAGATTAAGAAAACAAATAAATCATCTCTTTTTGGTGCCAGGGCGCCGGGAGGCTCCACGGGGTTGGCTCAGCACGGGCATGGAGGTCACCGGGGAGGTCACCATGAGTGTGTGTGCACGCGCGTGTGTGTGGCTTTGCATGCCCTGCTCCCGGCCCCCCTGCCTCCTACTCACACCAGCCTCATGGGAGGCTGCAGGACCTGGTCCCCAGCCCCTACCCGCACTCCCCTGCCTCCACGTCCTCGTTCCCTGCTCTGGCACGGGGAAGGTGCGGCCGGGGGGAGGGGGACACGGACCCCCGGCCTCCACCCTGAGCCTCCTGGCCAGCGGCGGCAGCAGTGGGGACGCCGGGGGCACGGCGAGGCAATGGGGTTCCTGCTGCTGCCAGAGCTGGTTAAACATTGTCCCGGGCTCGTTAGGTAACCCAAACCGCAGCAGGGAAGAAATGAAACTGCTTGTGCAAACACGGCGCGCTTGGCAGGGCAGCAGGCTGCGTGACAAAGTGCTGCGCGCTCCCTGCCAGCCTGCTGGGGTTATCTATTGACGGAGAGCAAACACCTCGCCCACAGCCCCAAACCCTGAGCGAGGGATGGCAGCCAGCAGCGAGGACAACTCATGCCTGACCTGGCCCCTCTGCGGGCACCAGCCCGGTCCCTTCCCGAGCGTGGTGCTTTCGTGGGCACCCCGAGCATCTCGGCGCGGTCCCCGCTGCCGCCCAGGCCAACCTGCTGCTTGCAGCAGCCCCGGGAGGTCAGGGATGGGCTGCAGCACCCTCCGCTCGCCGGAGCCAGCAGACTCCAGCCGGGAAAACCTGTTCCCAGGGGAGGTTACGCAAGGAGCGTGACAGGGCTCTGGCTGCAGCCCAGACCTGGGGCTGGCTCGCAGCTCACACCCAGGGGCCGAGACCTCTCCTTGCACCACCGGGGAGCCCTGATGGCCACATCTCAGCCGGGAGCAGCGCAGGTGCAGGGAAGAGATGGAGGGCTGGCCTAGGACGGTGTCATCCTCAGGATTTTTTTGTGAGTTCAGGTTCCCTCGTGTGAGGTGCCTTGCTGGACCACAAAGGTGCATGTGGCACGGTATGGCATGGCACGGCATGGCATGGCATGGCATAGCATGGCACAGTATGGCATGGTATAGCAAGGTGTAGCATGGAACAGCATGGCATGGCATGGCACTGCATGGCATGGCACAGCACAGAATGGCACGGCATGGCACAACATGGCATGGCACGGCACATCAGCAGGAGCCAGGCGTCCCAGCAAGGCAAATCCCCCTGTAAGCAGTGTCTGACCAACCCCCAGAAGGGGTTGGACCTGACCCAAGGCCCCTCCTGCCCCCAGCACAGCCTCCTGCTGGAGTTCTGGGCCCCTGCCACATCTCCAGGAGGACACTGGGGGGTCCTTGGAGGGCCGCAGGCAGAGAATTGGGGTGCCAGGACTACGGCCATCAAGGTGTTGGAAGAGAAAAGGGCCGCGCTCTTGCAAGTGTCGGGCGATTTTTAACTGAGCCACACCTCTGGCAGGAAGGAGGGCAGGCAGGGAACAAAAGCTTGGTCCCCCTGCCAAAAAGGCTTCTCTGAGGCTTTGCAGGGCAGCCTTACCACCTAAAGCATCCCAAAACCTACCCTCACCCCCGCTGCTGGGCTGGACCCATCCCTACAGCCTCCCTACCCTGTAACCTTTCCGCAGGTTGCGGCGCTGCTTCTGCCTGGGCATCCCAAACCTGGTCAAGCTTCAAGCTTGGCATAGGGTTCCCAGGTAAAACCTGAAGGGTGAACAGGAGCTGGGCACTGCCATCCTCTGCATGCCCTCGTTCAGGAGGGTCCTGTACACCAGCAAGGTGGCAACGAGCCCTGTGGTGCCCAGCGGGCTTCAGAAAGCTTTGCCACGAAGCACGCCCACGGGGAGCGAGGCATGGACCGCTCTTTGCCAAGCTCGTGGTGGAAACATCCTGAGATGCCCGGCTTCCAGACCACTGTGCTCCCTTCTGGCTACCCCACAGACACAGCCCGGGGGCTGGGGACTCCCCCAGAGCTCCTGGGCCCCCTCCCTGCCTCCCCACGGCTGGGGCTGCAGGGGAAGTTTGGTGTTGGCACTGCGCACGTGTGGGCTCCCCGCTGCCAAGCCCGGTCCTGAAGATTTGGTCCCCTTGCGAAGCCCCCAGATAGCCAGACTGGAAGATGAGCAAGCCTTAAAAGAATAAAATGAGATAAAATTGCCGTGCCTTCTGCCTGCCTCAACCGCCAGCCTGGCTGGGGACCTAATTATGGACGATGCTGAGGGACCTTTTACCAGTGACCGCTGCACGGAGGGCCTGTGGGGCCAGGATTTTGCCTCCCACCACCCTGCAGCTGACTGAGCTCTGCCTCGGTGCTGGCACTCCATAAAAGCCGTCCTGCAAAGGCGAATGCCAGGGCTGAATTTCTGGGGGGTCCTCAGAAGGGAACGAGGCCGGGGAGCTGGTGTAAGGTGCCCCTGCCGCGCTAGCTTGGGGACACGGCCTCCAGCTCTCCCTCTCAGCATGGGGACAGACAGAGCCCAGGAGGCTCCTGCCACCCCATGCCATGGTGGCCAGCGAGTCCGGATCAGTGGGCCAGTGAGTCCAGGCCACGGCAAGCAAGAGGGATGGTGGCAGAAGGGGATCAGCAAGGTGACATCCCATGCAACATGCATCTGGCCCCCGCTATGCCTCGAGGAAAAGCAAGGACAAGGAGACGGAGCTACAAAAACCCAGACAAACAATTTATTCCTTTTATGCTCTCGAGCTCAAAAGGAGGAATCCAGTCGCCCCTGCTGGGCGCCCGGTGGGCTGGCATCCCCCTCCTGCTGCGGGGCACAGAGCCAGTCTGTGCCCCCGGGACGTGGCCTCAGGCCAGCTGAGCATCACCGCCTGCCGCAGGACAGGGAGCACGCTGCCACGCGGGAACATCTTCCTCGTGAAAAAATAAATCTGTACATTCACTCCGTGCCATTTTTTTTTTTACATAAATTAGAAGCCACCCTAGGGGGAAACGGTCTGTTCCTAGGTACAGGCAGCTGGGCTGGTGACACGGACAGGCCCTGGTGCCCCGAGTGTCCCCTCTGCGGGCTCTGCAGGGTCAGGAGGAGCTCTCTGCATTGCTCCCGTCGTCTCCTGGCAGGCACTGCCGCTGCTGCAGAGGGGCCCTGCTCACCCCACGTAGGGCAGCCAGGACAGCAGCGCCTTCACAGCATGAGCAGCGGTGGGGAGAGAGCTGGTGGCTCCCTTCCGATCGGCGACGAGGCGCTGGGTGACAGCAGGACACCCACTCGGTGCCAGCTCAGACTTTTTTTTTTCCCCCTTTTCTCCTGTCCAGGCTTTCAAACAGCCAAAGTCACCACCTCTCCAAGTCGGAGGTACAAATCCAGCGAGGGAAATAATGGTTTACAATAACCTACTGGAGCCAAAATATTAGCTTTAAACACCTCGGTGCCAGCAGTCGCCAGCACACACGAGCGTGTCGGAGTTTCACAGGCTGCGTGGGGCAGCAGCTGCCAAATTTTCCTGCCAGGAGCCAGGCTCGGGACTGGCCCGGGGAGGGCTCCACAGGCCCCCAAGTCCGGGGCTCCTACAGCTCCTTGTTCCTGTTGAGCACCTCCTCCTCCTTCCAGCCGCTGGAGTTCTTCCCAAACTTGTACACCAGCCGGCGCCCGTCGACCCTCTCCAGGATTTCACGTTTGTAGTAATACCTGGGGGGGGGGGATAAGTGTTGGGGTCAGGGCTCTGGGTGCAGCCCTGCTGGGTGCAGGGGCCAAGGCTGAGTCCTGGGGGGGGAGCAGGACCCCCGTCGGGGCCCGGGGGTGCACTCACCGCATGGCCCGGCTCAGCTTCTCGTAGGTCATGCTGCTGTTCTTCTTCTTCTGGCCCCAGAGCTGGGCCACCGCCTCGGAGCGCAGGAACTTGAAGACGCCCTCCCGCCGGTCCTCCCACTTCATCAGCCCCTCGTTCAGCTCCGGGTGGATCAGGATGTCCCGGATGAACTCCCACAGGTGGGTGCCTCTCGGGGCTGCAAGGGGAGATCGAGCCGTCAGGGCACGGAAACTCCTGCCCGCGGCTCTGCCCAGCCTCCTGCCAGCGGACACGGTCCTTCCCCAAATTTCCCCCCCAAGGACCAGGCTGGGGCAGGCATTCCCCCTGGGAAGCCGGAGGTTTACGTACAGTGCTTGCTCTTCCGGCCCTCCAGGCAGTCTCTGTTCTCCTTGCTGAGCTTTCGGGGCCGTCCCCGTTTCCTCTTGCCGTGTTTGCCGTCCCCTTTCTTGCTCCCAGCAAAGCCATCTGTGCGCACCGAGAAGGGGATGGATGTGTTATCCCACCTGCAGGGCCTGCCGGCGTGCAGCCCCCTCCCCGGGCACAGAGATGTCTCCCTCGGGAGCAGGGGAGAGCTGGCTGGGGGTGTCAGGGGCTGTGCCCTCTTTTCAAGCCCAGGCACCAGGGAACCATCCCCTGGAGAGCGGAGTCTGCCCCTTCCCTCCCACATCATCCCCCCCGACACAGGGGAGCCTGTGTTCTTAGGGCAGCACGCCGCTCCTTCCCCAAACCCCGCTGCCTCCCTGCATCCCCAGTGTCCCCAGTCCCGCCGCCAGCTGGGCTCGATGCTTCCAGCGCCCAGCACCTCCGGCTGCAGCCCTCACCCCGCTGCCATCGCCTGCCCCATCGCCTGCCCCTTCCCACCCGTCTGCAGCTCAATGAGGAGAATAGGGCCCAGGGCACGCAAAAAAAAAAAAAAAAAAGCCACGGTGCAGATGGGTGTTCAGGGCTTGTCCCTAAATGGCTGGCACAAGCTCTGCCCTCCCGGCCCTGGGGGGATGCCCGCAGCTCACCGTCAGGGAAGAGCTTCGCTTCCACGGGGTCGAGGTCGAGGTCGCTTCCACCGGAGTCCTGGGAGTTGGGGCTGTGGGACATGGCAGGCCCTGGGGGGGCAAAGGGACAGGGCTCAGACCTCGAGCGATTTGCACCCGGAGATGTTTCCCATTGTTTTTTTCCCCCCACCAGGCCCCCCGGTCAGCCAGGTACCGGCCCCAAACCTGCCCGTGGTTCCCGCTGCTCTCCCAGCCCCGTGGGAGCTCTCAGCTGGGTGAAACCACTGACCTGAGACATCGGAGCTGCCTGGGGACATGGCGTCGGGCGAGCAGGTGATGTCTGTGAAGAGGAAAGGGTTTGTGGGCTTCAGGTCCTCCAGGGAATCCTTGGCACAGGGGTTTGCCAGCTCTGGAAGGGGCAGAGAAGGGGAGAAGGGGTTAGCCCTGCCCGCGCCCGCATGTGGCCCCTGGGGGGTAGCTGTGGCCGAGGCCCCTCTCGTACCCAGGTGGCCGGTGTCCAGGAAGGTCTCTTGGGAATTCGCATCCTCTTTTTCCAGCAAGTCAATGATCCAGGTCAGCTCGTCAGAGGCTGCAGGGGTGAGGGGACTGCAATTAGCGACCCTATTTCGGCATGGTGGGGAACGGCGCCTGGCAGGAGCTGAGCCCAGCCCTCCCCGCACACCGCTCCGTGCCCCTGCGCCACCCTGAGCAGCTCCGGGGGTCCTGGGCTGGTGGGGGGGGGGGGGTCTCAGCCTTGCTCTCGGAGCTGCCAGGCCTGGGGACAAAGGGGACCTCGGGACACTCACTGATCTCATGCAGGCGGTCGTAGAGCTCGTCCCCCAGGGGCCCGAAGATGTGGCGCATCTGGTCCCGGCTGCAGTGGCAGAGCGTGTGCCCGTCCATGTTGCAGCAGGAGAAGTCGATGATGCTGGCGTCGTACTTGTTCTTCTCCACATGGTAGCTGATCCACTCCAGCACCTGCACCTTGGTCCAGAAGTATGGGAGCTCACTGAACCACTCTGGCGTTTCTGCAAGGGACGGAGAGCGGGGCTCAGGGCTGGGCAGCGAGCGGCTGGGTACGTGGGTTGGTCCCGTGGGGCACAGCGGGTCCTGAGCTGTGTTATGGGGCTGGGGTTATGAGGCTGGGGTTATGGGGCTGGGGTTATGGGGCTGGGATTATGAGTCTGAGGTTATGGGGCTGGGGTTATGGGGTTCGGATTATGGAGTTCAGATTATGGGGTTTGGATTATGGGGTTTGAATTATGGAGCTGGGGTTATGGGTTCAGATTATGGGCCTGGCACCTTGTACCACCCGGCGCATCCTCCGGCAGCCTCCCAGCCATCACCCCCCTGGGGAAACTGAGGCATGGTGCAAACCATCGACCTGCCCCCATGGGACCGTGGGTGCTCTTCCAAGGCAGCTGCACTGCCTCACTTCTCCCCTACATGGGGGCTCCCCCCTGCAGCCCACCACCACTTCGCCCCCACCCACCTGTGGTGTCTACCGGGGGCAGGCTGGGGGGGAAGCTCAGCCCCAGGCTGCCGTCGTCCCCAGGGTGTCCCAGCACATCCAGGGCCAGCTGCGACTCTTCCTGCTGGTACATGGTGCTGTTGTACTTGGACAAAATGTTGCTGATCTCGCAAGATCCTGCCATCAAGCTCTGTGCCGAGAGACCACAGTGAGCCCCGGCCCTCAACCCGCAGCACCCGCGGGAGCCCCGGGACCGGGCTGGGTGAGGCTGGGCTCTCCCTGCCTCCGTCCGCCGCCGCCTCTTGGGTCACCTTTGCCGAAACTCCCGCCCGGTGGCCTGAATCCCTGCCACCCCGGGGCATGGGACAAGGTGGCCTCGTGCTTGCCGCAGCCCCTTCCCCAACCCTGCCAGCCCCTCTCGCAGCAAGGGGGCTGTCGGTCCCGCAGCATGGCACGGCACGGCCCCTGTGGGACCCTCAGCCACCAAACGCGCCCCCAGCCCCGCGGGTGGGCGCATCCCCTGCCCCCTGCCCACAGGCAGGGCCGCCAGCAGCTCCAAAAAGCACATCCCGGTGACTCGGCAGCCCGTGGTAGAAAAGCCAAATCTTGCTGGTCGCTGGGCAAAGCCCAGGGGGTGGAGGGGGGCCCCTCTCTGGCCCCCCAGAAGGGCCGGTGGCCGCGCTGGGACAGCGGGCGCGCAGCGAGCAGGGACCAACCGAGCACATCCCCGGCGGGAGCGAAGATGCAGAGGGAAGGGAGCAAAGCTGGGGGGACGTCGCCATCGGGGAGCAGGTCCCGAAGGAAAAAGCTGTGGTACCTTCTGCGATGGCACTCGCGGGGCGGCAGCTAATCCAGGGGGGAGGCGAGGGGAGCCCTGCCCGGCCGCTAACCACGGCTGCGGGCCCGGCCAGGCTGTGCCGATGGGCAGATCCTGCCCACGTCTCCTCTTTTATAGCACGGGCGGCGTAACGCGATCTGGAGGCCCGAGGGGAATTCCAGGCTGAAACGTTCATGCTCCCAGATCCAGGTGATTTGCATAATATGAACCACCGGGTCCCAGCCCAGCGCTGCCTTGCCGGGAAATCTGGGTTGGCCAGTTTAATCATTGTCAGAGCCTGTGCCCTGCCGGTGCCCAGAGTTTCACCCGCGCCGGCCTCGCGGGGTGTTTTCTTCGCCTCCGTTTGCCCGGCTCGTGGTTGTTTGCTCGCAGCAGCAGGTTCGCTCGGCTCCCACTGCCAAGAAAACATGCCCAGGAGGGCCGGAGCAGCCCCAGGGGCTGCGCATCCATCCCGGGGGCTCTTCCAAGGGGAAAGTGGCTGGGAAGGCTGCCCCAGGTGCCCCCCGGCCATGCAGATTTCCCATCACCAAGCCCTGCTCCAAGGGGCAGCGCAGTGCTCGTGGCAGGGGGGGCTCTTGCAGGGGTCCCCAGCTGCATTCGGAGCCCTGCCCGGGTCACCCACCCCACGGGCACTGTCCCCGGGACCACGCATGGCAGAGGCCGTGATGATCTGTCTGTGCAGGGACGGAGCAGAGGCAGGGCAGGTGCCCAAGCGTCGCTGCTCGCCGTGTTGCGATGGGACATTTTTTTGCCCAGGGGTGGCTGGGGCAGGCTGCAGAGCTGTGCCAGACCATCCCCGGCCATTTCACAAGCACCACTGCACGGACACACACGTATGCACGCAGGTACACACGCCAAGGGGTAAAGCAGGGCTGGGGGAATGCGTTTGGGGAATTGTTTTCCACTGCCCCTCTCTGGCTTTTGGGCAGGATTTGGGACCCTGTCTGGGTCTGTTCATGCAGGTTTTTTAGCCCTGTGCTAGCAGAGGGAGATCTAGACCCATCCAGGCCAAGAGCCCAGCACCCATTTACCCAGCGCTGCCACATTGCTGAGCCAGCCACATCCAGGGGCTGGAGCAAACCCCCGGCACTAGGTGACTGCAGCCGACCCCAGCATCACCTCTGGGTCCTGGCCACTTCACACCAGTGCTTGGCACCAAACCAGCTGGTGTGGCTTGGTGCCGACCGACCGGTGCATCCGACGTGGATGCTGTGCCTCGGCCCCATCCCTGCGGTCACGTCACCCCGCGCTGCGGGGCCGTGCTGTGGCCCCGGGGCCAGCCTGCGCTCCGGGAGGCACTGGGCCATGCGAGCTGATCACCTGCCCCAGCTTCATTCCTGCATGGCACCGTCACGAGTGCTGGGTGCTGCCAGGCCCTTTTGTTTCCCGGGCACAGCATCCTGCAGCGTGCAGGGACGTCACCACGCCGGGGAGCAGCCCCTGCCGGCTCCATTCTTTGATAAGCCGGGACCACCGGGCGATATGTCGGTGCTGGGTGCACACAGAGCCTGAAACCCTGCGTGCTGTGACCCTGCAGTGCCCAGGGATCCCGCTGCCAGGCTGGGTTCCAGCGTTGTGGTTAGAAACCTGCCCCCTGGGGGAGCTTTTTCCACCCCCCTCTCAAAAGGCAGCAGCCCCTGGAGCAGGGTCACGGTGGGTCTGCGGTGCCCTGAGCCGGGGGGAGAAGGGGCAGGCACGGAGCACCGGGAGCCCCCGGGAGCTCTGCACAGATGGGGGCAGTCTGGGGGGGGACCGGGCTGAGCATCCTCCTCCCCGGGGCTCCCCGCAGAGCCAGGTGCTGCAGTCAGCCCGGGTGATGCCGCTGGTTGGAGAGGTGCATCCGGTGCAGCAAGCGGGTGGGACCCCAGGCAGGAGGGGGTTGCCACCGGTGCCACCAGCCCTGCTGGGGGGAGAACCCAGACCCACGGTACCCTCCCAGCTGTGGCCCCGCAGATCCCATCACCCTGGCAGCAGCAGCACGGGTGTATGCAGGCCACGGGGCTGGAGCAGCTCTGGGCACCCTCCTGAGACCCAGCCAGGACCAGAGCAGCACCCTGTGCCCCCAGCCCGCTGTCCCCCCTGTCCCCCACGCTGCTTGGGGCCTCGTGGAAAGCACTCAGCACCACCTCAGCCCCCCAGTGCCGGGGTAGCTGCAATGTCACACGCCCCCCCCAGTGCAGCCCCCCAGAGCTGGCACCGCTCTCGGGACGAGCTCTGTGTCGGGCCACCCCTGGCAGGGAGGGACCCCATCTCCCACGGGGTGCCCCAGGCAGGGTGGGTGCAGGATGGGTGCCAGGAGGGATTGCTCCAGGGTTGGTGGGTGCAGGCACAGTCCAGCACCAGCATCTCCCAGCACCCGGCTGCTCCATCCGACCAGTCTAACCAGTGCCACTGGGAAAGAGAAAGTGGAGGCTGCTGGGGCTGAGGTGCTGCCGTGCAGATTTCGGGGTGCAGCTCACAGCCCCCTCTCTCTGCTCTGAGGGGGGTTGTCTGCCCGACGGGCTGGGGGGGGGGGGCGGGGTGCAGCTTGGTGCCACCATCCATCACCTCCACGGGCACAGCAGGTTGCTGGGGCCACCTCCTGCCATGTGCCACCCCCGGGCCTTGCCTTTGTCCCCATGCCCCAAGGGACACGGTCACAGCTTGGGGACAGGATCCCAGTTTAGGGACACAATCCCAGTTTGAGGACATGATCCCAGTTTGGGGACAGGATCCCATTTTGGGGGCACGATCCCAGCTCCAGGGACACAATCCATCGCCATCCCCTCCCTGCAGCCACTTCTCCTTCCCACCTCCCAGAGCAACCCCTGACCCCCCAGAAGGGTCCCCCAAATTCACTCCCCAACCCCCCCTTTGCCTGCAGCCCCCTCCCCAGCCCCCTCAGCCCCCGGCGCCAGGGGAGGACCCCGCTGACCCCAGCGCCAGCAGCTCCGCCGCTCCCCGCCGTCCCGCAGCCGGGGCTGCCACCTGCCGGCTGTCCCCAAAGCCACCCGCTCCTGGGGACACCGGGCTCGGGGAGGTGGCCCTCGACAGCCAGGCTGGGACACAGGGGTCCTGCCACGGCTGCCCGGTGTCCTCAGAGGCTTGGGGTTGGGGTAGATGAGGTGGAAGGGATGCGCAGAGCTCGCCAAGTCCCCCTGCGCACTGCGGGGCTAATAGAAGCTGAAGCAGATTATCAATGCCGCCAGGCACAGGACATCAACCACCGTGCTAGGAAGCCTGCTCCAGCACCTCAGCACCCTCACTGTAAAGAATTTTTCCCTATTGTCACGTCTGAACCCCCCCGTGCAGCTCGGTGCCAGCATCGGTCCCGGGGAGGAGAGCACCGAGGGCGCTCGGAGCCGCCTCGCCTCCAGCCCAGACCCCTGCACACCAAGCCTCTCCTTCCAGGACACACCTTCCAGCTTTTACCAGCTTTGTAGTAAATAACAATCCCCTTAACATCCCCTTTACATTGTGCACACCTGCCAGGGCGCGCTGCTGGCTGGTGCTGAGCACCCCCAGGTCCCTCCTGCTGAGCTGTGCCTGTGTCCAGCATCGCCCCGCCCCGGGCGCAGCACCCGACGGCCTTTTCCTTTGGCGAATTTCATGCTAGATCCTCCTGCAAAGCCTCTTGTCCCTCCAGAGCTTTGTCCCCAGGACATCCCCTGTCCCCCGGACATCCCCTGTCCCCCAGGTCCCCCAGAGCATGGGACGGGGCAGGACCACGGGGACCATCACAGGCTGGAGGCACCCAAGGCACAGCCCTACAGCACAGCCCATAGCCACGGGGACATCCCTGTGTGATGGCGCTTGGTGACACCTCGTCCTGCCTGCCTGGGGACCCTGCAGCAGGACAACGAGGTGCTCCCACCCTCCTCCTCCTCCTCACCAGGGGCAGAGCCAGCCCGGCCAGGGCTGTGCTTCCTCCACCTTCAGGTCCTGGGGGAGAACCCAGGGAGCCCCACGGCACCCGCGCTGTCCCCCTGAGCACTCGGTGCCCCTGAGGACGCAGGTCGCCTTCCCGCAGCTGAGCAGGACCAGAAGGGCCCCAGCAGCACCCCTGCACCCCCCGGGTCCTGCATCCATCAGCCCAGGCAGCTCCCAGCTCTGCTCGTCCCCTGGGAGGCTTCGCCCGGTCGTTTCAGTACACTTTATTCGTGAAGACAAAAAGGCAAGGAACAACCACATCCATTGAAAACAAAACAAAACAAAACAAAACAAAACAAAACATGTACATCATGAGACCGAAATAACTTACACTATTTACAGGAACACATCGAGGTATAAAATATATACACACGCCTTGTCCTCCGACAAACCCAGACCGCAGGGCTGGGCTGCACAACCCAGCAGAGAGGAAAAAAAAAAAAAAAAGAAGCCTTCACGAGAGCTGGCCTCTGTAGAACAGCTCCGAGCAAGAAAAGGCACCTGCTGCTTGTGACTTGTGCAGCGGGAAGGGGCGATGGAGCAGGCGCAGGGCTGGGAGCCAGGGCTGTCCCCCTCCTGGCGCAGGTCCCAGGGCAGAGCTGTCCCGGGGGGAGATGGGGACGAGCCCCCAGGGCAGGAGGAAGGCGCAGGGCAATGGGTTTTCTAGGAACAAGGCCTGGGAGGGGGGTGTCAGTGCTGTGCTGGGCTCCCTCCTGCTTACAGCTGGAGCAGCACGGGGGGGGGGGGGGGGGGGGGCTGGGGGGACCCCTTCCCTGCTCCCCACAAAGGGAGAAGGGGGGGAGGGGGGGAGGGGGCGTGGTGCCTGCAGGATGGAGCAAAGCAGCAGCGACAAGGCGAGTGACGTGTGCTCCGTAGGATCGTACCTGGACCCCATCCCAGTGTGGGACGGGGAAAGGGGGGCACTGGGAGGACACCCTGGGGGCAGACGGTGGCTCTGCAGGACCAGGGCTGGGACCCTAAAAGCTGGGAGGCGCTGGGGAGGAGCCCCAAGCCCTGGTGCTTCAGCTCCTTGCAGCTGGCCGGGCTGAGATGCAGCGCCCCAAACATTCCCCCCCCCCGGTTTGTGCCATAAGAGCTGTGGGTGCTGGGGAGGGAGATGGGGTCTGGGCTCCCCGGGTGGGCTCACAGTGGTTTGGGGGCACGGCCCTTCGGGACGCCTGCGCCATCTCCATCCCTGCTGTGCAAAGCTCAGCTCCAGGCCGGAGCTGGAGCCGGCCCCTGTGTGCTGGAGGGAGGAGATCCAGGAGCGAGGCGCAGAGCCCAGGACCAGCAGCAGCACCCAGCTCCCCGAGCGAGGGCAGGACCCCCCCCGGGGGCAGGGATCAGCGCACGCTTGGCACAAACCAAGGCACCGAGGGAGAAGCAAAACGAGGTGCGTGGCGTGAAGGCAGCTCCAAGCTGGCCCCGCGATGGAGGGGCTGGGGGAAAGGCTCAGAGACCCCCGTAAAGCCCCAGGGGAGCGCCCGGCACAGTGCAAAAGGATCAAAGGGCTGTCTGGCTTCCTCCGCCCCTCACCTGCACTCCTGCCCTTACCCTACACACTCGGTGTATCCAAAACCACGGCCCCAGCCTGAGCCTGCAGGCGCCGTCCTCTGGGACATGGACAAGGTGGTAAAACTGGGGAAGTGCAGCCCCAAACCCTCGTGGTGCCCACGGGCAGAGGCAGCAACTGAAGGAGCTGAAGGACCAGAGGCCAAGAGCCTCCCCTCACCAGACCGCCGGCAGGGTGGGACCTTGTGCTTTAGGGTTTGGGGGACCTGCCCCCCAAACCTGGGGGGATGGCTGGGAGCCACGAGCTCCCCAAACCCCATGGTGCAGGGAGTGGGGCAGAGCCCTGTGCAGCCCCCCAGCCCCAAGAGAGGATAACTGGGGGGCCCTGGGGCTGCCCCGGTTTACGTTCAGTGCCTGGGACAGGATCTAGGTTCAACTACATTTTGGGGATGGAAAAAATAAAATTAACATTACACAGGGGATTCCGCCTCTCTCACAGACCACCTCCACCCTGGGCAGAGGCTTTGAAAGCACCGCTTCCCTGCGGCTCCTGCCTGCTCCCAGAGCACGGCGGGCTCAGGAAAACAGGGATGAGTAGCAGCCCGTGCCCACGTTGTGCTCTGCGTGCCATCACCCCAGGGAGAGCTTTGCACCCCCAGAGACCAGCTGCGAGCACAGGGGCAGGGATGCAGGCTGAGCTCAGCTCTGCAGAGGCTGCTCTCCATCCCCCAAAGGGGCAGGAGGGACCTCTGCAAGGCTGCAGCTCAACCCCATAACTAACGGGGTCAAGGCAGAGCCCTGGCGTGAGCATCCTCCAGCAGCGGGAGCCAAATCTCAGTAGGAAATGTGCAGCGGAGGTGGGAGCTTGGGGGGGGGGGGGGGGGGTTGGGGTGCTGAGCTGCCCAGGGAGGGGGCTCAGAAACGCAGCGAGGTGCAGGTGAGGCCACACGTCTTTGGGACAAACTCAAGCATCAAAATCATAACGACGAGGACGGAAGGAAGAGAAATTCAAACTTCAAACCCCCCACCCCACACCACCACCCCATCCCCCAGACGAAACCCAATGACAACAGCACCCAGCTTGCACCGTGAGGTAGCTAAACCAGATCAACACCCCAAAAATGACTCCCCTGCGTGGGCAGCACCAACCCATGCAGGGACTACGACACACACACAAACACACACACAATATGGGATCACAGTCACCTCCTGCTTCAAAGACCCCCCTCTCCGGCCCCTCGCTGCTGGGCCGTGCTCCCCAGCTCCCTCCCCCTGCAGGCTGCAGATGGGTGCTCAGCATCAGCCAGGATCGGCCCCTCAGCCCTGGGAAGCCAAGCAGGCACTTGCAGCCTACGTGGAGGGGGAAACTGGAGAGAAAGGCGAGGCAGATCTGACCCCAAATCGCCCCAACAGGGCGCCCCTTCACTGATTCCAGCAGCGCGAGGTTTTAGGGCAGGCGCTGGCAGACCTTGGCGCAGGCACCGATGCCCACGGTGCACCCGGCTGCAGCCACACAAACACACACATCCCCAAAAAAAGGTATCGAGGAGCAGGGAAACCCTCTCCGAGACAGGCTTAGAGGGCATCACCGCCTCCAGCTCCGTACCTCTGTGGGCTATGCGGGTGGCCGTGGGGCCCTTGTGCCTCCTGGTTTGCCCAGGCACTGTCCTGGTCAGGGTGACACAGCATCGTGCCCTGCACCGAGGCATGCCAGCAGGATTGTTTTGTTGCTTTTTTTCCCCCCAAAACACACACAAAAAAATAATCCCCATCAAGTCAGTAGAGATGCTCCTGTGCTTTGGGATGCGGAGGAATTGCCACGCTCCACCTGGAGAGGTTTTAACCAGGGCTGGTGGCAAACGACCCGGGGCTGCTCCAGGAGTCGCTGTGGTTGCAGAAAGGAGAGGGAAAATGGTCTGTGCTTTACGGGGCAGGTCCTGGAGCCCCCGGCCTCCGAGATCCCAGTTCAGCACTGGTGGGATCACGTAGGGAAATCCGTAAGTCCGAGTCCAAATGCTGCTTCTTCTGCGACAAAAGTGAGGTGAGAACACGGGAGAGGGCACCCCTCCTGGGCTCTCCTCGGCCATCCCACAAAGCCTGGCATGGGGCAGGGGACGGCCCAAGGGACCAGGGGAGGGAGAAATCAAAGCTCCAGGGTGGGACTGGAGCCTTGCTGACCCTTAAACCAGGGGAGGAGGAGGAGGAGGAGGAGGAGGAGGGTAGCTGCAGAGGCTGAATCCTCAGGATCACACTCCTGGACGGAGCAAACCATGCAAGATTATCCGCCTGCAGGATTATCCTTCAAGTGTGCAGCGAGCGTGGAATTTGTGCCAGCCCCAGCAGCCGACCCCTTCCTTGCCCTGCTCCCAGCAGGGTCAACTCCATCCTCACCCGGCCTCTATGGGGCACCAAGCCCCATGGCCAGCACCCCAGGGCTCGCGGGGCAAAACCGAGCTGGTCCCTTCCCAGGAAAAGGGGCTGAGAGCAGGGTGTTGAGAGCCTCCAGCTCCCAGCTGTGCCAAAATGAGATGGCCCTTCAGGGTAATAACCCAGCCTTGGCTTCTTCAGCCAGGAACTTCTGGTCTTGCTTGGGGTCCTGAGCTCGAGAGGGGTTAAAATGCTTCAGGGACGCACCAGAAATGCCTGCTGAGACCCGAGTTGCCAGCAGCAGGACTGAGCAGCCCGTCCTTACCCCGCTGCAGAGCGGAGCAGGGGGTCTGCTGAGATTTTGGCTCAGATTTTCAGAGGTCACCACGAGGAAACGCAGCAGGCTGGGAAGTCGTGCGATGGATGGAGATGTGCCCGGGTTCACCGTGCGCCCGTGGCTGTGGCACAGCAGAGATGCTCAGGGCGAGCCAGGTCGGACAGGCTGAGGCTCGGGGATGATGGAGCTGCCTGGAAATCCTCCTGCAGACCCCATCGCAGCACAGAGGCCATCCCACAAGTACCGTCTCCGAAGAAGCAGCCCCTCCGTGCTCTGGTCCTGGCCAGCAAACCCCAAACAGCCTCGAGACTGGGGAATGGAGAAAGACTCCTGCAGGAACCAGCCCTGGAGCCAAGAGGGACCGAAGGAGCACATCCAGGCAGAGGCTGCGGGAAGCCACAGGGGCATGAGGGAATTTGGTGTCCCCAGATTCCTTTCAGGAGGAGCCAAGGAACTCAGCCTGGACTCCAACCCCTCGGAGTCCTGGCAGGCAGTACAGCAGGGTGGGCGAGAAGGGAGACGAAGTTTCCTGGTCACTGGAAAACCATCGAGAAACCGCAGCAGGAGGGGAGGTGGAGCTGCCGGTGCTCCACGGAGCTGCCTCTTCACGGGAAAAAATCAGTGCTCAAAGTACCAGGTGGGGCCTCATCCACCCCGTCAGGCCAGGCACAACAAATCCCATCCCTGGGTTGAGCTTCTGTCGATGACGGGGTCTCGATAGCAAGGGCGAGGTACCCGGCCGTCGTCCTCCTGTCCCTTCTTCCAGTCCTTTGCAGTCCCTAGTTGGACCCAGCGGGCAACCTCCTCCCGCTCCAGAGCTTCACTGTCAGGTCGCTGAGAAATAAAGGGTGAGAGGGGCGGCGTGAGAGGGGCAGGGGGCTTGGCACTGCGAGGAGACGTCCTCCACCCCAGCCCCTGGCAGCATGCAGCCCCCAGGGCTCCCCCAGGCTCCTTCCCCTCGTCGCGAGGACGCCCGGGCTGGTTTGGGGAGCAGGCAGACCCAGTGGGGCTCAGCCTCCAGCTCACCCCGCGGGCAGGGACTGGGGACAAAGGGGAGCGGGGACCCTGACAGCGGGACCACCCCTGCACCCCTCGGATGAGCTCTGACTAGGTCGAAGTGATGTCGCAGGGAGCTGCTGAGCTGGGTCACCCCCGGGCACGGGCTTGCTTTGGGGTGGCCCCGTCTCCATGCAAGGGTGCGGGCAGGCCGTGGCTGCCACGGCAGATGTGGGCACCGGGCGAGAGAAAAAAGAAAAAAGAAAACAAAAAAACCAAAACAACGCGGGGGTGTGATGGGGACCAAGGGGGCGGAGTCACTCCTAGCAAAGATTTATCAAGTGGGGAAAAACGCAAAAGAGTTTCATACCGTTAAGAAGCAGCTCAGACCAGAGAGAGAGAGAGAGAGAGAGAGAGAGAGAGGGAGAGAGAGAAAGAGAGAGAGGAGCAAAAGCAAGCAACAGCGAGAAAGAGAGAGGGAGAAAGAGATGGAGAGAAAGGAAAAGACAGAAGAAGAGTGCATGAGCAAGAGAGAGTCAGAGAGAGCAGGAGGGTCAAGGCAGACTAGTAGCACGGCCCTTTATGGCAAGGACGCGTCGTGGAAGGCAAGGGGTGAGCCCAGGCACGTAATTCCATAACTTTACCCGGCAGTCGCTGTGGCACAGATGGGAGGTGGGGAGGAGGAGAGACAGAGAGAGACAGAAAAAGGAAGGGAGAAAAGGGACATGGTCGAAAAGAGGACATCAGAGTCTTGCTGCCAATTTGCTCCCCGAGAGCAGCAGGGGGTGCCCAGCCCCAGGGAAGAGGGGTCCCTGCGTGGGGGATAACCCAGGGCATCGCCGGCACGCAGGCAGGGGACAGACTAAGATGGGCAAGATGAGATGAGGGGTGCAGGGACTGGGAAGCTGTGAGACCCTCCCTTCCCTCCCTCCCTGCTCCCTGCAGCCCCCCCAGGCCCAGGGATGACAGGTCAACCCAAGGGGCTCCCACCTCCCGGGGGCTGTGGGGCGCAGAAAGCCCGCGGCTCACCTGGAGGCGGTGAAGATGTGCTTGGAGTTGGTACAGATGGCATTGATGGGGCTGTCGTGCCCCTTGATCTCCCCGACCGGGGTGAAGTTATCCACGTTCCAGACCTTGATCACGCCTCCTCGGCAGGCGCTCAGCACCATGGGGCGGCCGGGGATGAAGGCCAGGGCACAGACCCAGTCTTTGTGCGCGTTGGGGATTTGCTGCACATATGGGGACAGAGGGGAGATGACGATCAGCATCATCTGCAGCCCCAAAAAAAGCCTCGTGCATCCAGCTTGAGGGGCTCAGATCATCATCACCCCAGGGCTGACCTCCATCAGCTGGAGTTAGGATGCCAAGGGGCTGGATCCAAGACCCAGAGCTCAGTTTGCCCCCTGGGCAGGGGGCACCAATCCTGTTTTCAGAGTGGAACCCAGCACCCAGGGACTCAGCACAGCAGTTGCTGCTGCAAAGCCTGTGTGCCGAGGGGAATTGGCAGTGCTGGGTGCCAATCCACATACATACGTGTTTATGGGGGTACAGAGCCACCTGGAACAGGCACTGCCAGGAACAGGGGTGCCCTCCAGGTGCGTTCAGCACAGGACACCAGCACCAGGTCCCTGAACCGTCCCCCAGCACCCCCACAGCACTGCTGCTCTGCCCCACGTCACCCTGAGGACCCCCCACACGCTCTCCCGCCCAGACCTGGATAAGTTCCTGCTGCTCCAGGTCCCATTTCTTTATGCCGTTGTCCCTGGAGCCACTGAAGAGGACGTCCCCTTGGATGGCCAGGCACTCGATGCCGTCGTAGTGAGGGGGCTCAAAGTTGTGAGTGGGGCCGATATTGCCCACCATGCCCTCGGCAATCTCAAACACCTGGGGAAAAAAACAGCGGGGGAGAGATCCCAGATGGGTGTGGAAATAAACGGAGGTCACTCTACCTTGGAGAACTTGGCCATCGCCCTCTGAGGTTGGAAATGAGGAGACATTTCTTCTCAGAAAGAGCGGTCAGGCACTGGGACGGGTTGCCCAGGGAGGTGGTGGAGTCACTGTCCGTGGGGGTGTTCAAGGAGAGGCTGGACGTGGTGCTTGGGGACATGGTTCAGTGGGTGACAGCGGTGGTAGGGTGTGGTTGGACCAGATGATCTTGGAGGGCTTTTCCAACCCCAATGATTCTAGGATTTCACTCATGGTGAGCTTTTACACCTCTCCACGAGCCAAGCCAAGAGCTCGCAGCTGTCAGAAGAGCAGGACCCTGCCTCCCTCCCCATCCCCCTGGTGCCAGCTCCACCTCAACCTGCTAACAGCCAGCCAAAAATAAAACGGAGGGGTGAGCTTTTGCTGTGCTGGAGCTGCAAATCAGCAGGCACAAAGCATCTGCACCAGGAAGGAGAAGTCAGCAGAACGGGGCAAGCTGCTGATCCGGGTCAGCCGTAACGCACCAGCACCAGGCACGGAGCCTGAGGGATGAGCCAGACAAACCCCCACACCCAAAGCTGCATCCCTACCACGGACAAAAGGCAAGATTTGAGGCGTGGAGATGCACAGAAAGCCACACGCAGAGGTGAAAACAGAAATCTGGGCATGGAGGCAGCAGGAGGTTGCCAAGACCCGGGCCCCCCGAGGTGCCAGCGGCTCAGCCTGCAGCCAGGGCCTACCTTGACGTAGTGATCCTTGGAGCCCGTCACCACCAGGTCGTGGTTGCTCGCCGTCTGGTTTACCGTGAGACACATCACAGGCCCGATGTGGCCGCTCAGCTTCCCAACGGGCTGCAGCCTACAGAGACCAGGGGCTGGGGTCAGATCTCCCAAAAAGCTCCCCCAAAAGCCTCTCCCAGGCACAGACCCCCAGCAGGGGAAGGTCCCTTTGGGGAGGGGGGTTGTGAGCAGGGCACCCCAATTCCTAGTGATGCCAGGGGAGCCTTGGGGCATGCAGCAAGGGCTCAGCAAGCTGGTGTCCACCTGGGAAGGGGGCAATGGCACAGCCTGGGGGGCTGCTGCTCATCCCCCACATCTCCCCCCTTCTCCTGTGCTCACACCCTGAGTAGCCCCATTGCTGCTCATCACCCCTCGGGTCCCGAAAGCCCTTATTCCAGGCAACTTCCACTGCTAACGAGGCTTTCCCTTTCCCTGGGGGGTCCTTTTGGGTGCCTCTGAGCAGACAGCATCCCCTCGGCATCAGCGAGCCGTCCTGCTCTCACCTGCTCAGCTCCCAGATGCGGACGGAGTTACCGGTGGCGGCGTAGAGCGTGGTGCCGGTGGGGTTGAGCGCGATCTGGTTGATCTGGTGCTCCCCCTGCACGCTGGTGACAGTGCGGGTGGTGGTCCCGGCGCACGCGTCCCCAGAGATCACCTGGCCAGAAGATCTAGGGGTGGAGGATGAAGCACAGTCAGGGACCAGAGGCAGATATCAGGGCCCCACCGCGGAACCCAACGGGGCTGACAGGTTTGGGATGCCACAGATGGTCCCACATTGGGAAAGGCCCTACAGGTATCATCGACTGTCTGGCCACCATGCGACCAGCCCCACCTCCAAGAGGGTCCCCTCTGTCCTTGCACCCCAGCCTGCAGGACCCCAGGGAGTCCTGGGACCAGCTTCTGCCAAGCCAGAGATGCCCCCGTTACCTTGGGACCCCCCTGGGATCCCCCCCCCGCCTGCTACGTACGTGAGGGTGCGGATGCAGCGGGCCGAGTCCCGGATGTCCCACACCTTGATGTACGAGGTGGACACGGTGAACACCAGCCCCGTGTGGCTGCAGTACTTGATGGACACCACGTTGTTCGGGTGTCCCTTGAGAGAGGCGATTTCCTGTCCCGTCACCAGGTTCCACATCTTGCAGCTCCGGTCTGTGGGAGGACGAATGTGCCGATGGGGTGGGCATCAGATGGGGGTCTCCCAAGGGGCATGGACCACTCCCCATGCTGAGCACAGCCCCCAGGGACCCCCCCAGGGCAAAGGAGCCAACCTGGGCAGCACAAGCTCAATGCTGAGGGCAGGAGAGTGGCCCAGAAGGAAGCATCCCCGCAGCGCCCACCACATCACCCATTCCCCCATGCCGACCTGCTCGCAAGCCAGCATCCTCCTCGCCCCCTCACGCACCTTTGGAGCCCGTGAAAAGCAGCTCATCGGTGGCATCCAGGCAGAGCACGGGCTTGGTGTGTCCTTCTGCCACGGAGACGCATTGCAGCGGGGCCGTCCGGGCGTTCTTGGTGCCTCCCACCGGGTTGATGACGCCCCTTGCATGGGAAAGAAAGGAGAAGCGTGGTGGGGCGCGTGTGCGTGCAAAAGGGCACCACATGTCCCAGGGGCACGGGGCAGCATGAGCTGCCTCACCCCAAGCATCTTCCACTGCCTGGCAGGGCGATGGGCCCCCTGTCTGAACTCAGCACGTCCGAGGAAATGCCTTTATGGAAACCCTGGAAATCTCCCCACTGCCTGATGCCCCCGTCCCGGTGCCCCGGGCTGGGAGAGTGGGTGGCCAGCAGCCTCTGCTCTGCTGCTGAGCCTCTCGAGCCCAGCCAGCAGCGAGCTGAGGAACCAGGAGACCCAGCTCATCGTCCCTCAGGGCAGACAGGGGACAAACTGCACCCTGTCCAGCCTGAAGCTCTGCCATAAATAAATGTTTCAGGATGCTAATATCCAGCACCCCGCTTCCTTACAGGCTGCCAGGGCTTTGCTCCTTTTAAAACCTCAAGGGTGGCAGAGAGCAGCGTTGGCCTTTGTGCCCAGCATCCCCGTGGCAGTGGCTGTGGGAGCCCTGCATGCATCCACCACAGGCTCCGAGTCCAAGGGGACCTGTCCCTGCCAAACCCCGCTCCACTGGATGCCCGTGGGCACGCATGGCCTGGCTCATCCCCCTGGGGACACAGCACACCAGGGGTGCTCGGGGCGCTGAGGTCCAACAACCCTACACAGCTACAGCCCTATCCTGCACAGCTACCAACAGCTCCTCCCCTCTGCCATCCCGAAACATGGCCCCGAGCTGCGCTGATCTCTTCTTACGGGCAGGGAAACTGAGGCACGAGGCTGGGGAAGGGCAGGCCCAGGGCCACAGAAGGCTTGCATTAGTCAGGATGGCTGCAGGCTCGTTAATCGGGGTTTGGAAATCACACAGGCATGATCTTCCTTTCTCAATTAGCAGGTGCAACCACACTCTAATTAAACAGCTCTCCCCTGACCCCTAGTGTCTGTGCTGGCCTCGAGGTGACAAAGTGGGTGGAAACCCCAACTCCCCAGGGCGAGAGGCTATCAGGGGGCTTCGCTGCCTCGCTGCAAAGCACCCAAGGTGACAAAGTGTCTGGTGTCACCTCTCCAGCGCCTATGGGTGCTCAGGGCAGGGTGCTGGAGAGCTGCTACTCCTAAAGGGTGAGGGAAAGGTGGTCCTGGTGCTGGGAAACCCCCCAGCAGGCAGGAGGTGGCACCGGGACAGGCCCAGGAGCACCCTCGCCCCCAGCCGGGCTGGGTTCCAGGGCGAAGAGCTCTGCCCCAGAGCCCGGTGCTGGAGATGCACGGCCAGGCACGGGGAGATGTTTCCCGGGAAGCCGCTTGCAAGAAAAACCATGCCGGCAGCGTGCAGGACGGCTCGCCCCCTTCCCCAGCACCACGCAGTCCTGCTGGAGAGCCGGGGGACGGGACGGGACATGGGGGCATCATGCTGACAGCCCGCCGCGGGTGGCACAGAGCATGCTGCCACTGCTACGCGGGCGGCGTCCGGAGGTGAGACCGGAGCAGGACGGGATCGGAGGTCCCAACCCGGGGGACAGTGCCGTGCTGAGAGGGGACAGCACGGGGACAGCACGCACGGGCTGGGAGATGGGGCAGAGCAGCGAGGTGCAGGCGGAACATGCAGGGACAGGGGAGAGCGATCTCAGGAGAGAGAGAGAGAGAGAGAGAAGGAGGAGAGGAGGGAGGGGTAATAAATAGAAAGTTGTCTATACCTCAGCACCTCCGAGACAGAGGAATCGCTGTCATCAGACCTAGGGGCAGAAAATTAGCAGGATTACGGGAGAGAAAACCCAGACTAGAAGAGGCAGCAGAGGAGTCAGAGGTGGAGGATTGTTATTGCATCCAAGCCAGCGCAGGACATAGAGGAGGAGGAGGGGAGAGAAGGAGAAAGAGAAGCACACACAGAGAGGGCAGAGGAGCAGGAGGGCAGTGAGGGTCGGACAGATCTCCGTCAGGACACGGCGCTGCCGGCAGCACTCCGAGACGTGGGCAGCACTGGTGGGTCCGTGCCAGCCTGCGGGCTTCCTGCGAGCCCCCAGCCCGCCTCCCCCCATCCTGCTCCACCGCCTCGGCCACCAGTTAGTGCCTGGCACCGCTGCGCCTCCAGGTTCAGCCTGGGAGCTCCTGCAAGCAGCCAGCCTGGAGGCGGCAAAAATCCCTCAGGGCCCTGGCACAGCACCTCCTCCCTCCTGCAGAGGAGCAGCAGAGGACAAAATGGTGGCAGGAGGCTGGCTGGAGCCCACCCAGGTGCTGCGCTCCCACGCCCCACCGTGGGACCCGGTAGGTGCCTCCGGTGTCATGGCACGGGTCCGTGCCGCGCAGGCCCCCCGTAACACCCGCACTCACTTGTCCAAGGCCGACCCCTGGTTCTGGTTGCTCGTGAGCCGAGAGAAGACGTTGCGGTCGTTGCGTGGGCGGGTGGGGGGGGGACGAGGGGGGCGTGAAGCCGACGTCTGGAGGCCTGAGGCAGGAAGGATTAGAGGGATGCGTGATTTGGGGACTACTCATCCGGCACCTGCCAAGCTCCTCTTCCTCATACCGGCACCACAGGACCCGGTGAGCTTCTCTCCTGGCTTGTCCGGGCCACCCAGCATCCCCCTGCCCCAGTCCCTGGCTCCCGAGCTCACCTGGCGGGTTGCCCACGGTCGTAGGATTTCCTCCGTGTGAGCGGCGACGTGTCCGAGATGCGAGATTGTCTGGGGCTAGGGAAAGCAGAACGGCACGGTAGGTGCCTGCTCTCCTCCCCATGGGGGGGAGCTGCTCCGTGCTGAGCCCCTCGTCCTCCCCCAGCAGAGCAAAAGGGGAAGGGGGCTGCCCTGATGTCCCCACCACCCCATCAGAGTCATCCGGTGGGCACGGACACTTCTGGCAACCCAAGAAGCCTCCATGAAGGATGGGAAGCCAGGGCAGCATGAGGGGGTCCTTCTGGAGAGACCCACCGCTGCTTGCTGCGGGCAAGCCCAGATGGATGCACGCTTCGGCTCGCCCTCGTTGCTCTGCCACAGAGCACAGCTTCCCCCCCACCGGCCCCGACCTCCGTGAGCCCCCCGCCGCCCCGAGAGCCAGCACCCCCTGCTCACAAAGTGCTTCCTCGCGTGGGCAGGCTGACGGTGCGCGACACCTTCTCCTTGTAATACGGGTCTCGGATGGAGAAGCTGATCCCGTCCTCCTTGATCTCCATGAGGGACGCCAAGGACTTGGTGATGTTCTTGGTGGAGATGTCCAGCGTGGGTCCCAGGCATTCAGCTGACACCGCCTTCATCTGCCCAGAGAGCTTGGGCTCTCCCTAGCACAGGACACGGGGCTCAGGGGAGCTGCAGGGCCAGCAGCTCGCGCCCCCGACCGCAGGAGGATGACTTCCCAGTTTTCCATACAGATCTGACAGCCTGCACAGGGCAGTGGACTTCCCTCCACTTTATCCTACAAAGGATCTAGCACAGGAAATCCTCCTGGTGCCCACCCAACTTGGAAGCCATCAGCTGTGCTTGATGTTTCCCCCAGCACCCCGGGGGACCGCAGAACCAGGAGAGCCGGGCGGCTCCTTGCCGAGAGCTGACCCCGTCCATAGCCCAGCCGTACCCCAAGGCTGGCTCCCCGAGGGCCAGGCTGCGGAGCAGACCCCAAAGCCAAGCCCCACGGCCCTATAAACATCTCCCTCCATCCTTCCTCCCACAGCCAGTGGCAGAAAGGCCAACTCACCTTGAACTTGAAGTCATCCTGGCTTGCTGAGCCCTTCATGGTGAAAGACTGGGAGAAGCTGCGAGGAGAAGGTGGCAGAGATGGATCTTCAGGGCCGAACCCCTTTCAGAGAGGCTGCTGCAGCCCCCCAAAACCCCTGAGGTCTCCCCCACTCCCCAGCTCCCTCTCTCCAAAGAACGACCCCGTCTTCACTCCCACTTGGAGTCTATGAGATGTCTGTGCTCCCCAGGGGCCACGGGAAAGCTCAGGTGGGGACTTCTTCATCAAAACCTACCCGTGAGAGGCCCCGGACATCCCACCCCACCCCACAGGGCTGGGTGCTCACCTCCCATCTGAGGCCAGGCTGAATTCGGAGACCTCCTCGTCCGTGCTGGTGTAGCCGTTCTCTGCGCGCAAGGGAGAAGGCACATGAGTGGTGTGAGGGGGGCCACATCCCATCATGTCCCACAAGAACGGCACCCAGGGGCGCGTTGATGCCAGTGGTGGCACCTCCGGGTGCTCCCTGGCACCGGAGGCCCGGCCTCACCCCATGGGGAGGACCCGGACCCTGACCCTAAAGGGGGACGCTGGGCTCAGGCCCACCTTGCTGGACGTTGTGGATCAGCGCCTGCAGCTCAGGGTGCGACTCGGCCTTCTCCCGCAGGGCGTCCAGGATGAGGTGGTTCTGCGAGGAGCCGGTCACATCCGTCTGCCTCAGGCGTCCCTCCAGCAGCCGGATCTGGGCCTCCTTCTGTGCCACCTGCAGCCCCTGGAGGACAGACAGCCACACCGACCTCAGCATCACGCTGCCTGGGAGGAGCCCCCAGGTGGGGACGAGACCCCAAGGAGGCGGCCCGGCGCCCGCACCTTGTCGATGGATGCCTTCAGGAAGTTGTCCAGCAGGAGCCGGGCTTCGGCCAGGGAGCAGGAGCTGATCACCACCGAGGTGTCCGTGGAGTCCAGCTCCTCCTGGAAGGGGAGGAGAGGGAACGGGATGGGACCAGGGAGCATCACAGCAGGGCAGGGTCAGGCAGCGCAGGCACTGCGGGTGGCACGGGTCCTGCACCAGCACCACCCGGTCCTGGCTCATGCCACAGTCAGGGACCGTGTGGCACAGCCAGGGACAGGCTGGGGACAGCGCAGAGCCTCAGCCCAGGCTACAGCCGCTAGAGGGGGCGAGGAGCCATGCATCTCTCCGTTGTGTCTGGTGCCAAAACCAGACACCGGAACCCGTGGGGTTTCTCTGGGGGGAAAAAAAAAAAGCTGGGCTTCCCAGGCATTTTCCAGCATCCCACAAATGCTTGCAGGCTCCCACGGAGACCAGAAACCGGCAGCCCCATGGGAAGGCTGCGGCTTTCCCATGTCCTGGGGCAGGATGCTCTGGGATGCCCAGGTTCCTTCCCCAGCCTGGTCTTCCCCCCTCGCCTCCCGGGGACGCTCCCACTCTCTCCGTGCCCACCTTGGTCTCCTCGATCTGCATGATGGTAGCCTGGCAGTCGGAAATGCTGTCGTTGATGTAGTCGATGTTGGCCCCCAGCACCTCGATCTCCTCGTTCAGCTCCTGCAGCCCCTTCTGCTCCTTGGGGCTCTCCGCCTGCAGCTTCGCCCTCTTGCCCAGCAGCGCCTCCTGCAGCAGCGCCAGCTCCTCGCGTTTCTGGGGGAAAAAAAAGAGGGAGTTTGGCACTGCTGGCACGGCCACCCCCCCCGTCCCTAAACCCACCACTCTCACCTTGATGAGCCGCTCCATGTCGGCCTCCAGGTTGACGATGGTCATCCTCTGCATCACGATGTCGAAGATGCGCCGCTCCAGGGACTGCCACTTGAGGCGGGCGGCCTTGCTGAAGGTCTGGCTCGTCCCCTTCTTGGGGAACTTCTTCCTGCAGCACGAGGGGACCAGAGGCACGTGGCTGCACCGCGTCTGGAAAGCTGTGCTTCCCCCAAAATGATGCCCAGGCTCTGGCTGCATCGCTTCTGGATCGCCCAGCTCCGCCACCACCCATCCCTGCTCTCACTAACACAGCTCGTGCCTCGCGTTGGAGGTTTGCCTCCAGCCAAACACACAATAAAAACCCTCCAGCCTCTGCCACCAGCCTAAAACCAGACACAGGAGCCCCGGGACGCCTCGCCACCCGTCCACACAGCCCCTGCCCTGACCTGGGTGGCCGAGCCCCGTTGGCGGAGGGCGAGGGGTCTCCCAGAAAGTTGTTGATTTTCCGATTCCACTGGCGCACGATGCTGGAGACGGAGCGAGCGCCGGACTCGGGCTCGGAGGAGGTGGTGCTGGCCGAGACCTCTGCGCCCGAGTCCAGCATGGGCGGCTTCTGGCTCGTCCTGCCCGCCACCCGGTCTGACATGGGCTTGGCGAGGCGGCGCAGCGCCGAGACCTGCCCAGAAGAGGGGACGAGGGTGTCAGACGGGCATCCCCAACCCAAGCCCATCGCCGACTCTCTCAGCTCCCCCAAAGGGCCAAGAGCAGAGCTCTGGAGCCCCGAAGCCATTTGCACAGCCCTGCAGACAGCAGGCAGCTTTATCCCTTTGCCCTCACAGCCCTTTTTCTCAGCTCAGCTGCCCCAGGAGATGGGCACTTCAGTCCCTCCGCCATCTGCAACCTTATCCCACCAGGCTACCCGCAGCTATAAACCCCCTCCCACCCTTTGGGGGTCCCACTCCCGGCCAGCACCGTCTGAGTGATGCAGTGTCGCTGAGCCACAGCTTGGCCTGGACCCCCACAGAGATGCGCCCCCTCACCTCCTGGGTTTTCCTCCGCAGCACGATTTCCTGCTGCCGCTTCTGAGACTCCAGAGCCCGGATCTGGAACTGCACGAGAAAGACAGACTTAGCTCCTGATGGGGAAAGGAAAGCCGCCCGGACCCCGCAGCAATGGCCACAACCCCCCCCATCACCTCGAGCAGTTGCTTTGGCACGAACAGGGTCACTCCTGATTCTATCAGTGAGCAGGTTTCCAGCCTCAGGGCTGGTTTTGGTGGCACAATCCCCCCCGGAGCGTGGTGGGGAGCTCACAGCATTTCCAACCACCGCACCAGGGGATGCGAGAAGCCCCCGGGAGTTATTCCTCCAGGTGAGCCCTGCTGGGGGCTAGCAGCCCCTAAAGAGGCCATGGGGACAGCAGGGACCCCCGAGCGTCACCAGCTGGTATTTACGAGCATCTTGGGGTGCCAGAGCAGCACAAACACCCCCCCCCGGCACCAGGACAGGCAGAAGGGCTGGCTCCTCACCTCCTGGCGCCGCTGCTCCTTCTTGAGCTGTGCAATCTCCCGGTTCCTCTTAGTCTCCGCCAGCCGCCTCCGCTGCTGCTCCTCCCGCATCTGCTTCATCAGCGCAACCTGGGGAGGGAAAAACGCCGGCATGGCGTGGGCACCCGGCACTCCCAGCAGCCAGGGTGACGCCCCCCGGGACCAAAACCATCCCTTCTGCCTCGAGCAGGGCAGGGATTCAGGTTGGTCCCATGGAAGCCTCCCCGAGGCTGGTCCCGAGGGGCGCCCTCCCTGCCCCGCTGTGCCTAGGTACCTTCGCCTTCTTCATCTCGGCCACCTCCGCCTGCAGCTTCCTCAGCTCGCGCTCGTAGCGGGACTGGTTCTTGAGCAGGCGAGCGTGCTCCTTCTGGGCCGCCTGCAGCTTCTGCAGGTCCCGGTTCATCTCCTTCAGCCGCTTCTCATAGTCGGCCTTGATCTTGTTGGCTTTCTCCTCCGTGTAGCACTCCATGGTGCCTGGGGGAGCGTGGAGAGGGTTTGCAAGGGTTCGCTGCACCCTGCCTGCCTTGCCGGAGCCTTCCCTCAACCCGCAGGGGCTGGGGTCTGTGTGGGGTACCCGAGGGGGTGATGGATCGGGGACTGAGCACAGGATGAGGGCTGTGGGTTGCACCACAAGCGCTGGGCTGGGAGGAGCTGTGAGTCTGGACCTTCAGCCTGCTTGGCTGGTGCCAGCCTGCTGAGCCTAGCATCAGCCACACTGCGGGGTCTTTGGGGTCTCCACGTGCCCTGCAGCACCTCAGCTCACCCAGGAAGGGGTGTATGCGATTAGAAGGGGCTTTGCTTTCCCGTCCTCTCCAGCATCAGTGGGGCCAGGAGCTCTCCAGCTCCCACGGCAAGACACGCACGGCCTCAGGGTCCCAGGGGCAGCGAAACTGTGCCGGAGCCAGTAGCTGCATGGATGCACTGACCCCGAGCCAGGTGGGCAGAAAGGGGGGGGACGGGGACCCAACGCAAAGGACAGGGCCCCTGGGGGAGGCGGCTCTCACTGAGGTTCTGCAGGACCCGGTCCCGCTCCAGCTGCGTGTCCCGGATCTTGTTCTGCAGCAGGATCAGCTTCTCCTCGTACTGGTGCTTGAGGGTCTGCAGGCGCCGCTGGCTGTTCTCCAGCTCATCGATCAGCTTCTGCTTGATCTCGATCTCGCAAGTCAGATCCGCCAGGTCGGCCTGGAAATTCACGGCTGGAGGCCGGGGGGAGCAGTCAGGCCAGGAGGGACAGGGACGGCATCACCCCCACAGCCCCGTGGAGCCACAGAGCAAGGAAGGAGCAGGAGGAGCTGATGGACCAGGGCTGGGGAGTGGCAGCACCCCTATGAGCCTCGGAGACCCCCTGCAGCACCCCTGGGGCTTCTCCAAGCAAGAGAGGAGGTGGCCGGGGGCCCCCGTGGACTCCCCCTTCCCAGAACCGGAGCTCAGTGCCAGCAGACACCAGCACATGCTACCCCCTGCTCTGGGCTGCACGCGTAGCTCTGCGCTTTACCCTTCTCCTCCGCATCCGAGTCAGAGTCCACCAGGCTCTCTTCACTGCCCGAGTCCTCATCTTCATCCTCGCGCCCATCCTCTTCCTCACAGCCGCTCTCGTCCTGTTCCTCCTCCTCCTCCTAAGAGACGAGCGCCTGACCTCAACTTGCAGCGTGGCCTTGCCCTTCTCTCTGCGCTCTCCCCCCTCCTCCAAACCTGAGCTCACCCCGCAGAAACCAGCTGCAGCTCCTGCAGTGGGGCTCAGCCTCTTCCCAGGGGGCTGCAGCATCATTTCTGGACCCCCCCACCCCATGGCGAGGAGCAGCTCCGTACCCCATCCATCCCTGCAGCACTGCATCCCCCAAATCTCCTTCACCCACCTCCATACAAAGTCCCCAACCCCCCCAGCCTCCTTGCAAGGCCAGGCTGGGCTCAGTCCCCCTCCCATAGGGGGCTATGACAGCCCTCCATAACCAACCCCCCCTCGGCATGAGCACGAAGCCCCCCTCACCTCTTCTCCCTCGTTCTCGTCCGTCTCCTCCCCGTTATCCTGCAGCTTTGGCCGCTTCTTGAACGCCTCCTTCTCAGGGCTGGGGGAGAGCAAGGGGGGGCTGCTGGGTCCCAGCAAGGGGCAACACCGGGACGGGTCCCACGGGCCCCCCCCCGCCTCCCTTTGGGAAAATCAGCCCCTAGGTGTCCACGGTGGGTGAAAAGGAGACCGAGGACGTGGCAGTGCCGGGGGGGGAACCCAGGTGCCCAGGTTTTATCTGGGTGGCTTTGGGAAGGATAGGGGAGCCCCAGGAGGGATGACAGCCTCGCCAGCATCACACGGCAGCTGCCCTCACCTTTTCCTCCGCTGCCTCCTCTCCTTCTTTTTCAGGCGCTCCAGGTCCTGCTTGGCCCGGCGCAGGACGTCGGACGCCTCCGTCTCCGCGGGGGCAGCCAAGCCGGGCACCGGGGATGAGCCCACGGAGTAGGGGGGCCGGGCAGAGACGCGCGAGAGGCTGCGCCGCAAGGACTCGTTCATGGATTCGCTCTCCAGGAGTTTGGTCCTGGGGGAAGGCAGAGACAGGACGCGGTCAAAGGGGGGACATCTCACCGTCCCCAGGGTTTGGGACGCCAACCCAGGAGGTTGGGATGCTGCAGACAGGGAGCACCCCGGGGTCACCGATGGACCCGGGTCTGGGGGCCAGCAGCCCCTGGGGAACACTGGGGACTCCCACCAGCATCTCCCCCATCCATCGACAGCCACACAAAGGATGATGCTGGCCAGAGCAGCACCAAGGCAGCCCCATTGGTCTCAGCTGCTGCCCCATTGGGGTCTAGGAGTCATCCCAACGATGCTGGGGGCACAGAGCTGAGAGCAGCGGGCTCGGACCCTACAACAGCACCCACCAGCCCGGGGACCTGGGTGAGCCGAGAGACCCGGTGCCTGGCTCACCTCAGCTCTTCGATCTCCCGGATGTAATTCTGGATGAGGGCGCCGATAGCTTCGTTACCGTCCCCTGGAGGAGGAGCAGAGGCTCGGGTGGGTCACGGGAAGAGCCGTGGCACGGTCCCAACCCAGCCCCGAGGCGCCCAGCCTCACCTGCCTTGGCCAGCATGAGGTTGGCCTCCTGGCTCATGAGGTGGGTGACCCTGCTGTTGATGGCATCGATGGCCTCCTGCATGGCCTTCACCCGCATGCGCAGGGCGCTGTTCTCCTTCTGCAGCATGGCGTTCTCGCGGAAAAGGTCGCTGTAGCCCTCCGAGCCGTCCTCCCCGATGACCCGCTTGCCCTGCGGGGACAGGGGGCAGCCCCTGAGCGTGGGGTGCGCCGGGACACGGGCACCCACCCACATCCAGTGCAGGGGAAGGGAAAACCTAAGGACCAGGAAGGCCTGAACCCAACGGGCAGAGGGTGAGAGATGCTCCAAGGCTTTGCTCTGCCTCGACATCCCTGGGAGACTTGCCCGAGGTCCTCCCATGGCAGGGCAGGAGCTGAGCCCTCGGTCTCCTGAGCCTCCCAGGCTCGAGCTGCCGGTCCAACCTCCTGCCCTGGGGGAGCATCGGGCAGGCAGCGGCTTGGCAGCCGTCACCAGCGATGCCAAAGCACCAGCCTCATGGTTTCTCAGTGCCATGCCACTTCCCCAACACCCCAGTGCCACCAAGACACAGAACAGAGCTCGGCTGGCTGGTGGGACACCCTCCTTGGGGGAAAGGGCTGGAGACAACCAGGGTATGCCCGGGGAGGGGGCACAGTGGGCAGGAGGGTCTTGCTTGCTAAAATCACCCTGATGCAAGCACGAGGAGGCTCCCTGCTCCTGGCTCCATCCCAACCCACAGCCTTTGCTCGGGCGCTCACCGCCTTGTACTCCATCAGCTCCATCTGCAGGCGGGCGATCTCGGCCCGCAGGGCGCTGATCTGCTGGCTGGTCTTGTCCTGGTTCACCACCACCTTGTTCTTGATGTTGCGAGCCCGGTTGGCGTACTTGAGGGTGTTCAGGGTCTCCATGAAGTCGCGGTCGGAGGGGCTGACGCAGGCGATCATGATGGTTTGGCTGGGGGAGGCGAGGGTCGGGGTCAGGGGAGGTTTCCCCCATTTGGCACACGGGATGCAGCCGAGGCCACGTGCCTCCAGATACCCGTCCCAGCCCCTCTGAGTTTTGTGAACGAGGAATGAACCGGGTTCAGCTCCCCCTGGGGTCAGAGCACCAGCAGGATGCGTCCGTCCCATCAGGCAGCACGGAGCAAAACCAGAGCAGGCATCGGGCTCACTGAGGGAGGGGGAAAGGGAGCAGTGCCCCCACAGCAGGCAGGGAACCCAGGTTGCCCCATGCTGGGCACTGCCTCTTGCTGTGTCCTGGGTCCACAGGGGCTATGGAGCGTTTAGCACCAGCTCATTCCACCAGAGCTGCCCACTTGCACCTGGTGCTCACAAGCGGCCGAGGTGTCCCCACCTGCAGCGTCTCGCTCTGCCTGCCAGGAGGCACCCACCCCACATCAGGCAACCCACAACGTCTTTGAGTCCCGAAATACCTCCCCAAGCCCCACGGACCCTCATCCCATTTGCAGGGGGACCCCCATACCTGTTGCCCCCGAGGGAATCCTGCAGCAGGCGGGTGAGCTTGGAGTCCCGGTAGGGCACGTGCACCACTTTCTTGCTCTGGTCTCCCAGGGCGCTGATGACGTTCCCCAGGGCCAGCTGCCAACACAGAGGAAAGCCCCCGCCCCAAATTCAGCCCCTGCTGGGAACACAGCCCCCCCACGGCCAGCGCTTGGGGCCTGGGGTGCGTGCTGTGGGGTGCCAGAGCCGGAGGCTTCCCCGGCCAGGCTCAGCATTCGCCCCCCTCCCCGGGACGCGCCTCCCTCCGATGTGCAGCAAGGAGCAGCGCTGAACCTCAGCGTGGGTTTTAAGCTCAAATTAGCAGACCTCGAGCTTTTGGGGGCTTGCACCCTTGTGCCCAGCTGGACCCCCACCCCACACCCTCAGCAGTAAAGCCGTGCCCTCACCGCTGCTGTTCAGGGTCACGGATAATCCAGGGCCAAGTGGCAGAACCCACAGCAGAGAGAACAGCAACTCAGCAGCTCGGAGCAGCCCCAAGCAGAACCTAAAGGTGTCCCAGGGCCCCCCACAGCCCCCGTCTCCCCCTGCCCCTTGCTCGTCCAGGGCCGTACCAGCCCGCAGTTGATGGAGATGCCTTCCTTCGCCCTCTCGCCGGTAGCACCCGTTCGTTTCAGCCTCTCCGAGCCCGCCAGGTCAACGAAATGGAACTTGGCCGTGAGGGTCTCGTACTCGGTGGTGGGCTGGGCTCCGTCCAGGAGGCCGCTCACCTCCCCGTTCACCTGCAGCCAGGCACATGCAGAGGGGTCACCGCCACGACCCCTGAGCAGCCAGAAAACCTCTCAGCCATATTCAGCCACCAGCAAAACCCTGAGCACCCACCCTCGGCACTCAGCCCCTCGAGGATCGGGGGAGAGGATCCCAACAGAAACTTGCTGTGGGTCACCCTGCCCAGAACGGGGCTGCTCATCTCCCATTAAATGTTAATAATTGCAATAACAGGAGAGAAGCAAAAACAAAAACCCAGCTCTCTCTGCAAGACTTCAAACCCCTGCCTCTTTCCAGGAACCCCCACGCAGAGCCAAGGTGGGGGGGGGGGGGGGGGGAAGGCTCCCCAGCCCCCCTGTGTCTCACCAGCTCCGGGCGGGCGCAGACCCTCATCTGGCACAGGTGGATGGTGAAGATGGCATGGGAGCGGGAGCTCTGCACGTTCATCTGGGTGCTGGCAGTGGTGCGGGAAAGAGCCCCCTGCTTCAGGCACTGGATCAGCTGCAACGACGCACGGCAGAGAGGAAACAAAACCTTGGAGCACCCTTTTGGAGAGTCAGGACAGCATCCCTCGGCAGCCCCGACCTCCCCCTGCACCACCCTGGGGCTGCTCTGCTCCGTCCCTCCTCGCCTTGCTCCCCAGGTAGAGCATCCCCGGCTGCGACCCCTCTTCTGCAGCCCCCCCCGGTGCCGAACCCACCTCGTCCTGCGAGCTGATGAGCCGCGACGTGACGCCGGTGGTGTAGATGCTCCCGCTGGCGTCCTCGTGGATTTTGATGTTGGATTTGCGGTGGCGCGCATCCGGGTCGCGGGCGCTGTCAAACAGGTCCAGGATCTCCTCGTTGTAGAGCTGAACGGGGTGAAAGCGGGCAGGGGGGTGAGTAACGGTGAGCAGGAGGCTGCTGGAGCCTGGCACGGGGTGGGCTGGAGGTGCTGCCCTGTGCCCTTCTGCTGCTGCAGTCCCAGAGCTAGGACGGGCTGCGCAGGAGAGCTGGGGGTGCAGGCACGTAGATGCACGCGTGTGCACACAGGGAAGGGTGACCAGGAGAGCTGGCGTGCATACAAGTGTAGGAGAGGATGCACAAAGGATGCACAAACACGTAGAGGAGATGGTGCATGGGTAAGCTTGGATCTAGGTGTACACGTGCCCAGAAGGGATGGGGTGCAGGGGGACGTGCGCCCCGGCCACACAAGCGGCAGAGCCCCAGTCCCACCGCGGGTCCCGAGGTCAACTCCACCGGGTGGAAGGGGACACGGCGGGCCAGGGGAGTGCCAGACAAGCAGGGACAACCCCAAGGACTCAGAGCTGACAGCAGTCAAACACCTCAAACAGGAGCGAGAGAGCCCAGAGCACCCCAAATCTCCTGAGGACCAAGGCACGAGCTCCCATCCCTGGGGAGAGCTCCCAGGGAAATGCCACCCCAGTTTGTGGCCATCGTGAGGCCGACAGCACCTGGGTGCTTTGAGCCTCCTGCATGCTGTCACAGCTCCAAGAGCCCAGGACAAGGCAAAGGGACCCCCCAGGGTGCCACCCCAGCCTTGCTGTCACCCACCTCCAGGAACTGGGCGCTGACTTTGAACTCGGGTGCCGCCACGCCTTGGCTCTGTGCCGCCCGCTTGCGCTCCTCGATGCCGCTGAAGAGGTGGCCGATGGCCCGCGGGATGATGCCCTGCTCGTCCTCGGAGATGTTCATGTCGAAGCCCGTCCCCATGGTGTACGTCTTCCCGGCGCCCGTCTGCGAAGGGGCCGCGATGGGGGGGCTGCTTAGGTCCTCGATGCCCCCTGCGCCCACACCACCCCGGGCTCCCCAAACGCCCCAGACCCCCACACATGCCCCAGCTGTGTCTCCCCCTTCTCCCAACCCAGGCCAGCCCCTGCCCCAGCTCCCACCCAGCCCAGGGCCATCTCTGTCCCCTCCGCACCCAGGACCTTTAACACCTTTGCCTTCCCCTAACCTCTGCGGGTGCCAGTGGCTCAGGAGAGCCCAAAGCCCACGACGGAGCCCAAGAAGAGGGCAAAGCAGGTACCTGGCCATACGCCAGCACGGTGGCATTGTAGCCCTCGAAGCAGCCTTCGATGAGCTTGCCCACGCACGTCGTGTAGATCTGCTTCTGCCACGTGTCCAGGTCGAAGACGAAGTCGTAGGTGAAGGCTTTGTCCTTCCCCAGCAGCACCTGGGGCTCGCCGGGCGTCACGGAGGTGCAGATGTGACATCCCTCGATCTTCTCTTTGGACAGCTGGGGACGGATCCTGCAGGAGGAGGAAGAGGCTGAGGACAGCCTCGGGGCTCACCCCGCTGCCTGCTCCTGGGGACACCACCGTGCCCCACGCTGGAGCTGTGGCTGCTCCAGGCAGGTGACAGCAGTGCCACCGCTCGCGGTACGGAGCGCACAGCTCACAACAGCTTCCCTTGCACCGACAGCTGAATAAAGCCCAGTCTCCCACTCCCACACCAGTTTATTCTCCATGTCCCCAGCCAGGCAGCAAGCCCCGGGCTGCAGGTAGACACCGATCAATTCCTCGAAGCAGCCTGGAGCGCCAGGGCACGGGCACGCCGAGGGACAGCCAGCTGCAACGTGGGCGCACCCGCTCAAAAGGCAGCGAGATCAAACTGCACTTAGAAAAGTGAAAAAATGAAAAGTGCAAAATGAAATGCAAAGCGCAAAACCCGACGAGACGGTGCCAGCGCCAAAACCACCGACTGGAACCAACCCTCCGCCCAGCCCGGTGCCTGCCCCAGGCTGCAGACGGGACCAGGGCAGCTCCGGCAGCGGGCACAACCAACCCGCCGCGTCCCCACCCGCTGCATCCAACCGCCCCAAACCCTTTGGGTGCACCGCAGGCACCGCACCGACGCGGATCTGCTGCACGACAGGCGCCAGGGCGGTGCAGCAGCTCCGCGTTTCGGGGGAAGCGGCGGCTGCGGGAAGCTGCCAGGTCCCCGGGGACTTGCGGAGAAAGAAGGGAACGCGGAGCCAAGCGCCCTGGCAAGCGGCTCTCATTAGAGCTAATGACTGCAGAGCTCCTCTCCCTTGGTGCTTCATCAACGAGGCTATTAATTCCTCCCGAGCCCGCAGCGCCCGCAGCAGAGGCTTTGCGGGATGGGGGCTCACCGGGAGGGCTGGGGGTAGGTGAGGGAGAGCTGGGGGGGGGGGGGGGGGCAAAACCCCCGGGGCGTGGGAGGCGGGTGGGCTGCGAGGCTGCGCAGCAGACGCGTGGGAACAGCGCAATGTGTCCGCGGGTATATTTAGCTCAGCAGCCACAATAGAAAGCAGCTTCTGGTGTGCTCAGCCCGAGACTCGCTGCCGTCGCCTTCCCAGGGGCCCACCCTCCTCCAGGAAAATGAACCCCAGTTTTAATTACTTTTTTTTTTTTTTTTTCCCACCCAGATGAAGCGCTCCCCATCCCCAGGCATGCACAGCGACAGCGTCCCCCGGGGACGGGCAGAGGAACGAACTGGAACCAGGGCACTTCTGGAAACTTTTCCCTCTCCGAGAAAAATCAGAGCAGGGCTTTCAGCAAAATCCTTCGTTCTTTTTTTAATCGTACCACTTGGGTACACCCCGGGGAGCTGCTGCAGACAGCAAATATCAGCCCCCCCCCCCCCCAACCCGTTACAAGAGCGGAGCAGAGGGCAGGGATGAGCACAACGAGCGCCAGCAGACACGGACGGGGGACGCGGCTGTCACCAGCAGCCCGGCCACCCAGCGTCGGGAGATTTATGTGGCCACCAAGACTCACCGCGAAGGTTTCCCCAGGCCGGTGCCACCGTCCCTGCTCCCAGGCATTGGGCAGCCCCAGCTCTCTGCCCCTCGGGGGGTCTCAGCCCAGCCCAGCCCTCCCAGGGGTGCATCGCCATGCCAGGCACTGGGTGTAGAGGCACGAGACCTCCTCCTCCTAAGCCCTAGGGACCTGCAGAGCCAGCATGGGCTCTCCCCTCGGCCCTACTCTCAGCCCCACCAGGTGCTGCTGGGGGAGCCGGCAGCTTTTTGCCTTGCCCTGCCTCAGTTTCTTTCCTCTACAACACAGAGCAGCAACTGTGGGGTGCACGAGGTCACCGTCCGGGTGCGCTCTGCCTCTCCTTGGCCCTGCCCTATTGAAAAGGATGCTCACCACGTCCCGTCCGCCCAGCAGAACTGGGGGGGTGCCAGCAGGGCCCACCCTACAGGCTGATGGAGCTGCTCCCTCACCTGCAATCCCAGCAGTGGGACACAGCCCCACCAGCCCAGACAGCTTGTGCCCAGCACCGTGCCCAGCACCGAGCCGAACGTGCCAGGATGCCCTGCCCCAAGAGGCTGGGACAAGCACAGAGAGGAGAGCCCAGCTGATCCCAGTGCAGGCTCCTCCAGCTATTTGGCTGTCCCCTTGGCTGTCCCCAGCTGCTTCGGTGCAAAGCCACCGGCGTGGGGAGGACACAAACTGTCCTGGGGCCACCAGGACACCACCAGCCCCATCTCCCTCGCGCCCACGCTGATAAACCGAGGCACGAGGCGCAGGGATGGCTGCAGACGGATGCGCAGACAGAGGAAGGCACAGGCAAGGGGGTGATTCCCGAACCAGCTCCTTCCCAAAGCAGCAGCACTCGCCGAGGGGATGACAGGCGGCACGGCAGGAGCCTGCCTGCTCCGGCATCGGCACGCAGACCCCGCAGCACGAGCGGCGCGATGCCAGGGAAAGCCCGCATCCACGCAGGGGACACAAGGGGACACAAAGGCTCAGCGGCGGCGCGGAGGGGAGCCTCTCTGCCTCTCTCCTCCCCTTTCCTGCCGGGCTGGCAGGCTGTGAAAGCGCCCGTCTCCATGGCTCGGCTGCCAGGGCGACCGAGCATCTGGGGAGGAAGCGGAGAAGCGGGGAGCGGGTCCCGCACACCGAGGGGCAGGCAGCGCCGCGGAGCGCCCCGCGGCACGCACAAAGGTTGGGTTGTTCGGTGCCAGGCTGGGAGCCAAGCGCTGGGCGGGCAGCACGAGGCTGCCGGCTCCCACGGGCAGCCCTCGGGGCTCCCTCCGGCCCCGGGGCAGGAGCTGACCCCGCGGGGAACCCCCCCCAGCACCTCCAGCCTTGCAGCCAGCGGGGTGGGCTTCGATGCAACGGGAAGGGATCCAACCTCCCCCAGAGCCCTCCCGCAGCATCACCCACCTCCAACCGGGGCTGTCCCAGCCCTTGGCACTCCCCAGCGAGGCCAAGCACACGTCCGCTCGCCACCACTTCCCAGCCCAGGGCAGCTGCTTCAGACTGGGGGTGCAGGCAGCCCCCCCCAACGCCTGCTGGGCACCCAGGGGCCGTCGCTCTGTCTGCCACTGCCTCTCGCTGCCTGTTGGAGCCACACGACCGCAGGCTGCCGGGCATTGCCCCGGTGCAGCAGGGAGCTCCCACCTCTCCGAGGCGGATCTGGCAGGCAGCCCTGGCGGCGAGGGCTGGTGCAGGGTGGAGCTGGCAGCCCCGGGGCCAGCCGAGCAGCCTCCGATGTACCCGCACAGACAGCGCCGGGCGAGCCTGGGCAGCGCCTGGCTCCACTCCCCACGGTGCCTGCGGTCCCCCGGTTCCCATCCCCGCTCCCCACGGCGCCCACATCGCTCCCGTCCCCGCTCCCAGGCTCTCTCCGGCCTCCCCAGCATCACGCCCACAGGAGCATCCGCTGCGCAGCCCAGACTTGCACGGGAGACCTTCTGCTCCCCGCCCCCCCCCCCAAAAAATACTTTGCTCACGTCAACCCCAAAGGTGCCCTCCATGCTTTGCTGCTGCCCCGTGATCCCCCCTCCCCCAGCAGCATAGGGCAGAGAGGAGGAGAGCAGAGAGCGTCCCTAATATCCTGCTGTGCCCTTCCCCAAAAACACCCTAGGGGGCAGGGAGCCCCCATGCACCGCACACCTAACGGTGCTGGCACAAGGTCCGGCCTGCCCGTGCCCACCAGCAGCCCCCCAGGTGCCACCAGCAGCACCAGGGATAGATCAGAGCAAAGACCCCCCCACCCCCCCTGGTTTTCCCACATCCCCAGGCCAGCACAGAAAGCCTCGGGCTGCCCGAGGCTCCCCCCGGGGACCTGCCCCCATCCCCAGAGGACGAGCCCCCAGCCCAGCACGGGGCCCCAGAGGGGTCTCACGTGCCCAGAGCCGGCTGGTGGCACACAGGTTGCTCCGGACCCAAATCAAGACAAAGTTGAGCATTTAATTACCGCGGCAGGGAAGCAGCTCAGCAATCAAGAGAAAATTGAATAAGGCTCCCCTGGGACTGCCAGGTCTGGTCGGAAAACACTTAGATTAAGAGATATAGCAGGGCATTTCCTAGCGGGAGCCAGCACAACACGGGCGAGCGCTGGGCTCAGCCTGCCTCCGTGCTGGCTGAGCACCGAGGGCACAGCAATGCTCCCTGCCAGGTCCCCGTGGGGCAAACCCCGCTGCTTTCAACCCCAGAGCCCTCCGGGCCTCCTAATCCTCCTGCTCCAGGCTTTCCCAGGCTTAGGGAAACCTTTAAATCAGGCTTTGGCAGCCGCCGTGTGTCGCTCATTAGCTCTGGCAGGAGCACACCGGCCCCGAGCCGCGCCATCTGCTCCACACCGAGACCCACCAAGGGCCAGGGGATGCGCAGCCTGCACGGGGACCTGGCACCCAGGAGACCCCAGCCCAAGGCTGCAGGCAGGGCTCAGCGGGGCTCAGGGGGAGCAGGGGATCGCGTTTTTCCCAGCGCATCGCCTGGAGGGCAGCGGGAGCACCGAGTTTGCAATGCCTCTGGGCTCCTCCTCCATCCCCAAAGCAGCTGGGGTTCCCAAAGGCTCCACTCTGGACCTGCCTGGGGGAAGGGCTGGGAGATGCCACGAGGATGTTTGTGGATGGCAGACCCAGGGCAGTCGCACACAAAGGGGTGCAGGGCCCCAAAACCCCTGGGGTGGGCAGCGCAAGGAGCACGCGTGAAGCGACCAAGGCTCAGGGCACCGCGTGGCCCCATGCGCTCCAAGCACACGGGAACGGCACGGACACGCTGCGAAGCCACCGAAACCACCAGGAGCAAAGCTGGGCCCACACTGGGGACGGCAACAGGCTCCTTACGCCCCTGTATCCCTCCTGGGAAGGTCCAGCATGAAATACGGATGAGCAGAGGCTGCAGCCCCACAGCCCGGGGGATGCCCTACTGCTAACTCGGGCTGGGAGCGTCCTTGCTCGGAGGGAGGGCAGCCGCCCTCGTGCCCCTGGGGGATTTTCTCTGCCCCATTCCCCTCCAGCACAAGCAAAAAGTCGGCTGCACCCATGCAGGTGGCACGTGCCTTGGTCACCCAGGGGCTCCGCTAGGAGGGGAAGGGGTTGCAGACCCAGAGCCCACCCTAAATAGCCCCGAGCAGGGGGTGATGGGCACAACACCGCCCATCACCCAATGGGCGTGGGGTCCCGACTGCGGCAAGGCCCCGTTGGTGGGGGCAGGAGGACACCGATGAAACCTTTCGCCCCCCCAGGAAGGCTGGGCTGGCACAGCGCTGCCCCAGGACACGTCGGCACCAGTCTCCGGGCTGTACCCAGGGTGCTGGTGGCACCACGAAAACAAACCCTGAGCTTGGGGAGGGGGACAGAGCACCGAGCAACCCCCCCGGCACCCACCGAGCCCTGGGCACGAAGAGCAGCCAGGCAGGAACCCCCCCGGGGGGGGGGGGGGGGGTTACACAGGTTACGGGGCCAGGCTCAGCTCTCCACGCGATCCAGCACGCCCCGAGCCCGCCGGCTGTTTAACCCAGCAGTTGGGGACTGTTTTGACAGCCTCCAGCAGGAAAAAACCCTCCTGGGACCACCAGGGCCAGCCTCCGCAGCAGGAACAGCACAACACCGGGGGGGCCGGGGCAGGCCCCTCGATTAGCACGGGCTCGGTGGGGGTATCGCCTTCCCTCTCCGGGGCCGGGGCCGTGTTCCTGACAGCTTTGTTTGGAGCTTCACCTCCCGCAAACCGCTCTCAGTTAGAGCCTCATCTCCCGTCCCCCCAGTTTCGCTCCTGGTGCGGGAAAGGCACCGAGAGCCCCCGGTTCCTGGTGCTTCGTGGCATCAAGCATTTAAATCCCGTAGGGCGCAGGCACCAAAAGCCCCTGAGAGCCGCGGGCTGCGACGTCCCCGCGCTGAGCCGCCGTGCGCAGCCCCGCTCCCCTCGCACCGCCGATGTTTCCAGCCCCTCTCGAACATTTCCGCTGTAAAACCCAGCAGGCGCACGCCTGATGGAGGCCAGGCACGGAAAAACCCCTCTCGCCCACACACCTGGCCCCGGCGCTGCCCCCAAGCATGGGGGCCCCCCCCACCTGAACCCCGCTCGGGGCGGGGATGGAAACGTGCACGGCAGCGGGATGGGGATGCCCTGCACGGAGGCAGAGGATGGGGAAAGATGGCTCAGGGTCCCTGCAGCTGCAGCAGCCTCCCAAAATGCTGCCCCCCCCCCCCCCCCAAAAAAAACACAGGTCTCGGAGCTTGGACCCCACTCACTAAGGAGGCTCCCAGTCCCTGCAGATGGGAGAAACACCCCAAAAGGGACGGGAGAAGGGATGTCCCGGTGCTGGGCAGTGCCATGACACCGGGGAGGGCTGTCCCGCCGTCACCCTGGGAGCCAGGCACATCCCCAGGCAGCGGGGTGGGTTTGTCTCACCCGCCCCCCTGCCCAAACTGCCCCCCCCATAAAGCCCCATGAGCAGAACCAGCCTAACACCAGCCAGCCCCATGGTGTCCCAGAGCGGCGTGGGATGGAAGGGACCTTACGGACCATTTAAGGGACACCTTCAACCAAAAATACCCTGGGACCACACCAAAGGGCTCGGAGCCACGGCAGCACCACGACGGCAGCGAGCACCGGGGACCAGGCTGTGCCACCCATCGCAGTGCCACCGCCCTCGGGTGACACTGCCGTGACACGGCTCAGGCTGATGCCACCTCCCCACCCGGACCCAAAACCAGCCCCGGGAGGAGCCAGCCCCCACGGCCCGTGCCCTTCTGGTTCAAAAGGGGCACAACCACCCCGCCTCCTCAGCGCCGTCCCCGGTCCCGCAGGCTTCGTGGGAGCGGAAACCACCCCAGCGAGCAGCGGAGCCCCAGGCACGGCGGCAGGACGCTTCGCCCCCGTGGTCGCACCGAGCCGAGCCCCCCCGGGCACGCCGCGATGGCTGCGTGACGCCGAGCATCCCGCCCTGCCTCCCCGGCACGGGATGGGAGCAGTTCCCAGGGCAGCACCCAGCCAGCGCCCGGGCTGCCGGCACGGGGGCACGGAGCATCTCGGCGGGAGTGTTTACGAGAGCAGCGGAGGACTGGAGGTTGCGGAGTTTAAATAAACTTGAAATCCGACTCGACTTCCTTCCCCAATTTCACAAGCTCGGCTTCCTGAGTCTCGGCAGCCGGCCGGGCGAGCTGCGGTGCCGCAGGCAGCTCCGGCATGGGGGGTGCTGCTTTCCCCCCGATGAACACCACGTTTGGGTGGCTGGAAAGGGCTCTTGGGGAGCATTTCTGCAGCCAGCCTGGTTTCTCAGACCCACCCCCCCCCCTCCCCAGCCAAGGAGTCACACAGCCTCCGGGTTCCCGCGCACCACCGGCCCTCCCTGACACAGCAAAACCACGCGTGCAGCAGGGCCGGGCGCCAGCACCCACCGGCAGCCCCGGAGCCCTGCTCCCCCCGCAGCACCCCCGGCTCGCCGAGGCTGCCAGAGCCCACCACGAGCCCCGGTGCCACACAGAGGGGGGGGGGGGGCCCGAGCCTGGCCAGACGCTCTGCGGGGAGCTGCAGCGAGCTGCTGTGCAGCAACCACGCTGAAGGTCACCTGCAGAAGGAACGGGGGGGGTTGTTGCCTCCCCGGGTTGCTGAGCGAGCACCCAAGGTTTTGAGGCCGCCCCGCTCAGCACCGCGGTGGCTGGCGGCAGCTGAACGCGGTGCTGCGGCGCACAGCACCCGGCTCAGCCCCTCGCTTCCTTCCCCGGCGGCGTCCGCCGGAGCCGGCGAGCTCCGACGGGCCCACAAAGCGACCCGGCGGGCTCGGCACCGGGGAAGGCAGACCCTGCCTGTGGGGCAGGAGCCAGCCAGCCCCAGGAGCACGGTGTGGGTCCCTGCCCCAGGTACACGCTGGCCGCGGGGCCGGGAGCACCCCCAGGCCTGCGTTTCTCGCTGCTGGCGGCGGCGCTGCAGCAGGCATCAGCCATTTCGCTCGTGGCGCACAGGAAGCCCGAACAACACCCCCGTGCCCTAAATAACCCCCCCTCGGCACCCAGCTCCACGCGGCCCCAGTGCCAACATTGCTGCCGAGGCTCTCAGAGGGGAAGGGAGAAGATTTCTTTCATACGTTAAGGCCGACGGTGAAACACTGCAGCATCTCCCCTGCCTCCTCCTGCCAGGGCAGGGCAAGCAGAAGAACCAGGGCCCCCCCCTTCTTGGTCCTCCCAATCTTGGGGGCTCCGCGAGGCCCCAGAGATGGGTCCTGGTGGCTGCGGCACCTCTCGACATCAGTGGGACCGTGCCCACCACCCAGCAGCTCCCAGCACCTTCCTCCCAAGCCCCCCCACGTCCCCCCTCACTCCCACAAACGGCAGGGACGCAGAGACCCAAAAAAAGGGCATAGCTGGCACGGTATCACAAAGGGACAAAATTGGGGCTTTTGTTCCCATCCTGCCGCACCCCAAAGGTGTTCGACCTCCTCTGCAATCCTTCCCGGAGCTGCCCTGTCCCGAGACAGCCGGGGGGAGCTGGGACCTGCTTTGCACAGAGGGTGGGGGTCCAGGAGGACCCCGCAGCCCGGCTGCTCCCCCGCAAGGTGTCACACAAAGAAACCCCGCAGGGCGGGAGGGGACCCGTGCTTGTGCTTGGGCACAAAAGCAGCAGGGAGAGAGGCTCGGCCCTCCTGTGCCCAGGAGCCACGCATCTCCCCCCCCCCCAGCACTGCGACCTGCCTGCTTTGTCTCGCAGCCTCCTCGCTCCCACCCTCCTTTGTCCTGCCCGTTCACAGACCCACGGCATCGCCCCCGCCACCCGCTGCCCACCGGTGGCACCCGGGGGGACACCAGCACCCTTCCCCGAGCTGGGGGCGGGAGAGGGATGGGCGCCTTCCCTCCCCACCCCGATCCTCACCATGGATGCCCCAGCCCCACCACGACGCCGTGGAGGGAAGGATGCATATTTCGATCACCGCCTGCTCGTGATCCCCTCCCCATGCACCCAACATCATCGCAGGCAGGGACTGAAGGGTTCGGTTGGGAACAGCCCTGCCCAAAACCAGCTCCGCAGCCGCCATCCCTGACAGCACCCGCTCATCTCCTGGGGAAAAGGGACCGGCCCTGAGTCGGGCCTTTGTTCCGAGGCTCCATCCCAAGAGAAACGCAGGATGGAGGACGGGAAGAGTGCGGCCAGCAGGAAATCTCCACCCGCAGCCGCCGGCATCGCTCGGCTCCCGGGTCAGTGCCCTGGCACAGCCACCCCTGACCTGCCCTGCGCAGGCACCGCGGGAGCACCCACACGAGAGGGATGCTGTCACCTCCCCGCTGCTCCCCCAGCCTGCCGGACCCCAATTCTCAGCCTGTCGAGTGGAACAAGGCAGAAAACCCCCATCAACAGCTCGCCAAGCGGGCAGCGCCACAAGGTGCCTTGGCGCACCCGCACGCAGGCGGCGGCGCGCGCAGCCACACACCCACCATTTCCCCCTCCATCACTGACGCTGCGCCCAGCATCTTTTGTGCTCTGCCCGGGGCACTGCCTCTGCATCTTCCTTCGAGCACTAACGCATCCCCCCTGCAGACTGCCATCGGCACCCCATCCACCTCGAGCCGTTACGGGCGTGGGGCCGCGGCACCCCCTGGGTTACCCCCTCGCCCTTCCCGCAGCCCCGAGGTGGGATCCGAGGCAGGAGCAGCCAGACGGGGAGGGCCTGATCCTTCCCTCGCCCCGCTCCGGCAGCCTGCAGGGGAGCTCAGCGCACCCAGGGCCTGACCCGTGACAGTGCGGAAGCCGCGGGCTGACCCGGGGCAGCCACGGGGCGAGCGGGAGGAAGCTGAGCGCCCTGTCCCTGCCCCACGCCGGGTGGCAGCTCCGGCTGGGACAACGGGGCACCAGCCCTACCTGCCTCACCCGTGGGCTCCCACCGGGGTCTTAACCCCCTTCTGCCGGGGGGGGGGGGTGGTGGACGCGGGGGCTCCTTCCTCCTTTCCTGGCAGGGAGAGAGAGGCGAAGAAAACGCCGCGGGTCTCAGGACCCCAGCGGCTGCGCTCAGAATACACCCAGCCGGGTACGGCGCTAACAAAGAGCCCCCGCTCGGCTCCGAGCTCCATCCATCCCCCTGCGGATCCGCAGGAGAGGTTGGGGATCTGCTCCGCCGGCTGCAACCCAGCCCCGGGCCCCAGCCCGGCACCCCCCGAGCCCCCCCCCCCCCCAGCCAGGCATGAATTAGGTGCCGCCGGCAGCTCCTTTATGGAGGTGCAAGACCCGTGAGGGGCATTGTTCCCAGCCCGGAGACAGCACAAAGGACACGGAGATGCTGCATCGCCCCCCCAGCACATAGCAGGGACCCCCCCCGTGTCCCCCCCCCACACACAGCACCGGGGGTCAAACAACCCGACCCCAAACCTGCCGGGAGCCGGGGGGGGGGGGGGGAGCAGCGAGGTGCAGGGGAAGGGTCTGGGGGTCCCCCCGCACTGCAGGGCCGGGCAACGGAGCAGTGACGGAGCTGATGGGGGGGGGGAAGGGGGGGGGGCAGCCCCAAAAACGATGAGGGGGGGCTGGGAGGGGCCGGCACCGCACCGCACCGCTCGGGGGACCCCCGTGCTGCCCTGGAGAGGGGGAATAGACTTGGGGGGGGGGGGGGGAAGCCCGAGGTGGGTACAGAGCCCCCGGGGGGTGCACCGAGATCCTCTTGGTGGTGCACCGAGCTCTTCTTGGGGGTGCACCGAGTCCCCCCCAGGGATGTACGGAGCCCACCCCGGGGCTGCACCGAGCCCCCCATGGGGGTGCACGGAGCCGCCCTGGGGGTTGCACCGAGCCCCCCCCGGGGATGCACTTTCCCCGTCCTCCCCCCCCGGCCCGGGACCCCCCCCCCCCCCCCCCCCGGCCGGCGCTCACCTCACGGCCACCTTAACGCAGCTGTCCGGGGCCGCCATGCCCCCCCCGCCCGGGCACCGCGGCCGCCGCTGCCCGAGAGCATCCGCGGCTGCGGGGGGAGGAGGAGGAGGAGGAGGAGGAAGAAGAAGAGGAGGAGGAGGAGGAGGAGGAGGAGGAAGAGGAGGAAGGGGGCGGCGGGGCCGGGCGGCCCCAGGTGCCGGGGGCGGGCCGGGCGCTGCCGCCGGGGTCGGTGCCGCCGGGGGGGGGGGGGGGGGGGGGCGCTCCGCAGCGAGCGGGGCCGGGAGGGGCGGGGGCTGCGGGGAGGGGGTGGTTCGAGGGGGGGGCGGGGCCTCGAGGGGCGTGTCTGGGCGTGGTCACGAGGGGCGGGGCTTCGGAGGCACGCCCTCGGCCAGGCGCGCACACGCGCACGGTCGGACACGCGCAGCCCCCCCCCCCCCCCCGCTTACACGCGCACCCACCCAAGCGCCCCCCCCCCCGTCCGTCCCTGCTGCCCTCTGCCGGGCCGGCGGCCCCGTTCCTGCGTGTACTGGGTGTAACCGGGCCATACTGGGCTGCAGTGGGTGCACTGGGTGTAACTGGGCCATGTAGGTCTGCATTGGGTGCACCGGGCTGTGCAGGGCTGCACCGGCTGTACCAGGCCATATAGGGCTGCACCAGGTTGTGCAGGGCTGCGCTGGGTGTACTGGGCCGTATGGGGCTGCACCGGACCGTGCGGGGCTGCACCAGGTGTACTGGGCCATACAGGACTGCACTGGGTGTACCAGGCTGTGCAGAGCTGCACTGCACCGTACAGGGCTGCACTGATTGTGCTGGGCCATACAGGGCTGCACTGGGCGTACTGGGCCATACAGGGCTGCACCAGGCCGTACCAAGCGGGTGCCGGGGCCGTGCGGGGCCAGCTGCCACCCCAGCCGTGGTGTCACCCCGCTGAGCAGGGCAGCAGGGAGCTGGGTGCCCCCACCAGAGCCCCCCGGGGCTGGAGAGCTGGTGACTCCACGCGCTGCCCCACAGAGCCCACCCCGTGCCCCATCCTGAGGGAGAACCCCCCCCCACAAACGCCACTTCGGGGCAGATCACCCCCCCTGCAGCCCCAGACCCCAGGAGAGGGTGCGGAGGCATTGCCCCGTTGCTGCAGCAGGACCCCCTCACCGTGTCATCCTTCACGTTTGGGGGCTCCAGTGAGCACGTCCCCACCCCTCCACCCTCAGAAGGGGGCACACGCAGCCCTGCACCCCCCGGAGGACCCACAAACCACCCCTGTCCACCTCGAGGCGCATCCTTGACAGCCCCCCCAACAAAAAAACCACGTTCATCAGCAACCCGCTCCCAAAACACACTTTGGGAGTGTGCAGAGGTGTTTAGGATCACGTAAGGGGCTGTGTGCCCTGCCCTAGGGCTGGAGAAAGGGATTCCCAGGGCTGCCCCTACCCGATCCCACTGCCTGCCTGCATCTCCTGGGGGAAGGGGGCTGCTCCACCACGTCCCCTGTGCCAGAAAGGCTCCCCAGAGCTCGGGCTGCAGATGGAGCTCAGCAACAGCCATTTCCCTTTTATTAAGTTAACAAAATGCCCTGCTGGAGAGCAGACAAGCGCTATTGATTCAATACCTCTCCTGGGACCTATCGGTTTGCTGGATTTTAATATATATTAGGCAAAGAAGAGCCCTGAATTGCCCACTTTGGAGGGGCTGGAGGCCCTCTGAAGCAAGAACTCTGCAAAGAGATGCCTGAGGGAGGCGGGGCTGCCCCAGTGCCTGGCACCCAAATTCCTCCTGGGGCACTTGAAGTCTGTAAAACCGAGCCCCGGGGCAGACCCCTTCCTGGAGAGAAATAAAACCAGCTGCTGCATGGCCCCAACACTGCCCAGGCAGCAGAGGACCATAAGCGGGCAGCACTGGGCAGAGCTGGCACCAGCAGGCAGCAGGCACTGGGATCCCAGCCTCTGGCTGTGGCATCTCTGATCTGTCCCCTGCGGGGCCGGGATGATGTCCAGGGGCTGGATGAGCCCAAGCTGAGCCGTGTGGTGGGCGTGCAGTGCCTGAGCCTCAGCGTGGTGTTTGGAGATACCCAGAGGGATGGAAATTCCCCTGCGGGGGCCAGCTCTGCTCTCAGTTAGACCTGGGGCTGCTGCACAGACCTGCGGGGTCAGATCTCCTTCAGCACTGGGACTAGGGGCTGCAAATCGCTGCAGTTCTGCTTAATTGTGCCTTAATACGCAGTCCCCTCCCCAGGCTGGGCTGGGTCAGCAGCCCTGAGCTGTGCAGCAGGACTGGCAGAGGAAGGAGGGGACGGGGAAGCCATGGAGTCACACAGCAGGGACATTTTAATGATCTGTCCAGCTCTTGCCAGACCCTTCTGGCACAGCATTATCCGGTCCCGTCACCAGCATCCCGGAGCCACAGCCCCAAAAAGGTGGGGAGACGTATGTCATTGCTCTGGTAGCCCCCACAGGGTCCTGAAAGGGGCTAAGCCCATGGGGCCACAGTGGCAGGCGGCTCACGGGTGAGCAGCAGGGCTGGATTTTTGGGAGGCAGCTGTGCTGAGCCCCGGGGAGCCGGCCGGTGACGGAGCGGAAGTGTCCCAGGGGACAGAACCGGCGTCCTGCGGTGCTTCTCTTCCCTTCAGCAGCTCCACAGCTGCCTTCTCCACTTCATCCATCTCCAGCTGGCTGCTGGCTGCCATCTCGTCCCTGGTCACTGCCACGAAGGATGGGTCCCAGGCCAGAGCCTCAAGGCCCCCGGAGATCAGAGCCTGCAGCAGAGGACGGGGTCACAGCCCAGTCTGTAGCAGAAGGGCTCATGCTCGCTGCCTTTGTCCTGCTCCAATCCCCCACCATGCCACGAGCAGCCCCCGCCAGCCCCCTTCCCTCCCCGGCAACTCTGCCTTTCCCCCCGCCAGCCCCTGCCTTACCTCCTGGATGAGGAAGGTGATGGCCGGGGTGGAAGAAGTGCTTGGGTCGCCGCTTTCACCCCGCTGGTGTTCTGAGCTGGGGGCTGCTCCTGTCGCAGCGCCACCCCCTCTGGACAGCTGGGTGAAAGGAGCAGAGAGCCGCAGCTCAGCCTCGGGCAGTGCCCACGGAAAACCTCTCCCATGTAAATGTGAGGGCTGCAGGGACCGTGTCCAGCCTGTACACGCAATCCCATCTTTCTGGAGCTCCCGCGTCCAGGGCACCACCAGCAACAGGACCAGCAGAGCAGTGTGGGCAAACAGCATGGTACCAGCCCTTACCCACCTGCCTGGGTACTGAGGCAGGAGCCAAATTACCAGGTGAGGGGGCACTGCAGCCAGCCACAGGGCAGCAGAGGACTGGGGGAGCGATCCTGACCCCATTTTATTCTGCTCCGTCTCCAGGAGCATGCAGGGAGCCAGGGAGCTGTGGTGGCCTTGCCCGGGAGGGGAAGGAGCTTCAGCCCACGTTCCCTGCTTCACTGCCTCTGGCCCACGCCGTCCCCGTTACCTCCTGGGGCAGAAGGTGCTGCCCTGACGCTGGGCGATGCCCAGAGGTGGCTCCTCGCCTCCCGCTCGGCCTCCGCTGCAGCCTCTCCGAAGGGAAGGGGAGGTCACGGCCTAAAAGGACAGGAGGAGACATCGGGTGGGCACAAGGGCAAGGCCACGACAGCCACCCAGAGGGGACCAGGTGGGAAAGGCTTATCTAAACTAGGGGAACCATGTGGAGTGGTTTGGGACTGCTGGAAGTCCCAGCTCCTCCTCCTGCCTGCTACCACCACCCCGAGCAGGCTCAGGACCCCAGGACAGGAAAGATGCTGACACTCACCCTGTGCTGGAGGCCTGGGTGCTGCTGGCGCCGTCTTCCTCAGCACCTCGTCCTCGTACTGCAGCCTGGCAGGGGCAGGCAGACGGGGCAGCTGAGCAGGGACCTCCACTCTGCAGCCCTCCCCACCTTCTCCACCCTGGGGGACACAGCTGGAATGGATGAGCAGGGTGAAGACCCCAAGAAGGAGAAGTATATTCTCTTACACTGGTAACACTTTTCTCTTGTACCCATGTTGGGCACTGGTGGCCTCTACCTGGGCCTTGGCACTCAGAGAAGGCGATGCTAACAGCAGCAAGTTGAAGGAATGACAAGAAGGACAAGCTCGGGGAGACATGCACACTGATGTGTGGGCTGCACATCAGCCCTAGAGCTACCTTGTGTGTCCTGGGAACACCTCTGGACATGCAGATACCCCTACCTCACACCTCAAGGGCCAAATTTCTGCATGGAGCTCCTGCATCTATGGGACTGCTTCTGCATTGGCATCCAGCCCCTGATTCCTCCCCGCAGTCCGCAGGGAGCTCGCTGCTGCAACCCTGCCCCTTCTCCAGATCTTTCCTGGCCCCATGAGGAGCCCCTGGGCACGAGCAACGCGCAGCCTGCCACCAGCACAGCCTCCCTGGGAGCTGCAGGGCACGGTCCCCGGCTCTTCCCCCAGCTTTGCCATGCCCACACGAGGCTCACCAGCCCTTACCCCTCCGGCCAGTTGCTGTTGTTGGTGTTAGTGTTGCCTTCCTGGGGGAATTCGTCGAGGAAGACAGGGGAATCGAGGTCTTCGCTGCCCACCTCTGCGAACTGCAGGGGTCTCTGGCTGGCCACCTGGGGCTGCAGGGGGCTGCTCGGCTCCAGGAAGCTGTCAACCTGGCCAAACAAGCCGCCTGTCCTCTGCAACCAACGGGGAGGGCGTCAGAGGAGGCCCGGAGCTCTGGAAGGCTTTGGAACCATTCCCATGGGACGAAACGTGTTTGGGGGCCCGTGGGAACACCAGGGAGCGAGAAGTGGGTCTGACCCCGTTGTGGTGGTGGTGGCACCCAGCTGTCCTGCCTTAGCCTGGCAGAAGGTGTGGATGGGGCCCTCCAAACCTGCGTTCATCGCATCCCTGCCAGGCACATGAGCAGGGTCTATAAAAATAGAGGGGGAAACTGAGGCGAGTAACATAGAACCATAGAATATCCCGAGATGGAAGGGACCCACAAGGATCATCGAGTCCAACTCCTGGCACCACACAGGTCTACCCAAAAATTCAGACCATGAACATGCTGCTCAGGGCAACTTGGCCAGGATGTCCCAATGCTCAGGGAGAAGACAAGCACTGATATAATTGTGGTGGCCCAAACTGCCTGCTATGGTCAGGCTCATCTCCGAGACCTGCTGGTCGCCACGCTGAGCCCCCACCAAATGGTGGGGTACCCCATGGGCTGTGCTCACCCTGTATATCCCTTCCTCCATGGCAGCCTCCACCATCGCTCTTTCCAGCTCCTCCTCAGCCATCAGGTCCCCAGAGATGGCTCGATGGATTTCCGGAGCTGCTTCTTCTTCAATGCTCCTCAGCCCGGCCTGGTGGGGAGAAGAAGGCATGGCTGGAGGTGGCCTGGCCCCACAACCCCTCTCACGTGGGGCTTTGGAGAAGAACGGTGATGAGGCACGCTCAGGAGGTCTCCAGGCCTTACAACAGGGCAAAGGCCGTGGTCACCCTGCCGCTGGCCCTGTGCTTGGTGAAACAGCTTTGGGCTGACGCTGCCCCACAAAGGGGTTTGCTAAGGGCAGCCCGTTAATGAGTTGGGCCGGTGGTGCCCAAGGGGGAGACAGGCCTTTGTCCCTCACCCACAGGTATCTGAGCAGGGGCCTGGCTCATTCCCTCACCCAGCACTCTCAGGGCTTGTTTTGTTTCCACCACAAAGTGATTTCCTCCCTATAAGAAGGTCAGGAGAGGCTGGGCACATCCCTGCTGCTCTGACCGGGCACGAAGATGCCTCCTCCCCAATCCCACCCTGACAGCATCCTCCGAGGCTCCTGTGCAGGTTTCTCTGACCACAGAGGTCCTGCTCAGGACCACCCACATCAGCCCCTCTCCACTTGATCCCTTCTCCTCTTCCCAATGAGGGGTGGTTTGGGGTGCACCAGGCACCCAGGTCTCTCAGCACCACTAACCTGGATCTCTACGGGGTTCTTCTTGGGACGGTACCCGTAATACTCCTCCTGGCGCTTCATGAACTTCCTGAAATGCTCCTGGATGAGGAACGTGGCATAGAATTTGCCCACTGTCACCTCATCATCTGGAAGGGAGGAGAGCAACGTGATGGCACTGCCTGTCACAAGGCCCCAAAACGCCATAGCGGCTGAGCCCCAGGGGTTGTTTGCCCCCCCAGGAGGTAGCACAGGGTGGGATACCTCCGATAGGTGGGATGACCTGGTCCAGGAGTTTCATGCTGGTTCGCTTCCAGATTTTTTTGATAATAGCTCTGAGCTCCTCGTTGGCCTGCTCGAAGTTACCTGTGAGAAAAGCGAGCGGGACGGAGTGGTTCGTTCCCAAGGGAAAGCAGACATGAAGGACGGCAAAGCATGTGGAAACCTGGCCAGGCTCTTCCAGGGTGTGACACCACCCATCAAACGGGAGCTTTGTAGGAATAAGGCTTTGATTTTAGCAAAAAGACCTTAACTACAGGGTGAGTCAGAGCTAGGAAACGGGTGGAACATGAGTGCCGTGGTCTCTGTTGTGATGATCAGCAGCAGCCTCCAACGCCCCCCCCTTCTGTGCTCTCCCAGGCTTTACCACTCCTGCTCTCTTGCAAGCCCAGTCTGTCCTCATGCCTGCTCTCAGATCTCCTGTGATCTTCCCAGTGCTTCCTGCCTGGTGCTGGAGGCCACGTCCCCCACCCCGGCTGAAGGGGAGGCACCGCGCTGTGCTGCTGGGGGAGGCTGGCCTCAGCCCCCCTCCTGCCTGGGCTGCCTGGGGGATGCTGCCTGACCCACAGGCACGGAAACCAGCTGGTGTGGTTTCTTACCAAGGCAGGGCTTTGCAAACTGCCCTGCTGGCGAGGAAGAGGGTGAAAGCAACTCCACCCCGGCACAGCTGAATTCAAAGGGCATCCACCCTCTTCCATTCCAGTCTGAGGTTAAACATACCCAGGGAAGATGGAAAACTGGAACAACCAGCACAGGGGGAGATCAGGCTACTCTCAACGGTGTAGGAAGGGAGCCCGGGGGCTGTGCACTGAGGCAGGGATAGGAACTGGGTCAGAACAGCTCCCGAGCTCTTCAGAGTGAAGTTACACATCTGTGGTGCCAGTGGTTCACTCTTCAGGGTTGCAACATACAGCCCTGAAACTCATAATGCCCTCCAGGCTTGGCCTGAGCAGCCCCATGCACGTGCCCATGGTCTCTGGTCCAACAAGATAATGGTATGAAGCTGGGGGCTGCAACAGGGGGTCTTGCCACACCAACAAGAAGCCCTGAAGTCCCCAGACAGAGGGGGGGAACGGTGCATAACTGGCAGCCTGCAGCACAAGGAGAGGGTCCCCCCCACCGTGCCATGGAAGCAGACCCGAGCACCCCGTACCTTCTGTCTTGATCTTGAGGGCTGTCCTCACCAGCGCAAAGAGGGTTGCATTGAAGGTGACGGTGCCGTCGCTGTTCAGGGGCATGTTCATGCACACCAGACGCTGCAGAGCAAACCGATAACCGTGTCCCCATGAGGCAGAGCAGGCTGGCTGCTCTCCCCAGCAGGAGAAACACGGTGCTGCTCTCAGGGTCGTGCTGCTTTGCCTTCCATCCTTCCCAAAGCGCACCAGGCTGCCATGAGGGGTCTGGGGATCAACCCCCTATCAAGTGTGCTCAAGACCCCCGAGTGTTTATACCCATGGAGGTATAAACCTGAGCTCCTGCCCACGTGGTTTTCCTGGGAGCCTCGTACAGATCCTGGCTTCATGCAGAGAGCCAAGCGTGGAAAAGCATGCTCAAGACTGCAGAGTCTCCAGCTCCCTCAGTGCTATCAGCCCTTGGAGACAAACCTCGACAGCCCAGAAGATGTGGCCGTGTACTCAGCCCCAGCGCTGCCCTCTTGCCCCAGGTGCAGATGTGGAGCACCCAGCATAGCTTGGAAACTCCTCTGCAACGAGGGCTGCAGGAGGTCAGCCCATGGGTATCATCCCCTGGGCGTGGAGGTGAGCACAGGCAGGTCCTTTTCTTCAGGACCCTGAAATGCATCAACTCCATGTAGGTTACAGCACCTCTCCTTGCCTCTGAAAGACTCCTCTCCATTAAAAACCAGAGGTCAGAGCACGAGTATAAAGCATGAAAGTAGAAAGCTGGCTGAATTCGTGTCCTCAGCCTCCCCAGGGAGGATGCAGGGATGGCCTGGGGAAGGTGGCCCATGCCCACGCACCCACCTCTCCTTGGCTCTTACCTTACAAGCTACACGGTGCGGGCAGAACTTCCCGAAGCCCAGGGGAGGCTGGATACGTCTCAGCAGAGTCACCACGTCCAAGTGTTTGATCCTGCCCCTGCAGAGGCAATGAGCTGCATCAGCAGCGTGGTGGCAGACAAGGGGGGCAGTGGTTTGGGGAGAGGCTGGGTGGGTTTGTCTTCGTGGTCTGCGTGGTGGGCAAGTCTTTTTACTTCCCTTTGCTCCTCTTGGGGAAAACAACTGTTCCCCAAGGCAAGGTGGCAGATAAAGGTGGCATGGGAAGCGTTGGCAGCACCACCAGGGCCAGATGAGGAGGGAAACGGGAGTCTTGTGTCCCCAAAACTCCTGATGGCTTGTGCCAACCCTGGGACATACTGACAAGCCCACATCCACCTCTGAGAAGCCAGGATCTAAATGCCAAACAGTGCTGAGTCTCGCACGGCCCTGCTGGCCCCAGGTTGCAGCAGAGAGGGCAGCCCACCCCGGCCCCCACAAAGTGTCCCCTCCGTGTCCCTCACCCCCTGCTGCGCACACGCAGTCACTCACTTGGCCTCGGGGTCGTACTCAGCCCAGATCCGCTTGAACTCATCCAGGTGGTGGGGTCCGAGGATGGACCAGTCGCGTGTGAGGTAGTCAAAGTTGTCCATGATGACGGCCACAAAGAGGTTAATGATCTGGGGGCAGAGGGGCGGGTGTGAAGGATGCCCTGGCCCTCCGTGGGTCCCCACGCAGTGGGACCGTGACCCCCCACCCCATGTACAATGGGATCGTGACCCCCCACCCCATGCACAGCAGGGCAGGGCAGCCCATGGGCTCCAGCCAGGGGGCAAAGCACAGGCAGACACACGTCGGGTCAGGGACAAGAAGGTGCCGGGGTTCCCTGGAGCCAGGGGATGCTGTTGGTGACCCCACGCAGAGGCAGGACCCACACCCCATGGGATTACACAGCAGGATGCAGCTGGCACACACAGCTCTTCCCTCTCAGGAGTCAGTACCGGTGCATGGCTGAGCAGCAGCACGTGGGGGATACAGGGAGGAACTAACAGGGATGTGCAGCCCCACATACCAGGAAGGCGCAGAGCATGTAGAAGCTGATGAAATAGAAGTAGGCGAAGCCCGTGCCACAGGTGTACTCCTCGCCCTCGGCAAAGTCAGACTCGGGGTCGCACAGCTTCCCGTAGCTGCAGTCCAGCAGGATCTCCTGCCAGGCCTCCCCTGTCGCACACCTGGGGAGAAGGGGATGCCCGCTGGACCTGGCCCCTCCTGGAGGGCTGCTGGGCCCGCAGGGACCAGCCCCATACACAGGGGAGCAGGGAAAGGAGCGGGCAGGATCCTGGGCTCGCTGCACTGCTGCGGGGAGGGCGTGGGAGCCTGCTATTGCAAGCTCCAAAGCAAAGCATTTGGGGTCAAGGAAAGCCTTGGGCTGAACTCTCCCTTCCCCTTGCTTTTCCTGAAAATTCACTAATTAAAATCGAGTCTGGGAAGGAAACATGCAGTACAGAAATGCTGCGGTGCCCCCAGACTTTTTTCTGTAGGGAAAAAAATCAATCAGCTGCAGAAACGCTGGTGTCCCTTTGTCCAAGCCGGGAGGCTCCCATGTCAGCTTGGAGCCCAGCTCCATTCTGGAGCTGCCTGCTCCCTGAGACAGTACCGACCTGAAGAGCAGCAGCACAGCTTGTGGGAAGGTTTGGAAGTTGTTGTTTCGGTTGATCTGGGTCCCGTCCACCATGGCGATCTTCCCAAACATCTGTAAATCAGACCATCAGGCCCCCAGCACCCTTTCTCAGGCACCCCCACCCTCCAGAGGACCCCAGTCCAGGAGTTCCTCTTTGCCTTGGTTATTTGGCTTTGGGTATCTCCAAAAGAGAGCGTGAGACCAGGGGGGACATGGTTGTTCTGGGGCTCGTGAGCAGCTTGGGCATCCCTGCCTATGCTGAAAGCGCCCCTGTCGATGCTGCGCTGCATCCGAGACAAGGAGATCTCACGAACCAGGCACAAGCACTGGTGACAGCGTGTCTGCGTCATGCTGTTGACTCAGAAAGTGCTATTTGGTGTGTGCCTCGGTTGCCTTAGCTGCAGCCTGGGGATGGGAGGAGGTGCTCAGGCTGCGTTAACCCTGTGCATCCTCAGAGACCGGGGCAAAACAGTCCCACTGTGCTCAAAGCCCCCAGCACTGCCGTGCAGAGGACCCGGTCCCCCCCTGCCCCATCTCCCCAGCTGCTCCCAGGCTCAGGTCCCTGTTCAAGGCCAAATCCCCCACCCTGCGCCTCTCACCTGCATCCCGATCACAGCATAGATGAAGAAAAGCATCACAATCAGGAGGGCAACGTAGGGCAGAGCCTGCGACAAAAGGATCACGGCTCGGGTGAGAGGCAGCCCAGCACCAGAGGACACCCAGGGACAGCGGGTTGGGGCTGGAGTTATTGGGGGGGCAGCACCCCGGTGTCCCGTGGGGACGGGACAGCTTGCTGCTCAGAGCTTGCTGCCAGCCCAGGACACGTGCTGGTGTGTTCCTCACAAACCTGGAAGGACTTGATGAAGGTCCACAGGAGGGTCCGGACGCCTTCTCCCCGGCTCAGCAGCTTCACCAGCCGCATCACGCGGAACAGGCGGAAGAAAGTGATGGAGACGCGGGAGTTGTCATCGGGGTCCTGCGGACAGAGGGGGGGCAGCAGTCACGGACCCTACAGGAGTCCCGTTAGGTAGGGATGGGACACGGCAGGGGGAAAGGCATGCTGTAGCGCAGGCTGGGAGAGCCGTGCCGTTCAGTGCATGCCCCAAGAGGTGGTTGATGCCTGGAGGTGTTCAAGAGGCATTTGGGTAATGCCCTCAATAACATGCTTTAATTTTTGGTTAGTCCTGAAGTGGTCAAGCAGTTGGACATGATGAGCTTTGAAGGTTCCTTCCAACTATCCTGTCCTATCCTACCCTACCCAGGGCTGCCCCAGGACAGGCTCGTTCTCTGCTCTCTCACCCTGCACACACTATATATATGGGACACTGCCACCTTGGGGTCTATTTGTAAGGTGAGCTCTGGGCCAGGCACCAGGCACAGGAAGGGTTCAAGGTGGCTGCTATCGCACAGAAGAGTTGACTTGAGAGTGTCCCAGCAGGGATTTGATGTGACATAGCGGGGACAGAGGGCAGGGTGGCTCTGGGGAGGCGAGCATCCTGCAGCAGTGCCTCCGCTTCTTGGGGTGGCTGTGGGACCCCAACCTGGGGAGAGAACAGTCGGGCATGGGGTCTGGGGACTGCTGGGTTGAGAGGGAGTCCCAGAAGGGGCAGGCGGAGGGGAGGCAGCAGACAGAGGCCCTGGGCTCGTAAGGCTGCGACACCTGGGACATGGTCTGTGAGAGATGCTGGGGGCTCAGTTACCCGCTGGGGAGGTTGGTTTGGCACAGCACAGCCCCAGCCTCGCTCACCAAGTGCCACGAGCAAATGTCCATCCCGCCGCACCTCTGCTACCCCTCCTGCTTCCCCTCAGCTTCCCAGAGCTTTTGTGCTGACCCCCCTCATTCCCATCACCCAACCCACCTGCTCCCAGAGGTATCAGGGCAATAAAACCCACCCTCAGACACCCCCAGGCCCTCCAGCAGATCCAATTTCCCCGTTATGGCATTTCTGAGTCCCCAGGCCTGCACTGAAAGCCACCACCTCCTCTCCCCACCCCTCCTTTTCTCGCCTTTCTCCTTCCTAGCACTCAGCAAGCACAGTGGCCAGAGAAGTGGCCACATCCCCACCCAGCAGGACCAGGACAGTGCCCAGGGCAGGCCACCTTGGCCTTGCAGCTCCCAGCACTGGGGCTCTGGGACCCCCGAGAAGATGCCCTGGGGGCACGGAGATGCACCAGGCTACGTTGCTGCACGTGGGACCTTGCCACCGACCTCCCCCCATTTCTGGAGCCTGGCCCTTGGGCTCCTGGGGGCGAGATGTGCACAGCAGAGGAGAGCAGCAGGGCTCGGGGCATCTTAATGCGTGCAGGACGCGTGCAAATGCTGGCCGCAGGCGGGCTGGGACGGCCCCAGGCAGCAAAGGGGAAAGGGGTCCACTGCAAGAACGTGCAGCTGATATTTACGATGTTCTCACAGCCCCCGCCGAGGCAGTACAATCCGCCGCTGGATGCAAGAACAGTCTGCCAAGAGAATAAAAGAGTCAGCAGGAGGGAGGGAGAAACGAGAGATGGGGGGAGGTTGCAGAAGGTGGCGGCACAGGCAGAAGAAAGATGGAAATTGGCTGTCCAGGGGCACCCTCCCGAAAAGGCTGCAGCCCCCAAGGTGTGCCCGCATGGGCACGGTGACCTGTGGGGGTGCAGAGATTGCAACCGGCTCCTGGGGACCAGGAGGGACAGACCCACCTCGCCCTGACCCCTCGGCAGAGAGGGGGGTTACAAGAAGGGGAGGGAAGGCTGCGATCCCTGCCCCGTCCTGATCCCACTACGCATCGCTGGATGGCAGTGCTGGGAGAGATGAGGACTGGATGGAGAAGAAGGCACGTGGAGGAAGGCTGGGGCAGCCCTGGGGAGCCTGAGCCATGCTCTCAGGTGTGGACAAAGATGGGCACAGGGGATGAGCACTGTCCTTCTGTCGGTGACCGTGGAGGTGCCACAGAAGGACTGCAGGCCACGGGAAACCAGGTCACAGGCACAGAGAGCTGGGGGACCAAGGATGGGGTCTTGGAAGGCTAGGTGGCAGCTGAAAGCTGCTGGGACTGGCAGGAAATTTGGGAATCATCAAGGCTGAGAAGCCCAGAGGCTCAGAGGATGGCAGTATCGAGGTGTGGGCTATGCAGGGAGGAATGTTTTGGGAGAAAGATGGGTGGTTTCACTCATCCAAGGACCCCTGAGCCTCTCGTTCTCTGCAAGGAGAACGGCTGCAGGACTCTCCCGGGGGTGGCCGTGGCAGCAGCTCTGCCAGATAAAGTCCTGCTCCCGAGAGAAGTGCAAAGTCACCAGAGAGGGTTAACCTCACCTACCCGACCCTACAGCTGCTCCTACAGTTACCATCGGGTCTGCCAAATGCAGCGCATGACCTCCCGGCGCACAGGGGCATTTTCAGAGCTGGTTGTGGTCTGGGGAGGTCCCAGTGCTGTGGCACAGTGGTTTACAAGCACTGCTCTGAAAATGCTCCCAGTAGAGTATTTATCAGCATATAACCACTGGCTGCAGTTCCCCGGTGTATATGGTCAGCAGTGCCCTGTGGGTACAGGGAGCTCCAGGGGAACCCTTTTCCTGCCCCAATCTGAGGATGGACACCCAGACAGTGCCTGTCGAGGTGGGAACACACAGCAGACAGGCAGGGCGAGTGGGGCAGCATCTTGCTGCTCATGGTCCTGTTTTCCATGGCATCCCAGCCCCTACAGGCTCTTGGGAAGGGAGGGGGCAACACGACAAGTTGCTAGGCTGGGGATGGTCCCCTGTGCTCATACGGTGCTTTAGGTTTCACAGGGGCACGGCTGTGACCTCCGAACACCCATGCCATGTGGCTTGTCCCTCCTCCGAACGCAGCAGAGGGGAGAAGAGAGGCCACCAAAGCCCCACGGAGCTGGGCACCACTCTGATATCCCCCGCTTGCCCTGGGGCAGGCGCCAGCACCCTCGTGCCCGAGCAGCCCAGCACTTACATCGATCTCGCTGAGGATGACATCGATGATGCTGCCGATCACGATGAGGAAGTCAAAGACGTTCCAGGGGTCCCCAAAGTAGCCCTGCCAGGGGAGAGCCAGAGAGAAGAGGAATGAACATCCAAGAATCAAGCCAAGGAGGAGATGGTGCTGGAGCCCAGGGGAAGGAGAGCCCGATGAGGGAATTAATCGGCCCTCCTCTGATCTCCAGCCTGCGCCCTGCCCTCACCTTGGCTTTGAAGGCCATGAGCTTGAGAATCATCTCCAGGGTAAAGAGGATGGTGAAGGCCACGTTGAGGATGTCTGAGATGTGGTTCATTTCCGCAGACTGGTTGTAATGCTGAGAGAAGGCAGGAGGAGCCGTGTCAGCCCAGCGGCGCGGGCTGCAGAGAGACCAGCCTCCCACAGACCTGTGGCTGGGAAAACTTCCAGCAACACAGAAAAATCCCCCCTGCTGCAGCCCCTCCTCTGGGCACCCCACATCCAGCCTGTCCCCCTTTCTCCCCAGGGCTGCAGAGCACACACCAGCAGCTTTGAGGCAGCAGGGCTGAGCCCAGCCTGCTCGGTGCCACAGGCACAGGGGTCTCAGAGGGGCACCACCGCCCACAGTCGGCACTCCCCCCCTTACCTGCATGCCCAGACAGATGGTGTTGAGCAGGATCAGGAAGAACATGAGGTACTCGAAGTAGGAGGAGGTGACCACGTACCAGATCTGGTACTGGTAGGGGTTCTTGGGGATGTAGCGCCGCAGCGGGCGAGCCTTCAGCGCGTACTGCACACACTGGCGCTGGGGAGAGCAGGGGAGGAGTGAAGCTGGGGAGGTGCACACATCAGGGACAGGGGCACGAGCACGGAGCCAGCACCACCAGTGACAGTGCACAGCCCCACCAGCACCAGCTGGATCCCCCCTTCTTCCTCAGCCCCACGTGCCATGGGCCAGGGACAGCAGTGACCAAGTACCTGCTGTGCTCTCTGCAAAGGCACCAGACACCCCACCCAGGACCGTGTTTCCAAAGCCACCTCTTGCCTCCAAAGATCGCATTGCTGCCCTGGTGCTGATCCCCCACTAAGCACTAAGGGCTGGATCCACCTCGCCCTGTCCCAGCAGCTCCAGTACCTGGTTCTTGTCCAGCTCACAGTTCTTGTACTCGCTCTCCCCCTGCTCCTGGAAGGTGACAATGACAAAGCCCACAAAGATGTTCATCATGAAGAAGGCAATGAGGATGATGTAGATGATGAAGAACATTGCAATCTCCACCCGGTAGTTGTAGATAGGGCCTTTATTCTCATCATTAGTGTCAATGGCCCTGTATAGCAGCCTACAGGAGGGAAAGCGAGGCAACAGAGACCCTAGTTAAGGGGACCATTTGTCTTCTTGCAGGCTATGGAGAGCTCTGGAGAAATCCCAAATCCAGCAGGGGTAGAACTGGGCTGCGGGGATCACCCTGCTGACTCTCCAGCCCCTACCAGGGTGGCTAGCCCTGCTCCTCAGCATGGGCAGCTCTTCTTTCCCTGGCAAAGGCTTTCCAGCTCCTGGCTGGCAATGAGCCTGCGGGCAGTGACCTGTTCCCAGCACGACCCGGCCCTCAGCAGGCCCCCACACACCGGACTCACTCTGGCCAGCCCTCGAAGGTGGAGACGGTGAAAAGCGACATCATGGCTGAGAAGACGTTGTTGAAGTGGAAGTCGTTGTGGAACCAGACACGCTTCTTCAGCTCGATCTGCGTCGGGTCCCCATCCACGTAGTCGATGAAATCACCCCTGTAGCAGAAGGGATGCGGCGCTCACCTGGCACGGCCCCCTCCTGCTGCCGCGCTGGCCCAGGGCTGCTTGTCCCTGGGAGGGGAGCATGGCCTTGGGCTATGTTTATCCTAGGGCGAGGGACAGCAGCAAGAGACCTCCCAGCCCCTTCTTTCTGGTTGCAGGATCCCCTTGCAGACATGCGAACAGCCACACGCCCCCTTCCCCTCCTTGCCTGCTGCCCTGCTGGGTTCTTACCTGCACTCTTTCTCCGTCAGCTTGGATGGGTCTGAGCAGCTGTAAAACTTCCCCTGCATTAGAAAGGGAGCAGGAGGAGCTATGATTTTGTGGTGACTTCAAAAGCCCCTGTGATTTTTCACAGACTGGTTGATTCCCACCCTGCCTCCGTGCTGGCTCTGACCTCTGCCAGAGGGGAAACTGAGGCAGTGAGCAGGGGAAGGGAGCTGGTCCCTTTGTGCGTGCTGCCTGAAGCTGACAATGTCCTGGGTGTTTCCTGCCCTCCTCCCACTACAGGCACTTCTGCTGGGACGTCTGCTACAGACGGGCATTCTTGGCAGAGCATTGACAGCATGGTCTGTGCTGACCTCGGCACCGGGAGACACCAACCCCAAAGCCCTGTGACTACAAGACCCCAAAGCCCTGGGCAGCACGTCTCTCCTGTCCATCCGGGACATCTCTCACCTTGAAAAGCTGGACCCCGATGCAGGCAAACATGAACTGCAGCAACGTCGTGACGACCACGATGTTGCCGATGGTCTTGATGGCCACGAACACACACTGGACCACGTGCTGGTTGAGGACAGAGCACACGTGAGCATGCCTGGGGCAAGGTCCCCCCGTGTGCCCCACACTCAGGAAAAAAAGAACAATAAAAAAAACAGGCAGGCAAAAGCAGGAACCTGCCAAGAGCAATGAGACGGGGCAGGCTCCTTCCCCAGATGGTGAGTGGGAATTGTGTTCCTGACCCTACAAACCCCACAGGGCATGAAATCCCACATAATTTTCTGTGGGGATTCCCATGGGCTGAGGACCCCAGCCTCCCTCTTACCTTCAGCCCTTTGGCCCTGTTAATGGCTCGCAGAGGTCTCAGCACCCTCAGCACCCGGAGGATCTTCACCACCGAGATGGTGCTGGACCTGAGGAGGAACGCAGAGCTGAGACAGGGCAATTCCCAGATGGGAAAAAGGGACTCCCATTTGAATTCCCACCCAGATCTTCTCCTTTGTCACTCAAGGAGTTTGCCTCCCAGTCACGCAGGCCCTGTCCCCCCTAAAAATACATCCAGGGACAAATTTTGGGGGCACTAACACGTGGGTTGGCAGCTCCCATCCCACCCAACCCAAATTGCTGCAGCACCCCCACTGTCCGGCCAGGCTAAACAAGAGCAGTGCCCACCCTGGGAAGCGTGGAGCTGCTTACTCGATTCCCATGGAGATGAGGGAGACAGCAACCACCAGCAAGTCGAGGATGTTGAATGAGTTCCTGCAGAAGGAGCCTTTGTGCAGGAAAGCGCCGTAGGCTGTCATCTGGGGAGCAGGAGGAGTTAGGAGAGAGGCCGAGCAGGGCACAGGGAGCTTTCCCCATGGCCCGGGGTCCCCATCCTGCTCAAAGCCCTTGCTTTGCAGCCAGGCAGGCAGCTGACTTCAGCTGGAAATCCTTTGCACTGCACTGGTGGAGAAAAAAACACTTCCCAGTCATTCAGCAAAGCAAAGAGGAGAAGGGCAAAAAGACTTGCAGCAGGAGCAACTCACAGCAGCTGCTTGAATATGGTTTTACTTCACAGATTTTCGTTGCTTTCTCTTTCTCAAAGTTTTTGTTAAAGACATGCCAGGACAGAAATGCTGGTGCCATGGCCCATCTGTCCTGGTGTCACAGCACAGCTGCCTGACCTCACTGCAAGGGGACTTCTGGCCCCTGGGGCAGGGCACGCACCCTGGGGTGCCCAAAACTGGGGCAAATGAGCTGGCAGCTGCTCCCTGCCTGCTCCTGGAGCTCGTGCCCACGGCCAGAACACAGCCCAGACCTGGGTCATGTGCATGTGCTCCATGGGAGCAGATGGACTCACCTTCAGGACTATTTCAACGGTGAAGACAGAGGTGAAACCGATGTCAAAGTATCCAAGAATCTGGGGACGTAAGCACCAGGACTGGGTGAGGTTTGAGTGACGTGGGAAATGCAACCACTGTTTTCAAACGTCCTGGCACTGTGGTTTGCCATCCACCCTGCAAACTGGGGAGCCTGTCTAGCTCAACAGGGGCTGCAAACCCAGGGCTGAGACCACCCGTGAAATTCCCTTCACTTTCTCAATTACCCCCAGTACACGATCCAGCTTCCAGCCTGGGACCAAGCTCTCAGTTTCCAAGCAAGTGATGCTTGCCCTGATTCACCTGGAAGACTCTGGTCCCCGAAAGCAATGGGCACCCTGGGGAGCTGTCCCCTGAGAGACCCCCCAGCCCCTGCCAGGCACCACACAAGCCTAGACCCCATGCGGCTACCCCTGCTCCATGCAGGCAGCGTTTCAGGTGTTGCACACACCACTGGTCCAGTCTGCATGGGATGTCCCTGTCCCCAGGAAGCTGCCACAGCCCTAAACCAAGGTAATCTCGCTCACCCTGGCAGGTAGATCTGTTTACCGGGAATAACCTTAGACATGGAGCAGTAAAACTTTGTCCCGGCTGTTTCCCCTGGATAGGAAGCACAAGCAGCCTCCCCTCCCCAAGCGTCCTGCCCTCCCAGAGGCAGGGATTAACCCAGGAGAACCCAGTCCCCTAGATTCATCTTCCTTGGATTCAGAACAAGAGCAAAGAGGTAGACACAAAGACTTTCCTCCTGTAGAGCAGAAGAGCAACAGGGAGCTCTTGGTGAGACTCCCTTTCTCTGCTTAAAATTCCCTTAGAGGGAAAAAAATCACAACTACCAAAACTCCCCCAGGCTCAACACCTGGCAAGCAGGTATCTGCTCGCAGGGGAGCTGGGGGTCTCCGTGACGTCTCCCCCACCCACCCCAACCCACCCAAGTCACCCACGCACCTGGTTGCGGAACGACTCGGCGCGGATGGGATCCTCGGCTGCCAGGGAGATGCTGCTGAGCAGAATGAAGAGCAGGATGAAGTTGGTGAACCAGGTGGCATTGACAATTCTGTGGCACAGCATCCGAAACCTGCCGGGGACAAAAACGGTGAGAGACACTGTGAGAGGTCAGAAGGACATTAGCTGGGGCCGTGGTAGCTTGGAAGAGGGTTATGGCAAAACAAGTAGGGTCCCACTGGGAAGGGTTGGTGCCAGAGAGAGGCAAGGAGAAGGCTCGGCACTTACTTGTTGGTTGGGCTGAAGATGAAGAAGGAGCTGGCTTCAGGCATAGGCACAGCCTTCTCTTTCAGCTGTAGCTCTGCCAGGGGACGTGGCCGAGGACTCAGGGGGATTTCAGGCTCATCTTCCTCATCGTCACCTGCAGGATGGTCACAGGGAGGGAGAAGGAAAGGGTCACCCAGAGAGGGAGTAGCAACGTGACCGTGTGGAAGATCTGATGCTGTGATCCTGAGCTGGCCTCTGGGCCAGACAGACCTCAGCACCCCAAGGCTGGTGAGGGGCCACCACATCCCTCGCTCCTCACACAGCCAGGGCTGTGGCACCTTCCCCAGCTTCAGTGGGGACAAGTCTTACCTGGGAAGTCTGCAGATGGGTAGGGGTCTTTGATCTCATTGACATTGGACTCAAATTCATCCACTTTTAACTGAAACAAGGGAGAGACAGAAAGGAAGACACGCAAGTAAGTGTGCCAGTATTGCTGCCGAAGACCCTTGGAAGCCCTGTGGGGTCAGTGGTGTCTACATTTGGCCTTGTACAACACCAGGCATGTGGGGTGCTGGCCAGGATGTGATGGACCTATTCCACCACACAACAGGCCCAGTCTGGGCCCAGAGAGCCTCTGTCGCCAGAAGACACTAAGGCAAGGAGCAATTCTGGATCAGCAGAGTCCAGACCTGAGCTAGCTCCAAGCCTCTGCCAGCCCTTGCCGGTGGCAGGAGGTGCCTGATCCCTCACCAGGGCTTCCCCAAGGCCCAGCCCCACCAGCACCGACCTTGGCTGTTGTGGGAATCCCTTCTCCCTTCGCTTTCTGCTCAAGCTTCTTCGCCAGCATCTGCTTCTCATCTTCTGACTTCTCTGGGTAACCCCTGAGCGGAGAGCAAGGGCTGAGCTTAGGGCAGGGGCACAGGCGACGCTGTTCTGTCCCCTTACCCCAAAACACCTGGCCTGGGAACTCCCCCTGCCAGCACTGCAGCGCTCACCTGGACATCTTGCGCCGCTTGCGTTCCTCTGCTTTGGCCTTCTGGGCTGAGGTGAGGCTCTCAGCCTCGGCCAGGTTGTCAACCGCAATGGCCAGGAAGACATTGAGGAGGATATCTGGTGGGACAGCACTAAGGACGTGAACTTGGTTCCCATTTGGACGATGTGGCTGGGGCTGCCCGTGGTCTGAGAAACCTTCCTGGAGAGGAGCCCTTGAGACAACCCTGGCCAGGGAGGTGGTAGAATCACCGTGTGGGGTGTTCGAGGAAAGGCTGGATGTGGTGCCTGGGGACATGGTTCAGTGGGTGACATTGGTGGTAGGGAGATGGTTTTCCAACCTTAATGATTCTGTGATTCTATGATTCAATCTTGCACCCATCCTCGTGAGTGCTGAGCTCTGGGATGACCGCCCCATCCCTGCCTGGGCTCAATCTGGACACAAAACACATGCACACACACACACACCACACACACACACACAAACACCCACAGACACACCGAGCCTTCAGCTTCGCACAGCCGGAGCAGTTTGTGGGGCTGGGCACAGGGCGCCCAGGCATGGCTTCGATGTCAGAGGATACAGTTCCCACAAACAAAGAGGATGATGAAGTAGATGCAAACCAGCATGCCAGGGAAGGACGGGCCTCCATAGGCCATTATCCCGTTGTACATTATTGAATTCCAGTCCTCTCCGGTCAGGATCTGGGAGAAGAGCAGAGACAGCATGAGGGGAAACAGGGACATGAGAGTCCCCGCAGCAGAGCATGGCAGAACCCCACAGCTCCATCCTGCTCCCTGCTCCAGCCCCGTTGCCAGATCTCACCTCCCTCCTCTGGCCCTGAACCCCCACTGCCACCCACGACCCCATCTCCCCTCCCCACTCCATCCTCAGAGCTGCACCACCTCCCACGAACCCACATCTCTCCTAACCCCAGCTCTTGCCAGGAGACCCCCGAGGTGAGAACCCAGGCTGTGGGAGTCCGCCAGCCCCCCTGCCCTGCTTGCCACAGCCCCGTACCTGGAAGACACTGATGAGGGCCTGGGGGAAGTTGTCAAACGTACTGCGCCGCACCTCCATGTCCTCGAAGTCGTACTTGCCCCCAAAGAGCTGCATGCCCAGCAGGGCAAAGACGATGATGAAGAGGAAGAGGAGGAGGAGCAGAGAGGCGATGGAGCGGACCGAGTTGAGCAGAGAGGCCACCAGGTTGCTCAGGGATGTCCAGTACCTGGGGAGAGTGGGGAGAGGAGCATGCAGGAGGTGAAGGAGTGGGGCAGGACCAGGGAGGAGCAGGGAGCACCCTGTCTGCCCCCCAGGATGTCCCAGAAACCCAGCAAGGGGGGCTCTGAGCCAGCACCACTTGCAGGGTGGGCACTGGGACTTCTCCATCCTGGCCCCAGGATTGGTGTCAGGAGATAAGAGACCACGTCCCGGGGACACAGATATCGCCAGGCTTGGCCTTGTTCATCACCCCAGGATCTACCAGCTCTGCCCATGCTGCAGCCCTCTCCAGGGACAAGGCCAGCGATGCCTGGGGGGCATCCAGCCCCCAGCACCCACGGAGCTCCCGTCCCAACCTGGTGATCTTGAAGATGCGGAGGAGCCGGATGCAGCGCAGCACGGAGATGCCCAGGGGTGACAGGGTGCTGAGCTCCACCAGGATGGTCTCCAAGATGCCCGCACACACCACAAAGCAGTCGAAGCGGTTGAAGAGGGACATGAAGTACTGGCGCAGGCCCAGCGCGTACATCTTCAGCAGCATCTCGGCCACAAAGAGTGCTAGCAGCACCCTGTTGGCGTTGTCTGGGGTGGGAGATCCAGCCCGTCAGAGCATGGGCCTCTTCCTCTCAGTATGGCATGGCAGGAAGGAAGGAGGGCAGTGCTGCCCACATCCCTTCTCTGCCTACCACCGAGCCCTGAGCTGCAGCAAATGCAGTTTTCTAGGGAGCACTCGGGAGAAAAGGATGAGGAGACGGGCAATGTATAACCATATGCTTGCACACATAAGAGTGAGAGTCCACGCAGTGTGTCCGGGTGCTGTGTCCATGTGTACTGGGCTCTGTGTGCTGCATAGCTGAGCTGTGTACACGTGTGCTACATTCTGTGTGTGTGTGAACACAGTGCGATTGCATGTACAGTGTGTACATGCATGGCTGTACCATGTGAGTGCATGCAATGTGCATGTAAGTGAACTATGTACGTACATTTGTGAGTATGCACACCCTGTGCTCACTATGCACCTGTAGGTGCACGCACTGTGTATATGCAATGTGCAATTGTGCGACAGCCTAGTGTGGATGGTGTACGCATATGTGCATGCAGGCTGTGTTTGTGTGCATGAGCAAGGCTGTGGGTGTCTAACAGGCCGGTGTGGCTGTGCACACACAGTAAGAGCTCCTCGTGCATGTCTCCATTGCAGCAGGGTTTCCCAGGCCCTCCCTCTCCCTGGGGCTGTTTGCTCACCTTGCACCACCGTCAGCCACTCGGGCTGGAAATGGTGCTCAGAGGCAATGGAGAGGGTGTTCAGTGCCACCAGCAGGATGACGAGCCAGTAGAAGAACTTGGACTTCACCACATCCCTGCACTTCCTACGAAACATTCGGTTCCAGCGCCTCCACTGCCGGCTGCAGAGAAGGCCAATGGGTCAGTGGGGCTGAACACAGGGTCCTGAGCAGCCCGGGGCAATGCTAACAGACAGCCAGGCACAGCCACCCCGCTCCCTTCTAGGCCCTTCCCTCAGAAGGGCTGAGCTGGCCCACCACCGGTGCTGGGGCAATGCATGGTGTCACCCCATTTACAAACCAGGGGCATGCAGGTACCAGGAGCATAACCCTGACCCCAGGCATCGTCCCCAGTCGCTCAAGCTTTGCTGTTCGTTCACATGAATACCTCCTGGCTCCGGACCCAAACTGAAGAGTTTTTTCCCCTTGCAGCAGCTTCTTGCCAGTACCAAGCATCCTTCCCTATTGCTTGCTCCAGGAGAGCATCTGGCTCTCCCCACAACACTGGTGGCTGAAAAGAAAGCCTGGCCCAGCCACGACAGCAAGCGAGAGACAGCAGATGGTGCAGCCCATGAATACTCACAAGTAGAGAATCCACTTGTTCATGCCCTCAATTTCATACAAGCTCTCCGTCTCCGACCCTCCTTCATCCAAAGGCATCATACCTATGGAGGGAACAACATCCCAGGCTTTCCTTGGAGCCCTTGAGAAAAGCGTACAGAAGGGGACCTCTCCCAGGACAACACCTGGAAGAGCTTCCCCCCCAGCACTGAAATCAAGAAATGCCATCCCAGGGAGACAGCAGAGGGAGCCTGAGCTGGAAGGTTTAAATGTCAGGTGCAAAGCCCTGGGAGGCCCCAGGAGCTCCTGCAGCAAGGGCAGCAGCAGCCCAGGGAGGCAGCCGGAGCAGAGAGCAGTGTGGAGATGGCTCCCCACAGCTCCAGACACCCCCAGCACAGAGAAAACTGGGGTCAGCCAGGATCTGAGCAAATGCTGAACAACAGGAGAACACTGGCTACAGGTGTGGTCTTTCCCACTGTTTCACAAGGCCCTTTCCACACACGTATCACCTCTCAGAGTTATTGCATTAGGCAGAGTGGCAAAGCGCTTGTGAGGGACACGAGTGACCCACAAATACAGAGGCTCAGTGGCAGAGCCCTTGCCTAGATGTTCATCTCCTTCCCTAAGCTACTTCTAATCCTTCAAAATGGTCAAGCAGAGGCAAGAAACTCATGCATCCGTTAGGTGAGAGCTAGCAGCCCTGCTGGCTGCCCCTGCACACATACGAGGCTTCTCGTGGCCATTTCAAATGCGTTCTGCCAAAGGGGACCTAGGTCTTGTTAGCAGCTGGCCAATGGTAAATACAGTGGCTGAGGTGGAGGGTTAGCTTAGGTGCCAAGTTATTTACTAGTTTGGGTCAGATTCAGCATCACGATTCAGGAAAGCGAAAAAACAGGAGGAAGGAAACTGTTCTGCACAAGTCAAAACGTTTTGTTTTATAGCTTTTCAGGCAAAATGAGTCTGGGGAGAGCTTTGGAGAAGTCACATTGTTTCTTCAGGGTGCTTAGTGTCAGGAACCCAACCCTCACACCAGGGACCTTGCCCAGGCAGAGCCAGTACCTTCTCCTCTGGCCCGGTCACTGTCCATCACCTCAGCGTGGGTGATCCAGTCCATGTAGCCCTTCAGGTCCTCCTCCAGCTGCTGCTTCTCCCGCAGCTTCTGAAACGTGCCCCGCGACTTGGCCTTCTCACGCTCCTTGGTGAATTCACTGGGACGAGGCAAGGAGCAGAGTAAGGCTCAGGAGGCAGCCAGAGGCCACGTCCCGCAGCCCTGTCCCATACCAATCCTCGCAGAAAGCTAAAAGCCCAAAATACCCTCCCACCAAGAGCTTGCTCTGCTGACTCCTCGCCCTCAGCCCCATTCCACGACACAAGATCACGGGAGATCATGTGTTGGCAGGCAGGGTTTCTTCCCCACCACCGGCTGCTCCGTGGGACCTCAGTGCTGCAGGAGGCTGTGGCTGGGCAGGCCAACCACCACGAGATGCTGCAGAGGTCCCCGGCCCTGCTCAGGATCAGATCACTTGGGGCACACCAACCCCACACATGGGGCAGGCGTGGGGAAGGGTGCCTGGAAAGCAGCCCGGCAGAAAAGGCCCTGGGGAAGCTGAACACAAGCCAGCAGTGGATCCAGGTGTGAGGCCTCACCTCAAATACTGCCCTCAGTTTAGGGCTCACGACAAGGACACTGAATTGCTCGAGGATGTGGAGAGAAGGGCAGCGAAGCTGGGAAGGGACTGGGAAAGAAGTGATAAAACACAAGGCAACAGCCTCAGGTGGCACCAGCGGAGGATTAGCTTGGATATTGGGAATGATTTCTTCATGCAGAGGGTGGTTCAAGCATCAGAACGGGCCTTCCCAGGGAGGTGGTGGAGTCCCTGTCCCTGAAGGTATTTAAGAGACATGTGGACGTGGCACCGAGGGACATGGGTTAGTGACTCAGTAGGTCAGGTTGATGGTTGGACTTGGTCCTGAAAGTCTCTTCCACCTTAAATGATTCTGTGATCCCATGATTAGAACAAGCAGAGTCTCCCCTGTTTGGAGACAAAATGCTGGCCCCACGTTCTCCATGTGGGGAAGGGGAGCTCATCACACACCAAATAATCAGGATGCTGTCTCCATGGCAATGGGGATAAGATCTGTCTGCCAGTGGGGGGGGGGGGGGCTCCCAATGTTACCATTCTTTTTCAGTTTGTGCCCATTGCCTCTTGTCAAATTGCTTGTTAGTCCTAAAAGAGGGCTAACATATCCAAGTAATTAGCATATAACTAATTGGTGTCTTGACACAGCTGTAGGGTAAGGACAGCTGGTTTGAGCTCTCTGCTCAGCTCCTTTGGCTGCAAACCACAATGCAAACACCTCAAATGTGTTTCACGGCTGCATCTGCTGACAGGTGCCAGTACTGCAGGGAAAAGGTGTTTTTGTGTTAGGTGTTGAGCTAAAATCTCAGGCAGCCACGGATGCTGATAAAAAAGGTAACTCGAGGTTGTGTTTCCAAGTATGCAAAAAGAAAGGGAGTGGATTGGGAGAGGAGAAGGAACACACTTTTCAAGGCTCTCTCTCCTTGTACAGTTAAATATCCACACTGCGCTCGCTGATCTGCTGCTAAAGAGAAGGGACAGGGTGGCACTTACCCGCTGAGCACCCCCAGCACCAGGTTGAGAACGAAGAAGGAGCCGAGCAAGATAAGGCTGACAAAATAGATCCAGGGCCATTCGTTCCCAATGGCATCGTTAACCTGGCAAGGAGAGAGGCAGAAGTCTGCCACCTGGGAGCCTCCCAACAGCTTCTGGGAGCTTTGTCCCCTCCAAAGGGAGCACCTGGGATGGCAGCAGATTAACCTGGCTGAGCCCTTACCCTGCACCACTCTGCATCTGCTGTTAGTGGAGGAAAAGCCAGAGCATTTGGGGAGCAGATTTAAACATCAGCCTCACGCCTAAGCCTCAGCAAGACAGCCTCCCAAGGACTGCAAAACATGGGGTTTTGCTGGAGAAGCATCCACCAGCCCCCCATTGCCTGGTCTGCACCCCCAAAGGTGGGAGCTGAAGCACCCTGGAGAGCAAAGGCATGGTGCGCAGTGTTTGCAGGGCAGAGATGTGGAATATGTGCCCCGTGCACGATGCGCTGTGCATCACAGCGTGAAGCTGGGTGAGGGCAGGGTGTCTGCCAGTGGGGGAGAGACCTAACCCCATGAAAGGGTCCCGGAGGGAGTTTCCTGCTGCAAGGCACAACCAGCGGTCACCGGTGCCGAGCTGGACACCAAGCCCAGGCTGCTGGAGCCTACCCAGTAGAGGACCTCAGTCCAGCCTTCCATGGTGATGCACTGGTAGACTGTCAGCATGGCAAAGCCGAAGTTGTCAAAGTGAGTGATGCCGTTGTTGGGTCCCGGCCAGCCGCTTCGGCACTCGGTGCCGTTGATGGTGCAGTGTCGCCCGTGGCCAGAGGTGGTGCAGGGGGCTGGCTTCTCCACCCCCACCGTGGCGATCACATCTGAGGGAAGAAGCCATGGCCTAAGCAGCATTTTGGGCCAAGGCAAGCAGGTCCCAGCACCTCCCAGCCTCCCGCAGAAGCTTTCCAAAGGGGGCTCCTTCCACCACCTCCTCCCACCATCTACAGTTGCCAGTCCTGTACCAAACATCCTTTAGCCCTCATGATCTCCCAGGCCTGATGTTGGCAGGACCAGACTTTCTGCTACCTGCAGAGGCTCTGTGGTCCCCACAGGAGCCACACAGAGACTTCTATACCATGTCCCCCCCTGCCACAGCCCCACCTGTCCCGAAGTAGTAGCAGGTCTTGTGCATCTTGCCCTTGAAGAGCTCCTGCCCGACGATGGCGTAGATGATGATCATGAAGAGCACAAGCAGGGCGATGTGGAGCAGGGGCACCATGGCCTTGATGATGGAGTTCAGGACGACCTGAAGGCCTGCACCAGGGAGAAGAGAGAGGAGCTCAGCCACTCCCCAAACTGCTTTGGGTGCACCCTGCGTTCCTGCCAGACCCTCCGACGGCCAGCCTGGAAATGCCCCATGAAGGGAAGAGAAGCTCAGGTGTGTTGGGACTGAGATCTCTGGAGCAATTTCTTGCTCCTTTCTCTACCCACCATGTGAGCACCTGGAAGACTGCAGCAGAGCAGTGCTGGAGGATACTTCATGCCCCTCCATCCACTCTGTAGCTCCCTTCTTATATTTACACGGCTTATGGGAAAAGAAGATCCCGGCCAGAAGCAAATGAAACCTGCCCTGTGACCTCCACCCGGCCAGGCCCAGGGCCCCATCCACCCCACAGCCCGTCCTGCTGGCAGGGAGCCCGGCACCCACTCGGCACTCCCGACACCAGGCGCAGCGGTCTCAGCACACGAAACGCTCGCAGGGCCTTCACGTCGAAGCCGCCTTTCCCCCCCGAAGACCCTCCCTGCTTCGCATTGATCTGCTCCAGGGTCATGGTGAAAAGCCTGAAAAGGCACAGGAAAGGGAGGGAAGGGGAAAAAAAAGGAAGGACAGGGAGGAAGAGAAGGGCGTGAGGATGGAAACCAAGGATCTGTGATGGAGTCAGAGCTCTGCAGGCAGGAAAGCGAGGGACAGGACTCCGCCAGCTCTTGGCTAAGCCCAGCTACTGGATGCACTCATGGCTGGGCACAACCTGCTCTGCAGCCCACGGCGCTCCCATCCCATGCCCAGGGGACCCATTCCCCATGTGCCAAGCATGGGAGGACACCATGCCACTCCTACAGCCCAGAGCAAGGAGGTCCGAGAGGCATTAAGGAGTCAGACAAGAAGAAATGGGAGTTACAGAGACTTTCAGGGGAGGTCAGGGCAAGAAAACGGGGCCCTTGGGAGAAGACCATGAACTAACTCTACAGGTTGCCCAAAAACCCACTGCAGTCACTAAAAGCAAAACAAAAAAACAACCCTCAATGTAGCTGATGGGCTATGGACCAGGCCTGGCACAAGCCAAGTGCCAGCAGCTTCCCCTCCTTGCATTACCCAAGGGACACGATGGAGAAGTCGAGCACGTTCCAGCCATTTCGGAGGTAGGCATCCGTATGGAAAAGAAACCCGTAGGCGATTATCTTGAGCATCGCCTCGATGGCAAAGAAGATCAGGAAGGCATATTCGATCTTCTCCTGGGGGTTGCAAGCAGGAGAGAACGCTCCGTTAGAGCAGTCTGTCATCTCCCTCAGCCTCACTGCCATGTGTCCCTGGCTCTGCCCCTGCTGCTGACCCATCTGTGATCTCCCAGGCAGCACCGTGGTTGTCCCAGGCAGGACTCGGTGGCACGCTGAGCCACCGCATGCCACCCTCTGCATCCCTTCAACAACGTGCAGACAGGATCCTACCCCTGCTTCTTACAAACTACACCAGGAACGCCACCACCTCCCAAACCAGCACCCTAAGGTGCCTGATCTAGGGCAGTGCACGTCCCTGCCTCACCCTCCCACTCCCCTGGGGCCTTCATCCCACTGCTCCTTCTCCTCAGCCTCCCCAGCAGCAGACACACTGAGTACATGTTGGAGACACCACACAAACCCCGTGGTACAAGTCGGCTGCATTGTGTTTTCCATCACACCCTGGGCTCCCAGGGAAGCCAGGCCTCATCCTTGAGGCCTCCAGCCTGCTCCAGACATCTGCACAGTGAATTGAGCTGCGAGAAGGAGCCTGGGCCGGGGGCGCCATCACCATGCCCGCTCCCCACAACAGGGCCTGGTGCCCGCTGCAGGGGCTCGGCACCGTGCCACAGCCACCGGGCCCAGAATAGCTCCGTTTTCCATGGAGCCTGGCCAAAATCTGCCTGTGCCCACCTGGTTCTGCCCGTCACCGTGATCACCGCCGCCACTGTTGCTGCTGGCCCTTTCCAGGCTGGGATTAAAATGCCTCTGAAGCAGTCAAATGGATGGGGATATTTATATTTCTAGTTTTCCGTGGCCCCTCTCCTCAATTTGCACCCCACGGAGGGCAAGGAGCATCCCCCCCACTTGGTCTCTATGGGGAATCGCACCCAGAAAGGCAGAGGGAGGCCGCAGCACCGAGGGCATGCTGCCACAGCGCTGCTTCCTCACGGGGCCATCTGGCTTGCCAAACGGAAAATGCTGTCCATGTATGAAGCCAAGGCTCAGACAGACCCATTGCTTGCTCAATTACCGCGTCCGAAAGCGGCTGGCATGCCAAGTGTCCCTGTGTGACTGCCACCCATACCAGTGCCAGCCCCTTGTTAGATCGGTGGGAAGCAGTGGTGAGAGCAGAGACCTAAGCACTGCAACTACGGCTGTTATCGGGGCTGCATCTTTGAGTTTTCACGAAGGCAACGCTGCTTGCCTTCCCCGCTTATCAGTGACAGATCCCCCGTAGCCTGTCCTTGTTAATTCCCCGCCTTGCTTCACCCAGCAAGGCAGGATCAGCCTCCAGAGTCTCCAACCAGCAGAGCTCCCCTTCTAAAAACCCCTCACACAGATTCAGAGGATGACTTACTGTTCCTTCATGATCCCCTTGAGAAGCCCACATCAGATGAACTGTCCTTTGGCCACCTCCAATGCCATTTGGAGCCCACCACGTATATCCAGACAGGGAGTTTCAAACCCGAAAGCCCCCTGCTACCTTAGCTGGCTGCATCGCCTCCCTCCTGGGAGGCTGCAGACATCCTTACAGCTCCAGCTCCATGCTATGCTTTGCAGACCCAGCCACACAAGCAGAACTGGATCATCCTGGTCTGTCCTGCTGGTCTGACTCCTCCAGTGCAAGGAAAGCTCGTGGCACAGTCAGTATGAAGGTGCTATGCTGGGATCCATCAGTGCTGGCTGGAGGAATCCCCCACATCACTTGTCCAGCAGCTGTGGGTCCAGTTCCCCCAGCCTTGTCTGGCTGTAAACTGCAGACAAGCTCTGATGTTAGCAGAGCAAAGGAAAACCAGGCCGCTGACTATAAAGATATCAGTGGACTGAGGTGGGACAGCCTTTAACTAGGGCTGTCGCCTCTCAGCAAACTCTCCCTGAATTCCCCAAATAAATGTAGGTGCAGAACACATACTGAGAATGAAACCCATGTGGCCCCAAAGAGATGTCCTGAGCCAGGGCAAACTTACTGCTGCCGCTGGATACCAGCGGAGAGAAGCCAGGGGTGTTTTGCCCTGAAGAGCTGGGGTAGAATGTGCAAGTCCAGCCTTCAAAAAGCACTATAAAAAGATGCAGATCTTTATAGCTTGCTGGCTGCTGCACATAGACATGCTTCAACAATGCTCAGGGACATGGGGTAACCTGACCTACGGGCTCTGAATAGGGACACAGCACAGCAGAAATAACAGCGTGCACCACGCCGCTGCGATGCAACATGACACAGCTCCAGCCTGCTGGGCAGCACCAGCCCCCAACCCTAAGGGCGCTCAGGACCCTCCAGAACGAGCCCCAATGTCTCCTTCCAGCAAATAGGGGGAACAGAGGCTTGGGCTCACAGCTGTGGGGCACCCCAATGACATTCCTTGGGCTGCCCCAAATGAGACGCTCTGAAATTTGGATTGACTTGAAGGCAAAAAACATTTCAGTGTTGAAAAAGTTTGATTTCATTAGAACTACACAAAATTTTCTAAAATCTGCGTTACAAAACAAAAACCTTCTGTGGTAGATGAAATCTAATCTATAAGGAATAAAACTTAAATACACTGAAATTAAGCATCTGTATTTCTCCCAGGACATAGGAAAACAGATTCATAGAACATTTAGGGGTTATCAAATATTTTCCATCACCCTAAATGAGTTTTGATTGAGAAAGCGTCAATGAGACTAATTCTGTACCTAGTGCAAATTCCGTATGCAAGTCTTCCTTGGGTGGTCCTGGAAAGACACCCACAAGCGTGGCTGCTCACAAGGTTTTCCAGCCACACAGGACCAAAGCAGCAGAAGAGGTGTCCCAGAAGATCCCCCCTTCCCTGCACTGACCCACAGGGAGCCCAGATGGGAGCCTTGGTCCTGCAGGAGATCTAGGGCAACGTCCTCACTGCCCTGCTCTCTTCCCCCTCACATATTTCCCCTCATCACCTATTTTCAAGCCTTCAGATAAAAGGCAATCCTCCCTGGAGACAACTGGGCAATGAGGAGAGACAATTAAAATTGACAAGGAGAGACTACATGCATCGCAGCATCCCTCTGTTGGGGGAAGAAATGCATCCAAGGAGCCTTTGCTGCAGGACCTGCAGCCTCGTGCAGAGCCCAGCCTGGCACCTGAGGGCTGAGCCTGGCCCAGCTCGTAGCAGGGGATGTTCGCCAATGCCACCAGCACACGGGGACAAAGAGACAAAGAAATGTGTGGAGCAGGGCTGAAAGAACGGAGCCCCGGGGCTGCCAGGCTCCCGATAGAGCGGGCTGTTGGCATGGCAACAGGCTGAAAAAAATCCAAATCAGATATAGTATAAATAAGCTAATACGTAATAAATATAAGGAGCTGAAATGGCTTTGTAGACGCAGTTAGGTAGCACGTGTTGGGTGCTGTGGGAGCCCCCCCGGCCGCCTCCTGTCCTGCTGCTGGGCTCGGGCTCATCCTTTGGCTGATCTCAGCCAAATCCCAAACCCCTTCCCAGTGGGAAGCCCCCATCGCCCCTGCCCCCTCCACTTTTTTTTTTTTTTTTTTTTTGCTTTGCCTCTTTCATCTCTCGGCTGAGATAGCAGCACTTTCCCCATCCCCTCGTGTCTCCTGGCCGTGGGAGCAAACCCAAAGCAGCGCGTCCTGCTCCGAGCACACCGGGGGTCAGAAGATGCTCAGGGACCATGCCAGGAGGCTGAACGAACCCCAGATGTCCACCACACATTTAATTCCCCTCCTCTGCCAACCTCTCTTGGTTTTATTTTTAAAATCCTAACACACTGGCAACAGCATCCCCTTCCCTTTCTCCAAGGAAATGAGAAGCAAGCACCATCTTCAGTGCCACTAAAAGCCTGTTGAGAGGGAAAGAGCTAAAAGCAGCTCAAGGAATTAAAACCTGCTCAGATGAAAGCCTTGCTTTGTATTCCAAACCTCAAATCTTATGACTGCCTTAATATTTTTCCCTGCAGAGCCTCTAAGAATAGTCAAAACACAGAGCGGTGTTTAAGTCACAAATTGTCAGCAATACCTGCACACAACACCCCACCCCAGCACTGACGAGTCCTGAAATTAGCAGAAGAGAACATTTAATTAAAAACAACATATTTGGTTGCCTTGATTCAGTGCCCAGACTCAGGCTCTCAATGGAAATCAATGTGGATTGAACCACGAGAGGGATTTGAAGAGGGGGAAGGTGGTGGTGAGCTAAAAATAATGAAAATTATTGATTGGGATCACACCAAAATATTTTATTCCAGGCAATATGGAGTGACTGGAAAAAATTGAGTTACTGATTGGAAAGGAGTGACCACTCTGCTTAACAGAGGTTTTTCCCCCCTTTAAAAAAAAAAAAAGGGTCCCAGAGCTAAATATACAGTTTAGAAATAAAAGGTCAGGAAACTTTGTTCCAAAAATGCTAAAACAAAACATTTCAGCCTTTCTGGAACAGGATGTTTCCTTTTGGAAGCATCGGGATAAAAAAAAAAACCTGAGGGGATTCTTTCCTTTTTTGGCACCAATTCTTCCTTCCTGTGCACTTCACACACCAGTCTGCTGCCCTGGGTGCCGACCTGGGGGCGGTTTCAGCCCCTCTGAAGACCCTTTTTGCAGCAGTTTCTCCACTGCTTGCCCCTCTCTGTCTCTCTCGATGGAGCGCCAAGGCCTGATTGCACCCACCGGGGCGGCAGCAGCTCCCCAGCACTACAGATACCCCATTTTGCACCCAGGGGATGCAGCACGGGGCCACGCAGCGAGGAGGCTTGGGGAACACGCCGGGCTCTGCCTTACCAGGCTGGAGTTGGCGACGTTGGTGTCATCCTCGGGCATGGGCAGGTAGATGGCCAGGGCGACACAGTTGGCAAAGATGGTCAGAAGGATGATGATCTCGAAAGGCCTGAGAGGAAGAGTTAAGGAAGGGGGACGGGAATGGAAAAGCAGGCGCAGCCCCCACCCTGTCCGGGTACACATAGGGAACCAACCTCCCCCTGGGGCAGGGAACCAGACAACAGCCAGACCTCACCCCCTGCACACCCCCAGCTCCTGCCCCTTCCTGGGGTCCTTGGAAAGGGAAGGAATTCAGGAACGAGGATTTAGGATGAGATGCAGGACCTGGAGACCTCGCAGCCTCGAGGTCAAGCTTCAGCTGCCACCTCCCTGAAGTCCCAGAAGGGCCCAAAATCCATCTCCAGGACCTCACCCACGGCAGGGCTCTCATCCCAGGGACCCCAGCTCCTCCCAGCGTGGTTCAAACCCACCACCCTGCGGTACCCTGCAGCAGATGTGGTCAGAAGAAGACAGCCATCATTTTTCTGGTCGTGTCCAGGCCCTGATGCAGCTCCGAAGAGCTCTAACCACTGCACCATGGAGCCGCGCACACGCCTGGAAGCAGAGAGGACTTTTTTGTTCATTTAGTGGCCTTGTGCTGGCAGAAGACAGCTGGGTACAGCATGGCACGGAAAGGGACAATGAACATTTTTGGTCAGAATGCTCATGTCAGTTCTCCTTGATTTATTTGCCTTGCCTGTGCCCACCAGTAGCACTGGAAGCCACCGAAATTAAGTGCAGATGGAGAAAGTGAGTCCCATCCATGGAGCCAAACCCACCCACAGGTTAAATCAACAAACTGCAATACAAACCAGCACACCCTCTCCAGCTCCTTCTCCTCTCCACTGTCCCATCAGACAACATCCAGTTATGACCACAGCCAGCACCTATCCCCACAGACTGTTTTTGAGATCTCTCATCCCAGCCTATAAATACCAACCTGCTATCACTCCCAAGCGGGCTTTCCCAGCACCCCTATCCTCCCCTCGGGCAGACCCTACAAAGGACAACTCATGGGCACACCAGCAGCTCAGCCACGCAGAGCAATACCACTACAGAGCCCAGCACAGCCCTTGAAACTCAGCCCTGCAGCCATACTGACACTTCCCTCCACCACGGTTAATTAACTACTTAGCTCAGCTTTGCAGGTAATTATATGGCATTGGGCTGCCTGATTCAGCATCACAGGGTAAGTGGCACCTGGGGGGTGTTTTCTCTGTTTCAGCATGCTGAGCTGGCTGAGTGCTGTCAGTCATGTTCTCTGATCGTCATGGGTTATTTTGCCTTATCTGGACCCATATATTTATTAACTTGATGACATTATAAAAACCAAAGTCTGCTGGATCTTATGAGGATCTTATGGACTTCTGAATGTCCATTTTGCTGAAGTATTTCCTGACCTGATCCTCTTCCACTGAGGGTACATCTTCCTTGCTCCAGCCTTTCACCCTGGTCTCTGGCATCCAGATTCCCAAAGGCTGGTCTTGCTGGTAAAGACTGAGGCAAAGACCTTCAGTACCTCGGCCTTTTCACCACCCTGTGTCCCGTTTCATTCAGCAGAGGACCCACGTTTTCCCCAGTCTTCCTTTTGTCACCGATATACTTGTAGAAGCCCCTCACGTCGCCCTTGGCATCCCAGCTTATTGGGTTCCTAGAAAGTGTTTGGGGGATTTCTCTCATCTTCCTTGCTAATCTGCAAGAGCTGGAGGGGACCCTGTTTGATCCCCATTTGGTTGATTTGGGGATCGTTCCCTACCACACCCCCCGTGCCCTTTGTTCAGCAGCCCTGTCCATCACTCTTCCGCGGGGTTGCTGGTTGCCCTCTCCCTCTCTGCTCCTTCGTGGCTGGCCCGTCCCCCTGCTCTGGGAAAACAGCCACGGGCTTATTTCTGCCTTCCTGGAGGGTGAACTCTTGTAATTGGAGCTGGAACTTGTCGCATGCAAGTGTGCGAATCTGGCACCGTAACGAGGTAGAAATGCAATGGGCCAAATCCAGCCAACCAAGACTTCTGCCTTGAAGTCCTCCTGGCTGGGAAATGACCTGAAATGCCACAGTAGCACCACAAAGCCAGGCACATCCCAGTAGCTACCAGCTTGCTGGGCCAGCTGCTGAGTGTGTGATGCCGTGCCACTTTGCAGAGTACCCCAATTTCCTTGTACTAACAAATACAGGGTTTGAGATGTGAGCAAATCTCAGCATTAAAAAAAAAAAAAAAAAAAAAAAAAAAAAAAAAAGACACCCCCAGGCCAGCCTTTCACCCACAATAAACTGAGAGCAGTGACACGACCCCACTGCCCAGCAGCCTGGAAATGACCCTGTCCCACTTCTGCACCTTGGTGGCTCCGGCAGCAGATGCTGCGCAGCAGAGGTGAGCCCAAGGGACACGAGTGTGGACAGCAACACCGAACCCACCCCCGAGGCATCCCCCCAGCAAACAGACACAGCTCATCTCCGCCTGGCTGCTTGCCTGGCCCTGAAGCCTGCAGCAGCCCATGGGAGCCGGAACCATCAGACCCTGTAAATCCCGACCCTGCAACGCGGGCGGTCAGGTGCATTGGGGTACAAATACAGGCAGGCACACGAGCCATGCCAACGAAACCCAACGCCCTGGATCGTTTGTCCTGCATGGGGCAGAAGCACCTGCACCCTTCCTGGTGGGACACCCGCCTCGTCCCCCCAGGCCCCTCTGCCAGGGCAGCAACGTGGGTAAATTCCCCCTGTGCTATGTGTTCTCCAGCATGCCTTGGCCTAGGATGAGGAACGTGTTTGAGCACGCTGGAGGGCGTAAGGCCTATTTCCAACTCTTCCCCTGCTGCTGGGTTGTATGGGCAAGTTTATTCCATGCTCACTGCACATTTAAGACAGACACAGCCCTGGGAAGGATGATTTTGAAAAGCCAAGGAGAAGCAGGAATGGAGAATTCCCCAATTTTGGCTCTGCTCCTCTACTCGACAGTCAGAGAGCCCCTTTGCAGTGTAGGAACAAGGCGACCAAGCCTCCTCCTCGGTTTAGAGCAAAGCCTGGCTGGGCTGGGACACCCCTGCCAAGGCTGGGAACACGCACATGAATTCAGTGGGTGAAATGAGAAAAGCTGGGGTGGAAGGACTGGGTTTGCTGGAAATGTCCCCAAATCCCACCACTTTCACTTGATCCCAGGTGTTTCACTGAACATAAAGCGAAATGTTTCCTCTCCCACTAGGTAAAATCACCCTCTTCCCTTCCATAAAATGCAGGTGAACAAGACCACGTCTAACGGCCTGGAATAGTTGCTGGCCAGGTGGCAGAAACACCACATTTTACCATTTCCAAGCCAAAACATCCCAGTAAACACATGACCAAGGAGCAACCAACAAAATCCCATCCCTAAATCAAACGAGGGGCGCACAGAGATGCCATCCCCCTGAGCAGTCACTCACAAAAGCCCTCACCTGCGGCAGCTGTGCCAGGGAGGGATGGGAGAAAGGGGTGAGGGGTCACCAGTGCTGGCAAGGATTTGGGGGACGCTGTCCAGCCCCCTCCTCCCCCCCTACGTCAAGGAGCAGCTGCAGCACTAGGCAGGCAGTGACGCACACAAGGAGCCATCCCAAGCAGCTCACCGTGGCCTCGCTCCCCCCCAAACCTCCCTCCCCTTTCTCCATCCTCGGCTGCTGCTCCCTGTCCCTGTCCGGCTCTGCCTGGCCCTGTCCTCACCCCGAGACGGGCACCGTGCCCCCTCCTCACACACCAACCCCCCTAATGTTCCTGGCAAGCCATCCTGACACCTCCTACAGGGGTCCCCGATCACCTCCTCAGTTTGTCCCGCTCCCTCCAAGCCCTTCCCTTGCTGCCGCAGGGCGAGGGTCCCGCTCCCCTGCACCCCTGCCCACAGGCACACACACCCATATGCACTCCCGAGCCCCTGCACACCCCAAAAGATACTTCCACTCCACGATGCTGATGCATGCCTTCCGCAGCGGGTTCTGCAGGGTTAAGCAGAACAGAGCCCGGGGCGGCCGAGGGGCTGCTGGTGGCACCGGCTTCTTGGACTTCTCCTTCTGTTGCCTCTTCTTCACGTCATCCTGGGGAGAAGCGGGCTCCATGGTGTTCATCCCCAAGCCTTTTCTCGCCCCTTTGCCCGGGTCGCGGCCAGACGGAGCCCCCCGGGAGCCCCCTTCTTGCGGAGCCCGTCTCCTCCGTGCGCCGGGCGGAGTGGTGGGGCAGTGGGGGCTGGAGGCTGCGCTCGCATGTCCAAACACACAAAGCACGGATTTAAATTTAGATCCCAGCCTGGCTCCCGGTTGCTGTCACAGCTCCTGAGGCAGCAAAAGGCCCCCAGCAGCTGTCGCTCCTTCAGCCGGCGCATTGCGAGGCGGGCGAGTGCTTCGCATGCCGCGGACCCGGGCTGGGGGTGGCGACAGGCTGCCTGGCCCCGGGACACCCTTCTGCGAAAAAGAAAAGTGCCTTTGTCCCAGGTCACCCCGTTTCACGGCTCCCCCGGCCTCCCGAGCCCAATCTGGGAAGCCAGGCTGCTGGGGGGATGCGTGCCCCCATCACAGATTTGGGGGCGAGGTGGAGAGCCGGTGGGGGGCTTTCCCAAAGAAGTCACTGGTCAGACCCCTGGATGGGGGCAGCCACAAGTAAGCCAGCCCTACTGGGAAAAGTACTACTATTAGTGCTATTCCCTCATTATCTACGATTATCTATTCACTTCCTGGCAATATTTATGATGGCTTATTATCCAGATACATGCCTGCCTTTTTTTTAATCATAATATATTAGTTAGTGGTGTATATATTGTATATATATTGTATACAATATATACTGTATATAATATATTGTGTATTGTGTATATATTGTATATATTGTGTATATATTGTATATATTGTGTATATATTCTATATATATTTGTTAGTGGTATATATATTAGTTAGTGGTGATTTCATAGAATCACAGAATCATTGAGGTTGGAAAAGACCTCCAAGATCATCTGGTCCAACCATCACCCTGCTATGATTCTACGATTTGTGGTAATCTGTAATAAATAGATAATTTAGAAAATAAAGCCTCCTCGTCCGTGTGTATTATTACAGAATGCCATGAACCCACTGTTGTGACCTCTATGCACCAGCAGGCCTGGAAACCCTTTAGACTGTGACAGTCCTCTCCCTGCAGTAACCCCACCACCCTTTTGGGGCATTTTGTGCAAAGCAGTCACGCTGCTCCTGCTGAGGGCTGCGGACTCGTCTCTGTGCCACTGGCGACGATCCCTTTCCTCATTTTGCCCTTGTTTTTCCCCTTCTCCCTGGTGACAGCCATGAGTTTATGTTTCTGGAGCTCACTTGCTGCATGCACAGCAAGGGCTCGGGGCCCATCTAGTGGTGCTGATGCTGAGAGCAGCGACAGGCTGACAGCACCCCAGGCACCTGCGGCCCCTCGCCCTAAGGATGCTGCGAGGGCACCCACGGCACCTCCTCAGGAGGTCTCTGTGAGGGATGAAGAAGCATCTGCCCCTGGAAAAGCTGTCTTGGTGATAAAGGGCACGGCGGGCTCGGTGCGAGCAGTTCCTGGAGAGGATGCTCAGAAACCTCTCAGATCTCTGCACCCGTGGGCAGGAGCTGGGAGCTGCCTTCCTGAACCTAGGGTTTTGCACGGGGGTTTGCTGCAAGCCCAACCTGACGTGGCATTAGCACAACACAAGTAGGGAGGGGTCCCTGAAGGCTGACACTCGTGGAACAGGGAGGCGTAACAACGCACGGGCTCTGCTTTATAAAATGAAGCAGCAGCAAACCCTACGAGGGACCTGGACTGGAGCTGCTGTGCGGCAAGGGATGGCGATCGAGCTGCCGCCACTGTCGGCTGCTCCCCCCGAGGACTGAGCGAGCGACTCGTGTCTGAGTCTAGATTCTGAGGATTGTTTTGTGTGCTGATTGTTAAGAATTTGACCCGATCTGCAGAGGGTTCAGCTGTCTGAAAAATGCAGGGAACAAGAACTGTGGATAACAAGAAGGCAATGCTAACTGCTGGGAGTTCTGTGTGGCTGCAAGCTGTGCTAGCTGCTAGAGATTGTAGATAGCACTAAGCTATGCCGATTGCTAATTTTTTTGTGTCATAATAAAGCTCCAATTATAACCACCAGCCTGTGGCCAGTCCTCATTCTGCTAAGATTCCCTACAAGAACCTTGCTGTGCTCTGTAGCAGAGGGTGAGAGCAGGGAACTGAGTGAGCAGGCGCGTGGTTCTCAGCTGCCACCAGGGATAAACCACAGCAGCCCTTTCTGGTGCCCGATGTGATACGCACAGGGTTTGAGGTAATGGCAGATTCGACTGGCGTGTGCTAGACTGAATTTACAGCCTGACTTCTGGCTGGACCTGGGGCTGTGGAGCTGTGGTAGGATTTGGCAGCCCCTAGCAGGGACACGTGTGGTTTGCAGCCTTCACTTCCCCGATCTCTTTTTGTTGAGCGTGTCCCTTGGACACTCATGTATGGCCTTAACTATCAGCTAGACAGAAAACATCCCTTCATCAGAGTTCAACCCACAAGTAAAAAGCCCATAAAAGCTTTGTTCTAAACCCCAAATAGATTGAAACTACCTGCGCTGAATACAATGACAAGGTCAGGCTTCAATTCAAGTTCTCTTGAATTTTCTCAAAATTTTAAGGACTCCAGCATGTGCAATAGTTCTTCTTTGAATTACTTAACGAGGTCATGAACCCTAATTTTGTCATGGGAGGGGAAAGAGCCACAGGTCTGCCCTGTAGCCAGGGAGAGGGTCTTCTGCAAGGCCACTTCAAGTTGTTTTTTTTGTTTGGTTGGTTTTGGTGTGTTGTTTTTTTTTTAATTTTTTAGCCATCTGAATAAACGTACCTTTCATAATTGGTTTATACATTAACATAAACTCTGGAGACAAAAGTGAAAGCATCTCTTTATTGTCTAAACATAAAAGCAGTCACTGCTCACCAAGCAGCAGAACAAAGCATGCAAAGAAGCAAGCGTGGCTGAAGGCTGAAGTGTTGTCCCCTTCCATTTGTGCAGTTCCTGGATTCAGCATTCATTTGGAAAAATTACTTGTGATCTAAATGGCAAAACATTTCCCTGCCCTAATTGGCTTTCCCATCCTTTATTTCCTCACTGAGACAGGAACTCCCTGCATCTTTTCTACACTGTATTTGATCTGACACCTCAAAAGATAGTAAGAAAAGCCATATTCAGCCAGACCAGATGTCCATACACTTCAGTGCCCTATCTCCCACATCAGCTGGGAGCAGATGTTCAGGACAAATTTAAGGACAAGGTTCTGTTTCAGTGCAGTTCTCTGTCTCTGTACTTCCCACATCAGCCAGGGACTGCCCTAGATACAAGGCAACTGCCATTATGCAGGCCTTGTAACTAATGCAGCATTCGTTAATGATCTTATTTTCTTCATCTCGGATAAGAAGGAAGAAAAGAATGAAAGAAGATAAGGGATGGAGGGGGAAAGGGTGGGAAGAAGGAAGGAAGGAAGGAGGAGAGAGAAAGATAGGGGAACAGAGAGAACACCTAAATGGTCATCACTCAGGACAACAAAATCTTGAGACAGGACTATGCAAGTAAATCGCTGAAAATCCACCTGTAATGCTCTCACTTCCACTAAGTTTCATTTCTACTACGCCATCAGCCTTTAAATTCCCTACTTGCATTGTATTAGCACAAAGCCTCATTGTATTAGCGATAGCCAGCAACCCATCTACCTTACGCTGCGTTTAATTCCCTGCACCCATCCATTTTCCTAGTCGCTCTCTACACAACCTCACTCTTCACCGTTGGTCATCCTGAGAACACAGCCGCTGCTCGCAGAGTCAATTAGCAACCCTTGACATAGGAATCCAGCTTTTTGCCTTTGCAGTGTTTTTTCCAGGCAACCCTGGAAAAGAAATACATAATGTAATTTGAGGACTTAGAATGCAATTTGAGGAGTTAGATAATGATTGAATTGGTTATAAAAAGAGAATTCATCAGGCTTTGATAGTTTTGAATGAAGAAAGCAGGGTTATCCTGAAAGATATAAATTAATGAAAAGTCTGGTGTACTCAATCTGGGAGAACGTGAGGGAAGAAAAACAGAGATGTATCCTCACCACAGAAAGGGGAGAGAAATTCAGGGAGTTAGGGTGAGTGCTGGGATCCAAGACCCCTCTGTTCTCCCAGCTCCAGGAAAAGGGCTGTGCTAAAATTCTACCAAATACACCCCCATATCTAGGGCTCCCCCCCCACCGCCACCAGACGATATCAGGATTTCTTTCTGTCTTCTCTGCTCAGCCATCCCCAGTTCCCTCTGCAAAGCTCCTTACCAGGGTGTGAGGCCACGAGCCTCTTTAGCAATTATCTTGGCACACCGAATATCATCTTCAATGTTATCATCTTGAAATTCTGCAGAGAAGGGAAAAAAAGGTCAGCATGGAGGGGAGGTGGGTAGAGAAACAGCACAGATGGATGGGCAGAGGGAAAGGTGTTCATCAGGAGGGGTAAATGCGATACTGAGGAGCTGGATGAATAGAACCATACAACCATAGAATCACTAGGGTTGGAAAAGCCCTCCAAGATCATCTGGTCCAACCATCCCCTACCACCGTCACCCACAGAACCCTGTCCCCAAGCACCACGTCCAACCTCTCCTTGAGCACCCCCAGGGACGGGGACTCCACCACCTCCCTGGGCAACCCGTCCCAGTGCCTGACTGCTCTTTCTGAGAAGAAATGTCTCCTCATTTCCAACCTGAATCTCACCTCGTGCAACTTGAGGCCATTCCCTCTGGTCCTATCCCTGGTTATCTGCGAGAAGAGGCTGATCCCCAGCTCCCCACACCTTCCTTTCAGGCAGTTGCAGAGAGCAGTAAGGTCTCCCCTGAGCCTCCTCTTCTCCAGACCAAACAACTCCAGTTCCCTCAGCTACTCCGAATAGGACAGACGCATGGACAGAAATGCCCAGAATAGTTGCCTGGACAGGTGGCATGGACAGAGCAGGGTGCTTTCACCAAGTGGGTGAAGAAGGCTCTTTGCTCTGCCCCAGCACTTACTTGAGCAATTGATACGACAGGTATTTGAAGTTCCAGGGGTTCTGCCATCATCACACCAGTACTTGCTGTTGATCTGAAAGATTCCGTAGTCCCGGCTCTTACCCCCGTTGTCATTAAAAGCATGGGTGTCATAATTGCTCTCATGTTGCACCAGGCAGACCCCTGCAGGATGAGGAGAGAGCCCAGAGGAGGAACATCAAAGTATGCTCAGGGTAAGTAAGAGGAAAGAGATGAAGGAGTCAATGATGAATGAAGACCTGGAAGAGTAATTAAATCGTGGACATTGTAAGACTGAGATATGGATGCACAAATGTTCAGAAGGAGAAAGGTCTGGGTGGGCAGACGCATGAGCAGGGAAGTGTAAGCAACAGGAGGCAAGGAAGGGGATGAGGAAGAGAAATGATGAAAGACAGCCTGTCAAAGGAATGGTGGGACAGAGTGGTACAGCTGGAGGATTACAAAGAAGCTGAGAAGGACAAGGGTGGTATGGGCAGAGAGGTACAGGGGGAGCTCATTATACTCACAGTCAGCTACAGTTTTGCCAACGAAGCCCTCAAAGCTACGGTTGCGTAGGATCTTCACCAGCTCACATCGGGGAATCCTTCTTCCCTGGGTGCCTGGCAGAGTCAGGCCAAGGAAGACAAGAAGAAAGCCAAAGAAGAGAATTGACTTTGTCATACTGCAGTCCCTGCGAAGAAGTGCCAAAGCGACTTTAGCTCTTTGCCTCGAACTCTCTGTCTACCAGGACTGCCAACACCAGCCTTTTATTCCCGCCGGCAGGAGGACGGCCAACTGGCTCATCAAGTGTGTCCGGTAAGCGTGGGAGGTTTTTGCAGTAATTAGCAAAGTATTGGGCCAAAAGCCAAAGACAATTCTTGGAGGATGCTAGCACCTATCTCACCAGCCCGGTGAGGCTGGGGTCATGGACAGAGGTCACAGCCAGAAGTCATGGACAGGGTTGTTCCAGGGATGAAATTTAGGGTTAGCGTTGAGATTATGTTTATGGTTGCCATAGGAGTTGAGCTGGGATTTACCTGTGGATAAAGGCGAGGAAAACTCTGAGAGTCTCATTTCCAGCAACATAAAAGACTGAGTTTAGGATTAAGTTACAGTTACCCATGGGTTAGCCTTAGGTATATTCTGTTGATATGATTTAGTGTTGCCCTACCATATGGGGGCAGGGTTGCCATAGGGACCGTTTTAGGGTAATTACAGTAACTGAGGTCACCCCAAGTTCCTCTAAATTAGGGTTTGGCTACACATTTATTAGTTTTATGACAGTGTAGGTACCAATTCATGAGGCATCCACACGGACACTTCATGGATCAGTTACCTTGAGTGGATTACTGTCACCCTGGAGCTGGAAATGGCATTGTCCTAGAAGCTGGGCTAGGATGCAGGCTTGTCAAAGGCCACATTTTAAGGTATATTCAGTGGGAGTGGGGAAAAAAGACTTTATGTTGGTGTAGTGAGCTTAGAAAAGGGCACACAGTCTAGTAGTTCAGAAGAAGGCAGGACGAGGAGTCAGAACACCCGTGTTTGTTCCCATTGTGGGAAGCAGCAGCTGACAGACGGGGGCTCTGGGTTTGAAATACCTACTAAATTGGTCGTATACAGCTTTTTAAGACATTAGCAATCTGGTTAGTGGGGTAGGGGAAAAAAAAATAAATATTTGTGTCTCCAATGTCATAGACATGTCCACAGCAAAACGTCAACACCTCTCTTTGCAGATGCTTCAAAACCAACTGCAATTTCTACCAAAAACCCACACTGCCAGCCGTGTCTGTTATGAAACGATACATGGGAAACTTTCCAAAGCAGCTGGTGACTGTAGATGCCTCATTCTGCAGGTGTCGTCCTTCCTAGTTTGTTATGCAGCACTGCTAATCAACGAGGGCTAAACATGTCAATCTGAAAACCAATCCCTTTTCAGTTTGTTCACAAAGGAACCGGTATATCTGACCAGGCTTAACTGAGAGGCATGCTTCTGGGAAAAGCACCTGGCACAGGGTGCTGGACACAGTCTCGGGTTGATAAAACAACTTCCTCCTGCCCGTAATTACATTTCCAATGTGCTCCCATTGTGGATTGAATCCTAATCCCGCAGACATTCCTGGTAAATGCGGACAGGAAGAGGACAAATCTTCCAGCTGACCAGGGTTGGTCTTCTGATGCTGGGTCATTGTTTATCTGAGCCTTCAGGAGTCCAAAGATGGCACGGAGAGAAGGAAACGGCCACAGCTTGAACCTATGCATACTCGAGCACCTCCCTTGTAGACAGGGAGGTGCCAAAATGGTGACAAATAGGAATTAATTTGAATCAGTACCGGGAATTCAATGATGCAGGAAACACATGTATGAGAATTAACATGATTAGTATAATTGCAAGACATGCACAGGTAAAATCACTGATTGTGTTTATGTCTCCAGCAAAAGCTCAGAAGCAACAATAGCGCCTTAGGGTTTGGCAGGTCACGATCCTGTTTATTTCTGTGCCTGAGAAGATGACGAGAAAGCGCAGTTCCCACTGTCTTCACACTCTCTGCCTTCGATCACAAGGACAGTCACTGCAGTCACTTCTGTGGGACCTGGTGCCGTCTGCATTGAAACACAAACTGCCCATTGTGCTGCAGAGGGTCGGGGTAAGGTTCAGATACCAAACACATGTGTCTTGAAATGTCTGAGGTACCCGAAGTGGCCTCTGGTCACTGATTCAGGTTTCCTGTAAGTGCTGTTCCGTATCTGACAGATCCACACTGATGCTTCGGGCATCCTGTCCCAGATGGCACCAGACATCAGCACGTAGACAACTGAGCCTTGCTCAGACGTCCTGTCCCCAAGGCACTGTCAGGTTAAGCTCTGCCATCCCACCTCAGCTCCAGACCTGGGAAATCAGCCTTCCGGCCTCCCTGCTCGCAGAGGCTTAGCCTCGGCCAAGCCATCACCCTGCTGCTCGCACGCTGCCCATCTCAGCAGGACAGGGGGACGAAATAGGAAGAGTGGGACAAAGAAACCTTGTGGGTTGAGATAAACACAAGGAGGTCGCTTACCAATTATTGTCCTAGGAAAAACAGGCTTAAATAGGGGAAATTTCTCTTTTGTTCCTCTCCCCTTTCCCAGGTTCACATTCATTCCTTCACGCCTGGACACCTCTGCCACCCCCAGGCAGCACAGGAGGGATGGGGGCTACAGTCGGTATGTGGCGGTTCCTCTGTGCTGCTCCTTCCTCCTCATATTTCTCCTCTGTTTTCACGTGTTTTCCCCTCTGGCTGCAGGAATATCTGTTCCACCATGCACTTCCTCTTCCTCCGATCTTGGTGTTTCATCCAGGATACTGTGTTAGAAAGGGGAAGGTAAATAACAAAACACTGCTTTCCCTTCATTCATGGGCTCATCCCAGAGGCTGTTCAGCCACAATTTGCCCTTGTTTAATCCACAATGATTGCTCCCAGTCCCACTGGAAGTGGCTTCCAGGAGGGCTGAATCCATGATTCTCCCAGGGACAGAGGTAAGGCTCACTGCCTTGTAGTTCCCTGCATCCTTCTGCCCTCCTGCCTTTTTGAAGATGGACATTGCATTTGCTTTTCTTTCCAGTCAATGAGAACCTCTCAAAGCACGACTGCTTTCCTGCGATGATACTGGAAATATCCAGCAGCACCTTCAGAGGCATCCCACAGGTATCAGGGACCAGTGCATCTCCAGCATCTCAAAGTCGTTCCTACAGGGGGCTTCACGGAACGATGGTTGGGCACTGGGACAGGCTGCCCCGGGGAGGTGTTGGAGTCCCCAGCCCCGGAGGGATTTAAAAGATGTGTGGATGAGGCACTGAGCGACATGTTTAGTGGTGGACTGGCTAGTGTCAGGTTGGTGGTTGGATTTGATGATCTGAAGTGCCTTTTCTGACCTAAATTACCCCATGATCCTATGATGCAGCTACTGCGGGTAGTGCCGCTCTCCTCCTGATTTCACCAGCAAATGTGGAGACCTGCAAGCAGCTGTTTTGCCAGTGAAGCACAAAGTATAGGTGTCATGGAATACCTCCGCCCATCCCGTGTCCTAATGAAAATATTGGAGCTCCAATTATAAATCTAATAGTTCTATTATGATTATGCTTACTCCATATTAGAAAAATAAAAGAGTCATTGTCTATTAAGTAAATTCCACTTCTGCATTGTTATCTTATTAAAATCCCTTTTCCAGTAAAGTCACTCCCTTTAGGTCAGCCATCAAATTAAACATAAAGGAACGCTCAACAATTGGCTCGTGCACTGACACCAGCCTTCGCCTTCCTGTAGCACGGAATTTCTTGCCTGGAGCTCCCCACATCCAACCTGGCAGGGTTGAGCCCTGCTCAAAGCTGGGGGCTTCTCTTCCTTCCCAGCACTCTGCGTGTCTTCCCGAGTTCTCAGGGACAGCATCGCCCCTGTGCCGGAGCAGCTCCATGAACCTCACAGGAGCTCGCTTGTCTGGGGTTCTCAGCCCCCCGAGCAACCCTGCGGGATCCATCTGTGCACCAGCAAAGGCAGAGCAAGACCCCAGTCCTCAAAAGGAAAAATGAGGGAAGTGTTGATGCCACAGAAAGGTTATCTCCAGCAGAAATTGCTCACGTATCCACCTCACAGTGGGCTACTCAGGTGTTTAGGGAAATTCTAACTATATCATTGCCTGTAAAGGCCTGATTCCAGGTCTTCTGATCCGAGTAGAAGGGGAGGCAAACCACAGAAATGAAGACAATTGCCTACTGCTTGCTGAGATAGTAATGCTTGGGTGGTCAGGTCACGGATGTGGTTAAAGAAGTGATAAAGTAAACAGTCACACAAAGGCAGAAATGTCACCCCAGCACTGTGAGTTGTACGCTAACAGTTCAATGAATGCTTCTCAACGTCTTCACAAGCAGACATTTTGCACAGTCTATGTTTCATTCGCACTTTTCCCAGTATGAGCTGATAGAGACCGAACTGTCCTAAGACACACGACAGAAATACACTGCACCAGTGGAGCTGACCACAGCGATAAACAACAGGTGGTATATTCTTCATACTATGGGAGCTCTGGCCTCTGGGGGGCTACGACACAGTTGTGCCACCACTATGGACCTGGTCCAACCTGTGCCAGAGTTGTGTGATTCAGGAAGAGGCTTCAGGACAAAGTTTTCCTCCCTGTGGCTCACTTCCATCCCTTCCATCAGCTACCGAGTGCCATCAGCAAACACAGTAACTGCCTTGCTTTCAGCAAGTTCTTTTACTCCATTCTGCACTTGCTAACCATGGCACTATACAGAAAATAATGCACACATTCACCTGTCTTTTGCCAGTAACACTACCTTAAATTAAAGTGCGGAGGTCTCCACTAGAGCATCATCTTGCTAACCACCCCTCCTGATGCAGCACACCTGGAACGATCACGTTAACCTGGCTGTACTCTATCACTTGTTTTCCCTGTGAAGACTTGCTGACACACTAATAGGTTCAAGGAAGCAAAATGCCACTGGACTGCCATGGGAAAGGAAATAGGCTGAACATAACTAAAAGCAAACATCTTCAAGCAAATATTGTTCCTTGTCTCACCCAGAGTTTATACCTTCATATGAGAAAAGGCTAACAGCAGAAGAAGATACTGATTCTGCTCTGCACATCCTATTCAACTCTGCTGACTCCTTGTTAAGTTTCCTGGTGCTCCATCACACCCGAAATTAGGTGGCTGGGTGTGGAGGTCTTGCCACAACTTGTGGTGACCTGAAATACACTGCTCATAAGCCTTGACTCCAAACTTCTGCAAGGAACTAGCACCTCACCTCACCTTCCTTCGTACCTGCTCATTGCATACTGCTTCTGCTGGGCTACAAGAGTGGTACCAGCTAGTCAGAAAGCCAAGCCATGCCCATGATCCCCTTTGAGGAGGAAAAAGACTTAAAGTGTTTTGTCTCCCTCTTGGCCTTAAAATCCAGTCCTCAAGCTGCATCATCCAGTTAGGAATGGTGCCTACTGCAAGACCCAGGAAGAGTTTGGGATTGCCAATTTGATGCAAGTCAAGCAAGTGGGGTGGCAGACTGGCCTGGCTGAATGGGGAACTCCTCCTGGAACTAGGGCAGAAAAAAAAAAAAAAAAGTATACGACCTCTGGAAACAAGGTCTGTCTTCACAAGGAGAGGACAGAGATGCAGTTCTCATCTGCGGGGAGAAAATGACAAAAGCCAAAACTCAGCCTTGAGTTGACACTGGCCACTGTTGTGTCAGACAACAAAAAAAGGCTTTTTCAAGTATGCCAACAGCAAGAGGAGGTCAGAGGAAAACATTGGACTGATATTTTATGCAGATGGTCACCTAAGGAAGAATGAGGAAAACGTGAAGGCATTAAATGCCTTTTTTTTTGCCTCAGTTTTTAATGGTAATGACAGATCTTGGGCTGCCTGCACAGTCAGAGGACCATGACCAGCAGAGCAGTGCCTTTCCATCCTAAGGACCAGAAGAAGGATCCAGGGAACCACAGCCCTGTCAGTCTGACCTCGGTGCCAGGGAAACCTATGCCAGTCAGCATGGGTTTATCACAGGCAGGTCCTGCTTAATGAACTTCATCTCCTTCTACAACAAAGGGATGTGCCCAGTGGACGAGGGAAAGGCTGTGGATGTCAGTAAGGCTTTTGACACTGTTTCCCACAGCATCCTCCCGAAGAAGCTGGCTGCTCAAGGCCTGGACGGGTGTATGCTTCGTTGGGTTAAAAACTGGCTGGGAGGCCAGGCCCAAAGTGTTGTGGTGGAGTTAAATCCAGCTGGAGGCCGGTCACCAGTGGTGTCCCCCAGGGCTCAGTAGGGAAGTGATTGTGCCCTGTACTCAGCTCCGGTGAGGCCGCACCTCAAGTACTGCATTCGGTTTGGGGCCCCTCGCTACAAGAAGGACATCGAGGTGCTGGATCGTGTCCAGAGAAGGGCAGCAAAGCCAGTGAAGGGTCTTGAGGAGCTACTGAGAGAACTGGGGTTGTTTATCCTGGAGAAAAGAAGGCTCAGGGGAGACCTTATCGTGCTCTACAACTACCTTAAAGGAGGCTACAGCGAGAAGGGGATCAGGCTCTTCTCCCAAGCACCAAGTGATGAGGGTAAATGGCCTCAAGTTGCACCAGGGGAGGTTTAGGTCAGATATGAGGAGAAATTTCTTTACAGAAAGGGTTGTGCAGGATTGGAATAGGCTGACCAAGGAAGTGGTAGAGTCACCATCACTGGAGGTCTTCATGAAACATGTAGATGTAGAATTTAGTAGCATTGTTTAGTGGTGGACATTAGTACTAGGTTAAAGGTTGGACTAGGTGATCTTAGAGGTCTTTTCCAACCTGAATGATTCTATGATCTGCGGTCACTGAAACTGTAAGGGACCAGTTGTACTAGTTCAATGTTCATAAGTCCATGGGGCCTGACGGGATTCACCCCAGAGTGCTGAAGGAGTTTAATGTTGTAGCTGGATCCCTCTCACCAATTTACCAAAGGTCTGGGGAGTCCAGGGAGGTCCCCGCTGACAGGAATCTGGCCAACGTTAACCCATCTACAAAAAGGGTATGAGAGAAGACCCAGGAAACTACAGAGTTAGTCTAAAGTCAGTCCCTAGAAAAGTTATGTAGATCATCCTGGAGGACAGTGAAATAAAATTAAAGAACCAAGCTACAGTCAGGCCGAAACAATGGTTCTTCAGGGGAAAGTCCTGCCTTATTAATTTGATCTCCTTCTATGGTAAAGTCACCTGCTTGGTGGATTAAGGGAAGGCAGCGGGCATAATCTTTCTGGATATTAGGAAGGCCTTTGATACTGACCCTCACGGCATCCTTCTGGGCAAACTGTTCAGCTGTGAGATAATGAGGTTTATGCTATGCTGGGTGATGAACTGGGGTGCTGGTACAGCTCACGAGTTTGCAGTAAACGGAGCTATATCAGTGCTGTTCCCCTGGGCTGGTTCTGTCCAATGTTTTTATTACTGACCTGGATGCAGGAGTGGAGTGCACCCTCAGCAAGTTTGCTGGTGACACTAAACTGGGAGGTGCTGTTGACTCTCTGGACAGACAAAAGGCCTTGCAGAAGGATCTAGCATTAGGCAATCAGCATCAGCATGAAATTCAACAAAGGAAAATGCCGGGTGCTGCACCTGGGATGGAGCAATGCTGGACACAGGCACAAATAGGGGGACACCTGGCTGGAAAGCAGCTCAGCAGAAGGGGCCTGGGGGTGCTGGTGGCAGCAGCTCAGCACCAGCCAGCAGCGCACCCTGGCAGCTACGAGGACAAACTGCATTTTGGGGAGAATTAACCACAGCATAGCCAAAACACTGCAAAAGTTGTGAAAGCAACCTCCGAGATCATACAGTATTCACGTGCCTCTCCCGTGCTGCATCTGCAAAAATAGTACTTTTTTTTTTTTTTACTTCCAAATGCACTAACTTCCCTTTTCTTGGCATTTCTGACCCTTTTAGGGCTCCATCTACACTGCAAATGAGCAGGTCAGGAGGCCAAGTTATTAAAGGGCTGTTTTGTAGCTAAGAAGCATGCTTCACCATCTCTAATACACGCAAAACCCTCCACCAACAAATCTATGCCACGTAAACTGCGCCCTCATCCATAAGCAAAGCCAACGTAACATGTCACAGCAAGGGGATGCGGCAGCACTGCCTGGGCCAACATCTCCTTGTACCCGCCCTGCAACAACAGGTACATAAATCTGACAGCTCTGCAACTGGTTGTAATGTTTTATGAGCCCGAGGGTGTGGCTGGGGAGCTGGGAGAGCTGCTGCAGGCTGGGTACGGCACCGTGCTTGGGCTGCAAGGGACAGCTGGGGGGAATGCTCACCATAAGTGAAGCCAGGCAGGTACAGAGCTTTCCTTCCCTGCACATTTCTTCAACAGCTGGAGGTAGTGGCTTGTGCCCAACCTGCAGGAAAAACCCTATGAGGAGGTCCCTGGGCAGGTCCTGGTGTTCCCAAACCCTCTGGGCCACAACAGCCTCTATCCTAGCTCCCTGAGCTCTTGAAGGGCCACATCCCCATGACATTAGGCGTCCTGTGACATGGGGTCCCTAGGGTACAGGGTATCCTCATCCCTGCCACTTTACAGGGGCCCCCAAAACCTGTCACGTGAGGAAGCCCCAAACCCTGATATAAAGGAGCCTGCACTGTAATGGGGGCATTTGTTGCCCTACTACATATTCCCTGTCATACAGAAGGTTCCCGTTGCAGAAGGTATCCTCATCCCACTATACAGGGCTCCCCATTTTATAGGTGCCCTCATGTCTTTCAGTACAAGAAGGACATGGAGGCCCTGTGTGTCCAGAGAAGAGCTACGAAGCTGGTGAAGGGCCTGGAGCACAAGTCCTGTGAGGAGCGGCTGAGGGAACTGGGGGTGTTTGGTCTGGAGAAGGCTCAGGGCAGACCTCGTTGCTCTCTGCAACTGCCTGAAAGGAAGGTGTGGGGAGCTGGGGGTCGGCCTCTTCTCACACATAACCAGGGATAGGACTAGAGGGAATGGCCTCAAGCTGTGCCAGGGGAGGTTCAGGTGGGAAATGAGGAGACGTTTCTGCTCAGAAAGAGCGGTCAGGCACTGGGACGGGTTGCCCAGGGAGGTGGTGGAGTCACCGTCCCTGGGGGTGTTCAAGGAGAGGTTGGACGTGGTGCTTGGGGACAGGGTTCAGTGGGTGACAGCGGTGGTAGGGGGTGGTTGGACCAGATGACCTTGGAGGGTTTCTCCAACCCTACTGACTGTGTGATTCTATGATTCTAGGGGTCCTATTATGCAGGGCATCCTCAACTCGTTACACACATTGTCCCCCTTGCACGGGGTTCCCCATCACCTCACTGCACAGCAGACCCTTCCCCTGTTACAGGGAGGACCCCATTACACAGGTTGCCACCCGTTACACACCGGGGGCCCTTCCCCCTTTACACAGCAGTCCCCATTGCACAGAGGTCCCCATAAAGGACCCCCCCCAATATATAGGGACCCCATCACAGGCTGTCCCCATGCCCATACACCCAGGTCCCCATAGCAGGGGCCCTGCCTGTCCCATTACAGGCCCCGTGCACAAGATGCCCCCGGCCCCATACACGGGGGGGGGGGCGGGCGATCCCTGTCCCCCCTCCTCACACAGCCCCCCCCCGCGGGGTCGCCATGGCAACGCCACCGCCACCACCGCGCCTGCGCCCTCCCTGCCTCATACGTCATCACTCCGGGCGGTGCCGCGCGGCTGGGCTGGGCTGGGCGGGCGGGACCATTGTGGGAGACAAGGGGGGGTGCGGGAGGGAACGTTGCGGGAGGGGCGGGGGGAGCGGGCGGGAGGGACCATTATGGGAGATTGGGGGGGGGGGAAGGAGCTGTGGGGTGAGGGAGGAGGGCGGGCAGTGGAGGGCAGGCGATGGAGGCCCTGGAAGTGGAGGCTCCATAGCAGGGTGCACCCAGAGCTGGCAGCCCCTGGGCCTGGCGCTGGCACAGGGAGGCCATGACGAGGCCAGGCAGGGGGAGGCTGTGCCAGGCCAAGGGCAGAGCGTCTCTCCTCCTGCCGTCATAGAGCCACACAGTCATTAGGGTTGGAGAAGCCCTCCAAAATCACCTGGTCCAACCACCCCCTACCACCACTGTCACCCACTGAACCGTGTCCCCAAGCACCACGTCCAACCTCTCCTTGAACACCCCCAGGGACGGGGACTCCACCACCTCCCTGGGCAACCCGTCCCAACGCCTGACCGCTCTTTCTGAGAAGAAATGTCTCCTCATTTCCCACCTGAACCTCCCCTGGCACAGCTTGAGGCCATTCCCTCTGGTCCTATCCCTGGTTATGTGTGAGAAAAGGCCGACCCCCAGCTCCCCACACCTTCCTTTCAGGCAGTTGCAGAGAGCAATGAGGTCTGCCCTGAGCCTCCTCTTCCCCAGGCCAAACACCCCCAGTGCCCTCAGCCGCTCCTCATAAGACGCTGTCCTTCCCCTGGCCTCCTGTGGACCCACAGTGAAGCCTGTCCTCCGTTCCCTCCGTCCTCTGCAGCCCTGTGGTGCAAATTCTTATCCCCTGTGGTGCAAATCCTCGTCCCCAAACGCTGCAGGGCCCCAGGGAGACCTTGAAGAGGGAGGACAAGGCTCCTGGGAGCCGTGGTCACCACCAACCGGCCCCACAGTGCCAATATACCCATGGCCCATGCCATGGAGAGGGTGGCAGGCGATCGTGTCGGACACGGTGGCTGTGTTTGAAGGCCTTGGAGAGCATCGTGGGTGCTGCAGGTGCACCAGGGCTCCACATGGTGTGGGTTCGGGAAAGAAGCCCCATGTGGAGATGGTTTGGAGGCTGTGGGGAAGGAGGTGGGGTTATTTGCTTTTCTTCAGCACCCAGATCCACCCCGCAGTCTGCTTCCTGCTGCAGGTTCTGGAGAGAAGCCTGAAAACCCCAGCTGGGACATGGCTGACTTTGCTGTTGGTTTCGGTGCCGGACTCAGGTCTAGGCAGTGGCACACTTCGCAGCCAGCCTGCCTGGCCAACGTTTTCTTTTTCTGCTGCCTCCAGGGAAGAGGATTTTGGTTTGCAGACACGCAGACCGTTCTCACCCAGAGGCAGGTGCAGCCACAGCAGCTCCGCCAGCACACCTCCTTCACAGAATCACAGAGTCATTAAGGTTGGAAAAGCCCTCCAAGATCATCTGGTCCAACCATCGCCCTTCCTGTCACCCAGCCTTCCGACCACAGCAGCCCCAGCAGCTCTGGGCCGGGGGCACCCAGCTGGGCTCTTCACAGCCCTTGGGACCGGCCACTTGAGTGTCTGGGAGGACCCGAACCTTGGGCACCAGCCTCAGCTGTTTGCAGTGATGTGACTCCCAGGAAGGGGAACGGAAAACATCTCATGAAGGGGGAGTGAGTTCCTTTCAAGCTGGAATTCCTCCTGGTCAGATGGATCCAGGTTAACCTGCTCCGTACTGCCCTACTCCTCGGGATCGCTAGCACTGCATCGCCTTGGGAGAAACAGGGTGACCCAGGAGGACATGAGCCAGGCCTCCCCTCAGCTTCATTTTCGCCCTCAGTTTTGCTGCATGTCACATCGAGGCCCTTTCTTTGACCTCACCCAGAGCAAGATCCACTTCGATGCTGGACTGTGAGCACTGGGGAACCGAGCCGGGTCCCCCCGGCTGGCAGGGACACGCCGCTGCCCGTGAGGATCAGCCCGTGCCAGCCACGGAGGCTGGGCCTCCAACACCTCCTGCTCCTGGCCAGCCTTGGGCAGATCCCCACCTCCCTGCGCTTTGGCTTTTTGAGGCAAAAAAGGAGCGAATTGGGGGCACAGTCGCTACCGCACGGACAAACTGGATCCCCCTTCCCCTCCCTCCTTGCTCTCTACAGGGGATGTAGAGACTGGGGGGACCCAGGGGACGATCTGGATCCCCCTTGCCCTCCTTCCTTGCTCCCCAGCAGGGGATGCAGGGGCTGGGGGACACCACGGGACGATTTGGGGACGTTTTGGGGACCGGCCCCCCCTTGGTGCTGTGCTGCCTGCTGCCGCCCGAGGGCAGCAACGCCTCAGCTTTCCTCCGAGCCCGGTGCCGGCTGGTGCAGGGGAGATGCCCGGGTTTGTGCAAGCATCTGTGGTACTGATGCCATAAACCCTGCCCTAAACCCTCCTGCCACCCCAGTGTGCGCTCCAGGAGCCTTTTTGGAGGGTGTATTTTCTGCAGTGCCCTGCGGGATGGTCACCAAGGGCTGTGCCCCAGCGGCATCCCGCCCGTAACCGGCCCCAGGCCGACAGCCTGCAGAGCCCAGGCTGGTAGCTCGCCCTCACCCGGCTCGAGGACCCTAATTAAGGATTTAGGATGCTGCTCTCCCAGCCTGTCACTGCTCCTGGCTGCAGTCCCGTGGTGTGGGGGCACCCCGTAGCCACAGACACTCTGTGTCCCTGCACTCCTGCCCAACCCAGACTTTCCCTGGACCTCATTCTGCCCACAAACGCTTTTCACCTTTGTACCTCTCTTGGCCACCTGCTTCCTGGGAAGCAATGCTCTGGGACAAGGCGGGCTCCACACCCATGGCACTGCCACACTAAAGCAGGGGAGTGATGTTGGGGAGACAGGGGAATTTCCCTCCACACCATCAGCGTAATGAAAGCCCCTGGTTGTTTCACCCAGCATTTGCCTCGTGTTTCTCTGTCCCCATCCTCTTTAGCTCCCCAGAAATGTTGTCCAGGCAGAAGTCACCACTTTGAGCCTGCCAGGGGCTCAAATGGGATGCGGGGAGGCTCCGGGGGCCCCAGGAGCCTTGCATCGCGCAGGGATCAGGGGGTGCCCGCTTACCCATCAGGCGGGGACAGCTGCAGAGCCCCAGCCCCAGTCCAAAGCTTCAGCCAGGGCCCAGGGGTGTCACAGGTGAAAGGGATCTGCAGAGGGTGGGAGGGAGGTGGGTCACTGCCCAGTATTGCAAATGGGGACAACACTCGGGAAAAGAATCAGGGGCAAAGATAAACCTCAACCATCGCCACCCTGGGGGTCTTTGGGGAGCCAGGAGAGGTCTGTAAGTATTTTTCCCCCCTTCCCCAGCCTAACCAGCTCAGCCCATCCCAGGAAAGGGCAAACCGTGGTGGCTTTATCTCCTCGGAAGCAAGAGATAGCATCGTGGAAGGGCGAGAGGAGCTCAGGTGTGGGGGGCAGAGCCCTGCCAAGGCGCCTGCCCCAGGGTGCCACCGACCGCGCGTGTTCCCCCCTCGCCCCTGCACCTCCTGCCGCTGCCTCGCGCAGGGGAAACCCCAGCACCCCTGGAAAAGCCGAGGAAGCTCAGGGTGCTGCCGGGGGTGGGAGGGAAAGAGCAAGCGAGGGGGAAGCCCGCGGGGCTGGAACATCTGCGTGGCCGCCTTCCGCCCCAGCGTCACCCGTGTGTCAGCGAGGAACAAAACAAGCCCGGAGCGGGAGCTGCCGTCAGCCCGCAGCTCATGAATGGGCCTAAGAATAGATTTCCTGTTTACCCAGCGACAAATCGCTTCTGGGGCAGAGGGCACCTGGTTGCTATTTTTGCCAAGCCCCTGCCCAGCCCGCTCCCCAACGCGCTCTGCCTCTGGCCGGCCCCGAGCCGCCCTCGGGGACCCTGCGCTGCTGCAGCATCCACGTGCGGCGGGGGAAAGGGCCCGCTGGGGAGCAGAGGCTGCCAAGGACCGGAGGAGCAGGGCAGAGACACGGTTACAGCCGTGACACCAGCGTCACGCCGTCCCCGAGGATGGCTGCGGGGTGCCGAGGGCACGAAACCCGCGGGCCGTGAGCGCCAGGGAGGCACGGAGCCAGCTCCTGCCCCCGGCACCAAGCGTCTCCCCGGCGCTGGGGGGCCAGGCAGGGCAGGGATGAAGCCCCCAGGATGTCAGCTGCCAGCCCCCTGCCGTAGCAAGGAGCACTTCCAGAGGTGCCTGGACCTGGATCCCACGTCCTGCTGGGGTGCAGCAATCACTGAGCTGCCCTGAGCATCCCCGAAACCCAGCGCACGGGGCACCTTGTGATTCCCCACTGTGTTTTCCCATAAGAAAAGAGAGTTTTGCACCCAAAACCTGCAGCAAAAGCCCAGCGGGACCACTGGGAAGCTCTGGGGGAAGCAGGGCCCCATGCTGCGCTCAGCAAAACCCATTTTGAATGGGTTCAATTTTTATAATTAAAAATCATACAAATATATATATTTTTTATAATTTTAAATGATACAAATTTATTGAATTTTGCCTGCCCCTGCTTTTCCAGCCCCCTCGCAGCAATGGCCACGCGGAGCGGTTCACCTTCTCCTCTCCCCACGTGGAAAGCGAAACCCCGTGGAGAAGTCGCGCAGTTTCCCATTCTTGAGAATGAGGAAGGCTCGGGGGCCGTTTACTGGAATCCCCGCAGCCCTCCCCGCGGCCTTTTCTTGTAAGCACTGACCGAAATACATTGTGAAACCCACACGGCTGCTACGCCGGGGGGCCGGGCCACCCATCATTGAGAAAACGCAAACCACGGCAAGGAGGAACCTGCGCTGGTGCAGCAGCCTCTCTGCAGAGGCTTCGCTGTCCTGTGCTCACCCCAAATCCCAGCCAGGTACCCAAACCCTGGACCCCAAATCCTGGCTGGGTGGCACAGCACGAGGCTGTCGGGAAGGGGAGGCAGGAAGGTTCAAGGGCCTGGAGCCAGCAGAAAGGCGTCCAGCAGGCGCCAGCCGAAACGCGCCCTGCACCCCATCCTGTCCCACAGCACGTTGGCACCCCTGGGAGGCTGCTTTGTGGGGCGGGGGCTCTTGCTCTATAGGGACAGGCTCCATAGGGGGGTCTCTGCAGGGTAAGCATCCCCCTCCCAATAGGGACTGCTCTGTTGGGTAGATTCTCCTGCATGATAATTGATGTAGGTGCTGCACTGCACCATAGGGGATGGGGTTTCTTGCTCTATAGGGCTGGTCTCCAGTGGACCGCATCACTAGGGCGGTATCCCTCGTGCTATAGTGGCCGAGGTTGGGCTGTATAGGAGCCGGGCTCCATAGGGGCCGGCTCCCCACAGCAGGAGCTCTTGCCCTATAGGTGTTGGGCTCCACAGGTGCATTCCCAGGAGCTGCTGGAGCGGAGCCAGGGGAGTCTGCGGCGCATGAAGGGCTGCTCCCGGTGCCCTGCCCTATAGGGGCTGCAATCCTGCCCTGTAGGGGCTGCAGTCCTGCCTTATAGGAGCTGTAATCCGCAGGGGCTGCAGTCCACAGGGGCTCTGCTCAACGCTGCTGCCTGCGCATCCCCGTGGGGCCTTTTCGGGAGCATCGCCCGCGCCGCGGCGCTGGGGCCGCGCGAGTCGGAGCCACCGCAGCGCGGCCTCTCCCCGCTCGCAGCCTCTGCAGCCCGCGGGGTTTTTGGCTACGCTCGCGGGCTGCCGCGCCGGCCGAGCGCTCTCGGTAGGAAATGGCCGAGGCCGAAGGAGGCCACGGGGGAGCCCTGCCCAGTGCAGCCATCCCTGCGGCACCCAGGGTCCCGCGGGACTCGCATCTCCCCCGCGGCTACGCTGAGGGCACCCCTGGGTGCGGGGATTTAGGACGGGAGATGCTGCCAAATGATGCAAAAAGGCTACGATGCCCCCCCCCCCCCCCCCCCCAAAAAAAAAATGCAGCTGGGACTGAGCAACACCCAAAAAAGCCCTCCAGGGAGAAGGCAAAGCTGGGGGGGGGGGGGGGGTCCCCAGCATCCAGCCGGCTGCACCCCGCTTTGCGTTGCAGCGGCAGGATCCGGCTGCCAGCTTTGGGGGATCTTTTGGGGGGGGGGGGTTGCAGCTTCCTCATCCTTTCCAGGGCCCCCGCAGGCTGCCGGCAAAGGGCGTTTCGTGCAATTGAGAACCAGGTCGTGCATCGCGGCGTCTAGCGAGCCGCGGCCGGGAGGTGTTTCCCAGTGGCGCAGGAATTTGCTGTTTGCGCCTGTGTTGCAGGAGGCTCGGGGGGGGGGGGGGAGGCGGGGACGGGGAACGTGGCGGGGGGGCGGTGGGGTGTGTGGGGGGGGTTGTTATTATTTAATTTTATTTTCCTGCCTCCATCCAGGAATCTCTGCAATGTGCCGGCTGCTCCCTGGGAGGCTGGGGCAGCCGTGAGTCACCGCCGCTGCTGGAACGTGACTCAGTCCTGCTGCTCCCCGGCAGGACATGACCGGACTGCCAAAGCCTGGGAGAAACCCAGCGCCGCCGCCTGCCCGCGCCCACCGGCGGGGAGGACGCGGGAGCCCCCCCGCATTGCTCAGCACCCTGCTGGGGCATCGCCCCACTGCCGTGGCGCAGAGCTCAGCATGGGAGAGCTCAGCATGGGGGGGCAGATTGGTTTTTTTTCATTATTATTATTATTTTTTTTTCCCTCTTTTTTTTTAATTATTTTTTTTTCCCTCTCCTTTTTTTTCCCCTCCAAGCCGGGAAAATCCCCCTCACCCGCTTTGCATCGCCCATCTGTGGGGCCGTGGGTGCCTCCCCAAGGATTTTGCTGCCCCATCCTCCAGGCCAGACCCCGTAGGGGAGCAGGGAACGCCTTGGATAGCCCCGCTCCCAGCACTGCGCCTGCCCCACTTCCCGTGCCTCAGTTTCTCCGTCCGAAGGGGAGCGGAGATGTCCCCAGGCAGGGGGCAGGAGGAGGTGACTTCAGGTCGTGCTTTGAGGTCTCCGAGCAGCAGTGGGGTGCTGTTATTAGTATTAATGGGCTCAGGTGGCAGGGAGGGACGGGGCGGACATGGAAGCCGGACGGAGCCACCGCAGCCCTGAGTCACCGGCGGCCCCGTGCCGAGCCCCAGCACGTTCGCAGCACCCCAGGGCCACCCGCTCGTGGGACCCCGCTGCCTCGCACGACCCCTCCTCATCCTCACGGTGACAGCTCCCGGGGGGCACACGACGGCATCGGAGGGGGCCGGGGGCCGAGCTGAGCACCGGGACACTCGTCGCACCTCAGGCCATGGCTGCGGCCACAGCTGCCTCTGTCAGCCGTGATTGAGAGCCCAGCCGGGCTGGCAGGCCTTCTCTGTGATCTTGTTAATTAAGAAATACATTTAATTAGCAGCACCCCAGCTGTGACTCAGCTCATCATCATGATCGAAACACAAGAGCTGGACTCCAGCGCCACGAGGCCCTGGCCCTGATGTGGGACCCCACCGGGCACGCAGGGTTTTGGGGTGATTTCCCCCGGGGATGGAGGCAGATTGGGGCTGGGGCCGTCCCCACGCACGCTCGGGGGCAAATTACCCATTGCCACGCTGCGAAGAATCGTATTAATAACCCATTTACTATAAATAGCCTCGATAATGACACCCCGAGCTTTCCAGGAATAGCTCTTCCAAAAACGTGGGGAAAGCCGTTCCCCCGCGCCGCGATTTGCAGGTGGGGAAACTGAGGCACGGCCGGCACCGGGCTCGGCCCTGCCGTGTCCCCGGGCACGGAGCCGTCTGCCAGGCAGCTGTGGAATTTGCTCCCCGAATAAACCGTCATGGAAATGAGCCCTTATGTATATTTATGGGCGCCGTCCTGCCAGCTGGAATCTAATAGGGGAGAAAATAAACTGTGAAACCGCCGGGAACGGGAGGGCTTCGCACCTCGGCCCCACGCCCCTGGTTTGGGTGCCCGGCCCCGGTCCCTGGGGTACTTGGCCCTGGTTTGGGTGCTCAGCCCCAGTCCCCCGGGTGCCTGACCCCGCATTTGAGTGCCCAGATTTTTTGGGGTGCCCATTTTTTGGGGCGCTCGGGAAGGTGCCGCCGGCTGCTCCACAGGTCCTGCAGGCTGCGGGGGCTGGAAAATGCGGGGCAGGACCAGGTCGGGGTTGTGCGGGGCGAAGCTGTGGAGCCTCACAGAGCACGGGAAGGAGGCGGGGGGGGGGGGGGGGACGTTGTCCCCCATCTGGGGCCGTTGCCCCCAGCCCCACATCCCGGACCTGTACCCTCTGTGGGGCCAGCGGCTGGCTGCAGGCGATTCCCCACCCGGTCGAAACATCTGCAGCGTGGCCCCCGCCAGCATCTCCATCCCCAGCTCCCCGAGCTCACCGCGGGCGCTCTTTCCTCTCCACGTGGGGGGCACCCACGGCGGGGACCCCGGGGCGCCCTCGCCACCCCCCCCCCCCCCTTTTTCCCGCAGCCTCCGCAGCAGCGCTCCTCTGGAGCTGGATGGGGAGCGGGAGGCGACGGCGGAGCGAGGCCCATTAGAAATGCAGACAGCGGCGCGCGGTAATGTCTTCCTGTCTCGAGCAGGCGGCAGCCCCCCGCGCAGCCCCCCCCCCCCCCCCCCCCCCGGCCTCCGCAGCCCCCTCGGCCTCCTGCCTGCCGCAGGGCTGCGCAAAGCAGCGGGGGCCTGGCGGAGGCTGCCGGGGGGCACCGGGCCTCGGCCCCTCGCCCTTCATCCATGCGCCGGTGCCAAAGCCGGGCGCATCCCCTGCAGGGAAAGGCGGGGGGGGGGGTCCAACACAAAAAAAATAAAAAAAATAAAATTAAAAAAAAAAAAAAGGGGTGGGGGGGGAGATTTGGGAGCGAGGCTGCGGGCAGGGCTTGGGAGGCTTCGTGCTGCGGCACCTCCCAGCCTGCCTCCCGCCCTCGCCCCGCCGTGATTCCCTGCAGCGGGCTAAAAATATCGCCGGGAGCTGCCGCCGCGCACCGGCGCTGGAGGTGGTTATAAATAGCTCGGGGGCGGCTCGTGCTGTCCCCGCGTCCCGCGCTGTCCCCACGTGTCTCCCACTCCCCCCCCCCCCCCCGCAATCCCCGGCCTCTGCGGGAGAGGCCGGAGCCCCCCCCCCCCCCCCATCCTCTCTGGGTGGGCGGACGGAGGGATGGATGCGGGGAAACGGGGACGGAGCAGCCTCTGCCCCCGGGGGGTGCGGGGAAACTGAGGCACGGGAGGGGTTGGGGAGGGAAAGGGGAAGGGGGCGGGGGTTGGAATTAGGGGGAGTTGGGCTCTGATGGCAGGGCAGGGGGGTGACAAAGCCCCGCGCCCCCCCTGCAGCATCTCCAGCCCCCTGCATCGCGTCCAGCCCCGCGATGGATCCGTCCCCCCCCCCCCCCCGCCCCTTCCCCGCTCCGTTCCCGCCGCCTGCCCGCAGCCCGGAGCTGCCAAAGCGCAGGGCAAACGGGGACAAGCCGGGGGGGGAGCGGCAGAGTCTGATTTTTGCCAGCTTTTCCTTTCCTCCATCCAAATCCCCCAGCCGCAGAACAAGCAGAGAGGGAGGGGAGGGCGAGGAAACCCCCTGGGGGTCGCGGAGGGGATGCTGCCTCCCCCCCCCCCCCAGCTGCGGCGTTAGATTTTTCTTTTTTTTCTAAATTTCTTTCTTTCTTCATTCATCTCTTTATTTTAACGTCTCATCTCAGCCTCTTAACGAAGCCGGGGAATAAATATCAGCGTTCTGGTAAGCGGTGAATCACCACCCGCTCCCGGCGCTGACAAGCACACGGCGCTTCTGTCCCCGGCCCTGGCCCCCCGCCAGCCCCCCAGCTCCACGCCACCCGGCCACGGGGAAATTTCGGCCACGGCACAAACATGTTTGGCCGCATTCCCCTGGCTCCCGCCCCAGACTGGTGCCGGGAATCGGCTCAAAAATCATGTTTTGTGGGAAGGCGCCCGCTAGGTAATAGTATTTTGATGGGAGGCTGCGGGAGACCTGGGGATGCTCCTGCACCACCCCACCCCCAAGGACATGCTGAGGTTGTCCCCGCTCCCAACCCCATCGCTGCTTGTCCCTCGCTGCTCCCAGTGGGTTCATCCTCCCCTGGGGCTGAGCTCTGCTGTTTTCCAGCCCCATGTCCCCAAAAATCATCCCCGGCACCCCCCAGCCCCAGGTCCTGCTGCCTCCCCGCAGCCTTCCCCCATCCCGCTCCCCCCAGCCTTGGCCAGCCGGTCCCCGGGGGATGGAGGGGACCCCAACCCGGCCGCAGTCCCCCCCCAGCTGGGTCAGCGCATCCCCAGCTCCTCACCCCGCTGCTGCTGGCTGTGCCGGACCGAGGACCCAAAGCGGCGTCACCGGGCACGTCCCCCATTGCCACCGCCGGTGGGACACGGTGGCGGGGGGGACCCCAGACCCCAAACCCAGCCTGGGCCCCGCTGCTGCAATGGGGCCGGCACAGCTGGGAGGCACCCCTGGGGCCGTGCGCCACCACCTCGGTGTCACTCGTGTCACATCCCGGCCCCGTGCCAGGCGCTGTCCTCGCGTGGTCCCTGCGAGCCAGGGGCGCCACCGCGGCAAGGAGCCGGAGCGCGAGGTCCCCCCGAGCGGCAGATCCCCTCCACAAGTTACAGAAGGTCCTTGGACCTCGTGAGCAGCTGGTGTGAAGCTGTAATTACCTTAATTAGCTCTGGGATTGCATTCCCTCCCTGTGCTAATTTCGTTTCTACAGTAACCAGCCCAAGAGGTGTGCACGCGCTCGGCCCCGCGGCAGAAAGCGAGGCAGAGGCAGCAAAGCCAGGAGCCCCAAAACCAACCCAAAACCGGGGACCCCCCCGCACCATCCCTCGGCCACCCCCAAACCCCGGTACCCCACGTGCACAGAGAGCCCTTCTGTCCCCTCGCAGCGCTTCCAGAGGGCCCTGGGTGCTTCCCAAGGCCCCAAGGCGGGGGCATTTGCACCGATCCCCCCCCGGGTGCAGGGCAGGGGCAGGCGGGGGGAGCCAGCACCCGGCTGTGGGGTTAGGAGCACGCCGAGCCTGGGCTCTTTCCTCGCCGCGAGTGCTTGCTGTAACCCAATATCCCCCTGATGTAAGGGCCATTTGGGAGGAAACCATAAAAGCTTCAGGAAATGGGTATTAATTCACAGCCAGGCAATAAAGGGGAAGGAGGGCTCCCGGGCAGAGTGGCGGCCCCCGGGGAGTGCGGCTGAGCAGGGCTGGGGAGCGGCCGTGCCCTGTTGCAGCAAATCCGCCCCCCCCCCCCCCCGGCCCCAGCTGGAAATTCACCCCCCTGAGAGGTTTTTGGACTCAAAAAAAAAAAAAAAAAAAAAAAAGTGGGGGCTGCGAAATGGGAGCACCGGCTGCGGGCAAAGCATCGCCCGCCCCTCCAACCAGGCATTAATTTGCCATCAAAAAGCGACCGGAGCGAGGCTCGGGGCCGCTTTCTCACCCTGCAGATTCCACGTGGGTCCGGTTGTTGACATGGAAATGCAAATAAATAAATAAATAAATAACCGAGCAATTAAAAAAAAAAAAAAAAAAAAGGCCTCGGAGCTGGGCAGGATCCATCCACCCCGCTGCCCGCCATGCTCCAGGGTCTGCGTGCGGGGTGCCCCCCCCCCCCCCGCCGCACCCTGGGCTGGCTGCGCCGTGTGCGTGGGGCTATAAATAGTGCAGGAAAGCAGGTTGCAACGCTCCCGTCGCTCCGCCGAGGCTTTGGCAGCCCAAAAAGCCTGCGGTGCTGGGGGGCTGGGAGGGCTCAGGGCAGGGACCGCGCTCCCCGTCCCTGTTCCAGGCATCCCCGAGCCTGAATCCCGGGGTGGATTTATCCCCGGCAGCGGGCAGCGGCTGCAGGACGGGCGGCGGAGGCAAATTTCGCTGAGTGGCTGCTTTTTAAAAATAACTCTGCCTTTGTCAGCAGGTCGGGGCTGCTCCGGATTGAAGAATCGCAGCCGCCCCAGCGCGTGCACGGGCGGCGGCCCCAGCTCAGGATGCTCTGGGTGCCGCTGGACCACCGCGTCCCGGGCTGCCGACGTCCCCGAGCCCCCCGCACAGGCACCGCTGTCCCCAGGGGTCCGACGTGCCACGGTGGGGCGGGGGGTGGGGGAACACGGGCCTCCGCATCCCCCAGACCTCACCTGGCAGCCTCTGCCCCCAGAGAGGATGGGGGGGGGGGGGGGGGGGGCTGCTGGAGGAATCGGGGTGCGCGGGCACGGAGCCGCTGGCGTTCGCCGGAGCGGCTGAGTCACGCGGTGATTGCGCCTTAGATGTGAGCGCGATCGTGCGGGGATGAAGGATGCGCACGGCTCTCGCACGAGACAACGCAGGGAGCTCGCTTGCTCTGCCTCCCCCCCCCACCCCCCGCCAGCTAAAGGCTGTGCCCCGTCCGCCGCTGCGGCAGGAAAGGAGCAGATTCAGCCGCATTTCGGTGGGGACGGGGAAAACGCGCCGGCTGTGGGACCGCAGCCGAAGGATGGATGCAGAGGAGATGAACAGGGCAGGAGGGAGAGCGGGGGCACCGGGGGGCACCCAGGGGAGGGAGAACAACAGAGCACGACCGGGAAAGAAGGCGAAACATTGCAGGGAGGACCGTGATGGCAAAAAGTGGGTGAAAACACAGGGCTCCGAGGCTGCGAGGGGAAGGGAGGCAGCCACGAACGCCCGGACTCGGTGCGTGCGGCTCAGTTACGGCGAAGGCGGCGATGCTCAGACCCGGCCACGCAAATGAAGCCAAAGCCGCCGGCACGGAGCAGTCGGTGCGGGCCGGGGTTGCCAGAGGGCTGGGCTGGAAGGAACCGAAGTGGTTCGGCCCTGTGCAGCCTCTGCCTCATCGGGCACCCGCTGCATGGGGAGGGAAAATGAAGCAATGGGAAAGAAAAGCTCAAGCACAAAGGGCAAAAGGCTCCCGGCACGGTCAGCGCCTGTCGGTGGTGCTGGCTCCACCTTTTTGGGCTCACAGGTCATCGGAGAGGATTTCCAAGTTCCTGCAGTTGGAGAAGCAGTGCCTGATGTGGGGAAAATGGCAACGAGCTCGGTGCGGGCAGCCAGAAGAGGGTTTGGGGGGGCAGGGAAGAGGCTTCCTCAGTTTGTCCTTGCGGCTGAGGAGCAGGGATGCTGTGCTGCGCGGGGTTGTGCTGGACCTAACGGGCTCCAAGGAAAAAGGGGGCAGCTTGAATGGAGACGTCCCACAGTCCGGTCTTCCAGCGAGGACAGGGACACGGGGACAAGCCAGACCCCTGCCACTGCCCCGGGCACCCAAGGGCTCCCTGTCCCCACCCAGGTGTCCCTTTCTACACACCTGGGAGCAAACGCTGGCCTTGCAGCAACACCCCCCTATTCGTGCAGGTACAGAAACCACCGAGGCATTACAAGGTCCCTGGAGGGGCACGGCGGGTGGGCAGGCAGGGGCTTGGCCGATCCCCCAGCAGCAGGACAGGGGAGGGAGGGCGTCAAAAAGAGGAGGCACCGCAGGAGGCTCCGAGCCTGCCGGGCACTGCTGCCGGGGCTCTCCTGGCCACAGCAAGGGCCCCGCATGCCCCGACGGTGGCGTGGTGGCAGCTCGGCATCCTCGCACGGCTGCTGGGGCCGCCAGCTCTCCCCCCCTCCTGCTGCCACCCAGAGCGAATCCCACCAGCGAGGCCAAACCCCGCACAGAAATCCCCGGCCTCGTTCGGGTCTGATTTACACCCCGGCGACGCTGCCGCGCTCGGCGAAGCCGCTGCTGATTGATGGCGGCGCGACAGCATCCCACCCCGCGCCATCTGCATCCTCCTCCGGCAGCCGGGGACGGCCCCGCGCCACCCGCGGCCCCATCTGCCCGCGGTGGCATCGCCCCACGGAGCCGTCCCCACCCCGGGGCCCCCCTCGGAGGCTGTGGGGCCGCGCATCCTCCCCGAGATCCCTGCCGCGGTGCCCGGCTGAGCCCTTTCCCCTTTACAATCGGTCCATTGGGGTTTGGGGTAGACACCGGGGACGGGACCGCGGGGGGGTTTTGGGGTCCCGGCCCTTCTCCTCGCCCCGCTGGTGTTTCAGAGGTGAGAAGGGAAACTGCGGCCTCGCTTTTTTTGAGCAATTTTTGGAGAGCGCTGCTAGGAGAGGCTCCGGCTGCGCGCCGGCGCTCTGGGGGCTGGCGGGGAGAGCGGGGAGGGGGACATAAAAGGTTTCATGCGGTGAGACGGGCACTCAGGGAAGAGGCTGAAAGGGGGCGGTGAGTGCTTTGTATTTCATGCTTGAAGGCACCGAGGCTTTTACCAGCCTTCCCGCGATGATTTAAGGCCGGCTCTGCACTTCGGGAAGGGAGCGGAGCCGTGGCCGGTGGCTCCGCGGGACCCCCCAGGTTTGCCCGGGTTAAACCCGGTCTGGGCTTGGAACAGCCCTGCACGGCAAGCACCCACCTCGTGTGCTCCATGGGGACATCTCTGGGGCACGAGCCTGGGTTGGACACCTTCCCTGGGACCTGGGAAGTCCCGATCCCCACTGTCCCCATGTCCCCGTCCCGCTCAGCGTCTCCTCATCCAGCACGGGATGGACACGGGTGGCGGAGTCCCTGGGTCCTCCTGCCGAGAGCCCCCTAAAGCAAATCATCCCCAGGGGCTGTGCAAAGGGACGTGGGGGGCTCCAAGGGGTGAGGCCGTCCCCTTTGGGTGCCCTCACCCTAAGCAGAGCCACCTCGACCACCTGGGGTCTTCCAGCCCTGCTCCATCCCTGCTCCCCAGCTGGCCTGGATCCGACCCGATGCCCCCCACGCCACCTGCCTGGGGCCATATAAACCCCAAACAGCGCCAGCTGGCTCTGCTGGGCTCTTTTCTTCCTAATTCTGCCTCCAATGGGGCTTGTGGCTGCTTGTGTCCCGTGCTAGGGCTCTTCTGCTTCATCCTGGGCAGGACACAGGTGGGAGAAGGGCTGGAAACATCGGGGACGTTGTGGGGTCGTCAGATGAGGCAAACAGAGCGCCTGAGGGGTGGCAGAGGGTCCTGCTGCGGTGAGACGCGGGGCTGGGCCCTATGAGGGGGTTGAGAGCAGGGCAAACCCTACAGAAAGCCCACAGAGATGCCGCAGGTTTCCCTGCAGCTCCAGGAGGAATGTGGAGAGGTGAGGAGGTGAGCCACAGGCGGGTGGGAGCTGAGATCTGCGGGGAAAAGGGGAAATGGGGAGCCCTGAATCCAGGCTGGGGGCCAGGGGATGGGGCTGGAGGCAGGGACGGAGCTGGGAGCCTTGACCTGAGCGTGCGGGGAGAGCATCGAGGCAGCACCGGGGAGGCACCAGGACGGGGAACGGCTCGGGATCGCTCGGTGCTGTGCCCCCCGGGGCGGGGACACGGGAGGGCAGGGCAGATAACCCCGTCCCGAGCAGAAGGATCCGCAGATAAAAGCGGTGTGCGCAGCTCCTCGCCTGCGCTGGGCTGATACCGGCCCCAAGGGCGACCTCTCCCTGGGGCTCAGTCCCACTACCTCTATGTTTCACCCCAAAACTCCCCCCGGCCAAGCAGGTTGCGTGGCTCTGATTGACCGCGGTGCCACCCCCGGTGTGCTTCCCCCCTGCTTTCTTTGTAGGATTGCTCAGAAACCACTTTGCCTCGTCTCAGACCCCACGCTCCGGGGGAAAACATCCCCTTCTTTTATGGGGCGGGGACGTGGGGCCGGCCCCGAACGGTGCCCAAATCCTCCTGGAAAGCCCAGCGAGAGCCTTCGGCGTCGCAGGTCGAGGAGCGAGCGCGCCGAGGGCCGGGGGGAAGCAGCTGCTTGGGGGATTATTAATGAGCAGCGAATGCTGGGAGAGGCGAGGATCAATTGAAACAAAGGAGTTCAATGGGAAAAAGAAAGGGCTGCGGAGTAATGGGAGTCCATTTCTCCAGCCGACTGTCGGAAACGCATCCTGTTAAACATCCATCAATTATCCCAGCTTGCGAATGCATTAAGGTAATGAGGAATTATCCATCAAATACACTTAAAGGCAGTGCCCCCCTCTGCCAGCCGCCCTGCAAAGAGCCACTTCAGGCGGGGAGAACGGCCTGGAGGTGGATGGAAGCGCAGGGGAGGCAGCGAGGACCCTCCCAGGCTCGGCTGCCTCCTTTGGGACCCGTGTCTCTGGTGACACCACCCATGGGTGGCCCCGTACCTGCTCCGTGCCTCAGTTTCCCCATATCTGGCGCTGCTGGGTGCCACCAAGCTGCTGTCCCCGTGTCTGTGCCGTGTCCCCCGCCACCCCTCTTCCCAGGAAAGGAAGCAGCGGTGAGCGCGGCGCGTGGCTGGGTGGCCAAGTTCCCCAAACCCCGTCCCCTCCTGCGGCACCCGCAGCCTGGGTGCGGCACCCAGGATGGCCCCGCGGTCCCCAAAAAGGGTGGCCCAGGGGTGGGGATGGCCCCGTGGCTCCGCTGCGGAGGGGCTGTGGCTTGGAGCCAAGGTAGATGTTGTGCTGGATGCGCCCAGGGAGGGGGAAAAAAAAGCATCAGGGTCAGCTTGAGTCCGGGGCTGTCGTCAGTCGAGGAGGCATCCCCTCAGCGGGGGGCTTTGGGGTGCTCTGGGACCTCCCCGGCTGGTGCGCGGCTCTCCCCGAGGTCTCCTCCAGCAGTGATGCGAGGGGACGTGTCCTGCTCCCTGGGGACGGGCCGGGTTTATCAGGGCGTTCCCCCGGCAGCAGGATTTGGGGAGCCAGGGCTGCTCCCGGGTGCTTTGCTGTGGATTCTCTGATGTCTGGCGCTGTGGTTGAGGGCAGGCTCCTGCCTTCCCCTCCGTCTGGGGGAGGATGGAAGAGCGAGAGAGCTGGGGCTCCTCCTGCCCGGGCTCCTGCAGATTTTCTCCCCCGTGCCTGCGAGCGCCGCCACGCGCTCGGTTTGTGGCTGGATTTGGCCGGCAGGTCCAAAAGGAGGTGAGCGGATGAGCAGCACCACGATCACAGCCTGCGTCCCCCTAAGGAATGGGGCAAAAATCCAGCTCCTGGGCTCATCTTCCTTGGGGCCCGTATCTCTGTTCCCCAAACCTTTCTTTCCCCTTTTGGTGTCCTGGAGCATGTGAGAGCACCTGGGGCCGGCCGTGGGTGGCTATGAGAAGTCACTGCCGTTAGGTGTCACAAGAGCATCGGGCCTTTGCTCTTTCCGGGAACAGGGGTGGTGGCTTGGGACGGGAGGGATGGGACGAGGAGGTGGCAGATTGGATATGGAGACCCCCAAGGGTCCCAAAGGTCCCTTCCTGCCCACCTCCACCAGCCCCAAAGCCGGGCTGTCCCCGTCACCTCCGTGCGCCTCCCGGGTCTGCTGCCCTGGTGCTGGGGATGGGCAGGAGGTGGCAACAGGTCCCCGCACGCTTGTCCCTGCAATGAGCCATCACCTTTTATTGCACGGAAGCCAAAGCAGCGGGCTGCTCCCGAGGGGACAGCTCCAAAAAGGGGCTCCTGGATGCTCCCCGTGGAAGGATGCTCCCAGGTTCGTCCCCTCCTGGGGTTCCTGCCCTGCGCCCTCCCCGCAGAGCCCCCGGGGCAGCTGCGGCGCTCCGATAATCTTCCAGGAATTTGCAATTGTTCACCCAAACGCCGTTTTCCATCTTTAATTGCGACATGAGCTGAAACAAAGCGTGGTCCAGGGCTCGGCGCCTCGATAAGGCACCGCTGGGAAAAACCTTTCCCTCCAACGCCGGGCGCGAGGCTGCAGCGAGCTGATAAAGCCCAGCACGGCGGCGTTCCCAGGGAGGGAGCAGGAGGAGCCTCGGGGAGCATCCCTGCCCCTTTCCATCCCTCCAGCCAGATGTGGAGAGCCGGAGAACGGCCCCGGCTGGCCTCCCAGCCTCGAGTCACCTCTCCCTGCTCGGAGAGGCTGAGGTCACGTCTGGCCTCCCCGGCTGGGGACCGCGGCCAGGCGCTGCGGTGACGGCCACCTCTGCGGCACCAGCGGCAGCAGCGTGCCCCTGAGGGGCGCTCCCTGCACCCTGCGTTTTCCCTGGGTGCCTGTGCGGGTTGTAATGGGGGGGGGGGGAGGGGACATGGGGCACACACAGTTCTGTCCTCCCTAAAACCCTGGAGCTGTCGTCCCCGGAGCGTGCCGTGCCAAGGGCCGCGAGCGTGCCGGCGGAGCGGGGATGCCTTCCCCGTGACTCACGGCATTCCTCGCAGGTCAGCGGCGCGGGGGACACCCCGACGGCCCCCGCCATCCCTGCCCTGCCGCTGAACTCCCCTCCCAAAGCAAACTTCCCCCTGAGCCGGGTGCCGAGGACGGGGGACGCAGCGGGGACCCCCCCTTCCCCCCCTCCCCATATGGGTGGCCCTGGGCAGGGAGGATGATGGGGACGGGTGACGAAGAGCGTGGGTAGTTAGCGAGAAGCGCGCTGCCAGCAAACCGGCCTCTCCGCAACCTGCGAGTTTCCTCTCCGGCTGCTTCTGAAGAAACCCAAAGAGGAACGGCCCCAAGCCCCCCCCCCGCCCTGGGTGCCCCCAGCCCTGCCCCTCTCTGTGCCTCGGTTTCCCCGGGCACGGGGCCGGGGGGAGCGGTGCCAACACGGCGCTGCTGGGCACGGAGGGTACCCACGCTTTCTTTTTTTGGACGCATCGCATCCGGCTGGGTTGCCCCCGCCCTAAACATTTCCCCTTATCTTTCCAATCTGAGCCCTTTGAATCCACTCCCAGAGACCTTTTTTTGCCCTTTCAAAGGCTCGGAGAAATCTTTTTTTTTTTTTTTTTTCCCCTAAATGAACCCAATCCCACTCCTGCCAGCCCCACGAGGCTGTTTCTTCTGCTGGCCTTTGCTCACCCCTGCACCTCGCTGCATCCCTCTCCCACCACCCGCAGCATCCCCGTCCCATCCCCATCCACGTCACGAGCGGGTCCGTTCTCCCCCAGCGGGTCCGTTCTCCCCACATGCTTTGGACTGGAGCGGGGCAGGATGAGCGCGGTGCGGCGGGGCCACGGCCCGGCGGCTGCCCCCGGGCTCAGCACGCAGGAATGCTGTGAGTTTGCAAAGTGGTTTCAGCGAGACGTTATCTAATGAGGGAGGAGGAGGAGGGCGGATTAAGCCAAACCCACAGCACCGGCTTTCAATTAAACCGGGTGAATTTACGGCTTTTCTTTCTGACACAGCAAACACGGGCTCCGAGCAGCTGCTGGGCTCTCCCCAGGGTCCCGACCCGCCGGTCCCCTCCTTGCCTCAGCAGGGAAACGGAGCAGCAGCACACGGACGCTCGCCCCGTGAAGCCAGAACCCCTCTGGGCTCCGCATTTACTCACCAGCACCGTGCCAAGCCCAGGGACCCATGGGCGATGCCGCGGTGGGTGCTGCGCCCCAGAGCTGGCCCCACCTCGGGGACAGGGGCTGCAGGGATGGGAGAGGTGGAGGGGATGAGGAGGTGGAGACCTGGAAGGAGAAACCCCGCAGCAGCATCCGCCGGATGGGAGAGATGCAGACGGCTTCGAGTAACGCCTCAGGACTCCCGAGATGCCGTGGTCTGATGGATGGGGGATGCTTGGCGGTGGCTCAGCCTGCCCAGGTGCTCCACCTGCCCGGTGTCCTCCCCTCCACGTCCCTGCATCGGTCCCGCACCTCCTGCTGCCTCGGTTTCCCCCATTTTCCTCAGTTTTTGCCCATCCAGAGCACGGACGGGGCTGCCAGGGGTGGCAGGAGGAGCCGGGCGAGCCAGATGAGCCAAGCCAGGATCTCGCAACCGGGGCTGGGAGCATCCCGCCGGCGCTGCGGGCCAGGGCTGGGCGCGAGGCGCAGCCGCGCGTGTGCCACGGCACGCCTGGCGCCTGCCGCTGCCAACCCACCGTGGGGGAAAATGCCCCAAAATGGTCCAGGGAGGGGCCAGGACCTCTCATCCTGTCACCCCCCACATCCCAGCGCTGCTGGTGCCCATGCGACCCCAAACGCACCCCGAGTCCTTTTGGCCACGGCATGAGCATCGCCCTGAGCGCCGGCTCTGGGAGATGCGGCTCCCAGGGGGTCGTGGTGCCACGCAGCCCCCGCCCCCCCAGCCCCACGGTGCCACCCTGGATGCAGGCACCCGGCCAGGCCGGTGACGGAGGAGCCCGGCCGGGCTGCTGCGGTGACGTCCCGGCCCCGCTGCTGACGTCCGACGGAGGGAAAAGCCGTCCCCAGAGCAAATAAGTGGCCAGGCTGTGCAAACCCGGCTCGGCGGGTGTCTCCGGGCAGGTATCTGGGCCCCATCTGGTTGCTGTTTACCTGCCTGCTGGAATCCACCCTGCAAACTTCCTCCTCGCTCGGCCCCGATAAGGCGGGGGAGCCGCGTTCGGCCCCGCTCCGGCCTCGCGGGGAGGACGCCGGAGCCGCGGCCTCGCCTCCAGCCTCCACCCGTTGCATCGGGGGTGTCGATGCCCTCGGGGGGTCCCTTGGTGCCGGTGCTGCGGGCACCAGAGAGGGTTTAGGGGGGACGTGAGCTGCTCAGCGCCCAGCACGAGCCGAGGACCAAACCCTGCTGTCACCAGCCTGGCTCCGAGCGGCTCCAGGAGCTGCCAAACAGCATCCAGGGAGCGGCCAGGGCTCGTGGTCCTGGCCTGGGGATGCTGCCCCTGATCTCCACCACCACCAGCGCTTGCAGCAGCAGCAGGGGCTGCTCAGCCCCGGCCCCAACCAGGAGCCACCCGGCAATGGCACGGGGACACCACGAAGCCCTCGAGCTGCCCCTGTGCCATCCCGCGCCTTGCAGGGGTCCCGCAGCCACCCACGGGGCAGGGGGGGACCGGGAGAGGGGCGAGGAGGCGGAAGGGGGAAACTGAGGCAGGGAGCGGGTGCGTGGAGGGCGCAGAGCGGGAGCAGCCCCGGCCCCGTGTTGTGAAAGCAGCCGGTTATCAGCGCGCGAGCGTCACGCTCGGAGAGAGCGGCTTCCAAGAAAGGAAGGAAGTGTGGGGTCACCCGGCCCCGCTGCCGCCCTTTTCCAGCAAACAGCCCGCGCCTGCTGATAACAGGGCCGCGCCGGTGCCGCGCAGGAATTCGGGGCCGCCGGCCGCACACGCCGCCCCGAAAACGCGAGATTTTTCCCCCGTTTCCTCTGCCCCGAAGAGCGGCCGCGGTGCCGGGGAGGAGGCGGCCCCGGGTAGAGTGCGGGGCGCGCGGCGGCACCGCGCAGCAGTAGGGCGATGCCCCAGTGCCGGCCCTGTTGCCTCTTACTGGTGGAAACTGGGAGTCGCTGGGCTGGGCGTGCTCCTGTTGTGCTCCGAGGGAGCCGACCCGTCGTCGCCGCGGTGCCCCAGGAGCGAGCAGGGACCGGGGCCCCGCTCCGCCCCGATACCAAGAATAATTGCGTGATTATGCGATTGGGAAGCAAAGCGCAGACTAATGGCTGATCTCGTTAGGCCGCGTTTTGCCATCTGCTTTGTGCATGCAGGAGAATCCCTCGCCATGTGGCCGGGCAAGGGAAATCCCTGGGTGCTGCAGGAGTCCCCGGGTTTCACGGGGAGCCGGGCGCCGCGGGACCCGGGTGCGTTCGGACACGCCGATGCCACCCCAGGCGCCAGCTGTCACCCACAGCCCCGATTCCTGGAAGCCAGGCGGGATCCGGCTCCGTGTGCGGGGCAGGGCTGTGCTGGGGACTCCTCCTTTGGCCAACAAGCGACGGCGAGAGGACAGCGCGGGTGGCCCCGGGGGCTGCGTACGGCCCAGGTCCGGTGCCAGGGCTGCTCCCGAGCCCTGCTCCCAACCCGCAGGCTGCCTCGCGGACACGGGGCTGGATTTCCAGCGGGATTTCTCCAAGCTCCAGCTCCCTGCTCCAGCTTCGCCCAGCACCCAGAGCCCCAGATCTGTGCAAAGGGACAGATCCCAAAGCTAAATAACTGCCCGGCACCTCCTGCATCCTTCCCATCGCCGCTCCGACCTCCCCACGTGGCGACGCAGCCTCCCCAGCCTCCGGCCCCGCAGCGGCCGCAGACAAAACCCTCTCCCCCCCTCCCTCCCTCGCTCCCTCCCGCGCTCTCCCGGCCGCGTGTCCGCCAAAACCCCGGGAAAAGATGAAAGGGATTTCCCCGCTGACCTCCTCACCCCGCGCTGTTTGCACCTCCGCTCCCGCGGGCAGACGAGGCATTTTTCCCATGCTCGGAGGGTCAGCGCCCTCCCTGCCCTCCTGGCCGGAGCAATGCCAGGAATGTACCTGGGGATAGGCTGGGCAGGGCGGCAGGGGAAGCGGGGAGCCGGGTAAAATCACCTTTATCCTCTTAAAAAGGTGCTGTCCCCACGGAAAGGCTCTGCGGAAGGGAGCAGTTCTGCTGGGGGTGCAAGGGAGCCTGGGCTGCAGCTGGGTTTTTGTGTCCTTTCCCCCCAGGTGATGCCACCGGGACGGATCCTGAGCCTCTGGGCACGGTGCTGGGTCCCCCCCTGCGTGGGACGGCGCCTTGTGGCGTGTCCCTGCCACCCCAGGGCAGGCAGCCGGGGCTGATCCCGCAGCATCCCCGCGCCCAGCCTGGGGCTGCGTTCCCACCCCGCCACCGTCCCTGCGCGGCCGTCGTGTCCGAGGCAGAGGCTAACAGGGGCTGACAACAGGAGGACTGCACTTCCTTCCCCTCTGTTCCACCTTGACCTTGCATCACCCGAAATGAGAATAAAAGGGAAATGAAACCGAAGGGAATGGGGACAGGACCCGGGCCCGCGAGGTTGTGGGATGACACCGGGAGGTCCTGGGGCTGCTCCGTGCCCCGGCACGGCACAAACCCTGCGCCCAAAGCCTCGGGTGCTGCTTCCCCGCTCCTGCCCCTCTCCTGGCCCCGTCCCAGGGCACCCAGTGGGTGGCACGAGGATTTTCCCCTCCGGAGGGGCCGTGGGTGGTGCCCGGCCCCAGGACCCCCGCAGCACGTGGCTTCGTGCCCCGCGCCGCCCCGACGAGCCCCTCGCTCCCCTCCGCTCCGCTCGGCGAGAGGGTTTTGCTTGTAAACAGCAGTCCCCGGGTAACACTTTTAATCCGTCGCCTCTTGGCTATTATTCATCCCCGGCTAACCTTAAAGCCTCCCCCTTTCTCTGCGAGGCACCCCCAGAGCAGAGGAAATTCCTCAGGCCTGACGTGATGTGAAACACGAGCGGCTCGGCCCCAGCCGCCCCCTTCCCTGCCCCAAATCTCGCCGGGGCCATTTCCCAACCCAGGTTTCCCTGTAGCATCCCCCCCCCCCCCACCACCACCACCCCCAGCCACCCTTTTTCTGCTTTAGACATTGTAACCCGAGAGGCTGGAAATGCAGCGCCTTTCATCTTCCATTTCCCACATCCTGAGAGTCTGGGGAGAAGGAGCCCACCCAGATGAAGGAATCCCAAAAATGTGGCTCTCCCCACCTCCCCATCCCCTCGGCCGCCCCCCGTGCGGCTCCATTCACAAAGCAGATTAGCCATGCTGCCGGCTCCACGCGCACCTCTCCCAAAAAGCCCGCGCTAAAAAGCGAGCAGCGGCGAGGGAGGAAAAACTCGAAAAGGGATGAAAAGACCAAATTCCCGCGGCCTCTCCTCCTCCCGCCCTGCTCCCAGCCGGGGCCAAGGCGCCCGGCTGCTGGGGAGCGGCACCCAAAGGTGCTGGTTTAGCCGGGGGATGCCAGTCCCGGGATGGGACGTGCGTGTCCCAAGCTGTCGCCGCTGTTTTGGGGTCCCAGAAGGTCTGGGGGACCCCAGGACCCAGAGGTTGGGTGGGGAGGGATGCGGCCCCCAGCCAGCGCTGGAGCCCCACGGACCACGATATTTTGGGGGGCATCCGCCCTGGGCTCGGCCGCATCCTGCGGGGCAGTGCCTGTCCCCGGCACCGCGGTGGCACCGGGGATCGTGTACACGTCTCATGGCACTCCCAGCATCGCCGGTGAGACACCGGGGCACGTTTTGGGTGACCTCAGGAAGGCGACAGCAGGCTGGGGATGCCCCAAACGCAGCAGGGGGGGATGTCCCAAAATGCCCGGCCGAGGGCAGCTCCCGCGCCCCTTCTGGGGAGGGATCGCTCGCTGCGGGGTGGCAGCACCTTTTCTGGCCCCGTGCGCGGCGGTTTCGGGCTTTCCCAACGCCTGGCGAGGCGGCGACGCCGCTCGGAGCGCGGGCTCGCCCCACGCCCTGGGCCAGCCGGTTCTGCGGGCAACTGAGCCCCAGCGGCCGCGAGCCACGGGCAGGCGCAGCCAAGGTCACGCCGTGACTCAAAGCTCATGCGAGGAAAACCGCAGCCTTTCTGTGTCACGGCGGTAATCGTCCTCCCCTCCCTCCCGCAGGGGTGCCCCGGCCGGCCCCTCCGCAGGGGGATGCTCGCGGGGCTGGTACGGGGTTGTGCTCCCTGCCGCCTGCCTCCGACCCCGCTGTCTTGTCCGTGCTTATGGGGGAAACCTCCTCCGGAGGGTGCAGATCTGCTTCCCCCACGCCCCAGCGAGAGCAGGGAATTGCCCCTCTCTCAGCCCGGGTACTGCCCTGGCCCTCCCCACCGTCACCTATTTGCTAATTGTGCCAGCAGGGAAGGGCGGGAGGCGAGAGGAGGAAACACAAAAAGTAAACTGAGAAAGCCAGGCTGCAGCTCCAAGGGCCCAGCACAGCAATCAAGCGATAAAGCAGTAATTAAGCCTGATTATCATGCAAGGCAGCCCTGGTTAGACTGGAATGCCGCTGAAGAGCCCGAAAGCTGCCGGGATTGTTTGCAGGCTGAGAACCGATCTTCTGATGTCTGCTGGGAGCCGCTCTCCCGCAGACCCGCCACCAGCCCCACGTGCACCCCGGGGTCCTGCTTCTCCCCGGCGTGGGTCCCTCGGGCTTTTTGTCCTTGCAGCCCCACGTAACCTCCTCCCAGAGCTGCACCCGGGGCTCCTGCCGAGCCTCGGGTTCGACCCAGGGGTGGAAAGAGCCAGCATGGGCTGGGGATGCTGGTGCCCGGCTCTTGGGGCCACCTGCATAGGGCCGGCCGTGTGCCCACGCACGCTGGGAGGTGCGGGGTGCTCTGCCGCGCCCGATGGCTTTCAGTAAGCGGAAGAGGGTTGGGGGAAAAGGTGATTCCTCCAGAGGAAGGCAAAGGAGGATGAGGTTGGCTTCGTGTTAACCTGAATGTCTGACACATCCCAACGGCGTCGCCTGGGGTTGGCGGGAGGGAGAAGTGAGCTCGTGGGCTGGGCTCTGGGGGAACAGCCGGCTCCCAGCCCTGCTTGGGGTCTTCTGGGAACCGGAGATGTGGCTGGGGGGGGTTATTCTGGGAGGAGATGGATACGGTTGGGAAACAGGGCAGCGTGCCGTGCCCCACATGGGGAAATGCCTCCCCATCGCCCCCAAGACGGGGTGCCAGCCCTCCGGGCCCGCAGGAAGGGGTGCCGCTCAGCGCCCAGGAAATCGCCGCTCGGGCAAGGCTCACGCACGGCAATGATCTGGCCCCAAACCATCTGGGTTGCGAGACGCGCTGCTCCCCTCGACGCTAATGAGCAGTTTGGGCAGGGCGAGGAAGAGGCTGAGCCTCCCCGGCGGCTCTGGAGGAGGTCAGAGGAAGGCAGCCCCCAGGAAAGCCCTGCTGCTCCCGGGGTGAGCCCTGTTTGTAAATACACAGCCTGTTTCCAGGGCAGCCCGTGTGGCACCTTTCATCATCGGGGCAAGGAATCTGGTAATGAGTTTGGGGCAGATGCTGAGTCACTCGGTCCCATGGCTGAGCGCTGACTCGCAGAACCAGTCGTCCCCAGCCTGCCCAGGCTTTCGGGTGGGAATAAGGCAGGAGAAACGCGCCACCCGCCCTCTGCTCCACCCCGAGCTTGCATCACCCCGAAAAACAATAACAACAATAACAACAAAAAATAAAAGCAACAAAAGGGAGAGAGGCTGTGACGGATTTCTCCGCACTTTCCCGAAGCAGGGATGTCACCTACGGGGCAGAAGCCAGGCTCGGGGGGTCCCACCCGTGCGGGAGGATGCGCTGCGTCTCCCAAGGAGTCTCAGAGAGGGAGCGAGCATCGCCCGCGCGCAGCTCTCGGGTTGGGTTGGGTGGCGTCCTGGCGTTTTTATTTTAAAAGAAATACTAAAAGAGCCCGGCGCTCACCAGCATTTCCAGTAAAACCCATTCAATTTCGGCAATTCATCCCACAAGTATGTGTGGGATGCTGGGAACTCCTCGGTCCCGCTCGGGCGCAGGAGCCCAGATGGGCTCCGGCTGGAGCAGCGCAGCTCCCAGCGGCCGGAGCTCTTTGCTCTACATGCTAACAGAGTGAGTAATCAGAAACCTCCATCCAGTAAATTATTTATCTTATCTCTGGAACTCGGCGGAGCATTTCAGCCAGTGACTTCTGCGGAAAAGAAAAGGGAAAAAAAAAAAAAAAAAAAAAGAAAAAAAGGCTGTTAGTCAAGAGCCCCCAGCTGGAACCTCCACTTTTACTAGAAAAGGGAAAAGTTCAGGCTCTGGTTCGCCCGCGGTTCGTAGGAAGCGATGAAGTAAAGGCTGTGATGGTGCGGGGCGGCCGGGAGAGGCTGCGAGAGCCAGAAAATTGCAAAATTTAATGCAAATAATAATAATATTAATAGGCTGGAGCTGCTTTGGGGTTTTTCGCTGGAATTGGAGAAGGGGAAGAGCTGCGATGCCACCAGATGGATGGGAAGAGAGCTGGTGGGCAGCCAGCATCCCAAATCCACCCCGTCGGGGTTATTCCCATTGCACAGCTGGGAAGGGTGAGGCCGGGCGGACAGATTGGTGCCTCCGACCCCGTGCGTCCCTCGGCCGGTCCCGGCAGGGGCTGGTGGCACCTGGGCACGCGTTGGGTTCCCAGTTGGTGCGAGATGGTGGGGGGCGCACCTGTCAGCCCTGCCACGGCTGGGTGTCCCCCTCAGGATGCCATGTCCCCCCTCAGGACGCCGTGTCACACCTGAGGACACCCTGTTACCCCTCAGGATGCCATGTCAACCTTGACGATGCCCTGTCACCCCTGAAAAAGCCATATCCCCGCTAACGCCATGTCTCCCCTGATGATGCCATGTCAGGGCAGACCTCATTGCTCTCTCCGACTGCCTGAGAGGAAGGTGTGGGGAGCTGGGGGTCGGCCTCTTCTCACACATAACCAGGGATAGGACCTGAGGGAACGGCCTCAAGCTGTGCCAGGGGAGGTTCGGGTGGGAAATGAGGAGACATTTCTGCTCAGAAAGAGCGGTCAGGCGTTGGGACGGGTTGCCCAGGGAGGTGGTGGAGTCCCCGTCCCTGGGGGTGTTCAAGGAGAGGTTGGACGTGGTGCTTGGGGACACGGTTCAGTGGGTGACAGCGGTGGTAGGGGACGGTTGGACCAGGTGATCCTGGAGGGCTTCTCCAACCCTAATGACTGTGTGATTCTGTGACCCTCCTCAGGACACCCTGTCCCCCCTCAGGACACCCTGTCCCCCCTCAGGACACCATGAGCCCCTGGCGATGCCCTGTCCCCCCCGACCCCTCACGACACCACACCAGCCCAGCCGCCCCCTCCCCCCCCCCCATCCCCTCACAGCGCCCCGCCGCCACGGGGCCGCCCGGCCCCAACCCGCAGGGCCCCCTCCCCCTCCCCGCTCCCCCCCCCCTTTCCCCATATTCTTCCCCCCCCCCCCCCCCCCCCTCCTTTGGCGCCTTTTCCTTCCCGCCACGTCGTTGCCCGCCGCGCTCTCCCCTCCGCCCGGGGCCGCGCCCCATTGGCTGAGGGGCCGCGGGGTGGGCGTGGCCTCGGCTCTCGGCGCGCCCCGGCCAGGCTCCGCCCCCTCCCGCGGCTCTCCCGGGACCGCCCCCGCCTCCCGCTACTCCCGCGGCCGGCGCGGGGCCGCCGCCGCCACACCGGAGCCCGGCACCGCGCCGAGCAGCCGCCACCCCCCCCTGCTACCGACACCCCCCCCCCCCCGCCGCCACCGCCACCGCCCGCCCGGGGGCATCCCCGGCTGCCAGCAGCAGCAGCAGCAGCAGCCGCAGCAGCTCCGCTGCCCGGTTACCGGAGCCGCACCGCTGGCTCCCGGTCAGCTTCGGGCCCTGGAGGCGGGGGACGGGAGCGGGATGCTGCTTTCTAAAATTAATTCGTTGGCCCACCTCCGCTCCGGGCCCGGCGGGGAGTTGCACGCCGGTAAGGTGCCGCCAGGTGAGCCCCGGTTGGGTTCGGTTGGGTTCGGTTCGGTTTTGGGCGCCGGTTTGGGGAGCGGCGCGGTGATGCCCGGTGCCTCGCCCGCAGGGAAGGAGAAGGAGCCGCTGGAGAAGCTCTACCAGGTGGGCCCGCTGCTGGGCAGCGGCGGCTTCGGCTCGGTCTACTCCGGTATCCGCCTCTCCGACAGCGCCCCGGTAAGCGGCGGGGGGGGGGAGCGGCGGGATTGAGGCGGGGGGGAGTTGGTGGCGGCTTGGGGGGCGAGCGCCGTGCTCAGCCGCCGGTCCTTGCCCCGCAGGTGGCCATCAAACACGTGGCCCGGGACCGCATCTCCGAGTGGGGCGAGCTGGTGAGTGAGCGGGGGCACCGGAGGGTCCCTGGGTGGGGGGTGGGGGGACCGGGGAGGGAACCGGAGCATCCCTGGGCGGGGGGGAGTCAGGAGGGAAGCGGAGCATCCCTGTAATGGGGGTGCTTTGGGGGGGGGCACCGGAGCATCCCTTGTTTTGGGGGGGGGGGGGGGTGGCTGGGGAGGGAGCCAGGGCCCCCCTGGGGGGGGGGGGAGTATGTAGGGGGCCACCGGAGCATCTCTGGCTTGGGGCATTTTCGGGGTTGGGGGCCACCGGAACATCCCTGGCTTGGCATTTTTGGGGTTGGGGGGCCACTGGAGCATCCCGGCTTGGGGCGCTTGGGTGGGCACTGGAGCATCCTTGGTCTGTGTGGGCTGGGGAGGGAACCGGAGCATCCCTGGCTTGGGGCACTTGTGGGGTTTGGGGGGGCCACCGGAGCCCCCCTGGCCGGGCGGGGGGACACCGGGTCTGACCGCGCCGTGTGTCCCCGCAGCCCGGCGGCACCCGTGTGCCGATGGAGATCCTGCTGCTGAAGAAGGTGGGCTCCGGTTTCCGCGGGGTCATCCGCCTCCTCGACTGGTTCGAGCGTCCCGACAGCTTCGTGCTGGTGCTGGAGCGGCCGGATCCGGTGCAGGACCTCTTCGATTTCATCACGGAGCGCGGCGCCCTGCCCGAGGAGCTGGCGCGGGGGCTCTTCCACCAGGTGCTGGAGGCCGTGCGGCACTGCCACAGCTGCGGCGTCCTGCACCGCGACATCAAGGACGAGAACATCCTCATCGACCTCTCCACCGGCGAGCTCAAGCTCATCGACTTCGGCTCCGGCGCCCTCCTCAAGGACACCGTCTACACCGATTTCGACGGTGAGACCGCGCCCCGGGGATGCTCAGCGTCCGAACCCGCGCCGGGTGCCGCCGCCGGCTTTTCCCCTATTGCAGCAGCTCGGGGAGAGAAGCCGGGGAGGGGGGTGGGGGGTGGGGGGCAGCAATGATCCCAGCCGCCCGGCGAAGTTGTGTTTGTTTTTTTTTTTTTTTTTTTTTTTTTTTTTGGTGTTTTTTTTTTTTTTTTTTGGCACGGGGTGGATGTTGTGAAATGGGAGCCGGCTCCCGGCGTCAGCCCAGACGCCCAACCAACGTGCTCCGGGCTGGGGCGGGGGGGGGGGGGGGGGGGTGGCAGCCCTACAAAAACAAAACAGCTGCCGGGGGGGGGGGTGGGGGGGTTGCAAAACCTGGTTTGCAGCCGCAGAAGGGCTTGCGTTGCTCCGCTCCCCTTGTTTGCTTCGCTTTTTTTTTTTTTTTTTTTTGGCAAGGAGCAATGGGGGGGGGGGGGGAAGGCGTGGTTTCCCCCCCCCCCTCCCTTGGGTTTTTATTTTTTATTTTTGCGTGTAACGGTCGGCTCCCAGCCTTCCCCGGCCCCGTGCTGCCCCCTTTCGGCCCCGGTGGCTTTTTTTTACAACCCAAAGTTTGTAAACAAGAGTCACGTGCTGGCGGCGCGGGGGGGGGGGGGGTGGCGGGTCGCACGGTGACACACACACACCCACCCCCACCCCCCCCCAGCCTCACCATCACCCACCCTAAAGATGCTCGGGCGAGGAACCGCGGTCCCCAAAAAGGGTTTTGGGGGCGGCGAGCATCCTTGTGACGAGTGGCACCGTCCCCACGCAGGTACGCGGGTGTACAGCCCGCCGGAGTGGATCCGCTACCACCGGTACCACGGGCGCTCGGCGGCCGTGTGGTCCCTGGGCGTGCTGCTCTACGACATGGTGTGCGGGGACATCCCCTTCGAGCAGGACGAGGAGATCCTGCAGGGCCAGGTGTACTTCAGGCAGAGGGTCTCTCCAGGTGGGCACCGGCTCCGCGGCGCGCGGTGGGAGGCGGCGCCGGGCGCGCGAGCCTCGGGGGTGGCACCAGCCGGGTGGGGCGGCGGTGGGGTTTTTGGTGGCACGCGTCGTGCCATCCTTCTTGACACCCCCCAAAAGCCATGCGGGGTTTGGGCGTAGCTCGGAGGAGGACGGGTGCTGACCTCCTCCCCCCCTTACCCCGTGGTGGTTTCTCTCCCCCAGAGTGCCAGCACCTCATCAGGTGGTGCTTGTCCCTGCGCCCCTCGGACAGGCCGTCCTTCGAAGACATCTTCAACCACTCCTGGATGCAAAGCGTCCACCTCCCCCAGAAGGCGACGGAGATCCACCTGCACAGTTTGCTCCAGGAGACGGGCAAATAACAGCTCCCTGCCCCTCCCGGCCCTAAGAAGCGAAGGACAGCGGACTTTCCTCCTGGTGACCGTAGCCCCGGGTGGGGACCGTCGCACGGGGCACGCACAGCTCGCTCCAGAACCCGGCCGACTCGGAGACTCGGTCCCACCGGAGCCGGTGGCCGCGCCCCAAGCCAGCTGTCCCGGACTTGAACCGAATGGTCCTGTCTCACTTGATGTTCTGCCAGTAAAAAAAATGTGTTTTTTTGGATTTTTTTTATTTTTTTTTTTGTCTTTGGGGGCTCCCACGAGTCTTCCTGGCCTGCTGAATTTGGGACTGCGAGAGGATCGGAGCCCTGACTGCGAGAGAAGCTCCAACCGGGGGACCTGGGGGGAGGGCAGGGCAGTGCCGCGGCCGACTAGCTCTCTTCTTTGCCGTCACCGTCTTCGAGTGCCTTCAGTTGCAATCCTGGCTGTGCTGGAGGAAATACTTGAATTTTCCTACACTGCTGCTTTTCCGAGACTCGCCTGGGCGTAGAGCTACTTCTTCTCCCCGTGCAAAAGGAAACCGGGCGGATGGAGCTGGGGAGCCGCGCGGGCGACGTCTCGCCTCCCGCACCTCCGAAGCGTGCCGCCGTCTCCTGGGGACTTTCTTCCTTGGGCTCTTTGCTTCCCGTGCCCTCACGAATGCACAAACAATGCAACCCAACAGAGCTGTAAATGTGTGTACAGAGTTATACAGGAGCAAAGCTTGATGTACAGTTGTTAATAATGGTAACATTTTACCTTTTTTTTTTCCTTCCAGTTTTTGTTTTTAATTTATTTTCATGGATTTGTTTTGTTTGTTTTGTTTTGTTTTAAAGGAAGAGTCCTAGCCACTAGGATAACTTATTTATTTATTTATAACTCCCGTGGGTCCCCGACCCATGCCTTGCTTCTCCAGCTGCTGATCCCCGGGTTCCCGTTGGGGTCTCCCCTCCGCATCCGTCCCGGTGCCTGTTTCACCTCGTGCTTCCGTCGGATGTCTGGCCGTGGCGTGCAGCAGCCGCCTGCGTGCGGCCCTGCTCCAGCCTGTGCCCTGCCACGTGCCCGTTGGGGTTTGCAGAGGATTTTTGCCGTTCCCCACGGGTACCTGGGGGGGACCCGGTGCGTGCTGAAGCGGGGTCATCCGCGCTGTCGAGTCTGTCCATGTAACCAGTGTGTAGCCGGCGGGTTTTTGTTAATAGGTAATATTGTACAGGGGAATTCAGAAATCCTATTTTTTTTATACATGCGGTTTTAAATAAAAACTTAAATCACTTAATGCCCCGGAGACACCCCTTTTCTTGCGGGGAGGGAAGAAGAAGGGGGTACCGGCGACCGCGCCGCGTCGTCCCCAGCATCCCGCGGAGAGGAGGGAGCGAGCGAACGGCAGCGCCCACCACGGCCGGGACCCAAATCAGTGCTCCTTAACCGGGACTCGCCGGTCCCAAAGCAGCACGGGGAAGGCCGGATTGGGCCCTCCGCGGGCGTCTCCAGCTCCTGGGAGAGAGATCAAAGGGGTGTGGAGCCCTTTCGTCTCCATTCATCCGCGGGCGGCCGCGCCGAGCATGTGCTCTCGGGCCGGCGAGTAAACAAACATCAAAGTGCCCTTGCGAAACGCCGGATGTTGTCAGCCAAATTAAATTTGGGTAACGCGGATCCTGTTGCTCCGGCTCTGTCAGCGAGGAGCGTGCGTTGCATGCCGGGTGCCGGGTGGGTGAAGAAAGCCGCCGGCGTGCTGTCCCCACCTCCAGCGCGGCTGCGGCCGCCGCCGAGCGAGAGGAAGTCGATCTCCGGATTACGAGAAGTCGGTCGCTATCAGGCAGCAGCGGTAATGCTTCGCTCGAGTTTTTACCCTCCAAACTGCCCAAGCTCACTTCCCAGCTCCTCAGCGTTTCAGTTTTGGGGCTGTTTTTTTGTTGTTTTTTTTTTTAATTTTTTTTATTATAATTTTTGCTTGGGACTTTTTTTTTTTTTATATTGACGTAAGGAGAATTTTCAAGCCCTGTTCCCACCCCCATGGTTGGCACCGTGATGGGTTGGAGGGCTCCTGCCCCCACGGAAAGGGGCACTGACCATCCTGCAAAGTACTCACCCAGACCCCTGGCCAGACCTGACACAACAGGGCCATCCTTTCCTTGGCTCACCCCACATATTTCTTGCTTAAAACCCCCCTCCCAGCGCGCGCCCCTTCCCCAGGTCACCCCAGGTGAGCTCTTCTCCAAGCCGTGGGGCTGCTGCGAGGGGACTGGGGGGCCCCACAGCCACGTCCCCAGCTTTGCGGTGACTTCGTGCGCTGTGTCACTGCTGCACCTCTGCCTTCAGCAGCAAGCGTTAACTCGGTTTGTTTGTTTTGCTTTTTTTTTCTTCTCTTTTCTCAGCTGCATCTTTCATCTCCTCCTCGAGGCTGCTCGGAGCAGGAAGCGCAGCTCCGAACGGCTTCAAAGTTCAGACCTATTTTGAGATGCGGTTTGCATTTAACCTCCTCTCTTGCTTTTTCCTCCGGACCATCCGGGAAGCTGCTCCTTACACGAAAGCAAACCTCCTGCCTCACCGCCAGCTGCAGCGAGGGGGCCTGAGCCCCCCGAAACGCTATCGCGGCCGCCCGGGCTGCGCACGGCCCACCCTTCCCGTAAACGCTCGCTAACTGCTGCGGCGTTTCTTAGAAAACTCGCCGCAGAAAGGCCGAGCGGGTCCGGCACGCTGCACGGGGCTGGGGCGCTGATAGTCGCCGCGTTTCCGCCTGCTGCTGACGATTTTGCTCGCACCACGGCAGGGGAGCGGTGCCATACTGTGGATGTGTCCCCCCCCACACCCCGGGCACCCAGCGCTGCCCGGGTGCCTGCTGGTGGCACGGGCTGGGCGCGAGTTTTGGGTGCTGGAAGCGTGCGATCCCTGTGCGCCAGCCTTGCCGAGGGTTAACGCCTCCTTCGTGTGTGTGGCTGAGAGCTCGGTGCCCACGTCCCGTACCTCTGGAAGGGGTGGGTGGGATGGGAGACCCAAAATCAGCCCCAGCACCATCACTGCCCATTGATCTGCACGCATGGGTTTCCCTTCTCCCTCCCGGAATGGCAGGGTTGGGCTGAAGATGAAGGGTTTTTTTGTTTTTTTTTTTTTTCCTTCTCCAGCTCTTCCTGCTGCCTTTGCATCAGGGTGAGGGGTGCTGGGGACTCTGTAAGGAATCCATCGCAGGCTGTGGGCTTCCTCCTTGCCTGCTTTTCTTTCTCCTTTTCTCTCAGCTTGCTCAGTCTCTCACTCTTCCTTCGCTGTGTCTTGCATGGAGCAAGAGACCCCCCAGGAGAGAGCCCATGAGCCACCTGTCCCTAGCCTATGAGTGGGAAAGAGGGGCTGGAGAGAAGGAAAAGGTCCTTTTGCCCCTATTTCTCCATGTTTTAGGGCTGTTTGCTGCCCCTTGGGGACACCAGCTATGATGGAAGCCACAGGAGCCATCTATCAGGAAGCAATCCAGAGCCAGCATCGCTCTCCCACCTCCCTTTCACGACTGCTCCTCGCTGCCCTTTTTCGGTGTGGGAAGCACCCACACTCAAAAATAATTAAAAAAAAAAGGGCGGAACAGGACCAGGATGAGATTTCAGGCCGTTCAATCTCCCCTTCTGGGAGCATTGGGGTCACGCAGACATTTGAGGGCTTGCAAAGCGCTCGGCACACCTTTGGCTTCCCATCCTCACAGCCAAGCACCTTGGCTGGGGATGGATGTGTAAAGGACTGGCCGGGGAAGCCGCAGCAAGAGCAACATTTCTAGTTTCCACATCCCTTTCTGGGAACGGGAGACGAGCGGCAGCCAAACACCTGACACGGCCGGGAAAGCACACGGGAGCCCTGCGGAGAAAAGGCTCCCGGCGAGCAGGAGCCGGGGAGCAGAGGCTTGGAGGCGGCAGCTCGCCCCGCATCCCACTGCGAGGAAAACAGCCCGCTGCCCCCGAGGCGGCGGCGGAAACCCTTTGGCCCTTCTCATTGCTGTGAGTCACAGGAGCTATTTTAAACACCTGCCTTAGGATGAGATGAATTATCAGCGAGCCGCGTGTCCCACGGCTCCAGCTCCTCGGTAATGAAGCCTCGTAGGAGTCGGTCTCGGAGAGCTTCGCTGACGTCCTGTGTGGCAAGAGGATTATCTCCACGGGGCATGTGGGGAAACTGAGGCACGGTGCCCCGACTCGCCGGAGACCTTTTGTGGTGGAGCGTAAGAGCAGGGCTCAGCCTGCCTGCTTTTCCCTGCCCTATCGCTCCCAAAAGTGAAATGACAGCAGCCTGGAGAAAGTGCGAGCGTGCGGCGAGAGGTTCCCGGGTTTGTTCATGGCTTGGGAAGGAGCAAGCTGTGACCACGAGGAGAGGTGGCCTCAGTGCTGCCCGCAGCCTTCCTCGGGTGGGACTGGCCACCAAGCAGCTCCCAGCCTCAGCCCCGTGGTGTCCCCACATCCCCCAGGCAAGGGGATTCGTCCTCCAGGAGCCGTGGCCAAAGCCCTGCACCCATCTCAGCTCTAGAAAACCGCATGAATTTGGGGTGAAACGCCCCTTCCCAGACCTCCAAAAACCCCGTGGTGTAAAGGCGAGCAGGGCCAGGTGCTGGTTTCAGGCACCTGGAGCCCTGCTCGGTACCGGAGCCTCGTGTTTCGGCTCGGTGATGCCACTTGGGGTTTACAACAACCTTCCCTAGAGCGGGATCTGAGCTAATGCTGCCTCCGTGACACACCGAAACTGCATCACGGCCCGAGAGTTGGTGGGGGTTTTTATGCGGAAGAAACACTTTATTCACCATAAAAAAAAACATACCGCAAAACCTTTCCAGAGTGTAACGTTGAGTCAAATTTAGCAACTTCAGCTAAAGAGGGATGTTTTTAAAAGAGGTCATCAGTGTTTTTCATCCTTCTCCAAGCTTTTTGTCCCCTTCCTCCAGGGTAATTTTCATGTTTTTAATCACCGTGTTTGTTACAGTTAGGAGGGGGTTAAGCGACCCGAAAAATGAAACAACAGCTCTTGTTTCACATTGAAGCAGCCATTTCAGTTAACCTGAAATGACACATGGGTGCGTGTCAGCGTTTGAAGGGAGAGAGGGTTGCAAGAGCGGAGATCTCACCCTGCTGCGAAAGCTGTGAGAAAAACAGAAGCAGCAAAATGTCATTTCAGGTCAACCCACACTGAAATCCTTCATGTTCTCCCCTAAAACGTGCAGGCAGGGCTGGTGAGAAAGCAGGGCAGGGCACCCCAGCACAGATATAACCCATCAGTACCGACCCCAATGGAAACTGCCCCTGTGCTCCCCACCGCTCGGCACGGATGTGCCACGGAAGCCGTGATCTGTACCAGGCTGCTGCCCATAGCTCAGTGCTTGCTGTAGCATCCCCGTGCATGTGCACGGGTGCAGGAGTGCACACGCATGCTTGGATGTATGTCGATGCCCCCTGAGCATATGGGTCTGGCTGGATTTGGCACATGCTGGCCAGCTGAGACCTGACAGCAATCAAAGCTCAGCCACGGATGTGGAGGGCTTGGATTTCAGTCCTTGGCATCCTTTTTGTCCCATCGCTTGGATTTCAGTCCTTGGCATCCCTTTTGTCCCGTCCCATCTTTTGGGGAGGGGAGCAGAGCCAGTGAGCCACCCTCCCTTGTCAGGCCGGAGAGGTCACTCTCCTGTTTCTCTAGCAGGGTGTTTCCAAACAGTCTTTGATACAGCCAGCAACCCAAGCATGAGAAGATGAGCTGTGAATTGCTGTTAAAAAGCAGGAGGGAGATCTCCAGGAAGGATTTATCCCTCAGGCTGGGGAGGGACAGCAAAGGGAACCCACCCTGCCCAGCTGGAGGGGACAGCAGGCACCTGGAGGAGGCTCTGCAGGGACCTGCAGGTGCCAGAAGTGACTCTAGGACAGCTGGACACACTCAGCCTCCCACCGACACCAAGGGCTCCTGCTCCGATGCGGGATGGTTTCCATTTCTCGGTGTGCAGACGCTGAGCTTTCACACTTCCTCACCACCGCCTTGCACGTGCGCGTGGAAATCAGCCCTGCGGTGCCTCGGACCTGCACGTCCCAAACCAGGGAAAATTCCTTGCATTTGGGCGGCGTTTGCAGTCGTGTTACGGGACGAGGTGATTTGCGGTAACGCTGCTAGTCACACCTTGTAGACCACACGTGTTTAGCCACGTTGCTCTGGCTGGAAGGAGCAGTATTTCTGTCCCTGTTCAGACCAGCCCCTTTCTGGAAGCCCTGCTTGCCCTCCTGACCAGGATGGCGCTGATCTCCCTGCAGCTGGGAGCCTCAAAATGCTCTATTTTTGCTAGTTTTAAGTTTCCTTTCTCCGCTTCAGCCTCAGGGTGGGAAAAGGAACCGATTCTTCTCTCTCGGCTTTCATTCTTGTTCAGAACCGAAAGCTGCCACGCTTCTGGGCTCGCTGCTCTGCTCCTGGCCACGCTGTGCCTCGAAACATCTCCCTGCGTCCCCAGAGCACCTGACAGGGAAATAGCAGCAACAAGTCGAGTTACACCACGGCACCCAGGTGCTAGGCCAGGCCTCGTGGCTGCGACGAGCCTGTGCCGCCCTCTGCCGTCAGCCCCGTCCTCGGAAAAAAATAATTTTCTGCAGAAACGTGCCTGCTATTTTTATTTTCCTCTCCCTTTACGAGCACACGCAGCCCTCCCGCACCCCGAAGGGTTTCCCCACACTGCTCGGCGGAGACGGGCGGCGATGCTGAGGGGACAGGGACAGCAGGGCTGGGGGTGGCAGCCATCCCTTGACTGACTCGGGTGTCCCAGCGCCTGAGGCATCCCCGAGGGGCTCCCATTCCTCTGCAGGCAGGGGAAACTGAGGCACGGGGTGCGGCACTGACTCATGGCCCTGCCAGCCACCAGGCGCTGCTGATTGAGGCCAAGGCAGCAAGGGGCCATTGCGCCTTGCCCCCAGGAGCAGGACGTCCCCATGTCCCCAAGGCCTTTGGTGACACAATGTGGCCTGCGCCTGCCGCCATTGAGGCCTGGTGCTAGGGGCTGCCCCCATGGTGGGGTTTTCTCCTCAGGGACGCCAGGGGGCTGCCAGGGTCCCATGATGTCACCACAGAGGCTGTTTGGGGGGGGTTATTTTTTGTTCGGAAGGTTTGGGGGGTTATTTTCTTTATTTTTGTGTTTAGTTTTTTGGTCTCTACAACTCCCTGAAAGGAGGAAGGTGTGGGGAGCTGGGGGCTGGCCTCTTCTCGCAGATAACCGGCGATAGGACCAGAGGGAACGGCTTCGAGTTGTGCCAGGGGAGGTTCAGGTGGGAAATGAGGAGACATTTCTGCTCAGAAAGGGTGGTCAGGCGTTGGGACGGGTTGCCCAGGGAGGTGGTGGAGTCCCCGTCCCTGGGGGTGCTCAAGGAGAGGTTGGACGTGGTGCTTGGGGACAGGGTTCAGTGGGTGACAGTGGTGGCAGGGGGTGGTTGGACCAGGTGATCCTGGAGGGCTTCTCCAACCCTACTGATTTAATGACTCTGTTTCTATTTGTTTTGACACCAGCGCTTTTTTTCCACTTCATCCCGCTTTATTCACCAGGTGACCTCTCACACCTCACTGAGGCCTCCCCTATAACGCCCGCCCCCGTTACGAGGGGACGTCCCCTGGGGGCTCAGTGAGATGCCCCCGACCCCCCCCCATCCCTTTGGGTGCCATGGCAACCGGGGGGGGCACCCCGGGGACCCCGCCACCCCTCAGCCCCCCCCTCTCCCTCATGGTTCAGCCCGCCGCCGCCTCCCCCCGTCGCGCCGCGGGTGGTTTAACCCGCTCCCCCTCCCCTCCGTGGTTTTGCCGGCGCCCCCCCACCCCGAGCAGCGGAATGGTCTCTCCCGGCCCTCACGGCGCTGTTTAACCCTGCCCGCTCAACCATGCGCGGGGCGGGGGGGGGGGCTCACGGGGGGGGTGTTTCCTCCCGCCCACAGCGCCCATTGCCAGTCCCCCCCCCCCCCGCTCCCCTCGGAGCTATATACTCCTCCCCACTCCCCCCCTACACCAGGCGAGATGGTTCATCCCACCCCCGCAGTAACCGAAATGGTTCATCCTTTCATCCTCCCCCCCCCCAGCAGCCGAGATGGTACATCCCACCCCCGCACAAGTACTCCCCCCCCTCCCCTCCTTCCCCAACCCCTCCCCTCCCCGTACAACGTCACTCCCCCTCCCCGCTCCCCATTGGCCCGGCCTCCAGAACCGGCTCGCGGGCGACCAATGGCGGCGCTCTCCACGCCCGCAACCAAAATGGCGCCGGCGGCGGCTTCAAGCGGGCGGCGGTGAGGGCGGAGGGGGGCGGGGAGGGGGGCGCCGGGGCCTTCTCAGCGCTCCGCCGCTGCGCCGGGGCCGGCCGGGCCCTGCCCGGCCCCGTCCCCCCCCTCCTCGGCCATGGCCGCCGAGAGCGGGCGGCACTTCTGGAAGCGCAGCGCCAAGCTGCCCGGCAGGTGAGCAACGGGCCCGGCCGGTAACGGGGCTGCGGGGGGGTCTGTGGGGTCTTGGGGGGGGGCTGGGGGGGTCTTGGGGGGGGGTCTGTGGGGTCTTGAGGGGGGCTGGGGGGGTCTTGGGGGGGGGTCTGGAGGGTCTTGAGGGGGGCTGGGGGGGTCTCGGGGGGGGTCTGTGGGGTCTTGAGGGGGGCTGGGGGGGTCTTGGGGGGGGGTCTGGAGGGTCTTGAGGGGGGCTGGGGGGGGTCTCGGGGGGGGGGCTGTGGTTTTTTCGGGGGGAGTTATGATCTTTTGGGGGGGGGGTCTGTGGAGCTTTTGGGGGGTGTTTCCTTTGGGGGGGGGTTGGGTTTTTTTTTTTTTTGGGGGGGGGGGGGGTGGGGTTTTTTGGAGGGTGGAAGGTTTTGGGGAGGAGGGGAGTGGCGTATGGGGGGGGGAGGGGGGACGTGGTGCTGTGAGGCAGGGAGGTCTGAGGGGGGGCCCCAAGGTTTGGGGTGAGGGGGGGCCGGGCCTTCAGCCCCCCCCGGGAGACCCTGCACAGAGACACCGAGGAGACCCCAGCCCCCTGCTGGGCCCCCCCCCCGCTTTTCATTAAGGCCCCCCCCCAAGTTTCCCACCGAGGCCTCCGCCTTCACCCGGGGACGTCGTGGGGAGCCGAGGGCACCCCGCTGCGGGACGAGGGGGCGGTGGTGCTGCGGGGTCGCTCCCTGCCTGGCCCCGGGAGCAGGGCACAACTCGGGGGGGGGGGCGGCTGCAAACCCCTTGCCCCAGACACAAAACCCCGGTGTCCTGGGGGGTGTGTGGGGGGGTGTGGGGCCGGGACACCCCCGCTCCGAGGAGCCTTCTGGGGTTCTGTGCGCGTCTGGCGCCCCTCGGGCCGCCTTCGTGCTCGTTTGCCTTATCTGAACCCTGCCCTTCCTCTCCCGGTGCCTGGGCACGGTGCGAAATCAGCCGTTCGATCCCGCCGGGCCGCCTAAAGCTCTCCCCGATGGGTTTCCGCTCGGGCTCTGTCCAGCTCCAGCACCCTGCTCTCGGTGGGACAGCCCGGCCGGGGCACGGCGCGTTTCCCCCTCTCCTCTCCCGGGGGAGGCCGGCGCCGCGCAGCCCCCCGGGTCCCTTCCCGTCCCCTCCCCGGGCCCGCGGCCCTCGCCCCGAGCTGCTGCCTCGGAGCCGCTTCGCCTTGGGACGCCGCAGCCAGGTGAACCGGTCTGGGAGGCAGGCGGCCCTCCCCGGACGACGCGCTGCAGCGACGAGTCCTTGGCAGAGCTCTCCCCTGCCTCCAGACAGGTTCGTAGATCCTCCCCCCCCCCCCGCTGTCCTGCGGGGCGGAGGAGGCGCGTTAACCGGCCCCGAAATGCCCCGCGCGCCGTCCTTTCCAGGGACGCTTACGGGCAGGGCTCGGGCCTCGACCCCGAAGGGCAGCAGCGGTACGGAAAGCGGAGGTGGGACGTCACCGGGCGTGGAGCTGCCCCTCGTGTTTTCGGTGTGAACTTCGCAAGGTCTCCCCCTGCAGATTCTTGGCTCCCTCCTTCCCTTGGCCCGACAAGCGGGCAGAGGGAGGCTTCGGGACGATCGGGAGGCCGCGCTTGGTCCGTTTGCCGCGGTGGGGTGAATGGGGTCGCTTGGGCTTATGCGCTTTTAGTTGGTGCTTTTCCCCTGTTGATTTAGGGTCTTGTGGCAGAAGCGGTAAGCGTGGTTCCACGTCTCCCGTGCCGCCCCGTGGCTCCTGCATTGGGATTTCTCCCCCCCTGTAATTTTTTGGGGTGCGTTGGCGGGGGTTGGTCCCGTGCGCTGTCCTATGCGATGTTTATTCCCTGCTCTTCAGAGAGGTGGGCAGGAAGGCGCTGTGTGTGTTATTTACATGCTGGTGTAAAAAGATGGGGGGGGGGGGGGGGGATCAGAAGCTGCTCGGGTAAGTTCTCTGGGATGGCACCGAGGTTCTGTGGGCGCGATTCCTGCTGCGGTGTCAGGAACCCCGGCCCTGCTGAGATCCCCGTGGCACCGGTACCGCAACACAGCTGGGTCACCGGTTGTACCGGGCGCTGAATGTAGAGGGGACGGAAAATGGCCTCGTCCTGCAGGGCTCAGGCTGCAGCAGGACAGGGGACGTGTCCCGGCAGCGTGGGAGCGCGGCGGAGGTCTCGCCTCCTCCCCAGGGGCGCTTGCTGCGGCGTGGTGCCTGCCCCGAGCCTTCCACCCGTGCGCAAGTCAGGCGGAGACGGCTGCAGGCAGGGTTAAGCCTCGGAGACGGCGAATTCGAGCCGCGGTAGGGGAAAACCACAGAAGCAGGGTGAGTAAATGAAGCGCTCGCCGAGTGCCGCCGGGCGCCGTGGCTGCCCGGCCTCGGGTTTCTCAGCCGCAGACGCGGGGCGTGCTGGTGTGGAGCTCGGGGGCCCGGACGTGAGCTCGGGGACCTGCTCGGGTCGGTTACGGGGACGGGAGCAGGCGCGGGGCGCCCCGCGGGCCCAAACGTGCCACCTGGCAGCTGTGGGTGTTTGCCCAGCTCGGAGGTCACCTGCCGTGAGTCTCAGCGTTGGCGCTGCTTCCTTCCCAGCTGCTTTGTTTATTTCTATACGCAGACAGCGCTGCGTGTGCGCGCGTGCCCGCTTCTCCTTCCTCTCCAGCCCGTTCCGTAGGGGTTGCGTGTGCCAACCTCTGCGTAGGTGCACGGGGAGAGGGTGGGGGGGGGGGGGGGAGGCTCAGCAAACCCGAGCGGTCCAAGCGTGGAAGGCAGCCGCTCCGTGCGGCAGCGGCGCTCGCCGATGCGGGACGGTGGCAGCCAGCTCGGCCCGCTGGAAGCGAGACGTCGCCTTCAGCTGCTCGTCTGGGAGCCCAGCCCGGTGCTCTCGGAGCAGCCCAGGGAACCTCCTGCCCTGTAAAGAGGGCTCCGTGGGAGACGAGACCCGCTGCTAGCAGGGAAGGCGTCGAGCGACTGCTTCGGAGCACCAGGGAAGGGTTTCCTCACCCCGAGCTGGCTCACGCCGTTCCCGCGGCTGGCGTGCGGACCCGCGTGTAGTTTTCGCCGGAGCGGTCTCCTGCTGGCAGCGGGGTCGGGGTAGGGGGGGGCTTTTCCTGGTCCCCGTGCGGAGAGCAGCGCTGCGCCCGCTCTCCCAACCCAAGGTGCTGCCAGCTCGGCGCTGGGTGTCGCAGAGGCTCTGCTGCGAGGAGCTGCCGCGAGTCAGTCGGAAGCGGCGCCCATCTCGGGGTGGTGGTGGGGGGGGGGGGGGGGGGTGCGCGCGTGCGTGTGTTTTCCTTACTCCCGATAATCCGCTCGCCGTGCCCACCCACGAGGGCGCCTCTGTTTAGCAGCTGCCCTGACTCCCCGATGCTAATTACCCAGCAGACTCGTCCCCGGGCCCGACGGCTGGCGGGTGAGCGCGGCGAGCCTTTCCAGCGCTCCCAGGCACGGAGCACGGCCGCCGCCGCAGCGAGCCCACCCCTCGCCGGCCTCCAGCGCCAGCCCCTTCTCCTCTGCGCTCATTTCCAGCCCCTGCCCCGGGTCTCCACGTCCCTCCCGTCCCCCCCCCCCCCCGGACCCGTTGCCGCCGCCTCCCTGCCACCCGCTCGTCCCCCGCCCGCTCTCCAGCTGCGCCAGGCTGCGGCCCCCCTCCGGCACGGCCGGGCTCCATCTGCAGCTCCTGGAAGCGCGGCCAGCTCTGGAGCCTTGTCCCTCGTGTGCCAGCTCTGAACGGGCCCTCGTCCCCGAGCTGCGTGCCGGGGGGTGGCGAAGGGCTTGTTTTTCCCCCAGACCCGAGCTTGGTTGGCGGGGCGGGGCGGCTGTGAGTAGTTACCCAAAGGGAGCTCACGGCTCAGGATCCGTCTCGCGTCCAGAGCCTGTAAAAGTAGCGGTGCGCACGTGTCTGCCAGCTCCTTTTCGAGGCCATGCTCGCCGTGCAGCCCTCGGGCTCCCTGTCCCCTCGCAGGCAGGGCCGGGGACGCGTCTCACAGCAGACCGCGCGGGAGGTGGCTGGTTGAGCTGGGATTTGGACCCGCGTCGAACCCCGGACCGTGCCGGCGGCTGCTCGGCTCTGGTGCTGGCTGCCAGCCCGAACGTCGGCGTGGGGAGCGAACCTCGAGCGCTGAGGTGTCCCAGCGTCACCGGACAGAGCCCTCCCCTGCTCCGGAGGGCTCAGGAGTGTGAAATCCCAAAGGCGCAAAGCCCTCTGAGGGAGGAGAGGCTGAACTTCGGGGTTTGGGGTGGGCGTCGAGACGCGGGGTGAGGGGGAGGGAGGCGGCGGTGCAGCACGGAGCAGATCTCTGCCCCCGGCTCGAGATCCCAACTCCCAGCTCAGGCTGGAGAGAACCTAAGAGTTTAAACAAGGCTTCTCTTTGCGGCTGCGAAGGCCAAATCTTCAGCCGACTGCGGCGCTTTGGATCTGAGGCTTTGAAGGCAGAAGCTTATCGAAGTTGCTTTCGGTCCGCGTTTGGCTCCCAAAAGCGCGCAAGAAGCGTGGCCCCGGTCTCGGCTGAGCAGACTGCTCGTGGTGCCCTGTGGCTTTTTGCACCGTCTCCTTTTTCTTTCCTCCTGCAGCATTCAACCTGTCTACGGAGCGCAGCATCCTCCTCTGGACCCCCGCCTCACCAAAAAGTGAGTGTCGCGTATCTCCCGGGGACGCAGCCCGTTTGCTGTGCAGGTTTGGGGCTCGGTCCTGCGGCAGGTGGAGGGCTCCAGCGTCCCCTGGAATTAAAATATTCCCCTTCCTCCCTCTCGCTGGCAGTCCTTGTCCCAGTCCGTGTTGCTGGGAATGTAGAAATGGCCCCGCAGCTTCTGTGCATCCCCGCGGGGTTTGGGCACGTGGAGAAAGAGCAGCAGGGGCGTGCGGTGCTGCCCTGGGCTCTGTGAAAGCTTGCGGGGGAATCTCGCCTGCTGGCGCCCTTCGCAGGCAGAAATCTGCCTCAGACACAGCGAAGGAGACGGGCACGTTCCTCGGCACCCGTGCCTGTGCCCTTTGGAGAGGGAAGAGCCGTGGGAAGGGCGAGGTGAAGGCGCCCGGCAGCAGGATGGCAGCATGCGGGGAGAGGCAGCGCCGCTCTGCGCGGCCTCCTCGTCCCTGTCCGGGCCGTGTAGCGGTGACGGTTCCCCTCTTTGTGACGCTTCAGCCGGTGGACCTTGACTTGTGCGGCGTAAGGGTGGATGCCAGGGCTCCTCCTGCACCCGAGGGAAGGAACAGCCCGGTCGGTCCCCTGGGAGTGTCGAGCAGCGTCGAGGGGCGCAGCCGGGCTTTGTCCGGGCTCTGCCATTGCCTCTGCCCCGGTCGCAGGGCTTTTTCTGTGTGTTAATCTACCTGGGTTTTTGTAGGGAGGCGGGGGAGGCAGAGCTGGGGGAGCTGTGCGCCTCCCTCTCGTTTGCCCTTCTGAGCCGAGGAGCCTGGCAGCTCTCCAGCTGCTCCTTGGCACCGTGGCCTTCCGTGCCCTGACAGCGCGCCGGCTCGGGCGGGCTGGAGAGGCTTGGCGCATGCCCTGCGTTTGAGAGGAGCAACCGGGAAGCTGGAAGAAGCCTCCTTGGAGCTAGGACACGGGGCAGGAAAGAAAATAGGCTGGTCTAACGGCACTGCTCTGACGCTGTTTCTCTCTGGCTTCCAGCTTCATCAAGGACCGCTCCAAGGTCAACGCGCTGCCCATGAAAAGCAAGAAGGCCTCCAGCTTCCATGAGTTCGCCCGCAACACCAGCGATGCCTGGGACATCGGCGACGATGAAGACGAGGACTTCTCTTCCTCCTCCTCCTCCTCTTTGCAAACTCTGAACTCTAAAGTGGCCAAGGCCGCGGCGGCCCAGGTCCTGGAGAACCACAGCAAGCTGCGGGCGAAGCCCGAGCGGGCCCCGTCTGCGTTCAGCGACGTGCCCACCAACTGCAAGGTCGTCAAGTCCAGCAGCGAGGCCCAGCTCTCCAGGACGGCTGGTAAGAGCAGCCTCCGGCTCCTGCGCTCTCCCGGCTGACTGCTGAGCCCAGCCCCTTGCTGCTTCTCGTGTGTGGTGGCCAAGAGGCTGGGGCACAACGCGTGTGCCCAACAGCGGCGTTCGCTCCTTCGTAGTATCCTGCGCTCCAAGGAACCGTTCTCTTCCACTTCCGCTTCGGTCTCTGCTTCGATATCCTGCATACAGGCATCCCTGTCCTCCAGGATCCCGTTTTCTGAGCTCTCAGGGGTTTTGGAAGCTTGTTAAATTCTTGGTCGCGATGTGCTGCCTTTAATCGAGGTTGGGATGGAGCCCTGTAGAGCCCGGCGGGTACAGCTCGGGCAGGGAACCGGGCATCAGCCCCTGCTCCCTCTGCCATGCCCCAGGCCGTGCTCCGGGTGTAGCTCAGCAGGTCCCCGCTGCCAGCAGGTGGCATTGGCAGCCCTCCGCTGCCTCCCTCTGCGCTCGCAATTAGCTCAGTTGCTGATTAAATGAGAGATGAGAGAGGCAGATCTGGAGGTCAGTTCCTTTGGGGTTCCCGCAGCTTCCTCCTGCCTCGTCTCGTGTGTCCTGCCCGCGTCTCCTCGCACGTGGTGGGGGAGGTCTGACCGCGGGCGGGGAGACGTCTGGAGGGATGCAGGAGGAAGGAAGGGAAAGAAATGAGGGGGAGCGATGGAAGGGCAACAGCAGATCTCTGCGGGCCACCTGAGCCGTCAGAGTGGGCCACCAGTGCTCTGTGCGCTGGGACTGGGGAAGAGAGGCGACACCTGCAGGGGCGAGCCTCTGGCAGGGGTCAGCGGAGCACGGTGGGGTCGGAGAGGTGCTGTCCCCTTCCTGCTCTCACCCTGGCCTCTGTTCCTCGCAGAGGAGGCCTGCGTGCGGACCCCCCTTCAGAAGCAGCAGTCCCTCCCCCTCCGGCCCGTCATTCCTCTCGTCGCCCGAATCTCCGACCAAAACGCTTCGGGTGCTCCCCCCATGACGGTGAGGGAGAAAACCCGCCTGGAGAAGTTCCGGCAGCTTCTTTCCAGCCACAACACGGACCTGGGTGAGTGGCAACGGGGGCGCCTGTGGGTGGGGAGGAGGAGGCGGAGGGGGGACCCGTGGAAAAAGCACGGTTCAGGTTGAAACAGCGTCTGCTCCAGGCTGGAAAAAGCTCCTGCCAGCAATGCTACAAGCGGGGTAGCTGCATGAATCGCTCTGTTGGCAGACGATCACCTCTTCCACCTGCTGCCTGCCTGTTTCCGGCCTTTCTCCGTCTCGCAAACGATGCTGGGGCCACGGGGGGGGCTGTTGGGTTCTGCATGAGAGCCGAGCCCAGCTGTGAGGGGAGCGGTGGCTCGGAGCCCCGGCAGCCCACACCGAGCTGGAAGCGTCCCTGCACACCCACGTCCCCGGTCGCTGCCGACCTGGAGCCTTCCTGGGGGCTCAGCGTCTCCGGAGCCTGCAGGAGCAGACTGGGCTTTCCTCTCCTTCTAGGTGTAGTGGTGCCTGGACGTGCCTAGGATCTAATCCATTGCCACCACTGTCCGTTTGCAGATGAGCTGAGGAAATGCAGCTGGCCCGGCGTGCCCAGGGAGGTCCGGCCCGTGACGTGGCGTCTCCTCTCAGTGAGTACTCGCAGCTGCGGCGCGGGAGTCGGGAGGGGAAATCTGGCAGCCTGGGCTGAGCTAGGGACACGCGTTCCTGCGCCTTCGTGTGTCCCAGGGCCGGGTTTGCTCGTGTTGTTCCTGTGCCCAGCCTGCAGGGGAGCTGTAGGTTTTTCGGCCAGGGGGCGTAATTGCCGAAATCCTCTTGGAGCAGGTGCTGGGAACGTGGTTTGTTCTCTTTTGGGAAACCGAATCCTGGAAAGTTGGGTTGTGCCAGATCAGAAAAGGCACTGGGGGCTGGGAAAAAGCCCAAACCCACAAACGCTCTTTTCCCCAGCCCCAGGGTCCGCGTACCCGACGCTTCCAGGTGCGCAGCAGCCTGGCGGGATTTCAGGGGCTGGTTCGTGGCCAGGGTTGAGGGTCTGCCCTGACGTGGGGTTTCCTGCCGCAGGGTTATCTGCCCGCCAACATGGAGCGGCGGAAGCTGACTTTGCAGCGCAAGCGGGAGGAGTACTTTGGCTTCATCCAGCAGTACTACGATTCCCGGAACGAGGAGCACCACCAAGATACTTACCGCCAGGTACCCCCCCTCTGCCCGGCTTTCTGCCCCGCTGCGTCCCTTTCCTCCCCTTGGCTGCTGCTTGCCCGTGCACTTGGGGTCGTGCTAGGCTGACTTCTGCCCGTTAGCTACTAGGAGCCTTCTCCTCAGGGACAGGGCGCCGCGTTTCTGTCCTTTTCCTTACAAATTCTGGATTAATCCTCCCCTTAATAGACCAAATAACGGGATTTCAGGCCCCAGCTCTTTCCCAGCCCGCCTCTGATCGCCAGACCTGAGCAAAGGAGACTGGAGATAAAATTGTAGATGACTTTCTCAGTGCAGCTGCCAGCTGTACCCTCACAATGCTCGTCAGCAAGCCCAGCTCTTGCCTGGGGGGGTACTGCAGGGTAGCCTGTGTTGTTATTGTGCCCCTCGGAAGTACGGCTGGTGCGTATAACCCGTGCTGTTTTCCAGATCCACATCGACATTCCAAGGACCAACCCGCTCATCCCCCTTTTCCAGCAGCCGCTCGTCCAGGAGGTAAGGGGGAGCGAGGCTCCTGCCCCACGTCGCCGTGGGGTCGGGCTGTTTGTGTGCGGGGTCAGACCAGCGCTGCCCTCAGACTGAGTGAGCTTTGTAGGATCTCCCTGTCTGACAGCTCCCGATGGCTTCTGATCAGCAAATTCCTGCTTAAAGTGCCTGGTTGTGCCCCAGGTTTGGGAAACGTGTCAGCCTTAGAGACTGAGGATTATGAGGTCAACCTTTTTTTTTTTTTTGACAAAACGTAGCCAAGGGTTGGTCGGAGTCCTGAAGCCGTCTTTTGGAAACACATTTTTGAACCAGAGCAGGACATCGCTCGTGTTTTTGCTACAAAACCACTTCTGTGTGAAGTGGTTTGTGAGGAACCCGGGCAGGGCCGGGTGCGAGAGGTGGCCAGGAGGTAATAACAGACCGAGGTTGTTGGCGGAGAAGCTGCTGTGGGGGAACTGCCCTGGTCCGTGACGTTTTGCTGGGAGCACTGCGCTGGTAGCTGCTGCACCAGGAGCCCAGAGAACGACCGTAGGTGTCCGTGTGACGTTCAGCACAGCGTGTGGCTCTTGGAAAGCTGCCTTCTGCGGCTCTTCAAGCAGAGGCTTTGAGGAGGAGACTGGGGCTTCTTCCTCTGGGAAGAGTGGATTGGCTTTGTGGGAACCTGTGGGTCACAGAGGGTTCTCTCTTAGGGCTGGTGTGCTTCTTACCTTGGCCACACTGCTGCAGAAGAGCCTGTCAGCGCATGATCTTTGCTCCCTGAGCTTAGCAGTTTTGCTTTTCTGCCTTTCCTTTGTGCACGGCTAACGCAGGTACCTGCTTTCCTTCCTTCTCCCCTAGATCTTTGAAAGAATCCTGTTTATCTGGGCCATTCGACACCCAGCCAGCGGCTATGTGCAGGGCATCAATGACCTGGTCACTCCATTCTTTGTTGTGTTCCTCTCTGAATACGTCGGTAAGTGACATAAGTGACGATCGCTGCTTGAAGCTGCCTCTCAACCGCAGCGTTTGAAATGGCGTGAGGTGCTGGCATCCAAAAAGCTCGCCTTGCTGGAGGGGATGTGTTCTTCCGCAGCTCTGGGGTCACGCTGGGGATGCGTCTTGACCCCAGAGTTATCTTTGCTGCCTGCTTCAATCGCCTTCGGTTTCGTAACCTCGCTGAGCTCCTCGCAAGTTGAAGTGCTCAGGGTGGATTTGCATTTGAATGTGCTTGGCTTGGAGGAGGATGGGGCCTCGGAGGCACCGGGGGAGTTTTGTCAAAGGCCCGATGCCCAGAGCTGGGGGAGGGGGAGGATCTTCCCCTCAGAGCCTGAATTTGGAGCTCGCTCTTGCTCTAGGGAGAGCGAAGTACCAAGAGACCCCGCTGAGAATGTAAAATAAACCATTTAAAGAGCGATTCCTGTCCTGTGCTGCCAGTACAGGTGTGTCTGTCAAGCCGAGAGTTTCGACTTTTCCCTGCTGCTTGTGGCTTTCTTGTCAGCCCGGTGCTTTCAGCCCGAGCTCAAGTCCTTTTCACTTAGAGGGTTTTATTCTTTCCCCAGCGCTAGCTGTGTTTTGGGGCTGACGTAAACGCCAGGGTGCCGTAATCCTTATGCCTAAAGTCTCTTATTTTTCACTGCGAGGAGAAGGAAAAAGGATTTCCCAAGACTCCATTAATGACGGAGAAATCCTGCCTGACAAATATTGTAGGGTCTGATCCAAAGCTCGTTGAAGTCACTGGAAACCTTCCACTTTCTAGCCAGGGCTTTGTGAGCCAGTGGTGGTCTGTGGCTTTTTGAGGATATCGCAAAGAGGAAAGCCACCTTGGTTTCCCCCGTGGTAGTCCGTGTGGCCAGGGCTGATCTCCGCGACCTGCCATTGCTCCTTGCAGTCCGAAGGAGGGAAAAAAAGCACAGCGTGGGGCTCTGCTACCGCCTGCAGTGAATTCTCTTTCCTGGGAGGTAAAGAGCGAGTTGTCCGTGCAGGAAGAGATCTGCCCCGAAGTGCTGGAGCTGCCTGCGGGTACCTGCTATGACTTCTCCTAACCATGCACAGTGTTCTTGGGGTCACGATAGGGGCTCACCTCTGTGCGTGGCTGCCGAGCTCGTGCTGCACTGACCTGACTGGGGCTACGCTTCTTGCCATCCTCCAGCCCTTTTTATCCTCTGAAGCTTTCTCGCTGAGCGTGGCCTTCCAGCTGTCTTTGAAAGTTGTGCTGGAGGGGAAAAAAAAAAAAAAACTCTGCTTGTGACCTCTGCATTTGAGTTGAATTTAGTGAAGCAACATCTCAGCAACGTCTCCCATCCCCTTCTGTCTTAAGAGCCTGGGATTCGAAGCCAGGCTTCAGGTCAGAAGCCTGAGGTACGTCTGCCTCGGTGGTTACCTGCTCCTGGCCTGGCCGTGTGGCAGGCTGAGTTTGAGGACAAGGTCAGCAATGTAGGCGGAAAAGAACCGGTACCGCTCGGTGCTGTGTAGCTCCTTTTGCTCCGTCATTAACCCATCGGGTTTCCTGTGCCTCCTCTCCTTCCTGAGCGGTTTTGTTGTCCGCAGGACGCAGAGCCTCAGGTTAGAAGGGACCCGCTCTGCTGGCCCCACTGCTCAGCTGCCTTTCCTTGGGCGCCAGAGCTTTTGAAGGGCTGCCTCGGCAGGGCCATCGCCGCTTTCTGGGGACCGTGGGGTGCGTGTGTGACTTGCTGCGAGCTGGCAGGCGGAGGAGGGAGCTCACAGACTTGGGTTAGCTGCTCGGCACGAGGCCAGCCTGACGCCTTGGTCTCCTACTGTTCTGTCTGTTGGCGTCTCACGTAGCAGCCTCACCTCCAGTAATGGGCTGCTGGCGTGGCTGAGCCTCCTCTCCCTCCGGTCCTGGCTGTACACGTGTGGCCTCAACCCAGTCCTTAGCATGTCCCTGCTCCTCCTGCTCTGGGGGAAGCTAATAAGGAAACGAGATGGATACCTGCTACGCAGAGGCTTTGCCTGCCTTGCTAATTACCTGGAGCATTTGAGGGTGCTGCGGAGGAGTGACTGGTAATTTTGGATGATGACCTACAGCTGGGAAACAGCTTTCTGCAGTATGAGATCAGACTACTGCAGCTGAAGCCTGTGCCTGTCCTAAAGCTCTGCGGGGCAGCGTGCTCCAGAGCTGAGCGCTGCCCCAGCTGAGGAGCAGAGGTGGGAGCAGCGCTGGAGCTGTTTGCTCCGTCCGTCCCTTCCCATCCCATCCTCTGCCACCAGGATCTGGTGGCATCGGTTTTCACGGTGCTGCCAACTTGTGGCAGCGTATCTAAGCCAAGACGGCGGCCCTGAGCTCATCCTCTTCATCTCCTGCTCCTTTCCAAGCAGGATCAAAGATGCCTGTTCAGATTTCCGAACATCTGGGTTTGGAAATGAGCCCGTTCAGCCCTGCCATCCGTTGATTCAATTTAGCGGTGACGGCTCCTGCAGATGCCTGTGCCAGTGGCACGATGGCTGCTGTCCTCCTGGGGGCCTCTCTGCTCCAAACGCAGCCCTTGCAGCAAGGCTCTTCCATGCACGGGGCTGCTGCTGCTGGCTGGAGCTCTCCTCTTAGCCCAGCTCGAGGAGGAGAGGTTCTGCAGTCCCTCCAGTACTTGGCACTGCTGTCAGGCTCCGTGCTGGAATGAACTTGGAAACTTTTGCTGTACAGAGATGTTGGGCAGCTGCATGCAATCAGCCTTAAAGCCCCTGGCTGTCCCCGTGAGCCCCCTGGTGTCCCCCACCCTCCTGATTCTCTTCCCCATCTGTTTTGCAGAGGAAGACGTGGAGAACTTCGACGTGACGAACCTGTCGCAGGATGTTTTACGGAGCATCGAAGCCGACAGCTTCTGGTGCATGAGCAAACTGCTGGACGGGATACAGGTGAGCCTCTGGGGCTGCAGGGAAGCCCCCCCTTTTTGGGGTAGGTACAGCACCGTTGTCTTCTCTCTGTCTCTGGGTGAGAGAGCTCTGTATCCCTGGCGCAGCCCTTGAGTAGCCAGGCAGACCTGCAGCACCCCTGGCGTTTAAAATCGAGGAGGCTCTGCCTGGATGTTTGTCCTCTGACAGCAGGTCCCAGCGTTTCAGAGATTTCTGCTTCATTGGGCCTGATCTGGGGGCACAGTCCCGGGGAAATGAGAGGCTGCAGTTGTACAACCAGTGCTGTCCCACCGGGGACTTCACAGCAGGCAGATCCTGGTGCTCAGCAGCCACGTCTCGCTGCCTGGTGGCTGCCTTGGCTTCCTGCAGAGCTGGGGGTCTGGCCTGGGTCGTTTCTAGGTGTTAGATCTGCTGCTTCTGACCGATAGCCTCTCCCCCCAGGATAACTACACTTTTGCACAGCCGGGGATCCAGAAGAAAGTCAAAGCCCTGGAGGAGCTGATCAGCCGGATCGATGGTAGGTGACGAGGGGATTCGGGCAGGGCGGGAGCCCTTCCAGCAGCATGAGGCTCCCTTTGCCAGTAGCACCCTTAGCACAGGGGGTTGATGCTTGCCTACAAGGCGTGGAAGTTTGGGTTGGCCAAAAAGCCCCTGGGGATGGGACTTTGCTGGCGAGGTAGCACAGGGTGAGTAGCGGAGGCGTTTGGGAGGAGGTCTCAGCCTTGGAGTGTGAGGAAGCCGGTGTGCTGGGGGCAGTGCCTCGCCCAGGAGCTCGGGCACGGTGCTCCCCAGGTGTGTAAGTGAAACGTGCTGTTTCAGAGCAGGTACATAACCACTTTAGGAAGTACGAGGTCGAATACCTGCAGTTCGCCTTCCGCTGGATGAACAACCTGCTGATGAGGGAGCTGCCTCTCCGCTGCACCATCCGCCTCTGGGACACCTACCAGGTACGCAGGCCGCTCGCTGCGGGGCTCATTCCCCGTGCAGCGTGGGGAGGAGGTCTTGTGCAGCGGGGAGAGGAGGGAAACGAAGCAGCGTGCCCCTGGGCCTTTCCCAGGTAGCTGGGGACAGTCGGACGTCTGTGCCTAGCGGAGCTGCGGGAGCTGACCCAGAGCTTTTTGTTGTCCGCAGTCGGAGCCGGAGGGATTCTCGCATTTCCACCTGTACGTCTGCGCCGCCTTCTTGATCAAGTGGCGGAAGGAGATCCTAGATGAGGAAGACTTCCAAGTAAGTCCCTGGGAGTGGGGGTAATTCCCTCTGGGGAAGAGGGGAGGGAATTGCCCTAGGTGGGAGCCCAGCGTGGACCTGGTCACCCACCATCTCAGGACTGGCTCCCAGATCATCTGGTCTTGGGATCTTTGCCTAAAAGTAACTTCTGAGCCTCCGTGTTCAGCTGGAGGCTGCAAACATCAAACGCCAGCTCTTGCCTGGGCTCAAGCTTCGGTCTCAGTAAGCCCCATCGTGGTTTGGGGGCATCTGAGGCGCTCCCCTCATTCAGAGCGGGACACGAGCACTCCTTAATGCTGCCTCTGAGCCTTTTGGACGAGTGAAAGTCACTGAGTGCTGCTGCCTCTGTGCCCTGAGCCTGCTCTGGAGCTGTATGCTGCCTTCGACTGCCCCAAACTAAGCATCTTCCCCTCTTTCAGGGCCTTCTAATGTTGTTACAAAACCTGCCCACGATACACTGGGGCAACGAAGAGATCGGACTCCTGCTCGCTGAAGCCTACAGACTCAAGTACATGTTTGCAGACGCTCCCAATCATTACCGCCGATAGGTGCCAGGACTCGACTCCCCCTCTGCCCTGTACCCGCCTCCTCCTCCTGGCCCAATCTGATCACTGTGGCATTTTGTCGTCCCAAGTCCCTCGGACACTCCAGCCGGGAGCTGCTCCTCGCTGTACAAAGCTCACATCGATTTGTCTTAACTCTTCTGTGTGCCTGTCTGCCACTCCACGCGCCTGGTGTGCCACTCCAACCACCGTCAGTATTTCATGCCGTGCCGGTGGCCCGAGCCAGGGAGAGAGGCTCGAAGGGGCTCGGGGGCAGCTTTGCAGAAAAACTGAGCCAAGGACGGAGCCCTCCTGTCCTCTCCCACCCCTGCCCAGGGCTTGTCCAGCTGTTGACTGCCTTGGCTTTGCTGCCGCGTGTTCGCCCACCGCTGCACACACATACACACGTGCTCGCCGCCTCGCACCCGTGTGCGCTGCCCCATCCCGGTCCCTTCTCTCTTCAGACGCAGTTTGATCCAACTCCCAGACGAAAATGCCTTATCAGAGACTGCCTGGCCGGAGACCTTCCCTGGGGCTGCAGGGCAAGAAGTTTCTCAGGGCCTGGCTTCACTCCGAGTGGCCGAAGACCCCAAGCACTTTGTGGGTTCACGAGGGAGCTGCTCGTGCTCTGCCCTCTCCTCTCCATCCTCTTTGCCTTCCTCCAGATGGCGGCGTGGTGGGCACGGCGGGGGGACCACTCCACCCACATGTGCTTCGAATGATGCTCGTTGGCTCGCCGAGACCTTCTGCGACTGACCTGCTGTCGGTACAGCCCCTCCTGGCGTGGGGGGGAGCGGGGGCCTCCTCAATGCCCCCTGCAAAGCCCCCACTCCTCCAAGGCGTTCTGTGTATATTGTGTTCTTGTGTATATGGGTCAAAGATGTACAATATAAGTCTTCTGTTTGTAGCAGATATGATTTTATATTTATAACATGCATCCCTTGTCCTTCCCATCCTCTCCACACCTGTGAAGGCTGCCTGGGTACGGCGTCATAGGGCTTTGGACCCCCCCCCGGAGCTGAGGGGGGAGCCCAAGCCACAGCTATTTCTACCCTACTGTGTTTTTGGGGTGCTGAGTTTGTCAGGGAGTTGTGCGGTCGATATATCTCAAGGCTTCACGCGCAAAGGGGATTTGGGGGGGTTTAAAGGAGAGGGGAGCTCCCAGCGGGCGCGGGAGCTGGGGGAGAGCAGGGCGAGGAGATACAGGGTACGGTGCTTGGTCCCGGCACCGCAGGGCACAGCGGTGCCAGTGCCGCCGGGGGCTCTCCGGGGCACAAATGGTCCCGGATCCGGCGCTGGCTGCCCCCAGCGCTCCCCAGGGAGTGCACGCATCCGGGGCTGGCCTCACCTCCCTCGGTTCTTAACTGAAACCAATTGTGAATGTTTTATTGGGCTGGTTTCTTCCGCAGGTGGGTCCTGTCCCTGTCCTGCCGGGGTTGGATGCGGGAGGGTGCAGGGGACAGGTCCGGACCCCAGTGGGGTTTGTTGGGGCAGGATGGGGGGGGTGCCCGGTGCGAAGAGGCAGCGGGCCGTGAGGCCGGGGCCAAGCATGTGGAAGGCAGAGCCTTGTTGCCAATAAAACTCCAAACAGTGTCTCAAGAAATCGCTTTCCTGATCTGGAGTTTTTTTTTTTTTCTCAGGCATTTGGACTTTATTTTCGTGTGTGCCTTTTGTTGTTTTCTCCGAGACAGACCTGGCGGTCGGTAGTTTGACATGACTAATTAAAAGAAAAAAAAAAAAGGAAAAACCAAAACAACCCAACTGTGGGCTGAGCGGCGTGGTCTGGCACGTGTTTGTGCTGGGGCTGGGGGCGGGGGGGGGGCAGGTCCTTGTTTGGCCCCAGGGGGCTGCGGGCAAGTCATTTTCTTCCATTGTGCCTCAGTTTTCCTATCCATAAAATTTGGAAATTCTCCTTTTTGTACCATTCCGGGGAGGGAAAGCGTTGTGGTTTTGTTTTTTTTCTTCAGAGAATTGAAACCACACAGAAGGGGTCGCCCAGCAAGGCTGGGGGGGGCGGTACTGAAAACCCAGCGGGGGGGGGAGCCCCGGGGCTGCCCCGCAGCGCTTGGGTCGGGGACTGCACGGGGGCTTGAGGTTTGTTCTCCATCCCATGGCCCCCGCTTCTCCCTGGCCCTCCCTGCTCTGCCCCCCTGAATCTTTCTCCCCATATTTCGCCCCCCAGGTGTCCTGACAGTGCCTGGTGGCCAGCGTGCGAGCCACACCGTGCCCGGCGGGGACGAGGGGATGAGCCTGGGCTGTGAGGGAGCTGGGTTTGCTCTGCGTGGGCGCCTGGCTCGGGAAAGGTGTTTCCACCTGGATTTGGACATCGGAGGGTGCAGGGGAATGCAGCAGTCGTTCGGGGGGGGCTTAGCAAGGGGGGGCTTAGTAGGGTGCTTTGCCCCATGGTCCCCTCTGGCTGCAAGGGGCCAGCAGAGAGAGAAGCAAGGCCAGGAGCCTCGAGGCGCTGGCGTGAGGCAATAAAGGCCTGGTTCTTTACACGGCTATGGAAGGCGCTGGTTTGTTGGTGGCCGCTGGGCTGGGGGGATCGTCTCAGCCCGAGGTCTCAGAAAAGGGCCGGGGGGGGGCTGGGGCAGCCCCGAGCCCCCAAATCCCTGCCCCATGCACTGCAAGGGGGCTGCGGGGTATTAACTGGGGGCTCAGCCCTATTACCCCCATGGGATTGTCAGGACCTGTTGTTCGGGGGGGGGGGGGGGGGCCACGCTGCCAGGGTCTGCAGGCAACGCTGCTGGGGCCCCCAGCACAACCCCGCAAAGGCTCTGCCCCCCCTGCTCACGGACTACCCAAAATAAAACCCCACGAACTCGCTTCACCCTGCCCTTTGGGGCTACCTCCACCACCAGGGCTGGCTCCCTGCCCTGTCGCAGTTTAAACATCCTCACCTGGCTCCTTGGGCTCCTTTCCCCGATCCCTGGCCCACGTGGAGAAGCCGGGGGCGAGCACCAGGGCTGGGGCCAGCTGCTGCTGGAGCGCCTGGAAGGTGCCATTGTCATGGAAACCTTTTAGCCGCAGAGTAATTCCCCAAGTCATCATTTCATTTGTTAAGAGGAAAAGGAGGAGGTGGAGGGAAGCTATTTTATTAGTATCTAATAATTCCAACCGAAACTGCCAGCGTAGAACTGAACAGGCGGGTGGACTGATGTAGGGCCACGGCTGCTGTTTTTCGGTGCTTTCCTTCTGGGAAGACACCGCGTGCTGCTCCCGCGTCGCAGCCTTCCCAACAACCCCGCTTGCTCCTAACTCCCCATTCTCCCCTGCTTCTTGCAACAGGTAGAAAACATTAAAAAGAAAGTTAGGAGCTCACCTTTTTTAATGCCTCCTCACACATCTGCAACGCTCGCTGAGCCAGAACACTTTGCCATAAAGCCTTCGCAGCGACCCATGCGGTGCTTCACCCATCCTGTCGGGTCAAGCTGTGCCCAGAGAGGGTAGGGACGGTGAGCCGGGGTTTGTTTCTGCTTTACACGGCTAAGGAATGAAAGCTGCAGTAAGACAGCCCCAGCAAGACTGCTGGGAAGGCACAGACGGGAGGGCTGAGGCATCCCAGGGTGGTGCCCGTGGCCAGGCAGCACTGGAGGAGCAGGATGGGTGCTCGGAGCAGTCACACACGGGACAGCTGTGCTTTTTTTGTGCTTTTTTTTTTTTTTTTTGGTGTGTTTTTTTGTGGCCTTCAGGTCAGCCATGCCCAATGCTGCTGCAGCTCCTCCCTATCCCTCAGCCACAGCTGCCATCAGGCTCACAGCCCTGCCCAGGTCCAGCTGCCCCAGGTATCGTGTTCGAGCTCTTCAGGCTGTTCCCTTTAAATTAAATTCAGGTGGAGACAGAGGCAAGGCTTTGTTTTAACCCACCCGACCCCTTGCAAAGCCCAAATACCCTTTTCCTCGTGCACACCACCCCCGTGCCATTTGTGGTGCTGTGGTCCTCTGATAGCGGCGTGGGGAAAAGGAAGGGAAAAAAGTCCCTCGGCTCCAGCGGGGCTTTGCATCAGAGCAGGAAATCTGCACCGCTGGCCCTGCACGGGGAGCGCTCGCAGTGGATGGGAACCGTACCTGTGTCTCTCCTTGGAGAGCAGCCTGCAGCCAAAACCAGGGGCTCCACAGAGGGTCCTGATGGTGTGCCGCTGCCTGCAGCAGCACGGCCCTGTGCAGGGAGGAAAAATGCCCGTTAGGGAAGATGGAAGGGAGATGCTCGTTAGGGGAGATGCTCGTTAGGGAAGGGAGATGCTCGGAGGAGCCAGGCTGCAGAGCCCAGCCCTTGCTGCGGCCACTCGCTCGGCTCCTGTCTCCATCTGCTGGCGAGCCTCCCTGCCTGTCGCCCTGCACCGCAGGAGCCCCCGGGCCCACTAAGGGCCACGAGCACTGCCAGGAGATGGTATTCGAGCCCCAAATTTCCCACTTGCCATCCCTCTGGGGCTCTGCAACTGCCCCAAGCAGAGGGCTGCCTTGCACGGTGCCGGCTGGGATCCCATCATGCAGAACCCAACGCTTCCATGCATTGCACAGGGAAAAACTCACCTGCAGGAGACGTTTGAGGCGACACAGGGCTTAGTCCCTGCATGTCTTCCTTCCCTGTGGATCCTCTTCAGGGCCATAAGCCCGTCCACGTCGCCTGCACTGGCACCGGGCGAGCTGAGCATCCTCTGCTGAAGGAAAGGAAGAAAAGAGCCCGCGGCCGCGGGCGTCCAGCGAGCAGGAGCCGGGGACACCCTCGCTCTTCCCCCAGCCAGCCCAAGGGACTGGGAAGGCTCCTTCGGCTCCCATCAACCAGGGAAGAAACAGCATTTTCCAGAGCAGAGCCCGCAGTATCAGCACCCTCTGCCTGCCATCCCCATGCACCCGAGAGGCCCGGACGTCAGGACAACACTAGCACGGACTCTTTTTTTTTTTTTTTTTTATACATTAGAACATTTATTTCTCAGAGAGAAAATATAGTCTCAGACAGTCAGATTATAGTAGGTAAAATTAGCATTTGTTTTTTTCTTTACAAGCATAGATTTTCATATTACCTCTCTTATACCATCTGATATAAACAGTTCTAGAAAGCAAATAAACTCACTTTCTACAATAAATAGAGCAATCTGTGCTTTACAGCAGACTGACAGTAACGTTTAGGTCCCGTAGCAACAGCAGGATATTAGCCAATCCAAATCCTAAAATGTCATTAAAAAAACAAAAACAAAACAAAAGAAAACAAAACGAAACAAACAAATCCCAAGATCTTAGAACATATACACAGGTCACAAGTCCACAGCTGAGCTACCACCTGGAAAAGTGTATGTTCCTCGAAATAAATTACACCGTGTGCATATAAAAGACCCAGCAACACAACTGAGGACTTCAAGAATGGTGACAATAGGTCTAAATAATTTAGAACAATATCTTACAACTATATACACAACATCCTTCCCTAGCCACACTCCGTAGGCATTATTATTATTATTATTATTACAAAATCCTATGCCCCATCTCTATATGTTACAGGAATCTTCCTTAAAGTGTGGTTCCATGTCCCAATGTATAAGAAGTGGTATTTTAAAAAAGTAGACCAAGTAGAAATGGCAGTGATTACTCCCCACTATTCATTATTATTAATTATTATTAATTATTATTTTGACCCCACATTCTCTTCAGTATGAAAAAGTTAAAATAATAAAAAAATATTGAGTTAAAAAGCGAAATGGTGATATTCAATCTACAATCTTGCTCTGCACCTTTGGTTCTTAAAATGGGAAAGCAAAGAGGGATACACAACAGAAGAGATCAGAGAAATCAAAAGTCCTTGGCTAATAGAAAAGGTTTTGTCATCTGTTTCCGAACATCGTTTGTCCCTGTTTTTGCCGTGCAAACCCAGAAAAAAACAGGGGTTGTCAGCAGAGCTGGGTTTATTTGTTTTTTAATGATGACAACGCTGGAGACCCACACACTAGGGAAGGGACAGACGTGTGTGAGAGAAGGCGAAAAGGCAAAATGGTTGTGTGCTCTACTTGGTGCCTGGTTTCAACCCAAACCAAGCCCGAGGAAAACTTGAAAGAGACAGAAAAGAAGGAAGAAAGGAAGAGGAGCCTCACACCAAATGTGCATAAAACAACACAAACGATGCATCTCCCTCCAACCCTGATCAACCTCAGTGCCTGTAAAGCTGCTCTAGCTCATTGGACACCTCCAAAATTAGTTTTGTTTCTTCAAAAAAGGAAGTTATCTTTGCTTATAGACTCAATTCTGTACTAAACCACGATATGAAATGTGACTGGAACAAGCACAGTCATGGAAATCAGAATTTAAATCTGAAACTACCAAAGAAATTTCTAGGACATAAACACACACCAAAAAAAAAAAAAAAAGCAGATAATTTGCTTTTTATATTTAAAGCTCTGTGCATCTGTGCATGTAAGTGTGTGTAGCAGAGGGGAAGGTTACCAAAATATCTCAAACTTTTCTAAATGCAATGCAAGAAATCGAACATGAAAACACTGTACGTAGGCAGGAATAGAGTGATACTAACTCCCAGCTACAATTCCTTGAACATGATGGGACAATCAATGTCATCTAAAAAAAATAAAAAGGCCAGTGATGGTCAGGGTAAATTTGGCACGAGAAAGTCCAGTTGGGATTTCCATAAAGGATCCTGGTTTGCTTACAGCGGTGACGGGTTCCCGGGAATCGCCCAGGGCTGGCTGATGACTGCAAACCCTGGTGGCACGGGGGAGGCAGGGGCGAGGGTCCGAACATCCGAGCGCTGGGCTCTGCTCGCTGCATCAGCTCACCTTGGCTCCCGCCGCCCAGCAGCTTTTCCTAACACCTTCCTCCCGGCCCTGTAGACTTACACATCTCATCTCCTGCCAGCTCTTCAGCGAGACACATTCAGAAAGAAGCTGGACAGGCTTTTTGGCACGTGTCAGGGTACTTCGAGGAGTGCTGACGGCTGCTGGGAACGGCGCACCTCGCACGAGGACACGAAGGGGGTGGCAGCCGCCCCGCTCCCCGCCGGCAGCGAGCCCCTGGCCGCTCAGCGCCCGAGCGGTCTGCTCTGACCCCCCTGGCGAGCGCGGGGTCTGGAGGAGGAGGACTGGCTACCCCGACCCGTTACAGATAATTAGACGTAACAAAGGGGTGATCTCCCCGCACGCGGCTCATGTGAATCATGGCTCGGTCGTACGCCACCTGCACAGACTTGCGGATGCTGGTTTTTCGGCCTTCCATCATCTTTAGTTTGTCCACGGTGTCGTCCACGCCGAGGGGGTACACTTTGTCACGCGGAAGCCACTGCCTGCGATAAAAGGAGAGCACAAAACCCCATCACCAAGGGAGAAGAGAAAGGCTGGGGAACGAAGAGCAAATACCTGGAGGAATCCTGACCTCGCAACATCACACCTGAGCTCTCTGCGGGAGGCTGACTGCCACGATGTGCCTGGCTCAGGACAAGGCGGTTGTCCCAAGAGTTCCAAGACAAGGCCCAGTGCTCCAGCTCCTCAAGCACTCCCCACAGGTCTCAGCTGCAATTAGTCACTGGTTGTCATCTCCCCAGGAGCAGCTATGTTCAGATGATCTACTTTTTTTTTTTTAAATTAACACCCCACAATGATGCTTTGAAGGTGTAAATGCCTGCAATGGCCATGGAAGAACTGCAGCCAAAATGCCTTCCTACATGAGCACAGATTTTTCTCCACTGTCCTTCCTCGAGGCTGTAAATTCTCCTTGGAGCTCCAGGGAAACTTGGAAACTTTTGTTCCGCACAGAGCAAGTACAGGGACTTCCACTGCGGAAAGTTTTTATCACCAAGACAGCTCTGCCTTCTTCCAGGAGTCTGTAAGCATCACGGTTTGGGCGAGTACAATCATCTTAGTATCATCCAAAACAGGCAGCTTCCAGGAGACACGCTCCAAGCCCAAGTTGACCCCAACCAAACGATGACTAACACTGCAAGTGCCTTGTCTACACCGAGTTTTTATTGTGCAGTCGTTAGCCCAGGTTAATTAGCACACTCAGAAACACGACATCTTTCCTAATGAACTCCAGCCCCATGGAGTTAAATCTCGGCCACGGTTCAATGCGTTTCCCAGCCAGCCAACACAGTCAACCCAGGGCAGCAAAGTGCATCTTCGCCATGAAGATGAGGGGCTAAGTTTTGTCTTTGTGACCTTTCTGCAGCCTCACTGAAGTCAGCAGAATTTGGATCTGGCACTAAGCGGGGTCTTAAGACTTTCCTGAGATGCTCTGGCTTTGTACAAATTGCGTTCAAGGATCTAAGAAGTGGCCACTTAAAAATGTCAGGAACCACTGGAGCTCTGTCTTCAATAACAGCAAGGCAAAATAGAGGAAATGTTGATTTTTACTGGGCAGCTAGTTTCAATTACAAACTTGGAGTTAGATTTTTCAAAACTGATGACTACAGTAAGGGGAAGTGTGACATTGCCATTGATTTCCAGCTAAAAATCATTAGTACCTCTTTGAAGAACATGCCCTGTTATCAGGAGGTTCTGGTAATCAGGGAAAGTGAAACAATGCAGCGTACAAATAACAAGCCTCAGATGTGTGCGTCTTTACACCTCTTTTCTCCAGAAGACATGAAGATACTCATCAGGTGATGCAAACGTGACCCCCCCCCCTTCTCAGCTTCCCAAGAAGAGCACACACTTTTCCTGCCTGTCTTACCCCTCGCCTCCACCTCTTTAACTGCACAAAGCGCTGCTGCAGTCCCAAAACGTAGGAGGCAAGGCTTCCCTTGCTGCTTTACCTGCTGTGCATTTGGCTCTGCTCTCTCCCATGAACCTTCCCTCCAGCTGCAGCACAACCTCTGGGCAGCGTTCGCCCCCTTCCTCCAGCCCTCCCCTGCCCTCAGGAGAAATATTGATCCTGGCAGGGCTGCTACCTCCCTAGAATCCCTTCCAGGGTGCAGGTAAAGACGATATCAAGGAGACGAAGGAGGAGGAGGGCTCTTGAAGTACTGTGAGGCTCCTTTTTTAGACTGTCGGTGTCTTGTTTTATAGAGGGAAAGGGAAGAATAGGCAAGTCTACTCTCTCCTCCATTTGCATGTGCACCCCAACTGCTCAGCATCTGCTTTGTCCTCAGTTTAAACCCTGCAGATCTTTGATCCCAGCAGCAGGCAGACACCAACTCCTGTGTTACTGTTTATTTGCTTGGTTCCTGTTGCATTTGCTGGTTAAATAATCCAGCAGGTTCAGCAGACGGCTGCCTGCCTCGTTACGGGGACTCACCTCTTCCAGCACAATGCTCCAATTTTACAAGCTTCCCATTGTTTCACATGCTGATTTCAGAGCCTTACTGCTCATTTTTAAGGCACTTCATTGGTTTGTAGCTTTTTGTATCTGTCTGGGTTATTGCTACCACACGAGCCTGGTCAGCCCCTGACACTAAAATCAGCAGATTCAGTCTGTCTGAGAACAGTGAAAGGCCTTGAGATATTTCACTTGCCCTCAACCAGGTGCTTACACCTACATTTTCCATCTTAAAACAAATGGCTTCATTTGAAAACTGCAGGTATCGCTACCTCTGAAGACTCAGGCTGTTAGTTTAGGTCTAAATATGGAAAAAAATCCAGCATTTTGAAAATGTTACCCTGGAGATTCTTGGCAAATCTTTTGTGCAGCAGGGAAACTGGCGGCTGAGTCTGCTTGTGTTTTGAAGTAAAATGCTCCCTATAATTTGCCATAGATTTTGACCACTAAATTGGCTCTTCATGTGTCTCAGTATTTTTGTGGTGCTGTGACCCCTGGGTGAAGGCTGTCGTGCTGCTCAGCATGGAAATGGAGCGGTCAAATGTCATGTTCTTGGGCCATGGAAAAGCAGACCGGCTTCCCCATTTAGACTTTTCTTGATTGCTGCATATTTAAATTCTGATTTACACATAACATCATCATAACAATAACTCGTGTACGCTCCCATACACCAAAGATTATGTTAAATCTTCCCTCTCTGTCACAGCACTCACCACGGGCCCCCGCCTGTCTGCATGCACTCACCAGGTTCTCTTGTTGTCAAAGAAAAGGACGAGGAAGAGTTTTTCGCCTGCCTCTGTCTGCCTCTGCTCCCCCAACTTCAACACATCCATGGGCGGGACTGGGATGGGGACTCCATTGTGAAGCAAACCCTCACGCGGCATCTTGGGATCGATTATCTAGTGACACAGGGAAAGGATATTTAAGCACAAAGCGCTTCAAGCACTGCAGAAAATGCATTTATTTTTCCTGTTCTTTCCATCTATCCAAGCTAGACGATTAAAACCTACTTAGGATGGGTAAGCAAATTGCTCGCTCTATCTCAGCAGCTCTTTTTAACAAATTCTCTTATCCTCAAGGCTTCAATTTGGAAAGGAAACCAGTCAGCCCAACAGCCAAGCACCTGATGTTAAAAAAAAAAAAGTGAAAGGACAGAAGTATGTGGCTCTGTGTGGCTGCAGATGCATTTATGCTAATCGGTAATTAAGCACAAACTCAGCATGGTTGTGTTCAGCAAAGGATTTCCCTCCCTCTCTCCAAACCTGTGCAATAAATTTAAGACCATTGCTGTACTCAGCAGGCATAATGTTATTTCACAACAGCTCCATTCTGGTGCAATTCGATTGAGTTTAGTGGCATTGCTGAGATTTATGCTGTTATTAGATCAGAATCAGACCCAGTATTTAAGAGAACTGACAAGCAATGCTGGCTTTATCAGGCTAGGGGAATGCAGACTAGAGTCATTTTGGAGAGAAATTACAACAAATGCATCAATTGTCCCTATATCAAGCAGAAATGTCAGTGTCCAACATTTGTGCTAGATGATCACAGGAGGGGAATGAAGCAGCGAAAGGTGGATATAATACTAGGTCTTCTCTTCTCTGCCTCCTGATCCTGGCTTCTAAGGGCTAGAGAAAGCAGCTTGGCTTTGACACTGGCCAGCTGTAGGATTTTATTAAGCCACTTTACCACCACGACACATTGCTATAAAAAAAAAAAAAAAAAAGCTTTATTTTTGGGCAACCTTGCCATGCTAAAGCACAATCTAACTTTGATTGTAGCCACATCATGATCAACAAAATGCTGTGGCTGGCCAATAAGGCAAGCAGACCCAAATTTGTTCTCTCCTCTGGATTCCTACCCAGAGTAAAAGCACGGATGAGGGTCACTCTTCTAGCAGAATCTGCTCTTTTTGACAGCATCAGAATTGTACTCAGCCACGGCCGGGCATACATGCTGTGTCAGCTTACGCACGGTTTCACAGCTCTGCTGTTTGGATGCAGAGACCTGTATAATTTCCGTGATGACTACGCTTGCTTTCAACCCCCTGCAATTTCTCAGCAGTCACAAGCGCTGTCTCTCTTAGTGATCCCAACCATAAAGGTACTTCGGGGAACGGCTGCAGCCATGCAGAAACTACACGGAGCAGAGACGGCTGGAAGAGCCGTGTCTCAAGGGATATATTTAAAAGGAGCAGAAACAAGAAGACACAGTCAGACTACCTAATGTTATATACTTACTTCAGCAATCTCTCTCTGCTGATAACTTAACAAGCACTTAAAAGCCTGCAGTGCTACTGGCACTTCCTAGCAATAGCTGCATGTTATCCTACTTTGGAACTGAGCATGGTGCTCACTGAAGCCAAGTTTATGGATTTCACAGTAATAGTTAAATATCTAAAAAGGGATAAATATCAATTAAACACTTTTTAAAGGACTAGGTTCCAAAACATGCATACATTCTCATTTTCAAGTCAAACATACAGCTATTGCAAGAGGATCTATATATACTATAAGGCCAGCTGGGCACCTACGTATACAGCTGTACTCACTGGGTAGGAAAATGTAGGGGCAGTGAGACACCAGTGGCACCCAGTGCCTGCCTTTACAAAATTTAAGTCTTCTCATTCCTATAGTACTGTGGAGAGGAGAGGGAGAGGAGAGGGCTCTGAAACAATGAGCACAGGGAAAATAAACTGTGAAAAGGGAAAAAAACAAAACCCACATATTGCATGATTTTGAGAAGCTCTCCTTTTCTGTCTGGCTACACTGCACACTAGAACTGTGTTCTGGGGTACCTGCGCTGCTGCTACAGACTGCAGGAGAGCAGAAGGTACTTACCAAGGCAGGGTAGGAGGGATAGCCACGGCACTTGGCCCACACGAGCTCCAAGGGCTCCAGCTCAGCCTGACTCTCAAAGGCCATCAGGAGAGTCCTGCCTAAGGGACAGAAGGAGGCATGGCTTACAAGGGCCCAGGTACCAGCACGGAGGTTGCAATAACACAAGAAACCACCCTGTCACCTAACCCAGTCCTGATGGCTCGCCTTGTCTTGGTAGCAATCAGCTAAAGCAGCTGAACGACTGTTGCACTTAAAACACGTTGACAATATTCCCATTTCAACTTCTTTTATCCTGTTTGGTTAGGCAGAAAGCAGAGAGATGGAATTTCACTTTTACTGAGAACAAACCTACTGTCGACTTACTTGTCACACAAAAGCATACATTTAGTCAGTGACGTGCACAAATGCACAATTCCAGACCATTTCTCTTAATAAAGACAGAGAGCAAAATGGAAAGCCACTTATTGTTTGAACCTACATACATTTGGTATCCACATCCATACATGATAAGACACGCATCTCTTCTGCAGTAAGTTTATGATAAATGTAACGTGCGATGAGATACAGCTTGGCTACAGTGAATGTCCAGCCTTTTTTATGGTCTGTCCATAAAGTTATGTTCTGCCTTAAGACAGTTGTTCTCCTAAATCATAGGTCTAAGTCCATGCACACATGTGGAATCATAATATCAGAGAAATCATAGAGTGGTTTGGGTTGAAAGGCACCTTAAAGACCGTCCAGTTCCACCCCCAGGGACACTTTCCATTAGATCAGGTTCACCAAACTCTGCTTTGAAATGAATAGCTGTAACATTTTTGAAATCAAATGGGTATAAAAGTGATGAATTTGGTCCATTACACTCCACCAAGCTAAATCCACCCTCAGTGGAACTGATGAAGCTGTATCTGAGATTGATTTGGATCTCCGCTCAGAGAGCTCCTTTTTATTCCTTGTAAATACAAATATCCAGCCAATTCTGATGTCACATACGTTGAGAGTATTTGATCTCTGTAGGAAATGCCTGCTTCTCATTGACAGAAGTCTGTTAGCTACTGATTTTTTCAAACTCGGGTCAGAAATGTTGCAGGAGATCTATTCAAGACATGAGTAACTCATCTGCTAGCTCCTGGCCCTGGAAAAGGAGCAATCTTCTTTACTGTGAATTTTACAGCAAGCAGTGCTTCCTCTGGGGGGAATGGTCAATATTCCGACTTTACCACAAGTCAAACTGAATCTAGAATACGCAGAATACAACCCAAATGAGTGCACTGCCAAGGCAGATCTGATGTGCTTCTCCGTTATTACATTCCAAGTGCATTCTTCTGTTAATGAAACAATGTTATAAAGCACAGAATCATGTGATTCTAATTCTCCCGATACCAGCCCCTCTCTGTAAGCTTATCTCCAAAGCAGATTGCTGAGCACAAAGGGTCCAGGATGATAACAGCTCCCGTGGAGACAGGAGCCAGTGCACAGGAGCTGTACAGAAGGGCACGGGCATACCGCGATGCCAAAGCTGAATTCTTCTTTCAGAGACACCAGCGTAAACCGGCAATAACTCTATCAATGACACACCGTAACCAAGATGAGAATCTGGCCACGTGAGTGCTGGAAGAATGGTGTGTTGCCTTGGGGAGCATTAGAGGAGTGTGACTTAATTACACTACTGGACAGCGCAGTCTGACAAAGACAATGACTCTGTTACGAAGACCTTGAAAGCAAGGATAGCAATACAAGAGGGAAGAGCTATGAAGTCATCTCCAGAGAGACCTCTCTTGTAATTATCATTTACTGTTTGTATTGCAGCATCATTAAAGAGAACTAGTCCCTTATCTGAAGAAGGCAGTGCCAGACACATTACACCAGACCAACAGAAAATCTGAGGAGAATACAGGGCACAAGCAATCAGCAAAAGTGAAAGCAGGAAAAACCTTTTATGCAATAGCATGGTAAAAGCAGGGTGGTAACATGCAGGCAGGTTAGCATCCTGACTGTGCCATCTGCGTGCTTCCTGGGGCTGGTTCCCAACACGCCCTGAGACCTGCTCCCCCTGCTTCAGGTGGGGTCTCAGCCCTGTCGTGCTGTGGGACAGGAGCGAGGTGTTCTCCAAAGCAGAGTCCCTGTGAGCCACTCTCACCTGAGCTGCTGTAATCAGAGTCTCCGTTCACACCGTCCAAGAAGGGCACCCGAGAAAGAGCTGGCTTCCCTCGACTTCGCTTGGGAGGCATCAAACCACTGTTGGAACAAAAAGGAAAAGCAGGGCATTAGGAAAAACCAGATTACCCTTGAACACACAGCCAAATAAATGGATTCCCCTGTTTAAAATAGTGGAAAATTACTGCACTGGTGCATCCCTGATGTGAAAAGAACACCGAATACTTCAGCAAAACGTCTCTTCTGGTGCAGGAATGCTGGACGTTATCCCAGCTTTTCCGTGAGTGATGAGGGGGGCCTCATACAAACCTCACTATTAACGTGAGGAAGAAACCCAGCAAGGACTTCATGCTGGAGAGGTGATGCCGTGATGTTTGGCACTCATGTGGGCTCACCCAGTCGCGTGTAGACTTCAGACAGGACAGAGCAGCCCTCTGGTACGATGCCAATCTATCAGCAACTGAACTCTATCAGCCCAAGCTCTGAACATCCTTTTACCTCCCTACTACGCACATTTCAGAAAACAGACCATCTCCATCTTAGGCAATCGTATTTTTTTCACTTCTTGTAATTATTTTTTACAATTCTCTAATAACCACCCCATTCTGAGTGTACCTGGTGCTCAGAAAGAAAGAGTGGAGAAAAAGCAGTAAACAGAGCTGCTCCTAAATAGAATAATTGTACAAGTTCTCCATGAGACATCAGCTTGTTTTTAATTCCTTGTTTTGTGGGTGTCACATAGCTCTAATGTAATTTTTGCTATGTGAATTGCTTGCAATTATTATAATAAGCACTTACATCGCACTTTTCATCTTCAAAGTACTTTGCAAACATCAACTAACAAGCCCCCACGCTCCCCTGTGAATTCAGTTTTGTCTCTCTCACTTCCAGATGGGGAAACTGAGGTAAATATAGTAGGGCCATGAGACCGAGACACGGTCTGAAAGCAAGTTTCTGGCTCCTTGTCCTGTTCTGAGTTCATCCTCACCCCGTGAAGGATTTCTGCATGACTCAAGGGCTCCCATTTAAATGACATTACAACCCTGCATGAATCCAGCTCTCTGCTTTTTGTTCCCATCGATGCATCTTCTCGACTTACAGTATTTTACTGCAATAGTTTCTTGTGAGATCTGCATGGGGATCGTGGCAATATCCGACTTACAGGAGAGGCAGTGATGATCAAGCTGTAGATTTGGGTACAAAACCCAGAGAAAAGGGGAGAGAGGAGGAGGTGGGTGGATGTCAGCTCTGAGAAGCGTCAGAGGCCCTTTGCCTCCAAGGGGCTCAGCATCTGCTAAGGGAGATAACTCACTGGGGCGCTGCGTGCTCCCCTGGGGCTGCCCAGCCCCTGGCAGCGGACGTGGGATCGCTCTGCCACCACTTCCTGCCCTCGCAAAGAGCTCATTCCCTCCAAACCCAGGCCTGGCCTCTTTCCACAGGCACAGGCACCACGAGGCCCTCGAGCAACACCAGGAAAGGAGACAAAAACACAGCTCTGCATACCTGTAGGACACTGCTCGCACTGCCTGCTGCCCCGGGCCTTTCCAAGTACTTGCCGAACCATTTGAAGGAATTAAGGCACATAATGGCTTATCCTTCCGTCCAAACCATGTTTTAAACAAAGCTGTTCATGAGCTAAAAGGCCAACTAACAAAATACCAGCTCCTCTTGTTTGCTGCTCCACAATGCACACATTCATTTTTTTCAAAAGTTCTGGATGAAGAACACAGGGATTCCCCCCAAAGTTTGCTCCAGGGTTAAAATGTCAATTTCAACCCCAAACCAACTGTGCTGTAGCCAAATTTTAAGCCTCTGAAAACTGATTTATGATGGAGACACTAACCAAACCTTAGCTATACAAGTTATACACCTCTTTTGACAGCTAACATTTAGGATCACTCTGCAAAGCAGAGTGAAGTTTTCATTTCAAAAATGCTCCTGGGACTCAACCCTGCTGCAGAATAATTTGTTACACAGCAAACTGTAGTCTCAGTCCTAACAATGGGTGTGCACGGGGAATTTTATGATCTCAAGTGCCCAGCTACCAGTGCACTGGGGTTTTACAGGACTAACTGAGCACACGCACTGGAAGGAAGCATAAAGTGACTGAAATGTACTTCCCTACTGACAGGCCATCACCCTCAGGACCATCAAAGACAAGCAGAGGGCAATGACCTGTTTAAGGCACTGAAAATATTACTCACATCAACCCTAGTTGCCCCTGTAGCCTGCACTCACAGCACACACTGCACACGATTTTGGCACAACGCTGTTATGACATGGATTTCACTGTGCAGTGAAAGGGTTGTGAAGTGTAAAGTCAGTGTGAGGAGGGATGGACAGGCAGATAAGACCGGAAAATGGGTATGGTACCATGGTACCTGCTGCGTCTGACCAAAATACTGCTTTCAGTCTGTTCAGTCCTGTCTGAAAGTTCTGCTTTTAAACTTCTGGGAGGAAGAAAGCAGCCGTTCAGTAGGTGGCAGAGGTTCAGTTTTGCCTGTGGTGCTGGGCTGGCCATTTCGGATCAAAGGGTTTTCTGGCCTTGGCTCTCAAGGACCACAGGAAGATATGCATCAGCCAAGAGGATGCCTACATACTGAGAAAAAGGAGCGTACCAGATGCCCATCTGCTTGAAAAATCAAGCAGTGCTCTGGGACCTAGAGCTTAAGAGGACAGGATGGAGCCTTAGCAGCTTTTTTCTTTAGGTTCAACACATAAAATAACTAACTATTTGGGCTGGGTTTTAAACAAAGAAGTTGAAAGACAAACCCAGGCCAATAAATCCAGAGAGGAGATACTCTGGGGGAGCAGCTTAGGCCAGGGTCTTACCTGCAGGCTTCAAGCACCAGCCCACCACCCAGGCCTGAGCCACACTCGGAGTCGGAGCCGTTTTCTGCGTGCTTCGCAAAGCCGTTGGTCACTCCTGCCAGGAGACAAATGGGAATCAGCCCCAAGAAACAGCAACAACACACAGAAACGCTGCCAAAACTCGGGTAGGGTCCCTGCCTGCTGACCTGGAAAGGCAGGAGCAGTCACAAAGATGCTGAGTGCTTCAACAGGAGAGGGAAATTCTCAGTTGCCCAGGCTCAGCTGGAACCCGAAGGTGACCAGTGAGAGGTATTTCTGCTCCCCACACGCGGGAAATTGGGCTGCCTGAAGAAGCAGCGAGTGCTGGAGGAGTGCCTGGGGATGGTACAGGAGAGCTCCGTGCAGCACACAGCTCACCGGGCAAGGCCAGACACATAGGCTGGGAAGTGGAGCCCTTGCTCATCTGGCTTCAGGTGCTTTTGGAAAAGACGTGGAAGCTTCACACTGACTTATCCCTGCCTCACCCCAGGCCTGGCTCCCAGGCTGGTCCCATGGAGCAGGCACAGGAACCCATCACTTATTTGGTTACAGCTTCCGTGCTGAGAACAAAACTTCTCTAGGAAAAATTGTTTGCTTCAATATCTGAAAATGAGATTTTCCAACAGGCAGAGCAGACACCGAGGAAGCAAATTCCCCCTGGGTAGGAGCCCCCCCTCTTCCTCTCAGGCCAGTACAAATGTCACTGCAGTGGAATATTTCAATTCCTTGCCCCAGGCACTGACTGCACTGGAAATCTTACCTTTGCTGCCAGGTTTCCTGCTCCGTGCACCAGAGGGATACCTACAGAGGGAGCTGGCTTCACCTCTGGGCTTAGACAAGAACCAAATCTCCCAGCGCAGGCAGGGGTGCAGAAGGAAAAACCCCCAAGACCAAGCACCAACCCAACACTGCCCCAAGAAAAGCAGAGCAGGCACAAGCAGGCAGACAACCATTGCCATCCTAAACAGAACCTAAACATCCTAAACACAACCCATCCTAAACACAGCACAGGGGTCCAACAGTCCCCAGGTTTCCTGCGGGCTCCCCAGAAGTCCGTGAGCCACACAAAGGGCAAAATCGTGTCAAGGCCACTATTATTTTTCCAGCTTTAACATTGCAGCTGCCACAGGGAGTGTATTTTTGGGCAACACCTTGGTCTGACAACCCCGATCACGCTGACCTGCCTCTGTGGTAACACTGACCTGGCATACCAGACACTCCCTCCAGTTAGGAGGAAACAATTGTGTTTGAAACAGTCAAAGGCACTGAATCACCAAAGCAGTGCTGCGATTCAGGAAATAAAAACAACACCAGTGCTTCTTCAGCAGAGGAAAAATAGGACTGCCTAGTTATCACTGATTTTCCAGCACCCTTCCTGTATTTTTGCTTTTTTAATTTCAACTTCTCATTCAGAGCTTTATCCACTGTGGGTAACTCCTCTCTGCTTTAATTACTGGCACACAATGACAGTGTGTCCCTCAACTAGCAGCCTCTCTTTGGAGAAGACATTCACGTTTCCTTTAACCTGTCCTGGTAAGTCAATCCCAATGTGCAATTGCTTTCCTCCCACTCTCTATTTGTGAACAACCTTCGACAGCCAAATAACTTTAAGATGGTATTTGAGGTATGGGCTGTCAAGCCTTACACATGGGAGCTGTCCCACGATGGCTTTTAACACAGAATTGGAAAGAAATCACATTGCTGTCACTCAGATGTTCCTTTTCACCTTGAATCTTTCTAAATTTGATCTCAGCTGCTTATTCTTGTTTACAGGTCTCCTTCGAAAAGGAACCTGTTTGGTCTTCCCACTAATTTTATCTGAGTCTCAGAACTGAGAGTACAGCTTGGTTTAAAAGCAGTGTTTACCATCTCATCTTACACGAGTGTTGTGTTACTGGTCCACTGCGCACTTCCAAACAAACACATCACTTCTGCAGAAGGAAACCCTCACTCCTCAGCTCAGAGTAGAACTCGACGCAAAGTTTCCCATGAGGGCAGGAATGCCAACACTTCTCAACCCTTACTACAGACCCTGGAATCTGCAGCCAGGCCATTCAACATCTTTGCAAGCAGCTGGGCATGATGGCTTGCTCTACAGAAAATGGCAAACTCCTTCTCTCAGCAGCCCTGCTGACTGGTGAAAGGGAGAACTACTTGTAACCCAATCTGGGTTTCATCTCGTTACCTTTAAATGTCTAAAACGGAGCTGTCTAGAGCTGAACTAAGTTACTACAAACTCCAGGATAGTCAGGGGAGAAAAGAGGTGCAACTCATCGTGGACATGCCTTGTCTGCCCCGTTTTAGGAACCTGCAGAAGAGGTGAGGCTTTCCTCAGGCACCTCTGGCTCTGGCGACTGTGTGTCTTCCAAGCACAAAGTGAGTTTCAGGTGAGCAGTTCACATGCAAACACATATACCTGGCCTCCGCACTCCCACTCTCCCAGCCCTACCTAGCAGTTTCCAGGTGTACAAAAGGAAGAGAACTCCCCAGGAATCACCTCTCTGTCCTGCCTGCCTGGGCGACTTCTCTCCATCGCTCTCGCTGTAACTCCTGCTCTGCGGCCGTTTCCGGGCTTGTCGCTCCCTGTCGCTCCGCCCGTGGTCCTCCCCGTTCTCCAGGGAGCAGTCCAAGCCCCTCTGCAGCTTCACCCCATTCTTAGCTTTTTTAAAAAGGACAGATGTCCGTCGGCCCACGCCACTGAAGGGGGGGCTGGTGGGGGTGTCTGCAGGCGGCAAGGCGAGTCCATTCAGGCCATTGTCACTCAGCAGGCGCTGGAAGGCTTGGCTCTCCCGCTGCAGCGCCTTCTTGTCGAAGAACTCCCTGTCCGACACCACCTTCTTCTGCAGCTGGTTCAAGGACTTGCTTTCATTGATGGGTTTGAGCGTCGGAGGGTCCTGTAGAGACTCCAGCTCCGAGAAGGAGGGTGCGGGTCCTGTGGGCTCCAGGGTGGGAGGGTGCGGGGGCTTGGCATCATCTGATAAAGGAACAAAGAATCTGCTTGAACATTTTAGAAAGAGTTATTCTCAAAACTAGCCAGGGTCACTCCTGTCTTCCACTAAAGCCATAGACAGGAGGAACAGCAGGTGCTGGCTCTCAACATGCACTAGGAAAGTTAGAAGTAAAATCCTGTTGCAACCTCTCACCTTTCTCCCCTTCCTCGTCCTCTTCCTTCAACGTTTTATCCAGCCCCGCTTCCCACGGCACAGGCTCCCCGTTGGGCATGGTCTTGTTCTGCTGTTGGGCCAACTTCTGCCGAATGGAGTTGATTTCCCGTCTCAGGAGCCGGATGCGTCGCGTCCGGGCACCACTGGACCGCATGGGGCTCACCATGTCTAGCTTCTCCAGCAGCTCCTTCAGCTGGGCCTCCAAGGAGAGGTGAGCCCGGTTCTCTGGCAGGAGGATGTTATCCACTGCAGCAAAAGAAATTGTAACAGTGAAGGGAAGGAGCAAGGCTTTTCAGAGAAGGGAATTCCACTGCTGCTATTTGGGACCAAAGCCATGCCTCATTACCATCGATGCTATTTATGAACCAGTTGCTTTAGTTTGGGGATTTACAAATTATTAGCCCTGGAGCTCGGACTTCCTTCCACCGGGTAAAGAGCTGCTGATTTAACTTGCACTGCCCTCCAGTTCCCATTACTGTCCCAGGGATGGCAGTGAAAGAACACGTGTCTGCACCCTACACAAGACAGCTCACAGTCCAGGTCCTTCACGGGCCTGCTGAAGTGCCAGCAACTGCTGGAGCAGGGCAGACAGCTGAGGGCTGCCCTATCATACACTAACACGAATTCCGTAACAGACTATCTGTATTTAAGAGGGTTGAAACATTTAGGAAATGAATCACAGACTGCAAGCTCCGAGTGCTGGATGGCAGCCCTGTTCTGCACTAAGTTTAGCAAAGCAATTGTACACCATCGCCAGCCGGTGCTTGGGATCTGCCTCTTGAGATGTTGATCTTGGCTGTGGGCATGGCTGGGGTCATGTTGTGAATGGAAAGTCTCACCTAGAAGGATTGCTTGGGTCCCAGTACCGTAATGCCACATCATCTCCTCCCAGCCCTTAGGGCTCCATCTAATCTAGCTGGTCTATACTTTGCCAATTTGTTGCCTACCCTGAAAGGCTTTGCACCTCCTGTGCAATCCTCAAACAGGGGTGAAACCACGTTAGTGTTCTCATTCAGTTCTCCCTCATTATTTGTCACATTTGCAACCAACAGAATCACAGAAACTGAGAAGGAAAATAGTCTCAACCCCTGAACAATACAGAGTTGGCTCTGTAACAAGCCACAAGCATATAATGATTATCGCTTTGATTTACAATGAAATATTTGATCTTTCCTTAGAGCAAAACTCCTAGATCCACCTTTGCATTCTTCTTTAAAATACCAATTTATGATACACCCACGGCACAAATCAAATAACACAGGCAGGTACAAAGTTCTGAGGCAGATATGCACTAAAAGAGCTGGAACTAAGTTGCACTTAGCTTTGAGAGCTCAACTCACCTGAAAACCTGCTCTTTGAGGCTATGAAGGAGTTAGATATATGCTTAGGTAAATACATGGATAGGAAACATTTTTTATGTTGAATGATGGCTATGATTTTCACACAGGCTGTGTGACGTGCTCAGAACAAAGTACACGGTTACAATCTATCCAGAAAGTAAAAGTTAATCAACACTCACCATCCTCCCAAGAAAAGCGGTAAAAGTCCTCAGTTTTGGGTGACTCGGGCAGGTGAATCCCCACATCAGTGTCAAAGCCGATGTTTTCAGCCTGCCGCCGTGCATGACGCAATATCGCTCCTCCGAGGTCTCTGAGCCGGACAGCTGCTCGGTGGAAAATCGTGTCTTTAGCATTATACCTCATGCAGTTGGTAACTATAAGGTTAAAGTCTTCCTCAAACTCATCCAATGTTCGGTACAGGTGGGACTCCAGCTTCCGCCTCATGGTGGAAAAATCCATTGGGTTGGAAATGAATTCCAGGTAATCTGGAACCTAAACATATAAAACCTGTACAATTACAAAAACCATTTACTAGCCAACTAGAGCGCATCCATCTTAAGCACTCTGAACGCCCTTTCCACCTGCAAGGGGCAGTGCCAGCAGTTTATTTGTGTGTCACCCAGTCAAGGCAGACACATCCTGTCTCCGCAAAACATTACTTGTCTGAGATGCGCTGAAGCTTCCAGAAAACAACACCCTGTTTTGGCCTGGAAGGATCCCCACACTGTGAGTCCTCTTTGAGATATTCTTCACTCCACCAGCAGCTTGGGACAAGGTGGTTTGTGCTGCCCGGGTTATGACAGCACACGAGCTTCTGCCCAGCAACACCTCATCTCCAACCCGTTAGACACCCCTAGGAAAGAGACTTGCCTCGTTCAGGTTAACAGGCTCTGCAAAGATCTGGGCAGCATCCTTCTCCTGCAGCAGGTCCAGCGTTGTGCGCAGAAGGACATTGAAAGGCGTCAGCTGTAGCTCCATAGCAGCCTGCTGAACCTTGACCTGAGAACGGGAAAACGGCGATGAGCACAGTTATCGAGGACAGGATACGCAGATAGCGTCTCCCTCTTGTTTCTCCTGAATCATCAACCCAGCCCCACCCAGTGGTGGAGACCTCAGGTCATCATGCCACTGGCCTGGTAGACTCACTGCTGAAGAATTTCTGGCAAACAGTTTGTTTTTTCCACGTGCACGATGCATATTAGCAGACAGCACTTTGCAGAGCCTAATTTCAGAGTCCAGACTTTTTGTATGGGGAACTCCTTTTCATCCCATCTCATAAAGCCAAACAAGAGGGAACCCCATAAAATTGAAAGAGAATAGAACTAAAAATGAAAACAGGAAGAAGTTTTTCATGCCTGGTAAATTATCCTATAGAACTCCCTGCCTCGAGATATTATGCCAATTAGCAACATTACAAAAAAGTTAAAAGTATGTAGGTGTTTACACGAACAACAACACTCATAATTAGACAAGTGAGCATAAACAAAGTTCAAGATATAAGCTCTCACCCTTCAAGGCAGAAACCACACCACAATAACGGTTAGAAGTACACGAGTTTCCTAGCACAGTTTCTTACTCCATTCTTTATGGAGTCCCTAATGCTGTCTTGATTTCAAGCAAACAAGTTGTAGCACCAGTTCGATCTCTTACACTGAAACTCTATTCAAAGGAGACTGGGAAAGGATAGAGGTATTTATTTGTCCTTTAACGTTTTAATTTCTTTGATCTTGTAATCCATCATTATGTCATTAAATCAACCACTTCAATAGGAAAGGAAAGCAAGTCTGTTTACACAGAGCAAACTGTATTTGATGTGCTCAGCAACAAGACAGCATCAATAAGAGAATGAATGAAGGCAGACAAAACGACCTTTAAATCAACAGCATGACCACACTCTTCCCCCAAAACAGGAAAGAACCTGAACAAAGAGTCAGAACTCTGGAACATCCCCGCCACTCATCTAAAGGCTGGGCTGGGCTGGAGCTCCAACCAGATACACTTTTCTGTGATACCATATCCATTTCTAAAGCACGCTGGAGTTTCAAAAAGCTTTTATGGATTTATCCAGCTGAGATATGGATACACCGAGATATCAAAAGCAAACAGATACAAAGCTCGAGTGATTTTTTTTTAATCCTCCTACCTAAAATATGTCCACACAGCAAGCAGGACTGAGCCACTGCTATAAATCAGAGATATCACAGCAGATGAACCAGCGCTGGCATCAAAAGGCCTCCAGAAAAGCCGTGGGCAGTTTCTGGACATGAAAAAAACAGCTTGCAGAGGGGCCATGATCACAGAGGATGCTGCTTTCCCTCGGCCTGGGTCCCTGCAGTGCCTAGCAGCAGGGAGAGCACCCAGGCAATGCCTGAGGGCATGCAATCAGGCTCTTATGTGCAGGTTGAGTCTTTCATGAAGCTGTCCTTGAAGATACATGTGCCAGAGAGCACAGCTGTGGCTGCACCGTCCGACCAGGCGTGACAAGGGAAGACCCTCAACAGGCAGAGCTGGCAAGCAGAGGAGGTAACTTTAACCAGTGCAACTGCACACAGGTCAAAGAGGGAATTGGAAAATTTAGAAAATGGTCTCCGCCTTAAAACCGCTTCTTCTCGAAAAGGATACCTAGAGGGCAAAACATGGGAACTTTTAGATATAGAAATGATGAGCAGAATTGTGATTTAGGCCTTTTTCTGGAGAGGGTGTTACCAAAATCCTGAAATAAACATTAAAGGAGATCCAATTTCTACTCTGCAGAACACCTAGTCCATGCCCAGGACAGAAAAAGGAGGGGTGTTGGAGGTCATGAATACAATTCACTGTTAGTGTGTTAGCAAACACATTTCCCCAGCATTCTGCAGCCCAGCACTGGTCCTGGGGCAGAAGCTGTTACTGACATAGATGCTGAGCAAGAGACAGCTGCCCTGCACATCCCCAAGTCAGACTCTATGAAAAGAGGAAAAAGCTCAAAAAAAAAAATGCCGTGCTCCTCTGCCTCCTGCAACACAGGGTGCTTGCACGGGACTGAAGCAGCTGCCTGACAGTACCTACCTGCTCCCGTTTGAGCTTTTCCCTCTTACGGATGAGCTCGATGAGCAGCCGTGCCCGCTCCAAGTCATGCCGCAGTTTTTGCCAGTACTTCAGCTCTTCCTTCACTGCGCTGGTCTTCTCATCCTGCTCCTTCTGTAACACATAACAGCGGGGCGAGATGAAAACCACAACTGGCTTCCTCTGTTTTCTCCTCTTTTCTAGGTGTCCCCCATGCACTGCTGTAATAGCCTGACTCCTCTCCTTGTCTCTTGTTCAGATTATGTCGCCTCCTCCCTACAGCGTTTAGCTGTCTAACAAACGTAACATCAGCCCTTCTGGATTTTGCATTATCTGTGAAGTTAGGCCTAAAGCATACCGTAGCTACACTCTAGGAAAACACTTCAGTGCTTGCTCACTTCTGCTCTCCGTGCCTTTATATCAAAGTTCATTACAGAGGCTGGAAATTCTTTTTGTTGGCTGCTGTGCATTGAAGAGGCAGCCCAAAGGGTTTACAGTACAAAGGCAAGGCGAGCAAAAGCATTGGAGAAAAAAGCTATTATTATCCTCTTTGTAACCAATAGGAAATTGAGCCACAGAGAGATTCGCCAAAACACAAAGGAACAGCCAACGCTGGGAGATGAGCTCACACCTTCCAAGGCACAGTTCAGTGGTTTCACAATGCAATCATCCTTCCTCTCCTAAATCTGCAGCTTTTCACATGGTTTTGAGGATACAGCTGAGGTGCACATACTTTTGCCTCACTGCCAAGGGAAGGATGATAAATGTTTTGCATGATCTCAATGGCTTGTATTCGTAGAACATTTGTCTTTAAGAACTTACTTATGGCAAATTGTTAACTTAATACAGCAAGGAAATGCTGAGTTTCCCCAAGCTCCAGGCTGATGAGCGGGAAATGTTTGTTTTATTATTCATCCAGAGCAGTCTTGATGCAAACTGAAAGCCTATAAATTGCTCCAACTACAGTAAAACTAAACGTGCACAACACGCACAATACCTACTAACTGGCTGTGTCACAGGGTAGAGTCTTACTACTTCATTACTTCACCAACTACCTCTTGTGCCAAACACAGAGCTGTTTAACAGCATCACGTCACTCTGGATGCCAGCTCAGAGGAGGAAGCAAAGAAGTCCAGAGCTGATGATTATGTGAATGTCCATGGGAGGGTCAGAAATTCAAGCTGCAGGAAGAATGATCCAAACTGGAATTTAGCCAGGACTCTGGAGCTAACACCCATTTTCCTGAGGAGAGGATCTTTAATCACGAGAGAGGAACGTGGTTCTCTGACTCATCTGAGAGATGAGGCTACCGAGGGCCCGTCATGCCTCTGCACAACCCCAGGTCTCCTGACTCAGGTGGAAAACTCTCACCTTCTGGCTCATCAACACCAATCCTGGTGGCACAGCGGACATCCCACTGGTACACTAATTCAGCTTTTCAGGCATGAGCATACCAAGAGAACAAAAGTAACTCAGGAAGAGCCACTGTCCTCCTCCACTTGGAGAGGGACTCTTCATAAGGGAGTGTAGTGATAGGACAAAGGGTAACGGCTTTAAACTAAAAGAGGGTAGATTTAGATCAGATATTCAGAAGAAATTATTTACTATGAGGGTGGTGAGGCATGGGAACAGGTTGCCCAGAGCTGTGGATGCCCCATGTCTGGAAATGCTCAAGGCCGTGTGTGTTTGCCATCCTCCCGCGCGGGCCCAGCCCACAGCACGGTACCTGCTCCGCGTTCCTCTGGGACTGGAGGTGCGAGTGCAGGCGCCGGATCAGGGGCACCCCATTCCTCGCTTGGCGCTTCAGCAGCCAGTAGTTGTGGAGCCTCTGCATGAACTGGTTCTTCCTCTGGAGAGAGAGGCCGCTGCAGATTTTGTTCAGCCTAAAGGAAGCAAAGAGGCGTCATGGAGCCAGCTGCAAAGCAACGGTAACTCTGCACACCCTGGTGATGCCACCAGGTTCCTGATGAGGCTTTGTGGTGGGCAGTTTTGAGGCTGTATGTTGATGCATGCTCCGATCCACACCTGCAACTGGTACAACCTGGGGCCTCTCAGCCGTGAAGATGTACGTGCTCGCTTTTCAGAGCACATCCCTATCTCAGTAGTAGCTTGGCTGGAGGCTCTTACCAGGTACATCACCGCACAGTCGAAGTACGCAATCCCCAATTCAGCTCCAAGCAGTAACTTGGAGCTGAAAAAACTATTTTTCAACTAAAGCTGAAAAAGCAAAAACTATTTTCAGTGCCAGAGTAACTTTACTGGGGTCATTAAAGTTTTAAGTTATAAAGCTGGAGTCTGGGAAACTAACTTGTCAGGAGTCCAGGAATAATATAGTACCTATTTTAACCTTTTCAAACCATTCATTAGGTTATACGCAGTGCCTTATCAGCAGTCTTTCAAAGCTAATCTGTTGAAATACCGGCGACACATCACCGCAATTCCTCAGGCACCAAATGAGAATTCAGCACTACCTAATTCTGCATGAGAGAGCTGGGAGAAAAAACACACAGCCAGATTCAAAGCTGCTTGCAACACTGACAGGCTTGACATGCGCTGTAGTAAAAGGAGGAATTAAAAAAACTGTGAAATGAGAAGTTTAAATGTTTGCCGGTTAGGGACCACCGAAGATACTGCATTACATGACAGTTTGGGATTGCTGCTTGACAAGGCAGGGAAACCAGTGTGCCGCTGACACAGGGAAGAACGCTGGTGAGGAGCACAATCTGAACCCAGTTATTGCTAGGTCTTGACTGAAGAGAGTGCTTCCAAGTTCAACAATCAGAGGGACCGAGTCCTCAAACAGACCCCGTCCAGTTCCTGCTGTCCAGCTCCAACACTCACCTGTAAGAAGGAATTTGTGCAACTGTCACCATGGGCACAGACGAACGCCCATCAGTCGCATCGCCAGGCTCCTTTTTGATCTTCTGCTTCAATTTCACTTGGTTCTTTTTCAAGGACCCTTTGGGAGGGCCAGAATTGACTTCCTCCTCTCCCTCCTCCTTCACAGTGTCCTCCTGCCTCTCACCGGCAGCAGCTGGAGCCCCTTTTCTCACCATGCCAGGAGGGGAATGGCTCTCACAATAAGCAGTCTTGCGCACGGTGAACGTTGTGCCGTTGATGCTGGTCTCTCTCATGGGTTCGATCTTCATGAAGAGACCGGCCCGCTGGGCACAGGTGACATGGAAGGCAGTGTAACAGTTCACCTTGTGGCACTGGATAGCAGCCCCCATGCCCTTCTGCTTGCAAATATAGCACGTGAGCTTCCACCGAGCCGGGGGAATGTTGTTTATCCCTTCGATGGGCTCCAGGAACACAGTGTTTGCAAAGCAGACCTCTGGGATCCAGATGGCACAAACCACGTGAGCCCAGCGGCCATCGCTGGTCTGCTTGAAAGCTCCACCTTTGTTCGGGCAAAGGACACAATCCACGGGGCGAGAAGGAGACTGTAGGCAGCAGCGGCAAAGCCACTGCCCCTCGGGGATGTAGGGCACGCCGTAGCACTCCTGGTGCACGGCCAGATTGCAGATATCACAGAACAGGATGACGTTGCTGTTGTGACACTCATCGTCCATGCAGACGCAGCAGAAGGCATCCTCATCGATGAGGGACTGCTGAGCCCCGTTGTTCCGGCTCTCGAGGTACGACTCCTTTTCCAGCCGGTCCACCAGCAGCTCAAAAGTGTCGGCAGAAACTGTCCCGTAACCATCATCCCTTCTCTTCTCATTGACCATTTCCAGCCAGGCCAGATCCTCCTCATCCATGTCATACTCCACCTCCGCATCGAGGTCCTCGGGAGGTTTTTCAATGTATCGGTAGTAGGCAGCAGGGAGAGGGGGGGCATCTGGCTGGCTGAGGGAGTCCACCACACGAAAGTTGGGCTGGGGTAAGTGTAAAGATGTCCCTGGTGCATGTTTGGAGCAGGACTCCTTCTTCTTGCCTTTGGAAGGTGTTTTCTTCGATTTGGAAGGGAAAAGGGGCTGCTCGCTGTTTTCCTTGTTGCTGTTGCACTCTGTGATGTCCTGGGCAGTCAGCTCGTCCTCGGTGATGATTTTTAAGGGATCATAGATGCTGATGCGGTGAAGCCGCCCATCGATGTCTACTTCCACGATCCGCTGGGCCTGAGCATACGTCAGCGTCTCCCGAGTCGGCGAGCACTTGAGGCTGTAGGGTGAAGGAGAACGCCTCCCCTCCAAGTTCTGCCGGGACCTCCTCCGAGGCTTCCTCATTGCTGCGGCCCAGAGACCCTGCAACAAACCAGCACCGGCGTAAGACAAGCAGACAGGAGCAGCACAGATTGAAAAAGTCACACGGCATCTCAACAGAAAAACATTTCCACTGAAGACCCCAGCAATTTCAGGCTTGCTGAGGTTTCTTCACCTTCTTAGATACAAGCAAGGACTAGATCTATCAATCATTTCTTGCAATGCATATCACAGCAACGCACAGCACCCTCCAACTTTCTCTACAAGCATGCCAGGAAATGTACATACCCCCATAGAACCAGCTGAGAAGAGCTGAAATGTGTTTTACAGCACAGCATCTAAACACTCTGACGTGCATTCAGGTCAGCAACCTGCTCAGATCCCCAGAAACTCAAACAGTACTGATTCCATCTGCTGGCACCGTTCACACACTTAGTTCACACAGGCCAAGTTCTTCTCTCTGTTCTTTTGCCCGTGACTTTTCTTTTATATCCCCAACAGCACACACAATGTGCTGGATGTTTTCCAGACCTAAATGAAAGCGCTGTTCCTGCCCTATAAAAGCAGTTCCTTTTTTTTTTTTGTGTGTGTGTGTGTGTGTGGCTGAGCTCCACCTGGGAAAACCAGCAGTGCTCCCTCAGTCCTGGAGGGAGCTCACCCACATTCCCCACCTCAAGGCTGCCACTGCCACTTCTTCCTTTCCCACACTGCGGATGCAGAACATGCTTTTTGCTCCAGTTTTGCCTTCCCTTCTCCTGCAGATGTAGCTGTTCCTTACACCACTCTGCAGACAGAACATGCTGAAATGACCCATGTCCTTCACATTATGCAAAAAGGGTCAGAGAAGCCTGAGAAGAACCACAGGATGAGCTGAGCAATGGGTGCTAGGTGTGCATCCCTTCTGCTCTTTGGCAGGATCTACAAAGAAGCAAAGGGGAACGAGCAGCATGGATCCAGATGGACTTACTAGCTCTGGCTCAGCATCAGCCCCTCTGGAGCCACAATCCATGTTCAGGTACCCGAGCTGGTTCTGCATGCAGGATCCCAGGGGTACAAGCAGGAAAGCAGCAGGACACCTTCTGGACCGAGCTGTCCCGGGAGCTGTGCAGTGGTATTCACACAGAGCCTTAACTAAAAGCCGACGCCAGCTCTGCCCTCGCAAATGGCTAATCGGCAACTGAGATAATTATTTGAGAGTCAGCTCCTGACGTTAAGGAGGTGCCCGGCAAGGGGGAGTGAAGCAGAAGCCTGGAGCGATGAGAAGAGCTGGGGGAGGATGGAAACACAGCGGCGGGAGCCCAGCGGTCTCAGGGTGAAGGAGGGAGGCAGCAAAGAGGGAAAGTGGAGAGGAAGCCAAGTGAGTAATGCAAGGGAGAAGGACAGCATCAGGGATGGGAACACGAGATATGGGAAGAAAAAGGCTGAGGAGGAAACAGGCCGAGGAAAGAGGGAGAGGAGGAAAAGAAAAGCAAATGTAAAATCTCCCCAAGAAGATAAGCTGGCCCAGAGCTTATCTGTTGCTGCGCAGAGGCCTGAACCAGCACCTCACCCTCATTTAGAGCATTCCACTCTTGCAGCCCTTTTCTGTGGGACTTGCAGACAAGAAAAACCACTACAAAAACACAATTTGTGTTTAGCTGTTGCATTATTTCTACTCTGTGATGGATATAACCTCACAAAACCTCATTTGTGTGAGTCAGAGCAAGCAGCACCTCACGGGACCAGTGCCTACAAGAATTCATGAAGTTATTCCAAGAAAGGAGTAACAAATTCCAGGAGTGACACATTTCTCTCAAAAGTACTGGCTGTGTTAACCATGAGAGTAAGCCATGGTATGACACGTATGCTGAGAAACAAACAGGCTTTGGGAAAAGTTTCTAAACCCTCCTTTGCATCCACAGAAATAAGCTGCACGTGCCAGTTTCAGTAAGCACACCCATAACGATGGAGTCTGAAAGCACAGCTTAAGCTCAGATGCAAAATATGAGAGGGCAATTTCCACCTGCAAATATAGATACCATGATTTCCAGGATTTTTGCCTTAAAACTCTACTCAGCCACTTGATCAGCAGACTGCAGAAATGCAACTGAACTTGTCCCAGACAAACTCCAATTGCTTTAGCCAGGAGGAAAAAAAGAATTTTAAAAAAGGGTATAATGGCAGCTTGATGTACAGATGAAAAATCAAGAAAACCCTGCTGACATACGGCTCTCTTAACTGAAGAAGATATTGGAGGCAAAAAGTTACATGAACAAAAAGATATTGGAGGATAAAGGAATTTGAATGACCTGACCACAGTCATTATTAATATTGTGTTCAGGAAAAACAAAGCATTAGCCAATTTCTGGGAGTGCAGAGAGATGAGAGACTTTTTTTAAAAAAAAAAACAAAAACAAAAAAAAACAAGCACCCCAAGGAAGGGTTATTTTACCTGTTGAGGGAAACAACAAGGGTACTGCATTCTTGTAGCTTTAGTGAAACAATCGGTATATTGTCTGGAGAAATTACCCCAAGTGGGTTTTCTACCACAGCAACTGACTGTTACAAACCAGTCCATTTGTAAAACACACAATTACTTAACACTACACAGAAGGATCTAAAACGGTATGGAAATTGCTGCCAGCAAGAACTGAGTGCCTGGTCTAAGACATGCCAGCTGATTTCTAAAAGGTATATAGATATTAGGAGAGACACAGCTACCCACCTCCAAAATGCCTTGAAAGCAGCCATGAAATGAACTCAGACACACCGCACTGAACACTGAGACCTTGTCTGCAACACAGAAACTTCTAAGAAGCAATCTAGGAATGTTTTGATCTTCTTGGCACACTTGAAAACATCTCTCAGCCACATATAAAAATAATCCCTCTGCAAACAGCATCCGTGCACGCTGAAATGCTAAAGAGACTTGACTTCAGCAGGGTTAAACGCTATTTCAACCCATGCTGTTTCTGTCCTACCATGGACAAAGGTTGTTGATGTAAAAGCAGAAAGTTCAAAGAGTCGTCCTCTTGCTGTCGCCAGTGTGCTCAAGGCTTTCCAAAAACCTCCCATAATCCATTTCCGCTGGGTATTGCGCCAGGAACAGGGGGATAGGTTCCTAGAGAGCACAACTGAACAAACAACGTGGCTAAAACGCACAAAGCTGCCAGAGCTTAATTTAATTCTATCCCACCAGTTTGCTCAGAAATGGCTCAATTCTCTCGAGCAGCAGTTTTCATACCTGTGGCCCAGAAATGCCTGGGGTCTAAAAAGGGAACTAACAAAAACAAGCCCCATCAGGAGACTTAAATGTACTATAGAGGGGTAGACAGCTCCACATAAAAAATGGGAGAGATCCACATTTTATTGCAATACAGGCCCCTATTGTATATGCAGCCTGGAAAAATCCAGCACAAGTGGATCCTCTAACAGGGCTGAATGTCGCTGTGGTTTACACCCATGCAACGCTCCTCTGAGGACCAGAGGCACCCGCTCACACCTCAGGAGCCCTCAGTCTACTTCCCAGCCCTCCTTCCTGCTGCACTCCTTCTTTCTGGCCTCGCCATGCAGACGACCAAGGATTTTCTTTCCAGCACCAGCTTCCTTTGCTAACCTGCAGAGGTCACAAGGCTGGAGCTCAAGGCAGTGATGCTGGGGGAGCTTCTGGGCCATTTCCAGCACGGCATGTGGATCCCAGAGAAGAGCTAGGTCCCTTGCTGATGAATATCTTAGTGATTTAGAGAGAGGAAGGCTACCTGGACCTCAGCGGGAGGCAGAAGATGGGTACAGTGCTGCTCTCACTCCACTCCAAAGCATCCTGACCATGTTGACTACAGCTTATACAGCCCTAAACAGCCCAGTTTTAGTTAAGGCTTAGCCTGGTGTTAGCAGCAAGCACCTCTCCCTGGGGCACCAAGTCAGACACGAGGCCTGGAGATGTTCGTCCTCCTGCTCCTCAGCGCCGTCCCGCGCCGGCAGCGCCCCAGCCCTGGGCAGCTGCCTGTTGCTGTTTGCCCTGATTTTAAATCTGCTCCCGCGCAGCAGGGAACTAGCACCTACAGAGCTATTTAAGAAACGTATCCGTGAAATAACAGCAACAGATGCCACAGGAGAGAAACCGCCTGAGGCAGCCATGTCCCCTCTCCACCATGTCTCCTTCTCTTGCCAACCAAGAGCACCAAGAGGGACGAACTCCTCCACATGCCCGCAATGTCCATGCTTCTCCACAGACCCACACGGACCCCAGACCCCGTGGGCCCACCCCGATGCCTACGAAGCAGCCTCAGGAATTGCTGAGCGCTTTCGAGCTGGGGCGTGCTCCAACACACCGTTATCACTCCCTGAATATTTCTGTAACCTAACGGAGCCGCGGCACATGCCGGGAGTTGCGCCAGGCCGCAGGAGGGGAGCTCTGTGTGGACATGGTTGGGTGCAACACGTTTATGGCAGGCTGGGGATGAAGTTTAAGGGGAAGCCTGATCACAGCGCCCTGAGGGGAGCTGTGGCATGTGCCAGCTGGGGGCAACTCTTGGGAGCTCCTGGGTGCTGCCAGGGCCATGGCAGCCCCACAGGCAGCCCCAGCTGCAGCCAGAGATCTGGGGCAGGGCACAGCAGGGACCCTGCACAGCCATAAGGACGCGCCCATGGGTGCAGGGGGCGAGGCGGGCGGCTGCGACGAGCTCTGCCCGTTCTCAGCACCCCGGGGTGCGAAAAAAGTCCCCAAGGAGACACGGAGCGGGCCGGGAGGGGGAGCGACAAAGAGCGCACGAAACGCCAAGACGCTATTGGCTCCCGCCGCTGTCCATCCCGGCCCCGCCGCCAATCCCAACGCGAGGCGCCGCGGGCCTAAAGGAGGGCGCGTTCGGCCCCGCCTTGGGCCAATAGCGTGGGAGAAGGTGGGCGGGGCCGCCACCGGCGCCGTGCTGAGGGGGAGCCAAGATGGCGGCCAGGGGGGGGCTCGGCGGCCGCGGCGCTGCTCGGCCCCGCTCCCCGGCCGCGCCGCCGCCGCCCCCCGCTCGCTGAGGGCCGCGGGCCGTTAAGCGGAGACCGAGCCGGGGGGACCGGACCCGCTGCCTGAGGCTCCCCCCGGCTCCTTCCCGCCCTGCCCGGTCACCTTCCCGCGACCCCAGCGCGGGGGGTGCGTGAGGGAGGAGAGCCCCTGAGGGAAGGGGGGGGCCGCGGCCTGCCGCGCACCGCGTTACCTGCCCGCTCCAGCGGTCTCCGCCGGTGCTGCCGCCTCCTTTTAGGATTTTTTTGGGGGGGGTTCTCCCCTCTTTTTTTTTAAAAAAAGCAAACCTTTCCGCCTCCCCCCCCCTCCCCCGTTGGGGCGGACGGGCTCACCCAGCCGGCGGCGGGAGGGGAGGGCACAAGATGTCGGCTCCGTCCTCTCCGGCAACCGCCGCCTTCTCCTCAGCGCCGCCTCCTCATGCCGCTGCCGCCGCTCCGGCCCCCCCGGTGCCGCTTCTTCTTCTCTCCCCCCCCCCCCTTCCCTGCTCCCCCCCACCCCAAAAAAAAAAAAAAAAAAAATCCCTCCCGGGGGCCCCCCAGCGCCCCCCCCGGTGCTGTGTGGAGGGGATGGGGGGGGGGAGCAGGGGACACGGGCACAAGATGGAGGCGGCGGTGGTGGTGGCGGCGGGAGCCCGGCCGAGCGGCGAGGGAAGGCGGCGGGCAGGCGGGGGAGGGGGCTGCTGTGGTGGTTCTCCGCTCCGCTTTCTCTTCTCCCCCCCCCCCCCGCCGCGGGCAGGGACCGCCCGCCCCTCCCCGGTCCCTTCCCACCCCCGGGCTGCGCCGAGCTGGAGGCCCCCGGGGGCTGCGGGGTGATGGGGAGGAGATGGGGGGGGGGGGGGGGCATGGCTGGGGGTGCTGCTTGTGGATGTTGGTGGTGCCCCCCCCCCCCAGACACACTTTGTGCGTGGTGGAGAGGGGGCTGCAGAGCTGCTGCTGGCTCCGGGTGGCTGGGGGGGACACAGTCGTCGCGTCCCCCCAGCTTGGGGTTTGCCCAAGGGGCCCATCTTAGGTGCCCCCGGAGATGGGCAACCCAGTTTTTGTCCCAGGTTTGTGAGCGTGCCTTCCTGCTACGCCCGTTTTTTTAAAAAAATTATTTTATTTATTTATTTGCAGGAGGTGTGGGGTGCTTAAAAAACACGTGGGAGCCTGCTTGGGAGCAACGCCAGGCGCCGGCTAGCCCGGCTGCTCTGCCCGCACGGCTCCATCCCCCAGAGAGCATGTAAGCCTTGTGTCTGCCACGGTTCGACCAAACAAGCAACATCAAACAAATGATGAGAATAATAACAGTTCGTATTTATTTTCTAGTCTAATACTTCGGGTCCAGATGGCCTTCTAACGTGCGGGGGTGTGGCAGGGTGGAAGGACAGAGAGAGGGACCGAGAGGAATGAGCGAGGAAGAAGTTATGCTTGCAACTGAGATAAGTGGTGAGATAGGAACTCCAGAAGCTCCTACACTTATTTTTTATAGCGCGTACCACATACTTGTGCATATGTACACTCCACCTCCCACTCACGATCATGCAGAGTATTGCATAATATTACCATCTGAATTTACAGAATTAACTGAATTGTTTTCAAAGGAAAAATTGAATGTTATTTTCCCTCGTTTACAGTCCGACTATAGATCTTTTGTCTTTTAACGTATGTTAACTGCAGAATATGAGAGCAGCCAAACAGCCTGTGACAAGTCTGTTCTGCACAGTACTCCGGTTGGACCAGAGCTTGTTGAAGCTTAAAAACACGGGAAAACATGTTACTTAGTGTGGAACAGTAATGCTGTGACAGATTTTACATGGCAACCTCTTAAGTACTCCTTTTGTCTATATTTTTTAAAGAATCTGTTGTTAACGCATCAGGACTCAATATAATATTAAATATTCTATGATTTTTTTATGGATGAAAAATAATCAGAGTTATAGAAATAAAATACTCTTTTATATAAGATCCCACCTAACCCCCAGAGAACAACTGTGCAAAGCACAATTCTATCTACGAAAGATAACAAAAAAAAAAAATCTATCAAATAGGTGTTTCAGCATCTGAGTAGTGTTGGGAAGACGGTTACACCGTAAGTAAAATCATTTTAATAACTGCAATGAGCAATTTCACTAGCTCATTTCCCTTCTTTATGTGAGAACTTAGTTTTGATTTCAACAGAGGGTTTTCTTGGTTTTTTTTCCAGTGTTTTTTTTTTAATATGACAAACTTATGCAACTTCTTTTATTTTGACCTCAGTTTTGAAGCTCTTTATACTCTTAGATTTGCACTGAAATTGGCTTATTATAATCACATTAGGTTCCAGTCTTGCAAAGATTTGCATACATGCTTAACGTCAACCGTGTGAATAGCCCTATTAAATTCGGTAGGATGACTCGTGCACAACATGAAGTATGTACAGACATTTCTAAAGATTGGGGGCCATATGTTAGAACATCAAAACAAGTTATCCATCATTTAATTTTAAAATAGAGCTGTGGAACTAATGTGTTATTTGAAAAAAACATCCTGGACTTATCTCAAATCCCAGAGGCACAACTTAATTTAATTTCTTTGCTCTCCTACTTTCTAAAGGGTACGGGTGCAAAACCAGCGATGTCGCTTGAAATAAAAAGAGCAGCTGAGACAGTTCAAGCAGAGCTGGGCACCTTCAGTTGTAATTTTCTTCATATTTATTCAATTATATAAACACACTTAAAAGGGGAGAAAACTATCATTTGGAATTGAAAACTGAAAAGTGACCTTTTTTTTTTTTTGTTGATTCATTAAGCCTCAAGACGAGTATGCTTTTATATCTGTGCCTCAGTTTGTTCTGGGGCTGTTTTCTTCAGAAACACTGAAATTAATGCAATTGCTAAAAAGGACCTGCGCACCTTAAAGGTCAAAAGCCTGGTATCTCAAAGTGATTAGCCTTAGCTGCAGTATATTGCAGCTGGATTTGCAAGTGCTCAGCTGTACTTCCTAAGACCCTGCTTTTGTGTAGAATATTTATAACCCTGTTCAGTCCCAGTAACTTCAGAGGGGTGACACAAGCACCCAGCGCTGTCACCCCAGTGGTAATTAATGGTGTGTTTTTTTTAATCTTAACAGGCAAATCAGTTTTAAAAACCCTTTTCAGGTAAAGTTTCTGAGGAAAGATCTGACATTATGGTTAATAGGAGGAAGATTATAATTTTTGTAACCAAATGTGGCTAAAGGGAGTCAGCTGTCTCTCATTCAACTGAAAATTAATAGGGGTTTAAAGATAAATACTAACCTTTCAGTATTATTTAATAGAGCACAGCCCAACAAAAAAGGAGTTATCAATCAGCCAAAGTGCTGACTGCATCAATTGTGAAGCAGCATTGGCTGAACATGGTATTTAAAGCTGTATAAACCCATGTGATCAGAAAATGACCTCGTAGAGAGAAATCAGGCAAAACATCCCATATATCACAATTGCTTGGAATCACTGACATTTTCACAGTGGAGTGATGCTGATGGCCTTGAACATAACTGCAATTAGTGAAGTAAGTGTCCATCCGTTCTGGGGAAAAAATGAATTAGTACAAGCTATTTTGGGTTTCCTTTCATGTCTTGTTTCTCTTAGTTGGGGAAAAAAAAAGACAATCATATTACCAGCTAGCGCTCCACTGACCCATGATACAGGCAACTGCAGAGGATTAGGAACACTTTGCCTGGTTACGTAGGCAAGTGAGACATGGAAATAAGAAAACATCACCATCCTTCTTGCAGTATTGCAGAGTTCTCAGATGTGTTTATAATTTCCTGTGTTTTTTTTTCTAACCCATTATCACACACTTAAAAACTGAAAATGATTCGTCTGTTTAGTCTTACTTAGAATGTGAAAAGATTAAATACGAAAACAGATTCTCTTTCTTTTTCCTCTGGGATAAAAATAAGTGTATGGTTTTCTAAGAAGCTGCAGATGCTTCCAAAGCTCTGCACTGAAAGGTTTCTAGGTAGTGTCCAAAATGTGGTGAATATCGTGTCCTTGTTAAAAAAAAACAAACAAAAACCTGATAACTTTGTGGTGTCTCTTAAGAAAAAAAGAAGGAAAAAAAGTTTCATCCAGTTTTTCTTGCTCACTCTCAACAGTAAGTACCTAATAAATAAGATCTGTCCCATAAAGTTGCAACTCACAGACCTAATTTGCTGTCAAAAACTTGCTCAGAAAGATTGTTTATGATGAAGGTTTCACTCTCCAAGTAACAGTAAAAATAATGCTTCCTAAACTCAGAAATAAATGCAGAATGAACGCAAGTATTTCATGATGGACATCTGTACATTATGTGAGGTAGGCACAAATGAATTGTATCAACGTAATTTTTTATTGTACATCCTTAATATAAATAGCAAGCATATTTCTGACTGGCCTAATTTACAGAATTTTGGATGTTCAGTTAATAGCCGAGTGATTCTTACCACTCAACTTTGTATTTTAAAGTATGTAAAGTACACAAGAGGAAAAACTAACAAAAGGAATGTACATCAATTATGTGTCAGTGTGGGTCATCTAATAGATGCACCTGCGCCCCAGCAGAACATCATTTCTTCTTTGACTAATAGTGTCTGTCAGGGTCACACACCCCATGTCTCTTGTGCTGATTTTAAAGTATTTTATACCTTGGCCTGAGTCGGTGTCTCTGTCAAGTAAGTGTTTTTCAAGCTCCTTACATGACAAGTGAATATGAATTATTTTTTTTCAAGTAGCTCATTTTTCTTCAGTGAAAAATGTCTTTAAGTGCCATATGTACGTGGGGCAGTTGGTCTCTGTAACTGAATGCCGTCTTTCCACTATCATCCAGCTACATTTCCTGCTATCTCGTACACACAACAACAACGTGCACACCTCCCTGGCTCTTGGGCTTGCAGAGCACCCACTCGCCATGCTTGTCAAGATACTGGAAAATGCAGAGAGAAATAGTATTTAGCTCTTGGAGGATGTGTGGCATGCTAACGGAGTGCTCAGCGGGGTCAGTGAGTGAATGAATGACTCTCAGAGTGTGGAGCCCACACAGGAAACTGTTAAGATTGTTCTATTTCAGCGTTCAGTGTAAACTCACAAAACAGAAAACATAGAAACCTGGTCTGTGAAGCAGGCGATACTTTCTGGAAGTATATTCAGTAGAAAGACTGATAATGAAGAGATTTCTATGTGCTACACCTGAAACAAGTGAACTAGTATTTGCACGCTTTGAAAGCAAAATCTGCGTACCCCCACTCTGTGGTGGTCACATTTACTCTTCTCATGCCCAGTGGTACTGGAAGTTCCTAGTACCTCTTCTGCTCATCCTCTGGTCAGAGGCAAGTCCTGAATGACATCTCAGGTTATTTAGAGCTATGGAGGCTCCTTTCCAACTGCCATTAGGATGTTCAGTATATTACTTTATCACAGAAATGTTTTCTCCCTCAGTCATTACGGAATGCCAGCAAACTCCAGTCCTTTTCAGGTCTTCCTAGCCTCCCCCTCCCCCTTTGAAGTGTGGCAAGACGGTTAAGTCACGCTCTAAATTCCCATTTAAAGTGGTCTTCAACCTGAATGGGTCCTTTCTGAAAGAAAGCACTGTACTCCAGAAGTCTGTGCTGCAGATTTACTCCGTTTCAGACCCTTGTCCACCCCCGCTGGCCATAGCTATGTATCGTCAGAAGACCAGTGTGCCTTACCTGCAGTCCTGAGCCATCTCCCCATACGTTTGCGCACACTCACCTGCATGGTGAACCGCCTCTGCTAGACACCGAGCCTCATTTTTACTGGGGCGTAAGCAGCTGTAAACATGGGCAGCTTTAAACACGTGCAGCTGAGATGTTTATGGCAGCCGCACAGAGCTCTCTGACCTCTGTTAAAGATTATGCAGTGGACATGGCAGCCAAGTCAAACGTCAGGTTCAAAGGGACAATATTTCAACTGGGGTTTGATGCAGCTGAAACCTCTCCCTTCCACTGGTAAGGGAAAATGCAGATTGCATCACACAGAGCAGGAGGAAGAAAGGATGGTCCCTTACTCTCGATTAAACCTTGGTTCTTCAAGATCTTGTCAACAGGATTCCCCTGCATGCCTTCCAGCCCAGTTTTCCAGGGTATTTTGTAGCAGGAGTGTTGAATTTCAAGGGAATTGAGGGAAGATGGCAACAGTTCTGCACTCACCGTCCTTACCTAAGGGTGCAGTGAGGCACAGGGCTGTATGTGGCCCAAAGAGATACAGCCAAGGGAAACTGCATCAGTGCGGAGCATCTGTGCAGCTACAGCAAGATAACATCAATACAGTCATATCTAAAAGCTACAGTTGCCGTAGGGCTATCCTGAGCACTACACAGCGTGAACTGCAGCAGAGAGAGACATGAAACGCAACGTCGCCTCGTCTGATTTGCAGTGAAGACCAGAGCTCAAAAAATTCTGTTCATGGTGCAGTTCTCCCTTGTTTGAGGTCTATACAGCAAAACCAGAAATCACTCATAGGCAAAGAAGAAAATCAGAAGAGTACTGAAAATGTACGTCCTGGCTAAAACAAACTAAAATGACTCAGCAGCTACAGAAGGGGTGGAGAGTGGAGAAACATTGCATATATAACTGAGCTCGTGTACCTTCTACGTTCACGTAGCCCTAGGGACCATGTTCTCTGGGCTCTTGCACAGAGAAGACCCTGGTCTCTCGGCACACATCCCCTGGGATGGACTTTGGAACAACCACCTGAACCTGTCTGACCGCAACAGGGCAGAAGATGCCAACTAAGGAAATATTTATGCTGTAGTTCAAAGTTATCACAACTAACAATCGCAGCTGCCTAGCACTGAACAATCTGGTGACTATACCAATAAGCAGCAGATCTGCAGGTAGGCCAGATCCAGCACAGGCTGCAAAACTTTCTGAAGATTTAACAGGCTAACATGCTGAGCGCCTTGCTACTTTACAGCTTGTTCTATTAATACCAAGCTCACCAGCCTACTTAAAAGCTAGTTCAGATGTGCTTGCATGTATCACACCTCTGGATCACAGGGTGGATCTGTGCATAACTACCAATTTACAGGAAAGGATTTGGAAAGTGATTGAAGTAACTTGAAATATTTTAACCTTTGTAGGTCAAGTGCAGGCAGAATACTCTGGCAAGAGATTTAAGAGCTGGGCAGCACCAGAACCATTCTGTACAGCACTTCAGCAACCAAGGAGCTCTAATGATAGCACCTGCAATTGTAGAGAAAAAATGTGGGTCCCAAACAGATCTATATCCATGTACGTACTTTGTACCTCATTTTACATCTGACAAAACTCGCTCTGTTACTGCTAGTGAGCCTTACACTCGATGAATTTCAGGAAAACCTCTGCAAAGGGGGCTGATTGCATAAGTCTATACTCCTGTGCAGACTCTGTGAGATCATAAGAAGATACTTAACCTGAATGAATCATAACTCCATTACTATTTAGGCTTTTCTCTATGCTACCGTTAATATGTAGGCACATGGAACTTATCCAGAGGTTTATTACAGTCCATTCAAGAAAATTAGCAATTTCCATCCATAGCAAAGCTGCAGCTAGATGACTTATTAGAGAATCACTCTTTAAAAGTGGCTGTACCTTTGTATCCTGCTCAGCATAGAATCAGCAGAAAATGATGTCTTTAAGTACTTCTATCAGTTTTGGTTTAGCAATTAGCATTCCCATGTGATTATTAACCAAAATGGTGTTTAAGGGAATATGTGACAGGCTGGGAGGCGTCCTAATACATATCTAAAGATTTTTTTGTGGGGGTGAGGCATACTCATTCATATTTTGAGCAGGAATAAAGACCTGTCAGAGAAAAATCTATTCTGTAGCACTGCAGAAAGGGGATAAACAGCTCTGAAGTCCCTATAGTACTTAGGAAGCTCTGCAATTAACTGTTTAGCATATGAGCAATGAGAACTTCTAGGAATAGAGGAAGAAGGGAAAAATTCTTAAAAAACACTATCCAGTCGTGTGGTCTCACAAATACTGAAGGATCACAACATCACCTCAGATACAAGTGGTGAAGAGAGAGCATTATAATAAGCTATGCAAGCAAATACGGGACATATTTCAAAAGGACTAAAGAGAGTTAGTGTCTACAAGATTGTTGAGTTAGAAAGAGGGCTGTCACAGAGAGACAGGAATTTAAGGAACTAAAATACCAGACTTTGAAACTAGCTTGGAGTCACCTTACCTTTCAGAAACCAACCCATCCACATCTGCTTTCCCTGAGATATCCCACACCAGCAATAAGTTACGCTTGATTTCTAAAGCACAAGCATTTAGAAGCTTATATGAGAGCAGGCACCAAAGCAAGAACCTACATAGTTATAGTAAGCGTGAAGTCACTTTCACATCCCATTCGCTTATTTTGTTCTGGCAATTGTTTTTCATATTTCTCCTCTTCTAATGAGGATAACGTTCATATCAAACACCTGTGTATTTGGTGGGTTGGGACATACTGACACATACACATCAAAAATTTCCAGGTGAGCGTCTCAGAGGCGGCAATTTCTTGAAGCCACCACGAATTACTCACTAAAGTGAATGAATTAAAATTTGCATATATAAATAAGAAACAAAGCCTCACCAAAGAAAGTACAGTAAAGGACATCTGTGAAGCTCTTATTTACAAGGATGCTATTTAGCCTGCAGCAGTTTTTGCATGATAGTAGAAGAAGATTTTCTGAGATGCAATTTATAAGGATACTGACTGAAGGATCTAATCTGATACTCCAAAACTAAGGTATCTGAAGTTATTTTTGTGCTCACTGAATTGCGTTTTCCTTTCTGCTAATGCTACATTGTTCAAGCAATGTATTTTTATGCTTTTTTCTCCTTTATATAAACTTTTTGATCCTTACTCAGGGATCTGAGCCTTAGGACTGACAAGACAGCTAAGACATTTCCCAAATGATCAGTTTGAATGTCTCTTCATGTTAAGGCATGAACAGCTCTTTTAGAAGACTGGAGCAAAAGATCCCAGGTTTAACTGATCCCTCAGAGCAGAGGGAAAGAGAACATTGAGGGGTCACATCAGTGGACTGTGTAACCAAATGTCCGACCTGCTGAGCGATAAAGGCAGCCTGCAGCAGGCAGGGTAGCTCCAGGGAAAGAGTGCTCAGTGAGAGATAAGCCCCACTAAGACAGAACCGTTGAGGAAACCAGGCTGAGCATAAAGGCAGAGGCCCAAGTGAGGGCAGCAGGACTACTTGTTGATACCCAGCTCCTTGGGATGCCTGGTCTGTGAATGTGGCAAAGCAGCCTTGAATTCCCAGGTTGTGTTTGCAGCTAGCACTAAGGAGGAGACAGCACGGATCAAAACCCAGGGATGAGAGAAGCAGAGCAAAAAGGAGGAGCTAACAGCTGCCCAGAGGAGGCAACACCCTAGCCAGGAGTTTTGTGGATGGGAAGAGGGCAAGGTTAGAAGTTTGAGAGCTGCTCTGAAGGGAGACCGAGTCCACAAACAACTGGATTCCCATGGTGTCCTGGGAGCCTACATCATCTCAGCAACCTCACTGTGCCAGATGCTGTTTTGACTGCTCGGGGAAAGGGAACAGGTTCAAAGTTAGACTGGATAAAGTCTCGTTATGCTGAATTTCCCAATTTACTGTTTTGCTTTGGACTCACTTCCCAGGCAAATACACTGTTTCATAAAGTGCTAAAACTTGTCCTTGGAAAGAATAATGAGAAAGGAGCAACGTAAGCCCTGCTTTCTCAGCTGGAGGAATATGGGGAAGAAAAGATGAAACATGAGGTAAATTCACCCACAAAATTTCAATGAACATATATTTATCTTTAGTGTTGAAAACTGTTTGGGGATGCTTCCCCCTTCCATAGTACAAAGTCCAATGCCCACAGTGTGGTGTCGTCTTCGTGTTCACACACACAGAAGTCCCACAGGCCAAACGATGGCAATGAGCGAGGTAGCGTGGAATAAATCCAATCTGTCATCCAGCACAAGAAGTGAAACCCAGTCACAGCCGCACCAGTTGCTACAACGACATTCCACTCCGCTTCTTTGAGTCCTTCCGTGCAATGGGACTGAAGGACAAGATCTCCTTGTAAATGTGCTCTTGAAAAAAAGAACAAAATAATTGTTATTATCAGTAGCATGTGTGATTGTAGAGGACACAAATGAAACTTTGACTGTTACATGTGCAGAGAGGAAGCATTCATCTGAAAAGATATGGCAGGTACAAGCTGAGAGAAAGAGTCAGACAAAGCAGAGAGGCAAAAAAGGAGTGAAGAGACAGAGGCAGAAGAGATCTTTGCTGAATACATAGAAGCAAGAGCAAGGAAAGGAAGATGCACGCCATCATCGAGGCATTAATGGGCAGTAGCAGCTAAGCTAGCTTTACTCAGCATGCTCACAGGAAACAGAGAAAGAGGCAGGAAAGTCCCATGCTAGACAGGGGCATGACTTCAAAGAAAAACTTCTTACTTTTCCATTCCTCTATCGAAAGCTTTTCATGTTCCAGAGAATCATCATAGGACTGTTGTGCTTCTGTCTCCTCCTCAATGTCTCGGAACTGTTCGAAATACGGGTGGGCCAATGCCTCTGTGGCCGTAAGGCGCTTTTCCACATCCAGCTGCAACATCTTGTCAAGCAGGTCCACTGCTATAGGAGGAGACAGGAACATGGCTAAGTGCATGCAATGGAGAACAGGTCATCCTGAGCATGAACCCTGAAAGCGATAGGACTAGTGTTTCCAGTAATACATTTCCAGACCTGAAAATGAAACAGATTCCTCAACATGGCCTAGGCAGCATGGAGCTCCTGTCAGCAGAGATGCAAAATCTGCCAAACAGCAGCCTCGGGTAACTTACTAACAGAAGTGTAGGTGTAAATTGTATAGAAGTAACAAATTAGTCATGGATAGGCCTTGCTGCATGGATGGAGCTGCAAGAACACAAACAGCAAGCCAGTAATTTCAAGATATTTTTCAGTCATTTGCTTTCACTCTGACACCTGCAACTCAATATAGCCTTAGCATGGGTAATCTATATAGAAATCTATACATCCCTGGTGAACAGGAAGGTAGGAGACTCAGATACTGACTGCCTGTTAGCTCCATTCTGACTTGGTTTTAATAGCTTAATAACGCTTTCTTCTCACCTTTTAGAACAGTTTTACTCTCATTTGTAATCTACTTGGGGAAAGAGCTACCTGTAGATCAATTTCTACAGTGAAAACTGCATGTTCCAGCTACCTGTCGAGTACCAAAAGGTACAGGTGTTCAACAGGCAGCTATGAGCTGAACTGTGCAATTCCCCCAGGAAGAAATTTTACTTGAGTGGACTTTGGGGGCTCTCTCAGCACTTTAGCAAAACCTGCAATGCCTTGGATGTGGGGCTGGGAAAAAAAAAAAAAAGAGCCTCATTGAAATATTCCTAATCATAATATCATCTGCTTTGCTACAAGCAATAAGCTCTCAAAGCCAGTATCAGCCAAAATTCATCCCAACTCTCGTACCAAGTGCAGCTGAAGGTGTAGTTGAATACAACTACATACAACTGGTCTAATCCTATAATTTGCATCCTGCAACCTAGACATCAAGTTTGTTAAGACAGCACACTCTTCTGGCTTGTTAATACAAGAGTCTGAAGTCCACCTCTTCCTTAGAAGTTGTATGCTACAGACTGTGTCCTTTTAAAATTAAAAACCAAACCCGAAAAAGTAGATGGCCAGTAACAGACCACTGACACTGCAGTGCCAATAAAAAATTGTTTTGCTTTTAATTCATACATATTAGCCCTGGGGAGGGCAGCCTCCTGTGGGCACACAACCTGCAAAGGAGGAAGTAGTAAGAAGTTCTGAGAAAGAGGAGCAACTAAACTGCACCTATGGCGGTCAGCCCAGCTCATTTCCAGCTGTGAAAACTTGTGAGAAATGCTCAAGATTACTTACCCTGGGGATTGGCTTTGGGGAAAAACACAGATAAATCCTTCTTGGGCATTTTGGGAAGGGACTTGATATAACTCTTAGCCTGAAAGAGAAAGGAAAGCACAGCACATGCATTTACTGCAACTGGACATGTGTGAGTAAATGGGTGGTAAAATAGAGCTCTTGGGTCTCATTACTTAGAAGAAGAGAACAGCAAATTATCTCAGATGTCATTTCAGTGACCAGTTTGTGAGGAACAAATTCTACCAACTGAGATACAGAAGTATTCATGCTTTAAGAACAGCCAAGCTGCAGAACAGAGGAGGGATGTAGTTTGCTGGTGTGTTAGGCACCTCACTTAGGAGTCCTAATGCCCAGCCCCTACGATCCATACCAGTTCTTAATGCAAAGCACTAAAGTCAAATACATCAGATGCATCACTAAGAACCATCATTGCTGTCAGGAGGAGAGACTGCTGTCTCTCCTGTTCACGTGCCTGCTATAAAAGCAGCACCTCTCCACACCTCTGGCAGCAAGACATGAACAGCCACACTGAACGTGCTTACCGCTTTGTCCTCCAGTTTCTCCACGAAGTCTTCTCCTGGATACCCCACTACTTTCAGGATCTGAGTCAGTTGATCTAGGTCTGGTAGGCTGTGTTAAAGATCATCTATCCTCTAGGAGCAAGCCCTGGACTCCACCCAGCAGCGTCCCTGGACCAGCAACAGCTTTGAGCAGGGTGTGATACAAACCCAGCAAAGCCACACAAGCAAAGACTCATTACAAGGGCAAAAAGAGCTCTTTTCCCGGAATGCAATTTTCATCAACAAGGAGTTCTGGCACAATTCTACCAAGGCCTATGCCCATAGGTTTGAGGGATATGCAAGGGCTTGGGCATGAGGCTGTGGGAATCAGCAGTTTAGACTGCTGATGTATGGTGTATGTGGCCAGCACAGCGGTGTATTTCTAAGGGTGGCTCTGCCCCCTCCTATCTCGTCTCTGTTTTCCTCACCAAAAAGACCCCACTGGTCCCCTGTGATTACCTCTTAGTAAACCAGGCCACCACCGATTTCCCTCAGTAGCCTCATTCATAAAAGCCCTTTCACACATGCCAAGAATCATTGCCCCGAAGGGAAAAGGTTCAGTTTGAAAGGATACAATCTTTTCCTTTAAACAGCGTTTTCCCAGTCAGCATTTCTGCCATGATGCAACCGATAGACCAGATATCCACTGTTTGGGGAGAAAGAGAGAGAAAAGAAAAAAAGAGAATGACAGCTTTTAGGAAGCAAGGATTACAGGAGCTGTTGCCTGCTTTTTCAGTCCTCAACAGTCACTGATTTCAATTTCACTCCCATTTTCCACCCTCCCCTGTCTTTTCTATGCTGCTAAAATCTTCGCTTTCATCACTTCCCACAGGCAATAGCTTTGGGAGTAGTGCAGCTGGGACTGTATGACTGGAGCAGAGCAGTGCTCCAGGGGACACTGATGATAAAGAGCAAGAACATCTGGTGGATTATGTGAGATTTGACACAGGCATGACAGAGGGATCTTGGGATTTGTCACAAGACAGTCACATAGCTGAAGCAATGCAACTCACCTGTCTGGTTGTAATGCATCCAGTTCAGAATGACTTCTGGAGCTCTGTACCAGCGTGTAACCACGTAGCCGGTCATCTCAGCATCAGCGTGTCTTGCCAAACCAAAGTCCAAGATCTGCAGTTCACCAAAGCAAGAGAAAGAAGGAAGGGCAGGAAAGAAAAAAAAAGAGAAATCCTACAGGCAACTGAGGATCTGCTTCTAAGAAGAAATGAAGCAGATCCAATCAGATAATAATGAAGTTCTAACTACACCAAAACCACTCATGGGATGGTTCAAAGAACTAACAGGTTTGTCTTAATTCCACTGTAAATTGCAAGCCAGCTGCAAAACCAGTTGTCCTGGGGAGACCCTGTGGAAAGGATCTCTGTCATGTGCTACCGGGAAGGTCACTTCCTTTCTTGTAGCTTAAGTCAATTTAAAAAATCTCAGAGTTTAGACTTCTAGAACCTGAGGCCAAGGCATGCTCGCAGGCCATTACGACTCACCGTTTCCTATAAAAACACCCTGCAGCTGACAGGAGATGACCTCTCCCTCAGTACTGGAGATGAACATGGCTTGACCCAACCTTTACAGGCAACGGAGCCACTCCCTGTAATATACATTACAGAAAACACATGCTAGACCATCACACCAGTGAGCTGTAAGCAGTCCCTTCAGAGCAATACTGAAAATAATTTTGTCTAGAATCACAGCCACCACGTTTCAGGTGCTAGTCCATGGAAACCAAGGGGTAACTGTGGTTGTATCCAGCTATCCTTCAGGGATCGTTCACCTAACACAAGTGTTGCTCAGAAGTATTGAATTTATTTAGGAAGTCATTATGAACTTCAACGCAGCTGGAATTACAGTGACAGGATGTTCATTCCAAGTCTTGGGCCCTGATTCAGCAAGTTGCATAAGCAGGTGAGTATTTCCCACTGACTACAAGCACTGTGTAATGAAGTACCCTGAATCAAGTCTCAGAACGCAAGAGGAAACGTGATGACGCCCAAATGTCAGGATTCCTGCTCGCAGAGCAGTTCATCAGCAATCTAATATGCTACATGCTACAATGCAGTGCTTTTTCACCTACCTTTAGCTGGCAGTCTTCATTCACAGCCAGGTTGCCTGGCTTCAGGTCCTAAAACAGACAAGATCAGAATAATACCGATGTTTTTGATTTGCAGCTCATCAACACGAGCCTTAGTCAAACCTCAGTTCACTTTGGATAGTTTCCCATAACATCCCGAGTCCAATATCAACACAGCAAAGACAACATGCCTACTGTATAGGTTTATATTAAAGAGACTTTTTCCTGCTTTTTCCTGAAGCAGTTTTCATTCAAAAACCATAAAATGCTTCACAGCTTATCAGAAAATACAGCATTTCCTCAAAATGCTGCACAGCTGAGAGAGCAAATACAAACAAGCACAGGGCACAGGAGTGAAAAAGAGGGAGGACGCTAGAGAGAACTTAGAGCAGATGAGGCTATTAGTGAAATAATGTTCAGGAATTTGTTAGCTTTATGACCAAGCTGAGTTTCTCCTAAACAGACAAAATCAGAATAACAGTGCACATGAACTCACCCTGTGGATGATTCCGGCAGAATGAATATACTGCAATAAAAAGAAGAGCCACAATGTGATCAACAGCAGATAAGACTTTCTTTTCTCCCACAGAGAAATGAGAGCTACAAACAAGAACTTGTTGAGAACACAACCCTGGAACCTGCTGCAAGTCCCTGGCCCTCAGTGCATGACCCCAAATAAAACCCACAATCACAGGAGGAACGATGGCTGGTAGGAGAAGGCCGCCTGGCAGCGATATGAAATCCACACAATTTCTGACAGTATTTGCAGTTATATTACTACTATAAAGAAGAGGCATAGAGAAGAAGAGGAGGTATGGAGCAATAGTTCCTTACAGCAAGTAAACTAATAGCTTAAACTATCAAAACAAAAGCATCAAGATTACAGATAAGAACATATTCAGTAGATGACAAGAAAACTTCTGTTTTGATTGATAATCCATGTGAAAAAAAAATTAACAAAATTGGAAATCAAATTAGAGTTGCAAAAACTGACTTTGTGACTTTTATCACACCAGTTAAGCCTTTTGTGTATCGTTTCCCCCCTTTATTTAAACTCAAGATAACAGTGATCTGGGGAAAGGTGTTATTAGGGTGAATTCATTAACGCCTTTAAACCACTGCTCTGACTTTAGGGGAAGGGTATTACAGAGGGTAGTAGTATTAAGATACTATCCTTACATTTCAGGGTTTGAAGTGATTACTTTCTGTTATCTCAGAGGCTCTTAAAAACAAGCACATTCCTTATTGTATTGAACACAAAATCATTCCCTCCCTCTTCTCCACTGAGGGCCTGTGTGGGAAATTCAGCAGAATTCCGTTTGCTCCCAGCCCCGTACTTTCTGTGCAGAGCTTTGCTAAGGGTTTTGGCAAGTCAGTGACGCGACCAATGTCGTGGAGAAACCATCATAAGCTCTAACTGCTGTAGTTTCAATACCTGATTGACTAGTGTGAAAGAACAGTAATTTTGATTGATGTGTACTGGAACAAGAGTAGTTCAATAGCAATTACCTGTTCTCAGTGCACGCAATAAAACCCCCAAGTCTTCCAAGACAGTGCTGGAAGGGGGGTTTATTATGGTCAGCCCAGAGGTGACACAGAGCAAGATCTACTTGTAGAGGAGCTGCAGTGAGTCACTAAATCTGCTGATGCCCCAGCCTTGTCGTCATTTCTCCAGACCCACCTACCTTCAACCCTTTCAGCATTTGGTAGACCAGGTACTGGATCTTTTCATCACTGAATTCATGTCCCATGATCTTTTGTAAATCTGTCCGCATGTATGGCATCACCAGGTAGCTAAAAGGCAGTAAGACAAGGCCCTAAGTCTAGAAGAAAAAACATAGGGAACCAGGCTGGCCTTGTTCTCACTTGTTTGTTTCCTGTGGCTGTGTAACTTACTGCAACTGAAAGGAGTAGTTGTGACTATGGTCCTAGCTAACTAGCATAGCCTGTAGTGATGCTAGGATTTCTACCTGCTCTGAAAATTGCTCTCCTTCTCTCAAATCAGATACCTGACATCAACTAGAAACAAGGATCTTGCAAACCTTAACAATACTGAAACAGTTTACTTTAGACTTTAGCTGTTCAATTCCAGATGGCCTTACACCATCTGGTAGCTGAAACATCTTGTTCAGCTTTAAAGAGTCTTGCAAAACTGCTGCGTTGGCTACCAGATTTATCTTTATAATATTCTTCGGCTGTGCCTTGGAAGACAACATCAAGGTTCCTTCAGCCTTTGGCCTGCCTGCTGAGGCTGCTAGTTGGTTGCCAGTCCTCCAGCAGGAACTGCTCTGAGAACTGTCAGACACATTTTGTGCAGGCTGCTAAATATCCAGCCATCAGCTGCAAATCCAAACCCAGGTGCATGCTGCTAGTGCCCAAGGATGGGGAAGTGAAAACAACTCATGGACTCGTCCAACCTGACCATCAACACTGAGGGAAACGGAACATCAACATAAAAAAGAACTACACAAACAAAAAAGCATCCAGAATCAAGGTGAAAAAAAAAAATCTTGGAAATGGTCAGTTTAGTTATCCCAGGGACTGATGAGCAATACTTCTCCCATTCTGACTCCAGCCTCTTAGTTAGCAGTCACACAGCCAGAGCATTAGCATGGATCATGCCACATGTGATATGCCGTGGAATGTAATGCCTCAGTTACTTATGTCGGTCTGTCTATGGGGCATTCTCCCAGCTGTGAACATGGCATGTGATCTATTTATGTGGGGTTTTAGCCATAAGAACTGACCTCTGCTTTTGATTCTCCTTGTTACTTGGGGATGTCTGGCTTTAGTCTGCCCCTTTTCAAATTAGTCTGTTGAGCTGCACCTCAACACGATACGCTACTCTGCTGCTCAGCCTGCAGGTGTCTAGGGCAGTGATCATGTCTAGACAGAGTAAACACAAACTCCACACTTACAAGTCCTGGAATCCGTGGTAGGAAGGAGCAGAGGTGAAGACATCAAGCAGCCCAATGACCTGATGGATAAGAGAAGTCCAAATTTAAGCCTGGAAAGCATTTGCTGTGCACGTGGGACACAGGTAGCAGCTCTGCACTGGCACATGCATGTCTGCGAGCACTGAGAACTCTACGTGAGGAATCTGAGGATTCTTTGCTATGCTACGCAGCTGCTTCTCTTCTTACTAATACTCAGGAGCACCCATTACACATCTGCTTAAGCCTGGTGCCAACTGGGCACAGTAGGCAAGCAGCAGTTAAGTCCTGAGACTGCCTGCACACGCCAACTTTTGAGATGTCTCAATCAAAACTAAGGTGCTGCCACCACAGAAGGCTTGCTCCCAAGTGGCAAGAAAGTTTCCTTTGCTTTAGCAGGAAGAAAAACAGCTACTTACGTTCTCATGTTGCATATGCTTCAGCAGCATGAGCTCTCTGTACGCTCTCTTGGCGAAGATCTCCGACTGGAACGGGCGGCATAGCTTCTTGATGGCCACTTTTTCTCCTGTCTTCTTGTCTATGGCTGAACTGCAGCAGACGAATAAAAAACAGTTCTGACTATGCAAATGTGTCTTAAAAAACATGTGTTTTAACAAGTTCCCTTCTAGCAAAGAGCTAATTCTGGACCTCACAGGAAAAAAAAAAAGGCCCCTTGATCTTTCCATGCTGGCAGAGGAACTCAGTGAAGCTCTACACGCAGATTTTTCCACTGTATTACTTGGGTTTGCAGACCACAGCCCATGCTTTTTGGAGGACTAGACAGGATACCAAGCAAAGCATCAGTGGCCAGTCTTTACTCCCTTTAACATTTCCTCTAACCTGCAGCAATGAGCTGGAGCTAACAGAGCAGTGAGAAGAAGGAAGCACAAATGGTTAAAGGTCAGGATTGTTTCTAGTTCTGCCTTCTCCTTTACTAAGTCATGGAGATAAGGGAATAAAGCAATTTCCTCTTTGCCATCTGCTTGGAAGTTGCTGTTAAAGGTACGTCAGCCTTCCTTGCTGTTTTCTGGAGCAAAAACAGGCTGTCAAATGCTAAAAATGCAAGCTACTAGAATTAATTCCCCAGCACTAAAGATCTTTGATGCTCTACATATGCTTCCGTATAAAAGCAGGTCTGGCTGAAAATGAGATTCTGCTCATGAGCTCATGGAAACATGGTGCAAGAGCCATAGCTGGAGACATGACGTGTTATTCTCTCTGATCACATTTACTGTCTGCAGCTGGATTGGGTGATCCTGTGACACACACTCTTCTTTTGGAGGCTCTGTAATCAGATTGCAAAGCAGGATCCGGATTTCACCAGATAAGAAGGGAGGGACATCCTCAGGTTGTCTTCAGGATTCTTGGTGGTGTTTTCCAGGGACACTGAGGGGAGTGTCAGCACACCTCATTACACCTTGGTGCCTCAGCCCCTCCTCAAACCCTCCAAGAGGCAACCAGATGAAGAAAGGGCTTTCTGTGCCAAACCTCACTGTGGGCTTTCCAGAGCAGTTTTGTAATTCCTTCTTTCACAGGGACACCAAAGGGCTATAAATCAGCATGCTCAGTTCCACAGCTTTTAGTGGCACAGCATAACCAAGCCCGCACGAATGCTGGCATCCTCCTGCCTCGCACACACCTCTCTCCTGTTTTTTTTTTCCTGAAGAGATGCTTGATTGACCTCCACCACGGTCCCAGACCGCCAGGCTCCATCCACTGCTCCTTCCAGGCACTCGGAGGACCCGAGTCTAGAAAGGGCTGGTACCATAAAGCAGAGACAGCGCTACCGTGACCTCCAGGGCCATCGCTCAGAGGCAAGGCTTTATGAGTGGCATAATCCAGAAAACACCACATAATAACGCAGTCAAATGGTGCATTCTGCTGGGTTTAGGGCAGACATGCAATAGGAGAGGTGGAAATATCCTGCTCAGCCTGGTTTCCCCTTTGGTTTAATACCAAGGAAGGGTTATTATTCCTTGGTGCAAACCTTGGAAGTCTGTTAAACAGCTTTCTCCGATTGTCAGCCCCAAGTAATCAGTTGTGGTGTGGCCTCCAGTGGTTCAGCTTACCAACAGCTCTGATCTAGCAAGCAGAGACAACATCTCCGGTACCATAAGGCAATCTTCCTGCTCATGGCCACTAAGGTCCCTTCCAGCTGCTCTCAGTTATTTGGTGATGAGAGCAGACACATCCTTTGAGAGCTTCAGTATGACTGCGATTTTGTCAGTCTATTCAGCTGGAAAAAGCAAAGGAAGTGCTGGAGCAGCTATGCCAGGCAGCTTCAGCGCTAAAGATCACATAGGATATCTTGAGAGGGAAGGGGAGATTGTCTCATTTTCATTAGGACATCAGCAGGTGTTGGCAGAAATGGCAGCACAGTGTAAAAATTCTCCAAGGAGCAAGCAAATTAAGAGGAAGGGACTGAGACCGCACAAACACCTTCTGCAGATCCAAGGCACTTTTCCTAACCTCAGAGTGCACGTTCTGACCTGCTGTCCCAACACCCGCCCTACAGAGCACGTATCTAACCCCACCACTCAACGCAGGAGAGTGTGAGTGCCGTAGCTTCAGCCTGCCCCACATAAACAGCGTTACTTTCACCCTCGCCATAAGACATAGTTAAGAGTTAATTCTGCTGACAGAGCTGGGGTGAGCCCACAACGTGCTTCCCAGCATCGGTTTAATGAGTAGCTGGAAGTGCAGGATGACGCCAAGGACAACCTGGAGGCGAGGTCCCGCGTGCGCCGCGCAGGCCTGCAGGTGACGGTGACACCGCCGCACCCGTGGGACCCGGGGCGCAGCACGCCGTGCCCACAGCCACGGACGGGCAGAGCCAGGTCCCCACTTTGGCTGGGAAGAGCAGCGTTGGGGGTGGCAGAAAACTCCTCCCGCAATTACAAAATCGCTACGGATTTCGGCAGAATTAACGAGGGAAGAAACGAGCATTTGCTGGTTTTCCTGAATTAGCTCAAGGACATGCAGAAGCTGGCTGCTCTGAAAATGCTGTGCTAGAAAAGCTTCCTAGCAATTCCCAGCAGAGGACAGCAAATCCTAACTCCACATGCTTCTACTTGTTCTTTGTACATGAATCAACACCAATGCCACTCTGCCAAGCACTGTCCATGCCATAATAATGCCCCCCTCTACCCTGGGTCTGTTTTAACACATCCATCCCTCCCTGAGATTCTTCAGACCAGCTGAGGTCTGCACAGGGTCCAGTAAAAGATTTTTCTTACTGCTGTTTTTTTCTCTCTTTTTTTTGTGTTTCCTGGTGGTCAAGAAGGATTTGGAGGGATTTGTCTTCCTTTTTTCTTTTTTTCCTATGACTCACCCATTTTTATTTTCTTTTAGTCTTCCTGCTTTACTTTATTATAAAGACCAGAAAACACAGTGCAAATATAAAAAAGTGAAGTTCAGTCTTGCTGCTGGAGTTTGCTGGACTCATTTAAGTGTCTCAGAAGCCCACCTTGCACACGAACAGCAAAGTGGGGAAAGAAACATTTGGTGTCTCTTTGTGTGCTGTAAAATAGGCAGCCAGGGGACAAAGACAGAACTTAGGCCCCGGGGTTTTGGGATTCCTCCCAGGAGAGGCACTTTGCCCAACACCCAGGAGAGGGGACACACCTCCTGGTTGTTTTAAACTCATCATGTTATGCAGCAAGGGCTGCATTCACATGCTATCAATGGGCTGCTTCAAGTTCAACCTTTCTAAAAGTCATCAGTCTCCTCCAATTCACCAGCATAAAGCAAGATCCGACTTCTGCTTGCTTTCACTATCGGCACCTTTGCCCATGTAATTAACAGCAGCTCGCGCTACTCTCTTGTACGATGAGGATTCCTATCAGCCAGGAAGGAAGTCCCAGGCTGTTACGGATCCTAGTTTACAATACTTTCTGTTTTATGAGCTCAAACTGGAAGCAGAATTGGGGGCTGTACCACCCAGCTGCTTCCCCTAGACAGGCCAAAATCAGCTGCCTTGAACTGCCACAGCCACCCCTGTCCCCGGAGGCTTGGTGCTTTGTTCCAGCACCCAGCTCTTTTACCCTTCACAAACTGCTTTCAGATACCTAGGTATTTTTTTTTTTCCCCTCGCTGCTGGACAGAAATCCTTCCCTTAATCCAAGCTCAAGACCACGGCAAGCTGAGGAGCTCCCTGACCTGAGGTCATACCCAGCTGCTCGGCACGCCTGGCAGCCCTGCCTACCTGCTGCTCCAGCTGCTGGGCGAGGGCTGCCCGTCCCGCTCCCACCGCCAGGGAACGGATGCTGCAGAGGTGAGCTCGGGTTCAGACCTCTCCCTGCTGCCCACCTCGGGCAACCGCAGGAGGAAACAGGTCCATTTTCTTCGAGCAACCCGTTCCGGGCAGCAGACAAACCACCTCCATCATGCATGCAAATGCCCCTTCATAATGGAGGGGTGCCGAAAGGCACCTCCTTGCTCCCCCCCGGAGGGATGCTTTGAGCACCCCCTGTGCGCCCCTTGCTGCTCCCCACTCACCAGACGGAGCCGTAGGCCCCGGACCCCACCGGGTGGAGGGACGTGTATCTCCTGGGCAGCTCCCAGACGGTTTTGTTGAGTTCCTGTCTGTAAAAGCCTCGTCTCCTTGCGATGTTCATCGCCCGGCGGGTGCGGGACTGCCACCCCCCCAGAGTACTGGAATACAGCAAGGCTTCTGGGGTGAGACAGGGACACCAAGGCCTTCAGTGCTGGTAAGAAGGACTCTAGTGAGTTTCCTTCTCCGTGTTCAGCTGTTGTGAGCGTGAAGGGACATGTCTTTCGGCCCTCCTCCCTCCGCCTCCACATCGGCTGCGATGAGGCATCAGGTTTCCAGACACGCCTTGGCCGTGTGCAGGTATTTCTGGACGCTCCTATCGGCACAGGGAGCGGCGAGCCCCACGGCAGACACACCTCTGGCCACGGCGCAGAGCCTCACGCTCACCCGGCCTCGCCTCTCGTGTTTCGGTCTGGGACAGCAGCCATCCGCCGGCACGCGCCGCGAAATGCCTTCGTGGGACTCGGAGGGGGTCTCGTGAGATTGCCGCTCGGATGAGTAAGGACTTGTGGAGCCGGGGAATCCGGGGTCATGTTTGATGCGGAGGACAAGCCACAGCGCCTCGTCAGACAAGAGGGATGTTCTTTCCAGCTGGTGGAGGACAGCGCCAGGCTCGCAAAGAACAACAGGGTGTTAAATCCACCAAAGAGCGAGGAGGCGATGGTGATTTTCTCCAAGCTCTCGGCTTGGTTTCCCAGCAGACGAGGGCTGGCTGAGCTTCTCCACCTTCATCCAGGTGACCGCAGCAAGGACATTCAGGAACCATTCTAAGACCTGCAGGTGCCTGAGGCTTGGCGGGGTCTGATTTCCTTCCCTGCGGCAGGTCTGACCCCATCCCAGGTGCCCCTGGACAGCACAAAACCCGAGTTTGCTGCTGCGCCTTCCGGCACAGTGACAGAGCAGTAAACCCAGGCAGCCTACACGAGGTCGTCCTCTCCTGGTAAGCAGGGAGTGCCTCCACGCTCTGCTTTGACTTTAGATGCCCAAGTGGGGCTCTGAAGGTGCATCCTGCACACAGAGGAAGTGACTAAGTTGTGCCTTAACGAGCCAGCCCAGCAGCTCACCGTGCTGGACCCTGCCAGCCCTCAACTCTGCTCACATCTTCTACCAGCTGAGCGCCTGCCATCCGTAAAGGTGGCCCTGCTCTGAGTGCGTCTGTGCAGCAGGACTACGACCTGCTAATAGGAATTACGGAAAATGCACCGTCAAGGTTTTAGGGAGGATTCATTTTACCTGGTTACAGGCAACTGCTGTAACACATTAGAGTTGGCCCTTACGTTCTTCAGATAGCAATGGTGAGGTCTGCAGCTTTATAAAACAAACCAGGGGCAGGGTGTTGGTAGTTTTAACTTTGCTTATGCATGCACATGCAAATAAATCCGGCTATAGCAACAGTATGGTAAGGAAATAAAACAAAGATTGGCTTGGTTCTATAAATACACCTGTGAGCAAGAGGTGTTACAGCAGAAACTGCTGGTACATAAGCAAACATGCAACTCATTTGTAATTTCATGAGCACAGAACTCTTGCTCAACTATGCATGCACACATAGCTAATCAGCACGCAATTAAGGAGTTCTAAATATCTAAGACATGTCTTGGCTGTAGTAGAATGAATTAATTTAAATGACCAATTCAAATCAAATAGGAAACCTTAAGTCATTAGATTAGGAAACCTTAACTCATTAGATTTTGTAGGTGGAGCTTGCTTATTTTTTTTTCCCCAGTTCACCTCTCACTGATTTTAGTATCTGTTATTAATGAGGATGTATTGTAACTGAGCACACTCAGGAATTAGGATTCTGGATTCTTCCCCCCCCCCCCAAAAAAAAAAAAAGAGTACATAACAAGTAAGAAGTCTTGCTTAGGATTTTTTCCTTCAGTTTGTACCACGGCAAGCAGAAACCAAACAAAAGCAGTTTCCATATAGTTAAGGAAAAAAATCCTTTCCTTTGGGCCTATTTGAAGCAACTGCTGTACAGCTCTGGAACAGGAAAGCGTCCAAGCTGTGGATGCCAGCTACCTGACCTGGATCAACACAAACCACCTTGTTTTATCAAGGCCTGGGAACTTCAGGTACTGAGGCTTTCATTAGGACAACAAACACTGCTTTATTCAATCATTTCTCTCATTGTCCTGATTGAATTATAGTACTGGTAAGCAACAGAAGTCAGAAAATCCGTGTTAGGGAGAGCCAGGATGCTCCTGCTGCCATAAACACCCTTCCACCAGCAGCTAGATGATAGCTGAAGAGCAAAACAAACAACAACAAAAAAACCCACACATCTAAATGGCAAAAAACTGTAAACCAATGCTACTGGGGAAAGGTCCCAGGTTCAGGCAAGCAGCAGAGCACTTGTTTATTGTGTTCAGTAAAAACTTCCCTACACTAAACAGAAATATTTGTACTGCGTCCAGTACTCACGGTCAGACTCTAGGCCAGTTCTGTATCGAAGAATTCACTTGGGAGAACTATGGACACACAAGCTTTGTGTCAGAGTTGGTCAACGTTATGCAACCTTGCCCCCCACCCCTTCCCCCCCCCCCCCCCCCCCCCCCCCCAAGTCCTGTATGACACCAGGGACAAATTCATACCTTGCTAAAACTAAGTGTTTAGTACAAGAGGTTTGAAGTACCATCAGTGCAATAAATCTGAAAAATAGGTTTTATTTTTAACCAGTGGTATTGTGACATCTTATCTGGCATAACCAATTACAGCAAAATTCATGGATAGAAACAAAATAGCAGATCTCTTCTTTGAAGTGCATCCTCCTGTTCAGTCCCCAGGCAGCTGAACAGCATTGCACTGCAGGTAGGGAGTGCATGCCACATGGGCTCCCCTTAGAGTACGGACTTTGAATGAAACATTCCCACTCACACACACGCACAGACACACACGCGCACACACAATGTCTATATTTTTTTAAAAATCTGTAGCAATATTTCCGCATGGTATCACACTGTAGCATCTACACATAAAATGGCTGATAAAAATAATCTTGCTGTAGGTTTACAGAGTATATCTACATTTTTCATTTGAATACCTGGACTGCCGGTCCAGCAGAAAAGGGAGGTTTTTTGTCTTGATTTTGTTGGTCTAAGGAGAGTTTTACCCCAGAGCATGACACAACTCTCTGTTCATCTCACCCCAGACTTTTATAAAGTGTTTGACCTGAAGAGATCACTGGAAAGTAGCCTAGGAGGAACTGATGGCTTTATTTTTTGTGTCCCATCCCTTTGTGCTGCCTCTTCAAACATGTGGTAAAAACACTACAAACAGTTCTTCTCCATCCCATAGGTAACAAGAATACAAAATACTGCAAAAGCCCTTCTCCTCACATACACGGGTATGCTGTCTGCACAGGATGCCTGCAACAGATAAATGTCTTAAAAAGGTCTCCTCCACAAGTCCTAAAACTGGGCTCCTGAGTTCCCCAGGTATAGTTCTAGCACACAAAAATGCTGAGAAACCTCCCTTCTGCCAGTAGCTAACTCTGGGCATTAAGTTCATGCAGAGACCTGTAAAATACAAAATATTTGAACCACGTTTGTATTCAAACATACTCCTTTTTCCTGTTTCCTCAAGCAGAGATCGACCTGCTAAAAACAGCCAAGAAGCTCTTATCAGAGATGGTAAAATATCCTCTAGTAAATGTTAGTTTTATATATATAAATACTTATATTTATAGATATAGACAGTGAAAGGGAGATTGTGGTTTTATGCATGCTTATTTCTTTGCTTTGGATTCCAACGTTTTTAGGAAAAATTCTTTTCAGGAAATAACTTAAATTCTGGCACAAGATGCCATAGTTGTTTCTTTGAAGAACATTTTTTACACTTGATCTCATGAGAAACCCTCCATCCCAATCTCTCCTCCTCTGAAATCAGAAGATCAGAACTAAAGAAAAGGTGTGTGTTTCTGTGCCGTATATTTTATCCTTTCCTCACCAAAGCCTCCACCACGGCAGGTATTTCACACCGAGCTGCAACACAAGAGGAAGGATGCTGTGATTTCATGGCACTGGCTGAGGTACTCAGTGAAACTGTTCACTAATGATTTAACTGCCCCAGTGCCATCCCCAAGAAGTAACAAAAAGTAAGCAGCTCTACATGCACATACAGCTACGACATGCAAGAACATCCAATCCCACCTTTCACAGAACAAGATACACAACATGTGGCTAGCAAGAATCTTCTCCAGCCTCTGTCTCCTGAGAACTAATGCTGGGAAGCCTCAGAACGAGAAGAGAGGAAGAGGCAAAAACACAAAATACCCAATCCAAGGCAAGATGCTTTTGCCTCGGAAAGTTATTTCCTGAATACACAGAGTTCATGCCTGGCTATCTCGGAGCCTTCACCCTGAAAAACAGCAGGGTCAGATTTTCCTCTCCAGACTTTCTTTCCCCTCATTCCCCATTCACTTAAGGCACAAACTTATTTACAGTTTCAAACAAAACCTTTTCACGTTCCAAGAATCAGTCATCAGAAAGCCTGTATGTTCTGCTGTACCAGGAAGATCTGGATGTAGATCAGCCCCCTGGCATGGAACATGGACATCCCTCAACCTTACCCTCACTCCTGAAGAAAACAGAGGAGTCTCTACGCCTATCAACCAACTTCCCTTATTTTGAGGTTACTTAATTGTAGAACAACTGATAAATGGCAACGATTGCAACCAAACTTTGAACGTCACCTTCCCCACCTTGCCCCAGCAGCGCAAACTGTTTGAGCACTGTTTCTGTGGAGGACTAAAGAGCAGTCAGAACAGGTCTTCAGAGGCTTGCCCCAGGCTGTACACAGAATACAAGAGCATGCAGCATGTTTACATAGACTCAGCTTTCTTCCCTCCCCCCACCCTCCCCGATTCAACACACACAAAACCCCTCCACCAAGGAGAATATTGTGACGAGGCACTTGAATGATATTTGGAGAGTCCCTACGAAAAGGCCTTCCCCTCACAGTGAAGTGGGACAAACAGAAGAGAGCAGGTTCTCAGGACTCCATCTCCTCTTGGTCAAGCGGTGGTGGCACAAAGCTGATTACTTCATCGTAAGTCAGGCCTGGTGGGAAAAGCGGGAAAGAAACTTAATATGGATTGCTAAAGACATCCCTCACGTCAGAAAACCTGCAATGATCGTAAAGGTTCTTTCTAGCAGCATTAAAAAAATCAACTAAGTTTTAATTAAGAAAAAGAAAAGAATGGATATACCATCTCCAAGACTAATACACACAAAAGATACTTCCAAAACATTGACATGGATGCAGCTGAAAAACAAAGACATGAGCAACCATGCCACCTACATGCTTGTGTACTCCTAAGTAGTAATTACCAAGGACTGTGCTAATTACGTGCAGTGGGTGATAGATTCACTCACTGCAAGGACCTCAGAACAAACAGTGTCCACATTTTTTTTTAATCAGCTTCTTTTGCGCCTCTAACTAGCACGGCTGAAATGAACTGCAGCTTATGGGATAGACCATGAGAGAATCAGGCTCCCTCCTGTCCCCCAAACTCACTTTTCCATTCTTCAATCTCAAGTTCTCTGCTTTCAAACGACTGGTCATAGGGGTCTGCCACTGGTTCATCGTCTGGGTCATGGTACTGAGCAAAGTAGGCATGAGCCAATGCTTCTGCTGCAGTAATTCGCTTGTCTGTATCCAGTACCAACATCTTCTCTAGCAAGTCCACAGCTGCAAAAGCACCAAAAGAGAAAAGAGAGAATTTTACATAGTGAGCTGTGCGAGCAACACTGTGTTCTGAAACGTAGTTCATAAAAGCCCAAGGTATATGAGGAATATCTAGTTTCTCAGGAGGTACCCATCACCCACAATCGCTTCCCACGTACCCTACAGCCCACACGTATTTTGTAAACTGAAAAATTGCATGCATCTCTGTTCTGACCTACTTCTGCAGCCAAATCAAAACTTTAGGAAAAGTCTTAGTATCCCAGGACATGCCAGGTTCAGCTCTGGGAAGAGCACATTTAAAAAATAAACAAACAAAAATAAAAGAATCAAGCCTTACCTAGTGGATTGGCACCAATAAACACATTTTCAAAGTTCATTTTCGGCATGTAAGACAAAGACTGGATGTAGTTTCTTGCCTGTGGAAACAAACACTCCGTTAAGTATAACACAATCGAGCCACCAAGACAGAGTACATTTCAATCATCCTGAAGCACAACTTATTATGGTCTGTCTCCTCACTTTGCCACCTCTTTTCTTATTCTGATACTTACTAAGCCCATCTTATCCCTTCCCAGCTAAAGGCCACTCAGGACAGTGGAGCACGAGCTGACATTACTTGGGGTTCATGCAAGACTGAGAAGCAAAGAGGTGCTGCAGGAGCTGACTGCCTTGGAGTCCCGACAAGGCTGCGTGCAGTATGGTGTCTGCTGGTAAGCCACACGTTTCACGCAGTGCAAAACCAACTCACTTCCAGGTTCTCCTGAGTCTCAGAAGGCTGTGGTTGAGTATGCACTGTCCAAATCTCAAGTCTTCATTTAGTACAAGAATCTCGCTGAAGAACAAGTAGTTAATCGCCCACCCCATGCCACATGCGAGCACATCATTTATAGAGGCAGCAAACGCTGCAAGTGATGACCTGCCCTGCAAACCACCCCCTCATCTGCTCAGGTCTCACCTCATGGCTGGGCATCCTGTTAATGAGATATGCAGGGGGTGTTCCCGTCAGACGCATGATCTGCTGAAGCTGGTTAATATCTTAAGTGCCTAGTCAAGGGCTTTGTTAAAAACAGTGCAAAAACCATTTTAAACAGAAAACAGCTGCATACAAAGCATCTCTTCTGCCAACCACAAGGCACATGCCAAACAGGCAGGGTCTACTGTTTTTTTTTTTTTTTTTCCCCCTCAAATACTTGTGAAAGTTTAGCAATTGCACCAGTGAACACTTAAAACAATGGAGAATTATTAAGTTGGTAACAGCGTCAATACAGAAAGGAGTATTTCTGTCTGCCATACGTAGCATTACACCACAACATGGTTGCTTTCACATTTCCCAGCAGTTTTAAGCCACTGGAGTAGACGTTTTATTTGGATGAATCTACTCCTCAAAAATTTTCCTAGGCTGCTGCAGCTACATAAAGCCTCAGGAAAACGAACAAAAATTAGAACAGAAACAAAAATCATATCCTCCGCACTAGTTACCAGCTTTTTTCTTCCTGCAGAGAAAGTATTTAAGTTCCATGTGGTGCAAAGTGAAATCAGCTTACAACTAACACCTCCTTCTAAACAGCTTTGAATGCACTTTGATATGTGGGCGAAGTGACAGAAGGCAATAAGTGCAAAATTAGCAAAACATTAGCATTGCATAAGACATAAGAGTTAGCTGATGCCAGTGAACAGGACAGAGAAAGTAAGAGGATACCAAAGTAATGCAGCAGAAAAACAAATACAGAATTTCTTACAGTGACACATTTAAGGCCCTCAAATAGTTTTGCTATCTCTGTACAATGGAAAAATTTAGTAGAGACAATACTTTATTGCATTTTTAAAAAACACTCTTGATTTGAACCTGGCTAAGATCAATTATTCTTTTTATTGCACGATATTAAAGAAAAAAGATCGCTTAAATCTTACACACACAAACAAATCTTTTGCTTAACCTAGCCAACCTTTAAAGCTTTTCTCTCTCACTAATCTGCTGTACTTCAAATACCAGCCTACCCTTCCTCAGAGTCCCAAAAGGTCAGCTCACAGGCAGCCCGAGTGACCTGCGTTAATCATTTCTACCATTCCAAGAGACACCCCGGGATGTTTGAAATTGGTGTGATATTCGGTAAATCTACCAATCCATTCCAACCTGCGCTACTTCTACGTTCCTGAAATGTAATTCAAGGCTAACCTCACATTTACCGTAAGTGTTACACGAGAAAGAACATGAGGTGCAGCACAAAATTATCTTACTGCTCTCCACCACGTTGACCCTGTTGCTTAACAGAAACAGCACCAAGCGACTTGCTGAAGTACGTCGTCAGTTACCTGTAAACGAGTTCATTGCCCACTACAGATTGACTCGTTAATCTGTACTGTTACGCCATCCTTTGCTCTGCCTTTTATGCACTTTACTTTCAGTAACAGGTAAAAACGAATGCCATTTAAAACTGTCTTTGCAGAAGTTCACAATCCAAGATTAAAACAATGAAGACATGGCAATATGGCTGGAAGTAGATGTCGCCCTTTAAAAAGGAGGCTGTAGAAAGCTTTTTGTGATTATCTTGACAAAAGGGCCCCATACACATAAAAACACCTAAAAGGCGTTTTAGCTCTTATGCTACAAAAGCCTGAGATGGTTGCAGCAGTGTTTCAGGAATTAATCATACTACAGAAGGGACTGTGCGTGTCTAGAAGGTAACACTTGCTCTTGTTCAGTTTCCCTCCCCAGAAAGATCCTTGGGTAGGCAATCTGGAGAAATAATAATTGAGACAAGCCTCAAGTTCTTAGCTGTGAAAAATACTTTCCCAGCAGCATCTGATCATACAATATATCACAAAGTATAAACCCACAAACTGAAAAAAAAAGTCACGAAGCAGTAAAAACAGAATATGGAATGAAGAAATCATACCACAGGCAGAGTTAACAGAAATAAAGATCAGATACACACAGCATATGAACTCAAAGCCATCCAAGAGTGAAGAATGACAAAAGAAAAATACAAAAAGAAATCTCAACATATACTACAGACAGACTACAGGAGGGCAACACACAAACTTGGGACTTCCGAAAGGGCAGATATTACAATCAAAGTGTAAACTCACAGACTCTGAGGAGATTTTCTTCAAAAGCTCAGGCCCTGGGGTTCCAACGAGTCTCAAAATGAGCTTCAACTGATCAATATCTAATGATGGACCATAAAGGAAAATGCTGGGACAAATCAAAATGAAAAGCGCAAAATATCAGCCTATTAATGTTGAAAGTTAATGCCTGCCAAGGCCTCAACTGAAAAGCTATTTTAAGCAAACTGTATTCATTCTTCTCGAACAAAATTGCATACCCACTTATAACACAGCTCCATCTGTATTAGATTGAACAACTCGACTAGCAATGCACCACATGCATCGAGTTGGTCACTGCATCCCTACCCATCGCGGAGCACAAGTCCAAGCTTTTTGCCCCACTGGCAAAGGATGGCTTTACATGCTCACTTCACCCTGTTAGCCCCACACCAAAGTAGAAGCAGTCAGCAGGATTAGGCTGGATTAGTGACAGACAAAGCAGAAGACTGAAAAGTGTAAGCACTAGTATTGAGAAAGTCAAGGCCTTTTGTGAACGCCTTACAAGATAATTCAGCCACGCAGAAAATTTGAGAGTTAAGAACGTGACTGGACCCTGCTCACCACCTACAGCTTTGCTGCGGTAGGGATTTTTGGCATCCCTGAACCCTTCCTCGCACCCACAGCAGCCGCTGGAGGATGGGAGGATGGGGCTCTGCGGCCGGCAGAGGGTGCTGGCTCCCTCCAGCTGCTGCAGGGCAGGAGGCGAGAAGCACCTGAAGCACAAGGTAGGCTCAGATCTAAGATCTCTCGTCTGTAGAAAGCTCTCGGGTCACAGCACTGCAGATGCAAAGAGTGTTTTAATCCAGGAAAGAGCCTCCACAAGGCCACTTACCATTCTGAGCTGCCCTCTTAAATAGGCAGAAAAAAAAAAAAATCAGTATTTGGGATATGTGACAAAACACACACTCGATGAAAAAACATTAAAGACAGTTATATGTCTAAAACTCCAGATAGTAAGGAGGTATCTTTTTAAAATCATTAAAAGAATAATCTCCCTTCTTCTCCAAGTTATCCTTCGTGCTGTCCTTCAAATCCCACTGGTGATTCCAGACTGTCTGTAATGTTTATATTTGCCCTCAAAACTCTATCAAGCTAGTTACAAATTTTTCTTTCAATAAAAGCAGTCTATATACTAGCTAGTGTTTTTTTTTTTCCTAGGATCAATGTCTTCCTGATGTTTTCAGATGCAGGTACGATTCCTTCTGAGAACATCTTTTAACTCACATACTACTTATGTAAAAGCATCTTTGCACCTACCAAGGGACTGGTTTGGGGGTTGCTTTTTCTTTTAAATGCAGCGTTCCTGTGATACTGGCAAACTGTATACGAAGGAAATCGCCAATACTTTGCTAAAACCTTTATCTTTTAATGGAAATCTTGGTTTCCAGTTTTCCATATAAAATGTAAAGCCCCTGGAAGCAGTACTTTGTCAGAACAGCTGAACTAATTTCTCACTTCTCAAGTTGCTTGGCCAACTCCTACCTACTCAAAACCTCAGAGTAAATCTAATGTATCTAACGGGATTTAGCTTAGCAGCTCAATTGCCAACTCCTAGTTATCGATGCTTAAATGAAATCACTGTATCTACTGGTGTAGGAGAAGGAGCAGGGGTGCTACGCTAACCATAATTAGCTCATTTAAATTGGATTTTCCTCTATGCCACTTAAAACAGCCCCTATACCTTTTACTGACTCTTGTGAAAGAAACAGTTGTGCAAGTTTAGGACTGCCAGCATCCCTCAGATGTTACATCTCACACCTCAGTTTAAATATTTTAATTATTTTAAAGGTATTTAATGTCGTGTACATCAGGCATGCCAGCAGTATTGTTGCCCAGTTTGCTGTCAGCTCTTTTCCCCAGGGACAGCATGCTATAGGAAGATACTCGTGTAATGTGCTTCAGTGTCTTCTCAGATAAACAAAAGGAAACACAGAACGTGTCACCCACACTGCTACAGGCATGCCAAAACTGAACCGCTACATCTAGTTTTATGTCTGCAATCCATAACTTGCTGAATTACAGCGTTCATTTAACTGCAGGGCCTACCAGGTTCTAGGGAAGTGAGCCATAAGCAACTACAGACAAGAGAAAACACTTAGTAAATACAAAGCAAAAGAAAAAAATGTGCATGGAGAAGGAAAACACAGCATGCAAACCCCAAATGCCATCACCAAGGTACCCGCGACAACTGACAAGTCTCAGTGATTCTGAAATTCAGAAAACGATCTTCCATCGGCACCAGTAGCAGGCATTGCAAGACTAAGAGCTTATCCAGGCAAAGCAAAGGACAAAAGTTGATTCAACTGCCACCCCAGGCAAAAACGGGATGCATCAGAAGAATATGTAATTTCAGACTAGCTGGTTATGATGAAGTTCCCATACTACTGAACAAAAATAATTAAAGAAATATTCTTCAGAGTTTAAAGGGAATACAGTCAACTTAAAATACACAGAAACGCATAGTTGTCTAAGCTAGTACAAAACATTCAAGGTTTTCTTATTTGTGCATTATCGTTTTAATACAAATTGAATTGTCAAACAAAAGTCAACTTTCCTACTTATGTGTATGAATCATTCATATTACAGGAGCTGTAAAAAAAAATCAGGAGTATACACTTTTAACAGAAACTGATCTTTGAATACAATAGATAAAAAGAAAGCCCAACATTAAAATCCTGAAGGACTCTGATTTTTATTACCTCACTTTTTGTCTCTAACTAGTCTTCCCCACAACCTTTTCCACCTCCTAGCAGAGATTTGACCAATATTAGAAAACCATCTTTCATGCAAATACTTTCATTCGTAGATGACAATAGGAACAATTCAGTTCGTTTACACTCAGTAGAGTTAGAAATATTGTAGTAACCCTGCAAACTAAGCCCATATAGATCACGATTGTTTTTTTCTTTTTCTCTAAGAGTATCCAAAACACTTGCTTTAAGCCAACGACAGCCATGTTCAGGATCTCCACAGATTAGTTCCTTCAAGCCTTCATATTAAATTCAGCATTAGTTTATCAGAGACATAATCATCATACAGAGTGTCGAAGACCATCAGCTCCAAATACAACTTTGTTACTTACCGGACAAAATAAGCTGTACATTTTGCTTGTTCTGAAGCCCATTACAAGTAATGGGAGCATCTCTAAGCCTTGTAAAGTAATACCCAGTGGGCTGTAAATAACGTCACATCACTTCTGCTAAATCCTTGGTGAAAGGGAGCAGTATTTCAGTCAGAGAACCACCTGAATAAGAGGATGATTGTCCTGAGCATACTGAAAAGGCACTGCTCAGTCATTGTCTATTTCATTTAGGAAACGTGAAGCTATAGAGTTGAGAAAATTATCTTGACACCAAAAAGCAACAAGAATGTCAATTTTCCCAGTTGTTGGAGGGGAGGAGTTTCCAACTTCCTCAACACCCAAAATACATGGTCACATTGCCTTCAACTGGAATACAAATTCCCTAGAACTGCAGTGGATTTGGACATACCGTATCCTTGGCTACCAGAAGCATGGTAAATACACTCAGAATTCAGCATTCCAGTTTGCAAGCAAGTGTGCAGTGACACCGCAGGAGCAACACAGACCCCAGCACATCTGTGGCACGAAGAAACTATATCAAGAGACCAGAAGTACTCAGCAGGATCCAGATCTGGAAAATTATTAAAACTTTCAAAAAGAAAAAAGACAAAGAAAGAAAGAAGAAAAAAGCCTACCGTTATCTTACTTCTATTTCTTTTCTTTAGATGTCAGCAAAACTGGAGTGGAAGCTGATAGCTTGGTGCCTTTCTAGATTCTTGGATAAGTGTAAGATGCACAAACAAGATTCATAACCACAAACGCTGCTCCCCTTACCATTCTAACCTCATGACCAAGCAGCACACACATTACTTGAAGTAGGAACCAACCAAGCAAACTGTAAGAACTGTAAGTACTACAGAGTTTCACCTGGGATAGAAGAGGATTGAGCCTAATCTTTGGTAACTTAACCAATTCAGAACAGAAAAAGCATTTAAGTCAAAAGTGTTACTACCGTTTACAAAAGAAGTCGAACATTTAGCGTGAAGAATCACAAACATCTTTAGGGAGATCAAAGTTATTTACTTTGTCACCTTAGACTAGTTGACTAATTTCTGTCTTAAAAGCAAACTTTATTTTGCTTTGTGGATATTATTAGTTATAGTTCACAGCTAAAAACACAGCTGTAGAACAAAACAGATCTTCCAAGCCTGAGAACTTTCTTCAAATCATGAAGAACACACTGTGAGACATTTCTTATATGTTTCAAATCCTATTAGGAAATATCTTATTTGCAAGTATCAAGATTTTTAAAACTAAAATGTCACTGTTACTAGGATGCAATAACATCAATAGCTTAAAGAACTTTGCTAGTATTTTAACAAATTAAATTCTTAATTTTTTCCCCTTGAAAAAAACAAAAATCTGCTTACACCAAAATATAAATGCTAAATCAGCTGACAGAAAGTAACTTTTTTCTAGCTTCTTAGCCACTTTCATGTTAGTCTGCTTCTATTCCTGACAATAGGAAAATATGCCAAAGTTAACTAAACAGTAGAGTACAGCGAGTTCGACAACTTTGGAGAGAGATTACAGAATGACAGGCATAAAAAGAGAAAAATGATGAAGCTAGAGCATATCAAAAGGAGAGATGAAAGCGTCAGAACTGTGTTGAGTTGCTCCCCCTGCCAGGGTTTTGGAACCTGGATACCTTCCAGAAGTAACAGTACACAGAAGGCCAGCACTTCCCGCACTAAGATTTTCTTTTAATCAAATGCTAATATATTTCAATTAATGGACATAAATACTAATAAATTAACAAAAGATAATAAAATTAACAAATTGAAAGAATTAAGTTTAATAAAAGGTGGGCAACATCATTTTCTCTTGCAAAGAAACCCCAGTTTTTAGGCAATGAAACATCTTGAGGTGAATTACCCCTGTAAGTCTGTTCAGCCACAAAACACACGTTCTAAGTACAACGCTTTGCATCAAGTCTCCTGGGGAGAAACACCACCAGCTCTTACAAACTGCTTGCTTAAATTTGCCAGTGTCCTACCAAGCCCACTTTGATACCACAGAAATAATTTGGAAGAGATTTTATTCAAGTTTGAGCTTTCACATCAATACAAGCATACAGTGAAAGAAGGCTCGCAATCTGTTTACGCTCAAGCATGGAAGTAGAACCTAAACATTGCAGAGCAGTTTGGAATGAGATCCTTGGCACTAAGGAATCTGCAAACCCACTGCTTTCACAGCATACCACCAGGATACAGAAGAGAGGCCAGAAGGGATGCTTAACATTTGCTAGAAACGTGAAGCATGAGAGGACTCACAGCAGACAGACTACTCCAAGCAGTTATTTTCTACAACCTCAAAGAAAAATAAATTTAAATAAACTAAAAAAGAAACTAACTCCCAAAGATGATCAACACAATTCTGGTCATGCTAATAGACAATAAAAAATAATAGATTTGCCTCTTGCACTTTGCACGCTGTGATGATTTCAGAACTCACTTGTTCTGAAACAACAACTTGTTTCCTCGTGAAGTACGTGAAAGTGGAGATCTCTAACTTCCATTTACAGAAAATACATTACTTGTAAAGGATACGGTCTGTACCAGGGAACAACGTTCTTCCAGTCAACAGTTCAGCCATAATGCATCCCACTGACCAAATATCAACTGAACAAAATAAAATAAAAAACAAACACAAAAACATGAGGCAGAAAAATAAAGTCTCGATACAATCACCCTATCCAACAATTACAAACAACTTTGTGCTTCAGTAGCCTCATGGTGTTGAAACAACCTGCAAGGTAGCTGACACTGTTCAATAACCACTTAGCTAAGACTTGTCCAAATAACATAATACTGCATCAGGCAAGTTTTCCTTCCAGAAAGTAACCTGCATTGGACACCATAGAGCTAGGGAGCTATCTACAAAGTCAAGGAGGAAGAAACCCATTCAAGACTCAAAGGAATAAATTTGTATATGATCTTACACAAATTCTACCCCAACAACCACCAACTATATTACAGATACAAGACAAGCCCACATACGTGCAAGAGGAATAGAAAAAAGACGAAAAGTAGTAAGGTATGAAACCGGAGTAACACATTCTTTTTATTGCTACATATGCACCCATGTACTAGAACTTCCTCAGTATTTTTTCCTCCTTTCTGTGCCTGATCTGAAAGCACTCTAGGGAAGCAAGGTGCGTTGCTGGGAAGCTATTCAGACTGGCAGCAGGATGTAACAAGGAAGAAGTGGCTAAAAAGAGAGGAAAGGAAGGGACATTTATATACATTTTTAGCATTTCTTCACCCCATAATCGCAGACATTTTTTAAGTGCATTTCCAGCAGCTTCCTAGAAAGGCATCTTTTCCTTGCTCAGATACGCTCCATTCACTCACTTTAAAAGCCACTATGCTAGGAAAAGTAAGGGACAAGTGTTGACAATATTTTCCTGATCGTAATTTCAAAGGTTCAAGCTTAAATAAGTCTTGTGCATGTTATCACAATGATTCATAACGCTGATCCAAGACTGCAGTTCAAATACTATTTCTGTGCCTTCTTTTAAATCACCCTTACTGGAGTGTAATTACCGTAACTGTCAATTTACACAATCAAACGGAAAGGAACATGTACATAGGATGACTTCCTTTTTTTCCAGGAATTCAGGAACTGAGAAACCCTTTGTTAGTAAAACGCGCTACCTGTCTGGTTGTAATGCATCCAGTTCAGCATGATCTCAGGAGCCCTGTACCACCGGGTAGCCACGTACCCGGTCATCTCATCATCTGTGTGTCGAGCCAAGCCAAAATCCAAGATCTACAGAACAGAAAAGACATCCGCCAATTACTGCCGTGCTACAACGTCTAGTTGTTTGCTGTAACTGCTTTGCAATTCTTGGATTGGGTGGAGGACGAGTGGTGCAACTGCGAAAGTGAATTACGAAATTAAATTTCATGACCTGTTAAAAGACACCAGCCTAGAATAACACAGCACTCAATCAGAATTAGATCTAGTTATCTTGTCTCTAAAACAACCAAGTCCAAACTAAAGCTATTAACTGTTCACTTTCAAAGTGATTCATTAAAAACATGAACCCACAGAGAAGAAACATGAATTCTGTATAAGGATCTTTAAAGCCCTTTATGTCTGGGAAGGACATGATTAGTTTGGTTCACAAAAGTATTTCTGTAAGACAGAAAAATTAATTCCCCCTTTAAATCCAAGGGACATCCACAATGCATTCACTCAGATCACGGTCAAACTAGTCAAATGGGATTTAATTACCTTTAGCTCACAGTCTTCATTTACAGCTAGATTACTAGGTTTTAAATCCTAAAAAATTAAACAACATCAGCATTAATGGCAGTATATACATTGCTGCACAAGTCTAAAGTAGATAAAAATGTAAATGCAAGTACAAAATAAGACTCCAAGTAGTTTTCAACTCTCTGTACTCAGGAAAATAATTTTATCCCAGAATCAACTCTCTTCTGCTGTATGCAGAAGTGTCAAATACAAGCAAAAATACATAAAAGGCTGACTGCACCACAAGTGCCGTAGATGCGTATTTAACAAATAGAGAACTTATTTCAGAAAGATACAAGCCAAACAGAGACAGGAACAGAAACTGAGGATCTTGAGAACCACTCCCATTGCTAAACTTTTGACTGTTTAACGAAAATAATTCTCAAAAAATTTTTCTCGATTCTGTAGGGACTACATTGTAAGATTCTGTGTTACATTTTTAAAATGCATTGGTTCATTGCAGGAAGTAATCTCATGGTTAATACTCACTCTGTGTATTATGTCAGCTGAATGGATGTACTGCAAGGCAAAATGACAAATTTTATTAACAGTCCAAGTAGTCTTCTTCTCATTTCCTCACTAGACAACACTGCCCTACCCCATCCAACACAATAAAAATGCTACAGCTTGTCTGCAGGAGGAGCCAAGTATAGCATCCCTAGGTTTCAAGTACATAGGTATTGCACTTGGTCTCTCCTTAGGAGCACCCATGAGCACTGCTACCATGAGTGAAATGAGAGAAAAAATGAAACTGAAGAAATGGAAGATTCATAGTCAGGGCAGATTAAAGGACAGCACCCTACATAACTTCCCAGACTCTGTCCACAGGAACGTACACAAATATCTTCTGAAATTATACATAGCTTTACCGTTACAAAGCTCCAAAGAGGAATGGAAGGAAAGAATAACAATAAAAGGTTATCCTACAATCCATTAGGAAAGTTACAGAAGCCCCTCTATGCACTCATATGAACCTCTGAGGCTATGACTTTCATCAAGAACTTGCACTTCCCACTGATGAGCTATCAACATTCGGGCAGCACAGCTGCAGGTACCTTCAGCCCCCGAAGAATTTGGTATATGAGGAACTGCACATGGTCATCTGTGAGTTTCTGGCATTTCACAATGTTGTTCAGATCTGCTCCCATAAGGTGTGTCACCAAGTACCTGTGAACAAAAGGAAACAGGCTATGAAGCAATCTCTTCAGCACGATTAGGATAAAAATTCCTTATGAAGCACCACTAGCAGGGCTGGCTGTCCCAGGCATGTTGCTGAACGAAATATAGTCATGACACACTACGTGATGTAGCAGATTAGTACATCAATTCCTACAGCGCTGGTTAATAAAACGAGTGAACAAATTGGAAGAGTGGAATAGTGTAGGATGTTGAAGTGTCTTTTGCGTTGTATTTCACAACTTCTTGAGAATAATGGCAGACAAATTAAGGTGACAACAATTCCTGTAATAATCTGGGAGAGGTATGGGAGATAAAAAAAGATGTTTTGTTGCAATCTTCAGAGAAGTTACCTACACATCATTGAATTCTTCTAGTGACTTGGCAGGGGTGAACACATCCAACAAACCAATAACCTAGAAAGAAAAAGGTAAAGTGAAAGAGCTGTGAAAAACATTCATAGCATAACATGATACAGTTAATAAGGTCCTTTGTGGAACAGAAAACTACTCATTCCACTAGACGTTTTATTTCCAACTACACGAATCATTCAGATGTAGACAAATTAGTATTCAAACAAGATCAGACACAAGCGTACATTCTTGTGTATAAAAACATTAAGGTCAAAATACACATGTGTCTTTTCACACCAGCCGTCCACTTAAAACATCAAATGGGAGCCACAACAAATCAAGACAATTCAAGGCAGGTGTAAACACTGGCTTAGAACACCTTATTTCACAAAACGACTGAAATTTGCTCAGGGAATGAATGAATGAAAAACCACCAGACAGAAATCCGTTTGCTTCCTGCTAAATCCTTAGTTATACCAGTGACTCCGTCTTAAATCAGGCCTAGGAGACTGTATTTTTCCCACGTGTACTGAGTAAGGATCTGCAGCACAAGCAGTGAATAATAATGACTACACCAGAAAGCGAGTCAGGAAAACAGTGCAATGCAAAGAGGACCCGAGTTTCACACGGAGCAGACAACTTCACACTGTCTCTTGTATTTGCTGCCCTACGAGCCTCTATTCCACCTTTCCTTTTCACACCTAAACTGTTCTAATAGTGAAGGGTAAAAGGGCATGTATGAGCTACTTCGTGGAAATGAACAGCTATTCCTTATTAACCTGGAAGTATCTTCTAGTCATTTAGATTTAATTTAGAAAACAACCCAAATCTGGTCCAAAATGTTCGAATTTTCACTATGATGTGCTTTTAAACCTTCTTTTCCTTCTCTTAAGAGTATATTTTAGTTGGTGAAAACATGAGATAAAGACACAGGTTCCTTCTTCATATTTGAAGTCTGAATCTCACCTGTCTTGGATACATAAGCATCATGAACGTTTCAGCAATGCTTCAAGTGTTCATATGAAGCCAACCACTCCTGTGGTTCCCCTTCAGCACTTTTTTTTTTTTTTTTTTTAAATCTCATCATTTACACTTGCCAAGGATGTCAGAGCCAACTGAGTTACATTTAAGCCAGTAACTAAAGCCAAGCGTTTCAGGGAAGCTAGACTGTTTTTGGAAAAGAGAACAAGCAGGTAGGCAATAAAAGCCTCTGTCTAATCTATGTTATACATTCTAGATTACATGTTCATTGGGGAACCTGAATGAACGCTTTTCTGCCTCTCCTCATACACATCACAACTCTGCTTCTGGACAAACATCATCTTCAAACTATAACATTCACCCTACATAATAATTCTCATGTTTTCTTTCTCCGGTGAACTCTTCCGTATTGGTATTTACAGAAAAACGCAACGTTATCAACCCAGTTTAGCATGAGAAGACAAAAACCGACCTTGCCACCTAGACTTCAACTTTTTCATTTATCGTTTTTATCTTGCTACACAGTAAAGCTCACTGTCACGCTATCCGTATCTTTCATCAACAAGTTTCGCGAACACAAATTCAGTCATTTTGCAGCACGTCACTGAGTCAGTTTTAAGGAAGTGTGGTCACCAACAGATGGAGAGCCCCACTCCCAAATTTTGCATACCCCTTGCAGTGTTTTAGGTTGTCGCAAAGCTTCTTCACGTGACACAAGTCCAAGTTTGCTCACATCTGCTCGGGGCTGTGCTTTACGCAAGCTAACGAGGCCTCGTGGAGCCTGAAAGTATTACGCAGCTATTCTGGACTGCTCTGCAGGTCCGTTTATTTGCTCAAGATCAACATGACCAGACTCGATACAGGACACAGAAAACTACCCTGTGCTCAGGCTCCTTAAAATGCCGTACCTACCAGATATTCTGTGGTGTTCTGCGCCGTGCAAAACCCCGTCTTCTACCTCCAACCTGAGACCTGAACAGTCAGTGCACTAGCACTACCAAGCCTGTCGGAACTGGCTCTAAACATCCCTGCATCTGCAAAATTTTAAACCACAACCTAGATAAACGTCCCACAGACAGATGATGGTATGATGAACTGATAACAAATATTTCTATATATAAACAATTTAAACAACATCCTTTTATCCCTTACTCTCGAAGATATATATATATAAATAAATATATATACATATGCCCATTGCAATGCTAACATCAAAAATATTAATGAATACCAGACATAGAACTGTTGTAGCACCAAACTAATTTCCACTGTTTAATAGTATTAGCTTGGACAAAATGGATCAATACTCTGATACTCATTTATTTAAACATTCATTCAAAGCTTTCCTCTGCAACAGTTTGGAGAATATCTCAGGTACGTGAGAAGGTCCAGAACAACCTCCAGGGGATGGATATTAAGCAGGATCAAATGCTATCTCTACCGTTAAGACAACCATATCACATAGAGGCACTGAGAAAATGCTGTTGCAAATAGCACAAACATCTCAAAAGTTCTCATTATGTCAGCCATGCTAGAAATGCCAGGAAGATTTAAGGGATACCACCTGCTGGCTGCGGTGCTAAGAAGCCACAACACACAACTACCGTTGCCACAAAAGACGGAGCTCTGATCAGACCGTCCGGGGAGAACCTTCCAGTGAAACCAGGCTTGTTTGTTTGTTGCCTTAGATAAAAGTAGGCGGCTTGCTCAGCCCACTTGTTAAACATTATTTCCCTCCTGCTAAGCTGGAGTTTGCTTGGACGAAAACCAAGAGCCTTCCTTCCTCTAGGCACTCTGACAGCTCTACAGAGGGCAAGTCATGAGACTTTTTGCTCTGCTGCAGGCAGTATTTGCTCCTAACAGCATACAGAATTAATATGCCAGTGCCTTAAATACCACAAACACACAGAATTGTTCGGCCATTTTCTACAGCAAACTGAAGTTATACTGAAAAACGATTAGACAGCTTATTACATAGTTCAACATAACATCTGTCACACTCTGTTTCATTTGTTCCCCTGTTGATAATGGATGGCTTGTAAGAAAAGACACCTTGATTTCCCACCCCCACCACCCCCTTTATCCTTATTTTATTTACAGGAATCTAGTGAACATCTATCTACTCCATCCCCTTCTGACATGATGGCATGATGGAAATCAAAACAAGTAAAACCCTCCAGAACACACCAAATCTTGATATATATGTATTTTTTTAAAATAAATACTTAACATCACAGCAATTACAGCTTACTGTACACCAAGAGAATGGACTGATAGCACCTGTGTCCTAAACCCTTAGCAATAACCTGCTAAGCAGAAACTTCCAAATTACTCTAGGAAATCTTAGGCTTTTTAATTCAGAATTGACCAAAAAAACAAACAACACCACCACCGCACGCTTTTCTTCAACCATAATCCCTTGGAAGACTGCAAGCTTCATGTTTAGTTTTAGAAAAACCTGTGCAAGGAGATCCTTAAATTCAGCCCTGGTGGATGCTCACTGGACAGCCCAACTTCTCAGAGCATCTCCCTTAACTTACATTTTCATGTTTCATGTGCTTAAGTAGTCGCAGCTCTCGGTAGGTCCGCTTGGCATGGATGATTGACTGAAATGGTCGGGACAGCTTCTTTACAGCCACACGCAACCCGGTTTTTGTGTCAAAGGCAGAGCTACAAAAAAGAGTAATCGAATGGTCAAAGTGAATAATTCATAAACACCCCCGGACCCAGGTAGCAACTCCAGACAGCAACTACGTGGGGACTGAGTCTCAGTCAACTTGATTTCTCCATTTTTTCAATGAAAATTATTCCTAAGCGTCCTGGTCCACAACCTCCACCCCAAACTCCCCCACATTTATATAACTGTCGGTTTCTACAGAAAAGGTTCATCAGACGCATCTTGTTCACATAAGTAAAGGGAAATTAGTATATTTAAAAACGAACTTTGCAGAAAAAAAGGACATTTTTATAATTTCTCTGTCTAAAAGACATTTGTGCTTTTAAACATAAATAAAAGCATGAAACTCTGGAGGGAAGAAGACTCCTTGCAAATATTATCCGTATTCTTAAACATACTTTCATAAACCACACTTCATCACAAAATAATTTGCTATGCTCAAGATACCATCTCTGATGGTTTAAGCCCATACAAAAACCCAAAGCCTGCTCCTAATAAAAACCAACTATGATGGTTATTAATCTCAGCTGAAGCTGAAGTCAAACCTGTTAGGTATAGCATATCTAATCCCAAATTCCTGTTACACAAAAATGCACGTGAGTAAATGATATTTAGCTGTACATTACCAAAATCTGTCCCTTTAGCAGAATAAAAGACTTAAAATAATGTTTCTTCTTAGAACCCACGAAGACCAATTCCATTTATTTGGCAACTTGTAGTGCAGTTGATAGAAATACTTTCTGCTGTAAAATCATCCTCTGGAGGATCATCTCTTTATAAAACTCAGAAGCAAAAGCTTTAAACTTTCGAAGCAACCAAACACTTAAGCCCATGAAGACGTATGTTAAACTTCTGACATGCTGCACAAATCTTCCAGGGCTTAGGGCTTACGTTTAAGGAACCGAGGAAAAGCAAGCATTTAGCTGTGAACTAAATGACTCCTCTTTCTTCTCTTCTTTGAGGTTCTTATCTAAAACCAGCTCTGGTTTGTCAAAAAAGGAAAGGGGAGGAGAAGCAGAAGATGTGAAATCAAGGTTATACTCGATACAAGATAACCAACAAAGGGCAAGTTTGGAAGGGAGGAAGTCAGAAGAGCAGCATGGGTTGATTTTCCTGCTGCACGTTGATTCAGGCCGGACTCCTGTTTCCACTTAAAGGCCAGTATGCACTCGTTTCTGATAAGCATCAAGTGAAAAGGAAAGCTTCACATGTATAAGCATAAAGTGTGAAGGACCTCAACTAATAGGAGGCCCAAAGCCAATCACAAAAACGGTCCTAGAACAACCCCACAATGCACATACAAGAAACCAAAGCCCATCTGAAAAAAAACATAGCTGCCATTTATATTTAAAGCCATTAATTGGGATTTGTTTGCAAAGAGATAACTTATCTCAAGGAACTTGCTATATGATGTTTACAAGATCTAGGAAGAAGCTTGTATTGTGTTTCCTGCAGGCTGCAATCCTTCCCCAGGGACCTGCAAAGAACGGAGAAGCTCGCCGCGCACGGCGGCCGAAGGGCATCTCCTTCCCTACGAGGGACACCTGCACGCACAGTGCAAAGAAACCTCTGGAAGAGATACGAAAACAGGGCCTGGAGGGAGATCACAGCAGCACCAAATTGCCACAGTTGAATTTCTGAAGCCACACCGTGCTGCCTAAAAGGATGCCCAAAATCGCTGTTTCTGCACCAGCGTTATCCTTTGCACCTCGCTCAGCCTGGACAGGTGGAAGGAGCCACGTTCATTTTGTAACCCTGCTTTCAGATGACCTACATCAAGTTTTCATCTACCAATGGAAGGCTGATATTTAAGCTGCAACACTTCAGGAACATAGAACGCCTTTTTTAAGCTTCACATTTACCACTTTGCAAAGTGCAAGCAAACCTAATTCAGGCTCTAATTATATGACGATATTTTAATGATGCTCAAGGTGTTTTCTAGGACTTGGTGCAGAAACGAGATTAGTCATCTGAATTCAATACAGGCTGTTGTAGATTAGTCACGAAGCTCCACCAGCTTTCAAACACCTCAGGTGCAGAAGGCGGCGTGCACCATTTTCTCTTTCATCTCCAAGAGAAGGGGATGCCCCGCACACCGACAACCCTCAGAGCCACCACCCAAGGTCAGATTTCCCTCCTGGTTCCCACACGACTCTCTAAGACGACTTCGGAGCCACCAGAAACAACACAAGCTACTCGGGAGCCCAATGGAAACTCAATTTCACCTTATTTTTAATGACATTTTTGGGGTCGTATCAAAGGAGATTTACAACCTGCAAGGAGACCTGCACTCCGCAGAACCGAGAAGTTATTTAACCAGCAGTGACACCATGCACAAGTCCAGGAGAGAAAACACCACATTACTTTGCGTTTGCAATCTAGAGTTACTCTCAAAGTCAGAGGAATTCTAAACTTGGTCATATTGGAGGCCTAAAACCTGCTTCCCTACAGATAAAGGCACGCCGCGTAATTTTTTGCCAATACAGATAACTGCCTGATGGCATTTACAAGTACAGAACACGGAGCTACACAGCAGGTGTCACGCTGCAGAACATTTTAAAACACACTAAGCTGGCTTTCAGCACAGCCTTAAAACAGCTGCATTACACTGATCGTATTGCACCTAAAAAAGCCCAACTGGGAAAAACCGTGTGATCCATAGTTTTAAATCCCTTATAAAACAAGCTCAACACCAATTCAGAATTTATCACAGCTTCCACCGTTTATGACTCGTTACACAGCACTGCAGCACAGCACATGCACAGCATCTCCCTCGCTAAGTGAGCTCCACCTCCAGTCCTGAGCTACCCTGAACTGAAACCAGGGCATAAGAGCTGGAATAAAGCAATCACTTCACGGAACCTACCCACTGATTCATTTTACATCTTCTTGGAAGTAACATCTGTAGCAGTCTGAGAACCTAAAGCACACGCAAAATTACTTACAAGTCCAATACATTCAAACATTAGATAATCACAGTGCCAATTTTGGTGCAAAAACTCTTTTGCTAAATGGCATGCTGCTCACGGCCAGTGCCTGTGCAAAGACCCGAGCTAACTGAAGCATTTTGTTGGTACCCTTGGAGTTAGCTCCCGTGTCCCCAGCTACAGACAGAAAAGCACAGTTTGCAGTACCCAAGAGCTTATCAGCAAAACCAGTTGCTTCTGAGATCTGTCTATAAACGCATGGCAATCGTTTACCCTCCCAACATACTGCAAGAAGCTGTAAATCCTCCTCTGCTGCGCTGGGTTCTGCTGTATAAAAGCATAAAAGCTGCAGCAAAAATCTCCCTCTAGCAAAGATGTGCTCGCTCCCACTTCATTTCTTAATCCACGAAGTTTCCAGCAGGTTCAGCCTTCACTTTCAGAGCTCTGCTCCCTGCTCCTGTGCGTGCCCATCTCCCACGCGATCCCTCCTCGCGTGTTCTGCTACCGCCACCTGCGCGGCTGCTCCATCCCACTCCCTGCACTGGCGTTCCCTGCAAACCACTGCTCACGTACCCACCACACCTTGCAGGCACTTCCCCGGCCTGCACACATACTTCGGAGGCACCTGCACACCTCGATAAGGGATTACTAAGCCTAAAGACACACATTGGTTAAAAAGAAGTACACAGAACTGCTACGAAGGGGATGTTTAAGGTTTAGTCGTTTCCTCCAGAGTCTGATGTCTTAAAATGTCTTAAACCCACAGTATCTTTCCATTAGTTTAAAAGTAGGGGAATTATGTCAGGGTCTTCCTAATACTCAGGAAATTCAGAGTCAGCGGTGATAAAACTGCAGAGAGAGGGGGAGAACAGCTACACAGCCTGGCAGCTTACGAACAAGAAAGGCTGGACGACCTTTATGCAAGTTTCTGAGGAGGGGTGCAATTCCTTTCCAAAGGAAATAAGGTAACACAGAGAGCCTGCAAAGCAATTAAACCAAAAGCCTTATTTGTGTGTCATGTTGATACCTATGCACAATAACTGTTAAAAAAAAAAAAAAACAACAACAAAAACCACCATGAATAAAATAAACTCCTAGGAGCACACCAAATCTGCCTTCACATTTGCGAAGCTGATGGCGAAGAGCACCAAAACACCCGCTTGCTTAGCCCAGAACCGGCTGAACTGCAGCCGCTTGCAGAGCCTTCCCCCGGCACAGACGAGAGGCGCAGCGAGCCTCCAGCGCCACTGAGTCACCGATCGATCCCGTCCCCATCCCGCAACCTCCCGCTGCGGCACGCCGCACCCCCCAGCCACCTACACCCCTCCTTTTCCTTACACCAGGTATACTGACCGGTGCTTCGGGAGCCCACGTGCTTTAGCGCAGACCTCGTTACAGGTTTTGACCAAACCCTTTCCATGCAAGAGACTGCGCTGCACGAATATACAGAACTCTGGCAGGAACAAATGAAATATCGTTTCACACAACAGATGCCATTGCAATTGTTACGTGACTTCAGAACGAACCATCTGAGCCTACATCGCATGCTTCTCAACGGCTTGGCACTGCCGAATCCCTACTTGCAGCTCCTTACGTTTTCAGTTTTTCTAGACTGAAAGATACTCGAGTGGGATGTTTGAGTCTCTTTCTCCCAATACTGCACACAGTATTCCAGAAAACACTAGAATATTTGCTCTAACTTTACGCGTGTGCTTTGGCTGCCTTAAACTGCCAGCACAAAATGCCTTTCTCCATCCACTGACTACACAAAGTCATCTCAGAACACCCTAATATATAAAAAAAAAAAAAAAGGCTATTCTGGGTTGTACTTACATTAGACATTTAAAGTAGATACAGCAGATACTCCATAATCTAAACGATTCATTTGCTGCCTTAATTATTTTTTTTTCTTCCACTTTCCAGAATTACCTCATTTTTAAATCTCTCATCTTGCCAACTAAATAAACAACAAAGCATCTCATTGCATTCTAATATAATAATGCTGTAGGCAGATAGATACGGGAGTATATTTAACCAGTCAAAGGGTGGTTAAAACCCCACAATTTCCTGTCCCAATACAGAGGTACTCCAAAGTCCAAGTCTGAAATAAAACTGGTAACTTATTCCTGGAGCAGGAGGGGGAGGGAAAAGAGGGAGAAAAATCTGTAAAGGAACAGAGAGCAAAGCAAGTCATTGTAGGAACATCCTAAATACTATGCATCACCAGTTGCAGCTTAACAACATTACAGATCAAAGAGAATTATATATGCACGGCTTTTTTTTTTTAATCCAGACATACTTTCTATATTACTAGTCTTCCTGAATAGTATCTTTTCTGAAGCACGTTTTCAGTAGAACGTAAAGAAAACCATCAAAAGGGACTGCGCTAAGGCTCATGTGCCACATGTCCGCGACTGCTTCCAATACCAAATTGTTTCATCGGGGCTGAACACAATTGCACAATCTTTGAAAGTTTTGACACAGCAAAACAGGAAATTCATGATGCAAACTCTTCAGTTATTGGTTGTGAAAACAAACATTGGAAGTGTTACACACACAATAGAGATTGTGAGGAGGGGGAAAACTGAAGGGGAACGGGCGAGCCCGTGTAGGGCCAACCTCAGTTACAATGGCCAAGGCACTGAGCAAATCCATTTCCGACTGCACTCGGGGAGTTATGTAACTGTGGCACTTAAAGGGGTATTTATCAGCTAGGCCTTTCTTTCACCAGAGCTAAACCCTTCAAATATAAAAAAAAAAAAAACTCAGAAAGGCCATTGCTTAGCCTTTGTCTTCTGTGGCATATAAGCAGCTATATACTCAGGGCACAGCAGCTTTAAGAAATGCACGTGATTTAAGCAGAGCTTCCTGACAATTTTTAATAGCTAGCTAAAGAGCAGCAGAGAACTTCTTCAAAATTGCAGCACATGCAAAGCAACCTTTCTTTTTTTTTTTTTTTAATTACCAGAGGCCAGTATGCATTGATCCTTAAAACATAAATGATATTCATGATATGAATTTGCACATTATGTTAATGAAAAATAGGCACGCCTGCTCAAATACAGCAGCACAGCAGACGTACAACCATTACGCACTCCTATTAGGAAACTCTGATCACACTTTGACAGAGCCAGAGGACAGAGAATAAAAAGCAGAATGCTCATAGTGTCGAAATTTCTTAGTAAAAGGACACAGCGATCTATTAACACTTACATACACCTTTACTATACGGCTGCTAAAGCCTAAACGCCAACCTGATTCAGACACGACCTCGTCTTTCAGATTAAATGAAGTATGCAGCCAAGTTGATTCACATTTAATGATCCAACATGTTTCAGCAGAGGAACTACAACCGAGGCATGTGTTCATATTAGGTAAGCATTAAAGACTACACTGTGAGCTGCAAGCCCTGCTGAATGCTGCAGCCCTGACACCCGGACGCTGCTCTTCCAGGCTGCACGCTGCAGTAATTCAGTCATTGAGCACAAAAACAAGCTCTCCTGCCTTGGCCCAATATTGCAAACGAAACAAGGCTTGCAAATCCGCTGACAGAAAGCCAGGGATGGGCACAGGGCCCCCGCAGCCTCCCCTCCACCAGCAGCTTCCAGCTCACAACGCAGGGGCCTGGCGTGTGAACGCATCCTGCAAGAAACTGGGTCCTGAACGAAACTGGGACGAGAGCTGCTGGGCTCTGCAAAGCAACAGGGGCCCTGTCAGGCTCTGCAAAGCGACAGGGGCCCTGTCAGGCTCTGCAAAGCGACAGGGGCCCTGCCAGGCTCCATCCCCTCCTCCCCCTGCCAAGAACTGGGGAAGGCAGGGGGGGAAACGAGCCCGTGTGAGCTCACGGGGGAAAGGGGGGGGGGGGGGGGGGCTGGGCTGTGATTATCTTCCCCTGCAAATTAAAAAAAAAAAAAAAAAAAAAAAACTGTTTTAGTGCCACCTGCCATGTGGTGCAATCCCCGGCGCATTCCAAAGGCGAGACGTTGGCTTCTCGGCGGTTTCGCTGTTGAACCGAGGGTGGGGGGGGGGAAAAAAACGGCGGCGGAGGAAAGCCGGGAGTGGGAGAGGAGCCCCCCCACGGGGGGGGGGTGGCGGCCCCCTATCCCCCACCTCACCACTCACCAGACGGAGCCGTAGGCCCCGGAGCCGACCGGGGAGAGGTTCTGGTAGCGCTCGGGCACCTCCCACACCGTCTTGTTCAGCTCCTGCCGGTAAAACTTGGGCCGCTCCTGAGACATCGCGGCCGCGGAGCCCGCCCCGCCCGGCCCGGCGGGAGGGGGAGGCTCTGCCCGGGGCACCACCACCACCACCACCACCACGTCCAGCAGCAGCAGCAGCAGCAGCAGCTCCTTCCTTCCTTCCTCCTTTCCTCCTCCTCCTCCTTCTCTCCTCCCGCAGGCGGCAGCAGCGCCGTCCCCTCACGCCGCCGACCGTTGGCCGCCGCCCCGCCCGCTCCCCGCTTCCCTCAGCGGCTTCTCCTCCCCTCGCCTTCTCCTTCTCCTCCCCTCTCCTCCCACCTCGGAGCCTGTCACCGCCTTCCCCCGTCCCCTTCTCCCCTCCTCCGGTGAACCCTGCGGGGTGGGAGAGCCCGGGGCGCCGACAGGGGACGGGAGCCGGACCCCGAGCGGCGCAGCCCGGGCTGGCCACGGCCCCGATCCCGACCCCCGCCGCTTCCCGGCCCCGATGACCCAGCCCCAGCTACGGGCGGAGATGCCCCAATATGGAGCCGATGCGGAGCTATCGCGAGAGCAGCCCCAATCGCGACGGCGGCCCCACAAGGGCTATAAGGGGAGGAAGCCGCCGCGACATGGCGGAGGGGGGAAGCGAGGCGGTGCCTCGTGTGGTGTGATCGCCTCTGTGGGGTCACAGAGCCCGAGGGGGTGCTTGGAGTGAAAATAAAGGAAAACGTGTGAAAAAATGGAGTGAAAGCAGCAGTTGTGCAGGCCTGAGTTGGCCTGTGAGGTGTATCTCGTGTGCTTCTGGAGTTGTGCGTGTTGGTTTTAATTAATTCATTAGCGTTGGTAAACTTCCTGAGGACACTTTGTTCCGTCGGGGGGGGGCTTCACGCCAGCAGGGATGAGGACAGCTAAGCTGATTCACACAGATTTCCCCATATATTTCCCTATCTTTCTGTGTCCGCATGGAGAACAAGCTATTTCCCAGCGCTGTAAGAGGCCTGGCAGTACCAAAGATACGTATGTCCTTCAAGTATGTACTTAAAACCAAGTGAAATCCTCAAGTGCTGCAGCTTAAGCGTGGTTTAGAAGTGGAGACCAAAGTGTCTTCGCTAGGTAGTAAGTGCGGGACATCACAGCAAATAAATAGTGTGGGGGTTTGGGGATTAGGGCCGCTTGCTGTTTGATTGCAGGCTTGAGTCTTATTAGCAGTATTGTGCAAGACACATTGGGAATGGAATTTGGAAGCCCACTTTTAAAATACTGGCTTCTGTGTCAAAAATAGTATTCTCTGCACAGCCCACCGGAGTGGGACGCTGTCCTCTGCTGCTGGGAGTCCTCACAGAGGTCTAAATAACAGGAATGAGCTACAGTTAATGTTTACCGCTGCTTGCATCTAAAAAGTAACTACTTCCTAACATGCTGAGGGGTTTAACACCTTTAATTTGCGATCTCTAGCTTCTTGTTTTATTTGTTGTGTTATCTTACCTTGAAAAGATGATTGTGCTCAAAGATGTCATAAACAGCTAAGGCTTCCAGAGCTTGTACTGGTTTTGAAGATCTAAACTCATCTGTGGAAGATCTTGATTTATCTCCGCTTTAAAAAGAGGAAGAAATTGTGCCCTGGAGATGGTTTGAGACTTGCCTACAGCCATCTGTTTCTGTGGTTTAGAATGACTGGGGTGTGCGGACGTGTTGGTGGATATGTCTTACAAGACAGTAAATACTGTGTCAGGGTGCCTGGAGCTGTATCAGAAGTCACATATCTCAATGATGCAAAGCCTTAAACCTGTACAAACTGATCCTGGCAGTTCAGGAAATGAAATATGAGGAGAAAGCTTAAATCCCAATGATTTCTTTTTTTTTTTCTCTTTTTTTTTTTAGGTTTGGTCTGCATTCTGACAATTTAGATACTTAGTCTGCATTCTGACAAGACTTACTGCTCGCTCAGTGAGTCCTCTTTTCCTTCCTTCTTCTGTCCATAGCCACAAAATACGTTCCTGCTCGTCACCACCTTTCTCGTATGTAGGCTCTGTACTTTCACTTGGTAGCTCTGGATTTGAATTTTTATTCTGCCTCAGCTGTCGGTATGAGAACTTTAGAATAGAGCTCTGCTCTTGCACTGGACCTTTGCTTACTCAGTATTCGCTTTGGGAACTCACCTCTTACCTACTCCGAGTGATAGTGATTGAATTCAGATCTCCTTCCAGATATTAAAAAGCTCAGGAACGTGAGTCAAATGTTTGGGGCATTTAAAAACCTGAATGGTATCAGATACCCATTTTATACAGCAAGTTGCGGCATTTGTACGGCCTCAGATTTAGCAGCTGTCTGTACGATTCAAACTAAGCCTTTTTCCTCCAGCATGGAAACAAGGAAAATTCAAACCATTTCCTCAGCTGTGGTAGGTTTATGGAGAGAAATTGCATTCAGTTCCCTTAACACGGGCCTGCTTTTGGGATCATATAATGGAGGGGATCCAGGCTGGTCCTCCCTACAGAGTAGGAATAAGGCAAATTCCAGAAGGCCCTGGTGTTCCTACAACTGGCAATTGATTTGCTTGATCCTAAGAGCAGCATGTCTTTAATGGGTGTCAGCCTCCAGAGCCTTGCTTATCCCTGCTGTTATCTTCACGGGAATTATGTTGGGATGGATTGATGACATATTATGCTTTTTGTTGGTTTTGGTTTTAATAGATATTTCAGTCCATCACCCAGTTTCTTTATTCCAGTCTCACTGTGAAGAACGAGAGCTTTCATTGTGGTCTCCTGTATTTGCTGTTCCTCGGTTTTTCATTGTCTGTGATCAGAAAAAAACACATGGAGTTAGACAACGATACTGTCTGTACTTGCAGGCAGCCAGCAGTTTACAGGGCCCAAAGAGAAATGCAGACAGAGAAGCACTTCGAAGCATTCTTGGAAAGAAACCTGCCTTCCACCTTGCGTGGAGAACTACAAATCCCTCAACAGAACAGACGGCTACATTGCAGGTGAGCTCTATGCTACAGATTGGACGGGGTAAAGAAATGGAGGAGACTCTTCAATCCCAAATGTAAAAGAGGTGCTGACTTTCCCACAGCTTCTGATTAAAATGCCAAACTGATTGATAACTGAAGCAGATCACCCAGTTATAGAACTTGTACCCAAAGCACGCACAAACAGCTTAGCACCCCACTACCAAAGCTGCTGATTTGCAATCTGCAGAAGTGTTTGTTCACTTAAGGACTAAGATAACGTGAAGGATATATGCATTGTAAAGGGAAACTGTTGATAGTTGTAGTCCCCTCGGTCCAGCTGTCAGACACAAGCTTTCAATTTCTTTTTTTCTGATTTGTGCCATTACTTTGATCTTATTTCTTAAATTTCAAGACCCATTTTCTGTTCCTTCTTAGCTGGGGACATGGAAAGTTGCATAATGGTATGCCTGAGATTGACCAAACTGATGTTGCATTATTTTGGAGCTATGTTCCTACATTATTCAAGGAGAATGGGTGAGGCAAATGTACTGCCTATACAGCACTAATGCTTCCACAGCCTGATTTTCCCATCTGCCAAAATTCTCTTTTGGTCATTATACCAGGGATAGAAGCATTTCTTCTGCCAGAGGAGCCCTGTAGACTCACTAGAAGGCAGGCTTTGTTGGCAACTTAGGAGAATTCCTGGTGTTCTTCCAACAAGGCAAATATAATCAAAAATAGGAAGCCCTTTCATCAGCTTCCCTTTTAGTTTCGTTTGACCATGAATGCTCTTGGTTTTCTGACTGAATCTCTCCTTGGATGTGGAGAGGACTGTCAATGGTTATGACTGCGTCTACTCTACAAAGTCCTTATAAGAAAGTAAATACAAAATCTGATTCATCATTTATCTGAGCTTTGTTTCAGCATGTAAACTGAATGTATACTGAAACTCAGACTGTTATTTTGGGACCGTGACAGGACCTGAGACTCAAGTCTAGCTATGGGTGAGGTTCCACAAGGTGTGGTGAGCTAATCTAGCAGCTTGCTGCTGCCAGGTGGGACAGGACACACAGGGAAAAGGAGAGTAGGGGAGCCAGACTTCCCTCTTTTTGTATAGCCAGCTCTTACATCAGCTCAGCAACGTGGGCGACTGCAGCCTAAAACTGTGGATCCTGTTTTACTTAAACCATTGTAATTTCCTGGTGATAAATGAAGGCAAATGGAACCATAGTTTGACTCACTTCTGTGCTTTCTAGTTTTCCATTTCACCTTGAAAAAGTGCCATTGATTAATTTCTGTAATGGTGAGATCATTTAGACTGTGCAATAGCCAACCATCCCGGCACTGTCTTTTCATATATTAAAAAAAAATTAAGAAGGAGATTGGATAAAGATCTGCAGTCAGAAAAACAAAATTACTTGCTGGAAAAGCTTGAATTGTGTATAATTATGACGTGATCTAGAGTTAAGTCTGCCCTCCCAGAAATGCCTGCTGCAATAAAATAAGTCTTGCCCAGAGGTTGAAAGGAGAATTACACTTTAAAGTCATGGCTATTATTATTGGAAACTTTATCACTGCACTTGCTGCTTAATAAGAAAATGTCTTTATTCCCTCCCCCAACTCCTCATTTAAGAATCACGTCTTTCTTGCTTCCTCATGCTGTTTTCCCTGTTTCTTTTCCACTTCCCTATCTCTTGTGTTTTCTCTGTTCTCTATTTTGTATTCACTGGGCAGCCCAGTGTGTAGGCACCTTGGACAATAACACGATGGGAAGGGACTCAGCTCTGTAATGTTCTCTGGGGCTCGGTCTCCCCAGCCACTGCTCAAGGTTGCAGAAGCCTTGGGCAGACACTGCATCGCTTATATTTGGTTTGTAAGTAGAAAATCACCAGTATGGCCAGGGGATTAAAATAGGGGAAGGAGGAGCACAGGACTCGGGGGTTAGTCAGAGTTTACCTACTGGAAATTTTGATTCAAAGATGTGTAGGCAAAATAAGTCATCCAGGTCAAGTCCTGCTTGTATCCCTGTGCTAAGTAATGTAATACAGGAAACTTTTTACAGTTGTTGGTTTTTTTTTTGGACGTGGGATAGGCTTTTTTTTTTTCCCCTCCAGATGCAGCATTTGTATGTTGGGTTTTTTTTATCAGAATAGGAGCGATCAAATTACCACCTCCTATTTTTCCGCGGTGTTAATGAGGTCAAGTAATTGATGCGTTCGGTGCTCTGGCGCTGGCAGGGTGTCATACGAATGGCACACGGACTATTTGCGATTCATCTGAATGGAATGCAAAGGCACAGGGGTGCCTATGTGGGACTCACGCTATGCGCCAGCTGGATCTGGGGAAGGCTAATGCTGGTGTGGGTTCGCAGCGTAGGGTGCCTGGAGAGAGCTGACAGTAGCAGCGTGGCTTCTGTGCCTGCACAGTGTGAGGTCATGCAAAAAGGCTGCAGACCGTGGAGGTTGTAAAAGGCATTGCATATCGCTTGGCTTATTTGATTCTTTTCAGATTCTCCCGGGGAAGGTTCAGAAAGTTCATACGCAAGATGTTCCCTGTCCTGAACTGGCTTTTTTCGTATCAGTTCAGAGAATGGATCTTGAGGGACCTGCATGCAGGCCTAAATGTTGGGATGTTTCAGATTCCTCAAGGTAGGCAGAGAGAAAAAAAACACTCTTGCTTCCTTTCCTACGTCATCCTTTTCATAATCTACCGCCTGTATGTCATTTTGCTCTTTCAGATGTCATCAGATTATGTGGGAACTTTAATTTATAAATTCCCTAAATCATTAGCATATTTATTTGCACATTTGCAAGAAAGCGTATGTTCTATAATCTATTACATGGTGTAATTTCAAGGAAAGGACACTGCCTCTGTTCATAAAGTCTTCCTCAAACTAAATCACAATATAGACTATTAACAGCATTTTCCTATATTGCAAATGAAATAACACAGTCTTTAAAATCCACCTTGCAAAATCAGGTCTGTTAGATACTTACATTTTTGCTTTCTAGGGCTGTTAGGAATTTGGCTGACCAGGTTACCTCTGCCAATGGTCAATTGCTTCCTTTCCACGTTCTGCTGCTCGATGCTATATGTTATATTTGGGACCTCGCATCATATCTCAGTAGGTGAGGTTTATTTTGTACTGCAAAACATTTCTACAGGACGTAGGGATTGTGTTCAATGCTGCTTCAAAAAGCCGCCAGGATGTCCTAGTCTATTTCATCTAAAATGCAGATGTTATTTAGGTGAGAATCCAGACCCAGAGATTCTCAATTCATTGTTCCACCCCTTTGCAGCTGATCTGTGGTGAGAATTTCAGGAAGTCAGTTCAGTCCCAGCTGTGAGGCGCCCTGTCCCCCTGAGGACACAGCTCCTGTGTCACAGACATCACAGCAAAGGAAACAGCTGGAATGTCACTGGAGGCATCTCCTACGTAAAGTAAAGGGCCAGCGCAAGCTGCTTCCCATTTACCCTCAGGATGTGACTGTGATTCATGATTTAGCTCCTGGTCTTCTCCAGGCGTCTTGTAGTTTGTTGCCATGACTGAGCTGTTGATAGTTTTACATTCTTAATATGTTCAGAAACCAGATTATTAAAATTCTGTTTACGTGTTTATGATAAAAAGTAGATACGTGGAGTTCTGGCCTCTTTGGCAGTTCTTTCTCAGACTGACTGTATTTTTTGGACTTGGAAGTGTCCCTGCCAGTGGCAGGGGGTTGGAATTAGATGGTCTTTAAGGTCCCTTCCAACCCAAACCATTCTGTAATTCTGTGATTTTATGGCAGTTCATTGTAATGCATCCATTTCTGTGCTCTACATTCAAATTTTTTTGTTGTGCATCTGATCAAACAAAGGCTGTTTGTAAAATTGTAGGAGTCCGAGATTTTCAGATGGGACTTTGGAAACTTTAGGTACTTATTCAGAAACAGTAAAATATATATGAATAAGATTATATATATGAATGAAAATAGACCGTCTCATCCTGTACAGACTGGTGGGGGGGTGAAGAGATGTCTGTGTGCTTTTAAGATAAATCCTTGTTGCAACATCTCATGCAGTTCCATTTTCTTTTCTATGTTCTATTGGTCCCAGGCTCATTCAGCATCCTAAATCTGGTGGTAAAAAACATTCTGAAGTCTTTTAATTTCAACCAAACGCTGTCCTTTAATGGTTCAGTGGACAATTTCTCAGACCCTACACTTACGAAAGGTTATATGGAGGCCTTGACACTTACTGCATCAGTAACATTTTTGACTGGCATCATTCAGGTAGAAGATGAATCTATTTTATATCCTTAATGAGGTATCCTTATGTGTGTTCTCTGTACAAATGTGAGAAGTGGAACTGCTTGCATGTTTTTACCACAAATACTAAGCTCAGCACATTTGAGTGCATATGTTGTACAAAGTGGGATGTGAAGGTCTGCCTCTTCCTCTCGGGATATCTGAAGAAGATGTGATAGGTTCAGATTTACGTGTCGATGATTAATACATCCACGTGTGAAGTAAGTTATTATCCTTTGCGTTGACCAGTTCTCCAGTATGTAGACCCTTAGGTAGTCCTACGTAACTGCCCACACTTGATATAAAGTACTCCTATTTTGTTTGGGCAGTGTCTTACTTAATTGTGCATAATGAATATAGCACATTCAAATAACTATCCATCGTGGATGGCAGTGAAGAGTCATGCTCTTCAAATACAGAAACAAGAAGGGCGGGTTAGACATAGCTAATTATATTGCATCTCGCTTCTCGTTTGTTCCATACAGTTGCTGCTAGGCTGCTTCTGCCTGGGGTTTGTAACAAAATACTTGCCGAAGACTCTCGTTGATGCTTACCTCACTGCAGCAGCATTGCACGTCATTGTATCCCAGTTCATCTTTATCTTTGGTGTCATGCTTGACTTCCATAAGGGCCCCCAAGACATTTTCTGTGTAAGTAAATTCATTATTAGTCAAAGAAATGCATGTTTCTTGTAGGGAACAATAACAGAAGAAAGAACAGTTGCAGAAATCGAAGGCAATTTCAGAATAAGTCAGTTGCTAAGGGATATTTGTGCAAGTCTCAGCTGTGGTTTACTTTCCTTCCTGTTGTCTTGAACGGTGTATGGAGATTATTGTGCGACATGCAAGAAGAAAAATCTGTGTGTATTTTAAATTATTTATGTAACTTTATAATTTTTAGCATGTCTATATTCATAATAGAGCACGTCATAGAGTAAAAGGTACTTTTTTTCCTCAGTTGACCATTGTGGGCAAGCTTTTGGACACACAGTGTCTTTGTCATATCTTACAAAGAAGAAGCAGGCTCAAAGACAAGTTAATGCTAAGTCTTCCTAATTTATTTTACTAATGTCAGTGAAAGGTGGTGTAGAAGAGAGAGGAAGGATCAAACTAGATCTGAGTTACTTGTGGCAGTTTTTTCTCTGCAGATACCAATAGTTCATTTTAAATACTGTTTTGCTCTTGGCATCTCTCTCCTCTCACTGAAGATAGTTTTGTAGCCAAAAGAATGGGTTCAGTTGTCCGGGCAGTGTGTGTCAATCTTCTAGAATATAAAAACAGTTGGAGTGTCTGTCTCTGATCCTCTGTATGATGATTCCTTTTCAGGATATATTTCATTACTTCCGGGCTCTCCCAAAGGCTAATGCCACCAGCACATTGCTGTTTTCGCTTAGCTTGCCTGTGCTATGGATCAGTAAATGCATCAGCATAACTTATAAACATAGTCCAATTGCATTTCCTATGGAACTTCTCTTGGTAAGTGTTCTCCATAATGCCATCATGATAACTGAACGAACAGTTCAGGAATGACCTGTCTGAGATGGTGTTGTGGGGCTGAATACCACAAACAGCCTTTGTCATTGATTTGTGGGGTGGATTTCAGCAATGAACTTCTTCATTCTTCCCCTGCTACTGTGAAAATAAGCTATCCCTGCTCACAAAAGGCCATGAGAACAAGTCACAGCGAATTGCCACATGAATAAAAAGCAGTGTATAGGATGAAACCACCATGGAAACCCAGTTCAGGACTCTGAGTGTTAATTCTTATCTTTATTAGAGAGTAGAACCATGAACCCGAAGCTTCAGAGTCTTGATCTAACTATGCTTCTTTTTTGGTCTGGAATTGTTGGAAGGAGATATTCAATTTTGTTACATTCAAAAGCAGTTCTTGCTGTAAATTCTGCAGTATTTGTTGCTGCTGTTTTCTCCCCTTTTCTCTTTCCTGGAAAATAGATGAGTTTTTTTTTTTTTTTAATCCAAACTTTCTACTGAAATGAAAATTCTGACTTTTATGGATAATCTAGAAATCTAAAAGATAGCTGCTTTTTCTATGGAAGAAGCTACCAAGAGTCCCACTTTGCTGACACTGGAGTTGAAGCCATTTCCCACTTGCCCAACAGGGGCCTGTGGGACACCAGCTGTGGCAGAGCATAACATTACAGACAGCAAGTCCTTTTGTACTGTTACTTTAACAGAAAAAAAAAAAAAAAAGAAAAAAAAAGTATTTCTGAATGTTCTTGTTTTCTTTCCCAGATCATCACAGGCACCATTATTTCCAATCGCATTCACGTTTATGCTGAATCCAGTAGTGCTGTGGTCAGTAAGATTCCTCAGAGGTTAGTTATCTATCCTGTTCATGGGGTTATACTTTTGAGATACGAAAGGATGTTTCAGTCTGTTCTTGAAATCTGACAGGCTGATTCTTACTGGGCAGCACAGTTTCAGGAATAATTCTTCAAGAGATTTAATTGCATCATCATTTCAGAACATATGCAGAATTCAAACTACAGTCTTCTTTATCAGATTCAGGTTTTGTTAGACACAAAAGAAGGAATTTGTATTTTCTGTGAGGTGAAAGCAAAGAGTCTTACCTATTCAGAGCATCTCCTGTGAGGTGCTAGATGATGCCTCTGGTGTTGGTCCTGGGTATGGCCTGTGCACAGAGCCCAGGCCAGGTTTAAACTTACCTGTTCTCTGATCCTGTAGGCTTCTGCCCCCTACAATGCCAGATCTACCAAACCTGAGCAAGATCATAATGCCTGCTTTCTCCCTTGCTATTGTAAGCTGCTTCCTTCTTGTCTTTATTGGAGAGAGGTACGCTTCGCTTCACAACTACAGTATTTCCAGCAGTCAGGTGAGAACAAAGCTGCACATACTTCCTAGGCTAAGGAGCGAGCTGAATTCAGGCTAGTAAAGCCACTAGTTACCTGACAGTGGTAGAAATGCAAGGATGGAGTGAATATGCCAGCTGACGGTTTTGTAGCAACTCGTTGCCCTTCCCTATAGAAGGCTGGCTGCTGCACATATATGAAATCCACAATATTGGCCATCTTTTACCCAGAGTGATTGCACCGAGAGTCTTTTAAGATGAAACTGTGTTAGTTTCCAGTGTTTCCATGCTTATTAGATTTAGTAAGTACTGGCTGTTTTGAAGTACTCCATGTTTTGCTTGTTGTGAATCTGTGTTAGAATGGAATTTATCCAGTAAGGAAGCTGCCCTGACTTCCTGTAGTCTTTGCGGATAAATATAAAGGGAATGTCTTTTCCACCGAGCTTTTGTTCAGGTGTACTGAAATTTGCCATGTGTTAGCCTGGAAACTTTGGGGTTCTAAGTGGATTTCTTTATAAATAACAATTAAGAGTCTTGGGTCCATGAGATCCTCTGCTGTGAAAACTTTGTGCCTTTTAAGAGAACTGATCTAATCATGGGAGACCTTGTTTCCCAGAAGGTTTTCTGGGCTGAGCAACCAGCAAGTGTGAGCAGAAGGAAATGTACTTCTTGTTAAGCCACTTCTATTTAGGTAAGTCATTCACTTTGGGGTTTTCTCTACTTCCTTATGTTTCTGTTTTACAGGAACTAATAGCTGTGGGGCTGTGCAATATTTGCAGCTCATTTTTCAAAAGCTTTGCTATCAGCTGTGCTATTTCTGGAACTGTCATTCAGGAGAAGACAGGTGGAAGAACACAGGTGAGCTGGGCTGGATTTGTAAAGCTTCCACACTCTCATCTAAAATCATTGTATATTGACTATAGGCTGACATTTCATCCAGACAATTTGTGAGATGTAAAGTTATATACCCGTGCAACATGAATTCACATGCCCTCTCTGTGTATGTTATGTACTGTAATTATGTGATATTTACAGCGTGTGATGTCTGCTGAAGGAAGCCAGAATTCTGTAGGTAGAATAAGATGTGTTCATGCAGTTTGAAATTGTATTTTAGTTAGTATGCCCAAAAAGCCAAATGGAAAATTGTTTAAGCACCCTTAATTCTGCCACTTCTTCCTAACTTTTGAGTACTTTGTGATCTTAATATTTTTTAGGGAGGGTTTAATATATAATTATAATTTCTAATATATATATTTTTTATCATACCTCTTAATTGAATATTTGTGTGTGCCTCAGTGTATCACAGAGGTAATTTTGTTTAATAAAAAGTTTGTTCCTAAGGCTGACTTGCAAGAGAAGTATCTTATTTCTCAAATGAAATTATCAAATAAAAATCCTGCGTTGTTGTGCATAAGAATAGTCTGTTTAGGCCAAATTTATATCTACTGAAAACTTGAGTATTCTGCAATTTGTATAACCCATTACGGCATACCTGTGGACTTTGTTAATTGGTGCTGTTACATGGAGCATACGTACTTGTTTAGAGAGGACGAGTAAGGAAATGGTTCTGGAAGGCATCTCTAATAAAGTATTTCTGTTCAGTTAGCAGCAATGATTGGAGCAACTATAATGCTGGTGATTGCGCTGAAACTAGGATACTTTTTCCAGATGATTCCTAATGTAAGTGAACATGAAATAGTTATAGTAGCAGCCTACTTACTTTCTAAGCATAATATGAAGATTTCCTGGACAGTCGGGGTTATATCATTCTCTAGAGTTAATTGTTTTCACGGGCAGACCAAACCAAAACAATGACTTTAAACTCTCCTAAATCTCAGCAGGCTGAAACACTGGATAATAAACAATGCATCTCTCTCCCATCTCTGACTGTTCAGAACAAGCTAAAATTGCTTGGCTAAAAGCATTAAAATTTCACTGCCAGGGTGTGTAATTTAGATGTATTTCACTTACAGTTTCCCATCTTCCAAGCTTTTTTGCACAACTGTATAACACGTTCATGAGCTCCTGTCTTGCATCTGTATAAGTAATTTCTGCTTCAAAATCTTTAGTGTTAAAGAGGTAAATAAAATCTTCAGAAATGGGAGTTTGGGTTTAGTGTCTCTGATTCTAGCTTGGTCATTGAGGTTTATTTTAAAACCATATGCACTACCAAACTGCCTTTTGTGCATTTTTTGCTGCAAACATTTGTTGCTTCAGATTGTTCAGAGTACTCATTTTTTTTACTTCTCTCTTAAAATTTTTATCTAGACTTTCTTTTTTTTTCCTTTAAGTTTTCTTAGAGAACAACTGACATAGAGCATTACTTCCTGATTTTTTTCCTGGCCTCTTTGTGAGACAGGAGAATTAATCCCCTTCCCAAAACTAGCTGACAAAACAGAATTTAAACATCTACTTCCCTTCAATCTCCTTTTCATTTCTAAGGGCTGTTTCAATAAATGGTGTCAAACAACTTCCTAAATTTGGCAATGCACTGCCCATGCTAATTGAAACCATTTTTCGAAACAGCAGCTCTTAATTCTGTAGATAATGTTGGCACTTCTCCTAGTGCTGCAGGAGGCATAGGGATTCACTGAAGAATATTGTAATGGAAACTACATACAGCATTTCAAGAGGAAGTCCAGTTGTATTGGCAAAAGTAATTGTCAAGTCAAACAAGTTGCACGCTAGTTTCATGTTGGTTTGCAGATCAGAGGAGATCTGTTATACCTATCCATAAAAATTATGGAAATAAGATTTAAATTCTGAGCAGTTTGTCTTGGATATCTGTTCCTTAGCATGTTGTGGATGCAATAAATATCAGATGGATTTTTTTTGATTTGTACAGGGTGTACTGGCTGCTATTGTGGTATTTAATATGCTACCTTTTCTTCAAAAATTTCTGGACATCCCCACTCTGTGGAGACAGGATAAGTATCATTTAGTAAGTGGCAAAAACCAAACCAACCAACCAAACAAAACAAAAACAAAACAAAACAAACAAACAAACAAAAAACCTAAGAATTGTAATGTGCCTTAAAGGGAGAAATGCATGTTTTGGGAGGGCGAGGCAAAGCAGTGGCCATTCTCTTAGGAGGGGGATCTTTTGAAATACCCACTGAAAGAATTGTACTGAAATCTCTACAAATCAATTTGCAATTCTATACAGGGAGAACTGGTCATTGTTGTTGTTTCCCAGATCCCCTGAGAAGGAAATTGTCTAGCTGTCAGTTGGGAATATGTTAACTCTTGTTCCGGATTTCTCATTAAGAGAAAGGCCCCCAGTATGATGTGACTCCTCTTAATTACTGAAGCCCTGCTAAAAAATCAGGAGATTTGAACTGTGCGTAAGATTTGCAGCTTGTGGGTTCTAAGGATTGTGAAGGCTTAGCCAACGTTGAACTTGATGATAGAAAGGATCAAAAAATCTACCAGACCTGCTTCTGTTATTTGCCATGCCAGAAATCAATCCTTTCTGTCCGGGTTGAGGGTTTCAGCATCATCAGACCAAATCTTTATCTGGGGACCTCCATGCAGTTTTGTATTTTCAAGAAAAAAGTGCTTACCAGGAGGGAAGTTCTCAGCACCATTTTTTCAGCCACACCTGGATATTTGCCTTGTTCTTCAGGGTAGACCAGAGTTGTGGAGGCATCTGTATAGCCACTGCATATCCCCAAATGCAGGGCAAAGGAAAGCAGGCAGTCCATCTTGTCCATAACTGTAGTTGAGTTATGCGTTTTGAGGTCCTGCACCTTTTTCTTGTGATCTTTGTGACTACGTCCAGGACTGGGGTCTAGAGTATCGCTAAGATTTTTTTTTTCTTCAATTTTCAAATGCTGGGCCTGAGTTGGAGGTAATTTTTAGATGATTTTATGGCTAATGTTCACTCTGTCTCTTGTTCAAAGGTTATTTGGCTTGGAACTTTTGCTGCAGTGCTTCGTCTTGGTCTTGATGTGGGATTAGCGATCGCCCTGGCACTTGCATTCTTCATAATCAGCATTAGGTCACACAGGTACTTGTAACTCCTAGAGCAAAATGCTAATTTTTCTGAGATCTGATGTTGTGGAGATAGCTATGCATGTGACAACGGAAAAGTAGTTTCATGTCTGTAAACACTTCAGTCAGGTCATTCTGGAGTCTCTAATACTATCCCAAAGCAATAATCTCGTCAAGTCTACGGGCTCTGGATTGGTCCTTTCTGCAGGTGTGCCGTGCAGCTGGAAACTGCTCCCTGTAGTGTAGGCATCAGCCAGGAGAGGTGATCTGTATACACGCATCTGTATACACACTTCCAGAAGGATAAAATGAGATGTTGTGTCTTTATTTCAAATGTATTCCTTAGTCTTCATGGCCATTTACCAAGTTGCTCTATCTTCTCCATAAACTTAATCTATAATAGCTGAGGGAGATTACATTGGGCCCACATTGCTCAGTTAGTTAGCTGCTGTTCCAACCAGGAAAATCATTCATAAATCCAAGCCACACCTCATGATATTTGCCATGATAGGGAAGTACTTGTCTGAGTAGGCTGAAGCCTCTAGAATAGCGCGCAAAAAGCTAGGAAATGCCTCAGCTCCTGCAAGTATCAAACTGATCCAGAGTGGCTCTGAAAGAATACTTTCAGGAAGAATTTCAGTTGCCTGAAACTCCCAGTATTCCTCTGCTCAGAGTTATGGGTGGAATAAACAAGCGGCTGCCTGTCTGGTCATTGGAGAGCTGGAAGACAGAACTGACCAGAACTCACCCCAGAACCATGCAGCACCATTAGCAAAGCACAGTACCCAAACCGAGGTATTCTCCTTAGAGGCAAGATGCTGCACTAAAGCTGCTGCATGACCTCTGGATCAACCTAGCCCATGTGTAGCCAGCCCTAAGCAGAGCTTGCAACTGCTTCCACCTGTACGTGTAGCTGTATCTTTGAGGAAGGCTGTGGGAAGATGGAGAGCAAACACACTTCCTGGTGTAATAACAATAATCCAATTGTTCCAGACCTAGAAATGGGACATAATACATTCTTGAAGGCACCAGCATACCTTAAGGGTGTGCTTGTGTGCTGTTCCCCTATTCAGCGAATGCTAATTGGGAGTGAATAATTTGCTGTACTCGCACCCTCTTAAGTTAGGGTTGGTATATCCAGTGAAGAGGAGAGAAATGGAGATCAAGCTTTTAGGAACATGCAGTTTTTCTCTGCTGTATGTGAAAACCTAATAAACATCTTGTTTCAGAATGAAGATGCTGGAGCTGGGACAGATTCCAAACATGAATATTTATAGAAGTTTATCCGTCTACAGAGCTGTAAGAGGAAACAAAAAACAAATGTTCCATTTCTCTCTGCAATGCATCTTTTTCCCTTAAATGCCTGGGGGTGGCCATTCAGACTCAGTTCATTTGATTCAAAACTTTGAAACTAAAGAATGCTTAAATATCTGGAGAGCGAAGTGGCTCGGGTACCTAGCTCAGCCTGCTCGGGCCCCGTGAAGCTCCCTGTGTCAATCTGTGTTGTCCCCGTGGTGGAAGCCACACTGTGGTCATTTCCGGAGCTGTTCGGTGTTTTATGCTGACCTGCTTTTCTCAGTCTGTTTTTGTCCACGCTATGTATGTTTTCACAATAACAGCTGTGCATGTGCTAGACTGACTCACCGATCCTTGTGGTGATGGGATAACAGCTAGGGCACAGGCTTTTTTAACACTCTATTGCTAAGACCTGCACCCTACAGAGTCGGGCAATACAGCAGTAAAGAGCTTTGCCACCTGGGTACATGCCCAATGTTATGCTGATGGATTTGCAAAGATCGAATAATAGAAGTACAAGGTTAGTAAGACAAGTACATAGTGTGTGTTTTCTGTAGTGAGCAATATTAAAAACAATAGGCTGGTTTTATATTGTACCAGCCAACTGTCATCAGTGATAGAGCTGCTGGAGGTACATTTTTTAACAACAAGAGGAACGGGTTTGTTTATGATGATTAGGTCCATGTTGCCAGTACCACTACCAGTGGGAGGTGTAGTTAACGTTACCAGAAACTCTGTCCTTAGGATAGCACCTTGCAGTCTATTGCATAGTCAGGAGGGGAAAAACGGCTCCTGCTAAGTACAGCTCTCACAGATCCAACTTTTGTCTTACAGGCAACGGAGATTGAAGGTGTCAAAATCTTCCAGTGCTGTTCTTCCATTTCTTTTGCAAATATGAATAGCTTCAAAAATTACTTGTTACGCAAGGTAAATGCCATTTTTTTCAGTTAGTGGAAGTTTCTAAGACCTACTGTTATCCCTGTAATAAGACTATTTTTCTCTTTCAGATGGACATGAAAGCAGTGCCTCTAGATCAAAGTGAAATGAGGGCTTTCATTTCAGCTTCTTCATCTGACACTTCATTGGAAAGCAAAGATTTTAAATGCTTTTGTGTCTGTGATCAACCTCTACCACCACCTAGGGTCAGCTTTAAAAGTATATTTATCTGTCTGTCTGTTCGAGGTGCCTGGTTTTCTGTTACTGAGGGCAATGTTATTGGCTTGCCAGAACTTAAGAGGCTGTAAAAGTTTATATAAAGCATATATATATATTTGCTGTTTGAAAATAAGCAAACATTACCACTGTATTTCTTCATATATACTTCGTGATAGAGCAATAGAAGCTCAGCTTACTGGGTGAATTAACTAGCAGTTGAAAAATTCAACATATCCTCACTTCTCCTCAGCCAAGAGAATGAATTTTGTAAGGTGTTTCAGTAGGCATTTTCTTCTTTTTCCCCAAAGAAGTGAGTGAAAGTGGAATGTGTACCACTGCCAATATTGCCAAGAACAAGTACAAAATGCCACAAAGGCAGCTGTGATTATCCTGATCGGACAATTATCTCATATCCTTACTGTAATTGGCTGCTGTGCGTCTTCTGGAGAGTCAAACTGAATTTTCCAAGTCTTAGTTTATGAAAGAAACTTCAGGCAAAAGAAGTTATTTTCCAAGCAGTTAGATGTGATTTGTATAAGTCCTTGTATGAGAAATGGGTTGAAAGACAGCAGTGTGGAAAACATATGTGGCACTGAGGTGCTTAGGAAGCGATGGATAATTTAACAGCATCTTCTAAAGCGCAGAAATGCAGAGGGTGACTTTTCCTGTCTTGTGCTATAAAAATAATAATTAAAAAAAACCCACACACTTGGAACTATTAAGAAAAAAATTTTACATTGGTCCACTCAGGAACCAGCAGGCATACAAGAAGGGAGACGAACAAGAGGTCTGCAGAACTCAGCCAGTAAAGGTCAGCTTACTGTTGCCTAGGAAGGCAGTGTATCTGAAAAATACGAGGAAGGAAAATAAAATGCCTTCTTAGAGTGGGAAGAGATGTTGTATGAAGCCACAGAAAGCATTTTTTTCTGCTTTTTTTTCTTTTATGGAAAGTAGAAATAATAAGTCAGATGGCAGTATCTCAGGCCATTTCAAGATGTGGAAGAGTGAGGTACCACTAGTGCTATTTGGTGGCTGAAGGCACTCTTCTAACCACATCTGAGGCTTGCTTAAGTCACCTGCTACTTTGCATACACTTGTGGCTTTGTGCTATATTTAGTGTTACTTCAGATGTGTTTTTTACCATGAGAGAAGAACTATCATGTGATTTACAGTGTTTATTTACAGCAAAAAAAAATTTCCACCCCCCTGGGCCTAGTTCTTCCAACCGCTGATGTACTCTCCATTTTCCATCCTAGATACCATATACAGCGAAACTGGTGAAGCGAAGCCACACAGGCAGCGCTTCCTCGTCGTCTTCAGTGAATTTGGTGCGCTGGTCCAAGAATGGAGACAGACACAACTCGAAGACGCTCCTGGTGGGAACAGCTGATGCACAGCTTCCATCCCCGGGCACTAACACAGGAGTTAAGACTGAAAAGAAGGAGGATGAAGGGAAAGGAGCTAGCCCTTTGGCAGGCTCTGCAATAGATAATTCCTCAGTACAGTTAGGTCAGGAGGAACAGTCAGTGCATTTGCCGTGTCCAGTTCACACCATTATTTTAGACTTCAGCATGGTGCAATTTGTGGATTTGCAAGGTTCAGACTTACTGAAAGAGGTAAGCAACCTAAATCTAGCACGAAACTGTGAAACCTAAAGTTTACCCGATATCATATGTTTTTTGGTAGCCTAGAGTGCCCTGCTACGTAACAATCTACATATCTTCCAGTTGACCCTTCAGGGTGCAAAATTCAGCTATTGATTTTCAGAAAATAATAAATTCCCATAAAGCCACTTTTTTAAAAGCAAAAGTCCCATTATTGATACTTGTTAAAACCTGCCATCCGTTGTCACTAGTTCTAAAATAATGTAAACCAAAAATATATTTATAAAAATGTCTAATTTGCTTTTTCCATTTTGGCTGTTTATTTTTTCTTCCAACTGGACACTTAGAAAAAAAAATCTTCTTCTTTAGAAGTGTAAGATGTAAAACTACCAGTTATCTTTTCTTAGAGTGATTTTATTGCTGAATGCCTAATTAGCCTTTTCTTTGAAGTAAGGCTTGAACATTTTAGTCTTCAAGTGGGGACCCTAGCCAATGGAGAGATATATTTAGCAAAAATAAATTTAATGTAGCTGTGCTGCTCAGAAAGACACAGTTCCAGATGGATTCTTACTCAGCTCTCTCAAAGTCTATAGCTCAACTTCAAAGATTTCTGTTTCATTGGTTCCTAACACCTATTGGGAATAATTGTGCATTGAGCTGATCCCCCTAAGATCCTTAAAGATTTATTTGCCACCTATTAAACGACCTCCCCTTTGGGGAGGGAGATAAGGTCTTTTCAGATTCCTTCCAGCCTCATACTGTGAAATCCTGTGATTCTCTTGGGATTCTCTGAAATATTGAGGTTTATGGCTTTTTTTTTTTTTTTTCAAAGTGACTCTTTTGAGGCCTTTTAATTACAAAGGGCCAGGCACAGAGAAGATGGTGAGAATCAATCCCCTCTAAAATCTGATTCTTTTGAAATTATGTTAAAACATCTAAAAATGCTGGACATAAAAATTGAGACTAACAGAATTACAGGTCATGCTTGAAAACACGGGTTCCTATTCTCGTTGTTTACACGTGGGCATGGAGTCTGTGCATGTAGAAATGTTTCGAGTTAGCCTGTTCCTGTGAGACGTTTTTGTTTAAGTGAAGAAATAACACTGTGTGCTGCATAGTGCACTGTAGGAGGGTCAGCGACCTGCCCTGGTTTCGGAGTCAACACTCATTTAGATCTTGGACACTCTGGCTGTTTAGTGCTGAGCTAAGACCTGGGATTTGAGACGCTGGAACAAGGACTTTCTTCAGAGATTAACCATTGCAAAGGAGTTTTTCTTTCCTCATTTATGTTTTACCTTCTGGTGCGCTTACATAAAGCAAGATTGTTCTAATGCTGGTATGGGATTCTTTCCACAGATCTTCCACATGTTTCACGACACTGGCATTACGGTCTTTATAGCTGGCTGTCACCGTGAGTACCGTATTTGTTTATTAATATTAGCTGATCATGAGGGATAAGTTTTAAATTTCAGTGAAATGTTTTAGTTATACTGCTTGTTGTGACTTCTGCTGCTGTTTATTTCCCCCCATTTTTATAGCCTCTGTGATTGCAGTGCTTGAGAAGAATGATTTCTTTGTCAGAGGTGTCACCAAAGGAGTGTTCTTTCTAACTCTTCATGATGCTGTGCTGGCTGCTTTGGAGAAGCATCAAAAGCCAGATGGGCTACAACTTAGCTCAAAAGAGGTTGCTGATAAACTACAAGCTAAACACCAGAAGGTAGGATATTTTGCTTACATTTAAGTCTTCGTGTTGTTAATTACTCTGTCAGTAACTTAAAAGCCTTGTGATGTTACTGAGGAAGTAGGGCAGAGCAGATGCTCTTTTGAATTTTTCAGTTATTTGGTGGTTTGCAATGGACAGAGACCAAAAAAACAAAAACAAAAAAACAAAAATCACCAACAATCCACCAATAATCCAATTTGCTTCTCTGAGTCCTGTGTTCCAGCCTCGGGAAAGACAACTTTGTGTGCAGACTGGAAAGGAATCAGGCCAGTTTTGCAGCAGGGAATGAGTTTGTGGCATTTTAGACAGTTTCCATTTCTCCCACAGAGCAAGGACCCTGCCAGGGCAGAGCACAAGCTCCAAGCTTTTTATTTCCAGAGGTTACTGCACCAGCTCCCTTGGGGCTGATGGGAGAAGTGAAGGACAGCACTGGTTTGATTTTCCAAAGAAATGAAGCTTGTGCACGTGATCTTTCTGCCAGTCCTGTGCAATAGTTTTTAAGCTCATACGCTGTGTCAGCCAAGTTCAAATAGGGTAGACAGTTGCAAGTTCCAGGAAGAGCCCTTCTTCTGAGCAGAAGATTCCAGCAATTGCCCCACCTCGGAAAAAGAACCCAGCCTTGGCTAACTGTGCTGTGCATACCGCCAGGCTGGGGTCCTATAGCTGAAGGAGGGGAGAATGAAGGAAAAAAAAACCTATCCAAATCCATAGGAAAATGGGTTTCTTGTGTTCTGCTGCTCAAGAAACAACTTGCTTAACTCTCTAACCTTGGCATTACACTGTCTAGCACAAAGGTATTGACCTTCCTGACTCTCTCCCATAGAATGAAGGTGTCAGGTACACATTCACCACTCTCTGTTTAGGGGACTTGGGGAAAAGGTTGGGAGCAGCTTCCATGTAGGAGGTGACAATGGTTCCCCAAAAGTCCACTGTGAGACGAGGCTGGGCCAGGTGTGCAGAAGGGACCTGCAGCAGCTTGGAGCTGGCAGCTTGGGAGCCCTGCTGGCTCATTCCCTCAGCAGCTGGGGTTTTGGGCTGCCCTGTGCTCCCACGCCAGCGTGGCCCTCTTGCTGCTCACATGCTATTGCCTTGGCATGGGAACCGTGCTTGACCGGCTCAACTGACTGGCCACCCTTGGCCTAGAGTAATGTTTGTGTACATTTCAGGAAATAGATTTGCTCTTGGAGAAGACCAGAGAGTTTTCCTCTACAAGGAATTCTGACACCAGATTTCTGCCTGAAGAGCCATCAGCTGTCTCATGCTCAGCCCAGAACGAAGCAGAGCCAAGCTCTCTCCAGCAGTTTGATTCTCCATCCTTTCAATCAGATTTCGAGGACCCAGGCTGGGAGAAGAGATGGAAGTAGACCAGCAATCCCTGAATTACAAGTGTTGGGGAACTGGGATGTCAATAGAAGGGAGAAAGGTACTGTCAAGCAACAGTTCTGGTGGTTCTTATCAGCAGTTGATGTTTTTTTTCTTTTCTGTTCCAGAGTTCTTAAAATAGACAGCCTGACTAATGCCTACGGTAATTCTGTTGTTCTAAACAAAAAGCAACATTTATATTATTGCTTTCAGGCATTTTCAAATAGATATGATATTCAGCAATAGCAACAGCAGAGAAATTTCAATGTACAAGATAATTCCTAGTTTCATAGTGAATTCTAGCAAATGATATGCACTTCTTTCCTGAAATTCTTTAGAAATTAGTTTAAATGCCCCAACTTAGCACTTTTTATATATTTATTGATTGTTAGCAAGTAAAACTCATCTGCCATATCTTGACAGATTACATGCAGGCAGTTTCATTATCTTCAGAAGTGTAGAAGCGTGTAGAGTGATGTGAAGCTTCAAAGAAAAGCATTTTGTCATTACTGTTAAACGAATTGCTGAGGTTGATATTGTCTGCACTAACAAAACATGATGCCAGTCCTTTGAGTAATTTTCCCTCCATCTGTCTTATCTACCTGAACTAAATCCCAGTAAACAGTAATTTATTTTTTCATGTTCTTTGCATTTTCTTACTGAAATAGTGAAGAATGGAAGATGTATTCATTTTGTTCTGAAGAGCCAGGAAAATTGTAAACTAAGACACAGTTAACACTTGGGGAAAAAAATCAGCTTACTTCTATTTTCTGTACATCAGCCGTAGAGTGTAACACAGTATTATCAGTACAGAGGTATGGTCTAGGATTACACTGAAAGCAGAAACATTTACTTATAGCAGCAATACACGCCACAAGCTTTTGCCATGCCCTCAGCCGGAGGATCATTTCATGGCACAGATTGCCCACTGCGAAGAGCGAAATTAATTAATTGAATTAATGAAATTATTTAGTGAGATTAATTGTAGATGAGTGGCCAGCACTGTCTCTATACTATTCAGCCCCTATTTCAGTGCAAAGTTTTGGTGTAAATGATGGGTCCTTTATATACAGGTCTATGCCCTGAGCTAAATTCCAGAACATGTGAACAGCTCTAACTTTCGCTGCTGGGCATCGCGTGGTTTCTTGACGTAGAGTAATAGCATGGTGGCCACTCTGAATTCTGCTCCTGGCTGCTAAATTTTAGCAATGATACGACGGCTAATAGGAATGTTAATATTAAACTACCTGTAATGTACTGCAGTGAGTTCCTCTTTTTTTCCCTTTTTTTTTTTTTTCATTTAACTTCATACTCTTCCAAGGGGTTTCTCAAGGGGAGCCGCAGCTCTGCATGTGTGAAATGCAATGGCGAAGGATTTTAGTGAACATTACCGTGCTGAGTTGCTTACTGGGAAGGAAACTGAGTGCTGGAACCCTCATACCTTTTGGACTGAAAGACAGGAAAAACTGAAAGCTCAAATGGTATTGAGTAATTCTTAAACCACATATGCTTCCCTACATTGTTTTGGACAGTGGCTTCACGCCAAGCTCCTCTCAGCTCTGTTCAAAACAGAGTAATACAAACCCCATGAAAAGCATAGCCCTCAATTCCAGATTCTCTTGGCTCTCCTATGGCAGCCTTGATTTAAGATGAAGTGGCATTCCTAGCTGTTGGCACCATGCAAAGTCTGCACTATGAACTTAAGACTTGATTTTTTTTGTTGGCTTGCATAGGAGAGCTTGGAATCTTTCCTTCCTACCCCCATGACTCCGCAGAGCTGAGCACCAGGGGACAACTCAGACGTCAGTATGTTAGCTCTCAAATTATGGGGATTTGCGTTGCAAAACAAATACGTTGCCGAGAGGAAGTCCAGACAATCCTGATCTTTTTCCCTTATAGCTGCACGGCGCCATAACTCTGCTCCTGCACATGTACAGAAGGCTTCTGTGTTTAGCCAAGCACAAATCCCTGGACGCAGGCTGCAAAGTGACAAAGCACGTACTTTATGGCCGAGGACTCCACCTATACCTCTAAAAAGCCACAGAAGTCGGAGTTCAAAGGCCTGTCTGTAATCGTGTGCTTGCAGGCAGTTTGATGTTCTCACCTGACCTAGTTGCAACAACTCCAGTTGTTTTGTGCAGACAGCAGCTTTTTAATGCCCTTCCCAGCTAGCGTGATGCCACGATGTTTTCCTAGCAGGACACGCTGCAGCAACCCAGGCAGCTCTCCCATTGCACCGCGAATTAGAGGACACAGATCCCAAAACATCACCACGCACGTTATCGTTACACACCGTGCAAAGCGCGTGCAACCTGCCAACCCTGCTGGCGTTTTAGTAACACACTGCTTTGCTGCATGAATGGCTGCAGAAGACGTAAAGCAGTGGAGGAGCCCCAGGAGTCGCAGGGAGTGTGGCAGCAGCAGTTCTCGGGGCAGCGTGCTGCGGGGTGTCACGCCGCACAGGGAGCTATGAGGGAGGACCAGATGGACCGGTTACGGACGGGCACAGTTCGGGGGCATTCATTCTGCTAGTGCCAGGCTGCCTGGGGAAAGAAGGCTGGATTTGGGCTAGGGCCTGGCAACCCTTTGAGGGTCCTACCCTGGATTAGAAGAGTCAGGGAAGAAACCTAGCAGGAGTGGAGGTGCTCCTTCCCCTGCCAGTAATATCTTGCTTCTGCAGGAGACCTCTGCGTGAGGCTCAGATTGTGATGGCACGTGGTGTTGGAAGCAAGCGTCCGAGGGTCTGCGATCCCTATCTACGTCCTTGCTTTGCTTTGTTGCCTTCCCAATCTGGCCACGTGCCGTCTTTGAAGTCCTCACATGAAGAAACCTGGCCCCGGGCCACAGGAAGCATGGAACAGAGCAGCAGCCCCGGCAGGTGGGAGCTACACCTCGTTAGAGCCGACTGCAGCGCTCATTTAGTACAAATATGGGGCACCACATCCCTCTGCAGGAGGAGGCTACCAGAGTACTGAGATCCCTGTAGGTTTTGTGCTGTTTCTGTTGGGACTTCGAGGCAGGAACTTTCCTAGAGTTGCTGTAGGCTACTAGTGGGGGGACTGCATCGTGCTTGAGGTCTTGCAGCTCACCGTTACTGTGAATCCCAGTTGTGCGAAGGCTGAAAATTAGGAGCGAGTTTGTCCTTCTGTGTCGCATTAATACCGTGACACGTTGTGCTGCAGTTTCTCACTTAAAACTCTTCGCAGGGGCTCAGAGGAACTACACACATCATTCCCAGAGCTCGTAGTGTGTAATAAAGCAAAATCTACAAATTATGGAAAGGCCTTTTCTGCCTCCCAAAATTGCCCACGTGGGTACCTACCTTCCCTGGAAAATATTTATAATCTGATGCCAAAGGGCCCCTGCTCTCGGCCATGCTTTCAAATGCCCTGTCCTAGGCATCAGGACGAGGACGGGCGCTGCTCGTGCTCAGGGCCCCGCTGGGTGGCCGCGGCTCCCTCTGCTGGCTGCCCCGCAGCACCGGGCGGCTGCGCAGGGCCAAAACCCCTTACTGGAGGAACCCGAGAGGATACAGCAAGTGCTCCTAACAAAGCTACAACCGTTTTATTAGGACTAAAATGGTGTTAAACAGAACGGAACTCGGAGAAGTTCTACGGGAAACGCATAACCCCCCGAGATACTGGTCCAGCAAAACGCCTGCAAGGCCCAGCTGCTGAGCAGTCAGCTGCTTTTCATGGGAAGTGTTAAACCAGTGCTGGGAATGGCATCTTGTTTCTCGGATGGATCCACCGGGTGGATCGAACACACGACAATCAGAGCCGTGCTGGCACCTTCATTACCTAATTGGTAATTAACCCATCTTCCCCATGCCCAGCGTTATTCGCCCAGCTCGGGCAGGACGACGAGATCCGCAGGAGGCTGTGCCCAGCCGGCACCCAGCGCCCCGGCCCCACCGCTGCCCCCGCACCGGATGGCTCGGGGAGAGGAAAATTTGGGTCAAATCCGTGCGGAAATCGCCACGGCGCAGCTCCGGGAGCGGCGCCCGCGTGCCGCCAGCCGCAGCCCAGCCCGGCCGCGCGCCCAGGGGACTGCGGCGGGGGGCCCCGGCCCCAGATCCGGCCCCCAAATCCCCAAACTCGGCCCCAAAAATCCCCAGATCCAGCCCCAAAACCCCGAGCTCCCCCCCAACCCGAGCCGGCGGCCATTTCCCGCTCGTTCCCGGCGCGGGCGCGGGCACCTGGCCACGCCCCTTTCCTCCAAGCCACGCCCCCTTTATTGTCCCGCCCTTTCCCATTCCCCGCCCCCCGTGCGTCACACGCGCCGCATTACGTCACACGCGCGGCGCTCCGCCCCCTCCTCCCAGTCCCCCCCCCCCCGCTCCATGCCGCTACCGGAGGCGGCGCCGGCTCCCCGCGAGCCCCTCCCCGCGGCGCGCGAGCGGGGGCGGAGCCTGCAGCGAGCGAGGGGCGTGGCCTCCGCGGCTCGCTCCGCCTCCAGCAGCGCCTCGAGCCGGGGGGAGGAGCCAGAAGCGGCGCTGGGCGCGGTGGCCCGGCGCCGGCGGCGCGCGAAGCTCGGCGCGTGCGCGGCGCGGCCCGGCGTGGCGCAGGGGGAGGCGGCGGCGCGCATGCGCGGGGGGCCCACGGGGCTGCCGGCCATGGAGCGGAAAGGTGCGGGCCGGGAGGGGAGCCCCGAACCGCCTCCCCCCCCCCTCCCCCCGGTAACCCCTCACGGCCCCCTCCCGGTTCCCTCCCGGCCCCCTCACCGCCTTCTCCTTCTCTCCCTGCAGTGCTGGCGCTGCAGGCCCGGAAGAAGCGGACCAAGGCCAAGAAGGAGAAGGCGCAGAGGAAGTGAGTGGGGGGCCCGGCCTACCCCCCCCCTCCCCCCGCGGTCTCCTCAGGGGGTTCCTGGGCGGGAGGGAGGGGCCCGGAGCCCCCCCCCCCCCCCCCCCAGCACCGCCGGGCGGGGCCGTAACGGGGGGGAGGCCTCGGAGGGGGGGGGGGGGAGGTCCTGGGGGGGGGTCTCGGCCTCCAGGGGGGTGGGAGAGGCCGGGCCTCAAGGGGGGAGGCTCGGGCTCGGGGTGGGGGGAGGTCTCGGCGCCTCCTCACGGGGACGGGGAGGCCCCGCCGCTCCCCTACCGGCCCCGGTTGTGGTTCCGTTGGGGGGAGGCCGGGGGGGTAACGGAGCCGCCTGGAGCCGCTTTGAGGTCCGTGAGGGGGCTCCGAGCCCCAGCCCGGGGCTGTAGGTGCCCATTGCATCCCCCCCCCAGCAGCTCCATGACCGCTGGGGGTAGGCACCGGCCTCCCTTTGCTCCCTTTGCTCCTTTTCCGCGCCCCCCCCCCCCCCTTTTTCAAGTCTTATCGCAGGAGCAGAGCGCCTCGTTCGCGTCCTTCTCTAACTTTGATGCTCTCGTGCGGCTTCCTTCCCACCGCAGGAATCCTGCAGGGCCTTCTGTGCGGTGAACGGCTGGATGCAGATAGGAAAAATTAAAGGATCTCCAGTAAACGCTAAACAACGGCTTCCAGCGGGCCGCCCTAAGTGCTGCATTCATTGCTGCTTACGGATTCCTTCCCAGTGAGCGGCGATGTAAATCCCCGAGCCCGTTCTGTAAATGCCCTTTATTTCTGTAAGAGCTCCGTACCCGCCAGCTTTTACACTTGCTGGTGCACGAAGTGAGGCTCGGGGTGGGCGGGAGGTTCTGGGTGTCTTTCTTCAGACCCGTAGCGCTTTCTTAGTCACTTCCTCTGACAAATCCCACGTCTTTTTAGAACTTTTCGGGTTGGTTTTGTCTCCAGCAAAAGGTTCGGTTGTTCTCAGGCAGGGCTCTGAGGGGTGAAGAGCGTTACTCTCTCTCTCTGGGAGATGCGTGTTGTATTTCCCTACTGTTTTGTACGTTTTCTGGTACCTCTTGAAGATAACCTTAGCACAATTTTTGAAGAGCTTCTCCTTGATCTTTGTGTCCTAATTTCCCAATGAATAATCACGTGTTTCGTTTTCTTCTTGCCTACTTTCATTTTTTTTCCTCGTCCAGCTGCAGACAACCAATGCTGACCATGTTTGCAGTTGCAAGGACTGTTTACGTGTTAATTGTGAAGTTGTTGAACGATAGCTTCCAGTGCTGGCGTGTTTTTAATAAATAAAGAATCCTCTTTAACCGCATAGCTAGGGCAGGTCCTGTCCAGTGCTGCTGCTTGATCTTGCCACTAACCTTGATTTGAGGGGAGATGTATACTGCTTGTAAAATGTTGTGCTTACCTTCTGAAGCTAGATGCTTCAGCTCTATTTTCTAGCACTGTTTTATTAGATCCTACCTCAGCAGTTAAAGAAGCTCACAGGCACTTCATGCTTTACGTTGTACAACGCAAAAGACCCAGCGTCAGCCTCTGATTTGGAGGCCCAGCTGCAGAACCGTTTACACTATTTAAATACAAAGCTGCTCTGCTTAAATCTTCTAAAATAAGCTTAACTGCGTTGTTGTAAGACTTTCTCCATAAAATCTAAACTTGAAGCCACACGAAATGTCCTCCGTGTTCAATGGCAGTTGGTCAGATCACTTGTAACTTTTCCTACATGGAACAGCTGATTTTAAAAGATTAGGATTGGCAAGTGTTAGGAACTGCCTCGTGGGTAAGTAAAAACGCAAAGAATGTTTTGAAGGGATTTAAAGCAATTCAAAATTGTTTTCACTTTGGAAGCGAACTATACCTGCTTTGTGTTTTTATTGTCAATCCAATCTGGCTAAAAACAAGGAAAACAACACTTAAAGGTTAAAATAATTGTGCATAGTATAAAACTGGAAAAACGTCTTTTTCATCATTCAGTAATGAAAATTGCAGCTATTTAGGTTCAGAGAAGACCAGGCTAAATTGTTTAAACAAAGTAAACCCTTGCAAATACTAATTACAATTTCCATTTATAAGATTTTTTTTTAATGGGAAGGTCAACAAAGTTGTTTGTTCTCTGCGAATCCTAGTCTGTTCCTCTGTCTTCTCGTCCTACCGTTTTAAAAGCTTTATTTGATAGCAATGAAAGAGTGAGTGCCTATCCTAACGTTCTCTTCTGCAGAAAGAGAGCTGGAAAAGCTGCTTGGTAATATGAGGGTGTGAGGTACTCGCGTCTTCCTGCTCCAATAAGTTACCCAAATATGCTGGTAGTCTGGAGGAATCACTAAACCAGCTCTTTCAAATCTCTGTTTAGGAAGCTTCTCCTAGCCCGATCGTCTGTCCTGCCTCTGCTGCTGCAGAGTTGGGAGGCTGCTGTGGCTGCGAATCTGTCGCCCAGCTCCGTTTCTGTGAGAGTGGAGGAGGAAGAGGAGGGAGGGCAGGGAGAGTGGCAGCTGAGCAGCTGGGGGATGAAAAACAAGCCTAAATACAGGGAGATCCTGAGGTCTAACGCTGGCTGTTGGCTTGCTTTGTGGCCTTGAGGGAGACATTTATTTCATTTTCTTCTCTGTCTTTTCCATCATAAAGGAAATAGAATTTAAATTGTTTCAAATTACTTCTAGAAAATGAGAGACAACTTTCTGTTTGGTCTTTTTCTTATTTATCAGTGTCAGGAAATACACATGTCAAAAAGCTCTAGTCCCTAATACAACGTGGGGAGTTTGGTGTGTAGGCTACCGCGACATAGGCTGCTGCCAAAAGATAATGTTGCTGAAAGCTATCTGGAAAGTATGGGATGTATTAACTTTATCATTTTGTGAGGTGGGAAGATCTCTGGCACTATCAGGTGATCCCCAAAGTTGTTCAAAAAAGCCCTTTTTTTTTTTTTTTTTTAAAAAAAGAGCTTGTAGGCTTAAGGTTTTTTCTTACTAAATTTTTCTTAAGTTTAACCATACGCTTGTCAGGCAGCTGGATCTGATGGGGTGAATTCAAGTGGTTGGTTTTGCCTGATTGCCCAAAATCCGGAACGGTTCTGCATTTCGTGGTTTTGAGGCAATTACTTACCCCTCAGAGCTGAGCAGATGTGCTAGGTGTAGTATTTGCAGCGGTGCTTGGGGAAGTCGGGAGCTGCGCTGCGCTCTCCTGGGGACGGTTCTGGTGCTGGGTTTCCTCCCGTGACTTCTAGGGAGCTGAAAACACCCTTCCTGCGTCGCGGTGGGTTGTGAGCGGTGCTGGATGGGCAGAAAGGTGCGACGGGTGTGCCGACGGCTCCGGCTTTCATCAGCCACAAGGCGGCTGCTGCCGTGCGGGGCCGGTAGCGCAGAGCACGTGTGGCTGTAACGCCCCGGCGCTCTCTGTGCCGGGAAGCAGCGCGGGCTAGCAGGAGGCTTTCTCAAGGCTTGGTTTTTGGAGACGCCCCCCTGGGTACTGCTCGGAAGGGCTGATAGCTGGCTGAAGCGATGCTGGCACGTGCATTTGGGTAGTTTCATTTCAAAGTGTCGTTTCCTATGCTCTGAGGCTCGAGCTGTGTGAATGAGAGCCCAGTAGGTGGGGAAGATGAGGGATTTGATACAAAACCATGCTTCTGTTTGACCTGAAATACAAATATAGATGCATTTTCCCAATGGCTCTGATTTATAATGGAATTAGGCGCTTGTGACTACTAATATTTTACTTTTAATTCTGGTCTGTGGCTTTTTTCTGTCTGCATGGTTGCAAGCACTCCATGATCAAGTTGTTCTTTGTCCTGGAAAAAACAACTCCAGGTTACTTCTGCGATCAAGACCCAGGGCTTAAAAACTAGGCCGAAAAGTAACTGTCCAGATTCAAAGCACTTAAACAAACAAGGAACAGAACAAATAGTTGCATATTATATCTCATTTTTCCTGAACTGAAGAAAATAAGTGTATTATTAGAACTAGGCCACGAGTCTGTGTGCTGTCTAGTTAACTGGGTATTTCGTCAAGCCTAGTATCCTGCTTTAGCAGTGACTTATGCTCCAGGAAAAGCTGGCCTAGTCGTGCACAAAACCAGCAGTTCTGTGAGTAGGGAGTGAGGGGGTTGAGCTGGGAGAGCCTCAGAGCAGAACGTTTTATTGCTGCGAGCACAAATAACTGCAAAGGTAACGGTAGCCATACAGCTGTAACGTGTGGTGTGTTCTGAGAGAGGTGCGTGATTGCAGTGCTTTCTTCTCGTTCGGAGTGCGCTGATGAATTTGTTCGATCCTTACGGGCTTTGCTGAGTGGGAGATGTTTTTTCACAGGGCTTTAAATTATTCTTCAAGCTCCCTTTGCTGCTGGAGGGAGAGCAGTGGCAGAGTTCAGCTGGTACAGTGCCACCGTCCCGATTCCTCTCCCTCTTCCCAACTGGATGTGATATTCAGCATCTTCAAGGCGATGTTTACAATTATCTGTAATCTTCTGGCCAGATTCTTGTCATGCAATGAAGCCTCGCGTCGTTCTTCCTCTGCAACTGAAAAAACAGTAGAATTGCTAGATGCAGACAGACCGGGAAGTTGGTAATCTTTCTGTCTTTACACTCTTTCCAGTTTATTATTGCATTACTTGCTCCTATCACCTCCTTGCAGTCTTTGGAGAGCCCTGGAGTTCTGACAGCCCACTTCAGTTCCTCTTCAGCTTGCTTCTTGAAGACTTTGCCTGGGATCAGGATCTCAGGTTGTTTCCCCCACTTGTCTTTCATAATTAATACCAGGGCCACATCTTTTGTAAGTATTTTGAACGTACATCGAGAGTCAGGACTTGATGCCTCGCCCACGAGGTTTTTCATTCAAATCCAGAAGTGATGATCAGACTTCAGCATGACAGGACATAACGTAAGCTCTGCTGGTTTCCATGGAAGTCCTCGGTTTGTGTAGCTGGGATGGCAGACGCTTCTCCAAACAGCTCGTTAAGTGCTGCTGTGGGGGAGTAGCTATGGGGAGCGAGAAACTTAATTGCCTCTGTTATTTGTACATTGGCGGCATTGTCATGTGAAATTCATTATTACTTACCTTCAAACTGAACTCCCACTGATCTGCTAAACAAAAGTATGTTTCGGTGCCTCTGCATTCAGTTCTTCTGGAACGAAATGTTCCCAAACTGGTCCTGGAGGTTCTCAGCAGTGATCCACGATCGTTGCTTCAATTTCCAGCTCTAGCTCTGGAGCGACTGACCTACAGCAGCAAGCGCGGCAGATCCGTCGTCCTGGCAGCGACTGCCAGTTCTTTATTCAGAAAAATAGGGGTGGGAGAATGAATGAATTGCGCCTAATTACAAAGTAATGGGGGTTATAGGCTCGTAGCTCCCCCACAACGTATGCTTCTCCCAAATTCCCTCAAATACTTAGAAAATTGAGTAGAAGGGGTAAGGTGTACACAAGCAGGGAAGTACTTCTGCAATACAGACCTGAATTCATGCTCAGAGTTTGAGTTTAGACAGTGGCGGTGTTTATTGAACACAAGATTTGCTTGCAGACCTCCTTCAGGTAAGCACGTTGGAGGCTGGCGGCAGAAGCAGTCGTTCTTCTGCCTCGATGTGCCTTAACACGATCCTGGAATTGCGGGCACACCGAGGAACAGCAATGAGATGCAGCCTGGCAAGCACGCTTCCCTTAAAGACACGTTGTCTTGAGGCACAGATGTGAAAACGGGGGAGAGACTTTAAATCTGGGCTTTTCACCACGCCATATGGAGCTTCAGGTCTCTTTTTTTTTTCCCCCGAATGAAAACAAGAAACCCTTGACAGCACTCGAAGCAAGGTCTTGCCCTGCTCTACAGCCCTGGAAGTCGTTGGGCGGGTGGTTACGGTGGAAAGGGTGTTAGGGTGTTCTTATCCGTGTCCTACAGGGTGAGCCGGGTTGCTCATCACTTTAAATTTCACCAATGAATTATGTTTAAGGATGCAAGTTCCACGTGTGTAACTCAAGCTCCCAGAGAAGGAATGACAACTTTTAGTGCTGCCGGCGGCGTAAAAATCACTTAGGAAAGCGATCGTCCTTGGCTTCCTGCAGACGGCTTCAGAACCCTCAATACACCAAGGGCACGGCGATGTGAGGTGGAGAGAAGGACCAAGGAAAGCATTTTTCCTTTGCTCACACGTGAGATTGATGGGTGTGACAAAAGTGATTTGGACTAAATGTATTTGCTGCCTTCCGTGATGGCAGGAAGGGTCCGGATTGTATCCCTTCAAAGCAGGTAGAAGTGTAGCGCGTGTTCCCAGTGTTTTAAGGACAAGGGAAGAGCCTTCTTTTGAAGAAGTCACTGGCCTCGAATAGGAGAACCAAGCACCTCTCCCAGGCGTTTTGGTACGTAAGTTATCAGGGTGGAGGAAACAAGTTCCGAGCTGTGGCAGTGAAGCTGCGTGCGGAGGCAGTGCTGGTGCCAAGCAGCGTGAACAGCGCCGCTTTTCTCTTTTTTTTTCCCTTTTTTCTGTGCTCACCTGCAGGACGTGCTCTCCCCGCTTTGGCTATTTGAGCCTGCTTCGGAGCAAACCTGCAAGAGCACGCACCTCGTGCGACCAGGGCTTCTTAATGTGTCTTAACCTTACTTTTAGTGGGTGGGCCAGCGAAGTGATCCCACGGGAGACAGACACGGGAATGCAAATCTGTTTCTTTTTCAACTCTTTGGGGAGACAGACAAGGGAATACAAACAAGTTTTTTCTCAGCTCCCTGAACGCCTTTGTAAGGAGCGAGTGATTGAAGCCGTGGTTCCTCCACGTGGTTGCTCTGTCCCCGCCGTGCATCGCAGGGGCGAGCAGAGTTGTTGGGCGATAAATTCAATGAATGAGGAGCAAAACGGTGTCTGCAGAGGAAAACCTGCGTGTTGCTAGCGCCTCTTCCACCATGAAGAGCTTTGGCAGCTCTTAATGCAGCGAGCTTTTCAGGTATGGAGTCAGCTGAATCTAATTCCTTAAAGCTCTCGGTGTAGAACTGCAGAGGCGGCCTCCGAGCGCCTTCTGCTCACAACCATCCCTTCCTAGCAGAGTCTCTAAATTATTACTTGCTGGTGTCGCGTTGCTGCTGACCTGCTTCCCCACGGCTTACACAAACGAGCAGGCCGAACAGGCCCAGGAGATGGCCAGGAGATCTTCTGCATCATCTGAGGAAGATGAGAGGGGGCTGCTGCTGCGCAGAATGCTCGCTTCTCTTTAAGATCTGGTGAAGGTTTGACTCTTTCTTCAACTTTTTTTTGCTGCTTTTAACTGTAAAGGATGTGTTTTTCTTGTAACCCTGGATGGGAGAGGCTTGGAATTACTTCAGAAAAGGCGTTTTTTCTTTGAACGCCCTTGCTCTCCCGTGTGATCGTGCCGGCACCTCTGTATCAAAGGGGCTGGGCTGCCGGCAATTACCATCAGCTTCATCCCGGCTTTGAATCCGCTGAGCCACTGCATAGGCAAATAAAACCGGCTTGTGCAGGAAGATGAAACGAAGGATCTGAGCGAATCCCTACATTTCATTAGAGGGAAGATCGACGCAGGTAAACATCAAGAGGAGGAGACGGTTCTCTTTATGCCCGGCCCCCCAACGCACCAAATTTGCGGGAGGGACCGGCTGAGAGCAACCCCCAGCCGTGCTGCGAGGTCCTTTACCTGCAATGCAGTGCTGGGCATCTGCAGCTAGGTGGTGGAGGCAGAGCCCTCGCCTCCCTCGCACAAAGCTCCGCTGCGCTCGGGGAGAAGCAGCCCCTCCGCCTGCCCTCCATGTCCCCTCTCCTCCCCGGCAGCGTGGCCCCTGAGCTTTGATGGCTCTTTCCAAAACGGTTGGGCTGGCTCCGGGAATATCTTTATCGATGGGAGGCCGCGCTTCGTGCAGGTAGGTTCCCCTCTTCGTTTTTTTCTTTTTTTTTTTTTGTCTCGTGACTTGCAGTTCTTCGGGTAGTCCTGAGAGAATAAGGACTTTTTTTTTGGGGGGGTCTCCAGGTACAGGTTCCTGTGAATTCCGTAAAAGAGCTGGCATTTTGCCCTAGCATTGCTGTTCTATCTCCTTCGGTAAAATACTGCTTTGTAGTTGTGGAAAAAACTGCAAATCTAGTGAATTCTGATGATGAATCAGTGCATCGAGGGAGCAGAAGTAAAAGGTGATAGAAGTGTTTTCAGGTAGAACAGGGGTAGTTTTAAAAAAGTACCCTAAACCACTAGATTTTTTTAAAATGTAAACCATTAACCAGTTTTTCCCAAAGGCTTTTTATCTATTTGTTTTGCAATATTGCTGAAACTGCTGTCATTTTTAAATACCGGGTAGGGATTTTTTGCTGTCCTTAGCAGCCTTTTGTGCCTGTTGGAGAGCTGCCTGCGTGAGGAATGCAGGCAGCTGAGGGCCGTGGGTTTGTGCATCAGTTTTTCTTTGGTGTTAACGCTGATCCGCACCGATCGAGATTCCTTTAATCCCTGCCTGCAGTTGGTGTGGCCACTGGGGGAAGGAGGTGGTGGGATGATACCTGGTGAATTTGCACAGGAAGGCAACAAACGAGAGGGTCTGGAGGTGATTTCATGAAGCAAACAGCACTGTAGGAATGGATGTGACCTGAATACAGCTCTCTCTCGTATATTATAACCTATTATACCAACCAGTGCTCCACAGGAATCGCCCCGGCTCCCCCGGGACAGGCTGAGATGGGGCTGCAGGCGGCGTTGTGCGCGGGGCTGTCGGCGGCGTGCCTCGCCAGCCCCGTCTGCGAGGGTGCAGAAAGCTTCCGAGTGGCTGGGTTCGAGTGCTTCCAGCACCTTCTTCCTTCATGCGTGAAATTCCCCTTACTGAGAAGCACCGGGGCCGCGGGGCAGCGTGATGGTTCTGTCCACATCACTGGTTTGGAAGATGAATCTGCTTTTGAGTCCGTCCGTATGTGCTGCGTCTTGCACGGCTACAAAAATCTGGAAGCAGCACTGGGAGAATTACTCCTTGCTACTTGTGCCACGGGTGTGGCTGCTGGGCTTCAGTTCTCCTTAAATTCTCTATCCAGTTCCTTGCTCTGGGGCTCCTTGCCCTGTTTATAGGGTCTGATAGATCTTAGCATCCAGTCTCCCCTTCAGCCGTTCTGTCCGCAGCCCTTTCTTGCCTCCCTGCGCTAATTTGGGGACGGTGTGACTGTACCTTACTTGTCCCCGTAGGAATGCAGCACTTTTAAAGTACATTTCTGGCCTCCAAGACTTTTTTCCATTTTTTTTTACCCCCAATTCATAATTCTGTGGCTCACAGGGGGAAGAAAGATTTACTTACAAGCCACCTTGGGGCAGGATCAAGCTCCGGGGTAGCTGATAAATGTCTCGGTAGCCTGACAGCAGCAGCAGGTCTGTCTGTCCGGCGGTCCTGTGTCGTTCAGGACCAGGACCCTGCGTTGCTCATCCATTCCTGAATTTCCAAACCAGGGTTTGGTAGCTCTGACAGCAGACCAAAAGGAAACGCTGGGCGGTGTGGTTGTGGCGGGGATGACGTTGTGGTGCATCTTTGATGTAATGAACTTCAGTCCCTTGTTGTAAGTGGCTGCAAATTTCGTCGTGATCAGATCAAAAAGGGTGATCTCTTCCTGTTGTGCTCTGCAGGTGTGGCAGATACGCATCGATCTCATGTGCAGAAATGTATTTAATATGCGATTTCAGCAGAGTGCACACGTAGTACGTAAATGCTCAATGTGCATTCTGTTGCATGACCGCTACAAAATGAAGTACTAGAGTTCTGTCGTAGCTGAAGGTCAGCTGGTACAGCCAGGGTACGACGCCCGACTCCAAGGCAGGAGCTGTAAAAGCTGCATCCAAAAGCCCACGTACATCAGCGTATCCCCTGGCGTAACCAGTGGCTGTTTCACCAGTTAATCCTTGGAGCAAAATGAGTTGCATTTGAAGGAGGGTGGTGGAAGGCATCAGTTGTATCTGCTGCTTCCCTGGAACAATAGCTTCAGTACAGGAAGCTTCCACTAATTCACAGTGACAAGCTCATTGTAAAGAATGTTACCTTGTGCTCGTACGTCACTGCTGTAAAGAAATAAATTTTGGTACCCACCTCTTTGGACAACTCCATCTTTTTTTTAATATTGTACTTCTAGGAAAAGAAAGCTTAATGTTGGTATGCAATACTTGGCCATTAAATCTTTACAATACAAATGAGCTACAGGCATTGTTTTCATTACAAACGCTTGCTTTCTACAAAAGGATCTTGAAAATTAAACTTTGTAGAGAATTGACCATTCCCTGCAAGGCTTTGTAAAGTAAATACCTTCTCTATTTCAGTATTGCCATGTTATAAACCGTTGGGCTGGCTGGGAGCTGCGTGCTATTGAGAAGAAGGAATCGGGGCACGGCAGGGATAGCAGTGGGTTTTAGCTCGGGGATCTCAGTGCCCAGGTACGAGGGCACTGCGGTGGCCTTTGCCAATGGGATCTTCGTGTGCAGGAACTGAGCTGCGCCCTTGGTGTCAAGTTAGACACAAAATTAATGGTTTTATTTATGAATGTAGGAGCAGAAAAAAAAAATACCCCCTCGGTGCCCGATTTCAATCCCTTTCCAGTCTCAAGCTCTCAGGAGGATTTGCAGAACATCTCTGTGCTCCCGTTCTGCACAGTTCAGAGCTGCAGCAAACCTTGGGCGAGGGGACGAGCTCGAGTGCAGCCTCCACGTGAGAACTGGAGGAATCAAGGGCAACGTTCGTGATCTTAGAGTTCTGAAGTGTTTGAAAAAGGATTGTTAAATGGTTGTTTCATGTCTAGATGAGGGCAAAGGGTACAAGTTCTAAAACAAGATTTAATTCTTAGTCCTTCGGGGAAAAAAAAAATTAAATAGGTGCTGGTCTTCAAAATAGCATTCACCAGCATGTGAATCTTCAGGTTTGGTGAGACAGCGTCTCAAAATCTTAATTAGCTGTAGAAAAATCCTCACTGACTAAAGGGAAAAGAGAAAGAGATAAAAGAAGATAAGAGAGATAAGAGAGATAAAGAGATAAAAGAGAGATAAGAGAGAAAAGAAACTAACGTTTTCATGGAATCACCAAGCTTGTAACTCACCATTTTGTCTGGACTTTCTTTTTATTCTACAGTAAAAGTGAATCCAGGACCTTAAATTGCATTTCTCACTAGTGTATGAAAAGCTGTTCATATCTACCTTAGGATTAAAAGCATGTAGGTGAAAACCAGTTTATCTGAAGGCTGAGGAGTGCATCTCTATTATCAGCAATCCCTTCTATAAAACGTAAGCTCCTGAATTGCAGTGTAATGTGTGTGACTTAACTGTTGTCTTTCAGACCCGACACTCAGCACCGGGGCCCTGCTGCTCACTCCGAGAACGATCTTCCAGAGCAAGAGGAGGAAATCCTGGGATCAGATGACGATGAACAGGAGGATCCAAATGATTACTGTAAAGGTGAGAACTCACCTGTTTGAGGTGTAGGTTTTTCAGTGTAATGGAGACATTCCTTAGTTTTCTTACCTGCTGTTGGGAGTGAAAATAAGACCATCTCTGATTATCTTAAGTGGTTTTTGAAATTGCGTGAAGATAATCACATCTCTCGAGCTAACCTGAAACAGAGAAATGTTCTCTAAGGTAGCCTCTGTCAGTCAAGATTTGAGTTGGAGAGTTGTTTTCAGTGCATGTTCAATGCTTTTAGCTTCTTCTCTGTGCCAGAAGACTTTCAAAATCTGTAAAAGCAGACAGTCGTTTTTCTGATGGTGGGAAAAAAAATGAATGCCACTTTCAGCTAAACTTCAAATTATTCACTCTTTCCTTTTAAAAAGTCATTACCTTAGTAACCGTGCTTCAGATAACTTTGTGTTTGCAAATACAGAGCAAATGGAAAGATCACAGCGTGTAATTCAATACCAAGAGGGTCAGGCTTATTCTTTTTAACGTAGCGAATTTTTTAAGTAGCCAGAATGCTGATCATGCAAATTCAGCTGAGCAGTTAGAACTTCTGTTCTTCTGCTAGTTCTGTTTTCTGCAAGGGATGGGAGAGAACTAGCATCTTTCGCTGGCTTTTCATGTGTTCGTGTTTCAGCCATGGAATCTTCCTGCATAGTCCCCAGCTGAGGGGTGCTAGGAGTACACAGCTTTCCTATTTTCAGTTGTGAAGTTAAACGTCAGTGTGCCTTTCAGGCAGGAGAGCAGTTGCAATGGAAGCTCTGTTGGGGTCTTGGCTGGAGTGCTCTCACTTGATGGGGAAGGAGCATGCAATAGCAGTGCTGATATTCAGAGCATTCATAAGCTGCATTTTCCAAAGGTTGTGAGCCAGGTGAACTTCAGGTGCTTTCACTGAAGAAATTTTTTTTTGTGATGCTGCAGCAATGGTCTACATTGAAAAGGAGGAAAAATCACTCATTCTAGCTCAGTTACAGTAAAAAGATACTTTTCAATCAAATAAAGAGCTCTTCACTGCTCTTCCTCTAATATGTTGTATATTTGTTTGGGCAAAATCCAATTAGAGAGCCATTTGCATTTGTTTATATGATTAAATATTTAAACAAATCAAATAAGTCTGCCTCGAGTTGTGATGCTTGTTCCCCATACCTGTTCTTCAGCACTTGTGTGCTCTCTTGCTATATCAACTTCCCACTGTTTTTTCTAGGTGGTTATCACCTTGTGAAAATAGGAGATCTCTTCAACGGACGATACCACGTGATTCGGAAGCTGGGATGGGGCCACTTCTCCACTGTCTGGCTGGCCTGGGACATCCAGTAAGTCTTTCTGTCTTAGCCAGTGTTTCTGGCAGGAAGCCCCAGGGTTGCACAAACGTGCATCTGTTTGTATTTAGATAAAAACAAAACGTGCCTGTCTATATCCTGATACAGAAGTTTCTTTTTAATATTGTTCGTTGTTGATATTAGTTCATTTTGCGAGACATGACTAGCATGGATGCTTTATAAAAAGAGGCCCAAGTCTTCACAAGAGTCCTTAAACCTTGTTTTTCCATGATTTTGTAAATAATTCCCTTGCATACGGGAGCTACTCACTATGATCCTGGAGAATAACTTCTGTGTATGAGTGCTAACAGTCTCCAATTTACTTACCGTGTGTGCATAGAGGGAAGAGATTTGTGGCAATGAAAGTAGTGAAGAGTGCAGAGCACTACACAGAGACAGCACTGGATGAAATCAAGTTGCTAAAATCGGTGAGTGCCAGAGAGCAAGGCTCAATTTAATTTGCTTTTGGGAGTTCAGATTAGTCAGATCCATGATCTTTCTGGATTATGTGGCAGTAAATATTTTGGGTAAGAAGCTCACACTATTGCAGTAGATCTGCTCTTCAAAATATATTCTTGCCTAGTAATTACCTTAAGGCATGCAAAACTAACCCTCTTTTTCTCTGCAGGTCCGAAACAGTGATCCAAATGATCCCAACAAAGAGAGAGTTGTTCAGTTATTAGATGACTTCAAGATTTCAGGAGTTAATGGCTCTCGTATCCTTCTTTTTTAGAAGAAAGGCGTAGAGGTGGGGGTTCCCTGGGTAGCCATCACATCAGGGGCTGGTAAATACTGCCTCTGCATCCCTTTCACTGCCCAAGGAATCCTGCTGGGAAATCATTGCCCTTTGTGAGCCTTAGAGCTGCCTGCAGAGCTCCAAGCTGGAATGGCCACCGAGCCTGACGTAATATGCGGAAGTCACAGAGACAGTGCTGCTTAGTCATGCTTTCAACCTAAGAGCTGCTGGCGTGGCTACATCTGAGTTCTGAGTCGGGACCGAGGTAATGTCCAAGGTACCTTTTGTGGCAAGAGTGCCCATCTGTCTCAACCCTTTAGTTTTGCAGGCAGCCTAGTAATAACTCCGTGTTTAAAGCACTACAAAATGTCAGGACCAGTAATTAAAAATAGCAAGCACATACGCGGTCTGTAACTTGATAAGGTGGTTTTCTAGCTAGGTTACCTCGGCCTTTACCAAGGTATATATACCAAGAGGTATAAAGTGTATTGCTTTGAAAAATCTCCTGCGGTTCTGTGAATAACCTTCTAGTAGGCAGTTATTTGTGGGAAGTTGTAATAATGCATCCTTAAAATTTGCAAGTTAGCCTTTTTTTGCATCTTCCCGCTTTGCAGCGTCTTGAACATTATTTCAGTGAGAACTACCAGGCTGCAGGTTATAAACTTTCTAAAGCTCTTTGAAAATAAGTAGCCCCGTAACATATTTCCTCAACTTTTTTCCAGAACCTAGCACTGAGTAAATGTTGACTTGAGGTATTACTCTCACTTGTGAAACACATGCATGCTTTCTTCAAGTGTACAAAAAAATTAGTATAATAAAATCCTACAAGTGTGGCTGTTAAAGCAAAAGCACGATACCGAATGTGTCAGTAGTGACTGTAACTGTTTGAGATCTTATAGACAAATAATGTAAATATTATTGGAGTCCAGGCTTGTAAAAAGTTTGTTTTGCTGGTAAAGAGGCAGGGTGGAGGAAGTAATTTAATTGTTCTGAGGATGACTTATGAAATGGAAATTTGATTATATTTTCAGGTACTGCTGGTACAGAGGGATCCGGCATTGAGTTTTGCCCAGGGCAAGAGTTTAAACAGTTCCAAAGCTTACATTGTTGGCTTGAAGCTGCTTCGATACTAGCAGGAAATACTAATGCATGGTTGCTTGTGTAGCTGGCTTCCACCCAAAGCAGGAGGTTGCTGCTGCTGCTTTAGGACCATTGTTGTAACCAGCTCTGTCCTTCTATATTTTAGGTTTTGGGTAAAACACTGATGTGTGTAATGGGATGGTGCTGTTAAGGAGTGCAGTTGCTCTGAGCAGTGTCAGAAGGATGGGAGTTCGTTAATGCAGATACAGTTGATTGGTATGGACTTATTTTGATCCTTAGTCCTGGGAATTGAGGGCTCCTTGGGTCAGGATGGCCATCTTTTTCCTTGACTTAGTTCCAGATATCTGTATGGTGTTTGAAGTTCTAGGTCATCATCTACTGAAGTGGATCATCAAGTCAAATTACCAGGGGCTTCCACTCCCTTGTGTCAAAAAGATCATTAAACAGGTATGTTCTGGTTCTGACTGCACTGTTACCCTCGACCCACTGAGAACTCTCTCATGGTGGGGCAAAAAATTTCAGAAGAAAACAGAAATTAAAAATCAGGGATATGTCTCTCATGCAACAAAGTCGTTCTTGGGTTATTTCCTTTCTCTCCTGCAAAAACCTCCCGCTACAGATACATATTTTCTGTCACTTAAATCATTAGGAGGCCAGCTTTGCTTTTACCCTCTTCTTTCCCTCACAAGTGCAAGTAATTCTTTTCTTAAATTGTCACAGTAAGTACAGTGCTTAAGGATGGGAAAAGCAAGAGAAACCTGTTCTTTGTACTGGCTGGTTGCCTAAGAAGAAACATCTTTCTGTGTGTGAGGTAGAGGGGAGGGGGAAAGTACGATTTTATTGTAGGGTATTAAAATTTTATTTTCAACTGCGGTAACTTAAGTTATGAGGCACTATTTTAAATTCATAGTTAAAAATCTTTACTCAGATCTGTGTTTTCTGTAATTCTAATAACCACTGGTCACATTAACACTAACGTGGAGTATTTTGAAACAAAAACCTCCTTGAGGTTTGCTAACCATTACGGGCAGTTTTAGAGTTCCTTGCCTTTTCTAATAGTTGATTTTCTTCTCTCTTGTCTGCAGGTTCTTCAGGGGCTAGATTACTTGCACACGAAGTGTAGGATCATTCATACAGATATTAAACCTGAAAACATTCTTCTGTGTGTGAATGACCAGTATATCCGCAGGCTGGCTGCAGAAGCAACAGAGTGGCAGAGATCTGGGGCTCCCCCACCATCTGGCTCTGCAGGTGCTCTTTTCAAAAAAGTTGGTGCTATTCCCCCAACCCTCCTCACCCCCTAAATCATAACTGATTTCATAAGGGAAAACTTCCAAATTCAGTACAGTGGAACAATAATGCAAGTAACACTTGCAAAAGCCAAACGTAAGTTGTGAAGTTAGTCATTTTACCTCGAAGATGCTCAGGAAGGTAGTCTAATGTAAGAAAAATGGAGGGAGGATACATTCATGCTGACAGCTGCTTTTAATGCAGGTATTTTTTTAATCTATCTGGCATAGATAAGGTGGTAGGACAGTCAGTCTTGTATAGAATCCACTGCATAAAAGCTAACACTCAGAATACTGCTAGAGTGAAAAATGTAGTGAGGTAGTTCTTGCGTTTTCTACAAAAGTTTATCTCCTTTCATTGCATGATGCTGGAAAATGCATTTGGGGAAGTTCTCAACAAGGTGATTTACGTGTTAGAGCTGTCAGTTCGCAGAAGTCAGAAAACTTTTAATAGAAATAGCTTCTTTGATGTGCTGAGGTCCCTAAAGAGCTGAGGGCAAAATTTCAATTGTTACTCTTGAGAATATCCATCTGTACCTGTGGGTACTTTTCAGAAACTACTGCAGTGCAGATTGGAAGGCTCTGTTGGTCTTAATTTTAGAACATCAGCATTTAGCTGAGCCTGTTGCAACATAGCTTAGCTGGGTTAGGTTAGGAAAACTCCCTTAGATTTGGTATTTTAATGTTTTGGTTTGCATTTTCTTTTCGGTAAGATGCATAATATGTGTAGCAAATGAAGCTGCATGACAGGAAGTGTAAGTCTTCGGTATCAGTCAAGCAAGTGTGCAACCTGTGATTTTAATAATGCGTTTACTCATTTAATGTTTTCTCAGTTTTTTAATTCTTGCTGTACTTTCATAGAGAAATGAACATTTAAAATAACATCTGCTGATTGATACCTTTAAAGTGTTGTTACCAGATCACCTAGGAAACACCTTAAGATAAGAATCTAGTTGCAGTCTTTGAATATAAACATACTGATTTACTGCTCTTGCTTTCCCTTTCAGTGAGCACTGCACCACAGCCAAAACCAGTAAGTGTAACAGCTTTCATGTGTAAGTATCTGTCAACTTCTAAGTAGCACCCGCATTGTCTCATAATCCAGTCGGCATTAAGGAAAATCAACCTTATAATAAGACCAGAAGGAAAAACGTGATTTGTGTGTGTTGTAGACAAAAGCACCAGGTTCAATGCTGTCTTGGAAATGTAGGTAGGTCTGTCTCAAATATATCACCATCAAATAAATCTCTTTGGTGGTTTTGAGGTCTGTTGTGAAGGTGGCTGTCTGTGGAGTCTGGGATCCCTCATTTGGTGAACACTGTTGGTTTCTCAGGACATAAATGCAGTGAGACGAGCAAAAGACAACTACTCCAAAAACCTTAATATTTGCTTTGTGTCTGGGAGGAGAACTGTTTCCAGAGTTTTCATCCCAGACTGCTTTCTCAGATCTAGAATAAAGTAAAACTTGGCTTACCTTAGATTTATTGAAATATGAGATACTAAGTCAAATTTCCCTGCTTGCTTCTGTGTAGGCTGACAAAATGTCAAAGAATAAGAAAAAGAAGTTGAAAAAGAAGCAGAAACGTCAGGCTGAGCTGTTAGAGAAGCGGATGCAAGAGATAGAGGAAATGGAGAAGGAAGCAAGCCCTGGGCAGACGCGTCCTGAAGAGGAGGAAGAAGCTCAGAGCCCTCTGGAAATGCTCATAAAAGTTAGCCCACCAGATGAAGAGGTTGGCAAAAAGACAGGTATGGACCTAAAGTATTGCTGAAGTAGCAGAGCTGTGTTCTTTCACTCAATGGCATGAGTAGAGTGGGCATTCTTAGGAGAGGTGGCTGTTATCACAAACATGTAATCATGTTTGCATTGCATTCTACTCATGTAAAGAAGCTGGAAAATGTACTTTACAAACTAAATTAATGAATGCTTGTGTACAGTTATATTTTGAGATCTATATATTTCTGAGGCCTTCTTGAACAGCTTCAGCTGTTACTTTGTTTAGACACGCTCTTCCTTCTCCTTTTCCACTCTTGCAGCTGAAGTCATTGTGCACGAGCAGTCTATTCATATGGAAGGCAGCGTGGAAAAATGCGTAACAGAAATAAATTGCAATGGAGTGATACAAATGACGGACTTCCCAGACTCTGGCAACCAGGGGTCTGTGCGACTTGAGGATGACCTTCACAATGCCAATGACTGTGGCGATCACCTTCACGCCCAGAAGAAGGAGAACTTCCATAGTTGTAATTACAGTCAGCGAAATGGTGACACGGAGAACAGGCCTCAAGCAACAATGTCGGACTCGTTCGTGCCCTTAGTTTCGGAGGATTCCATGGTGTGTCAGCCTATGTCCAGCGAGCAGCAATCATTCAACGAGCAGGAGATCAGCCATTTGCAAGAAAGCATCCGGACAGAGATCCCTTCGGAGGACGAGAATGAGAATAATAGCCCATCAGATAACAAAGGTACAAGAGGAGCCATGTGAGGAAGGGCTCCTTTCTCCTCGATGTGGGGGAGCTGTATTACAACACTTCATCAGAATATTAATAGAAAGCTCCATTTTGGAGGCTGAAGTGATCAGAACCACCTGTTTGAACCTTTTTCTGTCAGGAGTAGTCTACCTGACAGTCCTACCCCGAGACATTCTGCCGTTCCTACCTTCCAGTTGTAGCCGTACCTTAATTTTGACTATCAAATGCGTAAGTGTTTCCGCTTCAGTATACTGATAAACACGACAAATGTGCTTATACATTTGTTTTTCGTTATAGGAACATTCCCTCCTTTATATCAGGTATCGCTATAGTTAGAAGCTTAAATCTACAAATTGAAGCTTAAATCTACAAATTGTCGCTGGTTGCTACATTATAGGATAAGTAGTTAAGTGTGTTCTGATTGTTCTGTTCGTACCGTGGAGTAAAAGCTAACTGCTCTCGGTTACTTGAGATGAGTAAATGGTTTCCCAGAACTGGAAATGCAAGCAGACTGAAACAGTTTATACAGCGTAGGGGAAAAAGAACACTTCAATAATTCTGTTTGAATATGATTTGTTTGCGGGCGTGTGTGGGAGCTGCAAAGCTTGTAGGATTAGAAGATACGATACCGGGTAACGTACTGCAGTTAAAAACAAACAACCTGGAATGTGTTTAAAAACCTGCATCAATTGATAGATCTGTTTTTGTATCCTCGAGTCAGGGTCAGATCAAGTATATCTGCATGGAGAAGGAGGCAGAAACTCACATTTGTAATTCTCTTTTAAATTTTTCTGTAGCGTTTTCTTGGCAGTGCTGCTAGGGAATTGTGTGAAAAAGCAGCAAGTGAAACTTAGACTTTGAAATTTGGACAGTGTTTAGTTGGATGCCCCTGCTAGATGACTAGGTGCGTTTGCTTCTCGCAACTCTCTCCCAAATTGCTTTTTGAGAGCTACAGCTGGAGGTAATTTAGTGACTTAATGTTTTTGCTCTCCACCATGTCCATTGAGGTTTTTCCCAATATGTACTTTAGCTCTTGTAACTGTCTGTGTTGCTGCAGTGACTGATGGCTGTGTCAAGAAGATGCTATTATCTGTGGACTCCCATCCTTCAAGGATTTAGGAAGACTTCTTAAGGGTTGAGAGGCTTGTTTAACTTCTGGCAGTGCCCTTACTTAAAAAGCCTGTCTTGATATAGACAACCTTTAGGTCTGTGCTGGAAAACAGTCACTCGTGCGTATGCTTTCTTGCCCTTCTGCTTAATGGTGGTGACTTTTGCTCATAGATTGAGGTTGACTTTTATACCGCAGGCTTTAGGGAGGGAAAAGTTCAGATCTGAAAGCAAAATCTCTCCTGGGTGGGGATAGGGCTGTAGGGTTTGGATGACAGATGGTGGTACTGTCCATGTAGCTTTAATCAGCTGTTGTACATGTTGCCTCTAGGAAAATCGACTGCTGGGAATTTCCTTCTTAATCCTCTTGAGCCCAAGAATGCAGATAAGCTTAAAGTGAAGATAGCCGACCTAGGAAATGCCTGCTGGGTGGTAAGTTTAAAATCTTTTTACATTGACGGTTTAAACCCGCTAATTCATTTGCGGTATGCCGAGATTGAAAAGAATCCATAAAATAGATTCCATTTTATGCCTGCTTGTGAGAGCTGTGATAATTTGAAATCGTTTCGGGGGGGGGAAGGAAATGGGGAGGAGGGGTACAAAGAAAGAAGCTGTCATATAACGTCAGACTTCAGCCTGTGTTTTGGGTGCCTCTGGTCATTAGATTACTTCTTAATAGGCCTTTGAACAGTGTCACAACTGATGTGTAGAAATCTGCATATGTGAAAATTCTGAGAGAGTCTGTAGCTCCTCTGGAGGAAGTTGAAAAGAATTGCTCTGCACCTAGTTGTGTAGCTTATTAGCTTGTCAAACCATCTCACTGGATTTGCGAGCACATGAAAGAGACTCGTAAATGGTTTTATTCTTTGATGATTATCCTGTGCTGCTTTTAAGTGTTTCACATTTCAAATGGGAGAAATGTCTATTTTATATGGCTTTTAAAATGGCAAAATAATTGAGATCTTACAGGAAAGGAAAGCTTCAAACTCGGGTCGATGGCAGGCTTGCAGCATCTGGCAAGGCTGCTGTCCCTGTGTTGCTTTACCTGCCTTCATGTCGTTGAATCACGGTCTCTCTATCATGATTTGATAGGAGAGGGTGCAGACTCTGAAACTGTCTTCCCTATTCTGCCTCTTTGGTTTGCTTCTAAATTGCCAGATTTTTACTTAAGGGGTGCCTCGCGTAGACCGTTTAAACCGTGCTCGTAGGAATATACGGAAATATTTAACAGAGATGTAAAATTCAGATGAAGTGTGATGGGAATGAGCTTTGATCTGGTCCGGCCGTCCAGGTTATTGATTCTTTTCCTTTAAACCGTCCCCAACTGTGCAGTAAAACGTTTGTTCTGTTTAGCACAAGCACTTCACTGAAGACATCCAGACAAGACAGTACCGATCCCTGGAGGTGTTGATAGGATCGGGGTACAACACCCCTGCTGACATCTGGAGCACAGCGTGTATGGTGAGTGGTGTCAGCCGGGGGCTTTCAGACCCTTGCTCTGGAGCATTTTGGGAAAAACTCGTGTGCTGTGCACTCTGGACTGCTGAATCACTAGCCAAGTCTGGGGAAAAAAAATAGGGAAAAAAGCTGCTAATAACAAAAAACCGACCCATCAATATTTCAGCCAACATCCAGACTTGCGAAATACCATGTTTCCATACCAAAATTAGTTTATTTTTTTCTGCTACATGTAGCTTTTCCCTTGAAAGTCAGGGTTTTGCTGTACAACACCAGCAGATTTCAAATACAACTACACTGTACTGTCATTCTTTGGAAAAACAAGGCAACTATGCAATTCTGAAGACAGTCTTTATATGAAGAGCCTTTTTTGCTGCATCCAGTTTTGTTTCACGGATGTCTTTAGTATCATTTCGTATTTTAATCTCATGCATCCTCTGCATGTTTGGAGTCATAATCTGAGTAATGCTGAGACAAGGCTGAAGCTGTTCCTGTAATAGTTGGCAAACGTAGTGATTTAAAAAAAAAAAAAGTCAGTTACTGCATGTGCCTCTTTGGTGTCTCCATTCTGTGTTTTCTACAAATTACAGCTTGGCTTTTATAGTTTAAGCTTGGAAAATATTGAGCGAAGTCCTTTTCGCTGTCTTGGAAAATACTCTGTGATCTTGATGGATGTGGTAAACATGGAATGCAGTTAGGAGCATGTTGTCTCTGCAGGACGTGGGGCCAAAATATTACAGTGGTTACTCTGAGTGCGTAATTCAATAGTTTTTCTACGGCAGTCCTTACAGAAAACTAAGAATACAGAAGGTCAGAGGTACTGTTAAGTGAAGATGTAAAGGGTAAATGTGTCATGGAATTTAGGAGTGGTAAGTGGAAATGAATGCCAGGTTTTTTCCTCATTTCAAACATGTTTTTCATGTCTATAGATGAATGTTCAGAGATGAGCTGTTTGAAAGATGTCCTTCTAACATAGGAAGTTTTGGGGAGGGAAAGCTTTGTAAAAATATCGGTAGAGTTTGGACAGCACTTTGCAGAATGCTCTGGAGGCAAAGGAGAAGCTAAGCATGTGAAAAGCTTTTATTTTGTACAATTTCACACAAGCTTACTGTAGTATGGTGCGATCCAAAATTTATTATAGATGTGCCTATGATGTTTTTAATGCAGTTATTAAAATGTTACGAAGTAATGGCTCATTTTAAGATGGTAATGGAATACTAGAATTTCCCAGCTTATTCTTTTGACCACTTTGCTTCTGTCCAGCATGCTTCTGGCAGAGACGTGCAGAATCAACCTGCAGTGCTTCAAACAGTGTGTGAAGTGCATTAAAGTGACATAATGTGCTCGTTTCTGTTTTAGGCCTTTGAATTAGCAACAGGAGACTATCTGTTTGAGCCTCATTCTGGAGAAGATTACTCACGGGATGAAGGTACGTTTGGCTAAGTCTTTTCTTAAAATGGGGCATGAAAGGCAAAGGATCCTTCTTCAGAAAAAGCCTTCTCTTGTGAGATAGCAACGTAAACGCCCATTGCAAAAAGATTATTTACCCAAATTACTGATGTTAAGGGACAACTGTGCTTGACCCTTTGCAGTTCTTGTTCTGGTGTTGCCTGTTCCTTTAACCACTGGATTCTTTACCTTCTCAAACTGATCATCCCTGCAAACTTCCCCATTTTTTTCCCCACCATACCTCTTAACTTTTTGTCCTTGCGTGTTGTAACCTGATTTCAGGTGCATCCCAAAGTGATTTCTGAAGGAGGTAGTGTCTTTGTCTTCAACATTCCAGGGAAGGAAACTGGGGTATAGAGAGAGAGATGTCTTGTGTGGATGTCATATTGTCTTCTCTTTTGAAAAAATGCAGATCACATTGCTTTGATCATAGAACTTCTGGGGAAAATACCTCGCAAGCTCATTTTAGCAGGAAAATATTCCAAGGAATTTTTCACCAAAAAAGGTAAAAGGAAATGAAGCAAATGTCACTTACCCCCTTGCCCCACACCTCAAATACACAGGAATGCCTTGCTGGAAATCTTTTAAGTCTTTCCTTTGTTTTACGAAAGGCTTTCTCTGTAAAACTGCAGCTAAATATAGGGCATTCTTGTCTAACTGCTATAAAAATATAATACATCTTTATATAAAATATTTATATAAAATATGTACTCATCTTTAAAGTCTTCACTAGACAACTTTGTTCCATTATAATTACTTACGTAGAGCCTTGAATCCTGAGCTATGTTGCTAAGGGCACATTTTACCTTTTTGCTAATCTTAAAGCCCTACGTAGCCCAGAAGAAATTCTTGGCTTAGTTAATTCTTTTTAAAAAATAATAAATAATTTAAAAAATCAACTTCTATTAGTAGTGTTTAGCTTCTTCCAACAGTGCTGCACGTATAGCGTGTATTCCAGTCAGTGGCACAATGTTTATCTGTCACGTCAAACTGTATAATTGGTGATTTAATAAAGTTAAATAATATTTGCTGATATAGGATCAGAAATAGCAGGAAAGAAAAAAAAAAGTACATGTCTTGAACAATCTTCAGAAGCAGATAGCAAAGTGGTTTTAGTATCATTTTTCTTTCGTCAGCATGCCCCACAATTGTATCTTCCCTGTGCTCAACTAATTGGAAGAGTTTTTGAATTCGGTCTGTGCTGTTAGCTGCTTGGCATGTTGTGCAGGTCATGGTCGCAGAATGGCTGACGTGAAACCTATTTGTCTTGGCTTTCAGGTGATCTGAAGCACATCACCAAACTGAAGCCCTGGGGCCTTTTTGAAGTCTTGGTGGAAAAATACGAGTGGTCCCAAGACGAGGCAGCTGCCTTCACAGACTTCTTACTACCAATGCTGGAGCTGATCCCAGAGAAAAGAGCGACGGCAGCAGAGTGTCTCAGGCACCCCTGGCTTAACTCCTAGAGGCTTCGACCCAATGCCACAGCACTACACTCCGGTTTACAGCATAGCATACACACACCCGGCTGCCCCTTCCCAGAGCCGTTTTTTTCCCTTGTTCATTTTCAGTGTGAAGTTCTTCCTTCAAGGCTTCCGAGATTTTAGATAAATCTAACCCGTTCTGCTGAGGCTGCTTGTGTGACTCACTGGGGGCTCGCCTCAGCCAGTGGGCATTGGCTGCGTTTTGCCTTGACTGGGCTTCGCCAAAGACTAATTAACTAGAACACGAAGCTTTTCCTGAGTCTCCTCACCGATACGCACTGTCTGTTACAGATGTGAGCTCACCAGTGCTCAGATTTGCTCTGTTAGCTAAATTTCTGGGGGATGTGAAGATCTGAACTCATCCTCATCTCCCTGACTCAGGAGTCCATTTCCCGCTGTTCACCCGGTAGCTAACGATGGGTGAGAGGTAACAGATGGCACCGAGGTGGTGTTAGTTCCTTGTAGAGCAGAGACCTCAAAAGCCTCCATCATCTTCTAGGTGTCTGCTGTATTCTTTGCTTTCCAGTCACATAATTTTTCTTTAGTTCTAGCTGCTTAAATCTCTTGAAATGAGCTATTTAAATCTAGATTTTTTTTTTTAGTATCATTTGCTTCTTCCTCTGAAGTGCCCTGTCCCTTTACTTTTCCCCTTCCTGTGTCCAGCTAGTCAGAATAGTTTCTGAATTCAGTGATGCTTTCTCCTTGTTCTCTAATGCCTGAGCCTGTGACTAAAAGGTGACAAGGAAAATGAGCAGAAGCTGGAACTGACCGAACGCACAACCCTCAGCATACAGATGGGTGCACCCTTTGGCTGCAGAGAGGTAGCCTTGTTGCAGGCAACTTCTAACGTTTCAGTGAGCTGTAAATTTCTTGGTTTTTATCCCTTTCTGGCACTTTTTTTTTTTGCCTTGCTTGACGTGGTTGCTGTACCAGTGACAGATTGGCTTTCACTGATGCAGTGTATTCTCTCTCAATTTTTGACTGTTTGCTTTTTTTCCAAGAAAGGGCAGCAGCATCTGTATTACAGCCACGCTATAGCCCTTGGCTTCAGAACTCAGTGCTTGAAAGTAAAGATTTCCTTTAATTTGCTTCAGGTGCTGGCCTTCAGAAATAACCTTCAGAAATAACTTCCCAGGATGGGATCGCCTTTTATTTTCTGGGGCATCAGCACAAGGAGAGGTGGAAGAGGATTCCACATCAATACTGGATTAGCTGTTTCTAGAGTTCCCCCGACTAAAGATGTCCTGTGGGGTTTCTCTATCACCTTCTCAGAGGAGGCTGGATGTAATAATTGAGTGGGTTAATTTTTAAAGTTAAATCACTGTGGCGTTTGTTAGTTTTACGATGGCTTCTTCGAGCCTTGCCCCTCCTGTTACAGACGCAGTGTATCCTACTCTCGAGCAACGTTTGGCAGTGTTGAGACTTCAGAGGCACATCTTTACCCTGGACCAAACAGGCCTTTGGATTCGTGGCAGCTCTCAGAGCACAGAAGTTGCCGTACCGGAGGCCACGCAGATGCTATCCAAGACGCTTCCATTGCCAAAGCTGCCAAGACCGCTGTTACACGTCACTTTGTGTGTGTGTGTGTTGGAAATCCAGGTTCATGAGAATTCATTCATAAACCTTGGGGTCGTTTAATCCACTTAAAGAGTTCCTCCAGCCCGGTGCCTGACTGGGCTGATTAACGCAAATCATGCTGCATGTTCTTGTAGGGGTAGGTCAGGTTCTCTATGCATATAATCTAGACTTAAAGGAAGGTAACGTACCAAATGAGTTTGGAACTGCCGATCTGACTTTTTTTTTTCCCTTTCACCTGGAGTTTTTCCAGCTGCGTGTCACTTCCATCTCTGTTACAGGAGGACTGCAGACAGGACTGGATTCCAAAATCCCCACTGTCCACGTACTGTGAAGTTACATTGGCAGGGCAAATGATTTCTGTTGTCTTGAAAGGTCACCCCGTCTCATGTACTTCAGGCTGGCTGCTTAAAGAACTTTTCCTAGAAGGGGTTTGCACACTTGGAGAGCCCCTTCCCATCTTTCCCTTCCCCCTGGCACCCCTGCCCGGAGGAGGACGTTTTTTTTTTTACCATGGGAGCCAAGGCTGGAGCCAGCTCATGAGTTGAAGACCTGCAGAAGCAGCTGTCGGGATTCAGTCTTGTACCGTGTGCTCGTTCACTTGGGGGTTTGTTAAATTTCCAAATTGCCGTAAAGTGCTCACACTAAAGGATTTGTACTTGCTGTGTCAGTCTAAAACCTGAAGGAAAATACATTTTTATTCTTTCTACTTGGGTGCTTTGTCTTTTTTCTTTGTGAAAGCCATACAATAAACAGATTATTTAATAAATAAGCCCTATTCCTCATGTTCCCTCTGTAGGTCTGTTTTTCCTCAGATAGTGGCCCTTCGGTTCAGTTTTCTTTGCTAGTTAGCACTGGGTTTTGATTCTCTGGATCGAGACTGTTTGATGGTGTTGGTGAAGATCTTTGTTTGACTTGTAACCTGGTTTCAGAGCGGGAAGAAATCTATAGCAGGGTAGCTGCTGCAGCTCTGCCATTCTAAAAGCTGCTGGTTTTAATTCTGCCACACACACAGTGTCATCTCTGCTCTCTTCCCTAGCAAGGTCTCTTAACAAAACCTTCCCAACCACTTCGTTAGGGGGAGCCGTAATGCTAGAAGGCGGCCGTGAGAACCGGACTGACTTCTCTGCTGCAGGAACCAGCAAATTCCAGCAAGTAGGGCTGAAAAATGTTCCCCATGTTGGTTGGTCCTGCCTTCTGACCAGGTGAGTGAGAGGTCCTGGGGCTGGGTGGGATGAGAGCTGCCCTGTGCGGGTGAAGGCTGTGGGGTGGGGGCTGCTGGATGGGATGTGAAGTTAGGGCTAAATGGGATTAACTGGGTGAGAGCGGTGCTGTGCTTTTCCCTGCTGGGGTCTAAAGGTGGCATGAGAAGCTGATTTGGGGCTCTGCGAGGAATTGGCTGTCACGGTATTTCCAAACAGAAAAGGTCACAGGGAAAATCTGGGACACAGTCAAGGCTTTTCCCTGTCTCAAGGAGACCAGCACGAAATCCAAAACGCTACCTTTTTATTCAGAAGTCATTTCATTGAAAGAAGGTGTACAAACCCCAAGGAGCAGCAAATTGTGTCCCTGTTCCTCCCTCTCTTTCCCTGTCTCTACTGATGGGCTCAAAAAACCACGTCCAACAGGGCTCTTCCCATCAAGCCCCGTGAGAGCTGTGAGCCGACAGCGGCCCCTTATGTGAAAAGAACAACTGTAGAAAACCCACAGGTGGGGGAAGATGTAAAGCTCCTGGAAAAGTCATTTTCAAAGGGCTACATCCCCTGAAGCTGAAGAGCAGTTCTAGGAGTCCCTGGGAAGAGGAAAAAAAAAAAAAAAAAAAGTCAGCTGTTGCCACCATCAAACTGTAGCATAACACCCAATTTTAAGCTCTTTGTCACTCGGCAAGGCATGATGTTTTCATCATTTTGGGAGGCAAAGCAAAGCCGATTTCCCATTTAACCGCAAAGAAAACCCCTGAATATAGCACCACGAGCTATCGTTGCCAGTCCTTCAGCGATCCTCAAAGCACAGCAGTGTTGCATGTGCAGGAAACATCAGAAATCCCCGCGGGCGTCACTTACGTGGTGGTCAGCTGTCAGTCGTTGCCCTCCTCTGTAAAACAAAAAGGTAATTACAGGGTTAATGGGGTGTGGTAACAATAACGAAGGCGCAGGTGTGTTTTTTGGGCTTGTTTTCCAAAAAGCTTGAAAGAACCCACAGCCCCACGGGGTTTCTTTGCTCTAAATTCAACCTGGGTACCTCCGCCCGGGGTTTGCGGGGCGGGGGGCTCAGCTGAAGTCCTGCTCCCACCCCTGGGATACAGCCTGGGCAGCTGCCCCGTGCTGGCTCCGTCCTGGTCACCGCGGGGAAACAACCCCCACCCCAAATAACCCGCATCATAACCCCCGTCCTCGGGGTCTTGTGCTCAGCCCCGGCTGCGTTTTACCTTTGCTTTCCACTTTAAAATCCGACGGGAGGAGGTTGTCCTGCCGGTTGCCCAGCACGAAGGCCAGGAAGGAGAGGATGAGCGCGTCGAGGATGCCGATGATGCAGAGGATGTACGCCCAGCGCACGGTGCAGGCGCCCAGCGTGTACTTGTCCGTCTTGTCCCCGCACATGCGCCTCACCTCGCTCGAGTCCCAGCCGTCGGGGTAAATCAGGCAGCCGATCATCAGCCCCGTAGCTGCAAGGAGGGGGAAACGTCGCAGGTACCGCATGTGCAGATGGGGAGGTTACGGGGAATAGCACGGCCACGACCACAAATGTTACAGGGAAAATGCTAAAACTGGCTGGCGAGGCTTAAATATTCCTCAGGACCTGGAGGCAGGGGCTGTGCACCATCCAAGCTGGGGATGGTGCAGCGTGGGCACGGCGCTGCCTTCCCACACCGCTGTTGCTCCTTCCAGCACTGGCCTCGTCGCCCCAAAACGAGGCATCCTCCAAGCAAAACCACTTTGGTTTTGCACAAACCAACCGAGTTTGTGCAAGGTGGAGAACTTTGTTGCTCCGTGCGCGGCTGGATTTTGGGTTTGCCGAGCCGGAGCCGCTGTCAGCAGCAGCAGCAGCTTTGCATGCGGGTTAATTCTGCTTGCTCAGCTGCGCTGGTTCCAGCCAGGGCTGGGAGCTGGCGGTGCTGGGAGCCCTCCATGCCTGACCTCGGTGGCCGACGCGGCCGCTCGCCATGGGAGTCGTGGCACCAGCTGCCCGAGGGCATCTCCTGCCACGCGGCGTGTCCCAGCCTCTCAACGCGCATTTTTCCCTACACATCCCCCTGCTCTGAGAAGTCATTGTGCCTGGGAATTGTTGTGCTTGCTGGGAATTTTTGTACTTGCTGGGAATTTGCTGGCCAAGAAGAGTGGTTGGGGCTCGGTAGGGAGAGGAGCTGCACTCGTCTGCAAGGCTTTGGGATGTCGAAGAAGCTCGTTGGTTGCACTGTCAGTGCAGGACTGGTCTTTTAAGTGTTTTTATGCAAGTGCGAGGGTGGATGCGGCACGGGGGAGCTCCGTGTCCTGCCTTTGCAGGGTTTTCGTAGCCGAAAGCAGCGGGTGCACCAGCACCAGGGCTGCTGCTCCCTGCCTTTGGCTGCTCGCTGAGCTAGGGGTGTCTCACCGGTGGGTCCGTCAGGAATGGGGAGACCCCACAGCTGCTTTTGAAGGCAGCTTGTCCTGGGGGTCAGAGGGGCCACCCGCACATCCCTCTGCAGCAGCAGGGCACAGGGCAGCCCGTGTGCTACAGCCGCCTCCTGCCCCCTGTCCGTGGGTTTTCTGACAGTGGTCAACCTGAAAATCCTTTCTGGGTGCTTGCCTTGTGCTGTGCTAAGGGTTTTTATTCCCCTAGCTTAGGGGAAGGAGAGCAGCAAGGACAGCGGGCAGCTTCCTAGGTCAGCACCGAGCATTTTTCATCATCTAGAAGCAGGCAGCCTCTCGAGTGCTTAATTACTCTTTGCTGTAGGTAACGGTGAGGAGGGGCACAAGGATGGGGGAGGCTGGAAGGAAATTGCTTCTCCTGGGAACACAAACCCTGGCACATAGCAAGCCTGAAGGTGGATCCGCTCAGCACCTGCCCCCTCTTCCAAGCAGCTCTCAAACGCAGCAGCCTCTGCATCGCCTGGTGCAGGGGAAAAGCTGTGATTCGGAGCCCTCGGCACCGTGGAAGAGCAGCAGCCCTCGGGGGGGCACAGAGCCCCTTGGCTGCACCCCTGCACGCCTGCAGGAGGGGACGAACCCCTCGGCTTGCTGCGTCTGGCAACGCCAAAGCCTTGCAGCAATTTTTCCTGTTTCCATCCATGAGAGATGGGGTTGGGATTGTACAGCCTGCAGGCCTCTGCCAGCAGAGGCTGCTGCTGGAGCTGCTCCCCAGGGATGCCGGGGGAACCCCAAGGAACAGGTTTCAGAGCCTCTGCCTCGAGGAGCCTGAAGCACAGGTTGGGGGGTCACTAGCAGGGAAGATTTGGGCATATCCACCCGGCTGGAGCTGCCTGCACTCGTGTTTTTCTCCCCATCCAGCACAAAAATGTCCGTAAAAGCCCCAAACACAGCAGCAAAGCCTTTCCCTGCTCTCCCTGGGAGGCTGAGCTGCCCCAAGCCTCTTATCTAAATCTTTGCTTGAGCTCGTTTCTTGAGCTGGGAACTGGAGCAACCCCATGCTACCGCCACCTGCCCTCCCCTGGGACACCTGGGGACCGTGGGGACAGCGGCCGGTCCCCACATCAATGATTCAGGAGCTGCACAGGTCGGGGTTGGGTTTCAGCAGCGCTGGATCAGGCTGGGTTACCGGTGTCTCAGGTGTCTGGGGCTTTGGGGAGGGCTGGAGGGGCCTGCAAGGTGGGTCGGAGGGGTGTGAGGATGAGAAGAGTGGGAAAGGGTGGTGGTGGCACCGAGCCTGTGCTCGGTCCCCTACACGTTACATCCGCCCTGTGCTCAGGGCAGCTCCTGCAGGGGAGAGCGGGGGCACAAAAGGACCCAGCAACGTCGTCTTCATCTCCCTGCTGGATCCCTGCCGGATCCCTGCCCGATCCCTAATGCTCGGAGCATGGAGCCCTGCACCCCGAGGGATGCTCTGAAGCAACAGTCCCACTGTCATGTGGGGTCACCGGTGGCTGCAGGGAAGCTCCAGGGGCTGGGTCCCTCATTCCACGAGGTTTTGCAGCAGGATCCGTGCCCACGTGCGATGAGTCCATCGGGTCTCAGCTGCATCGTGGCTGCTTTACTGACTGTAAATTCCTCCTCTAACCCGTCCAAGGGAAGCGGAGCGGGCACGGAGGTTGTGCTGCTGTCCCTTTCCCGGCCAGCCCCACCACGGCGCAGTCAAGGGGGATCAACAGCTCCCCACGGACCCCTCGCAGCCCTGCCCATCGCCCCCCGGCCCCGCTCACCTGCCGCCAGCTGCATCCAGGCGCAGACTTTGTAGACGGTGGCCGCGTTGCAGAAGAAGAAGAGGCTGAAGCAGAGGATGGAGCCGATGATGAGGAAGGTGGAGATGCCCACGAAGAACATCGCCGTCTTGAAGGCGCTGGAGGGGATGGTGCCGAAATCCAGGGGGCTGCCCTTGCAGATGAGCTCGCCGGTGAGCGCGTTGCCGATGCAGTAGGAGAAGAGGCCGAAGTAACCGGCCTGCGGCGTGTCGATGCTGTCGCCGATCCAGTAGGGCTGGATGAAGGTCACCACCATCAGGATGGCGAAGCAGAGGGTGAAGAGGGCCCACAGCACGCCCATGGCCCTGGCGTTCCGCACGTAGTTGGTGTGGTAGATCCGCGCCGCCTCCTGCGCCGGCAGCAGCTTGGGCATGGCCCCGCCGGGCCCCCTGCGGCCCCCGCCGCCTCCCGGGGTCTCCTCCCGGTTCCCCCCCCCCCGGGCCGGCCCCGCGCCGCCCCGGCCGGGGGCGGCGGCGCCGCGGGGATGCGCGGGCTGCGCCGGCGCGCCCCCCCTCCCCCCCCCCCCCCCCGCCTCCGTTCCCCCTTCCCCGGCACCGCCCCGGGAGGCGGCGGCGAGACCCCACGCAGCGAGCAGGGATGGGGAGGGAGGGACAGAGGGATGCGCCCCCGGGGTGTGCCCCTGAAATGCGCTCCACGCCTCTCGGATGTGCCCCGGTGCTCCTGGGATGAGCCCCCGGGATGTGCCCCGGTGCCCCGAGGATGTTCCCCGAGGATGTGCCCCGGTGCCCCGAGGATGTTCCCCGAGGATGCTCCTCCGGGTTGTGCCCCCGGGATGCGCCCCGTGCCCCTCGGATGCGCCCCCGGGATGCGCTCCGCTCCCCCGGGGCTGTGCCTCGGTGCCCATCGGATGCGCCCCCAAGTTGTGCCCCGGTGCCCGTGGGATATGCCCCCTGTCCTCACCGTGTGCTCCCTGGATGTGCCCCGTGTCCCCAAGATGCGACCCTGGGATGTGTTTTGTGCCCCTTACATGCACCCTGTGCCCCCCCTGTGTGCCCACAGGATGTGCCCCCCCATCCTCTATAACCCAAGAAGTGTCCCTGGGACGTGCCCTGTACCCACCCATAGGATATGCGCTCCCTGGACGCACCCCTGGGACCCCACCTGTACCTCCACCATGCGCAGCTCAGCACGTACCCCATGCCCCAGGATGTGCCCCGCACCCCTCTGTGCACCCCAAGATGCTCTCAGTGTCCCCCCCTGGGATGTGCTCCGTGCCCCAGGATGTGCTTCATGCCCCCGCTGTATGCCCCAGGTCCTTGCTGAGCGCACTGGGGTGTGTGATGCACCCCAGGACACGTGCTGAGATGCCCCAGGGATGTGCTGTGCCCCCCTTGTTGTGTCCCAGGATGTCTCCTGGGCTGTTCTGTGCCCCCCAGCTGTGTGCCCAAGGCTGCTCTCCTCTGCCCTCCCCAGCGTCACCTCGGTCCTTGCCCCACTGGAGTGCACATGGGGTCTCATGGGTCCCAGACCCGCACCAGCAGGGCTGGAGGGGTGCAGGCAGGGGGGGGAGGAGCTGCCAGGACCCCCCAGGGCACCTGTGGGCACCTCGGGGCCTTTCCCCAGGTGCCAGCGTGGCAGTGCCCTACAGCCAGGGCCAGCCCGAGCCCCACCCCTATGGCTGCCGAAGGTCAGGGCTGCCCGGGCGTTAATCATTGCCCAGAGCAGCCGGGCTGACGTGGCTGCGAAAAGCTGTGCCATTCCCAGAGCTGTCTTCCTTTCATCAACCAAATCCCGCACCCATTGAAACATGGAGAGCAAACACCCGGTGGGCAGGGGGTGCCTGGGGGACCTCGGTGGGCTCTGAGGCACTGAGCGAGGCTGGCAGGGGGGTGGGCTCGTTCCTGTAATGCTTTGGGTTTCCTTAAGTGGGTTTCCTGGTGGCTGTGCCGGTAATGTTGGGTCGATGGAGGAGCTGGGCTTGGGATTTGGTGTTTTCCCAGAGCTCCTGCTGTTGCATCAGGGCTCGGTTTGCCCTTGAAGCCCCATGCGAGCAGGGCAGTCTTGGAGAGAGTGGCTCATCCCAGCTCCCCAGGGCTCAGGGCGGAGGAGAGCGGGCAGGATTGGTCCCACCGTGGAAATCCCAGTGCCGTTATTCCACATCTGCTTTGGCCAAAGGAGCTTCTGTATGGCAGGGGGGCATCACCCCTGCGGGAAGGCCACCTGGGGACAGGGCGCATCGTCCCCACCTCCGTGCCATGCCGCCACCCGCGCTGGCACCGCACCCCGGGCAGCGAGGCCATCGCCGTTCCTCCGCGGCAGCCCGGGCAGGTCGGCTGCGATAGGAGAGGCTGCGTCAGCTGGCAGAGGCGCCAGCTATAAAGCGCCCGGCCACCCGCAGCAGAGCCCTGAACAAGCCCACCATGGCGAGCACGCTGCAGATCGGCCTCCTCCTCTCCCTGCTGCTCCTGGCCCCAGCGCTGGCCGTGCCGCATGAGCGAGGGCTCATCTTTAATTTGGTAAGAGGAGAAAACCCTGTCCTCGCTGCAGCCAGGGTGCGTGGTGCTTGGGGTGCGGAGGTGTCTGCGATGTTTCGGTCTCTGGCGGTGGCCGTGGGGGTGCCCCGAGGTGATGGCTGCAGCCCTGAGAGCAAAACTCACTTGCAGCTGGGGAAACTGAGGCAGGTGGGATGGTGTGCTGGGTTTTGCAGGGTTGTGCGGGATCTCTCCTGCTGCAGAGGGGCAGGGAAGCCTGTCAGCCGACAGGCTGGAGGCTCTTTGTGTCAGTGAGGACTCTCCCTGGGGGGCCTTGCAGGGTATACGGGGGAGAAAGACTTCCCTCATGCATCTCAGCCCTAATCCCATGAGCTGGACAGAAAACAGCACCTCGGCGGGCCGTACTTTGGGCCAGAATGAGTAAATGCTGCTGGGTCTGCCCAAGCCCCAGCCGAAGGGCAGAGCGATTCCGACACCTGCCCCAACCCCCTGGTTCCACCGCTGTGGTTCTGGGGGGGGGGGGGGAGGGGGTGTCCGAGCCAAACGTGGGGCTCACACCTCCCCTCGCCGCTGCAGGACACCGGGGAGCTGTGCCTGCAGAGCGCCCAGTGCAAGAGCGGCTGCTGCCAGCGCAGCAGCGGGCTGAGCCTGGCCCGGTGCGTGCCGAAGGCGGCCGAGCTCCAGGAGTGCTCCCCGAAGGTAGGTGCCTGAGCAACGTGGTGTCCCCAGCCCGTCCCCGTGGGCCATCCTCCAAGGTGGGGGGGCCGGATTGGCACCTCTACCGTGCCCCCATCCCCGCAGAGCCTCTATGGGGTCTACTACAAGTGTCCCTGCGAGAGCGGCTTGACCTGCGACGCCGACAGGAGCATCGTGGGCTCCATCACCAACAGCGACTTCGGCATCTGCAAGGACAAGCAGAGCACCGCGGTGGCACGGTGAAGGACGTGAGCCCCCCCCGGCACCCCCAGAACGAGCCTGGTGGAGTTGGGGGCTCTAGTAAAGAGCATTTGTGCTGTCGCAAGCCGGCGTTTTCACTCCATGCATCCTGGCACGGGGCAGGGGCAGCAGGGCCAGAAGGTCCTGGGAAAGCCGCGGGGAGACGGCTCTGTGTTTGCGCACACGCGGCGTGTGAAAACGGGTATTGATCAGGGCTGCGGGCGAACGATAAGCCGGGGGGGTGAGCTCTGCTTGGGGGGCATTCAGAAAAAGGGTGCAGGGGACGGCCGTGAGGGAGCCGTGCTGGGTTTTATTTGCTTCTGCGAGCACGGCGGCTGTGAGCGTCCCCTAGAAAATGGATTCGCCGGAGGGCGAGACGTGGAGCGAGGCGGCGCTGCCCGCGCCGTGCTTGCTCAGGGCGGCGGCGGCGATCTCCGCATCCAGCTTGTACAACCGCAGGCTCATGATGAGTTTGCACGCCTGGAGCTGCACTCTCTCCTCGGGGTGGACGAACATGACCAGGAGGTGTTTGTCCAGGTGGGAGTTCTCGCCGAAAAGGACCTCGTAGAGGGAGCAGCTGCCGCTCTTGGGGCTCTTGCTCGGGCGGCGGGACTTCGCGCAGCCCCCGTGCAGCACCTCCACCAGCAGCAGCATCTCGCAGAGCAGCTTCCCCGGCTGCGAGTTGTTCATGAGGCTCAGGAATTCGGGCTGGACCTGACCGAGGAGATGCTGGGAGCCAGCGGCCAGGCTGGGGGCAGCCCTGGGGTGGAAACGAGGATGCAAATCCCCTGCAAATCCCACCGGCCGCGGGGCCGGGGGCCGTACCTGGCAGTTGAGGATGTCGGGCAGGAGCTCTTCCTTGCGGGACAGTGTGATGAGCAGCCTGAGGACCTGCAGCTGCAGAAACACCGGGGATGCGGCTGGGAGGGTGGGCACCATGCGGGGGGTCTCCGCCGGGCACGGGGGGCAGCGTACCTGGATGGTGTAGTTGTCCCACTGCAGGAAGCCCAGCAGGTTCGGCACCGTGCGGCGCAGCAGCGGCTCGATGTTGGGGGGCACGGGCAGCGCGTTGAGCAGCCGCAGCGCCGCCACCTGCACCTCCGTGTCCCGGGAGGAGATGACCAGATCCAGGATCTTGGGGTAGTAATCCTGCGGGGACGGGGCGGGGGGTGCTCAGGGAGCAGTGCGCAGCCGGCCAGGTTGGGCCGCAAGGGGCCGGGGGAGGGGGGGGAAGCACTGACCTGGACTTGGGCGGTAAACAGGGACCGGGTGGCAAAAGCCCTGAGGGTGTTCAGCGCCTGGATCTTGGTGTCCCGGTTGTGGTCGTCCAGGCAGGAGGCCACCAGCTGGACGTGCTCCGGGCTGCAGGTGGGGTTCTGGAGGGAGGCCAGACCAGGATGGGACGGGGATGGGATGGGGGTGGAGATAGGGGTGGGGAATGGGATAGGGATGGGGATTGGGATGGGATGGGGATGGGAACCGAAGCACCCCAGAGCACAGCGGGGTGCCCTCGTGCTGTCCCCGCAGCGCCCTTCACCTTCGCGTCCATCAGGTAGACGCAGTGGGTGATGCTGCGCAGGATGGCGCTGCGGGACCGGCCGTCCTGCTGCGCTCTCAGCATTTCCAGCAGCTCCTCGCAGGCCCTCCTGCTCAGAACCTCCTCCACGGGCAGCCCTGGGAGCAAGCGGGGAGCCGCGGTCGCACCGGGGCGGCACGTGGTTCCCACGGGGAACCCAAATTTTGCTTCGGGTTCACGTCCCACGGGAGGGGAAACTGAGGCACGGGCAGGGAGGTGGCAGAGGGGGGACCCCAGCGGTCCCCTCCCACCCACCGTCCTGGTGGTCCGGCCTTTCCAGCCGGTAGCGGTCGGCGCCGCGGGGCGCGCTGCTCAGCCCCTCCGCCACGGCCCTGTAGAGGAGGTAGATGGCCCCGGCGCCCGTGGCCACGCTCAGGACGTGCCGCCCCGTCCAGGTCCCCCAGCACGCCGCCATCCCCGGCACCGCAGCCCCCGGAGCCCCACGGGACCGGGGCGGCTCCTGGAAGCAGAATCGTCCCCGGGGTGCGGAGCCTTGTGAGGTCAGGGACGGGGTGCACGTGGGTCACCGAGGTGCCCCCCTCCAGGCTCGGCTGGAGGAGCCCCCCCAGCCCCCCCCCGTGCTGTCACCTTGTCACACCACCCTGGGGACACGAAGCCACCGAACTGGGGATGTGGGGTGGGGTGAGCCCAGGGGAGCACCCGTGTCCCATGGGGGGGGGGGGTCCTGACCCTCTGCGCCCGGCGTGGGGGGTGGCACTGTGCCTGGACACCCGCTGGGACACGGGGCTGGGGACGAGGAGCATGGGGCAGGGGACAAGGGACACATGGCAGGGGACAGGGGACACATGGTAAGGGACAAGGGGCATAGGGAAGGGGACATGGAACATGGGGCAGGAGGCATGGGACAAATGGCAGGGGGCAAGGACATGGGGTAGGGGACATGGGACACAGGGAAGTGGACGAGGGACACGGGGAAGGGGACAAGGGACACGGGGAAGGGGACAAGGGACGCAGGACATGGGGCAGCGGACACGGGCCATGCGGCAGGGCTGTGGGACATGGCACATGTCCCCAGCCCTGCCGCCTGCTTGGGGCTTAGCACCCCAAGGTGCCAGCAGGGAGGTGCTGCCCCCCCCCCCAGTGCACTTACTGGGCATACTGGGAGCGCCGCCAGGGGCCCTGCACCCTTGGCATGGGCAGGATGCGGCCAGCGCAGGCAGGACCAGCAGAGGGCAGCCCCCACCTCCCCGAGCACCCCCCCAGAGCCCTGCGGACCACCCCCCCAGCCCCATACGGGGGGGATGCTCAGCCTTGGGGACCCTGCGTTGCTCCCTGAGCCCCTCTTTCGGGGTCACCCCTTACCAGATTGGGGGGCGCCAGTGTTGGGGGCACAGCCTGGGCCATGCCCTGTATATGATGGAGATTTTTTATTTTTTGGGGTGGGAGGGGGGGACATCTTCCTGGCCCTGGCAGGGAAATACCGGAGAGGTGGGAAGAGTTTGGGGGGCTTAGGGGAGGGTCGCAGCCCCCCCCCCCCCAAAAAAAAATAAAAACTCTAACCCTAATCCTATTTATGGGTGAGCAGTGGCTCAATTTTGGCAGCTCCCCGCGGGTGAGCAGTGGCGCGAGCCGAGAAGCGGCCGCCTGACTCATGGCATTAACAAACACAGGAAGGGGCCCCGGCGCGTGTGGGGTGCTGCAAGCCCCGGGGGGGGCACCCCGACCTTGGGGGGGGGAGGGGGGGGGCCATGCACAGAGCATCCGTGTGCTGGCAGATGGTGCTTCCATCCCCAAAAAATGCAAGTTTTTTTTTTTTTTTTTTTTTTTGGGGGGGGGGTGGATGCCGCCGCGGTCCCCCCCAGCTCCGTTCGGAGCTGGGGGGGGGATGCGGCGGCATCCCCCCCCCCCCAAAAAAAAATAAAAAATAAAAAAATTGCCCTGGGGAGGATTGAGGGATGCCCCCACCTCCAGCACTACTTTGCATGGCAAAGCGATGCAAACGGGGGCAAACCCATAACCCCCCCCCCAAAAAAAAAAAAAAAAAAAACCCACGCACCCCACTTTGCACCGCAGCGGGATGCCTGCAACGGTTTGACCCCGCTCCCCCCACACCCCAAAACCACCCCGCACCCCCTTAAAGTCTATCGAGGGGCACCGGGGAGGGGGGGGACACGCGACGATGTTCCCGCGCCCCCGCCGCCGTGTCCCCCCCGTCCCCCCCCCCCCCTTGCCGGGGCTGTTTTTAACACGAGGGTACAGGATGTTCTGCTCGCTCTTGCACACAGCCTCGCTCCCGCTCCCCAACCTCCCTCCTCCCTCGCTCCCCCCCCCCCCTTTCCTGCCGGCCCCATGGCCTTCACCTCGTCTTCGCCGCGCTGCTTTAACCCTTTTTCTTGCAAAAGCTTGGCTCCCCTCGCTGTTAGTACTGTTCTTTTCGCAAGTATGGCCTCTTCATTATTCTTATCTCTATTATTAGTATTATTCCTATTATTATTCTTACCATTAGTGTTATTACTATCACTATTGCTATTGCTATTATCATTATTACTATTACTCTTATTACCATTACCACTATTATTACTGCCATTACTATTATTATTACCGTTACTGTTATTATTATTACCATTACCGTTGCTTTTATTATTATGAGCAGTATTTCCCCGAGGCTCCCTTTCCACCCCCCCCAAGCCCCCCTCAGGGCCTCCCCACGGGGCTCAGGGCACCCCCAGAAGCCGGCCCTCGCCAAAATCCCCCCGCAAGGATCCCCCTGGGAAGGGGGCAGATCCTTCCTGCGTGGCATTAACCCCCCCCCAAGAGCCCTGGTCCCTGCAGAGGAGCCCCCCCCCCCCACGGCAGCATTTTAGCACCCAGGTGGGTGCCCCCCCCCGACTGGTGCTGGGCAGGGGCCCGATCCTGCTGCAGGAGCAAAATGAGCACGGGGTCGACAGCGGGATGGGATCGGCCCCCGTGGCATCGGGGTTCGAGGGTCCCAAGGGATTTAGGGGCTCCATAGAGGGTGCAAGGGGGGGGGGTCGTGGATGCACCCCGGGGCTGCCCCAGGAGGGTTTTGGGGCCGGGCCTGATTTTTCCCCACCTCCAGATGCGGGGAAGCCCCAAATCCTTGGGCCGCTGCCCAAGTCCACCTCCACGCACCCAAAGCACCCGTGCAGGGGTTGGGGGGGGTGGGGGGGGGGGCGATCCTGCTCCCACGGGGCACCCCCCCGGCCCCGGCCCCTTTTGGGGTTTGCTTCAGTCCCAGGGGGGTTTGCACAGCCCTGGGGAGAGGGCTCAGGGCTGGCACCGGCACGGCGACAGCGGTGGCGTTTTGAACTTTCGCTGGAGGAAAAACAACCTTTCTAGCAAAAAAAAAAAAAAAAGAAAATTCATGAAAAGCTCTCTGGTTTTCCTCTTCTTGCCAAAACCAATTGTTGAAGATTTTTTTTTTCCCGGCCTCTCCTGTTTTTGCCTTCGCATGTGGCGGGGGGAACAATGTCGCTCACGGGTTTTTCTGCCCTTAGGTTCTCCCCCCCCCGGTGCTGGAAGAGGGACGGGTGCTGACCCTGCCTGGGTGCTGGCCCTGCATGGGTGTCCCCCCCCCCTCCTGTCCCCTCCTTTAGGGCTGCTGCGTGTTGTAAAGCAGGGGGACATCCCAGGGGATGGAGATGTATGGGGGGGGTCTGGGATGGGGGCACCCCAAAACCACCCGGCGGGGGCGAGCGGTGCCCACCAGTGCCACGTCTGGCCCCGAGCCCCGCCCCCCCCAGGAGCAGGGCAGGACTCGCTGCTGCTTTCCAGCAGGGCAAGAGCGGAAAAATTCCCCCAAATTCTGAGGGGCTGGGGGCAATGCTGGGGGCTGCACGGGGGTGAGGTGCCAGGGGGTGGTGTGCGGGATGGGGGGGGGGGGGGGGGGCGCATGGGGGCCGTGCTTGGGGTGATGCTGTAAGGGATGCTGGTGGCTTATGCTGGGGGGGGCACACTGGGGGGGGGGGGGGGACAAAACTGGGACTGGTGCAGTGGGGTACGAGGCTGGGGGTGAGCTGAAAGGGATGCTGAGGGTTTACGCAGAGAGGGGGGAGACTGGGGGGACAAAATGGGGGGCTGCTGCACTGGGGGAGATGCTGGGGGCGATGCTGGGGGTGATGCTGGGGGTGATGCTGGGGGTGACAGTGGGGGCGATGCAGCCTGGGGAGGGGGTGACACCATCCATTGGGACCCGAGCAGGGACCCATCCCCTTTACGGGGCCTTTCCAGAACCGGGGAGGGGAATTCCTCCCTGCAACCCCCCCTCCCCCCCAAGACAGCAGGCAGCTCCCCCCTAACACCCCAGAGGACCCCCCAGGGACCCCCCCCCTCCCCCCCAGGGCAGGAACCAGGGCTGGCCGCAGCCCTGCGGAGCGGTTTCCCTCGCACACCCACTTCCCCGGCTGCTGACTCAGGGCTGTTCCCTGCGCTCCCGCGCCCGGTACATTGCGTCCCCACGCCGGGCGCCTGGCACGCCGCCCGCCCGCCTCGCCCGCGAGGTGCCGCAGCGCTGCGGGGTCAGGGTCCGGCCTCGCTCGGGAGACCCCCTCCGAGCCCCTCTCTCCCCCCACCAAGCCATGAGCTGCAGGGCAGGGATGGGTTTTTTTGGGGGATTTTTTTTTTTTTTTTTTTTTTCAGGGTGGGACGCAACCCCAACATAACCGAGGTGTCCCTGCTGCGTGTCCCTATAAGCACTCGGGCACATGGGGCGGGGAGGGGGGGGGTCCGGAGATGCGTCCCCACCCCACAGCACATCCCCGGGGGGCTGCGCCCCTCGCTCCCCATACCAGGAGCGGGCTCAGCACCCTTCACCCCCCCCCCCCCGCCACCCAACTCCCCACGGCGGGACAGGGCCAGGGGGCCCCAGCACCGCCAGCCCGGCAGAGGCTGGTACAGTTCGTTACGTCCCGACCGGAATGTACTTTGTGCTACAAGTGGCCCCCGGCCAGCGCGGCGGGGCCGGACGTTATTTATACTCCCCGCTCCGGCCCCGCTGCATCCTGCGCCCGGCGCTCGGGGCGTTATCTCCGGCGGTTTCCCCCCGGCCGGGTGCAGGAGAGAGCCTCGGACCCTTCCCCCTCTCTCAATTCATTCAGACTCGTGTCATGTTTAATAATAATATGGATTTTTAATTTTTTTTTTTTTTTTACCCCCGGAGGAGGGAGAACCCAGGGCAATACGTGCGTCCTGCGGCCGGGGAAAAGCCATCCCGGCGGGAGCTGCTGGAAGGAAACACCGCCGGCCTCGGGGCCAGGGACATCGATCCAGCCCTGGCTAGAGGCGATGCACGTTCAGATCCCAACCCAGAAATTTTGGGGTTTGAAACGCACGTGGAAAGGCCCATGGTGGCGGAGGTGCAGGATCCCAGGGCAGGATCCGGCCTGCGGTGGGGCAGGGGCACAAGGGGGGTGCTGGGTCCTCACGTGTGTGGGTGCCGCGGGTGCCTCGTCCCCGCTCAGCGGCAACGTTTCGCTGCAGGAACCGGGGTCAGAGCGAGGCGAGGAGGCTCGCAGGGCCGGATCTGGCCATGAGCGCATCCGGCCACCTCGCCGGTAGGAAGAATTTGGGGGGATTTCCTGCAGAAAACAGCTCTGCATCCCCTGCGGTCAGGCAGCTCCTCACTGAGCGGGTGTGCTGGCCCTGCTGCCTCCCCCGTGTCCCCACGTCCCCGTGCCCCCATGTCCCCGTGTCCCCATATTCCCATGTCCCTATATCACTACATCCCCATATCCCAACGTCCCCGTGTCCCCACATCCCTGTGTTCCCACATCCCTGTGTCCCTACATCCCCATATCCCCACATCCCCCCCCAGTCCCCACATCCCCGTGTTGCCATATCCCCGTCCCTGTGTCCCCACGTCCCCGTGTCCCCACATCCCCGTGTCCCCATGTCCCCGTGTCCCCATGTCCCCCCCCATCCCCACGTCCCCCCCCAGTCCCCACATCCTCATGTCCCCATAGCCCCCTGTCCCCGTGTCCCCACGTCCCCGTGTCCCCACGTCCCCCCCCCCCCACCCCGTCCCCACGTTCCCCCCCAGTCCCCATGTCCCCACCACCCTCCTGTCCCCGCCGCGGGCGCAGCTGCACCTCCGGCAGCGAGGACGCGGTGTACCCGTGCTGCCTGTTGTGCAACGCCGCCTGCGCCTCCGTAAACACCCGGCTCCCGCGCCGCCGCCACCACCGCCGCCTCCCCGTTACCCCCCCTTCATCTGGGGCCGAAACCGGGCCACACCCCGGGGGGGGTGCCGGGGGGGTGGCAAAAAGCTGCTTTTCTCCCCCAAATCAGGCTCGGGGATGAAATCCGGGCAGCGGAGGCCGGGATGGATTCGGTCCTGCTGGTGAGCGTGGACCACACGGGGGGGGATCCCCGGGGGGAATCGATGGAAGCCGGGGCGCTGGAGGAAGCCGGAGAAATGCGATTTGCTTTGATCTCCAACGCGCTCGGGAGATTTCGCTGCTGCGGCTTTCGGGTCCGCAGCCAGCAGCGGGGACGCCGCTCCTCCCCGCTCGCGAGGCAGATCATTGCCGGTTATTTTTAGAAGACACAGATGAATAAAAATATCGCCTATTTTATTTTACTTTTATTTTTTCCCCCCCCTCCCCCCACCCCGTTGCGGCAGCCTCCTCCCCGACATCGCGCAAGGTGCTCGGGGCCCACCACCAGGATGGCTGTCGGCCTCGGGGTGGGGGTCGGGGCTCTGCCCCCCCCCGAATTTCGGCCGGGGGTGAGGTGTCCCCTGGTCCCTGTCCCTCGGGGACCGGTGACGGCAGCGCGGGCTCCGGCCTCGGGCAGGACACGTGTGGCCAGCTGGATGGTGAGGGGAACAAGCAGTGCCCCTGGCAGCCTCAGCAGCGCCTTCGGGGATTATTTATGGCATTTCACTCCCGAGGAGCACATTTCCTCCTGGGACAGGACAGGAGGGACAGGGCACCGGGGTGGGGGTCATGCACCCATCCCCCAGTGCTGCATTTGCTGCATTTTGTCCAGATTTCTGGATTAAACCCCTAAATCAGGTGATTTTTTTTTTTCCCTTGCTGCAAAGCTCACGCCATGCCGTGCTGCACCACGGCCTCATCCCCACCATGCACCCAAGCACCCGAGGCTCCACGTCCCCTCCGGGGACAGCCCCACCGTGGCCCCTCTCCCATCTTTTCCCCTTCCCTCCATCACCTCCAGCCCCACCGGGTGGTCTCGGGGGGCTCCGGGGCTCCCACAGTGGCTCCGCTGGTGGCAAATGGAGAAAAAAAAACCCGGCTCAGCTCCGCGGCCCCGCTGCTCCGGAGAGCGGCGGGGTCCGAGCTCAGCGTGGGGTCTTGCACAACAGCTGTGCTGCAACACCCAGGCACGGGCAGGTGAAGCGAGGCCAGAGCTGGAACGGTGAATTTCCTGGCTTTCCAAAGCCTACGTCAGCCCCCGCTCCTTCCACGCACGTCTCAAGCCGAATTTCCTCATGAGCGGGGCTGTGAAGTCGGGGTGGGCGAGGACGGGGCCATGGCTCCGTGCCGGTGCTGGTGTCACAGCCACTGCGAGGCCACTTATTAAGAAAAAATCCACCCCTCCGGTGCTTTCTTCCCATATATTTTATTATTTCTGTCTCTGCAAACAAACAAATTCACCATTCCCGTGGCGCGAAGCAGGCTGCAGCCCCCAGCACCGCCGCCGGCCTGGTGCAATTCTGCAGGGCCTCGGCCTCAGCCCCCGAAATGCAGCCAGGGAGCTGGGACCCCAAATATTGATCCGGTGAAGAGGAATTGAAAGCTGTCAGAGGCCAGGCAGGAAATATTTGAGGCCAGAGCCCGGAACCAGGCCCTGGGGCAGCGCCTCGCGCGGTGCTGGGAGTACCGGATCCACCGGGGTCACGTTAGGCGAGGGAAAGCTCTCCTAAATGAACCAAATCTGCCACTTTTTTTCGAAAGCGGGCTTTCGTTTTCACTCCGTGTTGCCATTTAGGGCCGGTTTTACCTAAATTACAGCTGGCAAAGCCTAGTTCAGCAGCGAGGGCAGGCCCGCGGGAGCACCTCGGTGCCGCAGCCCCGTGGGGGATTTTATGGGGTCAGGACGTGGGGAGCGGGTTGGGAGTGGGGGCACCGGGTCGAGCACAATCCCGATAAAATCCCACACCTTATAACCCCCCCCCTGGTTATTAAACCCCTGGTTTCAATCTGCCTGGGGCTAAACCCCCCCCCCCAGCTCCAGGTTCTTTTGCCCTTCCAGGCCCAGGCGCTGCAATTTCCTGACCAGGCCAAAGCGGCGCTGGGCTCCGCGTTTCCAACGCGCTTCATTTTTCCCTAAAAAAAGGGGTGTTTTGAGGCAGCTCGTAGGAAAAATCTGATCAGGGTTACCACAAACAGGAACATTTCTGCCTGTCCCCACTGCCGGCGTATCCTCTGGAACAACACCCCCCAGCACCAGCTCCTGGCGGGTATTGTTTATGATTATTATTTATTATTTATTATTTATTAACTTTCTTGGGGTGCTGGGGTGCCCCTGGGGCATTTCTGGGGCTGGGGTCCCCGGAGGGGCATCACACGGGGCCACTGGCGCTGGGGGCTGGGCTGTGGCAGCACCGGGGCCGGGGGGGCTCTGGGGCACCGGGACTGGGGTGGCCTCAGGGGCGTTGCACCTCCCTGGGACATTGCATGGGGGCAAGACACCCTCCCCCCGGGGTCATTGCATGGGGACAAGACCCCCCCCCCCCCAGGGAGAATTGCATGGAGCTGTAGCCCCCCCCCCCAAGATATTGCATGGGGACAAGACCCCCCTGGGGGCACTGCATGGGGACAAGACACCCCCCCCCCCGGGAGAACTGCATGGAGCTGCACCCCCTGGGGACATTACACGGGGACAGGGCCCCCCCGGGGGGCATTGCATGGGGCTGAGACCCCCCCTCAGGACATTTCACAGGGATAAGACCCCCCCCCCCACCCAGAGAGAATTGCGTGGGGATGGGACCCCCCCCCCCGGGGGCATTCCACGGGGCTGAGACCCCCCCCCAGGACATTGCAGGGGGACAAGACACCCCCAGGGGCATTGCACAGGGCCAGGACCCCCCCAGTCCATTGCCCCCCCCACCCCCATTCCTCCCCCCCTTCCCCCCAGCCCCCAGCAAGTGCTCGGCGCGGGGCGGGCCCAAACGGGGCGTGGCCAAACCGGAGCACCACCCCCCTCTGCTTTGCATATCCCCGCCTCCTCAACCAATAAAAAAACGCTCCACGCGAGACGGGCGGGTGAAAGAACCAATGGGAATCGAGCTGGGGGGGGCGTGGGGAGCCCCGGCCGCGCGGGGGCTGCTCGGAGCCACTCGGAGCCGGGCGGCGGCGGCGCGCAGGTGGGGAGCGATCGTGTCACGCGTGGGGGGCTCGGGGGGGCCCGGTGTGGGGTGCGGGCGGTTGGGGGGCAAAGGGGGACCGGGGGGACACGAGCGCGGCCGGGGACCCCCCCCGTTTGCCGTGGGGTTCCCCCGTTTTTTATTTATTTTTTATTTTTTTTTGCGTGGAAATCCGCGGGAGCCCACGCGGGGGGGCACCGGGGGGGGTTTGGGGGCGCGGCTGGGGCTGGGCTGGCCCCAAATGTGGATGGGGGGGGCAGCCCCCAGGAGTGTGCCGCCGGGGGGGGGGGGGAGGGAAGGATTTGGGGTTGGATTTCGGGTTGGCTTTGGGGTCCCCTCTGGGGCTCCCCCTGCGGTTCCCGTTGGGGTTCCCTCTGGGGCTGCCTCTGGGGTCCCCTTTGGGGTCCCTCTGGGGTCCCCTCTGCAGTTCCCTTTGGGATTTCCTCTGCGGTTCCCTTTGGGGTTCCCTCTGGGGCTCCCTTTGGTGCTCCCTTTGGGGTTTCCTCTGGGATTCCCTCTGCTCTTCCCTTGGGGCTCCCTTTTGGGTTCCCTCCGGTTTCCCCTCTGCAGGCCCTTTGGGGCAGGGACAGCAGGTCCCACAAACGTGGCGTCCCGTTGAGCTCCCTCTTCCCCCCCCCCATAGGCACGGAGCTCTCCCAAAGCTTTATTTTTAGATTTTTTCCACCTAAAGCGCGTCCCCAGGTAAGCTCGCCGTGCCCAAACCGGAGCCCGTCGCGCTCAGCCCGGGGGGGTTTGGGGGTTCAACGGGTGGCCCCAGCTCCGCAGGCGATTTGGGGTCCCCGGCATGGAGCCCTGTGGCCGGGGCACCTCGGTTTTGGGGTTTCTTTCTGCTCGACGAGTGGGATGGATCAAATAGGGTAGAAAAAACCCCCAGAGCTGGCACTCGGGGGTGCTGTGGGTGGTGCTGGAGCCGTCTCCCTCTCTAAGGGGCCGTCGAAGCGGTTGGGGCATCGCTGGGGCACCGAATCCGGGCTTAAAAGGGATGGCAAGTTTAAAAAAAAAAAAAAAAGAAGTTGGAAATGTAAATTGCTCCTTCCTTGAAACTGCCCGAAGCTGGGTGCCTCCATCCCCTTCCCTGCCCCGCAACCGGGGGAGCCCGTCGGGAGATCCGCTAGCGCCGAAATATCTGGCTTTTATCAGACCCTTTCCCAAATTTACGGCGTTTTGACCCAACGGCGGCGTCTGTGCTTGGACGCGGGGCTGACACGTCGAAGGCTGCCGTTTGCAGTGCCTGGGTTTTATTTCCAAGGCGGTGACCTATTTATGGGCTAACGCCATCCGGGGGCACGCAGCCACCGGCGGCGCGGAGGAAATGACGGCCGCCGCTCGCAAGGGTTAACCCGGAGCCCCCGGCGCTGAGCACCACCGGCTTTGCCCGCGGTGCTGAGCGTTTTACAGCCCCAGGATGCGGCACCGGTCCTGGGCCGTGCCGTGGGACGTTCCCCAGGCCCCGACGAGGTCCGAAGGAGGGCACGGCGAGGAGGAGACGCGCGGTGGCAGGAGGAGAGCGGGTACCCGCGGAGGAGTCGCGCAACGTCCGAAGCTGACGAGGAGGGAAAAGCGCACGCGGTGGCGCGGGTCGGGGCCGCGAAGGCGGCGAGGCCGAAGGAGAGGAGCAGGGAGGAAGGACAGAAGGAGGTGGCCTCCGTGGTGGCCTCCATGGTGGCCTCGGCGGTGGCCGTGGTGTGGGACCCGGTGCCAGAGGGACCTGGCGGTCCCCAGGGACAATTCCCAAGCCCAACCTTTCCTTGCTGGCATGGGGGGGGGGGGGGTTCTGGAAAGGCAGCCCCCAGCCGCGTCCTTGGAGAGCATCCCCGCGCCGCTGGGTAATTAGCTGGGTGTTAATTAGCGGCCTGCACCGGGCGCTGGGGCGCAGCGAGCTTGCTCGAAGCTGGACTCGAGATGCTGGACGTCCCGCTGCATGTGGCTCCTCGTTAAGGACCGGGGCTTAATTAGCAGCTGTGTGAGCCGGGGGGGGGGGGGCACAGCGTTGGCTTTTTCCAACGTTTTCACCCAAACGGCGCGTTGGGTGCTGGCGGAGGGCCTGGAGGCCAGGAGCTCCGGTGGGCTGTGCTGATGTCACCCCCGTTGGTTACCTTCCCAGCTAATTACCCCTGGGGTAATTAGCGGGGGTGATGGGGGGGGCTGTGCACCTCGCCCCCCCCCCCCCCGCTGCACGACCCCGGGGGTGGTCCCGGGGTGTGGGAGGAGCGGAGCCGGGTAAACACGTTTCAAAAGCATCCCTGGCGCTCGCGCAAGGCAGCGTGTAAATCTTTAATCTGCTCTGGGAAAAGGCTCGGAAACCTCCCCGGGACAGAGCGGGCACGGCCTGAAGTCCCCAAAAATTGGGGATAATGTGCAAGCTGGTCTGAAGTCCCCGAAATTGGGGATAGTGTGCAAGCTGGTCTTCAAACTGGGGCACCGCAGCCTCTCCTGGCTCTGGGTGCTTGCAGCCCAGGAAGGAGCCTCGCCATTTCATCCCTATCGCAGGGAAATAATGAATTATTAGCTTTCTCTCTCCCTCTTTTTTTTTTTCTATTTTTTTTTTTTTTTAATGCTGCATGTTGGTGGGTGTAAAGAAATGGCCTTGAGTGCTGTAGTGCGCGAGATAACGTAACTCGTTTGTCGTGAGGCTGACGGGCTTTCTCCAGGATTAGGGATGGCGGCTGCAGTAAGTATTCCTGATTTTTTTGCGGGTGGCTTTATTAGAAAATTGGGGACGCGGCTGTAAAGGAACCATCGGCAGCAGAGGGGTGGGATGGGGAGAGGTGGCGGTTAAAGCCTCTCCTGCCTGCCACGCTCCGTGTTCGGAAACAGCGGCGTCGCTCTTAGGAAATAAGCCTCGCTAGAAGGGTTCCCATTCCAAGTATTTGGGGCTTTCTGTTAAATTTAATGGGTTAATTAATTAAGGGCAGCTCTAGGAAGCGCCGCCTCTCCTCGCTTGCAAGCGGCGATGTTTCTGGCGCGGCCTCTCGAGCAGCGTGCGGCTCGCACACGCCGCCGGCACGCGCGCGCTCCTCTTGGCTCCGCGGGGTCGGGGGGGGCACCGACCTCCCGAAATCTCTCCCCGGGGGATCAGCCCCCCGCGCCTTGCACCATCCGCGAGCCGTCGTGGCCGCCTTCCCCGTGCCACCTCCCTTTATCCGCGTTGGGCTGCTCGGGGCCGCCGCTGGTGGCGTTTCCCTGCCCTCTCCGAGGAAGCCCCCTTGGAGCGGGGCTGCGTGCACGGGTGCTTGGTGCTCGGGGGGGGGGGGCTTGCGCTGGCCTCGGTGGGGGTCTTCAGCTCATGGTCTCGCAAATGGGACGCAATAATTTGGAAATGATTTTCCAAAAGATTGCGCGTATCCCCCCCAGCGCTGATTCGTGCCCACCCGGGGCGGCTGCAGGCAGAGGTTGGGTTTTATCCCCCCCCTACAGCCACGCAGGACCCTCGGTGTTAGGGCCAGCCCGCCGGGGTTTCGCACCTGTGCTCTCAAAAGGCTGCAGAGGATGATGAGTAATTAATAAATTAACACAGCGCTTTTGTTACCGGCGGGTTGCTGTGGTTTAGGCTCACCTGGCCGAAAATAAATGTATTTGTCGAGGCTTTTTGATGCTTTTTTGTTCGATGCTTTTACAAATTAAAAATCCAAGTCTGGTAGCCGTATTTATCCTGGAGAAAACACGACGTTGGAGCAGAACTGGCAAGAAACAAGAAGTTTCTTGCTTACCCCGAGTTACGTTCAGATGAGTTCCTCTTTGCCCGGCGGTGGCACGGGCGCTGCCACCCCGTGGGGACCGGGGCCGGTGGCCGGAGGAGCTCGGAGGCACCAAAAAATCCCACCCAGGTCTGCAGGCTCGGCTCCTCCTCGCCCATAGGCGTGGCTGCTGTTTTGACATGCAGACAGAAGCAAATCTGTGGGTTTTTTTTTTTTTTATTATTATTATTATTATTTTATTTTTTTTTGTCCTTCTCCGTGGGCTGGGAGGAAACCCAGCGAGAGGAGGCCGCCGGCTCCCGATGGCAGCGCAGCGGGGAGCGGGTGCCAAGCAGTGGGCAGCGGGATGTCGAGAGCTTTCTCGCTTTTTCAAGGCGGTTTTTATGTAACCCGCTGGGAAGCGGTGCTTTTTTTTTCCGCCCCCCCCCCCCCCCCGTTACATAATGCTGCTTTCTGAGGGCTGCAGGAGATCGCCTTCCCCTCGCACCGCCGCCGGCCGCGTGTCACCGCCGCAGGGTGGTGTCAGCCTGGATCCGTACCTTCGTGGTTTTAATTGGTATTTTTAACATGTATTTCGATATATATTTTAATCCATTTCGATATTTATCCCACATATATTTTAATGAATGTGTCCCAGATATTTTAATGCATTTAATATATATTTTAATAGATATATTCTAATAGGTGTGTTTTAATACCCATTTTAACACACATTTTAATACCTATCTATATCAATATTTTAATATATATATATATATATTTTAAAAAGTCACCGTCCGAAGTCGTGTCCCCCACCCAGATGTAGCAAGCAGGGGGCTGGGGCACGGCGCTTTGCAGCCCTGCTCCGCGCCTCGGTCAGGATTTGTGCCGCCTGGTGAGCGGAGTCGGTGCCGGTGGCCGTCCCCAAACCGCGCCAGCACCGAGGGCACGAGGGCTCCGGGGGCGAGATGTGTCCACGTGCAAGGCCCCCGATTGCCTCCAGCCCTGGGAATCTCCTCCCTTTGGAAGGCCGACAGCCCGTAAATGTTTACGGGCTTTCGCTTTCGCCGCTATATGTTTGTCTTTCGGAGTAGAGGAAGGGGAAAAAGAGGGGGAAAAAAAAAAAAAAAGAAAGGGTTCTGGCCGTGGTTTTCGTGTGTTTTTCCACTTGGTGTCGAAGCTTGGAGCTTTTGGGCTCCAGGGCCGGGCACCGCGTGCGGAGGCTGCGGCCGGAGGCGGCTCCGGGATGCTCGGGGCCGCGGCAGCCGGAGCTCGGTCCGTGCAAGATCTCTCTCGGAGGCGACGTGGAAAAATGATGGATTGCAAAAAAATGCTGGATTTCCTCGGGGGCAGCGTGTCGTCTGGTTACGGTGCCTTGCTGGATAGCCAGCCGAGCAGCCAGAGTGGTTTTAACGGGTTTATATCGCGCTGTAAACTGCAGCAAGGGGGAGGAAAAGAAAAACAAACCCAAACCCTTTTCTGCCGAAATATTTGTTCTGGCAGGGGGCGAAGGGTAGCGAGCCATCCTGCTCGCTCGTTCCTCCTGCTGCACCCCGGGCTCGAGGGCAGCCTCTTATGTCTGAAACAGGAGGAAAAAAAAAAAAAAATCAGTTATGAGCTGGATCCTCGCTGAAACCACTTCAGAAGCTGAAAAATATTGGCTAGGCGAAATGACGAAGCGAGTGTGACAGGAACACACATGCCATCGGCGCGAGTTAGCCGCGTGCAGCAGTTTCCTTTCCTCCTCCCTGCGCTCTTCGGTGCCTAAAAGCCGCCTGTCGCCGTGCTCCGGGTCGCTCCCAAATCCCCCTGGTGTGCGGGAGGGGAGGGAGCAGCTCCCTGCTGGTGGCACTGGGGGACACGGGGCTGGTGGCACTGGGAGGTGGCAGCGGGGGACATGGGGCTGGTGGTAGTGGGAGGTGGTAATGGGGGATATGGGGCTGGTGGCACTGGGAGGTGGCTGTAGGGATATGGGGCTGGTGGCAGCGGGGGACATGGGGCTGGTGGCACTGGGAGGTGGCAGCAGGGACATGGGGCTGGTAGTAGTGGGAGGTGGTAATGGGGGATATGGGGCTGGTGGCACTGGGAGGTGACAGTGGGGGACATGGGGCTGGTGGTAATGGGAGGTGGTAATGGGGGACATGGGGCTGGTGGCACTGGGAGGTGGCAGCAGGGACATGGGGCTGGTAGTAGTGGGAGGTGGTAATGGGGGATATGGGGCTGGTGGCACTGGGAGGTGACTGGGGGACATGGGGCTGGTGGTAATGGGAGGTGGTAATGGGGGTCATGGGGCTGGTGGCACTGGGAGGTGGCAGCAAGGGACATGGGCTGGTGGTAATGGGGGATATGGGGCTGGTGGCACTGGGAGGTGACAGTGGGGGACATGGGGCTGGTGACACTGAGAGGTGGCAGCAAGGACATGGGGCTGGTGGCACTGGGAGGTGACAGTGGGGGACATGGGGCTGGTGGCACTGGGAGGTGGCAGCAGGGGACATGGGCTGGTGGTAATGGGGGACATGGGGCTGGTGGCACTGGGAGGTGACAGTGGGGGACATGGGGCTGGTGGTAATGGGAGGTGGTAATGGGGGACATGGGGCTGGTGGCACTGGGAGGTGGCAGCAGGGACACGGGGCGCACTCGGGGTGCAGGGAGCCGCCTGCGCTCCCTGCGGGACACGACCGGGGGTGTCCCCGAACCGGGATGTCCCCGCACCCTCGGGGACAGAAGGAGTTAATGCCACCGCCGGGCTGTGAGCTGACACCGATAGCACACCCAGTTCGCTTCGGTCCACCGTGAGTCACGGCTCACCCCGCGCGCTCCGCGGGGACGGTTCAGCAGGGTGCGCGCGCGGCGGCGGCTGCAGCGCCTCCATTTGCGTTTTGTTTTTCCTCGCAAGAAGAAGTTGCCGTGCCCGGCTCCCCGCGCTGCCAGCTCCTTGCACAACATGCGCGCCGAGGGAGCGGAGCGGTCCCCGGGAGCTTTGCTCGGCTGCTGATAAAAAAAAAAAAAAAAAAAATAATAATAATAATAAAAAAAAAAATAAAGGGGGAGGAAGTCAAGTGGCTGGGGTTAAAAAAAAAAAAAAAAAAAAGAAAAAGTGAATTTTTAATCGAAGCGGTGACACATTTCGAAAGCAGCAATGTGAGAAACGGTCCCGAATCCGGGCAGATTTGTGATTTAAGAGCGAGGCGGGGAGGGAGGCAGAGCCCCGGGTGGCGGGGATGCGGCGGCCGCCCTGGGACCGCGCCGGGGCCGAGCCGAGGTTTCTTCGGAGCTGCCTCCGAGCCCGCGGTGGTTTGGGGAAGGACGCGGTGTGCCTTCGCGGGGAGCCGGGCGGATCTCAAAATAAGCGGCTGACGAAGCAGCGCGGCCCTGGAGGTTTCTCTTCGTCGTGTTTCAGGCCGGCCGGGCGCGTCCCTCCGAGCGGCTGCGTGCGAACGGCCGGCTCGCTTTGCAGGGAGCCGGGCTCCTGTCCGATCCCACCGCTCACCCCGAAATAATCCCAAACGGCATCGGGTGCCAGCCCCGTCGCTGGCTGCTCGGTCTCTTGCTCAGTCTCGCTTGCAGGTGTCTTGGAGCTTCTCACCTCGGAAAAATTGCTGTTTTGTTTCTCCTTCCTGCTGCACGTAAACGTTTTGCTCGGTATTTGTTTTCTTAGAGAAAAGCCTTTTCCCCATCGCAGGGAAGCGACGCCGCAGTGAAGTGGCGAGGAGATGCTCCAGCTGGGGTCGTCCTCCCTCGCCCCGCACCGGTGCGCTGGGGACAGGGACGGGGATGGGGACGGGGACAGGGACAGCCCCAGGGCTGTTGTTGCCGGTTCCCGGCCTGACCCTTGCATCTGGAAGCAAGCGTTGCAATCTGAAACTTGCAGCCACGGCGCGGTGGCGTGGAAGCGAAAGCACTCTGGGCTAAGCGGGTCTTAAAAAACAAACCCCGGGACGCCCAGCGCTCCTTTTTCCATTCCGCTGAGCCACGCCGTGACTTTTAGCAACGGGCAATAAAAAAGTTGGACGGAACGGAGGCGTAATTTTTTTTTTTTTTCTTCTTTTTTCCTCCTTTTTTCCTAAACTGATGCTGAGGCGCCGCATGGCACGGGATGGGAGCAGTGAGCGAAACCAGCCCTTCGGTCGCCGCCGGAGCGCGCTGCGCTCGGCGGCTCCGTGCTGTGCCCGCGCTCTGCCTCCTGCACCCGGGGTGCTCGGGGCGGGGGGAGCTGCCCGTGGGTCCCCACCGCGGGGACGGGTTCGGTGAGGGCAGCGCGTGCGACCCCGTGCGCCCCAGGGCAGGGTCCGACACCGCTGGGATGTGCCCGTGGCTTAAAACCACAGCCTCGCTTCTCCCTTCTTGCGAAATCCTCTTTTAGAGTGAAGCGTGGGGTTCGGTTTTAATTTTTTTTTAATTTTTATTATTTCCCCCCCCACCCCCCTCCTTCCCAGCTGCTCGGGACACCGGCTCCCGTCGCCCCGTGCCAAGCTGGGACCCCCCGAGCCGGGCTCTCACCCACCCGCGGGGGAGATCTGCGGGGCGAAGTTTCCACTTTTGCAGCTGGGAAGTTCCCGGAATGGCGATTTCTAGGAAATGCGGCCCGGGATGGTCGCGCAGCAGGGTTTTGTGAAACTCGAGCACGTGGGATACCTGCCTGTCCTCAGCCCCGGGTCAGACATCTGCGTCCCATTCCCCGCTCTGATTTTTTCTCGTTTTTCTTCAGGCTGGAAGATCGCAGCAGCTGTGAGCGGAGGGGGTGGCGAGACCAAAGGGCTTGTTTTTACGGGGTGGATTTCGGTGCGGGGCAGCGCTGGTGTCCTGCCCGTTCTCCTGGGGCGTTGATTTGGTGCCGCGGGTTTTTTTTGTTCGAGGGAACTTCTTCGGGATGCTTCCTCCGAACGTCGCGGGCCGTTTGGCGAGCGCACGAGCGGTGCTGCAGGGGGGCGAAGGTGGCCAGCACCCAGGGGTGAAGGCACCCCCCAGGCATGCAGCAGTTGAAAGGGAAAAAAAAGCCCACAGCGCTTTTGTTATGCTTGCTCTTAAATACGCGTTAAAAAAATGCAATTTTTCTGAAGCAGCAGCTGAAATAATGCCAGTGAGGGCTGCAATTCAGGCCGAGCCCCAGCGCTGATGTGCCCGCGGGTGCCCGTCGGCTGCGCTCCCTGGGGAGCACGGAGCCGGGCCCCGGGCGATGCTTCCCCTGCTTGCGCTGACGGGGGAAACATCGAGAGGGTGAGGATGAGGAGGGGGCAGAGGCTGTGCTTCTGAGCAGCTCGAGGGTTTTGTGCGGGCGGCAGCTCCTCCTGTCTCACTTTGGGAGTCCTGACGTGCGGGGCGTCCCCAGCCCGCGAGCATCTTTGCTTTCTCTTGTTCTGCCAGAAGCTCTTTAGCGTGTTTCGTGTTAATCAGCATTTAAATAGAGGTTGCGTCCAGATGCTGAAGCCTCTGGGTTTGTCTTGGTTTTAGAACTCGTTTGTTCGAGCTCTTCAACTAAAGATTTATCAGCGGGGCTACATTTTCAGGTCAGCTGGCATAGCAGCGACTGACCAAAAGCAAGTTAAAAACCCAAACCCTCTCCTTTTAGAGCTCAGAAACGGCTCTGCCACTCCGCAGCACCAGGGAAAAGGGGTTTTGGGGGCTGATTTTGAGGGCCGGGGTCTGTGGGTGGCACTGGTGCTGGGCTCAGAGCTGGGGCAGGGGCTCCGGGGCTGTTTTGGGATTCGCAGGCTGTTGCAGGGGACTTTGTTTCGGAACCGCAGCGTGCAGAAGTGCCCTGATGTAGACGCAGGTCATGGCGTGGATCCCTGTGACCCCCTTCCCGTGGTGCCCACCAGATCTCATTTGCGTGCTCGTTGAGCATCGCTGGCCGGGCGCATCCTCGCTGGACCACGGCGCTGGAGCCAAGGTGGCGAAGTCCCCGCGCGCGCGTGCTCGCGTCCCGCTGCAGGGGTTCATTTGCTTTAATTAAACGCCATTAACCTTGCGGCACCGTCATGGCTAATGGAGCAACGGGAGGGAGGGCTGTGCTTGGGGGAGATCTGTCAGAAACGCCGAGCTTTTGCGCTGGGTAATTAATTCCCTGCCTTCACGCTTGGCGTCCAGGAGGAGAAACGTCCGGCTCGGGCACGGCGAGCGAGGTGCCGCTGAGCCCCTGCTCCCCGCGGGCATGCGCCAAGCCCGGCGAGCGGCACATTTCCTCCGGCTGTTTGTTCGAAATTAATGGGAAGTTTGGATCCCCTCCAGCTTTCCCCCGGCTGCACTTGTGCCTCCGAAAGGCTGCTCCGAGCTGGAGAGGAGCGGGAGCAGAGCGGTCTTTTCCCTACTACTACGGCCCGGAGGCGTTTTGTTGGTTCTTTTTTTTTTTTTTTTCTTGGGGGGGTAGGAGAAGGCTCTTCGAGCTCTTTCACAACGTGGACCGCATCTCCTGTGGGCTCCGTCCCTCCCAACCGCTGCTGACGCAGACCTTCTCCCCCCGCCTTGCGTTGGATGCCTGCCCTGGATGACTGCACTAATTGCTTACGTCGAAAAATAATGAGGAGGATGCGGGTGGTGTATTTTTAGATGTCTCTCGGTGGGATTTAGCAACCGGCGATGCGGAGCTGGCATCTCCGGAGCCGGCTTCCCCATCCCCGCGGCGACGCTTCGTGGCCCTTGGGGGGCCGTGCGCCGAGAGGTGCCTCTGCTTGGGCGGGCGCCCCGCTTTCGGGCTCCTCCTGGGCCTTAATATCTGCAAAAAGGGGTTCCCTGAGCCGCCCGGCGTCCGGCTCTGGTTGTGCCGCACGGGATGCTCGTGGGTGGCTGAATCCTGGCGGCGGCGAGTCGCGGCGGTTCCCAAATCCGCTGGAAATAGCGCGGAATCGGTGCATTTGGACACAGAATCTCGGAGTCCCGTGAAGCGTTACCCCGAAGCTTGTTGTCGCTGGGCATGGCCCCAGGCAGTTCCCTCGCTCCTGTTTGCAGCTTCCACGCAGAGCCCTTTGTGTCTCGCTGGCTTCCTGCGCCGAGGGGAGGCTGGAATTCGGCTCGTCCCTCCCAGCGCTGGGTGCAAGGAGTGCAATTATTCTTACGGCCTGACTTAGCTGCCCTCGGAGCTGAAAGCATCCTTTCTTCTCTGTTTATGAAACCCCGAACGGATGATTTCTCCTGCTGGTTACCATCAGCTTCCACACCAAGGGCTGTGGGAAAGTTTCGCAATGATAGGGACTTTAATAGATCTGTTTTATGTCTCAAAATCCATTGCTTTCTAATTCTGTGTCACATGTTTCCCTTATTACGTCTTGCACAGCGGTGTGGCTACCAAAACAAGTCGGACGATCCGAAGGAAAGCGTCAGGAAATATTTTTTTCCCCAACTCGAGGCCCTTCCCTTCTCGCCAGGCAGCGTTCGCCCAGCTCGGCCAGGGGGGTGCCAAGGTGCACGGGCTTCACCCGCCCCGGCCTCGCATCGCGTCCTCGCGACGCTTCCCCGTGCAAACAGCCACCGTGGACTCACACGAGTGGCTCCGCGCCCGTTTTAAAGGAAAAAAAAAAAAAAAAAAAAGAATAATCGTCCTCGTGTGCTGCTCGTGCTTTGTGTCAGCAAAGCGTTCCCGGCCGCTGGAGCAGGCGCATCCCTGCCCCTCGCATCGCGCGCCGGCTGTGGCGAGCGCCTCTCCCACACGGCTCTTGCTTTGGGCGATGCTTTGCCCCAAAGAAGCCATTTCTTAGGGACTTTCTGCAAATTCTGTGGGTTTTGTGTAGTTTTCAGAGCTGCGTGCTGTGCCCGGAGGGCTTCCCGCCTGGGGAGAGACCCCGCGGCGACGCGTAGCCTCAGCACTTTTTTGGGTGTTCTTGGTGAGCGAGAGGAAACGAGGCGTGCCTGTGGTCGAGCTGTTGATTTAAGAATAATACAGCCTCTGACGAAACAGCAAGTAATTCCTCGTGGAAAATAATCCTCATCGATGTGTCATGGGTTTGGAGCACAATGCTGGGCTGGTGCAAACGCTTCTAAGCCAACGTAGCTGGGCACCTCGGCGTGCGCCCAAGGGGCTTCGCTGCTCGCCCCCGAGCATCGGGGTCTCTCCTGGCGTCACCGCTGCCCCGAAGCAGCCTGCAAGCAGCAGCCCCGTGCTGAAGTCCCTCTGGTGGCTCTCGGTGCTCCCGCTGGGGCGAGCATCGGCGCGGGAGGTCCCGGAGGCTGGGTACGGAGATGAGTCCCCGCGTGCCAGGAGTCCGTCGGCCAGCACGTGCTTACCTGCTGGCACAGCTTTTTGGTACAACTCTTGCCCGGGGAGTCCCTGCGGCACCGGGAGGGGTGTGGCGATGACCCGGGGGGCTCGGCGAGGCGAGCGCATCCCCGTGGTTGTCCCCACTTCTGGGCAGGACGCCGGGGACGCGGCACGGGGCTGCGTGCGCTCGCGGTGGTGCTTCGGTGGCGCTGAGCCTGGGTGGCCCCTGGGAAGGGATTTTCCGCTCTGCATGCTTGAGATGTTCTCTAAACTTCCTGCAGGGCCAGCAGAACCAGGGCTCTCGAGCTTTTAACCCTTTCCCCTGCCTCCTGCCCGCTCTCTCCCCAGCTCTGCTGCTCCTGCCCGGGGACGATGACGACCGACGAGGGCACCAAGCCCGAAGGGGAGGTGCAGGCGGCCGCCCTGGCCGAGCGCGGGGAGGACATCACGCCCGCTCGGGACCGCGGCGTGCTGAAGGTGAGCGGGGTCCCGCGGCCACTGAAGCCCTCAGGGCACCTCGCGGCACGAGGGGATGAGCGTCGGTGCCGCGGGGAGTAACGAAGGGGCGAGCGCGGCTCGTGGAGCCGGAGAGCGCGGCGCGGATTCGGCCCGCCCGATGAGTTTTCGCTGCGATTGTGCCTCTAATCGGATTATTAGCTGCAAATCCACAAAGCATTTTTGTGTGTGACTCACAGACATTAGAAAGAGCACATTACTTAGGTCATCCAGTCTGCTCCACAGCCCCTCTTTTCATATTCAGGGCCGTTTCTGGATAGTTCTGCTCAGCAGCACTTGCTCTTCTCCAGCTGAATAGGACCTTCCTCTAATAATAGCATCCTCCCCTGCCTCCATCCTCAGCTTGGGAACTGCTTGTTCCAGGCTGTAGCAATATAAGAAAAAAAAAAAAAAAAAAGTGTTGACAAGAAGCGAGTAGTGAAACGACACACCCCTGCGAGTGAACTCTGCACGGGCTGAAAGCACGGGGAATTTGGGATCGCTCCCCGTCGGTGCCGACACCTCCGCAAACGCGCCCGGGTCCCCGCACCGTGGGCTGAACGCGGCTCCGTGCGGGGCTGGCTTGTAGGGGATGGTGGAAGGGGCAAGGGAATGGTTCCCCCCGACCTCCCCCTGTCTTAGGGCACCTTTGGGGTGTGTGTTTATGTATAAACATATAGTATAATACATAATATAATATATTTATTTAATACACGGGTGTATACGCAGCCTGAGCTCTCCGTGGCTCCGTTCTCACGGGTGCTTTCCCTCCCTTAGATCATTAAGAGGCCGGGCAACGATGACGAGTCCCCGATGATCGGGGACAAGGTTTACGTGCACTACAAAGGCAAGCTGGCCAACGGCAAAAAGTTCGACTCCAGCCGCGATCGGAACGAGCCCTTCGTCTTCAGCCTGGGCAAGGGTAAGGGGACGGGGTCTCTGCCCTCCCGGCGCTAAGGGACGGCACCAGCCCGGTGTTTTTTTTTTTTTTTGGGGTGCCTCCCTTACGGGGGTTTTTGTGTTTCGGGTTTCGTGTGTGATGTCTGCCTCTCTCCCAGGCCAGGTGATCAAGGCGTGGGACATCGGGGTGGCTACCATGAAGAAGGGCGAGGTGTGCTACTTGCTGTGCAAGCCGGAATACGCCTACGGGGCCGCCGGCAGCGCCCCCAAAATCCCCTCCAACGCCACCCTCTTCTTCGAGGCAAGTACGGGGCCGGGCTGCCGCGGGAGAGCTCGCTCGCTGCCTTCTGCCTTGCCAGCCAGCTCCTAAAAAAAAAAAAAAAAAAAAAAAAAAAAGCACAAAACAGCTTGGATTCCTGAAACGTGTCCCTCCGCTCCAGGAACCGGTGCCAGTGTTTTCTCAGAAATGTGTGTCTGAGCCGGAGAGGCTGCGGCCGGGGAGCAGCCCCGCGGGGAGAGCGAGCAGAGCCCTGCTTTAAAAAAGGCAGGCGAAAAGGGGAAAACAGCTCGGAAATGCCTCCCTGGGCTCAAAAATGCCTTCGCGGCGCTGCTCCCGCGCTGCCTGGGGAGCCGTCCCCCTCGCACCTTCCAGCCCCGGTTGCCTCCTTGCCTGCAGGATTCCTGAACTCCCTTTTAGTGTTACTTTGTGTTGGGCTTCAGGTGCTGGACGTGGCCCAATTCCTAATAAATCGGGTGTATTATGCTGTGGCTTTGGAGCTGGCTTTTATGGGCAACTTCTGCTCGTCAGCTGAGCGGAGAATTAGTTTGCTTGGCTCTCCGGCTCGGGGATGAACTGCTGCTTTGTGGCTTCCCCGTTGTTTTTCTCCTCTCCTTCCCCTCCACCCACCCCCAGCTCTGCCTACCTTCCCTTTAATTCTTCAGGTCGAGCTGCTCGATTTCAAAGGCGAGGACCTGTTTGAGGACGGGGGGATAATCCGGAGGATCAAGAGGAAGGGCGAAGGCTACTCCAACCCCAACGAAGGCGCTACGGTGGAAAGTGAGTAGCGGGCTCCGCGGGCAGAGCCGCACACAGCTGGGCTCTGGCCGAGCAGGGAGGGCAGCGGTTAACTTTTGGGGTTTTGGTGAGCTCCGAGGAGCTGCCCTTGGCACGGCCCGCGGCCGCCGTTCCAGGGCTGCTGGCTCCGAGGGTTTTACTGGAAAACCTCGAGGCGCGGGAGCAGCCAGCTGGTGATGGAGCACCCGGTCGACGACAACCCGCGCTCTGTTTTTCCCGGTCCTTTCTCCCGTAGGACAAACACGGTCCCGCGAGGCTGCCGGGGAGGGCGAAGCCCCGTGGGGTTTTGGGGTCAGACCCTTCCTTTTTGCACATTTCCCCCTCCTGCGTCCCTGCCTGAGTGGCTGCGTCCAGGACCGGCGTGGGGGATGCTGAAAAATCCAGGCTCTGCCTCCTGGTGGGAATTTTTCAGCAGTTCCCCTGGGCTCCTCGTTGGGATGCTGATCGTTGTTTCGGAGCTTTCTATCGCATCTGCCGCGGCACGGAGCCTTGCCTTTTCCTTTCCATGTGGCCAGAGGACGGCTGCAAGCTTCTGGTCACCGCTGACAGAGGGGATGAATTAATGCGAGGGGTTTGTGGAGCCAGCTGTGGTCTGAACCGACATCAGGAGCTGGCTGGGTGACGAGGAGCTCGTCCCATGCAGCTCCTCGCTCCCAGAGCCCTCTCCGAGAGCAGGACACAGTAATTCTGGTCACGTTTCTGGAGCAAACATTTCACCTAGGCGGTGAGAGCCAGGCTTTTTTTTTTTTTTCTCTCCTCCTAAGAACAACTCGGCCATAGATTTAGAGCTACCACGCGGTACAGAAGGCATCTAGTTTCTTCTCCCCATTTCAGAGCTCCTGTTCGCTGAAGAGGGTCCAATTAACTTCCATTAGCGAAGGAGAAATTGGATCCGAACTCATAAAACTCCCTGCCTGAAACGGCCAGTTCTTCTCCCAGAGTTTTTTAAGGAGATTTTCTTGTCCCACGCTGATCTCTCCGCCCGTCACATGCTCAGCACCGTCGCCGGACCCGGCCGGGAGTAGGGTTTCAAGCTGGCTTCACCATCTCCAAGGTTAACCTAAGAGACAGGCTAAATATAATTGAAACCGGCCCAATTCCCACCTGCCTTTTTAGAGCTGTTTTTTTGTTTTTTTTTTAAATTCTATCTAAAGAGGCTGCTGGGGGCGAGCACGGGGCGGGCAGCGGCGTGCCCGGAGAGTGCTCCTGCTTTTTCCTTCGTGTTGGGCTGTTGGCGAACGCGACGGTGGCGTGATAATTTGGAGCAGGACGGAGGCAGGAAGAGGGAAACCACAGCAAGCAATCGCCTCTCCCAAAGGACGCGGAGAGCCGGATCGCCACGCGGGGTGGCTTCTCGTGGAGGGCTCCCCGCACGCTGGGGGCTGCAGACCCTTAAATGCATCCCGCTGAGAAAGGAGCGGCACGAAACAACCTGGGAAGCATTTTGGGGTGCAAATAGGCTTTTTTTTTTTCTTTTTTTCTTTTTTTTTTCTCCCACAAATGCAGCGCTATTTACCTCGGAGCGCTTCGCTCGGGGCTGGCTCGTGTGCACGAGGGGCTCCTGGCACCAAAGGTGGGACCCCGAGGAGCAGCCCCGGGTTTTGTGAGCCCAGCCGCCTCCGTGCGGGGCTGCCCCTCGCCTCGTTCCCCTAAAACCCTGTGTCAACTCCAGGATTAGCCCAGAGGTGCCCGGCATCGCTGCCATAACCAGGCTGGCCGAAAACGTGCGCTTACCGGGGCGAGCATCCCCGGGCTGGAGTTTTGCAAGCGTTTTTGTTTGTTTTTTTTTTTTTTTCTTTTTATAGGTTTTGAGTTTTACAGACCGCAACTCGCGGTTCCGGTTCCTAAAACCCGGGCTGCCGCCGAAATCCCGCATTCCAGCTTTTCTTACAACCTTTCTCTCGCCCCCCCCCCCCAACCCTCCCCCTTTCTCCATTTTAATCTGAGTACAAATTGCTGTCAGCACATCAAGTTCGTGTGCCAGCCGCGCTCGGTACACTGTGTTCTGAGCTCTTCAAAAACAAAATCGCTGCAGGCACCGGGAGAACAATAAGTCAGCGCGGCAGCCGAAGGGATGTGCGGCGGCCCAGCGGGGGCTTTTCTCCCCGTAATCCAAGAGCAGCCGCAGCCAGCTGACCTGCTGCACGCAGCGCCCAAACGCTCCTGGAAACCAGAGCAGAGATCTCCCCGTCGCTTTCCGTGCGACTGAAATGGAAGGAAAGCTCTCTTTTTTTTTTTTTTTTTTTTTTTTTTTTTTTTTTTTTTTTTCCCTCCGAGCAAGGGCTGGGAGCTCGCATCCTCCCGGGCACCCTGTTGTAAGCGGGCTCGTGCGGGCGCTGCCGCGTCCCGCTGGTGATGGGTGACCCCGGGGAGATGTGGGTGGGTGCTCGTTTTGGGGTCGGGAGGTGGGCACACAGCTCAGGCTGGGTTGTGCTCGCCGGGAAAAGGCACACGGGTGGCAGGAGGATGGCGCGGTGCCGTGGGGATGCCCGTTTTGGGCTGGATATCCCGTTTTCCTGCCCCTAAGGAGATAACGCAGGGGTTAGCCCCGGAGGTGGGCTTGCTGGAGGGTTTTCCACGTAGCCTTGAAGCCCGGTGGGGCAGGGTGCTGGAAGTCGTGGCAGTGCTGCTTGTCCTGAGCTGGCTGAGAGCGCGCAGCCTGTGTCCCCTCGCTGCTGCGCACCGCTGAGGGATGCAGGATGCGTCCCGGGGTGCTGCAGGGAGCGAGCATCCTCTGCCACCCCTGTGCCGTGCCGTGCCGAGGGCCTGGCGTTATGCAGGCAGGTTGCAGGGGACGGCGTCCTCGGGTGAAGTTATGGGATGGCCCTGGTGGCACATCGGTGACGGGCAGCGTTTAGCACCCGAGTGCTGGAACTGCTCGTGTTCGTGCTGGTGCTTGCGCTCACCTCCCCGTGACGTCCAGGACCAGGTGCTCTGCACCCTTCAGTAGCTCAGGATCCGTCCCGCAGCCACCAGGTCGCCTTTGGGTCCCTCGGTGGCTCACCCTTCGCCGTTCGGGGCATCACCGAGCTCTGCACCACCAAGGTGCAGGGTGGAAAGCAGACCATCGCCAGCTAGGCAGAGGGTTGTTTGCTTTCCAGGGGTCTCTCCCCATTTTGCCAGCATTTATACGGGCGCTAGAAACTCTTCCTGCTTCAGCTCTGCACCGTGGCTGTAAGATGTGGGTCTTTTCCACCCTGAGGGCTGCCAACACCAGCCCAAACGGTTGCAAATTCTTTAAGCAGTCCTGACAGCATTATTGCCTGCTGTGATTTTTCTCCTCTCGGAAGCTTTTTTTGGTTTTTCTGTGGTAGGCAGGAGTTTCTTATGAAATCCCTTTTACTTTATATTTGCTTGCGTGTACTTGGGAGGTGGAGTGCAAAGAACACGCGGTGCCCCCCAGGCGTGCACCGTCCTCGGGATCAAATCAGTAAAGAACAATCTCCCCGTGGAAATCGCGCCAGGAGCACCAGGTGGTGAATGTGCCAGGTACCCGCTGTCCGCTCCGGCTGCGCCTCTGCCAGCTCCCCGGGCTGGAACAGCGCGGTCATTGGTTGAAGATTAAAAAAAAAAAAAAAAAAAAAAAAAAAATTAAAAAAAAAAATGTTTATCTTGTACTTGCAGTTCTTAGAGGCAGGAGAACACGGCCTTGTTTTTGAGGTATAGGGCAAGGGTATGGCGCTGTATAGGAGGCTTGTAATCGCCGTGATAAACTCCGCGTGGCGGCGTGCCAGGAGCAATATCCAGTTCCAGTAAGGCTGACTCGCGCAGCGGCGCACGAGGGGAACATATTAGTCATTATGTTTATCTGTTGTCTGCTCCTTGCTTCGACAAGATACGGCTGCCTTGCTTCTTTAGCCGTGCTCGTTCCTGAGCCCTCCTGCCCCTCTCTGTTCCCCGGGGGGCTCATTCGGCCGGCAGGCAGTGCCCCCCGTGCCCCCTGTGCTCCGGCATCCTCCCGCTGCTCCCAGGGCTCCGGCTCGGCCGGGGGCTTTTGCTGGATTTTGGGAGCTTGAGGCAGATGTGGTTACCCGACAGAGTTGTCCCCAGCCCTGCTAAAAGCAGCTCCCTAAGGCAGCCCGTGCCGCCGATGTACAAAATCCCTTGGGAAATGCTTTTTTTTTGGGGGGGGGGAGACGGGTGCTCGGGTCCCGCGCGGCACCGGCTGCCCGCAGCCTAGCACGGGGCTCGCTCTGCCCTGCAGTTCACCTGGAGGGCTTCTGCGGCGGCACCCGCTTCGACTGCAAGGACGTGAAGTTCGTGGTGGGCGAAGGGGAGGACCACGACATCCCCATCGGCATCGACAAAGCGCTGGAGAAGATGCAGCGGGGAGAGCACTGCGTCCTCTACCTCGGGCCACGGTAAGGGGCGCAGGAGCTCGGCTTTAAGGTTTTCCAGCCTCTGCGGCTGCTTTAGCGTTCGTGGAAGACAGCAAGCACGGCAGCAGGGCTCCTCCAGGAGAGGCTCGGGTTAGCATCACCAGCAGGGCCAGCCAGAGGGGGCAAGTGGCACGTAGGCAGGAATTTGGAGGCGGTTTTAAAAGCAGGTGAGGTGGCAGGGGCTGCATCCAGCTCCCGTGGCTGGAAGGAAAGAATCACCAGGGTTTTTTTCACGAGTAGAGACACTGTAGGGGAAGGTGTAGAAAAAAACGGAGGTGATGCACCCGGGTGCACGTGGGGAGGATGGTCTCACGTATGTAATGCACATATAAAGCAGCACATCTTTGCTTCCGTAGCGTGCTGGCCCAAAAACGTTCGTGAGCGTAGAGCTAGATGTGAAAGCCGAGCGAGCACCTCGAGTGCGTGTTTATGGCCAAACCCTGCCGAAATGAGGATTTAGGGGCTTCTCTCTCTCCAGACCCTAACAACCCTAGCCCTAATTATGACCCTAAAAAACACGTACGGTGCCAGTTTCTCCCATCAAAAAGTGCTCCCAACGGAAGCCTTTGGGTACACCTCAACTCCCTTGGGGAGCCTTTACGCAACCCCACACACAACAGGGCTCTTTAGGGGCTCCTTAGGGGCTACGTTTAGGTGGCTTTTCCATCTGCATTTTAAAGGTGCCGGTTCATCGAGGAGGATATCTGGGGAGGAGGGGGATGCAGGCAGTGGAGGGCGGATGGGGCTGAGGACCACGTGTGCCGATCGCCCCCTGGGTACCCCGCGGCGCTGCCGTGCCCCCCAGCGCAGCCCCTCTGAACTCTCCCCATTTCTGCCCTTCCAGGTACGGCTTTGGCGAGGCGGGGAAGCCCAAGTACGGCATCCAGGCGAACGCGGAGCTGGTGTACGAGGTCACGCTTAAAAGCTTTGAGAAGGTGAGGGCAGGCCCGGCCCCGGGGTGCCCGGGAGCGCTGCTCCTCTCGCGGCATTCACCCTTTGTCCCTGGCGTGGCTGCGCCGCGGCCCCTGCTGAAGCAGAGACGTCAGCAAGGATCGCTGTGTTCTTAATTTGTTCTTGTGTGTTGGTTTGTTTTATTTTTCTGGCCGGGGTCCAAGGCTGGTTCTCTTATTTGTTCCTAGGCTTGTTCCTTTTGTACTTTTTTTTTTTTTTTTCCCCCTCCTTGGGCTGCACAGAAAAAAAAAAAAAAAAAAAAAAGTTTTGTGTCCTGCCAGCCGGCCGGGGCGGCCAAGGCCAGGGTAAACGCTGGGGGGGGCTGCACACAGGGGCTGGGGACAGGGACAGGGACGTGGGGACAGCACAGGAGGTGCCACTGGGATGGGGCAGGTGCTGCTGGGTCCCCAGCCCCGGCTGGAGCAGGGGATGGTGGCGAGACCCTCTGCTTGCCCGCTCTGCTGGGGAGGTCTCTTCCTACCCAGTTTTTTTTTTTTTTTTTAATATTTTGGGGCTTTATTTTATTTTTATGTTGGGATTTTTCATCCTGTGAGGTTGCAGTGGATGAACTGCAGTGGACGAACCGTGCTGTAATGCTGGGTTCAGGGGAAATCCCATACCCAGCAGTGATTTATCTGGTGCAAAGGGCTCCTCTGCACTCCAGGCACGCGCCCCACGTGTGCCACGACTATTTTCCTCTTCCCTTTCACCCCCAGCCCCTCAAACTCAACGAGCTGTCACCTCTGCCCTATGCAACACCACCTTGACAAGCCCCACTTGTTAAAAAGAAACCCCAGAAAGCCTCGTGGATCCACCTGGGTTGCAGCATCCCATTAATTTCTCTCCCTTCACCACTCCCCAAGGGCGTGCGTGCCGGCGGGGCCGGCGTTTCGAGGTGCGCGGTGCCTTCGACCCGGCGTCGCCGTCGTGCTGGTGGCCGCCGTGCCCCGCGGCCGTGGCTCTGAGCGTTTCTTTGCAGGCCAAAGAGTCGTGGGAGATGGACACCAAAGAGAAGCTGGAGCAGGCCGCCATCGTCAAGGAGAAGGGGACGATGTACTTCAAGGTTTGTGAGCGTGGCGACACCCGAACGCGAGCGGGGAGCCGCGCCGCTGGGCGCTCGGAGCAAATCCTGGACCTCCAGAGGCACCACTTAGCAGTCCTGAAGGGGTGTAAATGTCAGAAACGTGCCCCCCAAACTTTCCCCGTCCCTCTCCCCGTATAAATTATGAGCTCTGTGGGAGGTGCAGCCCCTGCCCGCCCCTTCCCTGTCCTCGGTGATTTCGGGCACAGATCCGCTGCCGCCCCAGCTCAGGTTCCCTTTTTGCTCCGTCCCAGGAGGGGAAATACCTGCAGGCGGTGATCCAGTACGGGAAGATCGTGTCCTGGCTGGAAATGGAGTACGGCTTGTCCGAGAAGGAGTCGAAAGCCTCCGATTCCTTCCTGCTGGCTGCCTTCCTAAACCTGGCCATGTGCTACCTGAAGCTGCGCGAGTACACCAAGGCCGTCGAGTGCTGTGACAAGGTGCGGGGGCAAGGGTTTGCTTTTACTCTTCCCCCCCCCAGTATCGAGTTTGTCCGTGTACAAGCAGCAGTTTGCAAACAGCAGCGCGTTGTTGGCGTCCCCGCCGTGCCTCCTGCGCCCTTTGCGTGCGTCTGCGTCAGGAAATTATTAATTCTTTTATAAAGGGCTTGCATTTAGCAAGCTTGCCTAAGGTTCTTAACCACGTAAGGCTGGCTGCCTTAAGCAGGATGGTAAGTCACCCGTGAGACGTGTCTGGGACATGAAGCTTTCATAAAATAATGTGAAGCAGGGAGGCAAAAACCCGTTTAATCCGAAGGAGCCCTCAGCCCAGGAGCTCCCCGTGCTCCTCGGGTCCACGTGCAGCGTTCCTGCCTGATTCCAGCTCTGTGGGGGCTTCTCTCCTGACCCTGCCACCCGTAGCGGGGTTTTGTGCAAGGAGATATCTTTAATCAGCTAAAGTATATCAGTAAAAATTATATGAAAGCATATAAAGTATATAAAAAAATATATACCTGCCAACTGGTTCTGGAAACAAGTGAATTTTTGCAGAGCAAGATGCTCTGGGGACTCGGAGCCTTCTCCCTTGTCCTAATTTGAGCACTTTTAATGAGGCTTTGATCTTAAGGAGGTCTTTGAAAGCCACCCATTGAGCAAACCTAAACCGGGAGGGCACGGGGCTGCACGAGCAGTGCCCGCGTAGCGCCGGGGCTGCAAAATGAGGGAGCTGCTTCTGGGGAGCATCTTCCCTTGCAAGGGGCCGACGGCATTTGCAGGAAGGGGAAGGCTCTGCACCTCTGCCTTTGCTCGTGGTGACACGAGGCGTGAAGCACGTTGGTGCACGTGGGAGCCGTGGCCGTGCCGTGGACGCGTGTGCCCTGAGGAGGTGCTGGGCTCTGGCAAACTCTGTCCTTCCAGGCACTGGGGCTGGACCAGGACAACGAGAAGGGCTTGTACAGGCGGGGCGAGGCCAGGCTGCTGATGAACGAGTTCGAGCTGGCAAAATGTGACTTTCAGAAAGTGCTGGAAGTGAACCCGCAGAACAAGGCCGCCAGGTCGCAGATCTCCGTCTGCCAGAAGAAGACGAAGGAGCACAACGAGCGGGACAGGAGGATATACGCCAACATGTTCACCAAGTTTGCGGAGAGGGACGCGAAGGTTGGTGCCGCGCGAGTGTCCGGGCGCCCCGATTTGGCCACGTTGAGGGATGCTCAGCAGGCTCGTGGGGAGAAAAGAAGGGTTAAAACGGAGGAAATTGGACATTGGGTTGAGGATGCTGAGGTCTGGGAGCATGGCCTCCAGCTGATAGAGCCTGGATGGGAAGGAGCTGGTTGTTTCTTGGTCAGCAGAGGACGCAGAGGCTGCTGTCAGGTTGTCAGTAAAAGTATTTACGGCGCGGGCTTTCGACAGCTGATAACAGGTTTGGCATTTGGACGTCGTTCTGCCAGGCGTAGCCGCTGGCCGTTGATGACCTCCTGGCCATCGGCGGTCTGGGTGAAGTGAAATGTCATCCACCCCCTGGCAAGGCCAAGGGTATTTTGAGACATGATAGTATGGATTTCCTGAATCTTGTAACCCAACGCTCTGCTCCTCTGCTCGTACAAGAGATCGCTTTCTCATAACAGGCTCTAATCCAAAATTCCTCCAAACAAAAACCGATGCACGGTGTACTGTAACGAGAGAGGACACAGCTTTGCAAACACTCTGTACGGGTAATTTTTAGTATAATCTCTTCTGAACCGGTGCCTGAAAGTGAGGCTGTGGAATAAGTGAGTGCTGCGGGCAGGGAGCAGTCCCGCTGATGGGGCTCGTCAGAGGCCTCGTGCTGCGGGCTAGCGCGGCACGTCGAGATGGCAGGGCTCGCTGTGAGCCTCCCGGTGGTGCTCCTGCACCTGTGGGGTGGGCTGCAGCTGTAGGTTGTGTATGGGCTGCAGTTATAGGATGTGTATGGGCTGCAGCTATAGGTTGTGTATGGGCTGCAGCTATAGGTTGTGTATGGGCTGCAGTTATAGGTTATGTATGGGCTGCAGCTATAGCTCGTGTATGGGCTGCAGGTTGTGTATGGCCTGCAGCTTATATATGGCCTGCAGCTATAGCTCTTATATGGGCTGCAGTTATAGACCAGTGTATGGGCTGCAGATAGAGCATGTGTGTGGGCTGCAGCTCATATATGGCCTGCAGCTATAGCTCTTATATGGGCTGCAGCTATAGACCAGTGTATGGGCTGCAGGTATAGCTCATTTATGGGGTGCAGTTACAGCTCATGTATGGGCTACAGCTATACCTTCCATGTAGGCTACAGCTATAGCTCATGTATGGGCTGCACATACAGCATGTGTATGGGCTGCAGCTATAGCTTGTACATAGGCTGCAGCTATACAGCCCAGCGTAGGGGCTGCAGCTATAGCTCAGTCCTCTGTCTCCCCTCCGAGGGCACCACCTCCTCTCCTTGTTCCTCTCCTCATTCTCCTGCGTTTGTCTGCGCTGTGCCAGTGCCCTGCACCATCAGGGCAGCTCCCATCCTTCCCAGAGGCTCACCCGGAGCTGGGACAGACGACGTCTCACCCAGGGAAGCAGGCACCTGGGGTCCGAGGGGGGTCTCTTCTGCCCTGCTGGGCTCAGCCTCACGTCCCAGCCCTGGTATCGCTGCCACCAGCTGCTCGTCGTTTCACCTCGTTTCTGACTCCGTGTGGTTCCTTTGCTCTTTTGCAGGAAGCGGCTAGCAAAACCGGGGTAGAAAAAGAGGCAGCGAAAGCGGCTTGTGCACAGGGGCTGGAAACGGCCGGTGCTGGAGGCAAAGAGGCCGAAGGCCACGTATGATGGAGGGGCAGGAGGAAGGGAGAGCCTCCTGCCCTCAGCCAGCACAGAGAATGGTTTTTGCCAGGACTTAAGGACTCGCCAGTGTTTTCTTGTAAAGCTTGTTACAGTTCGTGTGATCGTGGAAGCAAAAGCGCCTCGCAAAGAAAAACAAACCCAGTCCTGCTGCCGCGGGCGCGCTCGCGGCTGGGCGCGAGCAGCGGGACGGCGTGGGACCACCGCAAGCGGAACAAACAGCTTTCCAAAGGAGGGGGGGGAAAAATAAATAAAAGTTGAAGCTCTTGGCTCTCGGGAGGTTTGCGCAGACAGCTCCTCGCAGCTCGCTGGACTTGGTGTCGGCTGGCTGTGCCACGGCCTGCGTCCTCTGAGACGAGCTGGGACATGGGAGCGCTTCGGCAGGATGCGACGGAGTCCTCCGGCAGAGGCAGAGCAGCCTTCATCCTCCTCCTCCTCCTCCTTCTTGCTCCGGGGCTGGGAGGGGAGCTGCAACAGGGACCCGGTGCCCTGGCCCCCCTGTGCTCACTGAGTTTGCTGTCGGGGTGGGCTCAGGTTTCTCCTGTTGGTCCCCTGCACGTGTCCGAGGGCGTTGCAGCACGAGAACGAAAACCTCCTGCGTGCCCTCCCTGTCCCTTGGGGGAGGCGATTCCCCCTCCTGCGGCTGCGGAGGCGTTTCTCATCCGTGGTGACCCCTCTGCTTAGGGATTTACAGTTCGGCTTCAAAGCACTGTTTCATTGGGGGAATTTGTTTTTATTTTAAGAGGCTGCATCACGGGTTTTATTTTGTTGGAGGGCGAAAAAGGGTTTTCCAGCGCTGCTGCTCACAGGTGCCTAAATCGCGGCCAGCAGTGGGCTCAAATTTTTAAATGGGGGTTTTATTGCTTAGCTGGGGCCCACGTGAAAAAGAGAAGCAGCAGGTTGGCACCTCGAGGGTCAGGAAGTGGGATAGGTGTTGTCACTGAGCCGGTACCGCGGGCTCGTCGGTGAGCACCCCGTGCCGGTGCTGCTGCTGCGACCTCGCCCGTCGCCTTCCTCCAGCCTGTTGGGTGCTGTCACCACCTTTGGAGAACAGCTTTCAGTTGTGTTTTTTTTTTTATTTTTACTGTCTGTTCTTTGTAATACCCCTTTTGAAGCTTGAAAATAAAGAACTGAAAAAAAAAAAAAAGGGAAAAAAAAAAGGCTCCTCTTTTCTCCATCCTGCTGTGAGCAGCCGCGGGGGGGACGGCTGGGGACGCACCGGCTCCAGCGATGGCTCCGTTCCTTAGGGAATTATCGGTGTCCCCTAGGGCTGTTGCTGCCCCTTTTTATAGCGGGTGTTGTTTGGGATCTCAGCGGGGCTGCTTCTCCTGGGCAGCTTTATCCCGAGGCCTTTTTTGTTTGTCAGCCTGTGCGTTTGGGAGATTTGGGGCTGGAGCTGCAGGGTGCATCGGTGGCACGCAGGGTGGGTGCTGGGGGGGAAAGGCTGCCGCTAGGAGGGCTGGAAGCAGGGGCACTGCGAAGAGTTGGCTTTTATTTTTTGCAAGCAGGGCAAAAAAAAGCCGTTTTGGGTCAGCCCAAGCCATGTTTTCCTTATGAAACACCCCTGGCTTGCTCCGCGGAAACTTGCAACTTGCTTTGCTGTTTCTGGGCTTTTCCCCCCTATTTTTAAGCAGGTTTTTATTTCAGCCGGCTTCTCCAGGCTTGGTGCTCTTCACCTCCTTTTAAGAGAAAATTGAAGGTGGGCAGACGAGGACAGTTTGGAGGTTAATGGGAGCATTTTGTACCGAAGGCATCGAAGCCCCCGGTGCTGGTTGCGTGTGGCTCCAAGCGCCGTGCACGACTGGTCCTGAGCTGCGAATAAACCCGAGCAGCGACGAAGAGAGGGACTGCTGTTCTCTTTGGCAGAAATGGGAGACATTCATTCACCCAGAGCAGCTTTTTAGGCTTTTCAGAGCCTTGCTGGGTGCTCTGCGAGGCGAGGGTCTCGCCATCTGTCCCTCTCCATGGCTCAGGGTGCGCCGAGGACGCCCTTCGCCGGGCGCACGGTGTTTAAATGCCATCTAGTGGGCCTGGGCTGGGAAGGGAGGCTGCGGTGGGGTTTGGCGTGTGCGTGGCTGGGCAAGGCCAGGCTGAGCCCAGCAGGGATTTGTGCAGCTTTGTTTTGTCCGGTGTTCAACCGCAGAGCGCCCGCAGGCAGGGGGATGTGGGCTGGGGGCAGCGGGGAGGCAACGCAGGGGCAGCGTCGCGCAGGAGCTGGGTCCCCTCGCCCAGTGGGACCGGGGGCTTGGAGCAGAGAGCAACCAGCACGGGGCCATGGCTCGGAGCAGAGCAGGGACCAGCATCACCCCAGGGCACACAGAGAACCCCCCGGCATCGCCCCTGCGTGGGCTTCCCCTGCACGCATCCTGCGACCAACCCAGCTCCCCTCTTCGTGACACCAAGATGCCATTTGGGGGCGGAAAAAAGGAAGGTATCCCTGAAAAGAAGAGGTGGCATCCCTCGGGAAGCGATGGAGCCTGCCGTGCGGGGCCCCCACAGCCGGCGCTGGGGGGAGCCATGCACCCCAAAAGTCCCCCGGGGTCTGCTTTACGCCCCGCTCCCACGGGATCCCCTTTTTCTGGGATTACCGCGACAGCTGCCGCGCTCTGCCTCTCCCCACGGGGCTGGCCGGCAGGCCCTGAAATCCTATTACCGAGTTGCAAGAGAAAGAAAAAGTTAATCGCATCCTCCACTCGCTCTTCCTCCCGGCACCGGCGGCGTGGGGCTGGCGGAACCGGCGTGGTGCTGAGCCCGTGGTGCTGAGCCCATGGAGCCGGCCCCGGGCCGGTAGCGGCTGCGGGGGCTGCTGGTGGGGAGGAGGTCGGGGCCATGCCGCTGCAGACGGAGATCCTGCGCGAGGTCTGGGCGGCCGAAAGGTGAGCGGGGTCGGGCAGGATGCGGCCCACGGGGTGGGATGCGCTCCCCCCGGGTGCTTCGCCTGCCCCGGCTCCTTTTTCTCCTATTTAATTACGATGTAATATTCTGGTTTCGTTTTGTTGTTGTTCTGAGGGTTGGTGCGAGGATGCTCGTTGGCTTGCAGAGGGAAAGAATTAATTAGGGTGGATTTTCCCAAATTAACCTTGTTGCTGTCAGCCTTGGCAGAGGCAGACCCCATCCTATGCTGCCTGGCGGGGAGGGACGAGCTCGACCTGGTCAGGATGGGGGCAGCTGCTTTGGAAAAGTGGGGTCCCTTTTGACTCAGCACCACCAGAAATTGCCATTTCAAGCCGTTCTGATGCTGAAGTGATGGAAAGGTTTTAATGTCACAAAACAAAATGAGTGGAGCTGAGACGTGAGACCCAAAATGCTGGCGCACGCGCTCTGCTCCTCCTCCTCCGGGCTGCCATGTCCTTAAAAAAAAAAAAAAAAAAAAAAAGAAAAAGGAAGGTTTGGGGAAGGAAAAGGCTCAAATATTTATTTTTGGTGGGATTGGATTTATTGGCATGGCCAAAATGGGACAAGGCTCCGAGGAAACAGCAGCGTTTTGGGAAGGTTTCAGGGGAGGCTTGTGCCCGCAGCGCAGACGCTCCCCCCCCCCTTCCCACCTTCCAGCTCTCACCTGTGCAGGATCTGGCCCCAGCAGGAGGCTCTCGCCCCCCCGGGGAAGCTGTGTAGGGTTCAGTTCTCCCCCAAACCCCCCAGAGCTGGGGAAAGCCCTCACCCCTTTCCTTCCTGTGCCCCCACAGCCCCAGCGAGGAGTCGGGGAGCCCCCAGCAGCAGAAGCCGAAGCAGGTGAGGATGAATCCTTCCCCCCATCCTGCTGCCACGGGCTCTCCCCAGGGGCCGAGGATGGGGACGCCCCCAGCCCCACGCCAAGATGGGATCGGGTCCTCCCTCGGGGTGCTCAGTCCCAACTGGGGGCCAAAATCTGGGGGCACCCCCCGCCTCCGCTCCCTCATGCATCCTCCCAAAGCCATTTCCATCACTCCGCAGGGCCCATGAGGTGGGATCTTTGTTCCTAATTAGTGCTTTAATTAAGCCTTTCGGCTAAGCTGTCAGCAGTGACTCACTTTCCAGGGGCTGTGACCCCGACAGCCGGTCCCTCTGCTATAGGGGGGGGGGCTGCATTTCGGCACAGCCCCCGGGGGTAAGCCCTCAGCAGAGGGGGTCTCGCCAAAATGTCATCAGCCTGGTTTAGTTGATGGCCCCTCCTCAAAGGGCTTCGTTAAGTAACGAAGCAAAGGGCTGGGCTCCTGTGCTGCTTAAGGGATTAAAGGGGTGAAGGAGCTATTTGCGGGCAGCAAGCTGAGGATATAAAAACCTGGGGTTTTCAGCCCCCCTCCAGGAGACCCCTGGGGATGCATGTTAGGAGAAGGCAAAGCGTTGGTGCTGGGGGCTGGATCCGGCCCTTTGCAACCCCCCGGCAGTGCTGCTGCACTGGGGGCTCTGCCCAGGAGGGACCCAGCTGGCACTAAAACCCTGGCAAGGGGGCAAAAGCCCTGTTTGGGGTGGGGACCCTGATGGAACCAGCACCGCAGCACCTTCTGGGGGCCCGCAGCTGGCACCTACTCCCCAAATGGCCCCTGCCCGCAGCTCGATGCTGCACCACATGCTCTGTATTGGGTAAATCAGCGTTATTTATAGCCCAGGTTAAAGGGGATTAGGTGTGCTGCCTCTAATCCCCTGCTTCCTCCCGCCTCGCTCCTCGCTGACCTCAATCCTCGAGGCTCCGGCGTCCCCCAGCCCTCCCCGGGCAAGGCCTCGAAGCTCCGTACCCACAGCTGGGTTTCCATGGGGGCCTTTCGTGTGGGTGAGAGGAGATGGGGGCACGGAGCTGTGCCGCCTGTCCCTGTGTCCCTTGTCCCAGCTGGGGTCCCCCAGGGTGTCCCCTGTCCCCAGGAGATGACGGGGGGAGGTGGCTCCCCATACAAAACCACTCCGCGTCCCCACGGCACAGGGGTTGTTGGGGCAATGCCAGCATCATGTCCCTCATCCCCTGGGCTGGCACATCCCGGTGCCAACGCTCTCCTGTCTGCCTGCTAACATCCCTTTCTGTTTTCCTCCCTCTGCTTTCCCTCCACGGGGCTGCCCCACGGTAAGGCACCATTTGACGGAGCGAGCGCATCCCCGCTCCCGTGCCCACATTTTTCGCATCCCTGCTCCCACAAAATGCCCACATTTGGGGCATTTCAGAAAGGGCTCCGGCTGCTGAAAGAGCAGGGATTTAACCCTGGCATGATCTCGTCTCGGCAGCACCATCAATGAGGGCAGAAGCTGAAGAAGAAGCGGCAGGAGCCTGCACCGGAGCCCGCACCCGAAGCCAAGCCCCGGCGGCTGCGGGTGAAGAAGCCGGGCGAGTCGGGAGGTGCAGAGGAGCCCCCCGCCCAGGCACAGGGTAAATGAGGCAGCCTGGGGGTCCCTCTGCCAGCCTCTGTCCCCCTAAAGCTGAGGGACAGGCGGGGGCTTTGCCATTTGCCCTGGGACGCGCCAGGTCCCCAACCCATGGCGTTCTCCATCACGGGGTCGCTTGAAATGCCCAGGGGTGAAGAAGCTGAGGAAGAAGAAGGAGGAGAAAGGGGAGGAGGAGAGTGACAAGGACCGCTGCCCCAAAGTCACCCGGGAGCCCCGAAAGAAGAAGGAGAGCCCCGCGCCCCGCTCCCGTGTGGCCAAGGGCCCGAAGAAGCAGCAAGGTGATGGGGGGGACACGGCGGGCAGCGTCCGTCCCCACCACCCATGGGGTGCGTCTGCAGCGGCTCTGCACGCCCCTGGGGTGCTTTTTGTCCCCCACATCCGCTAAAGGCACGGGGAGAAGGACGAGGACCCCCAGTCCCCAGCCCCACGCGCGCCCCCGCGTCGCGCGTGTGCGCCCCGCGGCTGCAGCCACGAGGGGGCGGTGTGGCCGTGCGCGCCCCTGCCGGCACCCACGGCCGTGACCGTGCCCACGGCAGCCGGTGCTTGGGAGGGGACGGTCCCTGCTGGCAAAACTGGGGGCTGCGGGGTCCTGCTCCCGGCGAAGCCGTCGCATCGCCAACGCCGTTGTGTCCCCGCTGGGCAGAGCCGGCCGAGGACTCGGAGGATGACGATGATGAGGAAGAGGAGGTGGAGGATAAGGATCCGCCGAAAAAGCTCAAGAAGAAGCTGCCCAAAGAGCCCCCCGCGGGTGAAGGCCGGGAGAAGAAGCTGAAGCCGAAGGGTGAGCGCCCAGGGGGTGGCTCCATCCTGGCTCCGTTGTCACTTGCGTCCTGGGACAGGACTGCCCGTGTCCTGTCCCCGTCGCCGTCCCGGGAGGCTGAGGGGAACGGGGGCTCTGGGCCATCGCCCCCTCCCCATATATTGTCTCCTGGCTGTCCTCTGTCCCCCTCCCTGTCCTCTGTCCCCGGCCCTGTCCATCCCTCCAGGAGACAAGAGCGACCCCGATGGCAAAGCCAAACCCACCAAGAGCACCAAGAAGGAGCCGACGGCCATGTTCCAGGTGAATGGGGAGAAGAAGGAGAAGAAAAGCAAGAAGAAAGGTACTGGTGAGGGGGGTGGGCAGCCCCGCTGCCCCCAGGTGGCACCCTTGGCCAGCAGCACCCACACCATGTCCCTGTGTCCGCAGCCGCCGCCGGCAGCGATGAGGAGGACGACTCCGACTCCAGCACCAAACCCATCAGGTCGGAGAAGAAGAAAAACCCCGTGTCCCTCTTCCAGACCGGCGGGGACCCCCCCAAGGAGAAGAAAACCAGAAAGAAAGGTGAGAGTCGGCTCTGCGAGGGGGGTGGCGGGGCTGGAAGGGGTCTCGGGGGCACGGGGCACCCCCGGCTATTGGGGGTTTGTTACCGATGGTGTTGGTGTTCCCTCTGTGCTCCTGCCCTGTTCTGCTCGCAGCGCCTCCCAAAGCAGCCGAAAGCGAGGAGGAGACCCTGCAGACGCCACAGAAAAATTCCAACAAGAAGGGCAAAGGGAAGAAATCCAAGAAGGTATGGGGGGGGGGTGGGGGGCGGGGATAAAAAAGAGATGTGGGGCTTTTCCCCGTGGGTAGGCTGGGGGGGCTTGGAACATCCCCTGGGGTGGGCAGCGGGTCTAGAGAACAGCAGGGACATCCGTGCTGTCCCCAAAGTGGTGCCACATCGCGGGGGAATGTCGGGATTGAGGAGCTGTTATCTGGGAGAGGAGATGGTGGCACGTGGCACGGGCAGGGCTCGAGGGCTCTCTGGGAAGCTCCCGGGGTGCTGTGCACGAGGAAACGCGCTCGAAGGGCTCCGGTTTGGCCTTGAAACAGAAGGAGGAGAGGCCCCCGTCACCCGTCATCGAGGTGGATAACCTGGAGGAGTTCGTGCTGCGCCCGGCTCCGCAGGGGGTGACCATCAAGTGCCGGGTGACGCGGGACAAGAAGGGCATGGACCGGGGGCTGTACCCCACCTATTACCTGCACTTGGATAACGACAAAAAGGTGAGCCAGGGCGGGGGGCCGGAGGGCCCGGGGCTCTGCACCCACCCTGGGAGCACCCTCACGTTTTGGGGTGGTTGCTGGCGCGCGTCCCGCTGCTCCTGCGCGCTCTTAGCCCCGTCGTTCCTCCTGGGAAACGTCCCGTGTCGGCAAATGCCCCGCAGTGGCCGGGGAGCCACGGTCACACTAATGACAGCCCCGGCTGGGACACCGGCGGTGTTTTGGGGCTCGTCTTCGCTGCGGGGACTTGCGCAAGGTCGCGGCCGTGTCCCAAAACAAGGTTTTGTTTCGCAAAACCTTGCGCAAAGGGCACGGCGGGGCGATGGCGATGGCACTGCCCCGGCCCCGCCATCCTCCCAGGTCTTCCTCCTCGCCGGGAGGAAGCGCAAGAAGAGCAAAACCTCCAACTACCTCATCTCCATCGACCCCACGGACCTGTCGCGGGGCGGCGAGAACTTCATCGGGAAGCTGAGGTGAGGCGGGCACCCCCGTTTTGCCGGCACCCCTTCTTTTTTTTTTTTTTTTTTCCCCTGTGTCGGCTGCGGGCCGGGAATGGGTTCGGCGTGCGGGAGGAAGGATTTGGCTGGCTCAATTTCGGCTCTTGCCGCTGTTGGCTGTGACCCGAGGAGCGTCGGGGGGCAGGGAGGGGGAACAGGCTGGGCCGGTTCCTCCCGTGGGGCAGCTCGAGGCGAGCAGAAGCGCCGGCGAGCGCGGCAAGCCCCGGCCCGCTGCACCGCCGAGCCGCCGGCGCCGTGCCGCAGCGCCTCCGAGCCCACCCCCCCACCCCCCCCACCCCCGGTTTTGGGGGGACGGGTGCCCTGAAATGGGGACAATGGAGAAAAAGGGATCAAGGATGGGTGCTGGTCGCGCCGCAGCGTTCATGCTCGGGGCTGTATGGGGGAAGCCAGGAGGGTTTGGCAGGTTTGGAGGTCGGAGCGATGCCGGGCTGGGCTGGAGGGGTGCGGGGATGCTGTGGGGTGGGTGGTTCGGCCCCCCAGGATCTGAACGCCCCAGCCCTACACGAGCACTGCCCCGAGGAGAGGGTGCCCGGGCTGTTAGCTTGGAGCAAAACAAAAAATTGGTGGGACCGACCGTGGTCACGTCCTGTGCTGGTGCTGCAGGTCCAACCTGATGGGGACGAAGTTCACCGTGTTCGACAACGGGGCCAACCCGGACAGGGCCAACGCCGACTGGTCCAACGTGCGGCAGGAGCTCTCGGCCGTGGTTTACGTAAGCGGGGACCTGGGGGCCCCAACTGGGGCATTCAGGGCATCGCCCCAGGGGGGCTGTGGACCTGCAGGGTGGGCTGGATCCGGCCCTGAACCCTCAGGCTGGATGCTGGTGAGGGGTTGCAGCCCGCGGTGGTCGCTGGTTTTATGGCCGGGACTTCTCCTGCAGGAGACGAACGTCCTGGGGTTCAAAGGGCCCCGCAAGATGACAGTCATCATCCCTGGGATGAACTCGGATAACGAGAGGGTGCCCATCCGGCCCCGAAATGTAAGTCGGAGCAGCCAAGGGCCAAACCGGGGTGGGGCCAGATCTCCCCCAAATGCAGGATTTGTTGGGGATTATCTTGGGTTTTACCCAGTTTGGGGTACAGAAGGACTTTGAGGTGTTCCTGAAGTTGAAGTCTCCTCTCTGGGAGGCGGAGATGACTGTCAGTGTCCATATATTTTCCTCTGGGCTGTCTCCCTTCTCCCAGCATGGCCCTGCCATGGGGCAGTGTGTCGGGGAGCACCCAGGGACAGGGCATCCCTCTGGGAATGCAACAGGGGTGGCAAGGCTCCGGGGGGGGGACATACCTCCCCTTTTCCATCTCCCCTCTCCCTCCCCAGGACAACGACGGCCTCCTCATGAGATGGCAGAACAAGAACATGGACAACGTGATCGAGCTGCACAACAAGGCGCCGGTGTGGAACGACGAGACCCAGTCCTACGTCCTCAACTTCCACGGCCGCGTCACCCACGCCTCCGTTAAAAACTTCCAGATTGTGCACGGCAGCGACCGTAAGCCGGGGGCAGGTTGCGGGGGGTGGGGGGTTGGATCTTGGCTGGGGTCCCGGCACCCCTGCAGCACCCTTTTTGCTGCATTTTATTTATTTTTTTTGTCTCGCACGGCTGCTCTGGGGGCCCTGCTTGCGTTTGCCAGAGCCGGAGTGAAGCGCCCAGCCCCGCGCTCCGGCAGAGGTCACCTGTTGCCAGGCAGATTAGGGCAGGGACCGATCCTGCAGGGTGCTGAGCCCAATGCCACGCCATGAGAGCACCCCGCAGCATCTCCCCCGGCATGCACCCCACGTTGCCGATGAGTACACCCCTGGGGCACATCGCACCTCGGGGACAGTCCCTTGGGGTGACCGCGATGACCGATGCGGGACCCGGCCGTGGCTCCGGGGTGGGTTTGCAACCCCAAACCCCGCAGCACCCCCAAACCCTGCAGCACCGCCCATCCCACGGGAAGGCGTGAGCAGCCCCACGGCGAGCGTCCTGCCACGGGGCAGCGCTCGGCCCCGGTGCGAGCAGCCGGCCTCGGCCGCTCGTCACCTGTCCAGCACAGTCAGAAGCCATCGGCACCCGGGGTGTTGGGTTACAGGACAGAAAAAACCTGCCGGGGGCCCCCGGTTATTTTTACAGATTTCCTGTCACCCGCCCTCCGGTGCCAGCAGCGGCCACGCCACGGGCGTCCCACGGGGGTTAGTGGGATCCGCGCCCCTCGGCAGGCTCCGGCTACGTGGGGAAGGGGTGCTGGGGGGGCTGAGGGGTGCCACGTCCCCGCTACGCCCTGCTGGGCCATGCAATGGGAAAACACTGGGTTTGGATAAATTGTGCTGCAATAGGGCGCAGGAGCTGGGAGTAGGGTGGCTTCGTTGCCACGCCGCTCTTTTAATCCCCCTGGAAAGGGGAGGGGGGCGCAGGGTGCGGGCGCAGGAGCCGTCCCCCCCCACCACCACCACCTCACGCGCCCTCCCCTCTGTCCCGCAGCCGACTACATCGTGATGCAGTTCGGGCGCGTGGCCGACGACGCCTTCACCATGGACTACAACTACCCGCTGTGCGCCCTGCAGGCCTTCGCCATCGCCCTCTCCAGCTTCGACGGGAAGCTGGCCTGCGAGTAGCCCCCGCGCCACCCCCGTCCCGCTCCCCTCCCTCGCTCCCCGTTTTCGGCGCCGCTCACCCGGCTTCGGCCGCCCCTTCCCTGGCTCGCCCGGGGCCAGCTGCGGGTCCTGGGCAGGAGGCAGAGTCAGGCCCGGGGTATATTTAGCAGATGAGGCTGCCTCTGATCCCGATTTCATCCCTTTGAGACGTTTCTTGGACTCGAATCCTGGAAACTCATCCCTCCTTTTTTTTTTTTTTTTTTTTTTTTTGGTTCTGTTTTGTATTTTGTAGCGTGTTCTTTAAACGAGAAGGGGGGGGTTGGTGGTGTCCTTTGGTTCAGGGTGGTTCCTCGTCCCCCTGCGGGCGTGTGGCTGGGCTCTGCCCAAGGTCACCCCACGGCACCGCCGGCGCCCGCCACCTCCAGGGCCGGGATTTCATTTAAACGCTGCGAGTGGGCGCAACGCTGCTGGGGGGCAAGGAGCCCCCAACCCAGCCCAGCAGCAGGGTCCAGCCCCCCCAGCACCCCTTTGTTTGCTCCTCTGCTGTGCACGCCGCTGCTCACTGCCTTACGGGCACAAAACCCCCGCTTTTCACCACTTTCTCTGGCACAAGTGGCTGTGACATGCCCAGAAGTGCAGCGTCCCTGAAAGCCATGGGAGTGCTCACGAGCCCTGGGGGATTTGGGTCCCTAGGGAGCAGCCTGGCCCCCGCAGGGTGGGCACATGCCGGGGGGGCAGCCGGTGCCACCAGGAGCAGACCTCGAAGGGGAAAGTGCGGTCGCTGCCAGAAGCAGCTTGTGATTCACGAGGTGTGGTGCAGCTCTGAGCCACGCTGCTGCACGGGGATCGGTCCCGCAGAGCCCCCGCTCCATCTCCCTGCGTCCCCGGAGGTGACAAAGCGGGGGTGCCACCCCATGAGTTGGGCCCCTTGGTTGTGAATGGGTGCTGAGGAAGGGGAGATGCTGGAGAAGGGCGGCATGGTGGGAGCAGGGCAGCTTATGGCCCATTTTCCAGCATAACCCCAGCTTTGGATCTGGCTGCATGGAGAGTCCCAAATCCCCAATTAATTTGGTGATGAGAAATGCCAGGACACATCAGGGTGTCCCATAAAGCCATCCCAATGATGCTTCTCTCCCCTGCTCGTCTCACAGACTGCCCCCCAGGGATGCTGATACAAGTTGGGGTCCCCTTGCCTGGGTGCGGACGGGTCCTCCCCTATGCTGGGGGTGCGCTGAGCCCCCAAAGTACCACGAAAGGTGACCGGAGTGGACAGGCAGAGGAGCAGGAAGCAGACGAGACAGCTGTGGTTGTGCAAGAGGGATGCTCATCCTCGCTGGGCAGTGTCGCAACGCCGCCGTGGCCTGAGCCCATTGTCCCCATGAGCCCATTGTCCCCATGAGCCCATTGTCCCCGTGCTCCCATCCACACAAGGGGCTGAGGGCCGAAAGTGGCAGCGCTGGGCCTGTGCTGGATCCTGCACCTGGTGCGATGCAAACGTGGTTCGGAGAAAACCCCGGCTGCGGAGAGCGGTGCAGGATTGTACCCTGCTGTGATGCGTCCCACCATCGCAGTGGCACGGGGACTGGAAGACTCTTTCCCTGGATGCCACCAAGCAAACCCAGGGTGGGACAGGCTCCCAGCACACCCCCATCGATGCCAGCGCCGCGGGGAGGTGACAACACCAGCGCTGCGGGGACCAGCCACACCGATGGTCAACATCTGCCTTGGTGGCTTTGCAGAAGGAGCCTGTTTTTTCCCAAAAGCCGCACGAATTTGGGCTCCGTGATTCATCCGATGATTGCACGGGGGGCAGATGGGGCTGTCCATGTGCCCGTGCAGGATTTTATCCCTCACCCATATGGCAAGACCTTGGGAGCGAGAGGAGAAACAGCCGCTGGGGTTTAAAGCCAGCGTCTCCTGGCTAGGTATGGCCGGCAAATGTGGGGGAAAGCGAGAGCTTTCTGCCCAAATCCAGCCAGGAACCACACATCTGTTTGAAATTGGGACACGATCGGCTGACGGGTGAGGGCTGCCTCCACCCGCACTTGTCTCCGTTTCCTGTGCACCGGTGGAAGCAGAAAAGCCAAAGTGCAGCCAGGGAGCGTGGCTCGGCTCGAGGGGCTCCGGGAGGTCTCCAAATCCCAACGCACGCTCGCCTTGGGGCACCACTGATCTCCTGGGAGTTTCTCCCTTAAAACGCCGCTGCTTTTTTCCATTATTACTTGCACCCCCCCAAAAATTCCCAGCCTGCAGCCCCACAGAAGGGGCTCCCAAAGGGAGCCCGAAGCTGCAGAGGGCGTGAGATGCAATGCCACCCTGTCCCAAAACGAGCACCTTCGGAGGCGATGTGCAAGTAAGGCGCACAGCCTACAGCAATTACAGCGCCAGCCGCCTACCCCAAATCGCTCACACAAATCCTCCTAACCCAAACCAACTGCAGCACAAGGAACAAATGAAAACAATTTAATAGGGCGATGGATATTCGGGCCCTTTGTTTGCGCTGGCTGTTAACACCAGAGGAGACGAGGAATTGAAGCACAAGAAATGTGTATCTACTTTGGCCGACGGAAAGTGTGACGGATGTGCCGGCAGACCAATGGGTGAGGATGAGGATGTGTGCGTGGGTGTGAAAGGAATGCTCGCTGCAAGAAAAGATCAAAAAAAAAAAAAAAAAAGAGGGGGAAAGAAGAAGAAGGAGCCTTATCAACTTCAGTTGAGGCCAAAGCGTGCATCTTCCTCGGAGAAAGGATTTTCTCAATCCCGGGGGATGAGCTTTACCCTGAGGCGGAGACTTTGAGGCTGCTCAAGCTTCAGTTTCAGGGGCTGGAGTTAGGCTGGTGGTGCGGGGCTGGATTTAACCCCATGAAGCACACAAGTTCTTCCTGGGAGCCAGCCCAGGAAATACGTTTTATTTTTGCAAAGGTTATCAGGAAAAGAGGGGGAAAAATGTCCCACCTTGATGCTGAGCATGCCACCGAGGACACACGTCACCACGGTGCCCCATCCTGCTCCGATAAACAGAGGGATGCCAGCCCAGGATGTGAGGAGGGCTGGGTGCATTGCAGTGAGCCCAGCACATGGAAACTCCTCACCCCCAAATTTAAGGGCCAGAGCCCTTGGGTTCCCAGTGAGTGCCCTGCCCGGCAGACAGCAGTGCTCAACCTCCGGGGCTCTTGGTCCGCGCTTTGAAGTGGTGATACATTAATTAATTAAAGAAGCGATTGGGACGTGTGTTTTTCTCTCCTCTCCCCCCTCCTGCAAATTCATTTCCATATTTTTCACGGGGGGGAGGCAGACTCGTGCCTGATAAGCCAGGCTGAGCTGCGGGTTTGCGGGACAGGCTCCTGCTTGGCGCAGCAACCGACAGGCAGTGATGGCGAAGCCAGTATTTTTCAACTGCTTTTAGAAAGGAATCATTTTTTAATTAGTGAATCCATTCTGGAGAAGTGTCGGAGTTTTACAATGTTGTAGCTGTTCTTGGTGTGTTGCCTAGACTTGGATGTTCTGGCCATAAGAAAATATTATTTATGGCATTGCTGCTCACAGCTCTTTTATATTATAATTCGGGAAAGGAAGTTGCTGTTCCCACCAGTGGACGAAGAATAGCAGAAACCAGGATTATGAACTTCTGAAGGAGGAACAAAAAAAAATCCTAATCGGCAGGGCTGAAAAAAAAAAAAAAACACACCCAAAGCCAGAGTTGGGCTGGGATTGCCACGCTCCAGAAGGAGTTCAGCCCAGCATGGCAGGCGCTTGGATCGCCGCCGCCGCGCCGAAGCCTGGTCCCGCAGACGCTTTCTGCACGCACTTGGAGCTCGGCGCAGCGGTAACCCCATTGTTACTCCCCTGCGCAGAGTTACATGTGTTCCTAAACATTTGCAGATCAGGCTTTTATTCATGGGCTAATGCACGCTTGTTTGCTCATGCCTTACTCAGCCTAAACTCCTATTGAACTCAATTAAGTCTGTCATCTCCAGGAGCAGTCAATGTCATTTTTGCCCAAGTAAGGGATGAGTAACGAGTGCTCAGAACGGCCCTTGGAGAATAGCAGCCATTTTGTTGCAGTTTTTGGTCCAGATTCTTACAGTTAGCACCAGGCCAAGGGTGGAAGAATGTGATACGGCTTTATTAATCATCCCCGATTGCTGAATGTGCTGGATGCTCCAGAGATGGTCGCCTTGCAGGATGCAGCGTTGGCTGTCTCGTCCCGAAACGCTTGACTACAACCAAGTTCGGCACGAAAATTAGAAAAATATGGTTTTGAAAGGGATGGGATGCAAAGAGCATCCGTTCCCCGAGCGGAGCGCCAGGAGGATCCCGCTCCCCGATTCACCTCTGCGTGCGTCCCACCATGGCACAGCCCAACCTGGCTGGGTCCTGGGTGCGTGCCGGACCCTCTGCGCGGTGGAGCTGGGGTTTTGTGCCTCTTGCTGCCCAAACTGGGGCCACAGCTCCCAGCAGCAAGGCTGGGCCACGGCCAGGGACTCGCATGCGATCAGCCGGCTGCGGCTTAGCGCGTTACCACTCATTGACTCGCTCGTAGGAAGTGACCACGGCCCCGCTGCTGGCTGGGTTCCCTGGGGAAATCACAGCTGCCTGGGCTGAGATCCCCGTCCCGGGTACTAGGGGGAACCGGGGGGGCTCGTGGGGGTCTGCGTGGGGACGTGGAGAGGGGTGGAGGGGTTTGGAGGGGGTGAGGGTATGGGGATGAGGAGGGGGTGAAGGTGTGAGGCAGGGCACGAGGGTGATGGAGGTGTGCGGAGGGTGATGAAGGTGTGTGGAGGGGGGGGTGAAGGTGTGCAGAGGATGATGAAGGTATGAGGAGGGTGATGAAGGTGTGCAGAGGATGATGAAGGCGTGCACCAGGCGATGCAGGTGTGCAGATGAAGGTGTGCGGAGCGGGATGAAGGCCTGCGGGAGGAGGATGAAGGTGAGCCCAGGAGGACGAGGAGGTGCAGGGGGACGAAGGTGTGCGGGGTGGGCGACAAAAGCTGTGCTGAAGCCACGAAGGCGAGCGGGGATCCCCCGGCAGGCGGGCGGGGGGGGGGGGGGGGGGGGGGGGGCAGGACGAGAGGAAGAGGAGGTGGATGAAGGCTCCTAGAGGGCGCTGCCGGGGCCGGGGCCGGGCTGCCCTTTGCTCACAAACTCCCTGCGGAGGGGAACAAGCCCCGTTCCCCCCCATCCTCCCCTCTCCCCTCGGTGCCCCGACCCCCGGCGGGCCTCGCCGCTGCCTCCCCGAGGCCGGAGGCCGGGCGGGGAGGAAGGAGGAGGAGGAGGAGAAGAAGGAGGAGGAGGAGGAGGAGGAGGAGGAGGAGGAGGAGGGCGGAGGGTCGGCCCTGCCCCGCCGCCTCCTGATTGCCTCCCAACTTTCTGCTCCTCCCTTGCAGAAACTTTCCCGTCCCTGCGCCTGGCTCCGTGCGCGGACTCCGGGGCCAGCAGCGCTCCCGCAGCCCCGCCGCCCTCCCCCGGCCCGATCCCGGTCCCGATCCCGGTCCCGGTCCCGGTCCCGGTCCTGGTCCTGATCCTGCTCCCGGTCCTGGTCCCGGTCCCGGCACCCGCGGCCGGCCCAGCCCTCCGAAGCACGGAGCAGGTAAGCGCCCCGGGCAGGGGCTCCCAGCCCCCTTCCTCCTCCTCCTCGTCCTCCTCCTCTTCCTCCCCCCGGCTGCACCGAGCCTTGGCAGCCCCGTGGGGTGCTGGAGGGGAGCTGGGGCGGGGGGGGCACGGCTCGGCTCGGGACGTGGGGCCCCGGCAGCCCCCGCTGCGCCCCCCTCATCCCACCCCGGGCCTCAGCCCCCGGGGCTGCTCCGTGCGCCCCCCCCCGGCCCTGCCCCTCCTCACCCCCCCCCCGGGGCCCCCACTCGGCTCCGGGACCCCCGTTCAGCACCGGGACCCCCCCCCAACACTAGCCAAGGCCACCCCAAAACCCTGCGGCCAGCCCTGCCTTGGGTGTCGGGGCTGTCCCCAGGGTGCCCCCACCCCAAACCCTCTCCGCTGCCTCATTTTATGCCCCCCCCCTCAAAAATTTTCCAGCTCCAGACTCCATCCAGGCCTGGCAGCGCTCAGCACCCCCCTGGCCCCACTCAGCTTTTCCAACCCGCGATTCTACACTCCTAAATTCATAACATATTTATTTATTATTATATATATACATTTTTCTAATCCCCCTTGCGCCGCGCATCTCCGGGGCGCGGGCTATAGGGTTACAAAGAGGCCTTGTGTGCGGTGCGGCCCCGTACGTCGGGGAGCGCGGACGCGCCGCGTTATATAAACGGCGGACGGCGTCGAGGCCGCGATGCCCACCCCGAGCCCGGGCAGCTCGGCGGGGTCGCGGGCCACATACGTGTCACGCTACATGTGTGTCACACGCATGTAGGGGATGACCACGCGCTGACTGTATTCTAAACACTTTGTGCCTCGTCATATGGGCGCATTGCTAACGAGTCAGCAATTAGATGTATAATTTTCAGCAGTGTGTCATCTTTATTATTATTATTATTTTATTTTTACACCCTCCTTGGTTGTGTTGTTTTTTTTTTTGGTGTTTTTTTTTTTTTTTTCCCTCTTGTGTCCCCTCCAAGGAAAAATAACGCCCAGCCCGGCAGTGCCGCCTGCCTCCGCCCCCCCAAAACCGGGTTGTGGGCAACACGTTCGGCCCAAAGTGTCTGGAGGGGGAGGGGAAAAAAAGGGGAGAAAAAAAAAAAAAAAAGACATTTTGGGGAGAAACCAGCTGGGAATGACACCAGCTGCTCTGCTGGAGCAGCGGGCGCCCTGCAGCCCCCGGTCTCCGTTGGCTGGTTGGCAAAGGACGAGGGGAAGGTTTGGGGATTTTTTGGCTCTTTGCGGGGGGCCGGGGCGAGCCGGGCCAGGCGACCGTCCCACCGTCGAAGTGATAATCTCCTGTGTCAGGCGCGCCGGGGTATTTTTGGGCTCCGGCGTCCTCTCTCCTCCTATCGCTTTACCCCGCGCGGGTACGTGCGCGCCGTGAGTCAGGGTTTTGGCGCTGCCCGGGGGGCCCCGGCACCCCCCCCTGCGGTTTTGGGGTGCTGCTGGGGGACGGCCGGGCTGCGGTGGCAAAGCGAATTGGGGGGGCTCGGGCAGGTCGGTGACCCCCACCCCGAGCACCGTGGGCACTTTGGTGGCCCCAAAGCTCTTCCCAGCACCTGGGTTTTGGGGTGGTTCTTGGGGCAGTTTTGCCGTGGGGTGGGAGGAAAAGGTTGGGGGGAGCCCCCCCCCCCCCCCCCCCCAAGGTCACCAGGGGGTGGCGGGGCTGGGACCCTGCTTGCAGGCAGGTGTTGGCCACAGTGTCCCCGTCACTTCCCCGCTGGAGGGGACAGGCACGAGTGTCCCGTGGGGAGAAAGCGCTGGATTTGGCCCTTGTTTGGGTCTGCAGCAGGGGTTCGCCCTCCCCGGGCTCCCCGCCGGTGACAGCGGGGACAGGGCTGCTGGTGGGGACGGGGTGCGCGGCCACCCCTTCCTGGGTGACACAGGGGGACCTCGGGGGACCTCGGGCACGGCTCAGGGCCACGCTCGTCCCCGTGGTGGGCGCGCGGCTGGCACGGCACCGGCTCTTCCAACCAAAATAACCCTTTGCGAGCGGCCGGGCTCGAGCCGCGTTGCGTAACGGCGGCCGGGCGCTTCGGGCGCCTCGAGGACCCTCAGCCGGGGGCGAGGGGTCTGCTCGGCTCAGCCGCGGCCTTTCGGGGCACATCCAAACCCTCCCGCCACCGTATCCCGGCCCTGCCTCGCCAAACCCCTTCCGAACCCATCATAAAAGGGACTCGCTAGCGTTTCCCATGACACACGGGCACTATTTGTCACGATACCGGAAACGGCATCTTCTTTAATCGCCGTTTAACCCCCTGCTCGCCACCGGCAGGAGGGTGCTGGGGCCGTGGCCAAAGGGCAGGAGCGTTACCCGGCGGTGTGCGCGCACGGGGCGCAGCGGTGCTCTCGGGAGGTGGGGGTGGCCGTGGCAATCAGAGGTAATTAATGTGTTAAAAAATCGAGTAACCGCGCTGCTCCCGTCAAACGCACCCAGTTGAGGCCGGCGTAAGGTGAGCTCGGGGCTGCTGGGACGGGGAGAAATGTTGGGCTGTTTTGGGGGGAAAAATGGGGGTTTCTGCCTTATTGCCTTTTCTTCCTTTGGTGAGTGGGGATAGAGGTGAATGTCGGGGAATGGACTGCGAAACCCTTCCCAAAGTTTCGTGGCAAGAGCTCTTTGTGGGCTTGGCATCCCTATGGCCATACAAACGACAGGCAGGACAGATGCTGTCCAAAAAGTTGCCACCTCCAGGGGCTTTTCTCTCTTTTAACAAAACTTTGACAACAGTTGCAAGGCTGGAAGGGGTTTGTGGGGCTGCACAGAATGGCCCCATTGTCAGCACCGCTGCTGGTAAATAGGGTTTGGGGGGGAAGCTTTTATCCCGGGGTTTTTCTGCCACCAGCATCCGAGGCGGTGTTTGGGGTCGGTGCCCGGGTCAGGCGCGTCGGGAGCGTGCCGGAATCGCGGCCGGCCGAGCCCAGGCACCTGTGTTGTGGTTGGGGCAGGCACCTGAAGTGTGTGGGCGTTCGCTGTTGCCACCGTCACGTGTCGTCTTATGAAATGTTTTTTCGGACGGAGGGAGGGAGGGAAGGTAATGATGGGGTGAGCAGTCGGGGCTGTGCCCCGCGCCAGCCTGCAGCGGGCACGTGGCGATATCGCGCGGGTTCGGACAGGTCGCTGGGGCTCCCCGGGCCGTGGTTTTACCCCTCTGGGAAATGGGAGCAGCGGCTCCCGCGTGCTGAGAGGCGGCCTTTGGGTGTTGGACTGTCAGTCGTGCACCCGGAGCAGAGGGTGGGCGAGGTGCTGGGCGCGAGCATGGCCCCGTGTAGGGTGTTGTAGGGTGTTGTGAGGAGTGCGAATAGCTGAGCCTGGTGGAGGGGACAGGCCACGAGCCCCGCTGTCCCGTCCCCTTGCCCTGTGCTGACTCGAGCAGCAGGATCCTATAGGCAAAGTGTTTGGAGAAACGTGGATGCCCATGGAGCATGTCCCCCCTGGTGGTGCAGACATGGATGGAGGCCGTTCCCTCACCGGCTCGTGATCGGATGCACTGCTCCGATGTCCCCAGTGTTGTCCCTGCACCGTACTGGGACCAGCACGGCCCCGTGGCCGCCCCCGCAGCGGGCACTGGGTGCGTCCTGCAAAGTGCCGGGCCCCAGCTGGCTGAAGCCAACCCGCTGCTAATCCTCAGCCATCCTCTTGCAAGCCCGAGGCGAAGAAGGTGACTTCAGCACGCGATGGCTGCAGCTCGCCCTGTAATGTTTGCTCGCTGGGGGCCGGTGAGCGAGGTGCGAGCGGTGGAGAGCGCTGGCTCTTTCCCCTGCGCCCTCACTGCCGGGAGAACGGACGCAACGCGGAGCTGGCAGCTCGCTCCCCTCGTCTCGGGGCTGGGGGACGGGACGGGACAGCAGGGCTGGATCTAATTTTAGGCGCTGGGCAGAGCCTTGCGGGAAGCGCCGGGCAGCGGGGACGTCTCGCGCCGCGATGCCCGCGAGCAACCTCGGCGGAGAGCGGGCGCCGGGAGGACCCCGGGTGGCCCCGCGCTGCCAGCCCGGCTTCGCCCCTTGGGCACGAGCTGCTGGAGAGGCCGTGGGTCCGGGGGCAGTGCTCCTGCTTGTCTGGGACCCGCCGAGCCCTGGCAGCTCCGTGCCTCAGTTTCCCTGTGGCGAGGCGGGAGGAGGCAGGAGGGCTGGCCAGGCTCGGGGCTCCTCGCCTGGGAGCGCCAAGCCTTATTATTTCCCCACGACTGTCTCCTCCTCACTCCTCATAAAATTAGATCCAGCTGTTCACAATAGCCACTAACTTCTCTCCGGAAGATGTTCAAAGTTTACAGACGCGGCGTGCGTGGAGGATGGGCTGCCGTTCCCATGCCAGCTCCCTCGCCCGCCCTCCCCCAGCGCCTGCCAGCTCCTGCCTTCCCCAGGCGGAGGCAACGCGGCGGCGCCCGCACGCAGCCGCACGAGCCCCCGCGCGAAGCAAGCCTTGTGTGTTCCACTACCAGGAGGACCCGGGTGCTTCGTGGACCCCGCTGCAAAGCGAAGCTCCTGGACAAGACCCCGTTTTCTCCCCACGAGGTGTCTCGCCTGCCGGAGCAGCCCCGTGGGCTCGGCAGAGCGTCGGCACGCGAGCTGGGCAGGGCGCACGCTTGGTGCACACTTTTGGTGCTCACCAACGCCTGTGCTCAGCTTTGGCGCGAGTTTGGGCTCTGGCTGCCATGCAGTGTGGCTGGCGTGCCCCGTTGTAGCCTCGCCTGGGTGGCATCACGGAGGGTCGGGGTCCTGCTCCGACGTCTGTGCGTCGGCGCGCCGGGGGCTGAGCGCGCTGCGCCGGGCTCCCCAGAGCCAGTTCCCCAGTTGGGCCAACGCTCCTTTCTGGAGCTCCTTCTTTTACTAATAATACCGCCTTCGTGTATTTTTAGCAACTTTCCTCCCCAAGGATTCCAGAGCAATTTTACAATCTGCAGGAGCGGGAGTTGCTTTGCCCATTTTCAGCGCCGAGACGCTGCCGCTGGGGCACCGGGAGCGCTCAGTCCCCCTGCGCCCCCTGCCCCGTGGCTGCTGGTGGGGGGTTGGTCCCAGGGAGCCCAGGCAGCGTCGAGAGGTGCTGGGGAGAGGGCGATGTGCTGCCACGGGTGTGCAGGAGGATGCTTTGCTTGCCCAGTTTGTTTACTGGCAAGCAGCGAGCACTAAAATGATGCTAACCCTGAATATCCTTCTCTGGGAATAAATCGCCAGCGCAGCCTGCGCCACGCAGTGCGTGCTGCTAACGCAGCTTCTGCGTGGCCTCGGCTTGCGTCGGTTCTCCCAAGCTAAATAAACTCGCTTTGGGAGGGCAGGGAAACGTGCCTCCTCGCAGGGCGACGACAACCCAGTGACATTTCCGTGTCACGTTTTGCCCCAGACGCGGGCAGCCGGAGCCATCTCCGCGTCTCCGCCGGGATGGGAACACCAGGGGCCTGATGAACACCAGGGGCCTGATGGCACCAACCCTTGGGTTCGGGGCAGGAAAGGCTGCAAAAATACCCGTGGCCTTGCGGGCTTCCCCCCATGTGCTTTTTTTTTTTGGGGGGGGGGGAATGGCTCTTGACGCCCCCCCTTGCTGTGAACCCCTGGCACCTCGCTCGGTGGGGCAGCGCGGTGCCGCTCGCCCCCGGCCGCGGGCGCCCCGGGCTCCGGCGGTGCCGGCGCAGGCAGCGGGCGCAGCTGCTCCCGGGCAGGGTTGGGTTTCGCGGGGGCGGAGGCGGCCGGGGCCGGGGGTGGGTGTGAAATCCACTGCAGCCTTCCTCCTCCTCCTCTTCCTCCTCCTCGCCTGGCAGCCGCCGGCCCCAGGAAGACGTTCGCCCCTGCTGCGGTGGCCGGGCAATGGGGTCGGCAGCACCCAGAACTGCTCCGTGGAGGTGTTTCTCCTCCCAGGAGCATGGCCGCGGGTTCGTAGGGTCCCCGGGACGTCTGTCCCACCCAGACATAGGGACACCATCCCTGCCCTGGCTCCTGCGGCTCTCCCTTGTCCATGGTGGGGTTTGGTTTCCCCTTAAGGGCGAGCTGGGGGTCCCAGGGGGCCCAACATGCAGTTGGTCCTGGGATGGGAATATTTTGGTGCAGGAGCAATGTGAATTTGAGCACGTTTGGGCGCTGCGCCACGCTGCTGGCCGTGCCCCTGGGCCACCCAGTGCTGGGGGGGGGTCACGGGGTGGCCGTCACGGTGGCCCGTCCACAGCAGGCAGCTCCAACCCTGTTGTTTCCCTCCAGCTCGTTTCATAACACAGAGAGCAATTAATGCCGTAAAAGCTTTCTATTTATGCGCTGCTGGGTGAAACGCCCCGGCTGGGCAGGGCGGGAGGTAATTGGGCCAGGGAGGGAAGCCGGGGTAAGGTGTCCGTCTGTCCCCTGCCCTGACGTCCCGGCCCTAAGAGCCTTGAGCAAAATCAGCCTCTGGGTCCTCCAGCAGCCAAAAACCAGCTCTGCTGGGGCCCGAGGAAGAGGAGGAGATGGAGGGGTTTGTTCGCACTCCCGCTTGCGCCGTTAGGAGGGAGCACCTCGCCCGGTGGGGCTGGGAGTGCCCGGGGCTTTGCTCGCCTCCTGTCCCTTCTCCGTGTCCTAATTTTCTAGGGCCAAATCACTCAGGTTCCCCCATCGTTTGCCTCCCACTCCGGGACCGGGCGCTGAGCATCCCTCGGCCTGGCGCCGCTGGGCGCGAAGGGGCCTCGAGGTTTCGGGGCTGGGGTCGGGGAGCAGCGGGCACCCCCGTGCCCCCCGGCAGCGCCGCGGACCCCGGTGGGACGCTGCCACGTGGCCTCCTGCGGTTTCCCCGCTCCGATTGCTTCCTGAGCCGCCCGCCAAGCCGGAAGGGACAGGAAGCGATAGAGGAAAGGAAATTAGTCAGGCCGTCCCGCGGGGAGCACCGGGGGCTCGGCTGCCTCCCTGGCCCCCAGCCCGTGCCGGGGGAGGTTGGCCGGGGTCTCGGTGTCCCTTGGGGGACGAGGTGGCCCCGCAGTGATCGGCGAAGCCCCGGGTGGGAGGGGGCAGGCGGCCGTCCTTCCCCGGCAGGGGAATTCCTCAGCACGGCCCCGGAGCTGCTCGGAAGAGGAGCGAGGTGAAGGCAAAGCTCCGCCGTGCCCCCAGCGGGATCTGGCAGGGCGCGGGGTGGTCCCCGAGGGAGCTGGGGACCCCCGCTCCTGCAAAGGGCAGGTCTGGTTCTTGGCTGGTGCCAAAAACAAACCTGCTGTAGGGTCATGCCCGGGCTTGGTGCACGGCACGGGGTCATGGGCAGACTGGGAAGCATCTTCCTGTGCGCGTCGTGGCCTTGCTGGGGTCCCCCCCAGGTAGGGCCATGTCACAGGGGGGTGGCAGAGGTGGCAGTGGGGTCACGAGGAGCACAGTAGGAACGATCTCGGGGTGTCTACAAACTGCGTCCTCCCGCCAGCCCCCCAGCCTGCTCCTGCGGTGCGTGGGGCCGCCCGCGAGGCTCCGCTTCGGGGTTTATTCACTCGGGGTCTTGCAGAGCCGGTGCAACGGGGCGGCCCCTCTCGGCACCCCCAGCGTCCTCCTCGGGGCACGGCGCACTGATCCTGCCCCAGTTTCAGAGCGGGGCCGAGCCGGGACAGGTTGCACAGCCCAAGGCGGGGGGGGGGGGGGCTGGATGCTCAGCACCGGGGCGCGGGTGCCTCCTCCCTGCCCCCGACGGCGGTGGCCCCGTGTTGGTGTCGTCCCCCCTTTCCCGTCCCCCAGCGGGGCGGCGGTGCCGGAGCGGTTGCTTGTGCAGGTGAGAGGCTGCGCCCGGCCCCGCCGCCTGCCCGGGCTTGTTGCTGAACTTTTATCCTTTCGCCATGGGGTCCGGGCAGGGGGGGGGGGGGGCCGGCGGGGCTGGCTCGCCTCGGGGCCCCCGTGCGGGAAGGCAGGCGGGGAGCGGGGTGGCGGCCGGACCCCTCTTTTCGCCGGTTCTGCTCGCCCCCATCCCTAAGTGTCCCCAACCCCTGGGGGTCCTGGTGCTGCTCCCCACGGGGTCTGGGAAGCCCTGGGTAAAGCGGGGAGCTGCTGTGCCCCGTGCCGTGCCCCCCGGGCAGGCTGTGCTCCAGTGTCCGCCCCCCCTCCCCCGGGGAAGGGGGTGCTGGCACCGGTGGCTGTGCCGTGCGTCCCCGGTGAGTCAGGGGGGAATGCGGTGGCAAAAGCCACCTGCACCCCGATTTGCAAAGGGGCAGAGAGCGGCAGCCCGGAGGTCGCAGCCAGGGTGGGGGCGATGCTGCCACCCGCAGTGGGGCCACCCTGGTGCCACCAGGAGGGCAGGGACAGCTGGGGCAAGCGAGGAGCAAGGCGTTGGTCCCGTGGCGTCACGCTGGTCAACACGGGACAGCTCCCGCCTCTGGCCAGGCTCGGCGGTGTGACGGGTGGCTCGGCAATGCGGGTGATGGGACATGGCTCCTCTGCTTGGGGCAGACCCCAATTCTTGGCTTTCCACCCCGTACAACACAGGGTTGGGGTGACGCACGGCGTGCAGGACGGGGCAGTGCTTTTGGGACCCGGCATGCTGGGGAGGAGGGCACGTGGCGTCCCCCAGCTCGGTGGCACTGCTGGGGATGAGGTGCCACCCCACACCTGGGGGCTCTGAGCAGCACCGTCCTCATCCCCACAGCCCCCATCACATCTGGCTCTGCTGGTCCCGGCCCCGCTGTGCCCTATAGCGCCCTGCTCCTCACCTGGGCCCCGCGCCGCATCCACACCACTCCCTTCCCCTGACCCGAGCATCTCCTTCCTCCCTGGCCAAAGCAGGCTTTTGCAGGGGTTTCTCGTAGCCTTTCCGGGCTCCCCAGCCCCGAGCGGCTCCCTGCAGCCCCCCACCACCCTGGCCAGCCTTGAGCCGCAGCGGGGCCGAGCTCGGGGCGAGCGCACGGCCCGTGGGAACGCCGCCTCCATCTCCCGGCGTAACCTTGGCCTCGCCGGGAGATAAGGGCAGGCGCTGCCCCGGCCGCATCCTCCCCTGCACCCATCCCGCTCCCCCTTCTCGGGGACCCCACGGGTGCGCTCCCCTTCTCCTTGCTGGCCAGCACCCTTGGGGGCAGGACGTGGCGCCCCACAAAAGCTGCCTGCGGGGCTTTGCCCTCCGGCCTCGCACCCGCGCGGGGCAGCGAGCATCCCTGCCGGGGGGGCCCCGCGCCCCAGGGAAGGGGGCTCCATCGCTGGCCTGGGGAGAAGCCGGAGGGAAGGAGGCGATGATAACGAGTTTTCCGGCAGGTCCGGTCCCCTCCCTGCCCGGATCAGGTCGGGCAGGCCGGTACCTCGGTCCAGCCGTGCTGGTTTCCTAATTGCTCCTCTTGTTGCTGTTTTGTAAGGCTGGGTGGAGCGCTGCGCTCGGCCCGCGCCCCTTACGTCAAAGCTGTGACTTGCCTGCACCCTCCCTCCAGGAAATAAAATTTCTTGGCCTGGCAAAAAGCAGGTTCGGTGGAGGAGGAGGAGGAGGAGGAGGAGGAGGAGGAGGAGGAGGAGGAGGAGGAGGAGGAGCTGCTTCCTCGCACCTTGGCCGGGGCCCCGGCTTCGCCCTCCCTCCTCTCCAGGGCCCTGTTTTTCCCCTGCTTCCCTGAAAAAGGGATTTCCCTGCTGGGGAGGGGAGGGGGGAGGCAGTGGGGTGGGAGGGATTTGGGGGGGCTAGGGGGGGGGAAGCCCTTGGGAAGGGGACGGTGTGTGCGGCGGGCAGGGGCCAGCACCCCCCTGTGTGCGACACACGGGGACGGTGACCGTGTCACTTGTCACTTGGCTTGCAGCGGTGCCGCCGGCCCTACGGCTCCCTGTGACCAGGCAGGGGGGTAGATCTGGGGGGGGGGGGGGGGGGGTCCCTGCGAAGCCCCCCCACGCCCATTCCTGGGCCTTTCCCCTGGGGAGCTCAGCTGAGCCCAGCCCCATGGGGCTGCGGGCTCCCCAGCTGCTGGGGGGGGGGTCTCGAGGCTGGGGGCTCCTGGGCTGCCGCAAGGCAGCTGGGGGTTATCGGGGTGCCATGGGGCCGGGGGGGTCCCAGATTGCTGCAGGGGGGGTGTTATGTTGGGGGGGAGGGTCTCAGGCCCCTGCGGGGCTGTGGGGTCGTGGTGCTGTGGGGTTTTCAGGCTGAGGAGTGGGGATTCGCAGCCCCCACCAACACCCGCTGCGATCCCACTGCACGCACGGGGTGGGCACGGGGTGTGGGGGGGGCTCATCCCCACGTGTGCCCCCCCCTCCCCCCCCCCAGCTCTCCCTCTCCCATCCCCTTTCGCCCCGCCGGTTTTGCAAAGCTCCCCCCCCCACCCCCCCCAACTTTGCCCCCCAGGGCTCCCGGGGCTGCACCGAGGGGGGCACGGGGGGCGATGGGGGCCGTCCGGCACCGCTGCCGCCATCCCTCCCCGGGCTCGCTGGCTCCATCCTACAAATCCAGTTCTCCTTATTTGGCCACACTGCTCGGCAAGAGGGGGAGCGCCCGAACGGGGGGGGGGGGGGGGAGGACGGGGTGGGGGGTGGTGGGGGGGGGGAGCGGGCAGGGGCGGGCGGCGGGGACCAGAGGGGGCTGACATCACACCGAGGGTGGCGTTTGGGCTTGGGGGGGGGGGAGGGGGGGGGGGGGGGGGAGAAAGAAAGAAAGGGAAAAAAAAATTATTTTTTTATTTAAAAAAAAAAAAAACGAAACCCAACCGCACAACACAAACCAGCCTCGCAGCGCGCTCGAGCCAGCGGGTTGCTGCAGTTCCTTTAAAAGGAGATGTCTGCGCTGGAGACCTTTGCACACTCCCAACCCGTCCGGGAAGCGCGGCGCAGGGAGACACCTCTCGCTCCCCACCGAACGTGTTATTGCAAAACCCCGCTCGGGAGCCGGCCCGGAGGGGGGGGGTGAGGGCTCCCCGGCAGCCCCCGCAGCATCCTCGGGGCGCGGGACGCTCCGGAGAGGTGCCCCGGTGGCAGGGGTCGGGCTGCCGGAGGGGTCCGGCCGCCTGGTTCCTATTAACGTGGCTCAAAACAGCCCGGTGAAGCCCGTGGAATCGCTGCCCTGCCTTCAGCGGGTGCGACGGAGCGGGGTTTTTAGGGGCTGGAGAGCCCCGGGGTGCTGGCACGGGGTTGGGGTTTGTAGGGTTGCTGCTGTCCCGTCCCGAGGCGGCACCGTGTGCAGACGGCGCGCCGTCCGGGCTGCTCCCTCCCCAGATTTTATTCGGGGTGCTCGCTCGGTGGCTCGGCCCCGCTGGAATTTGGGGTGCTCGTGGTGCAGCCGTGCGCTCGGGGCACGCCGGTTGGCATCGCGTGCTCGGCACCGGGGTGCGCTCCCAGCTCCCCGGGCGCAAGCAGGGACCGTGCCGGCAGCGGGGCCGTACGTGGGACCACGCTGTCACCCTCACCTCCAGCACCCGGGAGCAGGGGTAGCAGGGTCTAACGGGTGTCCCTCTGTCCCCGCAGGTTGTCGCGTGTCCGTGGGGGCTCGGGGTCGGAGCCCAGAGCAGCCAGCACCATAGCGTCCAACAGCTGGAACGCCAGCGGCAGCCCCGGGGAGGGGCGGGAAGATGGCCAGGACGGCATGGACAAGAGTCTGGACAATGATGCCGAGGGGGTGTGGAGTCCGGACATCGAGCAGAGCTTCCAGGAGGCGCTGGCGATCTACCCCCCCTGCGGCCGGCGGAAAATCATCCTCTCGGATGAGGGCAAGATGTACGGTGAGTGGGGGGGGGGGGACAGGACGGGACCCAGCGGCACGGGCGCCGCGCCAGGGTTGGAGTTACAAACCGGGGCTGACGCAAAGCCTCCTGCCCCAAAACCACGTCTGGGGAGCTCGCCCGCTCCCCCGACCCCGAAAGCACCTCCCCAAGCTGCTGGGAGCAGGGGCGGGCGGCGGTGACCCGTGTCCCCTTGGCGGTGCCGGGGCCGTCCCCTCCCTGCGCGCCGGCCCTCCCTCCCGCGCCCTCCCTCTCTCGGCCGTGCCGGACCGACAGGTTTGGTGGAGCCGAAGCCGTCAGGCAGGGAGCGGGCACGGCTCCCTCCCGCGCCCCTCCGCACCGCTCCCCAAACCTTCCCCGACCGCAGCCCGGCGGCGGGGAGCACCCCGAAAGAAGCGTGGCCGGGGTCACCGGCCCGCCCCGAGCCCCCGCTTCTGGTTTCGGTGCCACCGTTTGCGAAATGGGGTCGGGCGGGCGCAGCTGGGATTTTCTGGGGTCCCCCCCAAACGCCTCTGTCCTGGCGGCAGGGAGGATGAGGATGATGTGGGCAGGGGCGCGTCGTGCCACCGAGGAGGAAGGTGCCACGGTGTCCCCATCCCTGCCGAGGTAGGGATTCCTCCTCCTCCTCCCGTGCTGTCACCCCCAGGGCCGGTGACCTCGGTGCCACCTCCGCCGCACCGGTGCCTCCACCCCTGACCTCCAACCCCAAGCCACCGGCGACACCGCCGTCACCCACCCACGGCAGAGAGGGACAGGCGGATCCGGGGGGGGGGGGGCCGTGTGCCACGCCGCCGTGCCCGGGACACGCCGCAGCCGCCCCCGTCCCCGCGCCACCCGCCCGTGCCACCCCGTTTGCCGGGGCCCCCCGGCCGGGGCTGGCGGCCGAGGGGAGCGCAGGGCTTCCCGCGCGGGCGCATTTTTTGGATTTCTCCAGGAATAGCTGAAGTGCCGCCGGGAGCCTGGCCCCGCGCAGCACGCCCGGGCGCAGACCGGTTTTTCCAGCCTTTTGGAGACATCTGGCAGCTGCTTAAAGAGGCAGCGGCCCCCGCCGCCTTTCATCCCCCCCCCGAGAACCCTCCGCTGCACCCAAACGCCTCCCCACCTCCTCCCGGGGCTGCGCAGGGGCTGGGGACCCCCGGGGGGGGCCGAGCTGGGCCCTCGTGGGGCACGGCAGGGGGCCCTTCTCTTGCAGGCAAACGGGGGGGTGGAAAGCAGGGTCCGACCCGAATCGGGGCTGGCAAAACCCCAAAACCCCGGGGAGGGCGCCGGGGTTATTCTTGGGGCTGCACGTCCCCTCGCGAAGCGCCCGGCTGGCAGCGGTATTTCGGGGAGCCCCTTGGCGGCACCCAAAGCGCTTGGAGCCGGAGATGGGTGGCTTCACCCTGCGCCCAGCACCCTATATCCAGGCCATCCCAGGGGCCGGTGGGTGCCAGCGTCCCGCGGAGCCGGAGCGAGCGACGCACGCGTGCCCCGGGAGCAGGTGGGAGCCGCGGGGCCGGGCCGGGCACGCTGCTCGCGCCGCTCGTCGGCCGCCGGCGTGTCCCACTGGGTTATTTTTAACAGGGCCGTCCAACTGGTTCACGTGGTGGTGTCAGGGGAGAGGAATTCGGGGAATGTGGTAATTTGGAGGAGGACGTGCCCTCGCCGAGGGAATGGCACGGCCCCGGGTGAATCACGGGGGACTGGGGACGGCGGCCGTGGGCACCCGCATGGGTGCTGCAGGGTGCAGCCGGCCCCGGGTGGTGCCGGGATGCGGGGTGAGGCGGGATGGGTGCGGGGAGAGGTGTGGGGAGATGCCCGGTGCTGGGCACGGGGTGCTGAGCACAGGGTGCTGCCCCGCTCGGGTGCGTAATCGCAGCCGGGTGTCATTTCCCTTATTTATTTCCAAAGGGCTGAGCATGGGGACGGGACTCGGCAGCGGGGAGATGCCGAGGTGCTCGGGGAAGGCGTACCCGTCCTCCGGCACCGCATCTCCCCGCAGCCAGAGCCGGGCAGCGCCCCACTCCGGGCCGTCACGTCACCCTGGCACCCTTGGGTGCTGACCAGGGCAAGGCAGGGCTGGGCGCGGGGTGCCCGGGGCGGGCGCGGGGCCGCGGCTCCATCCACGCCGAGGTTTCGGCAAGCGAGAGCGAGCTGCGGCAGCAAGCCCAGGTCGTTCGTTAGGAGCTGCTGGCTAATTAAAAGGCGGCCCAAACAGTGATATTCGCGCCGCGGCCGAGGCTGGGTGACAAAACGCCAGGGCACCTTGGTGCTTTGGGGCTGCTGCGGGGTGGCACCGGGGCACCCATGGGTGCCGCAAGGGGACAGGACGGAACGAGGGGACACCTCGCCGGCTGCATACGGTGTGCCCTCATTGCCAGGGGACCCACGGTGGCCCCGGCCACCACCCCCTGCCCGCTGCGGGCACCCCGAGGCGCAGCCGTCCCCGCAGCACCTGGCCCTGTCGCTCCCCCTGCGCCCCCCCCCCGCCCTCGGAGCGCCCAGTTGCTGCGGGGCTGGGAGGGGACGCCCGGGGTGGGGGTTATTTTTTATTTATTTATTTATTTATTTTTAAAGAGAGGTTTTTTGTTTTTTTTTTTTTTTTAAAGTCGAAACCCGCTCCAAGGGCATTTCGACAAGTTCCAACCACGACCATCTGGTCCATTAAAATAAATCTGGCGTGCCTGCCCGCCCCCGTGCGCGGGGGGCGAGGCGGCGGGGGGACGGGGACGGGGCTGGGAGAAGAAAGCTCCCAGCTGCTCTGACGTTTGAACGTAGATTGGCCACAGCTGGCCCGTAAAATGTGGCGCAAAAGCACTTCTGCTTCGAATTAAGCCCAGGACGTTAGGAAATACTGGTGGAAAGGCCAGCATGGCTCGCGAGCGCTTGCTGGGGGAAGCGGGGCGCCGGGGGGGGACCCCAGGACCCCCGTGGGACGGGCTGCGGGAGGGGGGTTGGCTGGCTCCCCCGCCGCAGTTGGGTTTTTGGGGGGTCCGTGGCCACCGGTGTTGGGGGGCACAGCGGTGGGGGGGGTCCCTGGTGGCTGCCACCCCCCGCTGAGCCCCCCAGTCCCTGCCCCACGGTGCTGCCGGGCCCTGAGGGTAGGGACCAAAAGAGGGGGGTCCCCGTGCTTCGGCTGGGGGCCGGCCACCCCAGTGTCCCCTCGGGGCCACCCCGGTGTCCCCTGGGGCCAGACAGCCGTCGTGGCAGCGCCATCTCCCGGCAGAGCCTCCCTCGTTAAGGACCGGTGCCATCAGGTCCCCTGGGGCTGTCCCCTTGTCCCCTGCTGTCCCCTTGTCCCCCGCTGTCCCCTGCTGTCCCCCCACGCTGACGGCTGCGCTCCCCCGGCAGGTCGCAACGAACTGATCGCCCGCTACATCAAGCTGCGGACGGGGAAGACACGGACGAGGAAGCAGGTGAGGCCGTGGCTCTGCTTTTCTTTTGGGGTGGGGGATCGGGAGGGGGGTGCCCGGTGAGCCCGGCGGGGTCCGGCTGTGCTGTGCGTCCTGCGCGGCCCTTCCGGGGGGCGCCGTCCTCGCCTCCTCCTCCTCCTCCTGCTCCTCGTGCTGGTTCGGTTTCGTGCTCTCCGTAAGGGAGCTGCAGCTCCATCGCAGCAGCGTGTGCGTCCGTCGGCGTGCGCCACCCACTTCTTTTCCACCTGGATCCAGAGACCGTCCCCACTTTTGCGTGCCCCTTGTGGCACACCCTGCGGGGACGGCACCCCCAAAATCCCGGGGCTGAGACCATGCTGTCCCCATCGCAGCCAGGGGACAGGCTGTGCCGCGCCGGTCTCGGGCAGCCCCGGGTAATGCAGAGCTCGCTGCCCTGATGTGCCAGCACCCGGGGCTGGCAGCAGGCAGGCAGGGATGCCGGTGGGATGGGGGGACGCCGTCGTCCCCCCCTTTTTAGCAGCATGGCACTGCAGCCCTCCAAGCAATGCGTCTGCTCGTAACGCGCCTGGTGGCTCGTCACTGCCCGACGGGGCCGTGCCGTGTGTCCTGGTGGGCTCAGTGGCTTTCCCCGAGGGGACACTGGGGAGCAGGAGATCTCCCACACAAGGGGGAGGGATGGGTTTGGGGTGTTTGGGGTGTTTTGGGGTCACTCGTGCTGGGACCGCCCCATGCTACCGTCCCCATATGGGATGGACATACCTGCACCCCAGGTGCTGCGGGGAAAAACTCCTCCAGGACTGCTGCTGGAAGGAGAGGGACCCGGGTCCGGCCACGGTCCTTACGTTCTCTGTTCTCTTGTTTCACCTGGACCCCCTCCATTGCAGAAAGGATGGAGCACAGGGCGAAATTGATGCTCTGGGCCATGCACACGTGCCCAGGCGCAGAGGACAGTGCATATGGTGGTGGCGTCCCCTCCTGGGCCTTGGGCAACCTGGTATGAGAGGGAGCGTGCCAAAATGAGCCCTGGTGCCTGGCGGGCACAGAGCTGGGGCAGGGCCATGCACCCCAGGGGGCGGCTGTCTGCAGCTCAGCCCCTTTGTCTGGATCCCGGACACTCGTAGGGCTCTGGACAAAACAAATTTCTCCTCGCCTTTCCCACCTGGAGCCCTGGGGACCGGCCTCTCCGTGCCACGTCCCCCTCGGGGACACTGAAGCGCCCTACGGGGGCACCCAGCGAGCATCCTCGGGGCTGTCTGCAAGGGAAGCCCCTGCACTCACAGCCGGGGGGGGGGCTATCTTTTCGGGACCCCCCCCAGCAGACCACAGGCTTCGTTCCGAGCAGCACCGGCGTCATCCAGCACAGCGTCCCGCGGTCCCCCCGATTTTTCCTCCCTCTCTAGCTCGCCCTGCCGCAGGAGCATCGGCATCTCCAGGAGCACCCGGGGGCGCCTCGGCAGCCCCACGCCCGCCCCTTTGCCGCGCGTCCTTTCCCCCTGGGACGGCGGCGGCAGCCATTTCAGGGACATGTCTTCACGCTCTCTGTGTTTTCCTTTCCGAACGGCGTGGCGGGCCCTAGGTGTCCAGCCACATACAGGTTCTAGCTCGGAAGAAGGTGCGGGAGTACCAGGTTGGCATCAAGGTACGTTGGCGCCCGTGCCCAGGTGTTCCCGGCGGTGTCTCTCTGAGCATGGGCAGCCCCTCTCCTTCCTCTTCTTTTCCTCTGGTTGACGGCTCTGCTGTTCCCCTCTCCTTCTGCTCTCTCTCTGCAGGTCTCTAGCCACTTGCAGGTTCTTGCCCGGCGGAAATCTCGGGAGATTCAGTCCAAGCTGAAGGTACGCGCCCGCTTCCCCGCCTGGCTGCTGACCACTAACGCTCTCCGCTCTCTGGTGTGCTGCTTTCTCTCCTTTTGATGGCTTTTTTTTTTTCTTCCCCCCTCCCTTCGCTCCTGGAACCCGATGGTTTTTATAGCGGCATCGCTTTGGGGTGCCCCGAGGGATGTGCAGCTGGAAGGGCCGGTCGAGGTGGCCGGAGCCCTTTTCTCTCCCCCAGAGCAGCAAATTTTGGGGGGCAGCCCCCTCTTTTTGCCCAGGCCAGGACCCAGCCGCGTGGAAGGGGAGGATTAAACCCTCCCCGGCGATGCACAAGCGCTGCCCTCCTCCTTTGGGCCAGCCAGGCTTCTCCCAGGAGGAAAAGGACGCAGCCCAGCGCAGCCAGCACAGTAAAGCAAAATTGAAATGGGACCCCCGAAGCCGGGCTGGTCACAAGCGTGGTTCCCCCGGGATCGTGCCAGGGGATGTCCCATGCCAGGGGATCGCAGAAGCAGCGATGTCCCCAGGTCCCTGCAGGCTGCTAGCCTGGGGCTCACGCCGCAGCACGTGCCGAGGTGCGGGCACGCTGCCCCCCCCGGGTGGTCCCGGGACAGCCCCGTGGTTCCAGGGGCCAAGGGAGCTGAGCGAGGAAAAAACTGGATCGCCCGCTCCTCTGGTTGGCTTTTCTTTCCTTCCTTCCTTCTAACTGGAGCCCGACTAACCTTTCCGTAACCGTTTCCACCGTTCTTCGTGGTGGTGGTGGGGAGGGTGGGGATGGCGGGTGGGAGGTGGGGAAGGTTGGCGCGGGCAGGATCGGGGCCGTGCCCCAAGGACGGAGCCCTTCTGGGGTTGGACCCCATCCTGGTATACACGGTGCGAAGTGGGGGACAGCGTGGTCCCCACGTACGACCACCCCCCTTGGGAATGTCCCCTTTGCACAGCCTGGGATGCTCCGGATTTAATCCCTGCACCGTTAAACCGGGGAGCATCTCCCCCCTGCCAGTCCCCGGGCCAGATCCAGAAGGGATTTTCCTCCTTTCACCTTCCAGAAGATTTGGGGGCCTGAAAACTTTCGGCACCAAGCCCATAGGGTTCGCTCCCGGCACCTCCAGGCAAGGTGCGCTCAGTCCCCAAAGCGCTGCCACCTTTTTGGGACAGATCACCTCTTGCAGGGGGGGCTGGCAGCAGGGGACATGTCCCGAGCTTACCCTGGTGTTTTGTCCCCTGAGGGTTTGAGGACCGCCAGGCTGTGCCCTCCGAAAGTGCTGGGCAGGTTGTGGCAGACCCCAGTGCCAGGAGGGCCCCAAACCCTGGCTGTTTGCTGGGAGAAGCCAGGAGGGGGCACCCCAAACTCCTCGGGGCGGCTCCTCGGGGCTCGTTTGTCAAAACCAGTCCCCAAGAGGGGCTGCCGGGGAGATGGGCCAGCAGGGATTAGCAACAGCAGAAGCCTTTGCAATGAATAGTAATAATAAAAAAAAAAAGGCTTTTCTTGCTGCACAACACACAGTGAGGGGGTGCAGAAGCAGCAGAGAGGCTCCGGGGGCTGCTCTGGCTGCAGGCGGCCTGTGGGGATAACCAGGGAGCGAGGGCACGAAGCGATGCGGATGGAAAACATCCATACTCAGAGGCAGTTCCTGGGCTGGACAAGCCTCTCGTCCCCCCCCCCCCCCCCCAGCTGTCACACCGTAGAATTGAAGCTCCCTCCCCTGAGCAGTTTCTATTTTTTAAGGCGCAGCCACGTGCCTGGGGGTTGTGAGCGCGGCCGGCGTGTGCCTGCACGCACAACGCTCACGCCCTGCCAGCGAACGCTATCGATCTCGCATCCGCAGCCCTGCCGGGCCCCAGGTGAAAATAAATCACCCGGTGCGGTGGCTCCGATGGCTCCGTGAGCCGGGCGAGGAGGGGGAGCAAAGGCTGTGTCTGCAGGACCCGCACGCAGCTGGGCGAGCAGCCCCGGGCAGCACCGCGGCGCCTTCAGCTCCTGCTCTCTGGAGCAAAAGGAATAAGAAAAAAAATAAAAAAAAAAAAAAAAAAAGGAAAAAAAGGGTTCCTTTAAGGATTTTTTTTTTTTTTTTTGAGGTTTGGGGTGCACAGGCTGTTGGAAAGCCCGCGAAGTTGCAGGTCTGGCTCGCTGTGCGCAGTGGCCGTGCTGAGCCCCCAAAATAACGGGGCTTGGGTACCCCGGTCCCGGCAGGGCCAAGCTGCAGGCATCGGTGTCCCCCTCCAAAAAGTTGGGTCGGGGGGGGTCTGTCCCCAGCCCAAGCTGCAGTGACAATCTGGGGGGGGGCGGTACACGGCTCGGGGGGTGCACACCCAGGCTCTAACCATTTCTTTTCCTTTCTTTTGTGGACAGGCCATGAACTTGGTAAGTTGAGCTTGTGCTGTTTGCCTTGCCGTTATCGCCCCGTTGTTGCCTTGTGCCCCCCCTCCTTGCTACATCCTTGGTGCCCCCGGGGGAGTGGGGACAACTTTGGGACCTGGCGGGTCCCGTGCAGGGGAGACACGTGTGAGATAATAGCATTAATTAACGCGGCTGTATTTTTGGGGGGGGGGTCGCATTCACTCCTGATCCCTTGCTTTGCAAACCCTGCTTGGGGAGGGGGGGGTCCAAGCCTGCCTGGGGCTCTGTGTCACCCCCATCTCCCTTCTGTCCCCCCCCCACCCCAGGACCAGGTCTCGAAGGATAAGGCTCTGCAGAGCATGGCTTCCATGTCCTCCGCGCAGATCGTGTCGGCCAGCGTCCTGCAGAACAAGCTCAGCCCCCCCCCTCCTCTTCCTCAGGCCGTCTTCTCTGCTGCCCCCAGGGTGAGGAAGGCTCCGGGGACCCCAGGCTGGGGGGGGGGCGGGGATCAGACCCCATGTATGGATTTGGGGGGGGGGGTCCACCAGGCTCCTGGGGGCTCTGGGGGCTCGGTGCCGTTTGCAGCAGGGACGTGAGGGTGGGGGTCAGAAGCCGCTGACTGTGTTCCCTCTGCTGTTCCCCCAGTTTTGGAGTGGGCCGATCCCAGGACAGCCTGGACCCTCTCAGGAGTAAGTAGGAGCCCCCACGCCGGGCGGCCCCCCCCACCTTGGCAAAAGGGCCGGAGGGACCCGGCCTCGTTACCCTAACGACCTGCTTCGTTTTGCAGCATTAAACCGTTTGCACAACCAGCTTACCCCATCCAGCCACCCATGCCTCCATCACTAGCCAGTAAGTGCCGTCCTCGCGATGCTTCGCACCCCAAAACGGCGCCGGGGCCGCCCTCTCCCAGCTTTTCGTCCTCTCCCCGGTGCCACCCCCCACCCCCCCAGGGTCCCCATCCCAGCCCCCTAGGGGTGAAAACCTGGGGTTTAAACCCAACCAAACCCCCCCCCGGTGACGGGGACCCCAGCCACGTCCCCACTTACCCCATCCTGCGGGGGTGCAAATCAGCATCCCCATGGGGAAATGGCCATCCCAGGAGATTTTGGAGGGTGGGGGGCACTGCGAGGGAAGCAGAACCCCTGCAGCTCAGGGTGGGGGGCTCGCCCCAGCTGACGCTGCCCCCCCCCCCCCGTGCTCCGGGCCCCCCCCCCCCCCCCTCAGGTTACGAGCCCTTGGCTCCGCTCCCACCAGCCGCCTCGGCCGTGCCGGTCTGGCAGGACCGCACCATCGCCTCCGCCAAGCTCCGGCTCCTCGAGTACTCCGCCTTCATGGAGGTGCCGCGGGACGCCGAAACGGTAACGGTGCCCCCCCATGTGTCCGTCCCCCCCCCCCGACCCCCCGCCCCCGGGCCACCCAAAGGGCTCGCTCGGCCGGCTCGGGCCTGGCAGCGCCCGTCCTTGGTGGCACCTCGCTCTGGGCTGACCCCCCCTCTGTTTATTTTTTTGTTCCCCTACAGTACAGCAAACACCTCTTCGTGCACATCGGCCAGACGAACCCCTCGTACAGCGACCCGCTGCTGGAGGCCGTGGACATCCGCCAGATCTACGACAAGTTCCCCGAGAAGAAAGGCGGCCTCAAGGAGCTCTACGAGCGCGGCCCCCAGAACTCCTTCTTCCTTGTCAAGTTTTGGGTACGATCCGGTTTTCAAGTTTGGCTACGGGGCTCTGCCTGCCTTCAGGAGCTGGCGAGCATCCCGAGCAGCTCCGAAGCCGATGTCCCCGTCCCCAAGGGAGCGCTGGCTCCTGACAGCTCCCTGCTTGCTTCCCCCCAGGCGGATCTGAACAGCACCATCCAGGACGGGCCGGGGACTTTCTACGGTGTGAGCAGCCAGTACAGCAGCGCAGAGAACATGACCATCACGGTCTCCACCAAGGTGTGCTCCTTCGGGAAGCAGGTCGTGGAGAAGGTGGAGGTGAGTTCCCTGCAGGGAAGGGACGGCGTGGGAATGGGGTCCCCGCTGCGGGTCCTGGCTCAGGATGGGGGTGGGATGGGTAAACCCCCAAACCGGGTGTACGACACGAGGGTACCAGCCCGGGCTGTGGTTCTTTCATCCCTGGGCCATGAGGACCATCCTGGGACATCCCCACGATGTTCCTGTTGGCCACTGCCCGCATCTCCCCAATTTTGGCCCCCGCTGCCCCTCCCTTGCTGACGCCCCGGCTGTCCCCGCAGACGGAGTACGCGCGGCTGGAGAACGGCCGGTTCGTCTACCGCATCCACCGGTCCCCCATGTGCGAGTACATGATCAACTTCATCCACAAACTCAAGCACCTCCCGGAGAAGTACATGATGAACAGCGTCCTGGAGAATTTCACCATCCTGCAGGTACCTGCCCGCATCCCCTTCGTCTGTGCTCGGATCAAACCAGGGGTCCCCGGCCCGGGGCGCTTTATATTGACCGCACAAATGCAGCAGCTGGGCTTGAGGCTGTGCGATGCCTCCCCTGAATAATGGGTACCAAAATTTCTGTGGTGTAATTCAAGCAGCTGGGCTTGAGCCCGTGCAACCTCCCAAAGAACGGGAAGTAAATTTTTGGTGGTGCAATGAAAGCAGCAGTGCCTGGAGTTGTGCGTCCCCAACCCACCCGAACTACAGGCAGCAAATCTGCACGGTGCAAATCAAGTTGCCTGTGCCCGAGGCCGTGTCTCCCCCCTCCAAACTGCAGGGAGCAAATCCTGATGGTGTAAATGATGTAAAAAGTGGCTGAGACCAAGCCCACGCACTCACCCTCCTAAATAAGGGGTAGCAAAATTTCGGGTGGTGCAAATAAAGCGGTTGTGCCTGGTTCTGTGCAGCCCCCTGAGGAACAGAGAGCAAATTTGGTATGAATTTGGTGCAAACGAAGTGGCTGTGGCTGAACCTATGCAATCCCGCCCCTGCACAAAAGCACCCCCCCCCTGCATAAAATCACGCCCCCCACCACCACGGCTCTCTCCTGACTGCGCTCTCTGCTTTGCCGCAGGTTGTTACGAACAGGGATACCCAGGAAACCTTGCTCTGCATAGCCTTTGTTTTCGAGGTCTCCACCAGCGAGCACGGCGCCCAGCACCACGTGTACAAGTTGGTGAAGGACTAGGGGTCCTCTGGGATGGCGGGGGCACGAGGGGCGCGGGGAGGGGGATGCCGTGCAGAAACGCCGCCCGTGCCCCCCGGCCTCGTGAGAAGTCATTTGAAGAGAGAAGGAGGAGGAGGAGGAGGAGGAAGAAAAACAATAGCCAAAAAAGACTGACTTGCGATCGCAGATGTTTTCTACTTAGGAACAGTTCCTTTTTTTTTTTAATAAATAAAAAAAAAAAGAAGAATGAGAAAGGAACCATAGGGAGAAAGGAGCCCGTGTCCGGCGCTGGAAGGGGACAGACCAGCCCTTGGTGGCGCCGATGAAGGTCAGGACCACGCCGTGCCGCCGCCAGCACCGCGCGGGATGTCGGAGCAGAGGACGACCCCCTGATCCCAAGCGGGCAGGAGGAGCACGGTGGCTCGGCCAGGACGCGGTGTCACCAGCCCCTCGGCATCGTCCCCAGGGCAGTGGCAGCGGCGTGGCTGCAGCGTGGCAGAGCCCGGCGCTGGGGGTGGCGGCGGGGACGTGGGGACGTCCCTGCAAGGCCAGGGCAGGAGTGCCGAGGTGGGAGCAGGTAGGAGCAGGGCAGGAGAGGGGCTGCGGAGTGGGGGTGCTGCTGCTGCATCCCAGGAACTGGCACCCTTGGGTGCCTTAAAAAGGAGGGACAGGAGAAGCTGTGTCTCGGGTCCCTCACCCCAAGGAGGGTGCTCCTCGTCCGAGCCCGTCCGGCGGCGTTGGAGTGGGAGGGCATCGACGATGCAAAGCAATTTTTTATGGCTCATTTTTTTTTCCTTTTTTTTTTTTTTTTTTTTAATTAAAGTGCTTTTTAATACTTTTTAAAAAGACACCGTGCTTGGAATCGGGATTTGTCCCTCCTGTGCCGCTCCGCGGGGCCGGGGACCTGCTCCCTGCCCGTCCCTGGTGCCGGTGGCTGGAGGAGGTGGCGGAGCCGAGCTCGCTGGGTCAGAGCCATACGGCAAAATTACATGGCTCGGGCAGGCACGGGGAAGGCTCAGGGTCACCACACTCACGTGCGGTCCCTGCAGAGTGCAGCCAGGTTCATGCGTGGCACTGGGAGCCCCGGGCTGTGTTTGCGCTTTCAGGGATTACGCTTGGGGGCTTTGCCAGTGCCAAGCACCCCTGGTGTAGCTTGCCGAGGTGTGACGAGGACGGTGCAGTGGATTTGCCTGATTTACTTTGCATATGTAAATTTCCCGTGGTTTTTTTTTTTTTTTTTTTTTTTTTTGCCTTTTTTTGCCTGTTTTCTGTGTTGACAATTCTGGTGTCGGCTTTTCCCGGCAGCCGCGTCCCGCAGAGAGCGGCCGGGTGTTGGCTTGGGAAGGGAGGAGTGCGCAGTGCAGAGCTGTGAGCAGGCAGAGGTCAGGGCAGAGGGGACAGAGCGGGGACAGAGGGCACGAGGGACGCGGGACTGGGTATTTTTGCGGCATTTTTGGGGCTGCAGCCCCAAAATAACCCAAGGCAGCGTGCCCAGTCCTGCGGCGGCGGCTGCAAGAGCATCCCCAGGAAGGATGCAGAGCGGCAGAGGTGGCGCGGAGCAGGGTGGCAGGGGACAGGGACCCCAAGGGGGTGACAATTTGGCCCTGGCCCTGGTGCCGGAGGGGGAGCGAAGGCAGCGGGAGGTGCAGAGCCAGGTGCTGCGGGATGGCAGGAAGGATTTGGGATGCGGGAGCAGGGGCTGGGGAGCCAGGTGGGGTGTCGGGGTTCGATGGTGCCGGGCGCGGAGGGGCAGGAACAGCGCAGAGAGCTCAGGAATCAGCCTTGCAGCCACGCGGGGACGGCGCCACGTGTCCCCCGAGGCGCGGGGACTTCGACCTCACCGCCGGCAGAAGCCACCCCCACACCTGTGTCCTGGTTGAAGGGAAAAAAAAAAAAAGGGGGGGGGAAAAATGGGGAAAGCCACAGCCCCCCCCCATCCCAGGGCTGCGCCGCCCAGCTGCGTTCTCATATGTAGCATGTTTGTTTGTTGTTTCCTGGTTTTTGTCTGTTTTTTTTTTTTTTTTTTTTTTTTTTTCTTTCTTCTTCTTTCCTTTCCTTTCTCACCGATCTAAAACTCTGGGAATTAAAGCTCCAAACCTCCCCGCCACCACACACACGCCTGCCCTGCCTCTGCCCCCCCACCCCAGGGGACGAAGCTCTTGGTTAACTGGACCGGTTTGTGCCTCCCTCCTTCCCTCCAGCCCCTCCCAGCCCACGCACACGCGGACACCCACGCAGGCCCCCGGCCCCGGGTGGGATTCAGCCACGACCCCAGAGCCACTTTTCTCGCCCCCTTCCCCAAAACCCCTCCGTTCTCCTCCAGTGTATTTATGAATTTCACATGAAGTACTGTTTTATTTTTTTAAAAGACTTTGTAAAGCTTACCAGGGTTACGATCACCATTTTTAGAGCTGTGTCAGTCCACAATGTTAAAAAAAAAAATCCATTTTTTTATGTATTATATTTTTTGTGTATTTTTTTTTTTAATCCAGCTGTGATGGGTTGTATCATATATTTGTTGTGTTTACTGTATCTGTCCAACTTCAGAGAGAGGAGACTGTGGAGCTCCAAGAAAACTACAGTCTGCTGAAAAACCATTAAAATTATTTGTTCATGGGTTGGCTCAAGCGGTTCTGAAGTTCCTGGTTTTGGGTTTGGGGTGTTTTTTTGGGGGGGTGATTGGTGTTTTTTTTCTTTTTTTTTTTTGTTTTTGTTTTTGTTTGTTTTTTGGTTTGTTTCTCATTTCTTGTGTTTTGCTCTGGCAGCAGGGGTATGAGGGGTGGGTGGCAGCCCCAGCTCCGGGCTCTGGGGCACATCCTACAGATTTTGGCTGTGGTTTGCAGCGCTGGCCATGGGTTTGCTTGGTTGGACGGGTGCCTGCCGGGTTTGCCATGGGTTTGGTTGGATGGATGGGTGCCTGCCGGGTTTGCCATGGGTTTGCTCGGTTGCTTGGGTGCCTTCTGGGTTTGCCTTCCCCTACAGCCACCACTTCCCTGCCTCACCCCCTCCAGATCGGGGGCAAGGGGAGCCCAAATCCCCCGCTGGGGGTCACAGACCCATATTTTGGGTGGTCGTAGCCTTGCCCATCAGGTGCTGGAGGGCTGAGCCCCTGCTCCCAGTACGAACTCCTTACTAAAGCCTTACTAAAGCCTTTCCCGCAGCCCCTTGGCTACGTGCTACACCCAGCCCCACAACGAGGGGGCCCAGGGGGCTGCACTTTAACGCCGACCACTCTCCAGCACTTCCCTTCTTGCACACCAAACCGCCCCGCCCGCCATCATCACCCCCCCCCACCCCCCCCCCCCAGGGATTTATTTCTACCCGGTGCCTCCCGGGTGGGCGGCCGGGGGGGGGGGAGGACCCCCGGACCCCGGGTGCGGGACCTCGCTGCCCCCAGCCCCGGGCCGGCCGCGGAGAGGGGGTCTCGGGGCTGCCCCCCCCACCGGGCCCGGAGCTTCCCCCCTCCCCCGGGGCTCGGCCCCTCCCCGCAGCCCCGCGCACCGCCCCGGCCGCTTCCTTCCCTCCCTCCCCTTCCCGCGGCGCTGCCCGCCGGGACTCGTAGTCCCTCGGCTGCCGGCCCCGGCCAGGTCCGGTCCCGAGCTGCGCTCCCCGCCCCCGCTCCGCACCCCCCCCCGCCTGTTGCTCCGCACCCCGCGCCCGGTTCCGCGCCCCGCTCCCGGTTCCGCGCCCCCCCCCCCCCCCCCCCCCGGCCCCGTTGCTCCGCTCCCGGCTCCGCACCCAGCTCCCGGTTCCACTCCCGGCTCCGCACCCGGCTCCGCGCCCTGCTTCCAAGGCTCCGCGCTCCCCCTGTTGCTCCTCGCCCTGCTCCCGGCTCTGCGCCCCATTCCCAGCTCCGCACCCGGCTCCGCACCCCGTTCCCGGCTCCGCACCCGGCACCGCCCCCCCCCCCCCCCTCCCCCCCCCCCCCCGCCCCGTTGCTCCGCGCCCTGCTCCGTGCCCCATTCCCAGCTCCGCACCCCGGCCCTTCTGCTCCCCCCCGCGAAGCAGAACCCCCCCCCGGGCTGGGGATGGCCCTTGGGGGGGGCTGGGGATGGTCCTGGGGGGGCTCAGCCCCGCGGCAGGCACCGGGCCAGGAGCACGGAGCTGCTGCTCAAACCTTGCTGGAGGCTTCGTGGGGAGCTTTCGGCCAGGGAAGGGCAAAGCGGAGCCGTGGCCAAGGGGTCCCGTGGGGGCCCCACTCGGGACAGGTCGTGGCCAAAGGGTCCCGTGAGCGGCCCACTCGGGACAGGTCGTGGCCATGGGGTCCTGTGGCAGCCCCCTCGGGACAGGCGGTTGGAGCGCTCACATCCAGCTGTGTCCCTGGGTTTGCTTTTTGCACTTTTAAAAACTCCCCAGGATGCGAGCGCTGGAGGAGCGAGGCCGGGTCCGGTTCAGGGTCCAGGTCCTGGAGATAGGAGCAGGGTGGGGGGGCGGCCTGCCTCGCAGCTGTGCTTTAAGGCAGGGTTAAAGTGTGCGCAGCGAGAACCTCTCAGGAACAGAGGGTCTGGGTGCCTGCACCCCTTCCCTGGCCCACCAGTGCCCACGCTGTCCCCATCCTCAGGGTGGAGAAGTCACCTGTGCGGTCTGGGCAGGCAGGTCGCTTTTTGGGGGGGGGGGGGTGAATCTGGGGTTCAGGATGGGGCCAGCGGATGGGAGCGGGGAGAAGGGTGTGGATGAGGCTGGGCACCCCGTCTGCTCCTCCCTCCCGGCCTTTGCCTCGGCCCCTCTGCCACCACAGCGCGGCTTCCCCGGCTCTTGGGGCGCCGTCACCCCAAGGCTGCTCCCTGCAGGACCCCCTCCTCTGCCCGGTGCAGCCTGCCAGCCCCGGCCGAGCCCCGCTGAGCGATGGAGGGGGACCCCGCGCTGCGGCTCCGTGTCTTCGACCTCAACTGCTGGTGAGTCCAGAGTCCGACGGGGCTGTGGGGACGGAGACGGGGACAGCCACCCCAGGGGATGAGGGCCTTGCCGTGGGGCTACCTTCCTGCCCCCTTTATTTTGGGTTCGCACCGCTCTCTCAGCCCCAAAAGGTCGCAAGGTGCTCAGCTGGGCAGTGCCCCTTGTCCCCACTCCCCACCTTCACTCCCCCTTCTCGCACCAGGAAAGGGCCCCCCCCCATTTGCACCCCATCTGTGTGTGGGTTTCCTTGACGCGCAGGCAGGAAAATCTGTCCGCAGACAGGCTCCCTGCACGCCCTTCTTTTCCCCATGTCCCCACGAGGCCCTTTCCCCCTGCCCTCCCCTTCCCCCCCAGATGCACCCTGCCCCGTATCATTACCAGCGCCCTCTCCCCCCTCATTCTGGGTCCCCACGTGCCCCAAACCCCCCCCCGTCCCCCCGAGCTGTCACCGCCTGCCCCTCTCCATCAGGGCCATCCGCTACCTGAGCAAGCGGCGCCAGGAGCGCATCCGGCTCATCGGGGACAGGCTGTGCCAGGAGGGCTTCGACCTGGTGCTCCTGCAGGAGGTGAGGCCACGTGTGAGCCGAGCGCGCCCGGTCTCAGCCCCATAAGCCCAGGGGTGCCCGTCCTCCGCCCGTGCCGCTGTCCTGCAGGTATGGAGCGAGCGGGACTACAGCGACCTGAAGGCGAAGCTGGGAGGCTGCTGCCCCTTCTCCCATTATTTCCGCAGGTGAGAGGGGCCACGCTGCTCCCCCATTCCCCCCCGGGTGTCCCCAGAGCTGTGCCGGGGGGGTTTGCCCCGTGGAGAGACCACGGTGCGGGTGCTGTCGGTCTCCTGGCCCCGTGGCACCGGGGAGCACGGTGCATGGGGACGCACGGCAGACCCAGGGCTGGAGGGAGGGAGATATGTGGGGGGGGCCACACGCTCACTGTGCCCCCCCGTCCCGCAGCGGTGTCATCGGCAGCGGGCTCTGCGTCTTCTCCAAGTTCCCCATCCTGGACACGCTGCTCTACCAGTACTCGCTCAACGGTTACCCCTACATGGTGAGTGGGGTGGGGGGCACGCGGCGCCCCCCCCGCACCCCACGGAGCCGCGCCAGCCCCCACCTTTCCCCTTCCCCTCCTCCAGCTCCAGCACGGGGACTGGTTCTGTGGGAAGTCCGTGGGGCTCGCCGTCATTAAGATCTCCGGGATCGTCTTCAACGTCTACGTCACCCACGTGAGCACCTCGGCGTGGCGGGGACACGAGTGGCCACGCACCACCTTTGCTGTCCCCTCGCTGTAGCAATTGCGTGGGGTGTGGGGGGGGGGTGGGGGGGGCTGTGTCCCAAAAGCCGGGCTGTGCAATGGGGTGAGGGTCCTTTTGATGGGGTCAGCCAGCAGCCACGGGACCCGAGAGACCCCCCCCCCCCCCAAAGGGGCCGGGTGGGTTGCAGGGAGCCCTGGAGCAGCAGAGGAGCTGCAGAAGGAGGTCACGGCCACTTTGCCCCCCTGCTTTTTGCAGCTGCACGCCGAGTACTGCCGGGAGAAGGACGCCTACCTGCCGCACCGCGTGGTGCAAGCCTGGGAGCTGCTGCAATTCATCCGGTGAGCGGCCGCGGACTGTGGCTGGGGGGGGGGTACCGGGGGGGGGTCCCAGTTTTCCCCCTGCTGTGGCAGGGGAGGCTGAGCCGGTCCCGTCCCTACAGACACACGTCGAAGGCGGCCGACGTGGTGCTGCTGGGAGGGGACCTGAACATGCATCCCCAAGACGTGGGCATCCGGCTGCTGCGCTGCTGGACGGGGCTGCGGGACGCCTTCACCGAGACCAAGCACTTCGAGGTGAGCGGCACGGGCTGAGCGGGGGGCTCGAGGGACACCCCCGTGCGCTGCCTGCCCCGCAGCGGGGTCCGTGGCCCTGCCGGGACATGGCACGTGATGCTTGTTCTCAGGGCTGCGAGGATGGCTGCACCCTGATCCCCAACAACCGCTTCACCGTCAAGTCGGAGCTGCAGCCCTTCCCGCTGGGCATCCGCATCGACTACATCCTCTACAAGGTGATGGGGGGGCCGGGATGGGGGGTTATGGAAGGGGACACATCCTGACCCCGCCGTGTCCCTGCCCAGGCTGGCTCCAGCTTCACGGTGAAGTGCGAGGAGCTGCAGACCACCACAGGGACGGCCCCAGGCACGGACATCCCCTACTCGGACCACGAGGCCGTGATGGCGACGCTGCACGTCCAGAGGACGGGGCAGGCAGCGGGTATCACCCCTGGCACAGCAGGTAAGGGGGGGGGGGGGACACCACCAGCACCCCCCTTTTATTGGGGGTCCTGGTGAACAACCGACCAGCTTCGAGATGGAGAGGATATTTTGGGGATGCTTCCTCTTCCCGGGACATCCCCTTTTGGGGAGGGAGCTGGCAGAGGGGCACAGGGATGGGGAGAAAAAGGGGTAGGGAGCGGGATGCCCCCACCGCTGACCCCCCCCCCACACCTTGTCCCCGCAGTGCCGGCGCTGGTGGAGGTGCTGAGCGAGGCGCGGACCGAGGTGCGCGTGGGGCTGCTGGCGGCGCGGCGGCAGCGCTACTCCTCGGGCAGGATGGCCCTGCTGGCCCTGCTGCTGCTGCTGCTGCAGGCCGCGGCCGCGCTGGGCGCCCTGGCGGGGCTGGTGGACGGGCAGCCCTTCCCCAAGCTTTCCTTCGCCCTGCTGGCCTTCCTCGCCCTCGGCGTCCTCCTCCTCGCCACCGGCCTCCACCTCTTCCACACCATCGAGGTGAAGATGCTGCAGGGCACCGAGGAGCAGATGCGGATGGCGCTGGGGGTGCTGCAGGAGCGCCCCGGCCGCTCCTGACCGGGGCTGGGAGGTTCACCCCCGGCCCCATCCTGACCCGGCTCGGGCCCTTTTTCTCCTTGACTTTGGTTTTTTGGTGAGCAGTGCTGCGGCAGGCTCGGTAGCGCAGGTTCCACAGCCGCCTTTTGGGGTGGAATTAAGGTTTTGGGACAAAACGTTTGCCCCCATGGGAACCACGACGGAGGCAGGTTTTAATTGTCTTTTTTAATACGCCCTTTCTGCCTGGGTGGACACCCTGGGGTGGCCAGGGGGGTGCGAGCACCTCGGCCTCCCCCTGCCTGGAGCAGCCCCAGGGGCTCCCCATGAGAGCTTTGGGCCACCCCGGCAGCCAGATTTGACTCAGAGAGAAAATAAAAGCGGTGTTTTAGCCCTAGGGCTGCATCTGGGAGGCTTTATTCGAAGGGAGGGAGGTTGCAGCAGGGCCAAACGAAATGCAGCCGGGAAGGTGTGGGGGCACGGGAGGAACGGTTGGGCGAGGGCGGCCACGGAGGAGCCCGCGCCCAGCACCCCCATGGCTGCCCAACACAGCCAGGGACTGCCATAAGCACCATGTCACCAGTGGGGACAGCCCCGCAGCACCTGGCAACTCCTTAAAGGTCCGAGAGATCAGTGCAAAGGTCACTTTGGCATCGGCAAGCAGGAAGAACCCCAAAGGGGCAAGGAGGAAACAGCCACCGGCGGCTCTCGTCCTCTGTGTCACACGCACGTGGTGCCAGCCCGAGGCAAAATCCACCGGGAGAGCTGCTGGTTAAATGTCCCCGTCCCCCTAAGCCTCACGTGGAGGTTTGTGACCCTGGTTTCCTGCAGGGGACGGGGACAGCGGCACCCAGAAGCAGAGATGCAGAGCTGTGCGCTCAGGCCGCTCTGGCTGTTGCTGGTCCCATTTGTAGAGCCAGACGGGTCGGGCTGGGATGGATGTCCTGAGCTGGGATGGATGTCCCGGGTTGGGATGGAAATGCCAGATTGGGATGGATGTTCCAGGTTGGGATGGCTGTCCCGGGTTGGGACGGATGTCCCAGGTTGAGATTGATGTCCTGGCTTGAGATGGATGTCCCGGGTTGGGATGGAAATGCCAGTTTGGGATGGATGTCCTGGGATGGGATGGGTCTCCTCTGGTGGCTTCCCGGGGCTACTCCTGATGCTGCCCCTACACACCTGGCATCTCCGCTGAGCTCTCCCCGTGGTGGCCGTGGTCACATCCTCACTGCCAGGAGCGAAGTCCTTTGGGGCCCGGGAGGGCCAAGGCACAGGGCAGGCTGGGTGCTGCTGGGGACCCCTCACCCACCGGGACCAGGCAGAGCCTGTCCCAAAGAAGACAGCAGCACAGCTCGAGCACGAGGTGCTCTGCAGGACCAAAAGCTTCCGATGCCACCGGTTGGGTCTGGGCAGCGTCCTCCTCGAAGGGGTCACAGTTGTGGGATCTCCAGCGCCGGGCGAGACCCCCGGTAACCCATGTTTTTTTTTTTTCTCCTCTAGCAAGCTCTGTGCAGAGCCACTGCAGCCCACGCGTTTCATGCCCCCTGCAAATTTCGTTTTTTAAGCAAGCACAAGGCAAAGGCGATCCAGCCACACGTGGGGACGCCCTCTCCGCACCCCAGAGCTGGGGGGTGCTCCTCGGTGCCACCCCCGCGTGCATCCACCGGCGGGTCTGGCCCCTCCGCAGCAGCTTTTGGCAAGCGGGGACCTGGCTTTGCCACGGCAGCAGCTGCCCGCGAGGCAGCTCAGGGTGGCGGTCGGCCGGGGGGGGGAGGGATCTGCTCACGTTCCCCCACGAGGAACCGGGGGGGGTCCGTCAGGCGTGCAGCTCGCTGAGCCGCTTCTCCTCCTGCATCTGGATGAGGGCGTTGCGCTTGTTCACCACGTCCAGCAGCTGCGCCAGGATCTCCTTCTCGGCCATGCAGTCTTCGGCTGTCTTCAGGGCTTCTGCGGGAGCAGGGGGCTGCAGTGGGGCCGAGGGGGCGGGGGGGAGTCCCAAGCCTGGCCCCGCTCCCCCCATCCCTCACGGCTGCTTACCCTCCTTTTCCATGTACCAGCGCAGCTGCTGGTCGAGCTGCCACTGCTGCTCCTCCAGCTTCAGCTCCTGCACCCTGCGGGGAGGGAAGGGGGGGTTCTGGGCATGGGGTCGGGGATTTGGGGGGGGGGGGGGGCGGTCCCAGGCGGCCTCTCCCCCAGCCTTACGCAATCATGAGGTCCGACTCCTCGGACATCAGGCTGTTCTTCTTCTGCACCAGGTACAGCAGCTGGTTCATCCACTGCGTCTTCTGGTCGGCAGGGCTGCCTGTGGGCGGGGTGGGGGGGGGGATGAGTGGGGTGCAGATCCCAACCTTGGGCACCACGGGGCCCCGGCTACCCTGTCCTTACCTCCCTCATCCCGGAGGAACTTCTCCAGCTTGATACCCTGCTGCTCCAGCTCGCGGAAGGTCACTTCGATCTCCTCCAGCCGCCTCTGGATGGCCTGCGAAGGGAGGGCAGCGCTCAGACGTGGTCCAGAGCATCCCGGTGGATGGGATGGGATGGGATGGGATGGGATGGGATGGGATGGGATGGGATGGGATGGGATGGGATGGGATGGGGATGGAGATGGGGATCTGGCTCAGCCCATCTGGGCTACCTGGGCTTTGCAGAACCGCTTCATCTGTTCCTCCCGCACCCGGCGGGGCAGCGTGCGCTTGCAGGTGGCGTACTTCACGTCCCCGAGGATCGGGCACTGTAAAGGGACGCAGGGGTCAGGCAGGGCCGGCCCCGAGAGCTCGGCATCAGAGCAGTGAGAGCCCAGTGGGGTCACCGCCATTTGGGGACAGCACTCACAGACTCGCCCATGGTGCCCAGGTCCAGGCCTTCCTTCTCCTCCTCCTCCTCCTCTTCCTCGCTGTCACTCTCCTCTGAATCTGCACCCCCCCCCAAAAAAAAAAAAGAGCTGTTTCAGGCCGCCCAGCAGCAGTGGGGCATGGCAGGGCGCAGGAGGGACCCAGAGATCCCAGCAGGCAGCCACCCACCTTCCTCCATGTCCACCTCATGGTCCTCCTCCTCCTCCCAGGCACCCAGCCCCGGCCACAGGGCAGGCACGGCCTCGGGCGCCGCTCGCAGCCGCAGCCGGGCTGGCTTTGGGGGCGCCTCGGCCTCCGCATCTCCGGTGAGGCTCAGCGTGGACAGGCTGAGCTTCTCCAGGGGCGAGAGGACGATCTTCCTCCTGCCTCCTCCCTCCTCAGCCTCCTCCGCCTCCTGTCGGGGCTCTGCGCCGGGACCCTCGTCCTCCTCCGGGACGTCATCCGGCCCCGAGGGCGGCAGCTCCTGCTCCTCCACCTCACCGGTGCTTGCAGCATCCTCTTCTGCCCCGGGTTCTTCCCCCAGCTCCGGGGTTGCCGGCGGGGACTGCGGGGACCAGAGCACCTCCTCGCCCTCAGGGGACGCACAGGGGCTCCCAGTGTCCGAAAACGTGCGGTTGGCATTGACATCCTAGGGCAAAGCCAGGGGTGATGCACCGTGGGGCCAGAACGAGCATCCATCCCCCTCCAAAACTTTTGGGGGCCCGATTTCACCTATGGGGATTTACGGCTACTTACCCCATCGGGCAGCACCGGCGGCTCACTGGGGGGCATATCCATACCGGGGGCGTTGGGGTAGTGAAGCAAGCAGTAAAAATGACCTGGAGCGGGGGCACGAGCATGTGATGAGTGAGCGAAGAGGTTGCAGAACAGAAAGCCACCCGTCCCCAGCACCCCGTCCCCAAGCCCTGCTCACCGTCCTCCTCGTGGAAGGCGTAGTCGCCCAGGCGCAGCGTGGCCCCGCACTGCCAGCACTGGAAGCAGCCGCGGTGGAAGAAGTGTCCCTCGGCGCTGGCCCGCTCCAGGATGTAGACGCGCCGGCCGCAGAAGTAGCAGGCGTCGCTGCTCTCCCCGCGGGCCGGCGGCTGCGGGAGGAGATGGAGGGTTGTGGGGGCACGGAGTGGTGGCACCCACCCAGCCCCGGGGCTTTGCGGGTGCTGGGGAGGGGGGGGCATGGGGCTTTGCCCCCCGCCTCTGCCTCGCCGAGCTGCTCGCTGCTGGCACCACGGAGGGAGCGGCAGGTCTCGGCTCCCGAAAACCAGTTGGGTCAGGAAATTTGCTGGGAGGAGCCGCCAGCCCGTGGGCGTCCGCTTGCGCAGCCCCGGTCCCAGCCCTTGGCTTGGCCCCATGTGCAGGAGGAGCCGCCGTGCTGCCACCCCCCCTCCCCGTGCCCACCCGGGTCCCCTCCCCAGGGCAAAGCAAGGACCAACCTGCCCGGGGTCCGTGGCGGCGGCTGGTGGCAGGCTGTGGTCACCATCCAGAGCCTCTCCGTCCAGCGCCGCGTCCACCTAAGAGCAGGCCAAGGTTGGGGGGGGGGGGTCAGCACCCGTTGTCCCCCCATGGGTTGCACCCCCTGGAACATCCCTCGTGGTGCGCGGTGCGGACCCACCTCGGCGTCCCTGTGGCTCTTTTTGGCCTCGGGGTCCTTCTGGGCACTCTCCTGCCGACATAAACGGGGGGCTCAGGGCTGGGGGGCACGGCCGTGGGGTGCCACAAGGGGCTGGGTGGCGGTGGGGTGCTCACCTGGGCACGTTTGTGGGTCAGGGTACGGCTCTTCTGCAGCTTGCTGAGGAAGAGGATGGCGCCCCTCGTGCCGCGGGGGGACAGTGGCTTCTTGCTGACCTCCGCCAACGCTGCGCAGAGGGGACGTGCTGGGGCTGCACCCTGACAGCGGGCAGCACCCAGCCGGCCCCGTGGGGGCTCAGGGTGGGATAAACCCCCCCCAAATCCCGCACCTGGAGAAGGCTTGAAGGCTTCATAGAACTGGCTGAGGTAGGTGATGAGCCCCAGGCGGTCGGGCTCTGCCATCGAGGCCATTTCGGTGCTGGAGAGGACGGGTTGGATGCCCAGCTCCTGCTCCGCCATGTCCAGCATCATCTGGTGGATCCCGACGGGATCCTGGGGGTCCACGGTGTGGAAATCCCTGCGGGGAGGGTGGGCGCCGTGATGGGGGGGCTCTGCGGGGCGGGGGTCCCGGGGGCCGGGCACTCACACCAGGTCGGGGCGGAAGCGGTGGACGAGGGCGCAGAGGGCCAAGCCGCTGGTCCAGGAGGTGGTGAAGTCGGTCACCTCCACGCCGCGGTACCCGGCCGTGCTGGCCTGGCACCACCGCAGCAGCTCCTCGTAGGCGTCTCCGGAGACAGCTGGGGAGGCAGCACACGCGTCCCCATCCCACCCTGGGGACACCCCCTCCACAAACCCCCCCCCCCCCCCAACTTTAAATACAGCACCCCAGGGACCACCCCCCCCTGCAACCTCCCCACCCCAAAGCTCAAGGAACGGGTTGATAAAGCACCCATCGGTATTTCATGGCTCAGCACCAGAAGGAAGGGGACAACCCCTGCTGTCGGAGATGGCAGCGGGGAGGCCGTGTCCCCACGGGGGTAGAGGGGACGGAAAGCAGCGGTGCCACCAGGATGGAGACGCGGGTGGTGCTGGGAGGAGCGCAGCGGCCGCCTGGAAGCCAGCCAGGGTTCCAGCACGAGAGGAGGAGGATGGGGAGGGGAATCAGGGCAGGAGCCGCTCCGCCGTGGGCTGCCAGGGGGGGTCCTGGTGGCGGGGAGGGGCTGGGGCAGGACCGTTCGCTCCTACCGGTGCTGAGCCGGTTGTCTCTCCTCTTCTTGTGGTCCACCTCCACCATGCCCACGAGGTAGAGGTCCCGGACCTGCCAGCAGGGACACGCAGGTCACCAACCGCACCGAGGCCATGGCACCATGCCGGGAGCTGACCCCGGTGAGGGGGACACCCAGACCCCCCCCACCCCGCTACCAGCACCTCCCCAGCACCACCTGCATTCCCAATGGGAAATGCATTACGCTCCCTGGGGACCCACAGCTTCAGCCTGACACCCCCGGGGGAGAGGGAACCTTGCAAACCGGTGTCACCCGGTGTCACCCGGCCCTCGGTGGGGGCTAAGCAGGATGGCCGCTCTCCTCCGTGCCCGAGCGGGGCTGGGAAACGGAGAGCTGGGGCTCTGTACCCCAAAACCCCCTAAAGCTCGGGGCCGGGTACCTGGTTGGCTTTGATGGCGTGCAGGTTGATGTTGGGGTAGCGCGTGGCCGGGTCGATGCTGTACTGGCTGATGTTCTTGTTGGTGTTGTCCGGGGAGGTTTGTGAAAGGTGCTGGTAGATGCTTTCCCTGGGCGTGGGGGAACAGCGCTGGGTGCCACCGCGGGGACACGGCCCCTTTTTGGCCACCCCACCGAGGACACAGAAATCCCGGTTTGGGATCAGCCCAGTGGGACAGGGGGGGGGCTCTCACCTCTCGGCCAGCACCTCCAGCGGGGGGGTCCCGGCCGCCCACCGCCGCACCATCCACGCCGCATCGAAGGCGGCCAGGAAGCCCCTGGCCACACCGGTGCCCAGCGGCCAGAAGGGCTGCGGAGAAAAAGGCGAGAGAGGGATGGGGCCGGAGCCGTGCGGCCGGTCGGGGCGGCTGGGAGTAGGCGCGGAGCTGCCGGGCTTGGCCGGAGATGAAAGCGGGGAGAGACAGCGAGACGCGCGGGGAGCGGACGGACAGACGTCTCCTCCCCAGCCCCACGGCTGCAGCCAGACGCTGCCGCCGATGCAGTCACGTCTGGGGAGGAGCCGGGCTGCTCCTCCAACCCCGAAAAATCTCCGGTGGGAATGCAGAAGGGACGACCCCATCCCCACCAAAGCATCCCGCTACCGGGGGATGCTTTGGGAACGCAGCCCCAGATGCTTCCATTACTGGGGAGCGTGCCCGTGGGGACGAGGTGCAGCGGGCAGCCGGGGCGAGAAGCACTCAGGGATGGGGAACACACCGCAATAAACGCATCAGGAAGCCCTTGCTGGGAGAGGGGAAACCGAGGCACGGCCCTCACCTCCACCAAGCAGTCGCCCACCAGCCCGAGCAGCAGGCGCGCCCCGTTGTGCTCCCGCACCAGCGCCGCGTTCTCGGAGCGCGTCATGCAGGTGAAGTCGAACATGTCGACGTCCGGCAGGGCCCGGTGGTTGAGGGCGAACTCCAGCTCGGGCAGGCGGTAGTTGGTGGAGAAATTGGCGGCTTCCTTGGCGTAGCTGAGGAGGGCGTCCCGGTTCACGTTCTCATCGGACAGGAGGCTCTCGATGTCCGGTTTGTCCTGCGGGGATGGGGACGGGGTGAATGCGGTCAGGCTGCGGGCGGTGGCGTTCGTCCCCCAGCCCAGGGGGACAGCCAGCTCCTGGGGCCGGATCCTGCCCGCCTCACCTGCAGGATGACCCCCTTCTTGAGCAGGCTCTGCTTCTTGGCCGTCATGACGAAATAGTGAGTGTCGTCCTTGTAGTAGACGATGTTTTCCAGGTCGATACCTGGCGATGGGGAAGGGGCTGAGCTGAGCCGTGTGGGGCCACCAAATGTCCCCTGCGTGGGGGCACGGTGCGGGGACACCCATCCCACCCCAGGGGCGGAACATTCAGGGCTGAGACCCAGGTTACACCGGGGGATAAATGGGAGGCACCCTATGGGGACACGCATCCCACCCCAGAGGGGGCATCCCAGTTGCACCAGGGGATAAACGGGAATCCCCCCCCCCAGGCCCTCCATCGCCGCTCGGGGACCGCCGACCTGTTTTGTTGTAGAGGTTTTGGAAGAACTTCTGGTTGTAGATCCGCGCCACGCCGCTGATCTCCGACACCTCCACCTCAGCCCGGCTGTTGCGGTTGACGAAGTTGGTGGTGATGCCGATGGCCACCTTCCCCCGCGTCTCCTTCCGCTTGAACCCTTCGGGGACGAACTTGCCGCCGCCGGCCGAGATGAGGACGTCGAACTCGTAGTGGCTGAGGGGAGAGGAGCTGGGCTGCAGCACAGCCCGCCAGCCGCCTGCGGAGAGGGGTGGGGGGGGTCACGGCATGGGGCTGGGCTGGGGTGGGCACCATTTGCACCTCGTCCCCTCCCTGAAGGGCTCAGAGCCACCGCCGCAGCCCTGTCTTTGTCCCCGGGGATGCCACCGGTGCCTTACCCTGGCCGTCCCCCTTGCTGGCGGGGGGCAGGAGGTCCTTGAACTGCACGTTGATGTGCACCTCCACGCCCAGGAGCAGGGCCACCTTCAGCAGGATGAGCTGGAGCTGACGGATGCCTGCGAGGGGACAGGGGGGCACCGGGAGCTGCACCCACATCCACGTGTCCCCCGCCCCGGTCCCCGGGGAGCACCCCAGCACCCAACTCACTGATGTGATCCAGGGTGCCGGTGCAGAAGCGCCCGTAAAACTTCTTGGCGCCCAGCGCCCGCAGGTCGTGGATGGTGAAGGGCCAGAGGTGCAGGACGTTGTTGCGGGAGAAGGCGTCGCGCTTCTCCAGCAGCACCACGCGGGCGCCCAGCAGCGCCAGCTCGATGGCCGCCCGCAGCCCGCAGGGGCCAGCCCCCACCACCAGGCACTGCGGAGGGGACGGGCGGTGGGATGGGGCACGAGTCCTCCCCGCGACCACGGGGGGGGGGGGGGGGGAAATCTTGGGGCTCAGCATCTCCCCACACCCCGTCCTAGTGCAGGATCAGGCCCTCCCTGCTCCCCTTCCTTGCTCCCCGGTGCTGCTACCTGCAAAGCGGGGGCCCTGCGGGGTGACCCCCCCCCCCTCCTCCCCTGGCTGAACCTTGCCTTTGCACGGTGGCAAATTGCAACGGCAGCAATTAAATGGTGGCCGAGATAAGGCACCCACGCTTCCCCTCTGCAGCAGATGGGGAACGGGGAAATTCTCGCCAGCATCGGGCTCTGAAGTTTGAAGTCCCGCCAGCCGGGAGGTGACAGGGCACCGGCAGCGGGGACAAAAGCTGTCAGCCCTGGGAAAGGGGGCAGAAGGGGAGTCCCCAGCCCCAGGGGCACACCCAGTGCTGGCTCCCTAAGGGCTCGGTATGTCCCTCTGACCCTTCGTAGCCCCCGTGGGACTGTCCCCAGGGTGGGGACAGGAGGGATGTGGCTGACCGGGTGGCACCTTCACGCCACGGAGGGGCAGCAGGGCTAATTAACAACCCCAGCAGCATCCCAAAGGGCACATCCTGCCCCCCCAGGGTGCGAGTGAGGATGTCCCAGCAGATGCCCTCACCCCAGGGACACAGCACGGGGCACGGAGGGACCCAAACCCACACCCCACAGCCACCAGTACCTTGGTGTTGGCGCAGGCCGTGCCTTGGTCGTAGTCCTTGTGCCCAGCTTTCTTATCCAGCTTGCTCCACAGGGCCTTGGCGTTCCAGTAGTTGAGGCCAGCCTTGAGGCCGTGGTAGAGCTGCAGCCCGCTGCCCTGCAGCCCCAGCTGCCGGCACAGCTCCCCGAAGCAGCTCAGCACCTCCTGGCACTGCCCGGCCCGCAGGAAGCTCTCGAACAGCGCATGGGCCGGGTTGGCCGGCTCACCGTCCGGCACGCTCATCCTGCCTCAGCTGGCAGCCTGGTGGGACAGCAGGGATAAGTAGGGACAGCAGGGACAAGCAGGGACAGCAGGGACAAGCGGGGGACCCCTCTGAGCCCCCATCCTTCCCGGGGATGCTGCAGGACCTGGTGTCTCGGCGCGAGGTTTCCCAGCGGGGGCTGCAGCCGTCGCGGACCCCGTGGCGATTTGGGTGACGGTGACGCCGAAATCTGTCCTCTTTCTGACAGCGTTTGGCTGAGCCTCCCCTGGGTGCTGCACCCGGCGAGCCACGGTGTCACCCTGCTGCGGGTGACGTCAGGGGAGGGGACGGGGACGGCTGCGGGTGGCGAGCGGCTTCCTCTGCGCCGCGTGTACCTGCAGCGACCGAGAGCAGAGCGGGGAGGTTTGGAGCAAAGACACCGCTTCCTTCCTCCTCGTGACGGGGCAGCCAAGGGGCCCCGGCTGCCAGGATAAACCGCAGGGCCCCAATTTAGCAGCTGCCCCAAAAAACAGCAAAATCCGGCTGCTCAGCACCCACGGGGCAGGAAGGAGCGGGATGGGTTTTGCAAGCAGAGAGGGGAGATTCGCGCCCACCTCCACCTCTGCTGCCCCAGCAGGGCGGAAGCTGCCAGCCTCGAGGCACGCAGAGACGAGCAGGGAGGAAGCAACGGGGGGGAAATGAAAAATAAGCAAACCACTGCACCGATGGCCCCGGCAATCATCTTCTCTGCGAGAGCCGGGGAGCAGAGCATCCCCCAAACCCTCCCCGTACGCTCCCTGCAGCCGCCCCAGCGCCCGGCACCGTCCCCCAGCCCCGGTGCCACCGCGAGCCGAGCACCATCCCGTGCCACCTTATCCTGGCACAGCCCGCAGCACGAAGCTTTGCCCTCTCCAGCCATCCCCAAACCCCGGGGCTGGGAAATCCTCGCCAAACCCCGGGGCTGGGAAAAACCTCCCCAGCCCCGCACGGCAGCCGGCGAAGGCAGCGAGGAGGAGCAGCCCGGTGAAAAGTCTTGCCCAGGAGCCGCCGCGCTCCTACCTTTGAACCATTGAGCTTTGCCCTCACGCAGAGCTCCCCGAAGGCAGCGGCCGGCCCCACGGCTCCGCAGCGAGGTGCCGGAGGGGGGGAAGGACGCCGCAGGGGGAAGGACGCCGCAGCCGAGCCGCGCTGCCTTCGGCGGGGCAGGGAGAGGCGTTTCGGCGCTGGAACCCCGAATTCGGCGCCGAATTCCAGCTGGTTTTCAAGCCCGGTCTCCTTCCAACAGTGCTTCAGAGGACGCAAAGTGATTGTGCACCTCCCGAGCATCACAAACAGGAAACCTCAGCATTTTAACCTCTTCCTGCCTGAGCAGACACAAGGACGAAGCAGCCAGCTGGGCTGGAGCAGGTGCCCACGGGTCCCCAGGGTGGCGGCGCGGGGACGAAGGGCACAAGCCACGCGTTCGTGGCAGCGGAGGCAGATTTCCGAGCACCCTCCGCGTGGTGCCAGGGGGAAACAAGGAGCAGAAAAGCCAGGGGAAACTGAGGCAGCGCTGCCAACCTGACCGGAGCAGGCAGACACGCCAGCCCACAGCTTCCTTCCCTCCTCCACCCCGGGAGGCTGCTCCGGGCACTGCGGCTTTTCCCCGGGGAGCTCACACTGCCGCAGACACGCAGCACCCCGGGGCAGCGGGGCAGGACGGGGGCCATGAAGCACCCACGCTGGGAGCACCCCTTCCATCTCCAGCCCTCGGTTCCCCACCCCTCCACCCCGGGGACGGGAGCTCCCCGTGCCAGGGAACTTTTCCAGCCCCGGCGCGTTGGGCTCGGCGAGGAAGCTCGGAGGAGGCAGAACAACAAGCCTTGTGTTACACCGAGTTTCCTACGGAAGCGATGCTCGGGCTGGCACTCCGCGTCCCCTCTGGCATGCCTGAACCCCCCACGATAATTTCAAGCAAGGGCAGGAACCTCCCCGGATACTCAGCTCCTGCAGATCTGCTGCAAATAAAGAGCCTGCAGCCCACAGGGGCTGGTGCCAGCCGGGGGGGGGGGGGGGGGGGGGGCACGGTGCTGAGCCGGGCTGCCCCCAGCTCTGCTCTCCCCACGCCCCAGAGTGACTGCTTTTTTGCATTTCTGCCTTTAAAACCGCCCCGGCGAGGCAGAGGGAGGAGGTGGGGGTTGCAGCCAGCCCTGACTCAGCTCGTGGTGGCTCCGGTCGGGGCGGCTGCAGAAACGCAGCCCTCGGGGACGTCACCCAGGGCTGGGGCACGCAGAGCAACCCCAGAGCAGGGATGCCCCGTTTCGCTTACGGGGTCGCCCCCCTTGTCCTTGCCTGCTAGGAAAAGGCAGGGAAGCTGTTGTGGGGTTTCTGGGCTGCCAGCAAACACGCGTGTCCTCCAGGCACATGGAAAGAGGGTGGGAAAGGACACGGGTCTGCGGTGAGCTAATGCGGGCTGGGAGGGTTTCCAGCAGCAGCAGCAGATTCCCTTGCAGCTGGGCCTCTCCCCTTGCTGGTGAGTGGGCTCCCAGCACGGACTGGGCTGCTCTGGGTCGGGGATCCAGCCCGGAGAGCCCAGGGGCCATGCTGCTGAGCCCAGCCCGGACCCCAGAAAGGTCCTTCCAGGGTCTCAAGCTCGATCAGCGCCATGGGCAGGATGGAGCAGCCCTCGGGACCACCCGATGGGGCAGCCCCAAATCCTGTTTTTGGTGACTACCCCCATTGCACTGCTGCTGGAAGGGCTAAAGGCAGCGGGCGGTGCTCTTCCCATCCTCATCACCATGCTCAGGGGGAGCAGCGAGGCCACTGCCCCGGGAAGCGCCCTCCTCCCCGGTGTGGCTCCGGGCACGGAGATGGCCCCAGCCAACGCCTAGAAGCCGGCCCTTATCTGGCCCAGCTTTAATCCTTGCAGGAAGGAGAAAAAATCAGGCGGCTGCTCCGGTTGGAGCCGGCGAGTGTGTGTGTGGGCACGTCCTGGCCGAACCCTTGGTTCGTGGCAGCTCCGGGCACTGCAGCAGTGCCCGAGCCCCCCTCATTCCCCGGGGTGTGGCTGCTGGGAGAAGGGCGAAGGAGGGGGACAGACCTGTCATTGGCCCCAGCGAGGGGCTGGCTGCTGCTGCAAAAAAAAAAAACCCTGGGAAGCTCATGCTGAAAGCCCCGGGGTACCGAAATCCCCAGGGTACCAACCACAGGCAGGTCCCAGCTGCGGCTCCTGCGGCCACCGCCAGCAGAAGCGTGCCCTTCTCGGGGCATTTTGGCACCGTCCTTTGCAGGGGATCCCCAAAACCACAGCCCAGCCCCGTCAGACGTCGCTCCAGGGTATCTCACCCCCAGCCTCCGAGCTGCTCAGCACCAAGGGCTCGCCTTCGTCCCCCCGCTCAGCGCCACCCCCTTGGGGCGCGCAGAAAGAGCTGCCTCCTGCAGCCGAGTTTTGCTGCAGGAGGAAGTCTGCGAGCAGCCAGCCTTCGCGTCTCTTTCCTCCTCCCGCTCCTCCTTCATCTCCAGCCCCAGCTGTCCCCACGGGACCACCAGTCTGACCGCGGCCAAGGGTACGGGGACAGCTCTGTCCCTCGCCTGACGCAGTTTTACACCAGCACGCTTCCGGGAAGTGCTTGGGCTGGGGCCGAGAATGGCTGCGGGCAAAAATAACTCAGCCCGGCCTCTGCTCCGGCCTCCTGCTGCTGGGGATGCTCTGCCACCAGAGCAGCAGCAGATGTGCCTGGGGGGGGGACAGCGGGCTCACGAACCCCAGGGTCTCTGCACCCCAAAAAGTGGGGCTGGGACCACCAGGGGCTAGGGCAAAACAGTGGATGGAGGGAGGTGGAGAGGAGGCCAACAGAGCATCCTCCTGGGATGGGGGATGCCCCTCTCCCTTTGCAAAGCTCTTCCAGCTCGGCACTGGGAGCACTGGTGCTACTGGGGAAGGCTCCAGGAGGAGGGGGGCTGCTCCCTTTTCCCTCTGCCCCGCGGGGAGCAGAGCAGAGGGGCTGGCAGCGAGGACCGGGGGGATCCTGCTGCCCCTGGGGACACTCAGAGGGGCTTCAGGGAGACCCCCTCACCTGTCCTGGGGGGGACAAAGCGCTCCCACCGCCACCGAGCAGCCCCACACGGCACCCGGGGGACCGCTGCTGGTGCACAGCGGGGCTGAGCACCCCCCCCCGGTGCGCGCCCCCACCCCAAAATCACCCCTCGGGGTTCGGCAGCCGGCAGAGCGATGCTCCCAGGATGGGGTGCTGTCTGGGATGTCCCCTGGGAAGGGGGCAGCGGGGTGCTCCCCTCCCCACCCCGGGGATGCTCTGCCCGTCCCCTCCCCACTCACCTCCAGGGCTCGGCGCTCGGGGAAACTGAGGCACGGCGGGGGCTGGGGCCGGGGGCGGGCAGGAAGGGGCTGCCCCGTTCCCTCCCCTCTCCTCCCGCTTCCCTGGCCTCTTCCTCCTCCTCCTCCTCCTCCTCCTCCTCTTCCTCCTCCTCCTCCCCCCCCTCCCCACCGCGGGGACCGGGCTGCTGGAAGGCGGCGCTGGGAACAGCCCAGTCGAGGAGAGGAGGGGCAGGGCGGCCGCGGGGGCTGCCCGGCTTTGTGCTGCTGCTTTTTTTTTACTATTATTTATTTTTTTTAGCTGCAATTGTGGGCTTTGAGAGCAGCTGTGGAGGCTGCAGCGCCGGAGCTCCCTCCTCCTCCTCCTCCTCCTCCTCCCCTCCCCAGCCTGGGGGTCCCAGCCCTGGGGCAAGGCTGGGGCAGGGATGCGCAGCACAACCCCTGCCGCGGTTTGACTTCTGGGCTGAGAAAGCAGCCTTTTGGCAAAGCAAAACAAAAGATTCCGCCGATGAAACACACCGTTTCGCTTTCCGTCCCGTACTTCCCCCCTGCCCCCAGAAACAGAGCCCGGGAGCCAGGTCCTGCTCCGCGCAGGGGGGAAGGCGCTCAGCCCCGTCCCCAAACGAGCCACCCGTGTCCCCGAGCGCTGCTGCTCTCGGGGAAACTTTGGGGACAAGGGTGAAGGATCCCAGGGGGGTGACAGTACCTTGGGGCAGAGGATGGAACCGCTGGGTCACCGAAGGTTGCTCCTGGCCAGGTGTTTTGGGGGATTTTTCCGACGGTGGCCTCCTCGGGGTGCTTCTGGCCACTTGCCCCATACCGGGGCAAGCAGCTGGGTGAAGGGGCTCGCGGGCCAGTGACGCACGGTGACAACCTGCCACGAGGCTGCGGTGACTCAGGGACACGGGGCGAGCTGGCACACGGAGCCGGGGCTACGTTGGCAGCCCGTGAGTCACCCGCGGCGCTGCCTGCGGCCACGGGGACACAGGACGGCCGGCCGGCCCAACACCTCCATCCCTCCTCCCCGCAGCCCTTTGGGGTGTCCTCATGGGGGTCCTGGTGTAGGACCCTCACCCACAGCCCCCTCACAGCCAGGCTGGGCTGTTTCGAGCCCCCCCAGCCCCGTGCAAATCCCCTGGGTGCAGGCACGGCGGAACCCACTCGCGGCTGGGAGGCACGAGAGGCCAGGGCGGACACGGAAATGGGGCGGCTGCGGAAAGCTGGGCACTTTTCCCAGGCACGGGAGCTGTCGGAAACAGCTCCCTCTGTTTGCAAGCCCTTCGTGGCGCTACAAACACGGCTCGCCGCTAATCGGCTCCTTCCAGGCGCAGGCTTTTTCCCCCGGGGGACGGCTTTCTGGGAAGCAGCACTCGATTTTAATCACTGTGGCAGAAGAACCAGAGGCACAAATCGCCGGCTGCTCTAGAGGGCCCCAGGAGTGCCCACGCTGGGGCTGGGGATAGGGGACGGAGGTGGTGGCAGCCCCCAAAACGTGGGGAGGAGGAGAGCAGCATCAGCCCTTGGTGATGAGCGCCCCCAGGCAGCAGGGACCAAGGGTGTGCCACCGCAATGGCACGGCTGGGACACAGCTCTAATGCCAACCTGCCGGCCCCAGGCAGCCTGGTCTGTGTCCCCAAGGAAAAGGGGACACGTGGGCACATCCCCGTAGCCCTCCGTGTGCCGTGAAAACAAGGAAACTCCTGGCAGGGATGGGGGCTGCTGCAGCTCCCTGTGCCCTTCATGCCTACAAGCTGGCTCCAACCCACCCTCAACTCCTAGCACAGGGCATTGCCCCCTGCTCCATCAAAAAAATCCCCGATTCTTCCTCTGATTTTATTTTTCTAGGGTCTCTGTGTTTCGTGGCGGGGGGCAGGAGCAGTGATGGAGAGCGGGTGCCCCCCAGCCGCCTCCCCCCCGCTGCAGCTAGGCCTTGGGTGATGGCGCGGGCTGCAGCCGCTGCAGCTCCAGGACGCGGAGGAGGAGGAGGAAGGCGACGCTCAGGAGGAGCAGCCAGAACAAAACCCAGTAGTGCTGCGGGAGGAAGAGCCACGGCCGCCACAGCTCTGCCGGGGACCCCTTGGACCTGGGAAGAAGGGGACAGGGGACACTCGTCACCCAAAGGTGGCCCCAGCAGGGACGAGGTTTAGCCCAACGCCAGGCCTCGCCGGCCCTTTTGCAAACCCCAAACAAAACGAGACTGGGGAGTGCGCAGGTCACCTGCAATGCACGGGGAAACTGAGGCAGGGGAGAGGTGAGGCAGCCATAGAACATCCCTGCCCTCCGTCCCCAAGCCCCCCAGCTCCATCCCCACATGCCGGCCGCTTTGGGACCACAGAGCACCCCCCAGGGGCTGCAGGAAGGATTTGGAGTGCGCTCACATCAGCCCGAGCTGCTCTGGCTCCTCGCCCCCTGCGCTCGTGTCCTTGCCATCTGCCCCAGCCGCTGGCTCCCCGCTCACGGCGCTGCCCTGGCCCAGTGGCTCCAGCTCGCTCCTGGGGAGGGAGAAGACAGAAGGCTGTGCCGTCCCCCGTGGGATGGTGGCAGACGGTGCCGTGGTCCCCCCGCCACCCAGCACGGGTACCTCTGGGTGCTGGCCGGGTGCTGGGGCCCCTGCGGCTCGCTGGCGGGGGACGCTCGGCCGTCCATGCTGGCACCTGGCTGGGCACAAAAAGGGGGATTTTGAGCAGGGCCCCAGCCCCCTGGTGGCACCGAGCCCGGTGGCGGGGCGCAGCCCCCTCCTGTCCCCGCTGTGTGGGTCCTTACCAAGAGCTGCTTGGGGATGACGGCGATGCTGACTCTGCGGCGGGCAGACGCCTGCGGGGAACCGAGGGGTTGGGGTGAGCATCACGCCCCCTCCCTGCGCTCCCCATCCCCTTTTCCCACCTCCCCACCACGGGCAAGGGGGCACCGAGGAGGAAGAGGAGGAGGAGGAGGAGGAAGGACCCTGCCAGCCTCCCGCCAGCCCTGCTGCTACGGGGGGAAGCCGGTGAGGAGAGGGAAGGGCAAAGCCAAGAGCATCGCGCCTGTCCTTGCTGCTTCGAGCTGTGCTGCCGGGGCTGCCTGACCCCTCCCCGAGCGCTCCCCTACCTCTTGAGCTGGAGGGGAACCAGTGCCGAATTCGAGCTGGTGCTAGAGAACGGCCTCCTCCCAGCCAAGCCCTGCAATGCAGAGGGACCTGCCTGAGACATCCCGGACACGATCTCCCCCGTGGCCACCCCCTACTTTTCCCCCCGGCCCCGGTGTTTCTAGCAGACCTCGCCCGCAGCAAGCGGCTGGGAAGGGTGGTGCTGCCCGGGGGGTGGCGGGTGCGTGGGGACAGCCAGGTGAGGGACGGTGGCAGGGCACGGGGACGATGGTTGGGGGCTGGCAGAGGGGCTGCTTCGCCCGGGTACCTGCTGGAAGGATCGCATCAGGGGGTGAGGCCTCAGCCGTGGCTCCGCGTCATCTGGGAGCAAGGAAAAGAAGTCTTAGATTGCCTCCAAAAAAAAAAATAAAATAAAAATGGGGGCTGATATGCAGGCAAATGTAAACGTCCCCCCCGTTGAAGGCGAGCAGGGCCCCGTACCCCATGCCTGGCACGAGTCCCAGGGGTGCCCTTGCTCGGAGCGTGCGTGGGGTTTGCAGGGCCGGGGGCTGGGGACAGAGCGTCCTTTGTGTGCCCCCCTGCCCTGCATTCCCCGCTGAGCCGCGGGCCGATGGCTCTGCAGCCACCAGCACCTGCTCCCGCCCCGTGTCTGCTGTTACGGGGCCCCTCGTGCTTGTCATCGGGTCCGGTGGCTGCAGCCCCAGCTGTCACCCGCCCCCGTCCCCAGCTCGTGCACCCGAGGAACTCGGGACCGGACCCTGCAGGGTCCCCCCGCCCCGTGGCGGCCCCGCGGCTGCGCCCACCTCACCCTGGGTCTCGGCCAGCTGCCGGTTGCGGGAGTTTTGCTGGATCAGGCGCTTCATCTCCTCCAGCTCGGCGTGCTCCCGCAGGTGGTGCCGCTTCAGGTTCTCCACGTGCTGGACCATCACCTCCGCCGCTCGGCTCATCCGGGCCTCCTGCAGCCGGGCGGCACGGGCCGTCAGGCCCCAGCTCCTCTGTCCCTACAGCCCCCCACCGTGTCCCCACCAGCCCCTCGCTGCCTCCCCGGGGGCCGACAGCAGTGCAAACAGATCCCTTTCACGCTCCCAAGGGCGGGCAGATCCCTTGCACCCCAGCGTTCACAGCTAGATTCCCACACCAGCACCAGGAGGAGCACGGACAGGCCCCCAGCAAGCCCAGTGGTGTGTCCCCAGCACCCTCCATCCCTCCCCACCCCGGGGTGATCACCGACCTGATGAACGGCCCCCAGCTTCTCCGCAGCGCTCGTTGCCCGCTCCACGGCGGCCGCCAGCACGGCCAGGCTGTGCTGCAGCTGCTCCAGCGTCTCCTTGCAGCCCGCGTCCGCGCAGGATGCGCCCAGCCTCTGCGGGGGGACAGGGGGGAGGATAGGGCAGCCGGAGACGGGGCTTTGAGTTCTCCAAGCCCCTCTGGAGCTGGAAGTCCCCGGCAGATGCCAGCCTGCCCCGGTGCCACCTACCTCCAGGGCAGCCCGGCACTGCCCCAGCTCCTCCTGGATATTTTCCTCCGCCGCATCCCGTGCCCGCTTCTCCACCTGCACCCGTTGCCGCAGGGTGAAGACGTCGCAGCGAAAAGCCAGGGCAAGGTGGGCAAAGGCTGCCTGGGGGGCAGGAGGGCACGCAGGTGGGACACAGGGCGATGGGAAGGCCACTCACCGCTGTCCCCAAGGCACAGCCAGCCCCCCCTTTAACGTGCCACCAAGCAGGGCCGTGCTGAGGACAATTAGTGCTTGCCTTTCCCCAGCACTCATTAGGCTGCTGCACGCGGGGGGCAGCCCCCAGGAGATGCCACGGGCCTGAGACACGGCCCCCAGGCAGCCGATAACGCGTGGAAATCCCAAACCCTCCTGGCAGGAGCGCGCCAGGCAGATGCCAGCCCTCGCTGCGGGTCGCAGGACAGCAGAGCCTGCCTCAGCCCTGGCACTCGCAGGACAATTAGTTTTATTAACGTGGCTCCCGCTGCCTCTGTGGCTGCAGGACTGCAGGCGCGCAGAGGTCGGGCTCATCTCGCCACGGAAATGCGGCTGCCTCCGAATGCCAACAGCGTCACCGGGAAAGGGACTCGTGCAGCGACTGCCAAGGGACTGCGGTGCCAGGGCCGGGCGCATGGCGTCCATCCCCTGCCCCCTTTCCCCAGCCCACCCCCGGCCCCCGGCAGCCCTCACCTCCACGTCCTGCTCCGTCAGAGCCACGCTGCGGAAAGAGAAGTGCTGTCAGAGGTGGTGGCACTACGGGGGCTGCATGCCGAAAACGCACGTGGTCTGCTCCCACGGGTGCCGGCCACCACCAGAATTGGGGACCCCCGCCTGCAGAGCAGCTCTCGCGCCATGGGAAGCCCAGTCCCCGGAGCATGCCGTGCCCCGGGACCCCCCATCCTGCAGCCCCTGGTGCTCGCCCCTTTTACCTCTGCAGGCCCAGTCTCTCCAGCACCGAGAGCTCACCGGGGAAGCTCAGCAGCGGCTCCTCCAGGGTTTCTGCATCTGCAGGGAGGCAGTAACGCCGCTGGAGAGACCGCTCATGAAGGCTTTTGGTCTGCTTTTCCTCCTCCCTCTGCCCTCCCGTCCCAGCATGAGAACGTCCCGATCCTTCCCCCAGCACCAGCAGGGTTTCACGTCCCCCAAACCAGTCCCTGGGTCTCCACCATGGGAGTCAAACCCCATCAGACCCCAACAACCCACGCTGGTCCCCAGACGCTTCGAGCCCCACCACGAGGGGACCCAGCCTGGGACCCGGGTTGGGGACTCACCTTCCTCGGTCCCGTCACTGTCCCCGGTGCGCACAGCTAGCTCCTGCCTGTCCTTGCCCGGCTCCTGCGGAGGGGGACAAGGGTGCTGTCGGAGCAACCCCCTCCCTGGTGCTGGACGGCATCCCAAAAAGAGCATCACCGCTTGGCTCCGGGGTCCCAAACCCGGCACCCTCCCGCCCCTCTCACCTCGCTGACACGCTCCACGCTCTGCTCGCTCCCGGCCACGACCCCGTCCGGGTGCCCCTGGGGACTGCTCATCCTCCCTGGGGACAGAGAGGGTGGTGGGAGCGGGCTGGCAGCGTCCCATTGCCAGCCTCGCATCAGCCTTGATGGAGACCCCCCCCCCAAAAAAAAACAAAACAAAAAAACCCTAAAACTACAGGAGTTTCCCAGCGGGCACAGGCTGGCAGGTGTCCCCCCAAACACTTCCACATTTTTAAGGATATCCCCAGCACTCAGGAGCAGCTTTAGGGGACCCGTTCATGCCCCCCAAGCTGGAGGGGGCGTGGGGATGCAGGCAGGTCCTGCAGCGAGAGGGGCCCCCTTCCCAAACCCACGCGATGCTGCTCAGGGAGGGAGGGGGCATGAAACAACCCCTCTCCCCCCATCCCCACTCCCAGCTGCCCTTACCTTCATCCGGAGACGCGGGGAGCCCGGCCGGCTCTGCCTGCTGCTCCCTGCGGAGAGGAGCCCGAGTAAACCCCAAAGAAACTCCAGTAAACCCCAAAGAAACTCCAGTGGGAGAGGCAGCATCCCAACCCCACACTGCCCCGGACCTGGCTCCTTCCTGAGCATCCTCCCCAGCCCGCTCCGTCCCCGCTGTCCCCGGCGCGGGCGCAGCCTCCCCCTGTCCCTCCGCTCCCGCAGCCGCTGCAGAGGAGCCGCCGAAGCCGCTCGCAGCCAGCACTGAGTCACCGGCCCACGGCCGCGCTCCTCCTCAGCACATTTATTGCGCCCCGGCTGCCAAGCTGGCCTCTTCGCAAGCACAACGGCAAACGCAGCTGCTGGCAGAGCCCCCAGGCATCATCTCGTGTCACCGCCGTGGGGACAGAGGGCCTTGGCACGCGTGCACGCACCCCAAAATCCTATTCTGGGTGCAGGGATGTCCGGCAGCTCCGTAGCATCCCTGCTCGGTGGGGCCAGGGATGCTGGAGCACCCACACGTGGAAATAAAGGGGCTGCTGTGCAAAGAGCTTGTGCCGGAGCCCAGCGTGCAACTAGGAAAGGGGTTTGCACCCCCAAAATTTGCTCCAGGCTCCGGACAGGGCTCGACAGAGCTTTTCCCTGCAAGTCGTTCCCCAGGATTAGCAACCAGAAGAAAAAAAAAAAAAAAAAAAAAAAGAAAAAGATCTCTGCTGCGCCCAAACGGCGCTCAGAGCCACCAGCCGGCCCCGCCAGCCCCATCGCGGCCCCGTTGGCACCCGCCAGCCCCCGGTGCCCGTACCTGCGAGCCGGGGGGCTCTGCCGGCAGCCCCTCCTGTGCCGCTGCCGCGCCGCACGCCCCTGGGCACGTCCCTGCGCCTCTTCCCCCGCGCCCGGCGAGGTCCCCGCGAGCGGCTTCATTTGCAAAGTGCGGAGGCTCCAGGACCAGCACACCTATCACGAGAGACACATATTAGCTGCGCGCAGATGGGAGAACGCCTCTAAATGTTATATTTTTAAAGCGTTTTCGCACCCAGCAGGAGCTCCGAGCTCCTCTGCTGCTTCAGCGTGGAGGCATCTGTGGGGAAAGAGGTGGAGGGGCCCCAGCGGGATGCGGGAGGATGCTGCTGGGATGCGCACGGGCACAGGGAGAGGCGAGCGAGGGATTTATGGTGAGCCACCTCTCTGTGCAACACTGAGGGCAGATTTTCCCCCTTACTACCCGCATTTTCCTGCCCCCCGTGGTCTCCAGCATTGAGGGCACGATCCTCAGCCCTCCGTGGGGCACGTTTGCACCCCCTGCCAGCCTGGGCACCCCGTGCAGAGTGGGGGCGTCCCGCTGTGCCCCGGGCTGGGGGCGCTCCGAGCATCCCCGCCTGGCAGGCTCCTAGATAGATAAATACAAGGGGTTCCCAATTCCTTCTGTAAGCAAGCCCGGATGCCTCGTTTAAGTTGTTTTGCAATGTTTAAAAAACAGAGAGAGACGGCAGAGAGCCCGGGGAGTCGCTGCCAGCCCAGGATGATCGCCGTGCAGAAGAGGCTCTCCCGCAGGGACGCATGTCCTCGGGAGCTGTGCCTGCAGAAACGCAGCTACGGGGCAGTAGGAAATTTTTTTATTTTTCTTTGCCAGGACAAAATGCAGCAGAGATTTAAGTGGGCAAAGAGCAGGGACTGGCTGAGCCCCCCCATGCCTGTGCAAAGCCTCAGCCTCAGTTGCCCCCACACCAAACTGGACAACTCTGCTTCTCCCAGAGGCTGCCCAGCCTCGATCTCGGTATAAAAGCAAGCAATGCTCGACAACGTCAAATCCTTAACGCCTGCCGGTGGGAATTGTCCCTGACACCTCTGCCCAGGGGCCCGGGGAGCCCCCGGGAATCCCCATCCTCATCCCATCAGCGAGCATCGGGCTTTTCCCGAGGGATGGTCCCCGCTGCAAAGCGTTTGCTCTGTGACAGCCGCCGCAGCCCCCGCCGGTTTTATCTTTGTTTTACGGCTGCAAATCCAGAGGCAGGCGGCTCGCTCGCACAACGGGGCACAAATATAACCCCTCAGGCAGCCGGACCCAGCTCTCTCTCGGCTCGGTGACTTTAGTTACCTGCCCAAATCCGTCCCAAGCAGCCGAAGGCTCGCACCCAGCCCTCGGTGCAGTCGGGTCCCCGGGAGGGGGCCGAGGGGGGTGGCACGGCCGGCGGGTCCGGGGCCCCAGGCGGTGCAAGCCGGCGGCGGCAGAGCCTCCTCGGAGGGGAGAGCGACTGCATCTGGAGCAGAAGGAGCTGCCAGGGAACGGCTCGAAGCGAGAAGGCCTTTAAAGGACATGCCCGAGAGCGGCCGGGAGCTCCCCGCTCGGGGCCGGGGCAGGCTGAGCGCCTCGGAGGTGGCCGGGCATCCCCTGCTTGGGGTACGGGACCCGATCCTGCGGCCTCTGGCAGGGGGGAGAGCTGCTGTCCGTGGCTCGGGAGCGGAGCTGGGGCTCAGCATCAGCCCTGCAGCAGGCTCAGGGTCCCTGTGGAGGTGGGGGGAACCCTACACCTTCATGGGGGGGCACAGCACGAGGCTAAACCAGGATGGGTGGTGAGGAGCCCCTGTAGCGATGTATTTGAAGTCCCGTCCCTCCTGCCCCCACTGGCAGCCCCGTTTCCCCCAGCCATCAGCCCCACTGCCCCTTTCCCTGCCCGACCCCTCTGCTCAAATCCATCGCATCCCCTAAAGCCGCTTTCTTCCCCTAATGAGCTTATGTGGAGTCGGACTCAATGCTCACAGGGGGGCAGCCTGCGGGCAGGCACCACCGTCAGCCCTTCCCCTGCCCCTGCTGCAGGTCTTTGGGGCCTGCAAATCCCCTAAGCCCTCAGAGGGCAGCCAGCAAACGGCATCTCCCAGCCTGGGGCAGGGCTGGCCCAGCCTCGTACCCAGCTGCTGAGGGCACAGGATGAGGCCCCAGGGCCAGGGAGGGCTCGGAGAGAATATGTGAGGCTTTGAAGCAGGAGCCGTGCAGTGCCAAGGTGGGACGAAGCTTTTGAAATGGCCACCAGCAGGGCTGCCCCACCAGGCTGGGCTTTGCAAATGCCCCTGGAGCTTCACGGAGTTTTTTTTTTTTTCCCCCTCCTGGGGCAAAAAAACCCTGTTTGGCCCTGACCTGACAGCAGAGCTGCTGGGAAGCTGTGAACCAGCTTAGGGGAGGGACAGCCCCAGATCTCCCCCTGCCTTCCCTGCAACACACCTCCCTGGTGCATAATTAGCACCAATTAACGCCAATTAGCACCTTGTAAGCTCACACTGCCAGCACCAGGAAGACCCAGGAGCTGAGCAGGAGCAGCGTGGGTGAGGGAAACAGCCACAGACATGCCCAAAGGCAGACTGGCACTGGCACCCTCTGCCTTACTTTGTACTCTGCTGGTACAAAACCAGCTGCTCCCGAGGACAGGCAGAGGCTGGAAACTCAGGGGATGGAGGACGGACACCCTGCATGCACCAGCGCCTTCCCATCGACACAGCCTCATTAACCAGCCCTCATTAACCAGCGCAGGCTGCTGGACCCATCCCTGCAGGCACCCTCCTTCCCCCCGCCAGGAGCAGCAGCCTGGCACTGGGCAGGCAGCACGCCGGCCTCCACAGCCTCTGCCCGAGCCTCCTCACGGGTTCACGGTTGCAGAAAGCGGCTCTGACGGACACGCAGCCCTAAGGACACCATCACGTCAGCTCCCCGCACCAGAAGAGAGCTTTTCTGCCTAAAAGCTCCTCTGTTGCCCACCCACCCGCATGCCAGGGGGTCCGAAGAGAAACATCACCCCTTTATGCAGGCCGTCATATTCACAGAGCCTCTACCAGCATTTGCTAGAAGCACCCAGGGACTTTTATTTATTCTTATTTTTAAACCTGGGAGCACCTACATCACAGTTAAGCTGTAGGGCCTTAAACAAGCAAAAGCAGCCCCACGCACAGACCTGCTGAAGGATGACGCAGAACAAGACCCTTGCTGGGACATCTCCAGCCCCGAGAGCTGAGCGGCTGCTGGGGGCTCGGGGTTCAGCCCTCGTGCTTCCTCCAGGGGCGTCCTGCAGGAGCTCACGGCCCCGGCATCTCCCTGGGGCTCCTCCCGAAGCTGCGCTCAGACGGAGGGGACAGCGGTCATCTGGATTATCCACTTCTCGGCTCGAGAAGAAAGCCGCTCAGACAGGCACTGGCTGCTGCTGCTGCGGCAAAGATGATTTATTAGGTCGGTGCGGGGGGCCCAGTCCTGCAACAAGCACAAAGCGAAACCCCAGCCCTTGGCCAAACGCATCTTTGTGTGGCCCTGATCTCCCCAGCTGACAGGGACCTGGCAGCCACCAGCCATCCCGAGGGAGAGCACGACTCTCTTATTATGATTAAAAGGTTGCTGGCAAAACAGAGGAGAAAGAGTGGTTTTGCTTCTTCTGGTTCAATTTTAAATTTCAGGCTGATAAAAGGCTGCTGAGCCTTTCCCAAAGCGGCTCGCTCTGAGCGTCCCAGCCACCAGCTCTCAGCTCAAACCTGCACCAGCCTCGGCGTACTGGGGATTACACGCGTGTGATTCACAGCTTGTCACCAAAATGTGGCTACAGGATGGCTTCCCCAGCCCCAGCATTACTGCAGGAGGGGACACACAAATACCACGGCTTGGATGAGTCCCCAGCGGAGCAGAGAGATCGCGCACACAATTGCATCGAGTTAATTTCCTTGAAAAAACTATTAGGCCAAAAAGGGAAATCCCCTCCCTGCGATGAAGGGGATAAATCTCTACAAAAGAGGAAGCAGATAGGGAACCACTGTCAAATATCCCAAATAAATCAGCTGAAAATTATACACTGCCATGTACAGGCAGCCTAGGAAACCTCTAAACAACACTTCAGACCTTTCACTTCACCGATACTGCTAGTAAATCAAGACAAACACAAGCCCGGCCCTGGCTCTCCCTCCGTTCCTGGATAAGGTTCTGCTGAACTATAAAACCTGATGGATGTTTTATGACACTTCCACCTCTTTGCGCTGTTCAAGCTCATTTTAGAGCTCCTGGGAGGGTCAAGAGGAGTCAAAAGTAAAGTTTTCCGTGGGGGAGCTACAAACCACCACATAAACGAGCAGCTTTCCCCAAGCACGTCTAGCATCTCCAGGGTTCGCTTCCAACTTCTCATGGCTTATCTTGCACGTACACCCCAGAGGAATCCATTGTACATGATAAGCTGCAGCCAGCAGCAAAAACACAGCTAGCGAGGCTCTTTACACAGACCAGCATAAAGCTGCTCAGCAGAACAGGAACTCCCCCTTATAGTTTGCAAAACTGATCTCTGACTACTGTTTCTCCAAAAAAAAAAAAAAAAAGCACGTAGGCTGGCCCAAAACGCAGCTCCCAGTAGCTCCAGATGAGTCGGAGATGCAAGCTGTGCATGGCACATAGCAGCCAAGAACAGCCTGTTCAAATGAGACAGTCACCTAAAGAAAGCAGCGAGCAGCTACAAAAACAAACATCCTGCAGCACGGAGATGCACACCGCAGCCAGAAGACTTTAAACCATTTACAGCTCTGGTCGGAGAGGTCCCAGGGTTTCCCTCTGGTTTTATCGATACACAGCACACGTCCTGCCAGCTCTTCTCCAGCAAGGACACCGGGAAGCTGACTGCCAGGTGAGTTTTGGAGACGAGTTTGTCCTCTGTCATCGTCATACGACCAACAGCCCCAGCCAGACAGGGCACCTAGGGACAAGGACACCGAGGTCACTTATGCTGGTAGACGTTTTACAGGGAAATTGTGAAGACTGCAGCCTGCTACCTAATAAAGCCAGAACAGCGGGCTCAGACCGTGATGATCAGGGCACAATTTCTATTTATGTCACATTATGGGCAGCCCTACAATAGCTTCAATACACTCAGCCACTAACACACTGGTATGCAAATACATCAACAATTTGGCTCTCTTGAGGTTTCTTTCCTCCAGCTAGCGTAGACTTTGAAGCTTCATCAGTCCACTGTCACCTAAAATAGCTTGAGAGATTCTTACTATAAAGAAATCTGTGCTCTCAGCATTAAGAGCATCACTTAATGCTTCAGAGTTTCATTCCTCTGGCTGGGTCTAAACATTAATGAGCAAACTTGAAGCAGTAACATGTCACACCTACATGCTTTAATCCCTCTTCTCCCTTTGTAGATGTAAATGTTTATGAATTTTTAAACAGTTCCTGAAGTATGCAATGCTTCAAAACCAAAATACACCATCACAAACCCCAGCGCTGACCGCCTTCGGAGTGCATCCACCCTCTCACAGCCGCATCTTTTCAGTCCTCTGGCCAACAGGTGTCCAGCTGAGGTTTCCAGGGGTGTTTTCAAGGGTACAGAATAGAAATCTGGACAGAGTCAGGCTATAGAGACATTTTTTATTAGTGCATCACTAAATACCTCAAAAGGAAGACCAACGATTGCCATTTTGCAGAAAAGAAATGTGACACTCAGGGAGACTTCTCCTGTAAACCATGCAGGAAAAAAAAAAAAATCAGATTTCCAGAAGAAAAATCAAGTTTACCAGTTCTCCATCTAAACTCCATTCTGCTGCATTGAGTTACGGGTTCTCTCTTCCCTAACAATTGACACCCATCACGAATTCCTCCTACACAAATCACTAGCTAAGGTGTGCCAGCTTCTGGTAGCTATTTTCCTTCACAGGATAGCAACTGGGCAAAGCTCTTCAGCACCAGATATACCGAATATGGAAAGAAATGAAGATCCAAGATTGAAAGAAGTGAGATTTGTAAATCCCAGCAGACCAGAAAAACAACCCAGCAGAGCAATGCTGCAGTGCTCAGGAATCAGCTGAGCTGTCAGATAAAAGCTTACATGCACAAAACTTACCACTTGTGTCTTGGCTCATCTGAGTCGATATAAAATCGTGATGGTCAATTAAGCCTAATCCAGAGCTGTCATCTTCAAACAGTCTCAAATCAATTTCTGTCTTGATTTAGCAGCATGCTCAGGGCATTAAGAACTAAGGCTCTGTGAACTCCATCAAGCAGTATTGCTTGCCTGGTACTCTGGAATATAACAGGGCTAGAAAAACACTTGAAAAGCAAAGGCTTTGGACAAGATGACCCTTTGCTCCTCACTACAGATAACAAGTTTGTTTTCCTTACAGATAAAAAAAAAAAAACAACCACAAAGCTCTCCACCATGTTTCCTGTGTGCAGAGAGGAGCTGAAGGCAATGCCTGCCCCTAGAAGAGGGCAGCAGCACAGCCTGAAGGAGCAGCCAAATGGTGCTGGCATTGCCTCAACACCCAGACATGGTGCCAGGGGCTGGGCCATCACATCTCACCTTCATCTGCTATCAGACAGCAGGTTTGACCTCCTCAACCTGGGCTACCAGCTTAGCTCAGAGCTGGAGCCAGGAATGAGCAATGTGCTCCGTGGCGGACTGCTGCTGGGAAGGCACAGTGCTTCTCAGCTGTGAGAAACAAAACATTGCACTCTGTATTTGAACAGGATACAGATTCAAGTTGATTTAAACTACTAAGGGCACCTGGTAAGACACAGAGAGATGTTCAGTCAAGCTTTCAGAGATGCTGGCACTGGGTAGAAGATACAACATCCGGCATACTCATCAAGCCAAAGGGGACCTGAAAGCAGAGAGGGCTTCTACAATTAGCAGGCTAATCTTTTTTTCTTCCCTACATACATCTACTCAAACCTCATCCTGCAGCAGAGAGGGCCCTGGGCATTAGGGGAAGCAGACATTTAATGCAAACCACACGTCAGTTACAGGACTCTGATTATTGAAGTCCCACTAGGTTAGAGCACCTTGAAGCAAGAGCAGACTGCTCAATGCAAGCAACATCAAGCCATGGAGCAAGGGCACCATGACAGACACTGAGAGCAATCCCCCTTTCATCAGCACCTTCACCAGATGCAGCAAGACATCCCTAAGTTTCTGTCTGCGCTTTAATTCAGATGGGTTTATACATCCACGCGCGTAATGGCTGAGTGGAGTGTGCCTGGGCAGAGGGCTGAGCAGAGGTTGGTGAAACTCACAGGCTCTAGTACTGCAAAAACACCCCACCAAAAAGTATAAGTATATATATTGCCACTCCGTAATGCAGGGACCTACTCGATGGAAAACCCTTTTGTGTAAGGGAATATAGGAAAACTGGGCAAGTTTCCTTCTAAAGTGGAAAAGGCTGCCAGCCCCAGCCCTGGGCTTATTTCAGCATCGCCCCACACACACCCAGGAGTGAAGCACCTGCATGACAACATTAGCTTATTGAGAACATCAGAATGGATTTTATTTTCAGACCGAAAAAGCCACCCTAGAGGTTACAAACCATTTCCCTCAACAGCCTTTATGCAGTAACCCCCTCCCAGGCAACGCCCTGTCCGGACTCCCCTCACGCCCACACAGGGCTCCGGCAGCAGCTCTCGATTTGGGACGATCCGGGGCTTTGCAGCGCCCTCCCCACGGGTGGCGGAGAGCTGAGAGGCGCCAGCCGCCCTCGGCCGCCCCGCGGCGCAGCGCTACCACAGCCCGACAAGCGGCTCCTCCTCCGCTGCCATCTTGGCCGGGGCAGGACGGGAAGGACTCGCAGACGCCATCTTGGGAGAGGCAGGGCGGGAAGGAGCCGCCATCTTGGGAGAGGCAGGGTCAGAGGGAGCCGCCATCTTGAGCGCGGCGCCCACTAAGGGTAGCTGTGGCTGCAGATCACCTTAATTACACACGGTAACAGAATCCTCCCATACACATCCCCTTTCCACGACCTTAATCAAGGTGCCCAGAGACAGACCAGACACAGAGAAGGGTGGAAACTTCATGTTTAACTGAGAAAACCCTCATCGTCACACCCCAGGGCAGATATCACCCATATCCCAGGGCAGTCACTGCACTGGGATAACACCACAACAGCCCCAGTCCAGCCTGCAGCAGGGCAGCTGAACGCACAGCACCACACAAAGCCCCGGGCAGAGGCACACCTGCAGCCTCCCCCTGCTTTTTGAGCCACTCATTGGGTTCCTGTCATGCTGGTGAGCGACATGCAAGCATCCTCCATCCGAGGAAACCATCAGCAGCTCCCTCGGTGCTCACCTGGGAGGAAGAAAGGAGAGAAATCAAGAGATTTCCTAGGGAAAGGGAAACAGGGAAGCCTGCCAAGCCCAGGCAGGAACACACTCCTCACCTGGCAGGCACTCCTTCCAGCATGGCCTGCAGAGATTTCTTCAGGGCCGCATTGCTCCCATCCAGAGCAGCTGCCAGGCGGCTCCGGTGGGCTGGTGTGACCTGGGGGGGAGAGCAGCAAGGTGCTCAGATGAGCTCTGAGCCATATTACACCAGCAGAGCCCTGTGTCCTTCCCATTACGAGGCAGAGATGCCCTGAAGAAGAGACCCCAGAGCCAGGTCCTGGTTCAGCTGCAGCCCCCTCTGACAGCCCCTCAGTCTCTCACCTGCCCCCCAGAGCCAGAAAACACCAAACATTGGCAGCAAGCCAGGCTTTACTCACGTGGCTTTGGTACATGGTGAGCACAGCCGTCACCAGCTTGGCATAACTCAGAGACGTGGCGAAGGCCGGGGCCTGCCGGCACAGCGTCAGCACCAGGAGGTCGAAGAGCTCGGGGGGCAGCGCCTCCTGCGAGAGGGACAGGAGTGGGGAGGATTGCTGGCCATTGCTGCTGGAGCCAGCTGGGGATCTGCAGGGCACAGGGGCCTCACCTGCCTCCCCAGCACGGCCAGCACCACCGGCAGCAGCCTCTCCGACAGAGGAACCTCCAGGACCTGGCTGCAAAGGACAGTGAGGAAAAGATGAGCCATGCTGCTTACACAGCCCTGCTGGATCTGCAGGGCAGAGCTCAGCTCGTGATCTCTTACCTCAACACAAGTCTCACACAGTCAGGCTCCAGGCACTCCTCCACAAGCTCACACACCAGCTTGGTCTGTTCAACACCTGCAGGGGCAAAGCAGAGGCTGCCAAATCCACAGGGATGTGCTTGACCCTTCCTGTTACCCCTTCAACCCAGTCAGGACACCCAGAAATCAGCTGGTGTGTTGTGTGCCCCTTCTAGGGCTCAGATAATCCAGCTTTCTTCAACCATCTGTGGCAAAGGTTTAATTGCCAACAGTTCCCAGCAAAGGGGGATGCTGCCCTGGTGAAGGTTCATGCAGGATTCTCTTCCTGTGACCACAGCCTCCATCCAGCTGTCCTCAAAACCACCCATGCCTCCTGTGAGGGCAGCCGACAGGAGGGCTCGAGCCCAGCGCACCTTCCCCTGGCTCCTGTAGGACTGGAGCCACCAGGACCTGACAGAGAGGCTGGGAGTACTTGGAGCAGAACGAGGTGAGGGCAGCCATGAGGTGGCGGGAGGGCGGCTGCGAGAGGGACAGGACCTACGGAGAGAGAAAACATGATGTGGGGACCGCAAAGAGGGAAACAGGGTAGACACAGTCTTGGAAACCTCTGCCCGGGCACTTACTCGCTTGAGGAAGAGCTGCTCAGCCAGGACAGCTGCGCTGGCGTAGCTGAGGTCGGGTGTGAGAGCCAGCAGCCAGCTGCAGAACCGCACCAGAAGCTGCTCTGGGCACGTGGAAAGCTGGAGGAAGGAGCACAACCCCTCGAGCTGGGGAGAGCAGAGGGGACAGGGACGTTAGGGACGGCAGCAGGCCCTTTGCAGTTGTGAGGACACCAATGCTCACCTGGCTAGCAGAGCAGTTGCTGAGGACACGCAGCTCGGGTGGGATGCTCAGCTCTGAGCGCTGCAAGGAAACAACCCCTGGGTAATGCACCAAACCAGACACAAAACACAGCTCTAGGGCTTCCCTCTTCCCTCCCACCTCCCCACTTCAGCTAGCACTGACTCCACATGCTGTAGAGGTGGCAGCTGGGCTGTCTTTTTATCAGTCATCCCCGTGAAACTCATCTCCTCTCCCATCCCTTCTGGAGGCCCTCGGACGAGTCCATTTAGCCTGCCTGCAGCAAGGAGAAAGGCCAAAGCAACCACTTACATTGGACTCTTGCAGCAGCAGCATTTTCAGCCTTGGTCCGTGCATCTGGGGAAAGTGTGGTAAAGGAAAAGAAATGAGACTAAACATTCACTGGCTGGAAAGGGGGAGGAAAACCCTCAGGTAGGGAGTTGCTGGCTCAGTTTGCTTCCTGATTTCCAGGAAAAGCGCTTTGGGAGGGTAAGTTCAAAGGTAACCGATGACACCTCTTATTTGCACAGCAATTTTCAACATCCTGCTGTTTTGAAGCTGGACATCGGAGTCATCTGGTGCCAAGCACCAGCCCTGCACAGCCCCCTTTTAAAAGGGAAGGTGAAAATCACAACGCCTTTAGAAAAGCCAGCACAGCCCCACAGCTGCAGCTCGCTGTCAGTCTGCAGGGAGTTTGGGCTCCTTGCCTAGGAGCAGTATCCCCAAACAAGAATCATTATTTGTCTCTAAGGTACCCGTGCCATGCACACAGCAGCAGCCCCTTATGGAGGCAGCAGCCTGAATGCTCCCAGGGGACCTTCCCTCCGCTGTGAGGCTCAGAGGTGTCCCCAGGAGACGCAAGGATGCTCCCAGAACAGCATCCCCCTCTCCGCTAGGCAGGAGAGGTTTGGAGAGGGGAGCGCACAGATCTAGCATGGAGGTGGATTTCTCTCATACTAGGAAAATTCACCTAGGATGAGGCCAAGAAACCCAGAGAAATTTGAAAACCTTCCCAGCACCTGGATAAAGGACTGGACCTCAGCTGCCACCTCTGTCTGAGAAATCCTGCCAGGCTCCCCAGCTGCATCCTGCTGGGAGCTTTCAGGAGCCGCCCCAGCCATGCTCTGAGCAGATCTGTCCCCCGCAGTCTCCCCAGGCATCTCTTCCACCCCTGCTTCATCTTCTCCATCCTGGCTTCCCGGCAGGTCAAACACCACCTCCTCCAGCAGCACCCTCTTCCCTCCTCTCTCTTCATCCAGCTCCAGACTCTCCTCTGACACTTTTTTGCGCTTCCCACCTGGGAGCACGGAGCCAGCCGCGTCCCCTGCGGCACCAAGCTGCTCGCTGGAGCACCAGTTCAGTTTTCTTCGTCCCTCCGGTTTGCTCTGGGCGATTTTTCGGCACAGGCACCTGAGCTGCTGCCGGCAGGCGGCCGTCAGGGCAGGGGGCGGAGGGGAGCTCTCCTCGCCCCGCAGCCCCCGCTGCAGCAGGTCCCCCAGTGCCTGCACCCAGGGGTCCGGGCTGGGGTCCCTCCTCGCAGCCCGCAGCAGCTGGCGGACGCAGTCCGCTGGCACCACCGCTGCCACCGCCTGCAGCAGGGAGAAGAGGTTTCTCTGGCACACGACAGGGAGCAGCAGCAGCCGTGGTTTGCTGGAAGAGGGGAGAAAATGAAGCAGCAGTGCATCAGAGCAAAGTCCTGCATGGCCCTAAGTCCTTATGTGCCCACCCACCCACGGAGAGGGGTCTAACAGGGCCAGAAGAGCTGAGGAAACAGCCAAACTCCTCTACCAGCTTTTGCAGACAAGCTGGAAAAGCTGCAGCTCCCTGCTACGGCCCTGGCATCACTCACAGCCCGTCGCACCGGAGGAGAGAGGACGCAAGGGAATTGGGCACCCGATGTCCCAGACCCCCCGCTACACCCCAGGTTTTGGGATCGCAGCCGACTCACACAGCCAGGGCCTCCTCCGGCCCCTCCAGCGTGGGCTCCTCCATGCACAGGGCGGCCGTGAAGCCTTGCCAGGGGAAGCCCCTGGGTTCCTCACGGGTCTGGACCCGCTGCAGCACGCGGAGGGCGGCCAGCGTCCCGGAGGGGCCCGAGGCCAGCGCGTGGAGCAGGAGGCGGCAGGGCTGGGCCAGGAGCTTCAGCCAGGGGAGCTCCATCGCTGCCGGGGGGGCTCCACAGCGCCTAGGGGGAAACTGGGGGGCACGAGACACCCAGAAGGGTGCCGGGAGGATCCGGGCACCCCCAGCACCGGAACAAGCCGCTGGGTGCTCTCCCAGCGGCTGCTGGGTTTTGGGGGGCTCCCCACAGCTGGGGAGGGGGAAAATGGGGGGGGGGGGGAGGGGGGTCGTGGGTACAGCAAGCACCCCAAGGAGCCGCAAACAAACCGCCCACAGCACCCACAGCTCCCCACGGAGCGCCCAGAGGCCGGCAGGCACCCACCGGGGAGGCAAAATAGGGAGGTGGGGGCGCCCAAAGCCCCCCCCGGAGCCCACCCGAGCCCTTCCCGGACCTTTCCCGCGGAAAAAGCGCGCGCTGTATGCAAATGAACCCCACGTGCGCGCCTTATGCAAATGAGCCCTTAAAGGGAAACCCCCACCGCTCGCAGCCCCAAGCCCTGCGGTCCCTTTACCCCCCCCGGGAAGCAGGGGGCGCAGGCAGCGTTCCGCAGCACGTTTTTATTGCACGATTTCCAAAAGTTTGGCTAAAAGCAGTTTAAAAACGGTGCCCTCCCCCCGCAGCCTGTGCATTAAAAACCCCACTGCCCCCATCCCAGGGGCACTAACCTGCCAAGGAGGTACAGGGAGGGGGCTGCGTGCCCCAAAACCCCTGCGGCTCCATCACCCCCAGCTTCCCGGGGCTTCAGCCAGAGCATTTGCCCCATCCCGCCCTGCGGCGCCCTCCATGCCTACAGCCACCCCAAACCGAAGCCAGGAGCAGCTAAACGCGTTAAAAGCTGATGTCTCCCCTCCCAGAGGGCAGGTCCCTGCTGCCAAGAGCACCCCGGGCTCAGTGGGGGGGTCCCAAGGGGGTCCCACGGCTTAGTCCGAGTCGCTGGAGTCCCCGAGGAGCATCTCATGGCCGTAGCTCGAGTACAGAAAGTCCACCTCCAGCAAGGCCCTGGTGACAGCCCACTCGAGCAGGCAGAAGTCATCCTCCTCCTCGTCCGAGCTCTCCGAGGGAGAGGGGTTGAGCTCCTGCAGCACGGGACAGAGGGTGAGCCCCAGCCTGAGCCACATCATGCGTCCACGTGGGGCCCTGGCCCCCTAGGGCACATCTCGTGGCACCCCAGGACGCGTCTCCCCACTTACAGCTCTCATTCTCGGCCGCTGCAGACTGCGCCGTGGTGGCCGGCCGCCGGGCAGCTCGTGCAGGTAGATGCAGTCCGACCCAAACGGGCAGCGGCCGCGGTTCTGGATGAAGAACTTGCACCTGATTTTCCTGCAGGATTCAAAGCCCAGTTGCATTCAAAGCCCGGCCGCACGCACGGCTGCCGGAGCAGCGCAGAGCCCACGGGGCTGGGCACTCACCCCGTCCGCGCCTTGAAGCTTTCGATGAGCTGCTCCTTCTCGCCCGCATCCGAGACCCAGTACTTGTGGGGGATGTAGTAGCTGGAGGTGACCCGGCACTCCGGGCAGGCCCTGAGTGAAGGCAACGCGTGCTGGTGGGTCTCCAAAAGGGGAGCAGCCCCCAGCAGGGCTCAGCACCCATGCAGGATCCCACAGCCACATCCCGTCCCCATCACGGCTCCCAGGAGCCCCACCACCAGACCCGAGGAAGGAATTCAGGGTGCAGAAGAGGGGACAGTGACCGTCCCCGCGCTGCCCTGAGCGTCCCCCGTGTGCTCACTTGATGACCGTGCTCTGGAAGTCCCGGCTGCGGCGCCACGTGCGGATGCAGCCCAGGCAGAACGCGTGGCCGCAGTTCGGGAGGATCCCGAAGAGCCGCTCCTCCGGCAGCGCCTTCTCGTACACCCGCTCCATGCAGATCCCGCACACCACGGCCTCGCTGCGCGCCCTCAGCGCCGCAGCAGGGACCGGGGCTGCCACAGCGCCCTGCTCCGCGGGGACCTGCGAGCAGAGCAGCGCGGCACCGCAGCCCCTGCTCCATCCCTGCCCCAGCTCTTGGGACCGACACAGGGCGATGGGGGCAGCCCGGCCACCGGAGACCGCCGAGCCCACCTCCGAGCACTCAGCCCACGTCGTCGTCTCCGCCGCCGCCTCTCTGGGGTCAGGGGAGTTTGGATCCAGTCCCAGCCCTCGCGGGTGGGAGCCTGCGGGCAGGAGAGCTGTTAGGAAAACACATCCCACCCCGTCATCAAAGGGCCAGGCCAGCTGCTTGCAGGGCACGGGCTCAGCGGTTCAGGTCCCCACCCTAAAAAAAAAAGCAGCCAGGAGGGGTTTCCGCAGCCCCAGCTGGGCCCTGCCCAGAGATGGAGGGAGGGGGATTTGGCTCAAGGGTCGGTGTGTGCGCAATGCCCTACCCGGGCCACCCAGCACCCACAGCTCTGCCGGTCCCTGGGGCAGCCAGCACCTACCTGCAGCTCTCCGAGCTCCTGCGGGGATGAATTCCTCACGGACAGCTGGCCCCGGGGGGTTGTTCAGCGCTGGGACGTTCTCTTTATCATCCTCTTCCTCCTCAACCTCCACGTTTGGGAGCCCGAAGGCCGCCCGCGTCGCTCTGGGGACAGCGGGGACCGAGGTGCGCCAGGCTCCCCTCCAGCCCCGGCGGCCGGGGGCCACGCTGGGCACAGGGCTGTGGCGGCTCCTGGCCGGCACCGGCTCCTCCCGGACGTGCTGGTAGCTGGAGGAGGCCGGGGATGGACAGAGGGACAGAGGGGTCAGCCCCGCACGGCACCTCCCGGCTGCCAGCCCGTCCCCGTGGCACCGGGTCCCCCTCACCTGCAGCGCTCGCCGTAGCCGCAGGCCCCGCTCTGGAAGTAGCGGCACACCGGGGCCGACTTTCTGTCGTGGGAGAAGCGGCAGCTCCGGCCCCGCCGGCAGGATCCGCGGGCAAAATCCCTGCCGAGGGGAGAAGCTGCATGGCCAGGGGCTGGGGCCAGCCCCATTTACCCCAAAACCCAGGGGCCTGGGCACAGACAGCCCCCCCCCCCCCCCAGGCACCGGCTTTGCCTGGATGCGGCCCCGTTTTCCCATCTGGGATCCGGGGCTCTGCCTGCCCCCGCTCAGCCTTATCTCCTGGGTAATTGCAAAGCAAACGGAGCCCAGGGGCTGGGCTGGAGATGGACGGGGCTGAGCAGCTGCTGTTCAAGCCTGGGGGTTCTCCTGGGGGGGGGGGGGGACCAGGGGGGGGGGGGCTGGGGCAGCCCCGCAGTGGGCACAGAAGGCAGCAGAAGCCCTCAGCATGGGGCTGGCAGTGAGGGGGTGCCTGGCCAGGACCCCCCAGCTCAAGGGGACGCCCCAGCACCGCCCTCTCCAGCCCCACAACTTCAGGGCGAGATGGCAGGGGGATGCTCAGGGCTGTCACAAACCTCTCTCTGCCCCCCGTTGAGGGTCTCGCAGCCCACCTCCCCCCAGAGCCCTTCCTGCAGCCCCCCTACCCAGCCCTACCTGCACAGGGGTCTCAGGCAGCCCCCCCGAGCCCTTAACGCCCCCGATGCCATCTGCGAGCCTGGCTCCATCTCCTCTGGGTGCCTACAGGGCTGGGGCCCTCCCTGGGGTATTTATGGCCTTGGTGGGGTGGGCGCACCCGTTCCCACCTGAGCAACCCTCACCTTAATTAGCTTAACCCTCGCCCTGCTGCTCCTGGCACTGGCAGGGGGATGCAGGGGTCTTCGTCCCCCCCAGACACTTGCTCCTGTCCCCGCGGGTACCCCAAGCACAGCTCAGGGCGCACCCAGACCCCTCGATTTACGCGGCCCCACAGGGGCTGGTGGAGGAGAGCGGGGCGCAAGGGGCTCCCCCGGGGGCTGGGGCAGCTCCAGGGCTGCTCAGGGTGGGGAGGTCCCGGGAACAAACCGGGTGCGGGAAATGCCGAGGGACACGGGGCGATTTCCCGGGGAGCCCCCAAACAGGGGCTCGGCTCCCTGTGCTGCTTCACTTTGGGTTTAGGGCAGGGAGAGCTCGGCTCCGATCCCGCTCACGACCTTGCTGCCTTTCCCGTTGCTTGCAGACGCGGGCAGGAAAATCCCAGCAGCTGCAGAGCCCTGGGAAGTGTCAGCGAACCCCAGCCCCTCCGCTGGAAACCCCCCCCGAGGGCTCAAGAGAAACCCTGCAAAGAAGGGCTGGCTGCTCAATGGTTCTTAAATATTTAGTTCCGATTTATTTAAAGTCAAGTCAGTTCGCGGACACTATTTATATTATTAAAAACACTTGGAGGCTTGTACTTCTAGCAAAAATATACATTTCAGTTTGAGGGTTGTTAAACTGCCAGGAGGGGGGGAAGAGGAAAAAGCTCCCCAGGTAACGAGCACGCGAGTCCCGGGCGCACCGGGGGGCTCTGGGGCCAAATCCCCCGGGCTGGGTGCGGCGTGTATCTCCGGTGCCTTCCCCAGAGGACTTCAAAGTGCTTTAGAAATGGTAATTCCTAACTCCCCTGCGAGGTAGGGACACGCGAAGGGGCCGGGCGGGCTGCGGGCAGGGAAACCGAGGCACGGCGAGGAGCCCAAGGGCAGCGGCGGGGGGGGGGGGTTGGGACCTGCCAGCCCTGCGGCACGGAGGGGAAGCCCAGCGCTCTTCCCCTTGGGGTTTTAAAGGAATTATTGCACCAGGGAAATCCACTACCCTGAAGAGGAGGAAAACAAAACCGATTCATCCGCTCCCGCGCCCCCCCCCCCCCCCCCCCGTGGGATTATCAGTATTTGAATAAGGCTGCTCGGGACGCAGGGGATGCTGCAGGCAGGTCAGCGCTGCCTCTCGGGAGACGCAGCGCCCACGCCGGGTCCCGTCCCGGGCACGGGCAGCACCGCGGCGTTTTGCTGCAGCTGTGACAAGGTGCGAGGTGAAGCCCCCGAGCGGCTCGGGGCTTGGGCAGGGCACGGAGCCCGAAGCTGTCCCCTCGCTCAGGGGGACGTCGGCGGAGGGCAGGGGGACTTCCCCGGCACAGCGCCGTGCGAGCATCCGCCCTCTCCCTCGCCTTTTATGAATACTTGGCATTTATACTGGGTGGTAGAGCTGCAAAGCTCTTTGCAACCGATGCACTTATTAATCCTCATATTCCCCCTCGGAGCGGAGGGCAGGTGACGGTGTGGCTCCCTTCCCCAGCAGGGGAAACTGAGGCACGGCCATTAGCAGAGGGGCCGAAGGCCACGCAGTTAGGCAGCAGCAACACCAGGCTGGGCTGCAGCCACCTCCTGCTCTCCCTAACGCTGCTGTTCCCCCCTTGAAGGGTCGCCCTGCTGGTCCCGCAGCCTGGAGAGAGCGGGATCATCAGATCCCAGCCCTTTGTGGCACCTCCCAGCCGGGGCTGCCCCGTGCTCCCTTCCCACGTCCCAGTAAATGTCCCCTCGCCGTGCCGGGCTCTGCGGGCTGGCCGTGACTTTCCCGGTGCTGGTGCTGCCGGGGGCTTTGCTCGCTCTGGCGCTCGCAGGGAGCCCAGCGCCACTGCCCCACCAGTTTGGGAAGGGAGCTGCAGGACAAGGCACGAGCCCTGCTGCCTCCTCCCAGCCTTGCAGAGCTCCAGACCTGGCCCTGGCCCCGTGCAGACATTTTTGGAACTGAGGTCTGCGCAGAACGGCCTGGGGAAGCAGAGAGACCTTGGCCTCTGCTCCAAAGGTGGATTTTTGTGGGTCAAACCCTTCCCTCCCTTCTCCACGTCCCTCCCTCTTCACGCGGAGGTGCCGAGGGGCAGGTTCCTCTGGAGCGGGGGCACTGGGGGCACAGTGAGGGCGCTGTGAGGACAGCTGTACCCGTCTTCAAATACTCTGGTTTTTCTTTGGGAAAAGAGAGAAGCTTCCTTTCGTGACACTGTCCTAGACGTCACTGCTCAGGACCACGTCTTCGGAGTGCAATACAAAAAAAGACAACCAAGACACGCTCTAAGTGCTGCTGCTGGCCCTGCTCGATGACCGCACCACGCTCGGGCCTCTGAACAACCAGAGCAACGCCGCTGTCCCCAAGCTGCCGCAGGAACCCTGCTGTCCACGCCGTGTGAACCGTCCGGCCGCGCCAGGGGCCCCGGGGAGCAGCTGAAGAGCAGGGCCGTAGTAACGGAAACGGTAGCTTAGGGTTTGCCTCTAAATTTGTTAGCGTGTGTTAACGGAAGCCCCGGCCTACCAGGTGGCGGCCGCAAAATCTTACGGCGTCCTGCCCTGTGTACCGTACGTTGGGGTCGTGTAGAAAAACAGTTTCCAGTAGAAGAAACGGAAGACATGGGGAAAGGTTTCCTTTGTTTTTGTACAAAGAGTCCTGCTGGGAATCCATGGCTTCATTCTCATAAATAACAGGTCCTTAGTACATGTCCTTGTAGATCTCCTGAAGAAGCGGGTGCAGAGAGGTCTCGGCCTCCGTCTTCTTGATCTTCTGCACCAGCTGGGCGTGCTCCGTCACCAGCTGCCGCAGGTCGGCCATCTTCTGCAGCAGCTTGGGGAAGAGGTACTGGGCGTCCGGGTGGTTGGACTGCAGGTGGAACTCCAGCGCCCGCAGGATGTTGTCCTGGATCTCCTCCACCTGCTTCACGTTCATCAGGCCAGGACGGTCTGCGGAGAAGAAGCACGGCAGCGGGGTGTTACGGGGTGGCCCTCCGAAGCACACGCTGCTCCTGGAGGTGCGGAGATGGGGACTGAAACCCACCCACAGGGACTCCAACCTGGTCAACCAGACAAGGGGAAAAACGCGTGCCCTCGGAGCACGTGTCCCACAGCAGCCTGTGAGAAAGGGATGACACCTGGTCCCAGCGTGCCAGGCATCGCCGCCGCGGAGAATCTTTGGTGTCAGAACTATTCAGGTCTTCTCCTGCTCCCCTAAGACACCCCTGGCTGATGTCAGCCAGCAAAACCCCTGCTGAAGCAGCAGCCCGGCCCTCCCCAGCCCCCTCGGTTCGGGAGGGCTCTTCCTGACTCCCGCAGGGCCGAGAGCACCCGCTCACCTCCACACAGGATAATGGCAGCCACAAACAGAGACAGGTCGCTGTCATCCAGCTCCAGCGCGTTGAACTTCACAGCAAACTCGAATTTGGGCTCCATGATCTCGCTGAAGGGCTTGCGCAGGCTACGCAGGAACTCGCGGGTCACAAAGCCGTTCCCGTTGGCCACCAGCAGCCCATCCTTGTTCATGATAGAGGCCAGCATGGCAAAGATGGCCTCGTGCACCCCGTACTTCAGCAAAGTCACTTGGTCGTTCAAGTAGAGGCCTACGAAGCTGGGGATGCTCTTGGCGAACTCGGTGAGCTCCCGCACGGTCTCTACCGTGGTGCACTGGCAGCGGTAGAAGACGTGCACCCCGATCTCCTTGTAGGGGGGAATCCCGTTCACCAGCTGCTTCCAGACCAGCCCCTTCTCTGCTTGCCACAAGGTGTCCATGTCATGGATCACAAAAGGCTGCTTGAAAGAGAGGCAAGCAGTCAGGAACCTGCCACGGGGACTCGAGCTACGAGCCCTACCCAGGACACCTGCATTTGCCTGTCCGTTTGCTGTTTTCTCCTGCTGGGGCTGAGGGGCCCAGGCAAACAGCACCCGCACACACCCACACAAGTGTGCAAAGCAGCGAGGGCAGGGCGTGTAGAGCCCACGGAGCTGCAGCTGGGAAGTGGTGCACGTGCAATAGCGACAGCAGGAGCGAGGCGCACGTCCTCGCCCAGAGAAGAGCCCCCCGCACCGGCTGCAGCCAGCCCCGTTTGCCCTGGGAGGGAACTTACTGGGGTGCTGCTGGCCTTCCCGGTCAAGATACCTCTCGCCTTCTTTTTGGTCATGTTGAAGTTTTTCAGGTAGGCGTTGTAGATGTGCTTGGAGAAAGCTTTCAGGTCGGCCACCTGTGGGTTCTGGCAGCTGATCTCGCTCGCCGTCAGCCCCGCCACCAGCTTCCTCTTCTCTGCCTCCGGCATGCGGCCGAAGCGGATCGCTGCGAGGAGCAAAACCAGTGAGCCCGCCAGCACCGCTACCCTCGCCAGCACAGCCCCACGCTGGGCTCCCGTCCCTGCTCATCTGGGTTCTCTCGCAAGCCCTGCTTCTTCCCACATAAACACTTGGGCTCGGCCAGGAACAGGATGGTTACGCCTCAGGTTTAAAGATCCCAGCACAGGAAAGCAATCTGTGTGCACAGTTCCTGCTGGGCCAACCTGGAGGGAAGAGCCCTGTGCCACCAGCCGGCCTGCGTGGCAGGAACAAAGAGCCCCTTCTTGTAAGGAAGGAATGGATGAAAGAGACAAAAGCCTGAAGCATTGGGCTTCAAAGAAGATGATTCCCTGGCAAAAAAAGAGCCACGGGATAAAGCGAGCTCCATCTGGCCTCCCCGTGTGAATCCCCGGGAGGAAGCTCCGCTCACCGGGCAGACGGCCCCACGGCACCCCGTGGGCAGGCCTGGGGACAAGGGTGCCACTCACCGTTATGTGACATGCCCAGCGAGAGGCATTTCTGGAAGCGGCAGTACTGGCACTTGTTCCTGTTCTTCTTCTGAATCTTGCAGCTCCGCTCACACTTCTCGTACTCCAGCTTCATGCGGATTGTCCGGCGGAAGAAGCCCTGCGAGCAGGCAGCGCACGGGGGGACGCGGAGCAGGGGGACAAGGGAACAGCAGCGTTAGCACCCGTATTTCGGGGCCGGGCTGATTTATTATCCCCAGCAGCCTCACAGAGGCTCAGCCCCCTCATCCTCCACCGGGTATTTTCAGCACAAGCAGAGCCTCGACCGCAAGGAGAGGTGGTGTGGTGGGAGAAGGGGGCTGCAGAGGAGGAAGCACGGGTCTGGCACCAGGAGCCGGGTGTGTGATACTGCGGGCAGCCAGCAGGGAGGGATGGAGGAGCGGGCTGCGGGCCTGCCGGAATGTCTGGCAGGGCCCGGGCGGCTAACGCAGCCCCGCTGGCATCTGCTGTGGGGGAAAGAATTTCAGAGGCACAGCCAAGCTGCGGCCAGCGGTCCCAGGGGATAAGCAGGCAGCTCTCTGCTGGTCTGCAGCACAGCCAGCATCTTGAAAAGCAAAGCCGGAGTCCCCACGCGGACAGGAGGATTTGCCTTACAAAGTAAAGCACGATGCAGTGAGATTTGGGTCGTACACGTCTCAGCTGCCTCCTTCAGGACAGCGTTTGTGTGCCCACCTGTCCGCTCTCTGGGCAGGTCGCGAGTGATTTTTTTAGTCATTTCATCCTGCATCCCTGCTTTGCTGAGGACCTGCTTGCCCGAAGAGCCACCGCTCTCCCCAGGCTCTCAGCTCTGCTTGCTGTTGCCGAACCCAGCCCCTGCAGGGCGGACGCACCTTGCAGCCCTCGCAGGCGTGCACGCCGTAGTGGAACCCCGAGGCTTTGTCCCCGCAGACCCTGCACTCCACGTTCAGCGCTCCCGAGGCCGCCTCCTCGCAGCCCATCTGCAGTTGGTCCGACAGGGAGGGAGAGGAGCTCTGTGAAAGGTCTGCAAACACACGAGGGGAGGCAGCCTGTTGTGCAGTAGCCACAAGCCCAGCAACACATCTAACCCCGTGGCTGGAGGGACTTCCAGCGCTTCCCAGCCTGTCACTCGGGCAGTTAACCTCCGATGCCCTGTACAGAGCCAAGTGTTCCCAGCAGTTAAGAGATTCCACATCAGCTCTGATTTCTTCCTCTGGCATTCATGTTTAGGCAGCGAAATCCCACCAGCGGACTTGCCAGGCAGCTGGCACAGGGCTGGCGCAGGCACAACAAAACTTCTCTCCCGGCTCCTACGATCGGTTTGCACCCAGGATTTCCAGGAGCAGCCAGAGAAGGGTTCTCAGGCACCCCGGGAGCCCTCCCCTCTCCCCCACGCACCCTCTGGGGCACAACCTTCCCCTCCTGGCCTTGTTGCCACCTCCCAGCCTGCTGCCAGCGGCTGTGCGGTGACCGCAGAGAAAGAAATACTTCTCCATAACTTGGCCCTCAATGAATTATTTCACAAACGGAGGAAATAAAACCGAGCCAAGCCCCGTTCACATGCAGACCCGGTGCCCTTTGCCTTGAGCACGCTGTCTGGAGGACGCGGCCGCAGCCTGCGTGCTCCCGGGGCTCCACTCACCTGTGTAGCTGCTCGAAGGCAGCGAGCTGTCTGGTCCTGCACTTGGGTCTGAGGCTCCGCTGGCCACCATCACTGCCTCTTCCTCTTCCTCCTCCTCTTCCCTGACCTCAGGTACTTCCTCCTGTAGTTGTTCCATAATCGATCACCCCTCAGTGCCAAGACTGCAATCCCTGTCATAGCTCTGGCATCATCCGCGTCTAGCCGAGATGGACCCTGCCAGGCTGGTGCGCTAGCCTGCGGACAGCGGGAGAGGCACGGCGTCAGGCGCAGGAGCTGCCACAGCAGCCCTGCTCCGCTTCATCTTATCTAGGGAGACAAGCAGCCCCCGGGGCTTTTCTCTGGTGCTCTGCAGGGCTCAGGGAAGCAAAACCTCGCTGGGATCGTGTTCAGAGCCCAGCAGACAGATCCTGGGACACAAACCAGGAACCTGGGGCCGGTGCTCCCTGCCCTGAAGGTCCCGCAGCGGAGACACTGCCCCGGGCAACATCCCCCAAAGCCACCAGTGCCCTGGGCTGTCCCGGTGGCAGCCAAGGCCGAGGTTTGGCAGAGCCAATGCTAGCATAAAGATTAGGATCCTTCATTTTTCGGCTTCAGACTCCATCCTCAGCCTGACAACGGGGCAAGGACAGCGGCTGATGGGGGCAGGAGCAGGGCTCAGCGCGGTGGCCAAAAAACCCCAGACCCACGCGAGCTGTCTGCGAGACGGATGGCTTCCTGCCGGCCCCTGCCCTCCCGCTCCTTCCCGTCACAGCGCTGGTGTTTGTCTTCACTCATCGTGTTGTAACCAGCCCCGGCTCCCCTGCCAAGAGCCGCCGGGCCGAGCTCAGCCACGGGGTCCGGCAGCACGATCGCGCCGGCTGCACGGCCCAGCCCTGTCCTAATCCGGGGCTTCCTGTGGGAGGACGGCCACGGGCCCCTTTCCCCCCACGCTTCCTCTCCTTGTTTGTGCTCGTCCATCGCAAGCGACGTGCCGCGGGTGCCGAGGCCGGGCCGTTCCCCACGCCCCGAGCCCAGCCGGCTCTCGCCCGGTGCCGCGGCGCGGCGCCTCTGCCTCCAGCCCTGCCTCTTGCTCCAGTACTTAGCACCTCCAGCACGGCTGGTGCAGAGCTGCAGCCATTTCCTTCGAGGAGCCATCATAAAGCGCAGGATCCGTTGCTCTATTTCCACAGAGCCTCGATTAACAGACGCGAGTTCAGCTTCTGGAGCATCCTCGCGCCCGCTCCCCGTGTAAGCCGCCTGCGGGGTTCTTGCACGAGGGCGCCCCACGACCACGCGTGGCCGTGACCCACGCCGAAACCCACCCCCCCCCGTGGCACAGGGCTCACTGCGGGAGGACGGCGGCGACCCACGGCTCCCTGGGCTCAGTTCCTCTCCCGCAGCAGCCCCTCGTGCCCAGAGCTCTGCGGCTGGGCTGCAGCCAGCCCCTCGGCCCGCCCGGGAAGCCGTCAGCGCCCGGCAAGGTCGGAGCTCCCCGGGCAAGCAGCTTGGTGCCAAGGGGAGGATGAACCCCCTGAAGGAGAGGCCGGACATCGACACGCCGCCGAGCCAGCAGCACGGGCACCCCCAGGAGCCGCCGCAGGACCGCAGCCCGGGGACACCTCGCCGCGAATTCGGAGCCACGGGGCCAGAGGTCGCACCCGGCTCCGTTTCGAGGAGCGGGGACAGGGGCAGGGGGCTCGGCTGAGCGCGGCGCTCCCTGCCCGCGCCTCCCGGGCAGCACTGAGGCACCACTCACGGGTTCTGTTACCCTTGGCCGCCGCTCACACGTGGGGCAGGGCATCCAGGCAGGAAAACCTATTCGTCAGAGGTGGAGGGTAACGAGCCGGACCTTTTTAAAGGCTATATATAAACGAACGCACAAACATCAGGAAAATGCTTTTGCCCGGCACGGCAGTCAGCGGGGGAAGGCTGTGGCAGGAGGAACTGGCCTCCAGTGGAAAACACAGCCAGCAGCACCTTACTGAGCTTGTCGTTAGATCTCCTTTGGCTCTGGCATCCATCAGGAGAGGCAAGCACTTAAACCCTTTGAGGACGTAGTCTCTGCTTCGCCTCCTCGGCCCCGCAGGGACTCAGTTCTCCAGCTGTGTCCCTGGCACGCCAGGTCCATGCAGGGCCTCGCACCCCGCGAGCCACCAAAGCAACCCCAAAGGACGGTGCCCCGTGCGGGCAAGGGTGCCAGGGGAAGGACAAGGACTCAGGTCCCAGCCTTCAAGAGCGGCTGGAGAGCCAGAGGGAGGAAAGCTCTCGCCAGAAAGCTCTCAATTTATTGTTTTAATATCTTCTTGCAGGCCAAGAGCAGAGGGGCCTGGGCAGAGGGGAGCTGCGGGAGCTGTTTGCACACCTGCCTTTCCCGGAGCCGTTCCCCTGTTTTCCAAACAGCGGCGATAGAGGCAGAGGAGGGGGGAGAGGGATTAATTCCACCCGGCCGGCTGCACCCCCTGCCTCCAGCAGATGAAAGGCCAGGCAGCCGCGGCCCGAGGAAAGGCAGGCAGGGGCCAGGCCTCTGCGTGGCTGCAGGGGACGTGCGGACCCCAGACCCCTGCGGGATGAGGCAGCGGCCAAACCTGGCTCCATGCGGAGACCCTGAGCCTTTAGTTTCTTTCAGCTGGATGTGTTGAGCTTGGTATAAAGAACAAACCAGTGCTGCCTTGACCAAAATCAGCGAAAAAGCTTGTTTGATTCCTTTTAGTGCTAGATTCTTGCGGCACGTGCAGAGAGCAAACGACCGTGCCAGCCTCCGGGATGCTTTATTCAGCCCCAGACACCGGGGAGATTCCCTCCCTTCCCTCCTGCCAGCCCGAACAAAGGCGAGCCCTTGAGGACTGGAATTGTTTGCGCAGGATTACAGCGGTGAGCACAAAAGAGCCGTGCCAGCTCCCCTGCGAGCCCCGTGGTTTGGCGTCGGAGCTCTGTCCCTCGGAGCACGGACAGAGGGGTGCGGACCCTGCCCAGCCCCACACCTTTGTGGGATGGCACCAGGGATGGAGGTGTGGAGGGCAGAGGGTGCCCCAAAGGGCCCTTCTCACCTCCAGGAGCTCCCTGCAGCTTGGTGCCTCCACGTCTCCAGGCAGGGCAAGGAACAAGGAGGTTTCCTTCCCTGGGCTAAACCTGCCCCCGGTCCATCACAGCGCACGAGCAGGAGCGGGGCAGAGATTCCTGCCCGGCGCAGCCACCCCCTTTTTCCATTTGGCAGCTGTGACGGGAGCAGCGATGGAAAGCGAGGATGGAAACGAGGACAGGCACTGCGAATTCCTTCCTAAGCTTCTCCGGAAAATCGGGCAAATCTGTTTCCCTTCCTCTTCCCACAGGATGGGAACGAGCAAGAGGGTGAGCATCTCATGACTTGCTCTGCCTTGGCCCAACCCCGTTCAAAGCTTTGGCAGCCGGGGGACATTGGGCTGGCTGCTGTGCACGAAGGCTCTGCACTCGGGCAGATGCTGCTGGGTGTCCCCCTCGCGGCTCCCACGCTGCAAACAGCGCCGGCACCAAGTTTTTCTTTGCCAGAAGCCGGAGCTGACCCCTCTGCCAGGCGGAATGACATGGCAGGAACGTGGGGAAGAAGCGTGGCACACAAGACGAGGGGGAAATAGCTTAAAAAAAATAAAAAAAGCTGGCACGCCAGGGCTTGCAAGGTTAAGAGGAGACAAATCTCCAGCCTCATGTGCAGCACGGACCCAGTGCCTGAAGGCAGCGCTTCTCCAGAGCTGGTCAGGACCCGCGTCTTCCTCGGCACTGGGTACTTGCATGCTTTTGGCCAGGCAGCTCCTGGCAGCAAATCGGCGTTTAAGGCTCAGAGCTACGTTCAGAGACGGCAGAAGCTGACACACGAGCCAAGAAGTGCCCAGTGCCCCGTGGCTGGTGCGTGGCAGGGCTGGCGGGGCGACGCAACCACTGTTACACGGCTGCCCGTGGAGCAAAGCATCAGCAAGGAGGGGACGTGCGTTGCGACACGGACACCAGGGTGCTGGCAGCCACCGAGGGAGTGAGGAAGTGCTCATAATTAGAAGGACGTCATCTTTAAAACAGGTGTAGTTTCAAAGAAGAAGTCATTTCGACACGGTCGCTGGGGTGGGGAGGACTCCCGCCCCGTTCCCCTCCAGGGGAGGCAACATTTGTTTCTAATATTTTTATACGGACGGGGTGGGAGGCAGCTCCCCGACAAGTCCCTGTTGTAGTGTCGCCAGACGAGGCTCCTCCCTGGAAGAGGGAAGTTTCCAGGCAAAGCAAAGCGCCAAAAAACATCCCAACCTCCCAAGGGACAGGTCACAAGGTTGATCCACTCGAAGTTGTTCGAGTTACCCTAAGGGAGGCGACCAGGAAGTGCGAAAGGAGACCGATTTACCACGGAAGCACTTCTGGCTTGTGTTTTTGTTCATCTGGATGAAAACATTCGACAAATTCACAGTCAACAGAAGTGAATCCCTTCGGAAGGATTCTGTTGGTTGTGAATTTGGCACCGGACAGCAGCATTTTCTGTGACATGGAGCACACATCAAATATACCAAAAAACGGAGCTGAATCCGTAAAAAAATGTGGTTGTTGTTCATTGGCCATTATTTGCAGACATCCCTTGGGTTGTGTCACCACTTCGGGTATCTGCTGATCGAGTACCAGTTTCTGTTCCTCCTCCTGCACGTCAGCTACTCCTAATAAAAGCCATATAAGAGCTCAGCAGACGCTGCAACACAGGAAAGGTAACTAAGTGCAAAAAGTCCGCAGAGACAAACAATGAAAACGTGTTTTGTTTTTGTTCCTGAAAGACCAACGCACCTATTCATTAGCTAACGAGATCTCGGCAGCGCTTACTATCCCAGCGTTTCCTCCCTTACTCAGAAGCCTTGGCCGCGAGGCAGCTCCGTGCAGAAGTGAACTACTGGAGCTGGCGAGGAAGAACGCTTCGCCCCGCACCGCGGCACCCGGCCAGCACTGATACTTGGGGCCTGAGAGAAATTAAAGCATCTGCTCCAGCGCTGCAGATGTCCAGCCCCTTGTCCTCACTGCAGGTTGCTTTTCACCAAGCGCCAGCCCAGCCGAGGCAGCAGCAGAGTGCTGCCCGAGCTGCTATTACCGCCGTGCTGCTAATTACTCAGGAGCACACGACGGAGGAGCGCAGGAGGTTCCCTCGCTTGCCTCGAGCGGCCAGGCTTGCCAATATGAATCACACGTCGCCTGCGTGTTTGAACTCATCCACTTCCTGGCCACTGAGAAAAAAAAAAAAAAGTCAAAGAGTTATGAAACTCGCTGGATCCTTCTCTTTTTGCGCCGCAATCGTCCCCAAAAAAACTAGATCACATTTTGATCTGAAAGGAGCTTCCCGCTTTCTCACCGGCGCTGGGTTTTCTTTGGAAGAGGGTTAATGCTCCTGCAGGGCTCAGCCCCACACGCCTGGTTCTCCTCAGCCTTGGACGAGCCAGGATCTGCAGCTCTCCTCCACACAAGGGGCGACAGTCTCAAGCTCTTCCCCGAAGTTCTGCTCCATGACCTTCAGCAGCTCCTGCCGCCCCCCGTACCTCTACTTCCTCCGTCATCCAAAATCATACTAACCGGGTTCTGCAGCGCTTCCTTCCTGGTCCTTTCCTCGCTGCATTAGCTCACAGAGACGGCATGTTTTGGACATCGGTGCCAAGCGTCATTGTTTATTCCCGTGGTACGGATTTGGACACCTGTTCCCAGTCACGCTCGCCAGGCTCGCCCGCCCGCCCCCGGCTCAGCACACCGCGCTGCTCGTGACCCTCTTCTCCCTCTGCACATTCCCATATGAAGCGTTTCCAGGAGGGCTTTCAGCAAACAAACTGGCAGGGCTCGGGCTGGCGACTGCCAACCGACGGTTGTGTTTTGCTGTCAGCTCAGGACAGCCCAGAGCAGGCAGGGGCAGGGGGGCGCGCGTGGCCGGCTGGGCCGGGACGAGGACGGCAGCCAGGAAACAAGCAGGTACCCGAAAGGTGACACCGCCGGGGGGCTGCTCAGCACTGGAAACTGCACGGACGCGGTGCCATTTGAGAAGATCGTTACGTCCAGTAATGAGAGAGCCCCGTCCCCACTCCCGGCAGGGCACAGCGGAGGCGGCCCGACCCTTCCTGCGATGCCGGGCGATGCGTTCCCCTCCCGCCTGGGGCTGTCCCCCCCGCGAGGACGGTGCTTTGGGGACAGCGCTTTGAGCTCGGCACGCGGCCTTCAGGCGCTGCTGGGGGAGACGCGAGGCAGCTCAGAGGGTCAGGTGCCAGCAAGAGACCCCGACCCCACGGCCCTGTCCCAACTCCATACGGAGCCAGTGCCCAGCACGACATCGCCCAGCGGGCAGGTGCTGCCTTCCACATCCCTGCTTCCTCCCTGGAAGTGCAGAGAAGCCGCCTGGGAAGCGTTCGCCTTCTCCATCCCAGAAGGAAAGAAGTTTGGCGGCTCGGAGCCCGTTGACCTGCTGGAAGCTGGGGCTCTCTGAGCCCCCGAGCCCCCCGCGCGTCGCTCCAGGGCGCTGGGTTTGCTTACAGAGCCCTCGTCCCCCCGAAGCGGAGCAGGCCATGTGGGAGGATCTGGTTTCAGGAACATCAGTAATTATAGAACAGGGCTGACAGGGAGGGAACAGCAACAAGGCTTCCCGAGGCAAACAGCGGGCACGGGCTCAGAGCAACGTTTAAAGGAAAAACCAGGAAAGCAGCAAGCGGAGCGCGGTGCCACTGCTAACCCTGGAGTCAGAGTGCCTGACTCGTGGGAACACCTCGCACCCGAGCCCGGCGTGGTTTTTCCCAGAGCCTCAATGTCACCGGGACACCAGCGAGCGTCACCCCTGGGGCAATCAGATCCCTGGAAAAGAGACGGGGGAACAGCAAAAACGCGGCAGCAGGCCAGGGCATCCACTGCTCTGAATCACAGGCACACGCAGGCAGCCCGTCGGCAGGAGCCAAATACCCAAGAGGCCAGTAAGCCCCAGTGCCAGGTGGCCAGAGCTCCCAAATCCAGGAATCACCCTCAAAAACGTTACCAAGCCTCGAAAACGTTACCAAACCCCCTCCTCTTTGCAGCGACTGAGATCCCCTGGGCTAAATCTACCAGGCTGTAAGTTTGTTACGCTTACACCTGGGCTCCCAGAAACGCGCTACGTGTTTTGTAGACCTTAGCAAAATATCCCGGGCACCAGGCATTCAGCTCTGATCCCAGGACGCAGCTGACAGTGAGCGATTATGCCCAGGCACGAGTTCAGATGATTCAGCAGGGTCTGGGAACGCACGCGCTGGAACAGAACAAACCTTCGCTTCACCTCTCCTTCGAACGCGGAGCAGGGAAAGAGGAGTAAATCTGAGCTTGCTTCTGTCTCCTCACGGACGACTCCAGAGAGCGTTAAAATAACTTTGTGTAACAAACTAGTTCAACACCCTCTCAGGAATTCGGAGGAGAACTGTGTTTCCTTACTATTTTTGGCCACGTTCACACAGCAAGAGCCGGCCGGAGGGACGGAGGTTTCCCTGCGTTTTCGACAGCGATGCGAGCAGCGACTAAACGCGGTCGTGGCAGGACAGCCCCGCCAGGGAGAGGACCTCGGCGTGCTCCTGTCCCTTTGGATTCCTGCCTCAGCCCCTAGAAAACAAAACACTGGAGCAAAGCATCAGCACCTCTCCTAACACCCTCACGTCCTGGGCACCATCAGAAGGAGAAGCAGAGATCTGAAGCGAGACCACTACCACCACTGCTTCCCGACAGCCAGCTCCAACCCCGAGCTCGTGCTCACCGACAGCTCTTTGCCAGAGCCCCCAGTGTCCCTAAGTCCCACAGCACAACGCCTACCCCACAGGCACGAGAACCCATGGCTTTATGGCCCGCGGGTCCCTGACCACCAGCGCCCACGGGGCGGCCAGTTTCCACGGTCCAACAGCTCTGGTAGCATCCATATAATTAACGTAGAGGTAGAAAGCAGATTTGGGGATTTCAGAAATATTTCAGATTTGCATTAAGACGATATTTGGACTTGCATTAAAAAAAAGTTCTAAAAATCAGACAGGAGAGAGTTAAGCCTAGGTTTCCGTCACTGAGGTGACCGCAGCAAACCTCGGTTATTTTGAAGCCATCTCACCCATCCCTTCTTCAGCACGACGAAACCTTTCCTAACGAGACTTTCATTAGCAGCTGTATGTTTCACAGCGAAGTTTGTCTTAACAGATTATCAAAATAATAAAAATAAAAATCCCTATCAGCTCAGGCAGGAGAGCTCACCTGCCCTTTAGCACCACCAGCACCATTCCCCGTCCCACGCCACATCTCTGCTCGGGGTTTGAACTTGCACGTTCTGCGTTTTGTGTGCACAGTTCCAGTTCCCAGACCGGGGCAAACCGAAAAACACTTCAGGAGGGCACAGCTTCTGGTTAGCACGAGCATTATCTGCCTGATGCTATCCGCAAGCCTCAAAGGCGTGCTCTGGCACGACCCAGCACCACGAGAAACATTAACATTTCTGGCTCGGGCTTTCACCCTGACACCTCTTCTCAGCCAGGATTTCCTAAAAACGCCGGCCTCAAAGCCCACGCTTCAGAGCAGGACCTGTGCCGGGGATCCGCAGCACCCCAACACACACCTGGCCCAAATGGCCTCACGTTCACAAGCTCTCAGCTAAGTCTTGGAGGACCCAGACATTTTTCAGACGCTGCGATTGCAGCACTGAACGTTAGAGCATTTCAAGAAGTCATCCCGAAACTAAGACCCGTCTTGAGTCAGTTCTGTTCTGAAGTCTTGCAGTCACGCAGGGCTCAGTGAACAGCATCCAAAAATCGTTCGTTTTGGGGAGGATGTGTTTCACAATCTCCTTGACCAAAAGGGTTCACACTGGCATCGATGGCTACACTCGAAACCCTGCTTTGAGAAAGTAATTTCCGAGGCACTCTGCCAACGCAAGTGTATTTCGGAGTGTAAGATCGAAAAAAAAGGAAAATAGCTCTTCTACAGAATAATCCCATTCATACTCACTACGGAAATCACTTCTGCTTGTCTAGACTTTCCCACAGTCTCAGAAATCATCGCACCACTGACACGTAGTACATCTCTGAGGAGTGACACCTCTAGAAAAGCAGAGACGGCTCCGCAACGCCCCGTGTGAAAGCAGCTCCACAGCCTGACAGACCGGGGCTATCAGCACGGGAGCCAGCACAAACCACACATAAACCAACGGCTCGAAAAGTGCACGGTCAGGGCGAGCCAGGCTGGGTTCTGGCAGCAAAGAACCCCTCAGCCATAAGCACCGGGACATCATCGTCCTCGACTGAAAACCGTTTGCGGGTCGGGTCCCGCTGCCCGGAGGGCTCCGCGAGCCTCCTGTCACGCCAGCCCCTCCATCTCCAAGAACATTTGCAGATTTCCAGTTGGTAAGTTCAAGAGCCACAGATAAACCATTCCCCAAAAGACACGACGTCCCAAAAGACACGACGTACTGTGCGGAAATACGGATTTGTCAACGGGCAAGACTCTAGAGAGAAAGAGCCCATTAACATCGGCAAGCAGTTCCGCACAACAATGCCTCCCCATCAGCTCAGCCTCGTGTGGCTCGTTACAAAACCCCCCCCACGCACCGCAGAGCTCCTCGGAAGTCCCGGTCCCGACCGCCAGAACAGGGGGAGCAGAACAGTTGCACGAGCTTGAGGAGACACTTATACAGAAGACCGCATCTCCGTCCAGCTAAATACCTTCGGCGTGTGCTGTGGCGGAAATAAATCCGCGCCGGCAGGGGTTTAGAAGCTAGGCACGGCGTTTGGGTGCGGGGCGACCACCCCGAGGAACGTCAGCATCCGCACGGGCAGGAGCTGAGCCCTCCGGGCCATGTCCTCCAAAACTATTTCAGCTCTGCAGTAAGCCGCGGAGTTTTGGCTGCTAGGGCAGTTACGCAGCAAGCGATGTTATCGGCGCCGGTGTCAGATCGCGTGTCCAGATAAGTAGGTGAACATTTACCTAAGCACAGCCTCTCATCTCACGTGACCTCCCCACTCTCGGAGCAGCAATTTCAGTTGTAAAACCAGCGAACTAATCAAATTTTAAGTTGTTATACTTTGAAGGCAACAGCTGGCTCAGAGGAACAGGATTAGACCACAATACTTACAGCAGACTCCTAAGCAAAATCCTTAAAGATTTTGTTCAGAAACCGAACGGGAATCAGTCTCAGAATTCAGATTTAAAAAGAAACTCACGGAAGTTTAAGCTCGTGGACAAAAGTGAAACTTGCTGAAAGCAAGTCACTCTCCGCGGGCTCTTCCCTACCCCGAATTTTTTAAAAGACAAACAGAGAAAGCATTTTGGAAGGGCAGGCACGCGAAAGGGAAGGGTTACCTCTCCGCAGCAGCTGTCCCCGTCTGCCCGCCGGTGCAAGCCCCTGTCCCGTTACCATGTCAGCACGGAGAGCCGAGCAGCGAAGCAATCTGCAGAGAGAACACAACACGAAGTTCCCCGGCTGCGCCGAAGGCCAGATATTTATGCCGCCGGGAGAACTGGGACAGATCCAGCGACGTCTCTGAAATTTAAACACACGCTCCCTCTACCGCACGCTGCAACCATCTGCTGGGGCGAGTCCCTGGCGCTGCAGGGAGGCAGCGGGAGCGGAGCCCCCGACGTCCCGGCAGGGACACCCGGGAGCCCTCCTCGGGCTTTAGGAGCCGGGAGACCCGCACGGGGACGCTGCCTTGGCCTCGTGGCTGCCACTTCGACGGGTCGACCTTCCCCACCGTGCGCGAGCGAAGTCGATGCTAACGCACGGACCCAGCTGGGAAAGGCTGGCGTGGCCACGAGGCGGTTTGTTTACTCGGCTCGCTTAATCCCTCTTTAGGAGGCTGCGTGCAAGTTCCTGCAATTTTAATGAACCTCTCTCTCCCTTTCTCGGGTTGTTGAAACTGAAGGATTTGACGGAGCTCACCCCTCCTGGTTTTGCTGATAAGGCAGCGAATAGCACTAATTTCGGACAGGAGAGCAGGAGGAGACCACCGCCGGAAAAAAACCCACGGCTTATGAGGCTGACCTGGAGGACTTACAGAAAATATGCTCTATTTTTAGACACAGTTATGCAGACTAACTGGACTAACGTATTAAACAAAGATGTTGTGAACATGATGCTACTTGAACCCACGTACCCTCCCTGCCGTGACACAGGCTCAGCTGCTCCTCCCACCCCCCTGGAAAAGCCCCGTTCCTATCGCTGCCTCTTTCAGGGCAACAAGACCCACGAGGCCGCCGAGCACCGGCCGGGGAGCCCACGGCACCAAAGCCCACCTCGTGCTGCACACCCCACGTGCAACGAGCACCCGGAGCTTCACCTGCCCAGCACGGCAGGAAGAAAGGAAGCAAATCCTCTGCCCTCCAAAGCCTTGTGCTCCTGGAGAGGCTTCTAGGGTGGGTATGAAGAGCGCTCCCTACGTGGCCGAGCAGCCCCAGGCACCTCCAGGGGACGGCACGAGTGTGAGGGCCAGTAAAACAACGCCTGTCCCGTGGAGCAAAGCATCAGTCACATCAGGATCTCTCTTCCTTACAGCAACAGAAATACAGAAAATATATATATAAAAAAAAAAAACAAACTTGAAGGAAGCAATTGTCCCCGTGCTGCAGGGAAGGGGCTGAGCCGCAGCATCACTGCGTGCCCACGTGAAGGGGCAGAGGTCCAGCACCCAGCCCTCTGCTGCGCGGGGCCATAAAACCGCACGCCCCGACTCCGATCCACGGCAGGACGTTACGGCTGCAGCGGGTCCCCCCCCCCGTCCCCCTCCCGAAACGGAAGGGGTTTTTCCCAAACACCCAAGACAAGGCTTTTTGTTCCCCTTCCTGATGCGGGGAGGTAATAAAGTCATTACAGCCCCGCTGGTGCATCAGGAGCAGGCTTTCTTCACCTCCACCGGCAATAAAACCCGTCCCTGACTCGGTAACAAAGTTGACGGTGTCAACGAGCGCATGAATCACGCACGGGGATCGCAGGAATCACACCCCGAGCTCGCTCCCAGCGCACGGCAGAGCTGAGAATTCAGAGCGAATTCCGGGCTCACCTTGCCCTGCTCGCAGGTAACTGCCAGGGCACGCCCGTGGGCACCGCTTGCACCAGCTCAGCAGGGAGCTGCCGGCGCCTCCCTCCCTGGGAGTCCCGGGGAGCTCACGCACCCGTGGTGGACTGGGAAAAGGATTCCCCGCCGAAGGCAGCGAGGGAAGTCGCAAAAAAAAGGGAGCGGGAGGAGGGAGGAGCGGATCACAAACCAGAAGTGGGATGTGGGGTGACTTACGGGGGTGACCGCAGCCGTGCCCTCGGTCCTGCTGCATCGGGCACGGCTGGTGCTGCCCTGACCCCGCGTGTCTGACGCCTGCAAAGCCCCCGGCCCGGCATGGGGGGCTCCAGAGAAGCCCCAAACCTTGCACGGGGGGCTCCCAGTGAAGCCCCTGTCCCTGCCCGGGGGGTTCCAAAGCCCCAATCCCTGCACGGGGGGCTCCAGAAAAGCCCCAAACCTTGCATGGGGGGCTCCAGCAAAGCCCCTGTCCCTGCATGGGGGGCTCCAGAAAAGCCCCAGCCCCTGCCCAGAGGGCTCCCCAGCACCCAGGGGGCTCCCCACACCGACTCCTTCCCCTCCAGGTGACACCCGCCAGCGAGCACAAGGCTTCCCGGCACAGATTTTGAAGGGAAGGCGGCCGAGGCCGGCCGGAGGAGGCGAGTTACCCGGGGAGGCTGCCCGAAGTCACTCGACACACCGCAGTCGACGGCCGCCGGATGCTCCGGGGACGCCGCGGAGGGCTGGTGTCCCCTCCTGTCCCCAGCCAAGCTGCGCCCTCAGCCACCTCCGCGCCTCGATTTCCCACCCAGGGACACTAAAACACACCTACCTCGTAAACACGGTCTGAACCTCAATTCACCGGCTTCCCTAAACGCGTTGGAGCCTCTCTGATCACAACCAACCAGGGCAGTTAAACCTCGGCTGGGCTGAGGTGGAGTCGGTGGGCGCAGAAGCTTTTGAAAGCGTAACAAGGCGAGAAGCCCTTCTGACCACACAACAAAGGGGAGGTAAAAGCAGTTCAAAGTAACCCCCGGATCCTTGTTTGCAGTAACAGGGCTCCGAGGGGGCCAACAAGGAAGGAAAAAATGCAGCAGGTTGGAAGAACAAAACAAAGGAGGGAAGCAGGAGGTAAAATTAAATCAGGGCTTGTTTAGAGGTCCTGCCACCTACTTCACCTTTCACCTAGGACTTTTTATTTTATTTTATTTTTTTTTTTTAAACGAGCGCTTTTTAGGCTAATTAAGAGCTGGAGTCAGCCCAGCCAGCACCACCCCGCCGCACTCGGCTGCGGTCGCAGACACGGCGCGGTGCTGAGACCCTCAGGACCCGCGTCCCCCTGGGGACGAGCTGCCCCTGCGCTTTCTCTGCCATTTTTTTTTTTTTTAATTTTTTTTTCCCGATAAAAATCCTTTATTTAGGATCTCAGCAGCGGGAAGGGGAGCAGAGCACGGGGTGGCATCGCTGGGTCCCCACCCGATGGCCAAGCCACGCTGCTGGCCCCGAGCTGGGCACCCCACAGCCCCCCCCACCCCCACCCCAAGCAGCCCCCCGGCTCTGTCCCCCCTCCGTGACCACCGAGGTGCTGCCCGCGAGCCCCCTGGGACCCCCGGGGGGGGTGGACCCCTGGCACAGAGCCACCCGGCCCCCAGCTTCTCCTCGCAGCCCAGCCCCAGAAAGCAGCGGGCGGCTCCTCCTCAACACCTGCCCCTGGGGACGGGCCCCCCCGGCCTCATCCTCGCCCCCCAACCCTGTCCTCACCACGTCCCCCCCCCCCGTCCCGACCGCGTCCCCCTCCTCGCTCTTCCCCGATTCCCCGAGGAGAAGCAGCGCCTGCACCCCGATGTCACCCAGCTGCCCCTGCACCCAATCCTTACCTGCCCCCCCCCCCCCCGGCACCCCCAGGGGCCCTGTCACCCTCAGAGAGCCCCCCCCGTCCCCCCCCACACCCCTACACCCCCCCCCGTCCCCACTGTCACCCCCCCACACCCCCGCCTTGTCCCCAATGTCACCCCACACACCCCCACGTCCCCCAAATCCCCCATGTCCCCCCCACACCCCCTGTGCCCCCCAAACCCCCCCCGCCCCCCATTTCCCCCCCATACCCTCACACCCCCCAAAACCCCCCTCATCCCCCAGGCCCCCCCCAAACCCTCACGCCCCCCCCAACGCCCCCCCTCACCCCCCCATTCTCCCCTCACCCCCAGGTCCCCCCCATATCCCCCCCACACCCTCACGTCCCCCAAACCCCCCTGTGCCCCCCACACCCCCCCTTGTCCCCTACATCCCCCCCCCCCCACACCCTCACCCCCCCCCCAAAACCCCCAGGTCCCCCCCGAGCCCTCACGTCTCCCCACATCCTCACGTCCCCCCCCGACACCCCCCCTTCACCCCCCCACTCCCCCGAGCCCCCCATGTCCCCCCCACACCCTCACGCCCCCCTCACACCCCCCGCGTCCCCCCAAACCACCGCGTCCCCCAAACGCCCCCTACGCCCCCCATTTCCCCCCCACATCCTCACGTCCCCCCACGCCCCCCCCCATTCCCCCTACGCCCCCCATTTCCCCCCACACTCCCGTGTCCCCCCCCCCCGTCCCCTCACGCCCCCCCCCACCCCCCGCTCACCTCCCGCCGCCGGCCCCAGCTCCGCCGCCGGCGCCCCCCCCGCCCCCGCACGTCACCGCCGCCCGCCCTGACGCCACCGCCCGGCCCAGCGCCCCGCAGCCAATCAACGCCGCCGGCAAGTCCCGGCCTCGTTGCCACGGCAACGGCCCAAGCCCGCCCCGCGCCCGCGTCGCTCGGCGCCCCCTGGCGGGCGCGGGCGCGGGTTCGGGCCGAGCGCGGGGCTTGATGGGAAATGTAGGCGCTGAGCGCGGGGCGCGCTGGGAAGGGAAGGCGGGGGGGAGGCGCAAAATGGCGGCGGGGGGGGTGGTGAGGGATGTGGGGTTCCTCCTGCCCTCCCCAGCACGCCCTGTGTGCCGCTTTCCGCCCCTCCTGGGGACACGTCGGCTGCCTGCTTTGTGCAGGGCGAGCTTTGTGCCCTCACACCATAGCTGAGGGCTTGGATGAGGCTTTACACCCTCACGCCCAAGGCAAACCGCAGCAGCGGCTGCCGGGATGAGCGGCGTGTTTGTAAAACACGGGCTCTGTGCCCGCTACGGGTGCTCAGGAAGCAGCACAGCACTCGCAGTGTCCCTCATTAATGCAGTAATTAAAGATTCCTGCAAATGTGCAACCCCTGGACAAGGGTGATGGGCAGGGGGGTGTCGGCGGAGCTGCTGACAGAATCATAAAATCCTAGAAACGTTAAGGTTGGAAAAGCCCTTCAACATCATCTGGTCCAAGCATCACCCTGCTGCCAACGTCACCCACTAAACCTTCATGTGGAGAGTGGCTGGGCCACTGCAAACACACCCCCATGGTGGTGTTACCCTGGGCAGCTGCGGGTTTCCCACAGGAGACCCCCCCACACCCCCACTGGTGCTGGGACGGTCTCAGGGACAGGCAGGGGGAAGAGCAGAGACCCACTGTGTCCCCAAAACCTCTGTGAGCTCTCCTTTTGACCCTTCTGCAGGGGATAATTCTTAGTCCGAGGCACCGGTGCACGCACCGACGACGTGTGCCTGCTGCTGACTTAGGCAAGCTCCAGGTCGGCCGCTCCGGGAGGGTGAGACAGACCCGGGCACATCCAGACCTGGCGGCCAACCCAAGGCAGGTGCTGACACTGCTCCCTCCACGCCTGTCCTTGCGGCAATTAACATATAACATTCTGCTGCATGGGAACGCAGCTGCTAAGAGCAAAAGCAATGTTCCGCTGAGTTGCTTTAAGGAGAGACGATGCAGCCCAAGAGGTGGGGAGAAGCAATGGCACTTTTCACCACCAGGGCACGACCCAGCGTCTCCTGGGGGCTGAGCACAGGGCACACAGCCCTGCGACAAGGCTGCGGCACGGAGCTGCAGAGATGGGCGGAGGTGGCCCTTTTCCTCCTGGCCTAGGTGTGGTACCTGTCCTGACGCCCGATCAGGGAAGAGATTGAGCTAATGGAGCTGTCAGAGGTGGAGGAGGTCTCCCATCGGTGCATTTCCACCCACAGCCCATTTCCTTCCCAGTAGAAACCAGTGTTTGGCACCCTCCCCGGACCCGCCTCTGCCTGAGGATCTCACGGGGCCGTGAGCTGTGCCAGGGTCACCCTGGGAGGCCGCAGAGATCTTCACACTTCAAGGCCAGAAAAAGGCCCAGCCCAGGTTGATTTTACCCCAGGGGCACAATGTGTTGAGAAGGCCCTGCTCCACCAGAAAACGCACAGAGTGGCGGGTCCTGTGTTTGAGTGGGACAGCTGGGATGGCACGCTGTCACTTGTCACAGAGCCAGGCAGGGGCTCCAGGGCTGTTCGGGGACTGTACGGGGCTGTAGTGGTCAGGCACCACTGCTCAGGACTGCTGTGCTGCATCCTTTACAATCCCCCACAGTCCCCGGCACAGTGAAGAGGAGGACGGGGGACAGATTTGACCTGCTGCAGTCCCTGGCTGGCAGGGACAGGCCCCCGGAGCCATTGCTGCAAGGGCTGCAGCCAGCCGTGCTCCCTCTGCATTGGCAAGGCCACACGGGGACCGGGCTATGGGGCCACCCAGGCGTCCTTAATGGACACACAGAGCTGCTTTGTCCCAGCAAAGCCCCATCGTGCCACGCGGACCTGCGAAAACAGCCTTTCGGGCAGGCACAACTGAAAAGAATTTTAAGAAAGGAGCACTGTAAAAACTAGGGGGAGGAAGAGCTCTGCGAGCAAACGCTCGAAGCCGCACAAGTAGGAAATAGATTGTAATCTCCCTAACGAACTGCAGTTAAGCATCATGAGCAACTGTGAATCTGGGGTTGATGCAAGGGTTTGCTATCAGTGTCTGTTTTCAGAGGGGACCCTTACATGAGCAGGGGCTCTGTGCCTCAAAGTAACAGGCAAACAGGACTGGACTTAAGAGAGGTACTTGAAAAAATTAACCCCAATGTTGTTTTTTGTTGGTGGTGGTGTTTTTTTTTTTAAATTTCTGTGTGTGTCTGTGTGCAGGGAGGTTTGCCAGAAGACTTGGCTTTTGTTCTTGGTCTTTCAGGGAGCAAATGAAGTGAAGGAGGCAGGCCAGGCCAATGTCACTGAAGAGAGCCAACACATCCACCTACTCCCGGAGCTGATGGAGCCAGCCCAGCTGCCTTCAGGAATCTTTTCTATTGCCTTCTGCAGGCCTCGGACCAGATCCCAAAACAGAGAGTCCTGCAGTCCAAGGGCGAGAACTTAAATCCAGAGCACTGTTACCTTCCTATACAAGCACTTAATTGAAGTAATGAGGTATTGGCCCTCCCAGAAGACACCCTATTGCCGTTCTTGGCCCTCCACAGAATAAACCAAAATCCACTGGGACCTCTTTTCACTGATTGTGTCTGATTTCTTTTTAATCTCTTCAATTTTCTGCAGTGGATATCCAGACCCCGCCCTGCACATGAAGAAAATTGGGTGCCTGCAGGGCCACAGATTTGCAGGGAAAGAGGTCTACGGGCCAGTGGCTCCAAAAGCTTTATTACTTGTTGGTTTGTACTAACATCTATGTGACTCCAGTGACTAACAACCACCTTCAGGGAATGCACGTGTTAGTTAAGGACATCCTGGTCCACCTGATCAGGGCCGAAAATGCCCTTTGTGAGGGGCGGTGGGAAGTCACTGCTCAGTCCATAAAGGCTGCCCTGGCAGCCCCTTTGCAGGGGCGCAGCGGACAACACAGCAGGCATTGCCAGTAGAAATCAAGGGAGAACGGCAGCCCTGGGCAACGTGGTCCAGACCCACTGGTGGTGTTTTGAGGCAGTGTTGAAACCAGAGTCCAGCGTGCAGGGAGGCGCCTCCAGCCCCCACACCTGGGCAGCCCGGAGGAGATGGCCCCGCTGCCTTCTCCCCACATTGGGCTGCCTGAGCTCCTGGCACGCTGTGGCTGCAGCACATCCCTGAAGAGAAGGGAAGCGTCTCTGCCCTACATGTAGTCACTTATAGGCTCTGTGCTAGTCTCCACTGGTCTCTACCCAGAGATGATCGCACCGACCAGGTCTGCTCAGAGGGCTGTGCTGGGCCCTGCGGCTCCCTGCTGGGCTCTGCCATCCCGTGAGGCTAGTTGGAGGGCTCCGTGGCCATGGGGTCCGCATCCGAAGATGGTGGCGGGCCTCTGTTCCCACCGTTGCTCACGTTTTCCTTGCTGCCGTCCCTCACAGGGTCACTGCCTTTCTCTTCCACTTTCTGCTTGAGTTTGAGGGAGGAATCTCTCTGGCACAGGAGGGGATGGTAGCCAGCGAAGCCTCCTCCGCTCACGTTTGTACGCTTGTCTGGGGACAGACAGAAAAAGCAGATTGTTTACCTGGGGTCCAAATTTACCTTTTGGTGAAGGAAAGGGGGCACAGGGTCTCATTGCCAGAGTTGACTGCTTCTCTGAGGATCCCAAAGAAGGGGACAGGGAAGAAGAATCGGCAGCAGCACTGAGTTGCATGCCCTGGGGGAAGGTCTCCTACCTCCCGGCTCGATAGGGTGCATCAGTCGGTTCATCTGCACGTTCCAATGCTTGACGTTGGTGCTGGCCTGCCGCAGCTTCCTCTGAGCCGCCTGCAAGGAGATGGACGAGAGCACTGAGCCGGCCTGAGAGTTTTCCCTTCCCTAAGCCTGGGTTTGAAGCTCCCTCTGGGATGGAGGCAGCTCACCCTCCTCTAGGTCTGCTGCTCCCACCCCTCCATGCTCCACACGTGCTCCCAGAGCTGACATTGCTGCTCTCTATAGGTTTATATACAACACTAGTGCTGTCCCCCCAGCAGGACACCCTTGTGTCACTTCAGCCACCAAATCAGCCCCTGGCACGGATCAGAAAAACCCAGAGCCGCGCGGTGAGGAAATGCCAGCCTGATGGTTTCTCCAGCGCCTGCCCCGTCAGCAGACTTCTCCTAATAGCATCTGCCAGCGCAGCAAAATGGGGGCAAAGTGGCCACAGCCTCCTCCCCGCTTCGCTGGCCTCGCAAGCTGAGCGCCGAGCCTGGCATGGCTCTACCAGGAGCACGGGATGTGCCTCGCAGGGCAGACGTCCCTTCCCAGGCAAACCTCTGGGCTGCTTTCCCTGCTGCAGCTAATATGACGCCCTAAATCCAGCCTGGCTACAGCAGGGTACGTGTCAGCAGGTCCCCAAAGTCCCCGGGTTCTCCCCAGTGTGGAGGTGTCTCAGAGGAAGGCCAGGAGGTCCCCTGGGGCTCATAGCGCGATGGGAAGTGGCACCAAGGTGACGCTCACCATGACGTCTTGATCCACCCGCTGCCTGTTCACTCTCACTTCCTCCAGCTGCTTCTGGGCCTCTTCCAGACACTTGTTCTTGTTCTCCATCTCCTGCTTGAGGACCTGCTTCTCCAGCTGAGTTTTGATGATGTATTCCTCCTGCTCCTCCTTCAACTTCATCAGCTGTTTCAGCTTCTCCTCTTCCTCAGCCAGTAGCCTGTCAAGAAAGCGCAAGAGGTGAGGACATCCCTCTGCCACTTCATCCACCAGCTTCCCCCAGCCCTGCTGCCATCATGGGCGGTCACGGGCACACCCTGGTTCCCCGGGGAGCAGTCAAGGCCAGTGGCATCACCCCGAGGAGCATGTCTGACAGCCCTATGCCCAGCCCTTCCCTGGTCGAGGAGAGCCAGGGATGCTCTGGTCCTACCTGGCCTGCGCGTATCTCACAGACTCCTCGTCGTGCCGAGCTTTCACCTCCTGTTGCAGGGCCTCCTGGAGACGCTCCTGCATCTCCTCCAGCTCCGTGATGCGCTTGCGCTGACGCTCTGCCTCTGCCTCCTTCAGGACCATCTCCGCCTGCATGGAGGCACGTGCCTGCGGCGGGGAGAGGAGCTGTCAGCGTGGGCGCTGGCCCTGCACCCCTGGGTGGATGGGGCCAGATGTCCCCCACACCACGGAGAGCCCATGGAGAGAGCTCCACAGCATCGGCTGCAAGGACAGAAGTGGGCTCCCTGGCCAGCGTCGAAGCCTCTCAGCTTCATACACCCCGGAGCACGTTGTCCTCAGCTCCTGCTCCTTGGGTACCTGTCCTGGTTTCAGTTAGGACAGAGTTAATTTTCCTCCTAGTAGCTGGCAGGGTGCTATGTTTTGGATTAGGATGAGAAAAGCGCTGATAACATGCTGATGTTTTAATTGTTGTAGAGCAGTGCTTACACCAAGCCAAGGACTTTTCAGCTTCTCGCTCTGTCCTGCTAGCGAGCAGGCTAGGGATGCAGCAGGAGCTGGGAGGGGACAGACCCAGGACAGCTGACCCTAACTGGCCAAAGGGGTATTCCATACCATCTGACGTCATGCTGAACAATATATAGGGGTGCCTAGCCGGGGTGGAGGGGGGGCCGGCTGCTCGGGGATAGGCTGGGCATCGGTCAACGGGTGGTGAGCAATTGCATTGTGCATCACTTATTTCATACACATTATTACTATTAATACTATTATTATTATTATTATTATTGTTATTCTTTTCCCTGTCTTAATAAACTGTCTTTATCTCAACTCACAGACTTCACTTTCCCGTTTCTCTCCCCCATCCCGGAGAGGGAGGGGGGAGGGTGAGCGAACGGCTGTGTGGTGTTCGGCTGCCAGCCGGGCTAAACCACAACAGTACCTCACGCGCTGACCCCTCCGTCCCTTGTCCCCAGGTCCCACACCACCACGGGAGCCCGGAGGTGAGGGGTACCAGCAGTGTTATTGCAAGAAGAGGATGTGCTCAGCTCCTCCAACCCCCCAGGTAACATGGCCAAGGGGTGGGGAAGGCAGCAGCCATCCCACGAGCGATGCAGCCCCGCAGCAGGACCTGCCACGAGGATGCACCTACCTGCTCGGCTTCCCGCAGCTGGATCTCCAGAGTCCTCTGCATCTCCTCGTGCTGCTGCTTCCGCCGCTGCTCCTCCTCCTGCAGGAGTATCTCCGCTTGCCGCTGGGCCTCCTTCAGCAGCTCCAGCTCCTGCAGCTTCCGCTCCTTCTCCTCTTGGAGCTGCTTGAGCCGCTGCGTCTCCTCCTCCTTGGCCGCCTTCCGCTGCTCCCGTTGCTCCCGCTGCTCCCGTCGCTTCTGCTTCAGGTCTTTGTGCAGGGACTTCTTGCCTTCGGCCTGCAGCCGGATGGCGGTCTGGATGGCTGGGGAGGGAAGGAGGACGTCAGCGGGGCCACGGGGGTGCTGGGGAGGGGACACAGAGTGGGGATGGGGACACAGACCTAGCGTCCACTCCTGGCGCTGCCGGGTGTCGGAGGCGCTCATCTCGTACGTGCGGGAGGAGGTCTTCACGCAGAACATGCACCTCTTCCCGTCCCGGTCGGGCAGCACCTGCAGGGAGAGGACACAGCACGGTGTCAGCACGGGGTGAGGGGACAACCAGTGGGATGAGGACCGAGATAAACCCACGCAGGAGGCGTTATCCCTGCCGTGAGCCGTGGCCCAGGCTGTACCTCCACGCAGCAGTGCTTGTCCAACGCGATGCTCCCCTTCTTCTCCTTCCGTTCCTCGCTCATGTAGTAGGACAGGACGCTGGGCTTCAGCATGAACCACCGCTCCGACCAGTTCCTTCTCAACTGGCCCTTCTTCCAGAGGTAGCCCTGCGCCCAGGAGAGATACAGGGTTCAACAATGGGGCAGGGGAAGGATGGGTGGTGGTACAACAACATCATAACCACGCCATTAAGGGCCGGGAGAAAACCAGAAACACCCCCCCCGAGAGAGCTTGTGCCCCAGGACACGTGGGCTCCTTGCCTGCTTGAGCACGTCCTCGATCACTTCCTGGTACACCTCCTCCACGGCCATGCTGATGGCCTCCTGCTCGATGCCCCGCAGGAGCCGCCCCGAGTTCACCATGTCCAGGAACTGCCAGACCGTCAGGCCGCCCTGCCCCTGCGGCTCCTGGGAGAGGTAGTCGTCCAGCTCGCAGGAGTTCAGCTCCACGTTCATGGCCGTGCAGATCTTCTTCAGCAGGTACTCCACCTGCGGGGACGGGGAGATCAGCGTCGGGGTAAAGCAAGAGTCGTTCCCACCCCACAGCCGCCGACTTGGAGCGAGGGAACCCATGCTGGAGGACCTAAGACCGCATCCCTCTCCGTGCCTTATCACAAAGATAGCACCCCTTGCAAGGCTTGATGGCAATGGCCAAGCTCTTCCAGGCTCAGGACGTTGATTTTGAGTTAAAGCTTGATTAGCCCTGGGAGGTTCTTCGTTTTGGCCACAAGGGCTGGATGCTTTTGGCTTCTTTGAAGAGAGAGAAAGCACCGCAGAAGTCAAGTGCCTTGGGGAGATCGGCCCAGCACTGCTGTCCCCCACCCAACCCACAAGGCAGGCATCTCAGACCATGGCCCTGACCTCAGCACCACTTTGGTTTCCAGCTGACGTGAAAACCTTGGGCTGGAGCAGGGGAAGAGGTCCTGCAGAGGAGATGAACACCAGGCCCAGCCTGGCCTAGGGCATCCCCAGCGATGGGGCACCCCCAGCTCCTGTGCCAGGGCCTCACCGCCCTCACAGTGAAGAATTTCTTCCTAATATCTAACCCATATCTCCCCTCTTTTCCTTTAAACGTCCTTAAGGACATTTCCCCTTGTCCTCCTATGACTGCAACCCCTGACAAAGGCCCTCCCCACCTCTCCTGCAGCCCCCTTCAGGCACTGGGAGCCACTGGGAGCCCTTCCTCATCTCAGAGGACTTCCCTCTCCTCCTCACCTAGCTAGGAGAAATTACTTTTTTTTTTCTAGGACATTTTTTTTTCTTTTTCTCAGGCCCAGCCCTGTTAGCAGAAGGATGATTCATTTTGTCATGGTCTGGGGAACAGGAAACTCCTCTCCCGGGGAGCAGGAAGTGCGGTTGCCCTCGTACATCTGCGCAGCACTGCGTTTCTTTTCTTTTTTCTTTTTTTTTTTTGGTGGTGGTGGGTTTTCTGTTTGTTTGGGTTTGCTTTTTTTTTTTTTTTTTCTTGGGAGGGGAGTGGGGGGCTGAACACAGTGGGGAGATGGTGCCCAAGCAGGAGGCAGCTGCCTGCCCGTCCCTGAGCGCCGCAGCAGGGCCCGGTGAGGCCGCTGTTGGCTTTTGAGCGTCTCCTGGCATCTGGAACCTTCTTGTGGGGCTTTCATCTGGGCCCCGGAGAAGGGAAAACCTAAATGCTGCCTGGAATTTGGAGATTACTGCCTGCCCTTCGCCGAGAAGCCCGGCTGCACGCCCCTCAGGTGCTGGGCAGGTGCTGAGCTCTTGGTGGCAGCGGGCACAGATGGGGACAACAGGGTCTGCTCCGACACTGCCTTCTTCACAAGGAGCACCCCGTGATAACAGCAGGCTTAAAGGGTTTCTCATCATCTTCTCTTTCATCCCCATAAAAATCAGGAGGAATCCTCCAGGTCCCTGCCCAGTTCAACCGCTGGGGGATTCCTGGCCCGTTGCAAAGGCTTCAGGACCAGCCCCAGCAGGAGCCGAGCTGGGGACGCTCCTTGGTTGGTGGTCCGAGAACTGGCCTGTTCATTTCACAGCAGGCCAAATTGCTGCCTCACCCAAAAACCAACGCGGACCAGCCCTTTCCTTGTCCTCCAAGCCGTCCATGCTCCGGAGGCTTCAGCATTTCGGAGGGTTCCTCCCAGGCCCCCAGGCCACCCCGCTTTTCGTGGGCACGGCTCTTCCTCCCACCCTGCCCTCTCTCTCCCCCCACCACGGCTCGCAGGATGTGATGAGGCAGCCGAAGGAAGGACGTGCCAGGAAGCGATAGTGGGACATGTCAGCCCAAAACCGAGCCCGGGGACAGGCAGCTAGCTCCTACCTCGTCCGGCACCATGATGAGAGGGTATTTGTCTTCAGACAGAAAGTTGAAGAGACACCAGAGCTTGAAGGCGTCTTGGTGGGATACGATGCTGTTCCCGTTCCGGTCAGGCTTGTAATTTTTCTTCGCTGTCAGAGTCCAGCAGAGCTCGTCGAAGTTTTCTTTGACGAAAGCACCTTCCTCCACCTGCGGACAGGACCCAGGCTGGTGAAGGACTGCGAGGGGGCTTCTAGGGGGAGAGGCTGGAGGGAGGGCAGAAGCTCCGCACCGGAGACCTCCTGTCCCTGCCGGCACCGACTGATTTGTCCATGCAGCAGAGCACAGGATGCGACCATCACTGCAGAGCGTGGCTGAGCACTAACTCTCGGTGCAAGGCCACCAAGCAGAGGAGCCCTTGCACAGGCGGTTTTGGGCACGCTGACCGGCAGAGAAAGCGCTCCGGGATCGCTGCGGTGCCTGGGCACCACGGCACAGCACCCGGGGCTGTGGGGCACCAGCAGAAAGCACATGGCAAAGCACATCCAGCACCACTGGGCTCTCCCCAAGGCCACATTGCAAATGTCTGCATGGCTTTGGGTCGCTCTCTTTATCCCATTTGACCAAAAAGAGGAAGAGGGGCTCGGCAAAGGGAAGTGACGTGCTGCAAGCAGGCAGCACCGGCGGCAGGGATAACACCTCCATCGGCCCCGCTGCCTGATCGCAAGCTTCTGTGGCCACCAAAAGGCTTCCTCGGGGCTGGACCTGAGGTACCGCTGCTGGTTTTGGAGGCTGTGCCACACAGGTAGGGGGTGGCAGGGACCAGACCGGCCTGTCCCACTCTGTCCCTGCAGTTTCCCAGGAGACCCCTACCGCGTGGCTAGCATGAGCACAAACCACAGTCTGCAGCAGCAGAGCCAGAGAAAAACCTTTGGGTCCTGGGTACCAGGAACAGCTAAAAGCCCCTCTTACTAGGAAAAACCACTTCCCCTTTGCAGGCCGCCTCTGGGATTTTATTAGTGAAAGCAGAAGGGGGTTTGAAGGTCATGTCCCAGAGAACCGCATGGGAAACTGCAAGGGTTTGGGCCGCTCTGCACCAGGAAGATCAGGCTGTGCTGAGCAGGATCAGCCACTGGTGCCCTCCCCGGGGCAGCAGGGTTGGGGTTGGCTCTGTCCCTGCTCACAGCAGGGCCGATCCCTATAGCCGGGGTAGATGCCAGCATCCCCGGGGCTCAGCCAGAACCCACCGGGGAGCAGCACTGGAGCACCGGCGGCAGCCAAAAACCCGTTTCAGCCCTTTGGGGAGGCAGCAGGGGAGGGAAGGGTGCCGGCACCCTGCTCCGGGCCCCCAGCGCCTTGAAAGCACGCAGTGGAAGAAAGCCGTCAGTCGTTTTTCCTCTCCTCGTATGCCCAGAGGAAACGAGCACCGTGCCGCCGTGGTGCGCCGCGCGGAACAAAGGTGTCTTTGAGCCACGGAAAAAGAGCGAAACCCACCCACCTCCCACCCCAACCTCTGCCCTGCCCCAGCGCCCCGGCCTCCCCCAGCCTCCTTCTCCTCCTCTGCCAAGCGGCCGAGAGGCCGTGCCTCAAATCTCAACAGGGGTGGAGAGGAAAAAAGGGCTGGAAGAGGCCGCCAGGACCCCCTCCGAGCCCTTTAGGAAATGCTGACGCAGCTGCGCCTCATCCAGAGGCCAGATGGAAAGGGGGAGGCTGGCTCGAGCTTGCCAACGAGGCTCGTTTTGGCCTTCATCTGAGTTCTCTGAATCCTCCTGCCACCCGTCCCAGCACGCCGTGCCCTGCACACCAGGAGCGGAGGGGACAGGAGACGCGGGGCGGCCACGAGACGCGGGAGCGGAGCAGACACCGCGGTCACAGCGGGTCCCGTGGAGGGGGGCCAGGGGGTCTCACCTTGTCCAGGATGTACTTGTTGAGGTAGGGCATGTAGCCCTGGCTGGACACCGGCCCGTCGTCGTCATCTCGGAAATGCTCTTCCAGCGCCACGGGGTCGTGGGGGATGCACAGCACCGTGTACAGGTTGTGGGACAGCACCTGGCCGAGCACAAGGGAGAGGGGACAGGGTCAAGCTCCAGCCCTTCCAGCTCCCACCCCCCCGGGACCGAGCCCCCCGCTGCCTGGCGGGGACCCCCGGCCCCCCAACATCACCCACTGCAGCCACAGGGCACAGCTTGGGCCTGGCAGCAGGAAATCCCCAAATATCGACCTCAAATAATCATCTGGAAACAGCAGAGAGTTCACGTGGAAGTGAGGATTTTCTTGCATTCATTTCATTCTTTTCTTGGTACACGGAGAACTACTTTTTTTTTTTTTTTTTTTTTTTTTTAAATCGGGCTGTTTCAAATGTTACAGAGCAAACAGGACATGCTTTGATCTAGAAGGGATGATAAGCCGCCCCGAGCCATGCTGTTTGGCAGCTGCCCTTAGCGATTTCTTGAAAAAATAAATAAAGTACGCACCCAAGCCGGCTGCCGTGTTGCAACCTGGCAGCAGCAGCTGCCTTCTGTAAGCGTGTCACGAGGAGATGCAAAAATGAAAACAAGAAAAGGTCTGAAAGAAATTAAGACCAGGTTTTGTTTGCAGTGAAAGCAGGCGACGGCGATCTGGAGACACACCATCTCCACCAGCGGTGCCGCCCAGCCGGGTTTTGTCCAAATCCCCCAAACGAAGCGCGTTTTGCCCAAATTTCCCACGTGGTGGCAATCCCAACAGGAAATCCCAACTTTCCGTGCTGGAAAGCCCAGGGGAAGGCTGCCCGTGAGCAGCAACGCCTCCGGCTGGCGACGCAGCACCGTCTGCCCTCCTTCGACCGCCGGCGAGCCGGAGATGCTGGAAGGAGAGGCCCAAAAGCTGGCGGCCTCCCCTGGCATTGGGATTTACACAAAAATCTTGGGTCAAGGATTGGGGCTGGAGGAGACGGTGCCCGGGCCCACGGTGCTGGGGTGTCCCCGCTCCTCTCCGTGCGGGGCTGGAGATCTCCTCCCAGAAGGAGAGGGCCCGCCGGGGGCCACGTCGGCTGCTGCAGCTAGAGACGGTTCTCGCTCGACCAGATTTTCTCTCTCTTTTTCCCCCTCTGGACAGATGCTATCAGCAGGGCTCCACCCGGCGCTCAGACACCGCGCAGGCCGTAGCCCCGAGCGCTTCTTTTGGGGTTCGGCGCGGCTCCGGGGTCCGCGCGGGGGGTGGGGAGGGACGGAAGCACCGGGGGCATGCGGGAATCCAGACTGAGAGCGGGGAATCGCGCCTTGCCCTCCCCTTCCCACACGCGGCCTCGTCCCCTCCTCGTCCCCTCTCCTCTGCCCGTGTCCCCTCCGAAGCCCCCGTCCCACCGAGCGCTGCTCCAGCTCCTGCCCCGGCAGCACGGGGATGGGGTGGGTGAGACCCAGAGAGGATCCTGCTCCTCTGGGAAAACATAAGGGCGAGAGGAATTGTTTCCTCGTGCTGAGCCGTAGAGGTGCTGCTGTGTCCCAGCCCAGCATCCCGCAGCGCCCAAAAGCCCCCAGAGGTCTCAGGTGTGCCCCCAGCCTTGGCCAGCCCCCCCGACCCCCTCTGTGTGTCCCCCCACACCGCAGCCTGCTCCTTGCTGGAGCAGTCCCCCAAAATATGAGAGTGGGGCAGGAAAACCCTGGCCGGGCTCACTGGAGAATGCGTGGGGCCGGGGCTGCCCCAACCCCACCGAGACAGAGGAAAACACCCCCCCCCCCCCGCCCCGGTCCTGAAACATGTGGGGGGGGGGAAGGCAAAAAAAAAGTGTGGGGAGGGGGGGAAAGAGAAGGGCGAGGATGCTCTGAGCGTCGAAGCCCAGCCCGCGACGCAGGTTTGGTGATGCAGCCTTTCCACCGCGACGTGCAGGGGCGGAGGGGACGGCCCCGGTCAGCCCAGCACCGCGGGCACCCCACGTCCCGTCCCGTCCCGTCCCCCCCCCCCCCCCCCCCGCAGCCCCATACTCCTCCCTCCACCCTTTTCTCCCCCAGCCCCGTGGCCGCTGCTGACGCCAGCCCGAGCCGGGGGTGGAATACGTAACGCCGCGGGAGAATGGCTGCCCCTTTTCTTCGCCCCCGTGGGAGACGCCGGGGGCGATGCCAGGGCTGGGGGTGACCTTTGGGGTTGGAGCCCGGCTCGGCGCCTCGAGCACGAACCCCTCCAGCCCCTGCGGGACCTCTGGCACCGTGCAGGGAGCGTCGCTGCTGCCTCAGTTTCCCCACGTGTCAGCAAACCGGCCCCGCTGACAAAATTGGAGCATCCCCGGAGGGGGCTGCCGGGAGCGATGCCGCGGGGGAGATGCCTCCCTGCGGCCAGGCGCCTTCAGCTGCCCAATTTCTGCAGCAAGGGGGGACACGAGCGGGGTCCCCCCACCTCGCCGCCCCGTCGGCCAAGCCCCCGTGGTTCAAGCCCAGCCCTGTGGGCTCCTGACCTCCGATTTCCCCCTGTGCATGCACAGAGGAGCTGCTCCCGGCCCTCGCGCTGGCCCAACTGCCGGCGCCAGCCTGTGCCAAGAGCCCTTTGTGCATTCAAGAAGCTTTCAGCAAGCACAGGGAGCTTTCGGTCCGAGCCAGGCGCCTCCTTCCTGCCCCCAAGGGTCCGTAAGTGGCCGCGGTGAGCGAGCCCGGCCCACCAAGGCGTCGGCGATTCCCGGGGATCTGTGTGGATCACGGGCTCCAAAAGAGAGCAAGAGCCGCCCCCCTGCCGCCTGCACCCTGTCCCACCCCGACACGCAGCCCGGGCACCCTTGGGACCACCGCAGCCGCCTCTGCGTTTCCAGCTGTGGTTCCTAGGGATGAGAAGCCCGGGGAGTGACCAAGCCCTATCGAAACAGCTCCAAATTAGGGTTTTTTAAGTTTCCCACCAGGCTTCCCAATCCCAAGCAGCATGCTGCCAGCCCCGGCAGAGCTAACGGCAGCTTCCAGCGAGCAGCCTCAGGAAACCCAGCCCTTTGGGGCTGCTCAGAGGGCTCCTCTCCTCTCCCTGTGCCACGGGGACAGGACCGCGAGCGGAGGAGCGAGAAGTGCCAGGACGGGCACAGCCCCCTGCACGCTCAGCTCCGGAGCCTCATCCTGCGCTACCGACACCCCGAGGCCCCGGGACCGGCTCCGCCAGCTCTGCCAGCGGGGCTGCGATGGCACAGAAAGGATAAAACCTCTTCGGAGACCAGGCCCAGTGCGTGCCCGCGCTGGGAACAGAAACACCCGATATCTTTCGGCTCGTAGCTCTTAACCACAAGACTGTCTTTCCTTCCTGTGCAAGATACACACCTACAGAGCACATACATATGCACACGCTCACTTGCATAGGAGTGTACATGTAAAGAACTCAACTGCTGAACCCAGCAGCTTCCCACAGCTCTGCCACCGAGCTTTGAAACGCTGCTAAATTTACTTATGCAACTGGCTCAAGAACGAAACTCCCAGCTCCCACCGGCTTTCTTGTAATCCCCCGGTAAAATCCAGCGTCAGCTTTTGGGGCTAAACTGGGCCTTTGTTTCGGGAGCTGCAAGAACTCAGTGACCGCCAGCAGCTCTCCCACCCTCCTCCGGGACCCTTCTTGCAGCACCACGACGGGGTCGGGGGGCAGAGCGCAGCCCCGCGCCGCCAGCTCGCACCGTGCGCGAGGAACTCTGCGAGGGCACGGAGCTCAAACCGCCACCCTACAGGGCCTGGGCTGCTTCGCCGCTGACCCTATAAGCAGAAACGCTGCCTTGCGTAGGCTGGGCAGAGCTAAGCCTGGCGAGCAGGCAGGGTTTGGCAGCAGTGAGCGATGGAAATGAGGTCTCGCAGGTGGAGAGCTGTCCAGAATTGAGATTCACGGTGGAAGAAGCACGGCTGGACACCCCGCGTGCGGCAGCGCAGAGCCTGTGCCGTGCCCCGAGCTGCCAGAGCTCCCATTTCAGGGCTGGAGGCGGTGGAACAACGAGGGTGAATCTGCCTTCTGCTTGGAAATGTCGCGCTGGGTAAAGTCACCGGGGAGATGCCATCCTCAGCATCCCGCGGCCCTCGGCAGCCGCCCCGCACAAACTCTCTAGGAAACTGCCCTTAAAACCGGGGTATTTGTGGCCTCAGCGTCACAGACCACGCACGACGAGCGTTGCACGTTAACGTTGTGCTACTGTCAGCCCTTTTGGAGCAAAGTATGCATGGCAGGGCCAGGAGGGTGCCTGGTGCTCTGCTCAGCACCAAAAGCCCAGGCAGAAGTTCCCCAGCGGAGCCAGCACCCCAGCTCTGCTCTATTTTAGTATTTTCCTGAATTTCGTCAGATATTTCTACAGCTTCAGGTATCTTTTAAAAAAAAAAAAACAACTCGCAAATCCAGCCCTGGGTCGATGGCCCCGGGGAGCCTTCAGGCCGAACCCAGCCCGTGCCCATCGCCACGTGGGTGCTTTCCACCTCCGTCCTGCCACGTGCAGCCCCAGCCCCCCGAGCACGAAGGGGCCGAGGGGCCCTCACGCTCATCACACCTGCAGCCAGTTTCTGGGAAGCAGCTGCAGGAGCCCGGCTCCTCCAGACCCCTTCAGATAAAAATCCAGTTTTCCACCCAAACGCGTCCCCCCCTCCCCGAGCCCAGCACCTCCCTGCAGTCTGTCCCGGGGGAAGCCCTCGAAAGTAGAAGGAAAAGGAGGAGAAGAGGTTTTGTTGCAGAGTTTCACAACACATCTCACAGGCTCGTGGCAGCTGCCAAGTGCTCCTGACGCAACGTTTTACCGGGTTTTGCATGTTTCTAGCTCAGGTCCTTCCCCTGCCTTCCACCCCCCTGCTCCAACCAGCATTTCCAACCCCGGTGCCAGGGTAAGAAGCAGAATTAGACTTTTAAGCAGCAATACAAAAGGGCTTCCAGCATTACCGAACGGAAAAAAAAAAATTAACTATTACTGTAGCAGCGGCAAAACCTGGTGGATTCGACCAGACCCAGTCCTGGAGGCAGACAAAAAAGTTTTTAAAGCCACGAGGGTGCCGATGAAGGGCTGAGCTCGGGAGCCTCGGGCAGAGCTGCGGAGGGCACAGGGGAAATCAGAGTTTTTTTTAAAAATGGTGCGTTATTTCTGGGCTGGCCGCTGAGGAGTTGTAGCTTTTACAACAGCTCCCTTTACCTTCCAGCCCTGGGGTTGAACAGGAAGCAGAAACGCGGGTGCAAGCAAGAAAAATAAAAACCGAGTTTGGGCTGGTACCTGGGTATTAAGAGTACAAGAAATTAAAAACACCCAAGAAAAGAAATTTCCCCTTGTTTTATGTATTTTTCCCCAAAAATACGCTGGAGGATTAACTCCCTCCTACTTCCCCCCACCCTTTTTTTTTTTTTTTTTTTTAATGTTTAAAATGGAGGTGAGGCAGGGACGGGGAACCTCACTAAACCCAGGCACGAAGCGCGGAGGCGACAGCAGGGGCTCGTTCCTCTCCACGTTCACCAATTCCCCCCTTGGCAGCCCTGGAGCATCCCCGCAGCCACCCCGCAACCTCGCAGCCCACCCGCGAGCCCCGAACGGGGGCGAGCAGCGCCCGGAGCCCCCCGGTTCCCCCCACCACCACCCCCGGTACTCACTTTGAGCTGGGATTTGGACACCTTGCCGCTCTTCTCCACGTCCAGGGCGGTGAAGGCGTACCAGATGGACTTGAGCAGCTCCGCTCGCAGGTCCATGGCTACGGGCGGCGGTGGCAGAGGCAGCTCTGTCAACGCTGAGAATCCGGTTTCAGGAAACCGGTTGCTTCGACAGCCTTCGGCAGCCGGAGCCGCGCACGAAGCAGCAGCGCCATCTGCTTGGGTGCACCCCCGGAGCTCCCCGGGGTCCCCGAAGGGTTCCCGGGCAGGGGTCGGCACCTTTCGGGGGGCTGGGGTTGGCACCCGCTGTAGGAACCCCCTCTCTGTCCCCCTCGGATCGCGGGGGGGGGGGGTGGGAAAGGATGCGCGGTTTTGGGGCTCCCGGTGCGCGAAGGGAACGGGGAGTCAGGGCCCTTCGCTCAGCCTGGAGATCAAAAGCTTTCTCAGCACAGAGAAATCCCCTCCCTGGCTAAGGCAGCAGCTTCCTCTTCTCGGCCTTAAGCGAGGAGCTTCCCCTGGCAGCAGGGGCACGAGCTGTGCCCGCTGGAAGGGCTCCAGCCCGGCTGCTTCGGGCCCGCTCACCCCGAGGAAAGCAGGCTGGGACCTCACCCGCGGCGGCTGTCCCGGAGAGGTTGGGGTGGCGGCCGCATGCCCATCCTTTCCTGCAGAAACCTCTTCCTCTCCGAACGTCTCGGGTAGATGTGACAAATAAAAACCTGCTCGCTCACAGCTCCCTGTGCTGGCTTTGCCCACAACCCTGAGGAAGCAGCCCAGGTCTCTCTCCCAGGCTAAGAGGGTTGTAGGATGCATTCACAGAGAGATTTTCGTACATTAAGTGACACGATCCCCTAAACTGAGGCTTGGAGGAGCCCTTGGAGGAGCCAGGGAATGACGTGGGACGCAGGAGACATCTCTTAGTCCCCCTAAGACACACTCTGAGGGCTTAGAGGCTACAGCTGCCTGGCTCACACCCCTCCTCAGCGCTGCTCGTGGACAACCACTGCTTTGGCAGGGCACTCGGTCAATTCAACAAATCTCCCGAACTTCCTCGATCCTTACATCTGGAAAATAATAAAATCCAAGCCCCCTCCCATCCACTGCCAGCCACTGCCTCCAAAGACCGAAAGAGAGAGCTGTTTTTTTTTTTTTTTTAAAAAAAACTTTTATTTTTTTTAAATTTCCAATTACATCCAAACCTAGCTCAACGCCCAATGAGTGTCGGTTCGCCTCGTTCTGCTCCACCGCGCTGAGTCTGCCACTGAAATTTGCTCGAGAGCAGAGAGAAGCGTGGTGAAGAGATGGGAGAACTGTCACGCCCGGGCGCTCACTCCATGCGCACCCCTGGGAACACTGATTTCCAGCATCAGGGTAGGGTTCCCACTCTTAACACCCGGCCCAGGACAGCCTGGGCTCGCAGACGGGGCTTTATTGCTTCTGTGCATTTGCGGCCCCCTTGCCCCTTTCACGGAAGGGTTTGTGGAAAAGGGGAGCTGTTGGGGAGCCATTTCGGGAGGGAGGGGAAAGGAAACGCCACCCCGAAAACATCTGGCTCTCCCAGAGACTGATGAAATCACTGTGGCTCCGCATCTACTGCGGGAGACTGGCAGGTGTTGGAAACCTCAGCCATGAAGTGAGTATTAGAGGACACAACCTGCCATCTCCAGACAGAGGGAAGCAGTGTCCGAGGCAAGGAGCAATGAAATCGCTGCTCAGAGCCCAGAAAAAGCAGCAGAGCCTCCAGCAGAAGGCAGCAGCCGGGATCTTGGACACCGCTGCGTGGAGAGAAGAGCCCTTCCAGCAGGATCACCCTGGCAGCCCAACGCTGCCAGCATCGGCTCTCAGCACCTGCACGGTGCACACGCCAGCCACGTTCAGCTGGCCTCAGACACCTTCCTGCACCTGGGTACCACACGACTTCCGTGTGCCAGCTGGCCCGGTTCCTGCAGATCTCGATGCCCCCGTGGAGAAACAGGCTCAGGCCGCCTGCTTTCCCCGCCCGGGAGGCTCTTCAGGGTCTCAGCACCCGTTCTCAGACACGGCTGCGTCGAGCGTTAGGGGTTCGTGCTGGATTGCTGCTGCTGCTATGCTGATGGCGTCCTCCAGGCTCTGCTGCTCTTCTAACTATTGAAGGAAAGAGAAAGAGAACACTGCGCTCCCCAAAAGTGGGCTCAGGAGGCTTGGGCTTGCCCCAGAGGGCAGAGGTGTGGGTGACGCGGGTATGAAGCAGAGGGACAAAGCAGAGGCACGGCTGTGATGGGGAAAGGCTGCTTACGAGGGAACATCCTGCGCTCTAAGGAGCGTGCCCCTGCTCTCCCCTACGCACCGGGCAGCTGAGAATTAAGGAGCAAGCAGCTTGGGCAAGAGGAGGTGCAGCAAAGCAAGAGGTGGCTGCTGAGGCCAGCGGTGGGGACGTGCACGGAGGAACAAAGGGGACTGGGCAGCAGCGCCGCTCAGGCTCGCTCCGGGCGCCGCGTGGTACCTGCACGGCGATATGCGTGCCGTTGGCGGTCGCCAGCAATGCCACCTGCTGACGGCAGAGGGACGCCACTGCTGACTCCTCGGACAAGACTGCCCCAGAAGCGACAATGGTGACCTAGGGAAAGTTAAGACAAAACCCAGTCATGTCTTAAAAGGAAACGCGACCCCCTCCTTGCAGGCCGTAGCTCTGCAGGGACGAGGGAAGGCCCTGCATTGCCCGTACCGGCTGCGTTTTGGTGCCGTCAGCGTTGACCACGGTCACGGTGTGTGTGTCATCACCCACCAGCTCTTCCTCAGGCACCGCCAGGGCCCCGCTTTGCGTCACCATGCTGATTGCGCTGCCCAGGGCCTGCAGGTCTTCCTGTGACAAACTGACCTGGGCAGCATAAAAACGTGCTCTCAGCCAGGCTGGCTTCTCAGGAAGCCTTACACAACTCCTGAATTTAGCAACAGCAAGGTCTCGTAAGGATGAAATACTCTCTCCTCCCTCACGTGGAAGATCTAGGGCACAGAGAACCCCAAGGACTTTGCCCAGGGTGACAGAATCGGTGGAGACCTCACAGACCTCCAGTCTCCAGCTCTACCCCTTCAGTCACGCCTCCCTTTCCCATTTAACGTCCTCTCTCTGGGCTCCTAAGTAACAGTTCATGCAGGCAGCACCTCACGCTAAGAGGAAACAAACCTTACTCATGGCAGCTGCTTCCTCTGCCCCATGCCACAGAAGGAGTTTTTCCCAGTCAGCACCCAGGCAGCTGGTGAAGGGAAGTGCGTGCAAGAAAAGCACTGCCATTTACAGGCTGGAAAAAAAAAGCAGTCTCCAAATCCAACCCGTGTCAGCAAAGATTGGGAGCTGCCTCTCAACAGCTGCGCAGGAGGCGAGGGTTGGCAGGAGCTGCACACAAGTCCACGTAAATGTCTGCAAGACCCCATCCAGCCAAAAGTTGAGTCGGGGACCAGAGGCCTGTGATTTACCCTCCCCATCATGGCTGCAGCAGTGGGGTAAGACTGTAAGGAGGGAGCCCTCGTGACAGACAGAGCCCACAAAGCCCCAGGGTCTGCTTTACGCTGAAAAAAAAAAAAAGCCTTGAAGAGAAAGCCACGCTGGGATCCAGCCCCCACGGGACATCCTGTTTAGTGGCACCGGGAAGTACCCAAAGGCACGCAGGGCTGGGAGAGGCAGAACCTCACTCGGATGACTGCTCTCCCCCAGGTGCTGCAGGCTGTTAACGTCCATACCTGCTCTGTCCCGTCCGGAGAGATAAGTGAGACCTGTGCAGGCATACAATCGTCATCTTCCTCTTCATCCTCGTCTTCCTCCACCTCCGACAGGAAAGCAACGTGCTGGCTCTTCGTGGGGGAGCCTCCCTCAGAAGCAGCTGAGCCAGAGAAATAGAAGAGCAAAATGGGAGAGAGAAGTGCTGATTAAACCATGAGAGCACCCACCTGACCCCAGCACCCGCCTGCTCCCTGAAGGGCCGGCTGAGAGGAGCAGATCGCGATGACAACAGCCCAGTGCTGGCCGGGAAAAAGGACCTTTCTCTCTCCTTGTGCTACGGAGAGGGAGGCAGTCCATTCCCAGCCCACGACATACAGCTAGGACCAGGGGCAGCCTTTTCCTTTCGGCTGTGACACAAATCTGGGCACGATGAGCGAGGCCGAAGGTCACGACACAGATTCAGGTCCCAGGGCCACAGGTCCTTGCTGTCGTCTCTCTCCCCTCTGCCACAGGGCCAGCCCCAGCACCCCACGGGCGGCGGGGGACCGACTGCTCACCCTCCAGCTGCTGCTCTTCGTACAGGCCCTGCTCGCTCTCCTCCGCGGCCTCCAGCTCGCCGTGGCTGCTGCGCTTGTGCGTGGCCAGCGTGGAGGTCTGGCGGTAGGTCTTCCCACAGCTCTTGCAGGCGTAGGGCTTGCAGCGTGTGTGCACCACGTGGTGCTTGTAGAGGCTGGAGTACTCCGTGAAGCGCTTCCCGCAGCCCGGCACGGTGCAGACGTACGGCTTCTCCCCTAGGGCAGAGGCCACAGAGCAGAGTTTAACCCACTCACCCTCAACACGCTCCGTGAAGAGATTCCCCATCAAGGGGGAACAGCTGGAGGCAGACCACTGGAACAGGTGGAATAATAATCAGCCCGATAAAACAATTCCTACTTAATTTAATTCCCTGGCTACCCCCAAACCTACCCCTGCAATGCCTGGCCTGGAAAAGACCATCTCAGGCCCCCAGATTTCCCTGCTGCCAAACTCGGTCGCTGCAGGCAGCTGAGTGGGGAGGAGCAGCTGTCCGCTTCCTCCTCTCCCCTGCTTACCTGTGTGGATTCTCATGTGGTTCTTGTAATTGGTGGCGCTGGTGAAGCCCCTCCCGCAGTTGGGCTCTGGACACATGTACGGACGCTCGCCCGTGTGCGTTCGGATGTGAACCTTGCGGATGTTGGAGGTGGTAAACGAGCGGCCACAGCCCTCAAACGGGCACTTGAAGGGACGCTCACCTGCGTTGACAGAGCACAGTGGATGAGAGCCGAGCTAGACCGCAGCTGCTGGGGATGCCCTGGACATCTGTACCCCCCCACCCCTCCCAAATATTACACTAATGAGACCTCCGATCAGTCCCAAGTGGAGGCTCGCTGCCTCTACCAACACTGGCGTCTTTAACCCCTTTTGCTCTGCTGATAGTAACTGAGTCGACAAGCCCTGGGGTGACGACTTCTGCCCGTCTACTTCTGTCTGAAGACGACCTCAGTTCTGCCTCGCTTTGCCCCAGATACAAAAGGCAGGACCCAGACAAAGGCTGAAGCAGTACTTTATCTTGGAGACCCTTTTGATAGGGAGCTCGGTTCTCTTCCTGTACTGCTCACCCGTGTGTGTCCGGATGTGTTTCTGCAGATCCCCAGAAGTTTTGAAGGCCTTGCTGCACATGTCTTCTGGACACTTGTATGGTTTCTCACCGGTGTGTGTTCTCACGTGGCTCTTCAGCCCATACCCTGCCCAGTAACGAAACTGCACAGTTAATTTTATGAGAAAGAATAAAACTGCAAGCTGCGCACCACCTCTCAGTTCACGCACACATCTGTCCTGTGCCTGCAGAGCTGAAGGGGAAGAAGTATCCAAAGCATCTCACAACATCCCTCACAACTCAGTTTCTTCTTTTAACTCCTTTCATAATCAATCGAGTTCATAATCAATCAAGTCCTGAGCAGTCTCCCACACTGAAATTCCTTCTCAGAAGGCTTTAAAAGCTAGCTATGCTTCTTGTGCTCTGCCGGAAAGAATGGCTGATACTCTCAAGAGTGGTTTCAACAGGACAGAAGACAATTTTGAAACAAGAGAAATTGTTACCTGTAGCAAATGCTTTCCCGCAGCTTGGGAAGTCGCACACGTATGGCCGGTCACCCGTATGAGCACGTTCGTGTACCTGGAAGAAAAAGAATGGTCCACAAAGTGAGGTCCAAGACAAAGCGGGAAGGAAAACAGTGTGAAGAAATGTAACTGTCGGACAGAATCTGAAGTCCTCTGCTGGGTTTCACCTTGGGCAATTAACACATCTGTCTCTCATGGGTCAAAACCTCTTCCCAATGACACATTCCCACTTGACTTTTTTGAAATTACAGACACTTTCCTGTTTCTTCAAGGTTGAAAGCATCTCCCTAAAGACCTCAGAGAAAAACTCACTGCAGACTGATGTGACAGTACCAAAGGGTTCTCCGACACCCCCTGGAGCATTTGACCTTCTCCCAGGAGCATTTCCCTGCTCCTTTGTAAAGGGACGTTCTGATCTGGCATCAGAATCTGGGGGTCTGTTTGGTTTGCACACTGTCTGACTGCATGTGAGCTGCTTTACCTTCAGATGGTGAGCTGTGGTATAGAGGCGGCCGCAGCCTTTGTACCCACAACGGAAAGCTCTAGTGCCAACCTGCTGCCCCTTCTCACTGCCGTGCACTTCTTCCTCCTGCAAATCCTGCCAAGAGAGGCATCGAAATTAATCCAACCAGCCACTACAGCAGGCTTTGCAAAGCCCACACAAATCATTGCCTTCCTTGCTATACACATGCACTCCTTCAGTTATCCCCACAAAAACGTGTTCCTGCACACAGCTTGTACACACCTGGTGCAACCCAGGTGACAGGGCAGGGGTCTAGGAAGCAGAACTTCCCATCCCTACCACCCAACTGACTGGGTGTTCTCAGACACGTAGCTCACCTCTCCACGCTCCACTTGGCCCATTTGTAAAACCAGTAGCTAACAGGTTTGCTAACGTTGCAGAGAAGCCACAGAAGGATTATTTTTACCAGCTAAGTGCTCTGCATCAAGAGGAGTGTAGCCTACTTTCAGAAACGCATCTCTGAAAAATTCAGACCTGAGAGGGGACATCGCTGGACTCCTCGCTCTTCACATGACAAGCATTAGTTACTCCCTCTCCTCCCTTGTCAGACACCTGTAAACAAAGAGGCAAGGCACTGTTCATACCTCCCCGGTGCAGTGTGGAGCCCGTGAGCAACCCATGCACAAAGGCATTCCCAGCAGCAGCACCACCCTGCTCTTCTCCCGGGAGCTAGGGGAGGCTGGTCCTGCCACAGCAGAAAGGCCTGCAAACTTTCTAGCTGCCCAGCTGAGCACTGTGTCAGCACACTCCTCGTAGCCCCTTCAACACCATGAAGATAGGAGGAAATGTCAGCACACAAGACTGGACACGTTGGTAGGCTGCAGTGATGGGGCCCTGCAGTGACAATACGTGTTAAGATCGGAAGCTGTTACGGTTTTTAAGGTCTTTTTTTTAACACGGGAACAGTGGGCGTAACTTAGCCACTCTTGACATGTAAAAGATTTGTCTCAATCTGCTGCCCGAATCATGCGTGGAAGTGAGTATCATACCCAGGTGGTGTTAGGAGAAACCTAGGCAAACGGGAAGAAAAAACCTACAAGGAGAGACACACAAAGCAAGAAAAAAAAATCCAAGCTGTATCACAGCAACTCCCTGCTTTCCCAAACCTGTGCCTGCAGTAGCTTAAGGGTAAAAGGCCCGGCACTCTGCAGGTACTAGCTAGGTGGTGAAATAGGAACCTGACACGCTCCAGGTCCTTGTCAGCCACCCACCAGGGTTGGCACCCTCACAGAAGCCCTGCCTAGTTTCTCTTCCCAAAGTCGGCACTGCTGTAAAACCGACACGTGGAAGTACAAATGAAAGGAGGTAACTTAAAACTCCAGGCCAAATGTGGACTAGTACACCAGTCCCTCGGTGCTGCTGGCAGACCATGAAAGAAGGATTGCATCCTCACCTTGCTGGCGTACTGCTTTAATGCATTAATGGTCTCGACATCAAAAGCTTCATCTTCCTCCTCTCCAGCCAACTCCTCCAGCCCAGTTTCTGCCTGCACTTCCAGGATGGTGCTGCCAGGGGGCATGATGACAGGACGATGTATGTAGGCAGTGGAACCATCCTCCAGCTGGACAGCCTCAAAAGCGCTGGAGTCGTAACTTTCTGCAAGGGGAAGCAACAAAATCAAATGTGAAAGAGCTGCTGAGCGGGAGCCACCCTTCGTCTCCCCAGGCCACCTACACCCCTGAAAATCTGTGACAATTCAGCACTTTCTGCTCCAGCTGCCAAGGGAAGAAAGGGGAATGTTTTACCTTTAGCTGCATTTTGTATGTAGGCCATGCTGCCATCTTCCAACACTACCGGCTGCCCGTCTTCGAAAGATACAGGCTCTGAAAAGAAAAAAAAAAAGGATAAAAAAATCCACACACGTTACTGGGAGACTCAGATGGGATGGAGGGGGTACTGCACCAGTGCCTGAGCACTGCAGTATTTACACCCACAGAAGTGCACAGAGCAGGGCTGTCTCCTTGAGCTGAAAGTCAACCACAAGTATAGTTTTAAGACACCGCCTGAGCCCTTCAGTCCTAAAGTTTGATTTTTTTCAGGCTTCACGCATAATTTCCCGTCACTTCTTTAGCTCTTTGGGGTAATGCAACGTTTCACCAATTACAAACTGCCAGGCTATGTCCTGGACGTGGCGTACAGTTCTAGCACAGATGCATAAAAGATAACACACAGAGCCCATGGCAGGGGAAGCAGAGATGACAATGAAAAGCCCTCGCACTGTGCATGGGTGTTTGGAGGCAGGAAGGAGGATAAAGGGAGGAAAAGGGCAGAGCCAGGCGTACAAAACGGATTTCAAGCAACCTTTGGAGAACAGAAAAGGGAGGGGGCAAAGAACTTGGCAGGGTGAAGGGAGGACTGCCCAGAGCAACTGATTTCTTCCTACCTGCCCTTTCATACCTTATCGTGGCTGGGGAGGATTGCTTTGTGCCACTTTCCTTCCCGCCACATGAAGTGAATTCCCACCACTTCTCGGATTATCGTCACCTCCTTTCACAGCTGATGGGCCAGTGAACAAGGTGACAAAGCCTCCAATAATCCCCACCCTGCCCCCTCAAACAACTATTTCAGAATACGTTATCCTATAGGTCAGAGGAAATTCCAGTTCAACTGCTCCTAAATGGAACAATTTTTGTTTGGGCTCCAGTAGCACGAACACGGCACACAGCTCGCTGGCCCTGCCTGTAGACTCGTGATCCAGACAGACAAAATGTGAGAGCCCACACGTGGCACAACACCTAACAAGCATTTCCTCACCACACCAGCAAATTCAGCTTCTTGACAAATCGCTAAGAACTTTGCTGGAAATCACATGTTCTATGTTCTTGCTCACTCAGCCTCAAAACCATGGAACTTTAAAACAAACAAACGAACAACCTTCCCCTAGAAGGACTCAAAACTAGAGCCCCAACCGCTGGGACACGGATGATTTCAGTCACACCAATGTCCTTCTGAGAAGAAGGAGGGCGAATTTATACTCCTCACCTTTCTGAACCGTCACCTGATGGATGTAAGCTGTGGTCCCATCTTCAAGTTCAATGACTTGTCCTTCGATCAGCTTTTCACCTGGAACAGTTAAAAACAATGCCATTAGCGCTGCCTCCAGAGCCCACAGTCCTCCTGGTCTCACGAGCTGCCCCCTTCGCTGCGTATTCTCAAGGAAGCCAGTCACACACAAGACAGTGTACCGACACTTATAAGCAGTTATTTGTCATGCTTTCCCCTCAGCCACAGAGGAACTTGACTTCCCAGACCTCCCTTTCCTAGACAGGAGAACAGAAGACAAAGAACCTCAGTCATCACTTGTTTACAAGCGGCACTTCACAGCTCTTTAAGCCAAGAAGCAGAAAGAATGATGTGTGCTAAGCACTTTGGATTTAAAGTAGAAAGCAGTTAGGTTGTGCTGGAGAAAACTCAATTGTGAGCTTGCAATGGCTTCAGCGGTGACCTGAGAATTTTCTTTTACTTTGGTTGAGGGTCAACTCTCGGAAAAAAAATGGAGGTCCTAAAGGGGTCTAAAGCATTGCTGCCCTTGATGAGTTGTGAAGATTGGACTCTTAAAAAATAGCGCAAGTCTGAGTAACCCCGCAATAACGTTTTAGTTACACAGCTATTCTGTGCAGAGCAGACATTGCTCCATCCCACTTGAACTCGAGGAATCCAAGTTGCTTTCACCTGGTGCAAAGCGTCTAGGGGGCAGGTCACAAAACCTAGCGGTTTTCAAGAAAGTTCAGCTCCACGTATTTAACAAATTTCCAGTGAGTTCACACAGAAAAGTGAGCAAGGCAGCAGTCACCAGGACCGGGAATCCTTGCAACCTGAGTCCTGTTCCATGAGCTGGGAAATTACACCTTCCTTTTCTCAGGAACAGCAGACGGTGAAGAAAGGAGCACCTTACGAACCCCAAAATAAGGGCAGGTGTTGGATTTGGCACTGATGTCACGACAGTAAACCAACACTGAGATGACGCTGCGCACCTCAATGGAGCCAAACATTCTGCTTAGCTTCGGGGGAAGTTTTGGATGAATAAGGTCCTGCAGGCCACACAGGTAACATAGTTGTAAGCTTCCTGTACAAAGCAACAATACAAAACACATGACAGCTCGTGTGACATCGGGACGCTTTCGACAACTCCAACTTTCATTCCAAGGGGTTGTTCAAGAGACTTTTATTCCTTCCAGCCCAACGAACCCGTTACCTTTGACAGCCTGCTGAATGTAGGCTGTCGTCCCATCACTAAGGGTCACTGCTTGCAAGCCCAAGCCCTCCATCCTGCCCCGGTGACTTGTCCTCAGACATGAATTTCACTTTGCTCGGCGTGCTCTCAGAGAGCGCTGGGACCCAGAGCACGAGGTCTGTGGAACAGCGAGTCCTCTTCTTCGTTACGAGCCTGAAAAAAAAAGAACAATCCAAGTTTTATTTTTTTTTTCCCTGAAGCATACATGTTGTTTTTGGCATATTCATCCTGGAGAAGAGAGGGCTCTAGGGAGACCTTATAACAACTTTCCAGTACCTAAAGGGAAAGCAGGAGAGGGACTCTTTGTCAGGGGGTGATAGGAGAAGAGGAAATGGCTTTGAAATAAAAGAGGGGAGATTTAGATTAGATAAAAGGAGGAAATTCTCTACTATGACCGTGTGAGGCCCTGGCACAGGCTGCCCAGAGGAGCTGTGGATGCCCCATCCCTGGAAGTGCTCAAGGTCAGGCTGGATGGAGCTCAGCACAACCTGGCCTAGTGAGAGGTGTCTTGCCCATGGGCAGGGAGTGGAACCAGATACCTTTAAGGTCCCTTCCAACCCAAACCATGCTGTGATTCTATCATTCTAGGTTTCTATGACTCTAGGATATGAAGCAAAGCTTGAATGGCAAACTATTTTGGAGTCCGTAAAGGCTTATATCGGACAAAAGACGCATTTCTTCCTATACCAACATCACGATTTTCTAAAAGGCAGGGCAAACAGCCTGCCTGCAGACAAACACACGATAAAACTTATCAAGCCAGTGAACGGACAGACTCTTTGTAGAGTTGGCGTGAATACCACATCCAGCCCCTCCTCCAAACGATCTGCAGGACAGGTTCCCAAATCCTTTAAACCCTAAACCCACAGCCTGGAGGCGTGCTGTGCTGCAAGAGGCAGGGCCGGGCTGACAGCTCTGCCCCTGGAGGCATCCTCGTCCTCTCTTCCCTCTCCCAATTCCCAGCTTTTGGGGGACCAGAATTTCGGGCCACAGGCGGACGATGCTGAACCCCCTCCAGGAACGCTTCTCTTGATGCCTATCTGCACACACAGCTGCAGCGGGGCTCCCCGCTGGTCATCTCTGAGATAAGCCAGGATTTTATCATTTTGCCCTAATATTTTACCACTTTACTTCCCAGAACCACCAATATTTTCCCACTTCGCCCTAATATTTTATCTTTTTGCCTTCCCAGAACCACCAATATTTTATCATTTCACCTTCTCAGAATCACTGATACTTTATCATTTCGCCCTAACGTTTCATTTATCCCCCCCAGAACCACCCATATTTTATCAGTTCGCCCTAATATTTTATCATTTTGCCCTAATATTCCATTTCTCCTTCCCACAACCACCAATACTTTATCATTTCGCCCTAACATTTTATCGTTTCGCCCTAACATTCCATTTCTCCTTCCCAGAACCACCAATACTTTATCATTTCGCCCCAGTATTTCCCCATTGCTCCTTCCCACAGCCACCCGGAGCGCTCCCACACCACCCCCCCCTCCGTGCTGCGCCTCCCCCCCGGGAGCCCAAACACCCCCCGGGGCTGAAGGGACACATTTGGGGCTGAAGGGACCCCCCTGGGGCCGCCCCTTTTGGGGTCGCCCCCTCAGGACCCGCCTGGGCCCCGCCGCCCCCTCAGGGCCCCGCCGCCCCCTCAGGGCCCCGCCGCCGCCGTCCTCCCCCCATCGCTCCCGCCCCCCCCCTCCGCCACCGACCTGAGTCAACCCGCCGGGCCCGAGTCCGCCGCCGGCCCGCCATGCACCGCGGCCCAACCCCTGCGCGGCCCGCCCCGCACCCAGCATAACGGCAGAACGCGCCGCCGCGCCCCAGCCGCCCGCGGGCGGTTATTCAGGTTCCGGGGCCCCGCGCCGCGCAGCCCCTCACGGCCTCCCGGAAGTGGGCTCGAGCGACCTGCTTGAGGAGAGCGAGGCGCGCATGCGCGGTGCCCGACGGTGAAGCCAAAAGGCACCGGGCGCCTGGCGTGGGCAGGCCCGTTTCGGGGCTCGCCCGTGAAGCTGCCTCCACAAAACCGCCGCGTAGACGCGGGCAGGGCCGGGCCGCGGACGAACGGCCCGTGGAGGGCGGCCGAGAACCGGCGGAACCCGCTGCGAGCCCTCTGTGCGCCCTCTGTGCCGCACCCGCCGCTCCCAAGATGGCTGCTCCGTGCCACACACCCCGCCACTCCCAGCATGGCGCGCGGCGCTTCCCGCTCTCGCGAGACTTCCGGCGGTATTTATAGCGCGCGGGGCCCCGCCCCTCCCCTTTCTGCCCGACCAGCCGCCGCCATGAGGTGGGTGCGGGACGGCCGTCGGCTGTCATCCACCGCCATCCGCTGTCGTCCGCCGCCATCCGCCGCCGATGAGCGGCCCGGGGGGTTGGCAGGGGCCGGGAAATGGCGGCCGACGGCGGGTGGGAAGCGCGGATGAGGCGGGGCGGGCTCGGCGGCCTTGCCCTCCACGCGCGGCCTAGCCCCGCGCCTGAACCCGCGCCGCTTCTCCCCCCGCAGCAGCAAAGTGTCCCGCGACACCCTGTACGAGGCGGTGAAGGAGGTGCTGCAGGGCAGCAAGACCAAGAAGCGCAAGTAAGAGCCCAGCCCCGGCACCCCGCCCGGTGCTTCCCCCCTTCCCTCATCCCCTCGTGCCCTTACCCGGCTGCTTCCCCCCCCCCCCCCCAGGTTCGTGGAGACGGTGGAGCTGCAGATCAGCCTGAAGAACTACGACCCGCAGAAAGATAAGCGCTTCTCCGGCACCGTCAGGTTCGGCAAACTCTCGCTCCCACCCAGCCTTCAGCCCGCGGCCCCCCCTGCGGGGCAGGGCGCTTGGCCCAGGCGGTGCTGAACGCCCAGGGTAGTCCAGGACGCCCCTCCCCGGGGGGGGGGGGGGGGTGTGCGGCTGGACGGACCCCCACCCTGGGTCTTAAAACATGAGGGGAGGTGCGGGCAAGGCCACGGCGCTGCCCCCACCGCCCTGCCCGCGAGGGCAGGTGAGGAGCCGTGGAGGAAGCTGGCGAGGCGCTGCGGTAAGGTGCCATCACCACGGGGTCGCTCCGTGGCGCGTGGTCCCGCAGCGCGGGGTGACTCTGGTTCTGTCCGCAGGCTGAAGTCAACCCCGCGGCCCAAGTTCTCGGTGTGCTTGCTGGGGGATCAGCAGCACTGCGATGAGGCCAAAGCCGTCGAGATCCCGCACATGGACATAGAGGCTCTGAAGAAACTCAACAAGAACAAGAAGTTGGTGAAGAAGCTGGGTGAGTGGTGGCGTGGGGGGGATGATCGGTCACTGAGTACCGTGGCTGAGCTGGGAGGGCTGGGCAAGCAGCACGGTTCTCCCTGTGCTCGGCTTTCCGTGACGTGATTAACTGGAAAGAACAGAAAACTGCCCAAAGTCAGCGTGAAGAACAGGGATCTGTCTAAAAACTACCTAGAAGAGCTAAAATCCTCTTACCAGCGTAGCGTGCCTGACGGGTCAGCGCTCCAGGAGTGCTGGTTGATCACCCTCTTCCAGAAGGAGGGGATGCAGGAAAACTGTTCGTGTCTCCCCGAAGGTAGCGCTGTTCCCTGGTGTTCCTTCCGTTCGTGGTCAGGGAGCTGGAGCACAGCGACAGCCGAGTACAAGTAGGGGCAAAACTTGGCTTTAGTCCTGCGCTATTTAAATGAACAGGATGCGATCGGCTTATTTTCACTTTGTAGCATGTAGGGCTTTTCCCTTACCGCAAGATTGGTCATTTTGACACACACATCAAGCAAAGAAAACTTCGCGTGCAATCCGTAATTAACCTTGGAACCGTCTGCAGTTAGGAAGCGATGCAGGCGGCTCGCTGTGAGCTGGGCCTTGCAGGTGGATGTTGCACCCCCCCACACACACACACACACACGCACAGAGCGCAGGAGAAGGTTCCTGAAACAGCTCAGAGGCGGTAACGTGGCACGATAAATGTTTCTCAGGGATCAGTCTACGTACAGCAGGCGTGTGGGGTCACTGTCGGGATGTGAGGCTGGGTCCTGGCAGGTCTGGCTGGTGTGCCAGGAGTAACTGATTGATAACAGGGTTGGGAAAAGGCAGATTCTGGGAGAGCTTGGGTGTGTGTTGGGAGGAGATGCAGTAGTACGGTCCGAGCTGAGCTGAGGGGCCTTCCTCACCTACCTTTGCGCTCCTCACAGCCAAGAAGTACGATGCCTTCCTGGCCTCCGAGTCCTTGATCAAGCAGATCCCTCGAATCCTGGGTCCGGGCCTGAACAAAGCCGGCAAATTCCCTTCTCTCCTCACTCACAATGAGAACCTGGTGGCCAAGGTGGACGAGGTCAAATCCACCATCAAGTTTCAGATGAAGAAGGTAAAGAGCACAGGGCTTGGAGCTGCTGAGGCGGCTCCTTGCCTTACCTGGGGGTTGTCGGCAGGAGGTCGCTTGTGCGTGGCTGCGATCTCTGCTCCGGGCTGTAGGTGTCCCTGCAGCATCTTACAACAGCTCCTGGCAGCAGCCTCACAGCAAAGGGCCGCGGCCACCAGAGCATTCAGCTGCTAACTGGAAAGGAGCAATTTGCGGTTGAAAGATCTTAGAGCAAACGATTAGGAGGCAGCCCTGATGCGAGTGCTGAGCACAATGGCCCGTAATTAACACTTCTCACAGCGAGCGGGTGACACTTGCAGGGTGGGGCCCTCGTGCCCCAGTGGGGTTGCGCAGGCAGCCGTGCTTTGTCGGGGCAAGCTTGGGGCTTGACTCCGCAAGTGAACTTTGCGGCAGCTCTGCGGATGTCTGCTCTTGCTGTCAAAGAGATGTGAAGGCATGCTGACTCCCTAAAACCAAAACAGCCCCGTTTAGGCGTTTTAATTCTCTGCCGGTGGTCTAAATGCGACTCCTGGGTATCGCTCAGAATTAGCAGCTCTGCTAGCTGAGGTGCGCCCTTGGACTCCAGCTGATCTGGGCTCGAGGGCACAACAACTGGAAGGAGCCAGCAACTGTGGTAGTTTGCAAATGCTGCAGCGTTTTAAGCAGCTGAGCTAATGATATCCTGACGCTTCTTTTGTCAGCTCGCTCGTAAATCCTTTTGTCTTCGGCCTGCGGGGAGCGTTGCCTTACAAGCTTCTTGGCGAGGCTGGCGGGCGGAGGCTCGGCCCCCGCGCGCGTTGTGCGCAGAAAGAAGGGGCTGGTGCCGAAACAAAAAGCGAAGCTGGCGCCACGCTTAGCAGCGAAGCTTGGAGCTAAGGCTGCGTTAGCAGCTCGCGGGGGAACGTGCCAGCGCTGCCTGGCGAGCAGGGCACGGGATCAGAGGTAGAGGAGAGGTTTTATCCCGCTCCCCACCAGCTCCCAGCGTGTTGCGCGGCCCTCCCAGCCTCCCCATCTGCAGGAGGCTGCTGCAGCGAGCCGCCTTTGTCTTGTGCTCCGAGGAAGCCAGAGCCACGCGAGCTGCGAGACTGCCTCCGGATGCCACCAGCTGTGTTCGTGGGGGCCACGTGCCAAATATAACGGGGCTCTGCAGACGCTCTTACCCCTGGATGAGCTGGGGAAGTCCCGTCCAGCTGGCAGACGGGGCGGGGGTCTGATACCTCAGGGCACTGGGCTCTTGCTCTGCCCGTCAGCGTGTGAGTGACCCCGCTGTCTTGTCCCCAGGTGCTCTGTCTGGCCGTGGCCGTCGGTCACGTGAAGATGACGGAGGACGAACTCGTCTACAACATCCACCTGGCCATCAACTTCCTGGTGTCCCTGCTGAAGAAGAACTGGCAGAACGTGCGTGCTCTGTACATCAAGAGCACCATGGGGAAGCCCCAGCGCCTGTACTAAGAGGGCGGCAATAAACTTTTTAGGACACCGACAGCTGGCGTTTGGCGCTGTTTCTCCAAAGCTTCTTGGGCAGGGTTCTGTGAAGAGCTGCTCCTTTCCAGAAGGAAAGGTGTGGTGCTGGTGGGGACGTGAATTCAAGGGGAACACCGGAATTTATATTAGAGCTTTTGGAGGAGCAGCACAAGGGGATGCCTTGGGAGAAAGACGAGCTTCTGATCCCCCAGCAGGAGCAGGAGGGAGGGGGAAGAGCTCAATTAACACCTAGAACAAGCAAAAGGGAGGTGGTTACCGCAAAGCTGAGGGCTCGCAGCTCAGGGGTTGTGGTGGAGCCCCAGGGTCCCCCAGCTTCCCCCCCAAGAAGGGTTCCTCACCTCGTGGGGGCAGCTCCCTGCCCCAGCAGCCTCCTTGCTCCCGGGGGTGGGCTCACATTTGTAGGTTTTTGCTGTCCTTCCAGTGCCCAATGAAGGGCCAGGGGCTCCTCCTGCCCAGCAGCAGCTCGTGAGGACCTGATGGAGCTTTCCAGCTGGCCCCAGTCACCTTTGGATTTAGGGGAACGAGTTGGGGGGGGGCTGCTGGGGGGGGCTGGGGGTGAGGTGCTTGCCCCAACACAACAAGCATTTTGCAGTGGTTTTGCTTTGCTCTGGCCTAGCAGAGGGGTCCTGAACCAGTCCCCATCCAACTTCTGGGCTAAAAATGAGACTCAGTGCATCTAATTAATGTACATAAATACATCGTGTGGTGACTGGTGGGCTTATGGAAGTCTGTAGGATTTAAATTTCGGGGGAGGGGGGGAAGCCCTCTACCCTTGAGAAGAGCCTGTCTTAGCATCCAAGGGAACAAAACAATGAAACCAGCTTCGGAGCCTGCTGTTAGAAACCTTTAAAATAAGTGTCAGAGCCAGTTTCTGAAAGATCAACACAACACCAAGAAATTCCATTTAATAATTAAAAAAAGACAATACAAAATGCAAACATTTCTTTTTTTTACAAAGTTCAGATACTTTTTTTTTTTTTTTAATCAAGTGCAAATAACTTTACGAACTACATCTTTCTCGTTAACTTTACTCGTTTTGCTGGAGATGGTAACTCACGGCCTACTGCGAAAGGCAGATATAAATATTCCAACATGAAAAAAAAAAAAACAACCAAAACAACAAAACACACAACAACCCCTAGTTACGTTCCCCGCGTCGAGACATTCAATCCAGCCGAGAGGTGGCTGATGCAGTTTTCAGCCTTTCCAACCTTTTCTGAGTCATTTTTTTTTTTTTGGGGGGGGGGGGGGCAGGTGGAGAAAGGACCTCTCCTTCCCGGTGGCCCCATGGATTTTCTGGGGGGGGGTTTGTTGGGAATATTGGTGAAAAAGGGGGGGGGGGGTCTCTTTGTCCTTCGTGCCAGGACGTGCCGCCCGACTCGCCTCTTCCTGGGCTGCCTCAGGGGAGCGGAGGTGGCTGGCGTGGGGACACCCAACATGTGGCACCCAGGACGGCCCCGCAGGGCTCCCAGCGGCGGCAGCCCCGATTTTAAATCACGGAGATTGAAAAAACAAAAAACAAACAAACAAAAAAAACCCTCTGGGGGGGGAGGAAGGAGGGGCTGCATTGCACCGGGGCCACCAGGGCGTGCGTTCCTGGGGTGGGTTTTTTTTTTTTTTTTTTTTTTTTTTTTTGGTCCTTTTATTTCTTCTAAAATATGAAAGACCCTTTCAATGGTCACTGCTCTGCTGCGACTACCCTAGAGCAAGAAAGAAAGGGAAAAAAAAAAAAAAAACCAAACAAGAAAATAACCCTCCAAATCCCTACAACAGCTTTTGTGCATCAAAGCAGCTGCTTGCAGGCACCAACCAAGTGACAAAGAGCTCGGCCCCCAGATGTCGAGCTTCCAAGCGGGCTGGGAGCCGGGCGGCAGGAGGGATGAGCCCGCAGCTGCGATGAATCAGGGCAGCCTCCTCCAGCCGCCGCGTCCTGGGGACAAACCTCAGCCCCGCTCCGCCGGCCCTAATCCGTCCTGGCCCCCCCCCCCCCAATAACGCCCGGGAGAAGCTCTTGGGGTCCGCGAGCGGCACAGATTGAGGAGGGGAAACCCAGGCCGGGAGCTGGTTTCGGCATGGACTGAGCCTGGGCCACCGAGGGGGACGTGGTGCAATAAATAATTGCTCGTTAAGAGCTGGCGCTGCGGGGGCCTGGGGAGCGGGGCTCGCCCTGCATGAGGTCAAGGGACAGTGAGAGAAGCGGGGATGGGGACAGCCAGGAGGAGAGCTGAGCCCCACAGCCCAGCACCTTTCCTCCAGGAGCAGCAGGATGGGGTTGGTGATGGGGGGGGTGGGTGACAGCCAAGACCCGATGGGAACGAGGGCTGGGGAGAACGACAAGGGGGTGCCTGGGGGCAGCGGGGTCGGTCCCCGTCCCCGGGGTCCTGTCTGGCCACGGTGACATCCACGATGCCATCGTCACCTGTGGTGTCTGCCTCTGAAGCATGGGGAAGGGCAGGATGGATCCCCCAGGCTCCTGCAACCCTGGGAGGGAGCTCGGGAAATCGGTGCCACCGCGTTTCTGAGGGTGGCACCCGCACCCCAAGGTGGCACCCGGACACCGAGGGTGGCACCCAACACCCCGAGGTGGCACCCAACACCCCGAGGGTGGCACCCACGGTGCGATGCGCGAGCGCAGCGGGACGGAGCCGCAGCACCCGAAGGCGCTTGGAAGCACAAAGCTTCCCGAGAGCCAAGGAGGGCGCAGACCCCGGTCCCTGGGGGCAGAGATGCTGGGGGGCAAGGGGGGGCCCTGAGCGCAGCGGGATGACAAAACCCCTGGCAAGAGGCAGCAAGGAGGTGCCGTGGCCGAGGGCTGCACCTCGCCAGCCTGGCAGCCTCCGACAATCCCAAACTGCTCCGGATCAGCCCCAAAACGCGTGGCACCGACGCCGTCCGTGGACAGAGACACCTCGAGACCCCCCCCCCCCCCAAAAAACTCACCCCATCACGCAGCGTGGCCAAGCCCCGCTTCCCTGCAGAGAGAGGCGCAGGCTTTCCACCAAAAGCAGGGATTTTTTTGGAAAAAAAAAAATGCGGCAGAAAAGGTTCCAAGGCCTGAAAACGCCATCGCGTCGCTCGCTGGCAATCCAGGGCTGGGCTTGTTTGTTTGTTTCTGTGGCAGACACACATTCTCATTTCTCAGGCAGGTATAAATATCGTAGTTTCTAGTAGAAATTAAAAACAAAAACCAAAAAACAAAAACTTCCCTCTAAATAATATAAAGAAGACTCAAACGATTGCACTTAATACATATGAAAAAAAAAAAAAAAAGGTAGAAAGGAGGATATCCTAGTGCACAAACATTTACTCCTGCTCTTCACAAAGCTTGCTTTTCCGTCGACGAGTTCCTCTTTGGCAGAGCTTGTAAGAAAGTCTGGTTCCTTGGCACAAGTGTCTCCGGGGGGGGGGGATGGGGGGGGGGAAACGCGGCCGGCTGAAGCCCTCCTCGGTCGCTGCAGTTTCTCTCCCGTGCAGCCAGACATTGTTCTCCGGGAACGTGGCTTGGCTTTCCTCCCGCGCCGAGCACCAGTGCCCCTGTGCGCCCGCCGCCACGCCGTCCTTTACCTTCTCCTTATTATTATTTTTTAATAAAGTAGGCATCACGTTGGTTTTGGTTTTTTTCCCCCCCCCCCCCCCGATCTCCTCTGCAAAGCTGTGCTGATGGCCAAGCCCCAGGCGCCGCGTTACCTCCTGTGCTGCCCTGGGTGAGCCCCGGGGTGCCGGTGGCATCGGGGAGCGGGAGGGAGCCGGCGCGGAGGCGAAAAGGGAATTAAAAAGGGTTTTGAGGAAGCTGCTTCGGAAGAGAGGGCCGGCATCGCCGGCGGCAGAGACAGAGCGTGCCGAGACATCTGCGGAGCGGGAGGTGGCGGTCCTGCCGGAGCCGAGCAGGAGGGAGGAGGAGAAGTGAAATAAGAAGTGAGGGAGAGGAGGGTTTCCTCGGCAGCCGCGTGGCCCGGGGCGGCAGGGCGCTATTTGTAAGGCCGGAGGAAGCTGGAGACTTTGGAGCGGAGCAGCTTGATGAAGGAGCGGGGCAGCATCTCCTTGTGCTTCTCTGTGTACTTGAAGTAGTTCTGGGGGTGCGCCAGCACGTCGAAGAACGCCTTGATCAGCTTCTTGTCCTGGGGGGAAGCGGAGCCGGGGTCACCCTCCCTCCTGTTCCCGCTGGGGCAGCTCCCCAAAACCCCAGCACGACGCCGAACCGAAGCAGGGAGCACGAGTTGCACTCACCCCCACCGGGGCTGCCAGGGAAACCCAAACCCCGCCGGCATCCCCCTAAGCCCCGGGTAACAAGGACCACATGGGGACACGCTCACCTTGAGGATCTCCTGGTGGTTTTCGGAGGCGTACAGCCTGCCGTCCCGCACGATGTCCTCCACCAGCTGCTCGTAGTCCTCTGCAACACCCGAGCGAGAAACCAGCTCAGGGGACGTGTCCCCAAACCTCCATCCCCCTCCCCAGGCACTGAGCTGCTCCCCCCAGGCGTGGAGATTTGGGGTCCCCGGGTAGAGGGCGAGGCAGGGAGGTGACGCCAGGCCGAGCTGCTCTCCCCCGTCCATGCTCACCGTCGTAGGTGACGTAGGGGATCTGGAAGCCCCGGGCGCTGTTGGCCTCGCTGGTTTTGAAGTTGATCCACAGCTTGCGAGAGCGGGCCGTGAAGGCAATGGGCCTCTCGTACGTCTGGCACGTCTCGTAGGTGGTGATGGAGGACGGCGAGGCTGCGAGGGGAACAGCCGGGGGCTGCGTGACGACCCCGGCCCCACTGCGCCAAAACCCTTTTAAGGGGGTGCGGGGCAGAGCGGGGGCACCAGGGGTGGGGTTTGTCCACGTGCAGCAAGGCTGAGCCCCCTCCAAACCCTCCTGTTAAATGCCAGGGATGCCGATACCCCTTCCCTGGAATGGAAGGGGTTCCTTCTTCCCTTCCGGAGGTTTTAACCCCGGAGAAGGCGTGCTGAAGGGCGCTCAGCCCAGCTCACCGTGCGCAGCCCTACAAATCAACAAGGCACCGCAGCAGGCGGGTGACACCCGTCCCCTCCCACCCACCCATTTCCTAGAAGCACCCCACCACCGCCACCCCGGGACGGGGCTTTTCCCCTTGGCACAGATCAGCTCTGCTCTGCAAAACCGCGGCTCTGTGCTCCCCCCCGCTGCCGCCACGAGCCCCGCGGCGCGCTCGGTTACCTACAGTTTTTCCGCATGACCAAGACGTCCCCGCACTCGTCCTCGGAGGGCAGGAAGATCTCCGGCACCACGATGAGGATCTTGCGCTTGGGGGGCGGGTTGATGTTCCACGTGCACTCCACGTTGGCGGGGTAATTCCCCGGGTAGTTGGGGGACTCGATGTAGCCCGTGTACTCGCCCAGCTCGCCCCCGCACTGCCGGTCTGCAAGTAAGGTGGGAGAGGGCACGGAGAGCCGGTCCCACTGGGAACCGGTGGCACGGGGACTGGGACAGCGAGGGTTTACTGGGCGGCGGGGAGGAGAGAGCGCCGCTCACTGCGTACCCAAATAAAATAACCCCAAATGCTATTTTAAGGAATTACCGGATGCTTTGGAGGAAGGACCCCAGCTCGCAGCACACCCACGCCCCCGTAGCACCACCACCCGCTTACTTTTGCACTGGGACACGGAGGTGGAGCCGTCGAAGTCGGTGGTGGTGTTGCCGGGGCAGGCGATGCAGTAATTCTGCCGAAAATCGGGCTGGTAGGTGCCCACGGCGCAGCGAATGCAGCGGTGGACGCTGGTGTTGTAGTAGTGCCCGGGCGAGCACTGGACTGGGGAAGCGGAAAGCAAAGGGGGCTCAGAAGGGGGCACGGCCCCACGGGACCCCCCCCCTTACCCCCGGGGGCTGGCTCGGACCTACCTTTGGTGTCACAGTCCTGGAAGGAGAGGGCTCCCTCGTGCTTGGTGGTCAGCCCCCCGCCGCAGGGGAAGCAGAGCGCCCGCCCCACCTCGGGCTGGTAGGAGCCGCGGGGGCACGGCTGGCAGGGCTTGAAGCCGTCGGTGGAGTGCTGGCCGGGGGGGCACTGACCTGCGGGCACAGGCATCGCTGGCACCCTGCACCCACGGGTGCCCCACGCCCAGCTCCTCGCCCCGCCAGGCTCGGCAGCCCCGATAAAACAGGAGCGAGCGTTGGGGGGGCCCCTCTAAAGGTTTTTCCCCTGCTCCGAAATGGGGAACTCCTGGGGGTCCCTGGGGTGCCCAGGGCTTTTCCACCTTCTGGACGGGGACTGGTGGCAGGGCGTTGAGATCGCGGTGCGGGGATGTCCCCAGGGCATTCCTCCCCCAAACCCCCTCCGTGCCCCCCTACCCGTGCAGCCGGTGATGTTGGTGGCTCCCACGGGGCCGAAGGCGTCGCTGCGGGGACACAGGTCGCAGGAGAGCTGCCCTTCCTTCTCCTGGTAGGTGCCCGAGGGGCAGGGGACGCACTGCTCCGTCTGGCCGTGGTAATAGGTTCCCTGCGAGCAGCTAACTGAGAGCCAGGGGTGGAGGTGAGCGGCACGGCAGGGGGATATCCCCCCTGGGGGGGGGGGGGAGGGACGGGACGGGACGGACACGCCAGCCCCCACCCCGGCGCCCCGCGGTGCCCCCTTACCACACTTGGTGCCCAGGCGCTGCTGGCCCGGCCCGCAGCTCTCCTGCCGCTCGGGGGCCACGCTCAGCTTCCTCGCCACCTCGTACTCCATCCCGGCGAAGCGGAGCAGGAACCGCTCCTGGTTGATGGATTTCTTCAGGGCTTTGATGGCCGACTTGAGCTTTTTCTCCACTTTCTGCCGCAGGCAGTGCAGGTTGCAGCTGGCTGGGTGTGCGGGGGCGGAAAGAGGGACGGCGGCGATAAGGGGGAAACCCAGCGGGATCCCACATCCCACCCCAGTAGGATTTCACATCCCACCCCAGCAGGATCCCACATCCCACCCCAGCAGGACACCAAGGACCATTTGGGCTCTCCATTCTGCACGGGGACAGCACGGTCCCCCCCGGCGCCACCACCCTGTCCTGCCCCCAAACACCAGCGCCGTGCCCACCTGTGGTCTCCTCCGGCTTGATCTCGGCCTCGAACTCCAGCGTGATGCGCGTCACCTCCTTGCCGGAGGAGTTGCGTGCCCGCCGGCCCTTCCCTTTCTTGGATGAGTCGCACTTGAGGTTGACGAAGGCAACCTGGCAGTCGGAGCAGGGCGCCGCACCGCCTGCACGCGGCGGGGGACAAGTCAGTGCCCCATCTGTGCCGGGGGGTTGGGGGGGAGACACAGGAGCACCCCCGCCGACCCTCCCTCACCTTGCGCCCCGGCTTTCCCGGCCTCATCCTGCTTGCCCTTGGCCCGCGGGTGCAGGTGGCACTTGGCGTCCTTGATCTTGAAGGAAGCCTTTTGCTTGATTGGCGCAACGACAGTCTCTAAAAGAAAAGGTGGGTGCTGAACCAGCTGGGGGGGCAGCACGGGGTGTTTTTTTTGAGGGGGGGCGGGAAGCGGCTGCTCGGAGCCCCCTTACCGAGGCACTGCTGGCTGCTGTTGGTCGGTCTCTGCTGGCTGCCCTGCCGCAGCACGGGCGTCCCACAGCTCACCGTGTAGCTGCTGTCGGACTCTGCGGGAAGGAGGAGCAGGCGTCAGGGGCGCCCCTCAGTGCTGAGCCCCCCGGCACAGCCGCACGGTCCCTGCAGGGCGGAGGTGCTTGCCCCGGGGGGATGCGGAGACCCTGGGGGGGCAGCACCCAGCACCCCACCGCCCGGCTCCCGCGCTGCGCAAACCCGTCCCGAGGAGCCAAACTCAGCCAGGAGCCAAAACCCCAGATAAAAAACAACACAAAAACACTTCTTTTCCCTCATCCCAAAGCTCAGGATTTCAGGGTGCTCCGTCAGCTGCTCCTCTGCCCCCAGTTTGGGCCACGCAGGGAGATGGGGACCCCCCCGAGCCCCCCCGTACCTGGCTGGAAGCGAGCCTTGGAGGCGCAGGTGAGGGCGCAGCTGTCCTTCTTCCCCGTCTTGTTGCAGGTGAGGGTGGCCCGCGGCGGCACCGAACCTGGCAGGCATTTCACCAGCTCTGAGGGACACGCACCAGCTGGTGACGACAAGCGGGGACGCCCGTGGGTGGCACAGAGTCACGGTGGGACCCCCCTCGTCCCCCCCCCCGGTTGGGAGGACGGCGCAGTGTGGGGCCCCGGGAGCAGCATCCCACCCCCCAGCCCAGCTCCTCCTTGAGCTGTCACCATTTTGGGGGCAGAGCTGCGCTTTGCTCCTTCTTTCCCCAATGAATTGGGGGTGGTCGGGTGCCAGAGCACAGCCAGGGACACAAAAACCATTCTTTTAGGGGCACCGGCTGGGGCACGAGCTCACAGCCAGCCCCAAGCACGGTCCATAAACCAATGGACATAGGTCCATAAATCAGGACAAAGGGAGCAGGACAACACATCCCATCCCATCTAGACCCACGCCATACAGACGAGGGACCCCAGACAAAACCAGCCTGCTCTGGAGCATCCCTGCTCCGGGATGCCCCAAATCCCAGCGCTCCACCCTCTGACAGCGATGGTTGGGGCCGTGGGGCTTCGGCACCCCCCAGGCTGTGCTGGAGCATCCCTGGCAGCAGCAGGCCTTGCCCCGACGTACCTACGCAGTCTTTTTTGTTCCAGTGCAGCTTGCAGCCGGCGGGACAGGTACACTGGTAGCTGCCGGGCGTGTTGATGCAGCCGAATTTGCAGCCCCCGCGGTTGATGCTGCATTCGTCCACATCTGGGGGGACACGGGGAGAGGTGGGGGGGGGGGGTTGCAGAGACCAGGATCCCTCTAACGCCGAATCATCCCCGGAGTGGGATTTTTGGATGGCCAGAGTGCACAAACCCTGTGCACCAGCAGGGTGCTTCCAGCTCTGCCTCCTCCCAGCAGCCGCCCCAGCTCCCCGGCCCCAATCTGGGGGGGTTCGAGGGAAGCCCCGGCCGCGGGTACCCCCAAGGGCAGGGGCCGGGCGGTGGCGGGTGCAGCCCACCCAGGCTGAGCCCGGCCCCACGGCAGGCTGGGGAGCTGCGGGGGGCAGCAGACAGAGCCGACATGGAAGCATTTAGCAGCCCAATTCAAAAGGCAGCTGCTTGGCAGCCCGGCCCCTCTCCCCGCTGCTCCCCTCCAGCACGGCCCCTCCGTGGGGGGGACCCCCGAGCCCCAGCCCGAAACGTGGCACAAACCTGGGCAAAACTCCCCCCTGCTCCCCATCGGATGGGGAGAGGGGGAGAAAACGGGGCTGTCACCGCTCCCTGCTGCGGACCCCATGAGGCTCGGTTCCAACCCCAAGCAGCCCGGGTTGGGGGATGCCGCCGGGGGTCTCCGGAGGGTCACCCCCCTCCCCTGCCACGACCCCGCTCCGGCACCCCCCGTGCATCGCATCTGCTCCCCGCGTCCCGGGGCGCCGCACGCCCCCGCCCTTGGGAGCCAGCCGCCTGGCGAAACTGAGCTCAGCCCCTTTTGATGTTCCCCTTCCCACCCCGTCCCAGCTCCCTGCCAAAAACGCCGGGGATTTCTCCCTCTCCGCCGCTTGCAGACAAGTCGCAAACTGTTCCTGTCGCCCCGTTTGAAGTCGCAGACACCAGCCTCTGGCTGCCTGGCCTCGGCACCGGGTGCACGGCGGGGACACTGGGCAGCACCCCCCCCACCCCGGGACCCTGCAAACCAGCCCTCGGGGACAGCCCCAGGGGACCTGCAGCGACTGCGCCGTGGGGCTGCCCCATTTCTGGGTGTCCCGAGTGCTCCCCCGGGACCCGAACCCAGCAGGGAGGTGGGGTCCCAGCACCCATCCGGCCCTACCTCCGCAGTGGGTGAGCCCGTACAGCGTGTAGCCCTTGTTGCAGAGGCACTGGAAGCTCCCGGGGGTGTTGATGCAGAGGTGGTCGCAGGTGCGGTCAAACGAGCACTCGTCGATGTCTGGGGAGGGGGGGAAAAAGGCGAGGTGGGGAGGTGAGGGCTGGCACGGTCCTCCCCCACCTGCTGCAGCAAACTGGGGGCTGCGCTGGGGTGCTCTGGGAGCCTGCGCTGGGATGCTCTGGGACCCCGTGTCCCACCCTTCCTGCCTCCAAGCCCCCTCCCTGCATGGTCCAGCTGCTGCCAGATGATTTGCAGCCCGCCGCACCGATGTCCTTCCCTCTCCAAACTCCCGCAGCCCCTCCGCACCCAAAACGTGCCAAACCATGCCCTCGGCACGGCCGCGGGGGCCCTTGGGTGCTGCCCGGCGGGCAGGGCTCTTGCACGGGCATATCCTGCCCCGGGGACGGTGCCAGAGCTGTCTCCGCACCCCCGCGGGGCACCTCTCTAGGGCTGGGCGGCCCCGGCTGCGCGGGTGAGCCCAGCCCGGCGGGTTTGATCCTCGTTTCATTGGCTTCATTAAGTTAATTGCCACGCTCACGTCAAACTTGCAAGAGCGCGGCACCTGGACGGAGATGAAAGAGGTCTCAGCCCTGGAGCGTCGGCGAGCCCTGCGCCCCCCTGCTGGGGCCAGAACCTGTGATTTTGGCTTGCAGCAGCTGCGTTTGAGCACTGCCCTCGGCTCGGGGCTGGGGGGGAGCCCCGTGCCCTCCCCCAAAACGGCCCCGCAACCGGCGGCGCCGTGCCCTGACGCGCAGCGGCACGGTTTGGTGAGATTTTGCAGGATGTCGGGGTGCAGAGAGGAAGGTGAGAAAAGCAGTGCTGAGCAGGAGACGCATCCCTCCCTCCTGCCCTCTGACTGATGGGGAAGGAGGAAAGCCTTGCAAGAGCACCCAAAGCCTCGCTCTGCCTCCACAGCGTGGCCCCAAGCGGGGAGCAGCCCAGCCTGGGAGCGGGGTGGCCCGGCTATGGGATGGGCAGGCAGGATTCAGCCTGTGGAACGGCCTAAAGCTGTGCCAGGGGAGGTTCGGGTGGGAAATGAGGAGACATTTCTGCTCAGAAAGAGCAGTCAGGCGTTGGGACGGGTTGCCCAGGGAGGTGGTGGAGTCACCGTCCCTGGGGGTGTTCAAGGAGAGGTTGGACGTGGTGCTTGGGGACATGGCTCAGTGGGTGACAGCGGTGGTAGGGGGTGGTTGGACCAGACGATTTGGAGGGCTTCTCCAACCCTAATGATTGTGTGATTCTTCCCATCACGGATCCCAAGAACACAGCGGCCTGGAGCACAGCCCAGCCCCTGCGGTGCGAATCGGTGTGTACGCACACGTGGTTTAGCAGCGAGTTCAGGTGATGCCGTTGTGAGATCCCCAGCAAAAATTCATGCAAGAAAACACAAAGCTTGCGAGAAGCCGAGCAGGGCGGGCGCTGAGCTGTGCCCGGCCAGGGCAGGACCCCTGCTTGGGGATGGGGCCGCAGAGGGAGGGACAGGGACGAAGGGCAGGGATAGGCGAGGGCTGCGTGCCCGGGTCCCCAGCGCCCCTCACCTTGGCAGTTCCTCTCGTTGATGAGCAGCTTGTAGCCCTTCTTGCAGCTGCACTCGAAGCTGCCCACCGTGTTCCTGCAGATGTGGTCGCAGCCCCCGTTGTTGAGCCGGCACTCGTCGATGTCTGGCGGGGACAGGGACACCCCTCGCACCCTGGGCTGGTGACCGCGGCCACCCCCGGGTGCGTTTGGTCCCCGCAAACCTCCCGGCTCTGCCCCTGGACCCTGTCCCCAGCAGGATGGTGCCAGAGGAGGAGACCTGTCGGATTTGCTGGGCACCCTTTGCTGGGCCATTTTTTTTCTTGCCATAACCAAGGCTGAAAATGACGATGTGCCGTAACTGCAAAGAGCGCTGGGAACCCGCAAAGGGGTTGGCTGGGAGATGTAATTTTTCTTTCCCTACTAAACACAAAATTTACTGCTAGGAAATGCCCTGTAAAATGGAAGGAGAGCAGGAAGAGGCGGCTGTCTTCCCCAGCTCCCCGGCCCCCCGCTGCCAACGCTGGGGCGACAGCTCTGCCTCTCTGGGGCCGAGGCTTTCTCTTTATTATCGCGGGGGAACCGGCTGTAAAACAGCTCGCAATTGTAATAAAACCCCCAGACGCAGGGGATATGGCTCCAGGTTATTGCACTTTGCTGGAAACTGCCGAATCGGAGGGGCAGCGGGCGCTGAAAAAATAACAAGGGGGCAGGGGGCTTCTGGAATCAGTCAGCAGGTAGACAGCTTGCGGCGGGCCGGGGCTTTGCTTTCAACCAGGGTCAAGTTCCTGAAGCTGCCGAAAGACAAAACGCAGGCACTGCCCCGTCCTGCCCCGGGGTCACTGCGTCCCCTGCAGCCGGGTGCGTGCAAGGGGCTTCTCCCCTGGGAGACGCACGGGGACGGGGACGTCCGTGGGAGCGTGAGGGGCTTTGCAGCATCCCAAAGCATCGTCCACGCGGGACCCGGTGCTTGAAGTCGGCCAGCAGACCCCGCAGTCACCCCAGCAGAGCCGCAGTGGGACCCCCACACCCCAAATTGCCTCCAACTTGACCCAAATTACCCTTCCCAGGGGGAGCGGGGCCAATCGTGGCACCTTTAGCAAGGAGGGTTCCGTTGCCAGCTCCGGAGGAGCAGAAACAACAGGGCTGCTGTCACCCTGCAGCTGGGGTCACCGGGATTTCCCCACCCTCTGCATCAACCCCTGTGGCCGCCGGTCCCGGCACCGTGTGGCTGGGGCGGGGGGGCGCTTCAGGACTGTGCTGGGTCCCCAGGGAGCCCCAGGAGACACGGGGGGGGTAAAGGGCTGAGCTGGGTCCCCAGGAGTCCCCAGGGGATCCTGGGCCCTGGCCAAGCCGTGGGAAGGGAGAGCGGCTCCCCTTGCGTGCACAGCGCCAGGTTTGCAGGACAGGGCACTGATGCATTTTGATGCATCTTCAAAAAGACAAACAGATGAGAATTTGGGATTTTCCCATCTCGGCAGACACCTGAAAAGCTTTGCAAACCCAGCCCCAGCTCGCCAGATCCTCCCTCGAGCAGAGCACCCGTGGGTGCCCACTGCACCCCAGGAGCCCCGCACAGGGGTGTTCCCCCTTCTCCACCCCTGGCTGCAAACACGATGCAAGCACACACCGTGGGGAACGTGGAGCTGAGCCAAATCTGAGCCTTTTCTAAGGGCTCTGAGGACACAAGTGAAGGCACCAAGGACAGAGCACCTCCCTACCTTTGCACGTCTTCCTGTCGGGCTGGAGCATGAAGCCCATGGGGCAGCTGCAGTGCACGCCCGTGGCCGCGTCGTGACACTTGCTGTCGCAGCCTCCGTTGTTCACGGCGCATGTTTCTGTGGGGAGAAAGAGAGAGACAGCCCGGGGGTGAGGCTCACGCTGCCCAAAATGTGCTGCTGCTGCTCGGCGGGGAGAGGCAGAGGCTGCGACCCTCCCTGCTCGGCTACATCAGCCCTGGGCTTTTGGCATAGCGCAGTCAAGGAGCCCCCCAGTTAATAAACCCCCCGAGCACACAAAGGGAGTGCTTTGGGGTTGAGGCACGGCACAATTTCAGCTCAGGGCTTGGCTGCACGCCGGCAGTCCCGCAGCATTTTCTACCTCGGCAGCGCTCGCTGCCTTTATAACGCCTGGCCGCCTGGCCGCTGCTCTCCGTGGGTTTTGGAGGCGAGGTACTTGGTTCGTCCCAGGCTGCAGACAGGAAAAAGCACCCAGATTTCTTGGTGTCTGTCCTAACCCCTGCAGAACCCTCCTGCCTTCCAGCATTTAGCACTTCAGAAGTGGGCAGAGGTTGGTGGCACGGCCGGGGCACACGGAAAAGCAGAGGTGGCTCCACGGAGGCAGAGGGAGAAGCAGGATTAATCCTGCCTTGCTCAGCTCCCAGCTGGCAAACGGTCCTGTGTCCCCCAAGAAACGGATCTGGTGGGATCGAGCATTGGCAGCCCCGAGGTGGAGGAATTGCCTTTCTGAGGCATGCCCCAGCAGGGTGAGGCTTTGGGGCTTTCCTGCCACCAGGCAGGAGCCGGGGATGGTGCTCGGTGAAGGGGCAGCGTGGTGTAAGCCCGACCAGCAAGAGGCTCGGCCAGAAACACCATGAAAAATGAAAGGAAAAATGCTTTTGGACTCCTTAGGAGACTCAAAGCAACCCTCGTGATGCAAATGGGAGACGGATCTGCAGGTTGTGGCTGGAGAACCCAGCACCGCTCATGGACGGTTTGCAAGATGTTCACCCCAAAACACCCAGGGACAATTCCAAGCTCTTCACCCCAAAACACCCAGGGCTGTCACAATTCAGGTGTGCAAAACACACTTTGAGGGCGTGCATAGCCCCGGTCCCACACCAGATGCACCCAGCAGCTCTCGCGGGGCACCCCAGCACCCCCAGAGCACGTAGCCATTGCTCCCACCCTCACTAAAGCCCCCCCGGCTCGCTCCGAGCTCCAATTCCCACGAAAACCACTCCCAACACTTGTGCATCCCACGTTCGTGTCCCCTGTCCCCAAGTGTCACCCACTGGCAGGCTCGGCACAGGCGGGCGCGCTGGCCGGTCCAACGTCGCAGGCTAATTTGGGCAACGTTTTGTAAAATTAGAACACACACACACACACACACGCAGGCAGCATCAGTGGAAAAAAAAAATCCAGTTAAAAAAAAAAAAAGCTAATTATTTCAGTATTATCAAAGTCAGCTGTTGCTGGTAAAACTAGAAGGGACACTAATTTAAATGAGGCATTTTCAGCTTGACAGCTTCCCTGTGAGATCAATCTTCAATTTCGGTCCTAACCACCAGAACAATGGCTCGAAGTGCATTAAGTTGTTCACAAAGGGTAATAAAGTATTCCTTTCAGAGGGCTGGTCGCTCGGATAAATGAGGCGCTCGGGCTTCAAGGAACCCGACATGAAAATGCCTTGAAGAAATTCCTTGGAAAGAGCAAAACCCCAGGTCCTGCCGCTCCTTGCGAGAGCCGCGTGGGGCACAAACGGCTGAGCCACGCAACCACTCGCTGCAGGGCGACGGCGCTGGGATCGTTCTGTGCTCGTCTTGCCGCTGCTATTTTTATGATGTCCCATAATAAGAGAACAAAGGGACCAGCTCGAGAGAAACTAATGGCCGGCGCGATTACAAAACGGCCAGGGAGGGATTTGTGCAGATATGGAGATCCTGCAGCCAGGTCCTCACGGCGCGCACAGCCCGGCCACGATGGGGCCGGCGACGTTACACCGAGGGGAAGGGAAAACTTCATGGAGGCTCAATTAAGAATTTCACTCGGCCTTTGTCCCAGCGGCTCAGGCACAGGGAGCCCCGGGAGGGTTGGTTTAACGGGGTCGCTGCAGAGATGAGACGACGTGCTCAGAGCGAACGCTGCTTTTGGGGTGACCGAGGAGCACGGCTCCCTTCTCACCTCCCAGCCCCTTTGGGACTTTCGGCTGGGCTTTGCAGCGAGCCCTCCCCACCACCCCGTGCAGGATGCGGCCGATGCACGGGGCTGCACCGGGAGGGGATGAGCAACCCCAGCTGGGACACCACAGCAAAGTGTGTGTGTGGGGGGGGCGCATCCCAGGGCTTGCAAAAAAAGCTTTTGCGAGCAGACCACGGGCTCCTGGGGTACCTGAGAGGCAGGGAAGGGTTGGGGCCGGGTGCTGTGGGGCTGTTCGGGAGCGGGCCCTGGGAGAGGAGCATTGTTTGGTGGTGCTGGCAGCCCGGGGGCTGCTGCGAGCCTGGCGCGAGCCATCGTGAGTCACTGAACCACACAGGGCTTTGGCGAGGGCCCCCGTCGCTCGGGGAGGGAGAAGACAAAGCAGCTTGTGCGCACACAAACGATCTCACACACACACACACACACTCGCTCCATCCCAGCCTCGCCGTGCCACCACCATGCCCCTGCATCGCCCCGATCCGCACCGGGTCCAAGCGCGCCCTCTGACTTCGCCTCCACCCGCAGGGAAACATCAGCCCCGCGAGCTTTCTGAGCTAACTGTGGGGCAATCGGGGTGATCAGAAGCAGCTTTGCTCAGCACGGTGACAGCACCGAGCTGAAGGTTCCCCCGAAGGGAAGAAGCCCGGGGGAAGGCTCCGCAGAGCCCCCCGAAGCAGAAAGCGGGGAGCTGCACACCTGAGCGCGCCGGGAGGCTGCGTGCACCCAGCACGTCCCCGATCGAGCCTCCCGGCTGCAGGCGAGGTGCTGAGCCCTCAGCACGCCCCACGTCCTCCTGGCAGAGCAGAGGCGTCCCCTGGCCTCAGGGCAGGGCTCAAACCTCGCTGGTGCCACAGCGATTGCGAGGAAACCCCCCAGGGAAGCAGCCACAGTGCCAAGTCCACGCAAAGCTCGCTGTGAGAGAGCCTCTGAGCAATTTGTCAGCACGGCGAGCAGCCACGCTGGGACACGCCAGGTCCCCAAATATCCCCACCTGTGCCTGCATCGGTCTGTGAGCAGGGGGGGCTCCGGGAAGGGGTAACTTTGGGAGAGCCCGGGGAGCACTGCTGTGTCACCCGGAGCTGGGGTGGCTCCTGGGGACCTGTGGTGACGGTGTGGGGGCTCCTGGGCACGCGGAGGGAGCGGTGTCACTTCGGGGTGCTGCTGAGTCAGCTCTGCAAGGGACACCCCCTGGGGCACGGGGAAGGGAAGAGAGGAGGGGATGTGGCCTCACAGAGGGCGCACGGTGAGGGCTCCCCAGCAGAAAGCACCGAGGGAGCGAGCCCTGCCCTGTCCGAGCAGCATCGGGCACGCCAGGCTTGCGGCACGGCTCCTGCAAACGCCTTTTTTAACTGCCCCGCTGCACGGGTGGCAACTGCTCCCACCTTTGCTACGGCCGCAGAGACGGGCACGAGCATCTCCCCCCTCACACAGCCCCAGGGACACCGCCGGCCACTTCTCACCGAGCGCCTCGGCCGGGGTTTGGGGACAAACACCACAAACATCGCCGGGAAGAAAACCATCACCCCATGCCCGGGCTAGGCGAGCTCCCCGCGTCATGCAAGCGCAGCCAGGGAAGGGGTTTTGCTCTCTCTCTCCCCAAAAGCAGAGGCTGTTTGCAGCCCGAGACCGGGTTGGAAAGCAGCAGCAGAGGGGATGGTTAGTGGGGCCGGCGGCCGTGCGAAGCGAGGCATGCAGTTAGTCCGCCCGCTCAGCCCCCCGAGTTACGGTCTGGAGGTGAGAGCACGCCTGCGGTTAGATCCCCTCGCGGAGATAGAGAGAACAAAAATATTTACCATTAGAAAACGTCTCAAGGATAACGTGTTGCTGGAAGTGTCTCTCCCCTGTTTAACATTATAAAAAAGTGATTTAGAAACAGTGTCCAGCAAGGAGCTCGTTTGGTGTCGCATACTTCTACTCTGCTGCCTCTCGAGCCTGGGGGAAATGGGCCCTTTTTTTTTTTTTTTCTCCCCCACCTCCCAGAAGAACCAAAATCTGGGTTTCGCGCTATCCAACTCCTCCATCACCCTGTCCGAAGTCACCCCCAGCCTCTCCAAGCCCCCGCTGGTTTCGCTCTCTGCTTCGGGCTGACCGTGGGCTCGAGCACCGCGGCAGGCACGGCAGAAAGCAGGTTACGAGGAGCATTAGTGCGGAGCCCGTTAGTCCCGGGGAACGGTTCCTCGCTCCCAAGAGAGCAAAATTAGTGCTCACCGGCATGGCTGCAAACACAGGGAGGGGGCAGACAGGCAAGGAACGACCCCAGCCCACCGGGTGCGCTGGGACACTCGGATTTAGCAGCAAAGCCGGCTGAGGCGACGGGAGCCCAAATTGGGGTGCTTGGGGTGCTCGGCGTCCCCCTGCGCTGGTGGACCCGGGTGCTGGGAGCTCTCCAGGGGATGTTTGGGGAATGCTTTTGGGAGCTGTGGCACTAAGCTAGGAGTTGTCCCTACTCATCCTGGTCAGTCTGGGGAGGGGACGAGACGCCCCGGCACCTGGGTTTGCACCCACGCAGGGATGGAGCCCTGCACCCACGGGATGGAGCGGAGCCGACCGCGTCCCTGCTCCATGAGAAGCAACGCCGGGTCCACGCGGAGGGGAGGGAGGAGAAAAGGGAAAAGAGAGGAGGAAATGCAGCTCGCCCTGTGCCCACGCTGTGCCAGGAGGCTCAAGCCAAGGGCAGGGGACCCATCGGTGAGGACACAGAACTCCCGCGGCTCTGCAGTGCCAAGAAGGGACCTCATCCTCCCGGTGAGGCCAGCACGCTCAGAGCAGCACACCCGGTGACACCACGGCACCCTCCTCGCGTCCCCAGGCTCTGCTTTCCCCTTCCCAGATCCCTTCCATCCACCCCACGGCCTCTTCGCTCCGCTCTTCCCAGCCCCGATCCGGCGCCGCCGCTGTCCCAGCTCCTCGGCACCGTCCCGGCGCGGCTCCTCGCTCTGCAAGGCACGGGAGCGTCGCACACGCTGCTGCCAAGCACGGCTCAGGAAATCTGCCATAAAACTCGAGCCGGATTTGGTTTCCTTCCCCATCTAATCGCATTTCCTGCCCATCCACATCTCCCGCCCCGGGCTCATCCCGCTGCTGGTGCTCAGCACCCCGCCTCAGCCCTCTGCGCCCCAAACGCCAGCGGGAGGGGAGCTGCGCTGCGAGCATCATCCTCGCCTTACAAATCCTCCCAGAAAGCAAAAATCCACAGCCACAAAACCACAACAGCCGGGTTTGCATCTCCCCGAGGGCGCTGTACCCCGCGCGGGGCTGCCCTGACCTGCCACGCTGCACGGCACTTTAACTGGGAGGGCGATTTGTTGCGCTTTTTTTTTTTTTTTCTTCTTCTTCTTCTTCTAAGGCTGCTTTTAGAGCACAAACATAAATATCCAAGGTCAGTGGCCTCCCCTCCCCGCTCCCCATCCCCCTCGATGCTGCAGACATGTTGGGAGCCATTAGGGCTGGCCCCGGTTCGCTCAGAGGCATGTTATTCATTATCCGCGTTTTTAAAAGCTGCAATAAAAAGCGGAAAAATGAAAAACACCGGCCGTGGCCTAATGAAACTGCCACTCAGAGGGGCTGCTCGTGCTTCCTGCCGCGTGGTGTGATCTGAAGGGAACCTGGGCCGGGGGCCTGCCCCAGCAGCCCATCAAACGCACCGCGTTCGATTTCAAAGCCCGCAGCCCGGGGAGAGAGTTTGCGTTCCCCTCGCTGGAAACTTTATTCCCCTTGAAACGATGAAATATTTCGGAGGAAATGGAGAAGGAGAAGAGGGGAGGGGGCAGTGCTGAGAGCACCGGGGCGCTGGGAGAGCGGGGCAGGCTGTTTGCCGAGCCCCAATCGTAAAACAAAGCCGGGCGGTTATAAATACCCGAGCAGGTACCTCGGCCCCCGTCTCGGCCGTAAATCTGTCGGCTGGGCTTCCCCAGGGCATAATCCTGCCCTGGTCCTGCTGGGGCTGGGGGGCCAGGACCCCCCCAGGGTGGACACGGGGCAGAACGGGGCTGTCCCGTGGTGCAAGGAGATGGGGCTGCGGCACCCGGCGCTGCGGGGATGGGATCAGCAGCAGCCGGGGGATTTTGAGCTGATGCTGCCCTGAAAACCCTCGGTCACAGTGTTTAATTTCCCCCCGGGAAGGTTGGGTGGGAGGAGAGCTCGTGGGGATGCACTGGAGGAGGCGGGAGATGTCTCCCCGGTGCTCAGACTGGGGATGGAAGGGGAGATTTTGGCAAAGGCTGATTTTTTTTTTTTTAGATGCAGAAATCCCCCTCACACACCTGTGGTACCCAGGGCTCTGAGCCTCCAGAAACCAGATCCCTTTCGAGCATCCCCCAGATCACCAGCTGCTCTCACCCGGTAGCATCATTTTGGTGCCAAGCGCCCCATTCCCGAGTCCCCGCATCTCCACAGCCAACACACGCACACACACGCATGGGGAGCCCCACGCAGGGCGAATACAAGAGCAGAGGCACCCCGGGCTGCAAAAATCACTCGAGAAGAGCTACACTAGAGGAGCTGTCACCTCCCTGAGCACAGCAACGTCCCCACGGGCTCCTGGGGAGGTCCCTGCCGGGTGCCGAGGTGGGACGGGATGCAGCGGGAAGGGCGAAGACGCATTCACAGGAGCAAACACAGCTCGGCTCCCTGCTGCTCTGGGGCAGGAGGGGCATCTGCAAGCAGCCAGGAGGGGCCGGGATTAACCACGGAGCAGGCAGGGTGACAGCGGTGACATGAAGGTGGTGGCACTCAGAGGGGCTGGCTCCGGGGAGCGCAGAGCATCCCCAGTGCAGGCACAGCGGGGACGGGAGCAGCCAAAACCTCGCTGCTGCTTTCAGTTGCTTTCAACTCCTTTTTCCTTTTTTTTTTTTTTTTTTAATTTTTATTTTGCAAGAAGAACTAAAATGTCTAGAGCAATTTGCAGACTTAATCATTCCCCAAACGTAACATTTTTTTTTTTTTTAAATCGAATCAGCTGTTAAGCAGCGCAAGCATATGAAACCAGTAAAGCTTCTATCTCTGTTTGATGTTTTACAATTTGAAAACACACACAGGAAAAGGACAATTTTGGGGCGGTTGGGTTGTCGGGTTGGTGTTTTTGCGTGTTTTTTTTTTTTGTTGTCGTTGTTGTTTTTGTTTTTTTTTTGCAAGACAATCGTCCCTGAGCCGAGACCCCCGCGGTGCCAAGTTGAAACAGATCATGCCGCATCCAAATCTGTCCCCTCCGCGTGCCTGCCCGGACAGAGAGCACTAAGGCAGACAGTGGCACCCAGGTGACAGTGACAATGCCACCCCTCTCCCTCCAGGGGCATGAAGACAGGCGGGGTCTCAGGCACACCAACCTGTCCCCACGTGTCCCCTCAAGCCTCCCTGAAGCCACTTTTGCTCCCCGCGGTGGCGTGGCGACGCATCACTGAGCGGCTCTGATCCCAAACCTTTAACTCCAAGCACAAAAGAAGCGCCCCGTCCCAAAACCTCGAAGAAATCCTTCATCCGGCCAAGACCGAAACGCGTGGGGTGAGCGCGAGCCCCGCGGTGCAGCAGGCGACGCTGGCACCTACCGATGCAGGTCACGCCGTCGGAGTGCAGCAGGAACTTGACGTGGCAGCCGCACTTGGGGCCCTGGTCGGTGTCGTCGCAGGTGTGCTGGCAGCCGCCGTTCCCGTAGTTGCAGGTCACTGCCGGAGGCAAAGAGCAGCGGTCACCGGGGGACGCGGCCCCTCTCATCCCCGACACCCCCCCCCAGGCTGGGCATGCACCAGAGGACAGCTTGGAAAACCTCAACCAAGTCCTAGGACAGGTCTCTCCCTCCTGGATAATTTCTAACACCCTTCACAGCTTTGCCTGCAGGATCTTGCAAGGTGCAAGCTCTGATTTATTTATTTATTTATCTATTTAGGCAGATTTTTCCACCGGTGGACCTGGTGGAAAGGGACCGGAGGGCTGATCCCCAGGGAGCACGAGAGCGGTGACGCAGGGGAAGGGCGAGACTTCAACGGGCTGCGGAATGACTCAGGTGCTCCCGGGAATCCCTGCCAGCCCTCTCGGGGAGGCGAGGCGTCCTTTGCCTTTAGCTCGGAGGGAAAAAAGGCTCGTGGGATTAACCCTCCGTTTCATCAGCAGTTTTACACGCTTGCTGCAGACAGCGAGCGAGAAGCAAAATAAAAACAATTGCCTAAACACAGAAATACACATCTAACAAGCCTGGCAGTGGCAGCGAGGTGCTGGCAGGAGATCAGACGGGCTGAGAGCACCGCGCGCCCCAGGGCCAGGATTCCTGCACTCCTCCCGTGCCAATCACCCCCCTCCCGCTCACCTTCCCTGGGGGAAAGCAAAGCTGGTGGGAGAGAAACGGGGCGCGCTGCACCTCCGGGATCCCCTGTCGTGCCATTTCAGGCTCGATAAACCGGCTGCTATCGGGGGACTGTGACGCTGGGACAAGGGTACAGAGCAGGACCGGGGGCTGTGGATGCCCCGTGCCCAGCCCCGGGGGCGCTCCTTACGTTTGCAGTCGCGCTGGTTCTTGGTGAGCTCAAAGCCCGGGCGGCACTCGCAGGCGATGCCCCCCTTGGGGGTCTCCCGGCAGATGTGGGCGCAGCCGTGGTTCTTGTTCATGCAGTTCATTCCTTCTAAAAAGGAGAAAAGAAAGCAAAGGAAAGCTCCAGAAGGTTGTCGGTGCTGGTCCCCGGTGGTAGAAAGACGTCTGGGGCGGGACAGGGATGTGCAGGGGGTGAAACGAGGGGAAAAACTTCGGGGGAGGCGAGGGAGGACCTCGGCAAGGGGCAGGATAAGCCCGAGCCCAACGCACTGGGTTTGGGGTCACCCTGGTGGGCTCGCAGCTGGTTCACGACCACCCCATGAGCATTTACTGGGGCACAGCCCGCCCGTCCCATGCCTGGGGATGAGCAGCACCCCCAGGAGCTGGGTGCTCCCCAGCTGCACCCCCCTGCACACCAAAGGGAGCCGGGGGGGACTCCAATCTGGAAGGGAATTAGCACCCCGGGGTGCACCTGCACACAGGCAGCATCACGGCCTTGCTTCCTCGAGCACAGCAGCTTTTAGGGGGGAGCTCAGGGCTCACAACAGGGCTGCCTCGGGGCTTCGCACGCCCTTTAATCCTTCTTCTCCCTGCCACATCGCCGTCTGCACCAGTGCCACACGAGGACCCTGCTCTGCCCTTCTGCTTTTGGTGGCTTTGCTTCGCCCTCCTGAAAGGCGCAGGTTGTCCCACGGGGAGGGAGGGCAGGCTGGGCTCATGCTGCCCAAGAGGTTTTTGCTTTGGGGCAGGGAACACGGAAAGTCAGGAATATTTTCTTTCCCGTTCCTCTGCACCCAGCAGCGTCGCCGGGGGGAGCGTGGCAGGGCCTAAGGCTCCTGGTTTTTTTTTGCCACAAAGGGAAGATTTCCTTGCAAGCCTCACCAAAAGCTCACGTCTGCTTGTGCCAGCATCTCCCTGCCATGGGGAGGCAACCCCTGGGGCCCCGCAGTATGGGAGAGGGGCACGGTGCTGCCGGGGGCTCCCAACCCCGCAGCATTTCAACCCCCTGCATCTGCTCACAGCGAGGAGGGAGAGAGGAAAGCAGCAGGGAGAACGGGGCAGGAGAGACCGCAGAAGAGCAGAGGGAAAGGAGAAAGCCTGCCAGTGTAAGACAGGGAAGGAAAAGGAGACTCGGTGCTGGCAAGGACCCCAAAAGGAAGGAAGCAGCCGTAACGGTGAGGGTTAGCTCTCTAACACTGACTGCTTCTGCCTTGGCAGTGCCCGAGGCAGGAGAAAAGTCAGAATGAATAGACAGCCGTCCCCAGTTCTCTGCGTTTTCCAGGCTCACAACCCAGGGATCAGCTCCAATCCTCTCCCCCTTCTCCTGAGAAACCTCTCCTGAACCTGAGCGTGGGGACCACGCCGGCAGCGGCGATGAAACCAACCCCAGGGTGCAGAACTGACACAAACCTCCCCGGGCCAGCAATGCTCTACAGATGCTCAGCTCGAAAAACCACTCGAAAGCCAGCACCTGCCTCCACCGGGGCCACCCACGGCGTCCCTGCGTGATGGCAGGGAAGGGACAAGTGGCTCGTCCCTCCTGGGGACGCACACGGGGACGGGGACACGGGAGATGCTGCTGAGATGTCCCGACCAGGGCGAGATTCCCTGGGGAGCTTGAGGGACCAGCGCAGCTGGGAAGGAGGAAAGCAAAAAACAGCCGGCTGCTTCGCCAAGGAGCAGAGATAAAAATCAGCAGAGATGAAAAAAAAAAAAAAAAAAAAAAAAAGTCTACTTTCCTCATATTTTGGCTAAGAGATTGCTCCAGACGGCAGCAATTTAGAGCTGATATCGAGACGAAGGGATCGGTGCTGCACAAGACCTGGCAGGGAAGGACGGGTCCTGCAGGGCAGCGCGAGGATCTCTGGGTACCTTTTGTTTAATAAAACGCTCTGAGTACAAATTTACATCCTCCGTTTCGTGTCATTGTGCTTCATTAAGGGGCCTGCGAGGGTTTCGCTCTGGAGATGTTTATGAGCCCTGCAGCGTCCTCTCCCAGCACGCTCACGCCAAATTTGCTTTTGGATTTGCAACGCTCCCCGCACTGGGGCGGGGGGGTCCCAAACCCATGCATCGTACGGGGGCGATGGCAGGAGCCCACCGACCACTTCGGGGGTCTCCTGCAACCACCAGATGGCCACCACCAAAGCAAACAACGACCCCGGTCCTCGGGACCCGACCCGAGCAATAAAGTGAGGGTTTCCCCATGGGGTCCTTCCTTAGGGGAAGCGCAGGAGCGCAGAGGTGGGCAAGGAGGGTGCCGTGGGGACGCCAGGCACTGACCTTCGGGGCGCTGGATGCAGGTGTGCTGGTTGTCGCTGAGGAAGAAGCCCTCCCGGCAGAAGCACTCGTAGCTGCCCATCATGTTGACGCAGGTCTGCTGGCAGCCGCCGTTGCCCTCGGAGCACTCGTCCAGGTCTGCAAAGGGAAGGCAGCAGGGGATGAGCGCGGCTCGCTGAGCGTCTGGGGGAAGCGAGGGCGATTTGATGTGCAGCAAAAATTGTTTCTGCTTTGTACGTCCGTGATCCCCCAGCTAGAAGAAAGGGGGACGCTTTAGCGCTGCAGGGGACGAAGCCAAAGCACATCGAGGCGTGGATCTCGGAGGCCACACAGCTTCTCCAGCCGATGGGCAAAAGAAAAAAAAAAGTGGGGGGTGGCCCCGTTTTACAGATGGGAACACCAAACCGCAGAGGAGGGGGTTTTCCTTGCCCTACATCCCCGGGCAGGCTGTGCCCAGGATGCTCGGCCACAACGCAGCCGCCCCCACTGCCAGCCCCTCCGACCTCGCTGCCGGCAGGGAAGCGCCTGGACTTCATTACAGGGAACAGGGAAACCTTAGCCCCGAGTGGGGATAATTGCTTTTAAGGAGACTCAAATCCCCTACAGCAGCCGGGCTCGAGGAGGAGACGGCGGAGATGAAAACTTCTGCCCACCCATCCGAACGCCGCAGGAGCGGTGCCGCAGCCCCGCATCACTCCCGTCCCCGAGGGGTGACGGCCCCGGGATGGGGACCGAGGGGCCCCGTGCCAAAGAAAACCTCCCCTGAACTCGAGCATTTCAGAGCCAAAAGCTTGGGCGAAAGCTGAGCTCTGCCAGCGGCGGATGCTGGAAAAGCTGGGAGAGCAGCTCGGGGACAGCCGCTTCTTAAACCCTACACGGCACAGCTCGGCTGACACGGCACGCACCGAAACCCCTTGCTTTTGGGCAGAAACATGGATAAATGCATGCCTGGGCAGTGCAGGGGCATGGTATTGTGCGAGTCCCAAGGGTGCCGCAGCCTGGGGATGCTCAGAGCAGGACGGAGCCCCGGCTGGGAGCTGTCACCAAGCGGTGGCACAGGCTGGGTGGCTGCAGCCAGACAAAAAGGGACACCCTGCTCGACAGCTGGAGGCTCACGGCTTCCTCCGAGGCTTGTCCCAGCCAAGCTCTGTCCTGCAGATGCCAGTAACTCCCCTCAAATCCCCCGCTTATAACAAGGGCTTAACGTCTGGTGACTTCTCCTTAAAGCTCGGCACAAAAATGAGGCGGCAGCTGTTCAAAACCAATGGCTGAAAGGAGACTCTGCCGCCCTAATACCGATTTTATTAAACGCAACCGAGGCGGGCAGAAGCCAGAAGCCCCGTGGCAGGACGAGGGCTTGAATTCCTGTCCTAGTTCAAAAGGTCGCCCGAGGAGGGGATGCTCGATGGCTCCGGCGTGTCCCAGCCCAGCTCCCCAGTCCTGCTCGCCCACGGGTGCTTGGCAGGGACCTGTCCACCTCCCGCAGCAGGGCTGGTGTCCTGGGGCAGCACTCGGTGACTCCAGGTTATTTCACGTGCAGCTCACGGGAGCAGAGAGCCAGGGCTCCGGCATCCTGCTCGGCTGCTGCTCCCGGGGCGAGCGAAGCTGGGCAGGACTCTCACCTTGCTTTGCTTCTGTCTTCTGGCTCAACGGGGGCGTTCAGAGGCTGGGAAACGCACGGCCATGGTGGGGAGGTGGGAAGGGAAGGTGAGAAAAAACCCCTGGGGCTTATCCCTGCTTCCCACCCAGAGCAAGTAAAGAGCAAACCCCGACAGACCCCTGGAAAAAAACAGGGCAGCGACATCCTCATCTGTAAAGTGGGCTCCGAGGGATAGATTTGTGCCACCCTTAAACCTCGCTGGGAGGAACCGTGGAAGGGCTGAAGCAGGGAGCTGGGGCTGCCCCCGTGTCCCCCCCTCGCCCCGGGGGGCCGCCGAGCCCAGCGGCTCCCCTCCCGCCCCGCTCTGTAAACACATGACGTCTGCGGCTCGCCGAGCCCGGCTTCCCTTTCTTCTCCTTGGTCTCATCCTCCCCGGAGAGGGGAAGGCAGGGCCGCCCGCCTGCGCCTCCTTCCAGCTGTGTAAATCTCCCTCTTCACCGAGGAGGCTGCAAAGTTCCCGGTGATGGCAGCTAATGCAAAGCGTATGTGGCCATAATCCCTTCCCCTACTCCCCCCCCCTCTTCCTCCCTCCAAGTGATGAGCTCATTAATGACCCCAGCGCAGACGCTAATTAGAAAATAGCACAGAGCCGCCGCTCACGCTGCGGATGCCGGAGGGGAGGCGGGTGGCTCCGGGCCCCCGAGGGTGCTGCGGGAGGAAGCGGTGCCGGGGCGCGGGCAGCGCGGCCGCCCCGGGGCTGTGCCGCGGGCTCGGCCGCGGCCGGATGGAGTTTGGGGCGGTGGGAAGGATGCGCGGCCTCTCCGGAGGCAGATGCCGGGTTTGTCTTGGCCCCGGGATTATTTACCCGGTCCCTTCCCTGGTTCACATCCCCACCGTATTTGCTATGAACTCATCTATTTTGGCAGGTGCGGGGCTGACTTCAAGCACGAGCCCAGCGGGCGGCTGTGCCCGGGTGAGCCCCGCGGGCTGGTCCTGCCTTTGGCAGCACTGCAGGATGGGGCTCCCACCCCTCATCCCCGCATCCAGCAGCGGTGAGGAGCCTCCTCCAAGCCCACTTTGCCCCAGCAGATGGATAGTTCCCATCCAGCAAGGCTTTGGCCCAGCACGGGGCATCCTCTCGCAGCATCACCACCCTGCAACGGGGACCGATCCTGTCCCTGTCCCCGCAGAGCTGTCGTGGCACGGGACACATCTGCGCCTGGGGTCAGCCGCCTCCCCTGTCAGCAGCTCTCCCAAATAACACATCTAAAACGTGTAACTGGGAGATTATCAGCTTTCAGCACGTGGGCTGGCAGGCAAGGGGCGCCCGCCTTTCAGCAGCTATGTGTCAGCTTTGGGGGAAGGCAGAAAACCCTCGGCTGCTGCTCGTCGGGCACGAGGCGACGCGGTGCGCTCGGGGCAGGCGTCACCACGCGGCGGGCAAGGACTGGGTTTGCAGCACAGAGCCAGGCAGCGTGCACAGGGCTCCTGTGTCCCCGCAAGGAAAGGGGGAGAAAACAAGTCTTGTGCCCTGCTTTGTCCACAAAAAGCATCTGCTAGGAGCTCTTGGTGCTTGCACCCTCTAAAACCTGCTGCGCCCTGAGCCACACCGTGGTGGTTTGTAGGCTGGCATTGCCCCAGCTTCCCACCAAAAGCAAAAACGCTGAGGTCAATTTAACCAGCAGCAAAGTCTCGGTACAATAAATCCTCTAGCAAAAAAAAGCCAGTGAGCTGGCCCCGAGCCGTGATGGCCGTGTGTGCTCTCCCCGACCCTCACCTAGGCAGTTGTGGCCGTCGTGCGCCAGGCGGAAGCCGTCGTAGCAAGTGCAGCGGTAGTTCCCGGGGATGTTGACGCACTCGTGGACGCAGCCCGCGTTGTCCTCCCGCTCGCACTCATCGACGTCTGCAGAGAGGAGAGAGAGGGGGGCAGGGGGTGAGGGCAGCTCACGGCGCTGTTTTTTCTCCCCAGCCCCATCACGATCACCACCCCAGCAGACATTTTGCCCTGGGGCGTCTGCTGCGTCCCTGGCTCCATCTGTGCCTGCAGCATCCGTCCACCACAGGGCTCCTGCACCTACTCTGCTATGACAAATCTCACCTCCTCCCCTCTCCTGCCTCAATTTTGGACCTGCAGCACACCGGCCAGCAGCCCTTTCACCTCTCTGTCTGTGTCAGTGGGTGCTGAGGTGCCCCGGGGAGCCCAGCTTTGGGCCACAGCAGCCCCCAGCGCATCCCCACTCCTGGCTCTGAGCCCCACGCAGGAGCGGAGACTCCTTTTTACCCCTGTGAAATGTGCAGTTCTGGGCCCTTCCCCTTGCTGCACCTCTCGCGGGGCTGGAAAACTGAGGGCTGCCCCTTTGCTCTGCGCCCGCGGGGCGATGCGCGGCGAGGGGAAGACGTCGCCTGTTCCGCACAAGGCCTTGAAAGCCTCAGCACAGGGCAGGGCCCCACCGCCTGTCCCCCTGGGGAGCAGCTCCCTCGCAGGCCTGGGATCAGCCGGGATTTCCCAAAGGCGGTGCTGCGGGCAGCCTGTCTGCGTGCCTATCTGCGCTGGGATCTTGCTTTAATCCCCTTGCTGTTTGCACTCATCCAGTGGAGGAGCCAGCTTTCCTTACATGCCCAGCTCAGCTGCACACAGATAGACACATCCTTAAACTTCCCGCGCTACTAACCCAGTTCTGCACCCTTTGGGTTGCAAACCCTGCAAGGAAAAAGCCCAGATTTCCTACAAAGGGCCCCCAGGTGACCCTCCCGGGGCTGGAGCAGCCCCAGCCCTGCAGATGGGGCTGGTTGCAGAGCAGGGGCAGAAGTGCAGTGACAGCTATGGTCAGTCACTGCGCTGTCCCCATACAGTGTCAAGAAACCAGGCTTGTTTGGGGCAGAATAGGGGAATAAGAGGTTTGCACCAGGCTGGGGTGTAAGAGCATCCCTCCCCGATGGCTTGGGGCTCACTGGAGGGGCTCCAGTGGCATCGCGCCCCCACCTTTGCAGTGCTTCCCATCGCCGGTGTAGCCGGACTTGCAGATGCACTTGTAGGATTTCGGGGTGTTCTGGCAGATGGCGTCGATGTGGCAGCTGTCGGTGCCCTCCACGCACTCGTCCACATCTGCGAAGGGAGAGGAGGCGACGGGCAGAGCCACGGGCAGGGGAACAAGGAGCACGAGGGCCCGTGGCAGCCACCCAGGTTATCAGGCATCAGGATGTAGATTAGGAAGGACCAAGGGAGGAATTTTTCTCCTTTGCTCCCTACGGCTGCATCCAGCCCCGATGCAACTGGTGAGGGGCTCGCTGCAGACAGGGAGCTCCAAAACAGCATCGCCCGTGCCCCCCCACTCTCATTCAAGCTGCCCCAAGAGCCACCGGCCGCACCTAACAGGGAACAAGATGCAGACGCCCAAAGTCCAGGCTGGAGCCAGCCCAGCCAGAGGTGAAAGTCTCTGTCTCCAATTAGCAGTTTCCTGAGCCGACCAGCCACCCAAATAATCGTCATCGCTTTCTATTCTTAGGCGTGGAGGAATGTGTGCAAATTAACGGGAACCGCACTAAATAAACCTGGGAGTGGGAAGCAAGGAGGGATAACTCGGAAAAAACGTGACTTACTCAGGGGCACGGCCAAAACCCCTGCTTCACCGACACCCTGCTGCCTCCCTGGGCACCCCCCTACCCAAATACCTGGGGTACAGCACCTCACGACACCGAGACACGCAGGACAGCACATCCAGAGCACCGTGCTGCAGGCAGAGGCCCCAAATAGTGATACCCAAAGGCTGTGCACAGCACAAATTACAGGGAGGGGAGGTTTTAATGGCATTTAGGACCTGAACAAGCCTCAGCTGTGTGGGGTGGAGGTTTAGCAGCAAGAGGCTGCTCACCTGGCTGCTTTCTGGCTTGGCTGCTTAGCCAGCAGCGGGGGCTCCGGGGCTGTTGGTGACGGAAGGCAGCTGGGTGTCCCCAGCGGGGGCTGAGCATCACGAGCAGCCCCTCAGCACGGGCAGTGCTCCCAGGGCACCACGCGTGGCTCTGCCCCCGGCCATCTCCCCTGGGAGAGCCTAGGACCCCCCAAAACAGGAGCCTGAGGCCGGGAAGCTCCCAGCTGCCTTTAAAAAGCCGTTTTTCCAGCACCCAAAGAGCAGACGCGCTCCGGGAGGTCCCCGAAGACAAGACGCATCCTTGCAAGCCAGGGGAGGGCGAGCAGCCCTGAAAGCATGCCAGGATGGAGGCCACGGCCGCGGGAGCGATGGCCTGAGTGCTTTCTGGCCACCGTGGCGGCGTTTTTTTGCCGGGAGATGTGAGTCACCCGCCCTGGGGGAGGAGAGGTTTGCGTTTGCACCAGGGAGGCGGCACGTGCCTGTGCATTGTATAAATATTTACAGCACGCATTCATATTTGTTATTTGACATTAGCCATGGCCCGCGGCCACCGCAGCCTCCCTCGGGCCATTAATCACGGGCTGGAGGCTGACCCACCGCGGTGGAGGCGGTGGAGGAGCTGCAGGGTGGTGTGGGGACGGGCACCCCGCTCCGACACCCCTGGGACCGGCCCCGGTGCCACCATGGGGCCAAGACCCCGTGGGCGCGCTGCACCCAACGACATCCTCGCGGGGAGCCTCGCCATCCTGTTGGGGTTGCAGCTCTGGGGAGCTGAGCTCTCCCAGCTCGCTGCCTCCCCAGCCGAACCTGGCGTTTTGCTGGGAAACCTGCCCCGGCGCACGTGCGCCCCGCCGTGTCCCTGCCTCACCTTGCGGAGGCACCGTCCCGCGACACTAAACGCGTGTGCAAACAACCAGCGAGGGGAAAAACCCGCACGAGCTCGTGGGATTGTAAAGTTCACTGCTCCCTGAGTCACAGCTCCCGGCGCCCAGCCCGGCCGTCACCGCCGGCCACCTCCCTGCCACGTCGAGGGACGGCGGTGGCACGTTGCTGGGTGCCCGATCCGGCACCCCAAAAGCCTCTGGGTGCCCACCCCGGGACCCCCAGTGCCTGCAGGATGCCAGAGCAGAGGGATGCATTTGGGATGTCCAGAGCTCGCTGCTTGGCACACCGCGATGGGCCCAATGGAGCCAAAAGCCAACAGTGAATCGACCCCAAATTCATAAATCGCAGCTCTGTGCCCGGAGCCCACAGCCCCGTGGCCACTCGCACCTGTGAACACCCAGGTCCACGTGCCGAGGGAGCCCACCAGGGCAGGGGTTGGGGTTTTGCAGCTCCCTGCACCCAAAGGTGCCCTTGGGACTCAGCACCCGCGTGGTCTGAGCCGGCACAGGGCGTTTGGTGGCTGTCACGCACACCTCAAGCCCAAGGCAAAATGTTCCTTTACCTGCTAGAGCAGGGAAATCCCGTCCAGGCACCACCTGGATGGGATCAAATCAAATCCGACCCGTCAGTTTTCTGAGCTTGTGTGGCTCAGATCTGTGTGCAGCTCATTTCACATCTCCCGTCTGCGCCGAGGTCGTGCTTCCACCCTGCTCAGCACCAGGCGGGCAGAACCCCCCCGTCCCCATCCTCTGAAAACCCCCGAAACACGCAGCATCCGTCGCACGCCATGTAGTTGAAATTTTCCCAGCCTTCTGCCAGAAAACTCACTTTTTTTTTAGTATTATTTTTTAATATTTCTTTTCTTTCTGTGCCCTCAAAGTCAACACAATGAACAATGCCTGCGCGACACTGAAAACAATGCGTGGCTTTCCTTCTCACACATGTACGGATTTTTTTTTTTCTTTTTTTTTTTTTTTTCCATTCTGTAACTTCAAAACTTCTCTAACTTTGGAAAGATTACACAGCAGCAAAAGTACAAAAGAAAACATTATAAATTTGCCACTCTGTAATTTTTCCAAAGCTGGAGACATTCTGAAAGGTTACGGGATTAGAGAACGGGAAAAAAAGGATAAAAAAGTGTGTGTGTGTGGGAAGCGTGAATAAATACCCTCCCAGCCACCCGAGGAGCCATCCCCGTGTTGGCAAGAATCCTAACTTCAGAACACCAAAATTTTGGCTCCTTAGAAAAAGCATCTTTAAGAAATGATGCAGTGAAGAAGAAGAAAAAAAAAAGAAAAGTGCCTTCTGAAATAAAATCCAACAAATTTTTGAATTTTTGTCAATGCACGGAGCGTTTTCCCATGGCTCGGCTGTCGGGACAGCCCCGTTTTCCTGCTGGAGATGTTTCTTCCTCCGAAAGCACCCGCGGCAGCCCTGCAGGTGCTTCCAGCGGCCACGGAGGTGCGAGGGCCACGATTTACAAGGCAACTAAACAGGAGATTCGAGAAAAAGCAACCTGAGGGTGCTGCCGTCCCTGCTCACCCCTGCAAAACCCGCGCTGGTCCCAAACCCAGGGTCCCAAACCCAGGCTGGGGTTTGGGGTCAGCCCCTGCAGACCCCCCCCCCCCCCCACTGTGGCCTCTCTCCCCTTTTCCAGCACGAATAATCAAACTGCCCTTTTTCAACCCAAAATGGAACCAAGCTGACGGGTGCGCCGTGCCCCAAATCCCCCAAATCTGGGGGTGGGGGGTTTGCACAGAGCGAAGGATTGAAGTTTGACGAAGACGCAGAGTCCCGTCGGGGGGACGCGAGGTCTCTCCTGCACCCAAAGGCACCCAGCTCCAGACCTGGCCACAATCTGGGGGCTAATTAACGCTAACGAGGGCGCATGGCGCGCGCTCGCCCCGAGGTCCCCGGGGGGGTTCGCAGCGCGGGGCTGGGGCGCTGCCCGGGGAGGAGGCGGCAGCGCCCGGCTCGATGTTTTTTATTCCGTTGTGGGTGGGATTTTCCAGCGCTCGCCGTTGGGCCCCGTTCCGCTCCAGCTGCAGCTTTATTCTCCATTTCAAAGGCGGCCGAGGCAGACGGTTGCAACGCCACTGCCATTTCGAGCGCGCCGAGGGGACGGCGCCCACGGGGGACCCAAGGGCTCGCAGCGGGGACGCGCGGGGAGGCGGCGGCGGGGATGGGTGCCCCCGGGGTCCCGTGCCCCAACCCTGCCCCGCGGCGGTGTCCGTGTGTCCGGGGGACGCAGCCACGGCTGGGGTGCTTTACGAGCCTGGGTTGAGGCTCTTCCCTCGTTTCGTTATTAAAAATAATAATAATAAAAGATGCTTTTATCCGTAGGCTGAAAGGCGAGGTAAATTGGAGGAGGAAGCTGAGCTAAGGTGGCAAGAACGCCCTGAAAACCCCTAAACAAACAAAACCCTTTTTCTCCCTTCGGCTTCAGCTTTTTCTTTTAAAATTAGTTTTATTCTTTGTTTTTATATAGGCACACGTATTAACAGCCTGCCTGTATAGGGCCGTGTGTGTGTAGCTGTTGGCAGGGGCGCGGAGTTTCCACTCGGCCTTAAGGCCAAATTAAAGCTTTATAACTTCAGTAGCTCTTTTTACCGGGGTATTAATAACCACCTCAGACACTGTGGTGCACTTTATTAATCATTTGTTCGGCCGCGTGCGGCGGAGCGGGCGCTGAGCGGCTCCACCAGACCACGAGCGGCCGCGGTCCCGCGGGACGGGGCGGGCAGACACCCCGCGTGGCGGTTTGGGCAAACTGGCCAAAAATGCATCATCTGAACCAGAAATCCTGACTCAGGTGCTCGGCGCTGGCTCGTCAATGGGACGGGAACCCGGCTCCTGGTGAAGTGTTTGGGGAAGGGGAGATGTAACCGCGGGGTGCAGCTCGTTATGGGGCGGCGATGCTGGTGGAGCATGAAAAAAAGAGGAAAAAACACAAATATGGGCAGCAGCAAGGGGGTAGGAAAGCTCTCCCCATCCCACCGCCATCCACCTGCAGCCCGAGGGCTTTGTACCCACTGAGGTGGCTTTCACGCTCCTCGGGGGATTGCTCCTGTTGCTGCTGCTGCTGCTGCTGCCCCTTTGGCTTTTCGGGCTGAGCAAGCCTCGCCTTCAAAAAAATGTGTTTGTTTGTTTTCTGTTTGGGGAGCAACAAGTACAACATCTCCGGCTGGAGATGGCCTCACCGAAACGCGGCCGGGCGTCCTTCGACAGCGCGAGACAGAGCAAACTTTATTTGCCATCCCGGGCTTCTCCTAACGCCTCTCGGGGGACTTATAATTTTGAAAGTGAAGGTTAAGGTTATTCATGCATACTTTTTTTTTTTTTCCTAAATGGATTACTCCGGTGCAACTGTCTGCAAAGGAAAAATCTATATAAAACTAAAAGAAAAAAAAAATAAAAACTAAAGATCCCGAGCTGCTTGGAGACAGCAATACATCTCCGCACTGGAAGACTCGAGGTGTCTGAATATTTATACTCCCGTTGGCAGTTACAAAAAAACTCTTCTTCCCTCCTTCCCACCCCCCTCCCCTTTTTAATCTAAGTACAGGCATGTTAGACGCCCTCAGTCAAAGATCTCCTTTGAACTGCTGCATGTTGAAATGTTTACAGTTTTACATTTCATATTTCAGAGGGGCGGAGGGGACAGGCACAACAGTCGCACACTGTGAATGCAGGAGAGGGAGGAAAGCGGAGGCCAAGGGGGAGGAGGTTCGGCGGAGATGGGAGGGGAATAAAACGGCATCTCCACGCTGCAATTGGAAAATTTTATACTCCTTAAGGAGAAAAAAAAAAAAAAAAAAGAGGAAAAAAAAAAAAAAGGCCCTGGCGGTGTAGGCTCTGCAGGTGCATCCCCACAAAAGCGAAGCGAGCCCCTCGTACAGGGCGCGCGGGCTGGCAGCGAAGGGGCTGCTGTGAGCAGGGAAGGGTTGGACAAGGTGGCAAATGTTGAGATGTGGCTTCACGTATGGGGGATGCTGCCGGAGGAGCAGGGGGACCAGGACTTGCTCTTCTGCCTGCGGGAGGTGGGACGGGCTGACGGAGGAAGGGCTGGGATGTGTCACCCTGCCAAAAAGCGGGGAGCTGAGGGCACAGCAGCAGCAGGGAAAACTTCTCAGCGTCCGAGTGCCTGCAGTGCTCGGGCTGCTAGGAGCCTGCCCTGCGTTATTTGGGTTTATGCCATCATCAGTTCCCCCCCTTGCAAGCTTTCCGAGCCCTAAACTGACCCGATAAAGCCAGCAGACATCCAGGTCCTCCAGCAGATGCCATCCAGGCCCGATGGCTGTGCCAAACCCTTCCTGCCCTACAGACCGAGCTTTGCGGGGTAACGCAGCGGTATGAAGGAGCCAGCAAGCCCTGCTCACACTCCGATATTATCACAGCAATACAAACCTGTCCTGAGGGGGATGAGCTGTCTCCAGCCCGTGACAATCACCTGGTAAAGGCACCCCAAAAGGGCAAAGGCTCTGGCGGAGCAGTGGGGTGACGTACCTTCTCCGTGGGCATCACCCCGAGGTAGCAGGGGGATTGCCCATTGCTCCTCAGAAACACCTAACCCACGCATATAGCTTGCTTCAAAGAGCTCAACATTGCTAGTTCATGGAGAAAACCAGGTGATATTGAGTTCCTGGGCAAAGCAAATTTTTATCTGGCATCCCCAGGGTCCGCCACCCTGCACTCAGCCGTGCCCCAAAACCACCAGGTCCACCCCAGCGCAGCGCCCTGCCTTGGCACCCTGCGTGCCCCAGCAGCGTGGCAGGCACCAGCCTCACCCCCAGCCTCCTCCTGCTGCCTCCCCCAGCCCCGGCAGAGGCTTCGAGGATTTCTCAGCCGCTGCCAACAGCCGGAGCCGCCGGCTCAGCTCGGAGCCTTTGGTGGGACCGGGGAGCAGGAGGAGCCTGCGCCGCCCCGGGTGCGAAGCGGGCGACTTAGCCCAGGATTTCGCTCACCTCTCTCCACCCCCACTCCACCCCGCTCATTCCCCAGAGCGATCTGTCAAGTCCCTGCACGATGGAATTTTACTTTGCTATTTTAATGCAATTCTGGCTCAGGCTTAAATGGAACTGGAAACCAAAGGGCCTTAATAAATAAATATTATGATAAGAAATGAAAGCAATGCATACACTAAAGATAATTTGAGGGGGGATAAAAACCTAAGCATTCCTTTCTAAGCCTAAATCGTAAAGCTTTACATGAAGCCGGACGCCTTCTCACCAAACCTTTGCCCTGGAAAATCTCCCCCGTGCTTGTCCAGACTGCCCTCCTGAAAAGTCGTCTATTGTTTTAAACACTTTGAGCCAGATAAGACAATAGCCTTGAAATTCCTTCTAACTTTGTCAGTGACAGGGCTCAGGGTGCCGGTACGTGGCTATTACTAATGCCTGCACCAGATCTTTAATTATATCCCGCTCTCCTATATTTCATTCACACACTATTTAATCTCACTGTCTGCATAAACATGCAGCTACTACAATGGCAAGAGCCAAAGCTGGTTTGGATAAATCTTGCATACAGTTAAACGCCATGGAAAAAATAAAATAGACCCAACAAACAACAGATTGTATAGATAGTGGTGAATTAGGAAAAAAAAAAAAAAACAACCTTTGATACAGCCAACAAGATCATGCACATAGGGCTGTGTGTGCTTGCGTGCGTGCGCACTCCTGTGCGTGTGCCTGGAGAAAAATCCGAGCTAAATATAGAGGTGCTATAGAAAAACCTAAGGTATAGATAGCCCGTACATAAAGCTACGTGTGTATGGCTGGGAGGGAGAAACTCTGGCTAAGCGCAGGAGCAGGGAAACAGCAAAGCCTTGAGACGATACGACGGGACGCACCTCTCTTTTCCAGGGGTGGGCACACAGAGCAGGCTTTTTGCGGGGTTTGCCGGCGTTTAGCTCGCCCAAGTTTCCTGCAGCACACCCCCCCCCCCCGGATCCCAGCCTTTGAGGTTCAACACGCACGGATGTAAAACAAGCGCGGATGCAGCCGTGCAGCTCCCACCTTCCAGCACGAGACAGCAGCTCCGCTGTGCCTTCCCTCGAACCCAGCCAGAAACGCGTCCTCCTCACCCACATGGCAATGGGAACGATCCCACCCCGCGGACAGCGAGACCCCCAGAGCGGCACAGCACCCCCGAACCGCCCCGAACAGCAACGTTTTGGCTTTCTGCCTCCGTGCTGGGTGCAGACTTGCCTGCACACCCTCATTCTCTGCCTCTGCACCCCCTGCCCTGAAATAAAGAGTTCAGACCCACACACACACAAAAAAAAAAAAAAAAGTGTAAGAAATGCAACTCCTTCAAGAGTTTACAGAAAACCAACCGAAGGCAGCAGGCAGGATATCTGCAAGCAACGTTTCGAAGCAGCCCGACTGGTCGTTATTGCTGTTGCTCGTTTCTCCAGCCCGGGCGTAAAGCCCCAGGTCTAGAGAGGAGACCCGGCTGCCTACCCGCAGAGCCAGCAGCAAACCCTCGAGCTGGGAAGATTTTTCTCTTACCTTGCCCGGCTTTATTTGCCAGCGTGTTTCCAGAGTGGAGGAGAAAGAAAAGCGTGCAAAATCCAGCAATCTGCAACGCTCCCATCGCAATCCCCGTCTGCCTGCAGGAGTGGGGGCAAGGAGGGGGATTTCTCGTGCTTTAAAGGAAACAAGAGGCTGAGCATGCAGAGGGGGATCAAGAGAAGGAAGGGGCTCTCTTCTTGCCGTGTGTGGGACAGAGGGAGGGAAGGGGACTGAACTGATGGGAAAAGCTGCTCTGGGTTCAGTTTTGGGGCTCTTGGTGTTGCTAAAGAGGAGGGAGCGAGGGAAGGAGACCCAGGGCAGTTGGAGGAAAGTGGACTCTATCGCCCTCTCTCTGGCGGCTGCTCTGATCCCTTCTCCTTCTTTTTCTTCTTCTTCTTCTTCTTCCCTTTTTTTCCTTCCCTAAATAATCCCAGCCAGTTCCAGTTTTGCAAGAGAGCAGCAGCAGCAGCAGCAGCAGCAGCAGCAGCAGCAGCAGCGATGAAGGGGGGGAAGCAGCAGGCGCCTTGCACTGGTGCTGGGGACCTGAGAAAGGGGAGTGGAAAGGAGAGCCCCATCCAAGCAACGCCCTTTTTCTCCCTGCCTTTCTTTCTTTCTATTTGGCTTTGGCTGCTCCTTCCCGGCTCCCCCCCTCGCACCCCCAGGCTGGGCTCTGCCTGCAGGAATTTACAGTCTGCTCTGGAGGAGCAGGGCCAGTAGCCATGGAGACTGCTTCCCTGGGAGCAGGGAGGTCAGGCGCAGACCATGGGCGATCAATGCATCAATGCAAAGCCCCCCGCGACCCCCCGAGCCACCCCGCGCCTCGCAGCCCCTCGGCCCCGCAAGGGCTCGGGGTTGGCGGTGGCGGCGAGCTGGGAAGACGGGGGGGGGGGGGGGGGGGGGGGGTAAAGGGGTCCGCCGTGAGAAAAGGGAGTGGGAGGGAAAGGAAAGGGGAAGGAGAAATGAAAACGGAAGGAAAACAAAATAAAGAAGAAGGGGAAAATAAATAAAAGCAAGCAAACCAAATAAAAATACAAGGAGTTTGGGGATGCTGCGACGCGGGGCTCGGTGGCTGCGGGAGCGTCTCGGCTGGTGGGGAGCGGGATTGAAGGGCAGCTCTGGGAGAGGTGGGGAGGACTGGGAATAAGGGGAGGGGAGCAAAAATAAGAGAGAAAACACCTTTCTGAAATATTCAGTTTTTTTTTTTTTTCCAGTTGTTTGTGGGAGCCTCTCACTGCCTGGTCCCCACAGCCAGCACCCCAGGGCACCCCCTGTGCCTGCATCGCCTCGCTGGGACCTGCTGGCAGCACCTCTCTTCTCTTTTGGGGTGCTTCCACACCCCGAATCCCAAATCCCCATGGCAAGGAGGCTGCAACAGGGAGCCGGGGCAGGCAGCGGGGCGGCAGGAAGGCGTGCGGGCATCCCACCTGTCCGGGGAGCGCCTGGGGTCGTCCCAGCCCACTGTGCTGCCCCGGCAGCCTCGCCTGTCCCCTTTTGTCCTGACAGCCCCCTGAAGGTAAACTCAAGGGGTCTGGGGGCTACGGAAAACGCCCAGCTAAGCCCAGGCACCCGCTGCTGTGGAAAGGGGGGGGGGGGGGGTGGTCTTCAGCTGGACGGGAACATGCTGAGGAATCCCTGGGTCTGTGCTCTCCCTACAAAAATGCCTAACCCTCGGATGGCTGCCGTGGGTTCCCCAGATTCTGCCACCAGCAGGGCCCCCAGGCAAAGGATCGGAGCCCTAAACCCACACCGGAGCCGACCTCTTCCAGAGGAGCAGGGAGACCACCACCAGCTGGAGGACAGACGCCCAGAGGTGGACAAGAAATGCAGCAGAGCAGCACGGGCACCTACGTGACCTGTCCCAACAACTCACTGCATTGTGTCAACCCAGTAATGCCAAACCCTCCCCTGGCCCCACGAGGCTTTGGGGCAGCCTGGGAAGGCACAGGGACGCAGAAATTATTATTAAAGCTATTAAAAAAAAGTGTTATACATAGAAATCTGAATGCATCGGGAGAGGAGCGCGACACACCAGCAGGAACGTGCTGTCCTGTGGGGCTGCTGGAAGGGGCTCCCAGCTCTCCTGCCAACCCCAGCCCAGCCTTTGCAGCCTCTGAGCCGCTTTGCACCGTGTGGCTTTGCTCTGCGCTTCTGCTCGGATGTCCCAAACCCGTTGCAAGGTCCCCTCGGCAGTCTGTGCTGCGGGCTCTTTGGGACAGAGGCTGTGCCTCCGCGGGAAGGGGCTCTCCGCGGTCACAACCCACGGACCTGCAAGCTGAGGCGCCGTGACCCCCCCCGAGGGATCTGCCGAAAGCCGTGGCCCTGCTGTTCTCCCCAGGCTCGGCCCTGCCGTGCACACATCTCCTGCGACCTGCTGGCATGGGACCGAGCCAAAATGGAAACCCCGCAGCCCCTCGCCCAGCCGCACCTTGGGGCCGGCCGCGTTCGCATCCCACCCCGCGATCTGTTATCATCGTAACCAGAGGAAAACTAAACCCTCCTTTTTCTTTTTTTTTTTTTTTCTAACCTGTCTTCTAAATCTGGCGACCGATCTCAAGGCACGAGGGACAAGACCTTCAGCTATGTTGATTTATAACCGAGCTTCTAAATTACAGGTTTACGCATTAGTATAAACACCCATAAACCAGCCCTAAATACACAGTGCCGTATGTAATCAAAACGCCAAAACACCGGGCGGCCACGTGACAGCACGGGGGGAAAAGCAAGCTCCTCGCTCCTGTTGGGGCTGGGACCGGCCGAGAGCTCCCAGTTAAACCAGTATGGTGCACTGGGGGTGGATCTTGCCTCTTACGGCACGTCCTTAGCTGCTGGTAGCACCGCTCGCGCCCCACGCCAGGCTCATCCAACGCAGAAGGGCTGCAGAGCACCACGGTTGGGGTGGGCTGCTGATGTCAAGAAACTCCCTAAAAAGCTGGCTTTCTTCCCCAAACTGTGCCACCCGGTTCCCGGGGCTGGAAGAGCAGAAGGTGGAGGTCCCAGCACGGATCCTGCACCGCCACGGGTCCGCGCACGCCACGGTGCCCCTCGGCACGGAGGGGCCGTCCCCTTCCCGGCGCAGATGGGGAAAATCAGGCGGACGGAGCTTCCCCGGATCACACAGGGAGGCTGGAGGGAGGGCCATGAATCACACTTAAATCGCCCGAAAGACAGCCCGGTGCTTCGGCCCCGGTGGCTCCTCACCAGCTCCTGTGGCCGGCAAGGATCCGGCCACGGGAGCCCCTCTCCGAAACCCTTCAAAGGCAACGGGGACGGGGAGCCCAGCCACTGTGTGCCCGTGCGTGTGCACACGTGTGTGTGTGTGTGTGTCGGGAAGGGGAGGAGGTGGCAGCACTCTCCTCCCCGCTGCCTCCACTCCCCGTGGAGCACTTCTGGGCAAAACCCATTTGCTCCGGCTTCATGTAGGGCCAGGAGATTCGGCCCATTGTGCTGCGGCGCTCAAGAGCCGGCGAGGAATTGTCGACCATGCTGAAACGGTTACATGGGGAGTAATGAAAATTTACTGCACCCTGCTCACGTCTCCAGCCAAGAAATAAAAGCAAAAGATCACAACAGGCATTTTTTTAATTTGAGGCAAAATTAAAAAAAGAAAGGATCCGCACTTAGAAAATAACAACCACATCCACAGATCAAAGCAGCTGTTCTCCTCTCATTCTGGGTTTTAAGAGGTTTCTGCAGCTACAGGGATGTTTACACAGGGAGAGAGATACATACATTGTGCTGTCTTGATGCTGCCTCTCCCCCCTTCATCTGGCAAAACATTCCCTGGGAGGCAATATGAGGTCATTCTTAGACCCTGCGTTGTTTTCCTCAAGCTGCAAGCCTTCGGGGCAAGAGGCAATTCATTTCCCATTAGCAAACACACATTTGCACTCGGAACCCTCCCATGCACATCTTGACAGGGAGCTCGGGGACCGGGGACGGGACGGTGCTCGCCAGCTCATCGTGGCACTCCCAGGGGGACTTCCAGCACCCCGGGGCTGTCGGGGGGGGGTCACTGGCTCCGGCAGAGCCCCGATGAAGGGACACGAAACTCGGGGGGGGGGGGGCAGGCTGGCATCTTCGGCAGACCGGCCTCAATGTTCCTGTGGCTTTCACCGCTTTTAGCGCAAGAGGGGCTGGATGGCTCTGGGGAGCACTAATGGGCTGTAAAAATCTTGTTCTCCTCCGTCTCGTTGGCTCGAGCCCATTTCAGAGCAGGGCTGAGCCCCGCTGCAGAGACCGAGCAGGGATGGAGGCTGTGGGAAGGCGCCGGGGCCGATGCTCCCCTCGCCTCCCTGCATCCCCACGGTGGTGCCTGCGCTGCGCGGGCAGCGCCGGCTTCTCCAAAGCAAAGTCCGGCCACGAGCGGTCCCGTGCTATCAGTGCGAACGAAAAAAGTCTTTAAAACCAGACCTCCCCAGCTCTAGCGTGAATTGAATGTCGTATGCTATAAACGAGCCCTGTCTTCAGCACTGCCTGGGCGTATTTGCACGGCGATGGGGCCAAAAGGGATTTCTGAGGCTGTGCAAGAAGCTGCTGCGAAGCAGCGGGCACAAAACTCCCATTACGGATCTCGGGGCTTGCAGAACCAGCTCTGGAATCGGGCAGGGGCACTGGAGGAAGAAGAAGAGGCCAAGGGGTTAAGGCACCGTGCTGAGAACCGGGAGATCTGCCTTCTCCCCCTGTCTACGAGGAGCACAGGCCCCCGGCAGGACCCATCCTGGGGGCCGGGCGCTGAACAACGCTGGTCGCACACCCGGCGCTCTGCGCTGCCACGACTTGGCTCGAGGAAGCAGCAGCCGAGACGTTTCGATGCCCCGGCGAGGGGTGCGGTCCCAAACTGGGAACAGAATGGGCTATTTTTAAAAACAGAGAGGAAAACACTGCATTCCCAGTAAAAAGCCAATGGCCCGGGCTCGAAAGGCTCAGCCCATCCCCATCGCAAGCTCTCGGGCACATCTCTCCCGTCCTCAACCTGCAATTTGATGGAGATGCCTCCAAGGGGGGCGAAAAGCGCCGGGTCCCGCTAAATGACCGCCTGCCACGCTGTGACACCTTTTTTCCAGCGTCGCAGGGCTTCCCAAACCTGCGGGCGGAGAAAGCGCGTGTTTGTAATTCCCACTTTGCAGCAGGAGAAGCTGCCACAGGCGGAGGTGAGGTGACTTACCCGGCGTCACCGGGAAGGTCGCTGGCAGCGCCAGGAATAGCCCCGCTCCCAGCTAACCACTAACCACACTTAGCCCAGAATAAGGGTCCCTTTTTTCCAGCTTGAATTTATAACAGCTTTCTAAGTGACATAAGCCCTTACAGAAATAGGCAGGCTTTTCTTCCAGAATAATTACTGGGAAATCGCACGACGGCGCGCGGGGGGTGTAATTACAGCCGAGCGGCTGCTGCTGGTGGCTCGCGCCCCGCGCTGCCGGCAGCTCCCCGCAGCTTTTACCTTGTCCTGCTTTTCCATCAGCATGTGTACACCAACTGGCAGCTCGTCAGGATGTGGGTGGAGAAGGAAGGGGCTTCGGGCAGCAAGGAAAGCAATCCGTCGCTCTTTGAAGCTCTGTTAATCGTCTTTCCCCTAGAAGATACTCAAACAATACATCTCTCAGCTACCGAAGGCAAAACTCTGCGTGTCTGCTTCGGGCTCAGCCCAGGCACTGCTGCAGAGCAGGTGTTTGCTTTTAAAGGCATTTTTAGGTCCCACGCATGGAAAAATCAAGCTTGGGGTTCAGGTTCTGCTGAAGGGAGGCCTGAAACGCATTTCTGACACAAGTCGTTAGAACACATCGTGCTTAACACCCCCAAAAATAAGCTATTACCGTCTATCAGGTGTTGATATATCTATATATCCACCCAGAGCGCTATCTGCCAAGAACGGGCTCGCGGCTCCGCCGAGCGTTACCCCAGGGGCCGGCGAGAAGGCAAGGGGTTAACTCGGCACCGCTGACACCACTTTAACTCCAGGACCCAGACGCGTGCGTTTAAAAGTAGCACTTCTCTCCTTAAAAGTTTATGGATCTTACTCGGGGATAAATCCAACGCCCCCGAGCAGAAGGAGACCTATTAATTCCTGAGTTTTTTCACACTGTAGTAAAGCAGTGATTTTATGTGCCCGAGCTGTGTAAGATGTCAGTCATTTTCCCACTTGCATTTCCATATACAATTTAAAAAGGCATTAGTTTATTTCCAGAAGCCCCAGCCAGCCCTGAGCCAACTGCGTCAATATTTTGTTGCTTACACAAATGCCACCATTAGAGTCAACGGCGCGTTTTGGGGGAGGCTTTTTTTTTTCTTCTTTTTTTCCTTTTTTTTTTTTTTTTTTTAAAGCAGGGTTCCTCCGCGCTGTGATGTACGTATAGCTCTTAAAATACCCCCCGGTAACACGAGCCTTTCAGGGCGGCTTACCTGGGTGCTGAGGCGTCGCTTTCAAGGCTGAGGAACGCTCCTGGAGGGCGCTGACCTGACCAAAGGCATTCACTAACTAATTCATTCTTCCAAGAGACTTAACTGCCTCTTGCCTTCGGAAACCCGAGGCAAACCCGAGCCAAATCCCAAGCCTGGCGGAAAACACGGAGAGACCCTTCCTGGCTGCACAGGACGTCAGAGCCGGGAGCCGGCGGCCGCTCCGAGCCCGCTGCAGCGCCTTGGCTCCCGGCCCCCGGTGCCAGCGGCGCGGAGCCAGCAGCGTGCCAAGCCAAGGCGGCCGCTTCGCCGCGTCCCGCTCCGGTCCTCGGAGCTGCTGTCGGGATAAAGGAGGAGAGCAGAGCCCGTGTGCCGGGTCGGGGAGTCCTCACTGTTCTTAGCTGAGTCCTACAAAGCTGGTTTTTGGGGTTTCTCCTACGCTGCAGCATCTGGGCACCGGGGCACGGCTGAGAGATGCTCCTGCAGCTCGCGCTGTCCTGTTGTCTTTGGCACGCTGTCCCGAAAACCCTCGGAGGTTTTTCTGGTGCGGCATGAGCACAGCACGGCGGGTTCGTCCCCCTGCCCCAGCCCCGCTGTCTCCCTGCAGACACGGCCCCCCAGCCCCGGGGCTCTTGGGATCACCCCAAGCAGCTCTCTGCAGCCTTACCGGCGCTTACAACCCCAAAAGCTGCGTGTTTCCACCAAAACCCCTATCCGTTACCCTCCAGCCCCGCACACGGCTGAGATTTCTGAGCAAATCCTCATTCGAAATCCCCCTGAGCCCCCCAAAGCTGGGGGACAAGAGGAAATCAAAGAACAAGTTTCCCCAGCACCGGCAGCCGGGAAAGCCCTGCAGGATCCCCTCTGTGATCCCGCACCAGGGCAGCCTTGCCGGAGAACAGAGCGGCCTTAGTGTGTCAACAAGCCCTAAACACCCGAGGGCAGCTGGAAGTGAGATGCCATTATTATTTTTTTAATTTAAAACTAACTTCTTAACCTACAGGAAAGTAAACGTTCTTCTCGGATGGCCAAGAAAACCACGCTGGGATTTTCCAAATGGCTATGACTGACTGTTTATGAGCAGAGGCTTCCAAACGCAGAAATAAATGGCTCGCTCTCAGCAGGTTTTCCTTTCTATATTTACCCTCACCTGAAATGAACATTATTGCACACTGCAACGTTTATTCCCTCTGATCAGGGGAGCGGGCGAAGAAACTAACCAGCCGCAACACGTCAAATAAATTGTTAATCTGCTGTTTGCACTGGGGCCGGGGGAGGAGGGAGTCCCCAGGTTTTGGGCAGCGCCCAGGTCTCGCTTACAACTTCCATCCCAGCTCCGCGGGAGCGCCGAGCTTCGCCCGCCGCAGCCTGTGGCTGCCTGGAGCTGGGGCCGGATCCTTCCCGGCGCCGATCCGTCGCTCCCCTGCCCTCCCCGCAGCACCCAAGCACCCTCGGTCTGTGCGCGGGCGGCCGCAGGAAGGGTTGCTCGCCCCCTTGCACGGGAGGAAGCCAGCTCCGAGGTGCGAGGACTCGGTCGAGGGTGCACGAGAAGCCTCCTGCAAGGCAAAAAAGCGCGCACGAATCCCAGGGGAACGCACAGATACGAGACGATCCTCTCTGAAGCTCTGCAATTCCCTGCCCTGAGCCCCGGTTTCCCCGCAGGGTGTTTCTCTGCTTGTTCTCAGGGTGGGAAGTTCCTACAGAAGCACAGGGGTGATCCATGAACGGTCCCGCTGATGGGCCCAAATGGCCACAAATACCTAAAAAGTCTTTCCCGAGGAGAGGCTGTCGGGGCTGAGCTTTTGCAAAATGAATCCTAAGGCGATGCTGGCCGCTCAGCTGTAAAATCTCCCCTAATCCCCGCTCCCAGGAAAGGAGAGGACGCGGAGATCAATCACCAGGACGTCGTCCCCATCACATGGCGCCCTCGGTCACGCTCGCGCCCACCACTAGGTCCAAATCTGGGCTTGACCTCCCATTTACCTTGAAGCTCTCTCAGTAATCGGGCCGACTGCTGCACGCCAGCCCAAAGAGGGGTTCGCACCGCCCCGGAGAGACCGGGGGGAGCTCCTCAGCTCCGCAGCTGTGGGGGTGCCCAAAGATGACCCTCGAAGGCAGCCCCCGGATTTGGGAACAGCCGTGCTTGGTTTCTCAGGGCTTGCACACGCTCAACACAAAATGGGACCTTGCCCCCCCCATTTTTTTTTTTTTTTATTTTTTTTTATTTTCCCAGCTCAAACTTTTCACTTTTGGAAAAGTCTTTCGTGTCGGGATGGCTTAGCAAACCTTTCCCCAGCCAACCACTCCGAGAGCATTTGCGTTAATCCAGATTAACTAACATGAAGCAATTTAGATAAACCGCATTAAGACGAAACACCTTTGAACTTTTTTTTTTGGGGGGTGGGAGGGGGGGGGATTGGAATCCCTGCCCGAGCGCTGTGTGTGGTTCGGGCCTCCCCACGCCGCGGCACCACCGGAGCTGAGCTCTCCATGAGCAAGAATGGAGTCAAGTCAGCAAATACAAAGATTTCCCAAGGGCACCGAGCCAGCAGCACCGGTGCTTTGCCAAAAGAGCCCAAAACCTTGTCCGGGAGCATCCAACGGGGCAAGAGAGCGCAGAGAGCGGCTCCTCGGCACCGTCCCAGGCTGAGGACGTGACCACGAGCCAAACCCCTGCAAGCCTCAGTTTACCCAGCGCCGAGCCGTCCCCTGGGCGCGCGGTGACGGGACCGGCTGGCCACGCGCTGCGATCAGCCGCTGGCCACAAGAGGCCGGGCTGGGCGGGCAATGGTTTGCTGAAGGTGGCCAAATCCCACGGCCCGGCCACGTGCCCCGTGCCCGAGGTGGTCACGGCCAGCCCGGGTGGATGGGATGTCTCGTGGAGACGATCACGCTCTGGGTTAGGAGGAGGGAATTAATAGCTGCTGTAGTCACCGGGGAAACACGTAGCGCACCGTGGGCACGTCCACGCCGAAATAGAGGAGGAAACTCGCCGACCCAGCCGGCTCCCAAATTGCCACCAGTGGCTACGGCAGCCCCGACACCAAGACCAGAACCGTGCAGCCCAGCGTTTCCATCCCCTCACCTGGACAAGACGGGCACTAATACTTCATCTGCTTGCCGGGGAACTACAAGCTGCTCGGGATCCAACCGCCCGGCCGCATATTTGCACCAGCATCCAGCACGGAAACAATCCTGACCTTGTCTGGTGCACCGGGAGCTCCTGCAAAAATAGCTTTCTTGGCTTGTGGGGCAGAGGAAAACTCCCCTCTTCCCCAGCTCCCCTCTCCACACCCTCCAAAAACACCTGCTCAGGCTCTCTGCCATCCGCCCTGCTCGTCCTCCTCTTGGAAGGAGGATTTCTGGCAGAGCCAAAGCTGCAGCACGCAGGCTCCAAATTCCCCCGTTTTCTGAGAGCCGGGGCCGAAATGCCAGCTGGGCTTCACGTCCCCCGTTCGGACGGGGTTTGCTTTTCTGTAAGCAGAGCTGCAGCCCTGCTTGTGGCGCTCACAGCTCGGCGCTTTGCTCACTGAGCTCCGCTCCCAGGTGATTTGGATCAGGATACACCAGGAAGTTTGCTTTCGGCCGCCCCAGTCGGCGCGTGGGCGTGTAAACAGTGACCGACTTCACTGCAGGTTCGCCTCCTTTAAATGGGTACTTTCACGTTCGTCAGACTTGAAAAAACAACGCCATCTTTTAAACAACAAAAAAAAAACATTTCCCCTTCCATTGGCTGCGGCCACCGCCGAAGGCATTTCTGTTTGAACAAGCGGGCCCTTCCCTCCCGCTGCCGCCTCGCTGCGCCCAACGAAGCCGTGCCGCCGGTGGGGATGCTCCCACGCAGAGATTTCGCTGCCCCTGGGACGTGCGGGGGCAGCCAGAGCGCTGCTGCTCCCCCTGCTCCTGCCATATGGGTGCTTTTTTGGCAAGCCAGGCTGGCTTTGCCCTCCTGGGGGAGTTGCTTGAATCAGGGCAAGGGAGCGGTGCCTGGGTTCATCATCATGTCGCTGACACGGGCAAGTTCGCAGCGCGGACGGGTGCTTTCCGATGTGAATGTCGGGGTTACAAGTCTCCGAGGCTATAAAAGGGCAAATTGGAAATATCCTGGTGGAGGTTGCTGCCCGACACTCGAACACTCACCCTGAAAGACTCAAAAATCCCCATTTTCCCCGTCGGAATTCCTCCTAAATGGCTTGGATGAAATAAATGAGGTTAATCTAATCAGAGAGATGGATGGAGCTCATTAAAACGGTAGATTAAAAAAACCTACCCCACTTATTACCAATGCTCCCAAGGTCCTCTGCCTTTGCGGCAAGTTAAAGCCACCCAGGAACTGGATTCCCTTGCAGAAATCTGCAGGAAAGGCATTAAAAATGCATTCAGCTATTACAGTTCTCCATGTCACCAGTCACTGGGGAAAGGAAATGAATGCAGGGCAAATGCACATACATTTAAATACACAACTGCCTCCTCTGGGACCAGGATTTATAGGCTGGGAGATCTGGGCCCTGCTCCGAAATGGAGAGACAAGAGCAGATTGAAGGCACCAGCGGGCTGCGCTCTTTTATCCTCTGACACAAACACCACCTCCCCACCCTCGGCTTCCTCACGCAAAGCTGAAGATCAGAAAGGGGCAAAAGCAGGACCTGGCGCCGCATGGAGCTGCACAGGGAGCACAAGAGGAAATTCCTGAACAGCATTTGGCCCAGACTGGCCCCACAATGAGCTTTACTGGCTGTGTTTCTCACAACCAGCGGCCTTCCTGCCCACAAGCTGCCCGCCAGCTCCTTCCTGGGGCTCTGAGAAGAACATCCACCCCAAAATCCTCCTCGTGCCCCTTCATGGCTGCTCTTTGGGACGAACCCACTGCACTGATGCTCCTGTACGTGTAAACACAAAGTTTGCACCACGTGCAAGGGCCCCGTTGCTTTCACTCCCCTCGCCTTTTCCTCCTGTTGAACTTTCCAGGCCGGAGCCACCAACCGTGCATGAATTGCACGTGCTATTTTTGGAGAGTTCTCCAATAATTATCAGCTCACGCGAGGCGAGCAGACAGCCCTGCTTCTGCCTGGGGTCAGCCTGCTGCGCCACGACACGCGTTCTCTGCGGCGAGTCCACCCCTGGAAAAACAGACAAATGAAAAAAAAACAAAAACTAAAAAATCCTGAGTCCGCCTGCCCGCAGAGTGCACAGCAAGCAGTGCTATGGCCTGTGCTGCTAGACTGCAGGGTCCTCAGTTCAGGAGGGAGCGAATCCCTCTCCCAGGGCCGTGCTGACCTGGCAAACCCCACATGCCAGACGAGCTCTGGGGTGCTTTGAGCAAGAGGAAAGAGCTGTCCGCATGTCGGGGTTTTCCCAGCTCCTTTCTCAGCAGCATCCACCCCCAAGCCAAGGGCCGCTCGCCATCTGATGTAACTGTGGCGCTGCCCGAGCCAAGCACTTTTCCCTTATTGCTTTTTGATGGGATGATTTTTACAGCTCCCTGGGGGCCCGAGGAAATCACCGAGGGTTTAAGGAGATGGCTCTGATACAACTGTGTGCTGCAGATGCACAGTGGGACAGCCAGGGGCTCTGGCTATGGCTAGCCTCCCCGGCACGCAGTTGTTTACAGAAACTAAACGGGTTACAACTCATCGGCTGAGCTGCATTAATCACACACCCAGCCTGCTGCAAACCCATGGCAATGGGGGCAGCTCCAACCACCTTTAAAACCCACCCAGGACATTTCCCTTTGCGACTGCACGGGGCTAAGAGAGCTGCAGCATCGTTCATGCAGCCCAGCTGCGGAGCTGTAACTAATTACATGTGGTAATTGGGCTGTCCGTCCCCACATGGCGTGCCAGCGCTGTGCCTTTCATCCTCTGCAGTTCTCCAGCCACAGCACCCAGACATCTTAGGCGTTTCAGAGACTTTGGAGGGCTGAGCTGTTTCAGGAGGGGCGGATCAAGGCCCCAGCTCCCCGAGGGGCTGCTTCGTGTGCCCGTCCCACGCACACGTGGGGCTGGGCGCTGGGCACCCCGAGACCTCCCAGCCCCTGCCCTGTGGACCCACAGCGCTCTGTGACCTCCCAGCTCCAGCCATGGGTGCCGCAGGTGCCTGCTGTGGGCATTATTGGATGCTTAGGAAATGGGAAGGTGCTGGAGGGGAGGAGAAAGGCAGATGTTTCATTAGAGCACAAGCAGCCCAGGCTGGGCGTTTTGACCCCCAGATTTAATTCCAGTGCTGGTCAAGGCAAGGGGAGGTTATAGCAGAAGGGTACATGGACAGAGGGTCACCTACCAGAAAGAAAACTGATAAAAACAAATGGGAAATGTTGGGTGGAAGGACACTGCAGCTGTTGCAAACTCCAGCCCTAGAGTTAGCTTTTTCATTTTATTCGCTCTGACAGCTCTAAGGTTAATACCCTGGCAGTTGACAGCCACTAAGCCACGGCTTTAGGTATAAAAACAATCAGCCCGTGACTCCCCCAGCCTTCAGACGGCGGAGAAATTCCTGCCATTCCACAGAGGGCAAGGGGAGCCAGGCATGGCGACTGCCTTTTGTTCTGCTGCAGCCCGGCTCGTCCTGCACAGCCCTCCTGAGGCATTCACACGAAATTTATCCCAAAAACAGGGCTGGGGCCGGACTGGGAAGGGCCACAGCAGCACCACCTTTGGTGAGGGACACGGCGCCTTGACGGCACGGCAGGGACAAGGCGGTGACGGGTGGTAACGTGTTTTGCTCTCTTTTTACTCAAAGTGCTGCACACCGCGAAGGGCTGCTGAAGGAGCAGCCTTCAGCCTCACCACACCCGGGCATAAAATGGCTGCTCCCAGCTCCCAGCTGGGTTTTTGAAGGTGCCGAGCCCACGGGGCCGCCAGCAACATGGCTCCACCGCCTCTCCTAGGCCATGAGGTGTGCTGAACCTAAACGAACATCTCCCTTCACTTTCACAGCCCTTCTCTGGGCAGGACGCCCCTCGCCCCACCACAGCCCTCCCGCTCTTCGCGCCCACCCTCCTCATCCTCCTGTCTTCCATGAGGCCCCTGAGCTTCGCGCCTCCTCCTCCCCCCCCCCCCGTTCGGAATGGGACAGCCCCGCCGCGCTGCCTCGGCTCGGCGCCTGGAGCGTTCCATCCCGCACACGGGGGGGTGACGGGCAGCCCTCGGCCCGGACTGCGCGCTGCGGAGCGGCCCATCGGGCGCCACCATGGGGGGGCGCTGGGGGCGCGGGCGCTCCATTAACGAGCCTCACCCGCTCAGCGACCATCAGCAGGGCCCCACGGAGCGAGTCCCACGTTTAGGTGCCGGCGGGAGCTAGCACCCAGGGGTGGGCGCGGGATGGGCGGGGGGAATGGGCGAAAGCACTGAGCCGGTTCCCCCCCTCCCGCCTCGCGTTGGTTTCGTTCCATTTGAAGGGGCGGCGGGCGCGGGCCGCGCCGCGCCTCAGTCTAACGGCGGCGCCGTGAGGGGAGGAGGGCGGCAGGGCAGGGGGAAGGGCTTCGGCGCCCCTTTTACCACCTCAGCGCCCCTTTTACCACCCCGGCGCCCCCCTCCCGGCCCTGGCAGGACCATGCCCATGCCCAAGCCCAGCCCCGGCGACGAGCGGTCCCAGCGGCCAGCAGGCGTTGAGGCAGCGGCCGGGCGGCCCCGAGACTGCGGCGAGGAAGGGCCGCGGGCGCCCGGTACGGGGCAGTGGGGCCGGGTCCGGAGCCGCCGGCACCTCAGCGGCGAGCTGCGGGGCATCGCCAAAAACGGGGGTCTCGGGGCTGGGGGGAGCTCCGGGAGGGGGTGGTTAATTTGTGGGGCGACACACCGAGGGCTCGGCTGATGGATAAAAACCAGCCAGCCTCCGTTAAAAGCAGCCCGAAATGTCACGGCCCCGGTAAAAAGCTCCCGGCGGGGGAGGCGATGCCGAGCAGCGGTCAGTAGGGGTCAGCCTGCTATCGGTCAGCGAGCTCACAACGTCCACCTTCAAGAGCTAAAGTGCCCTTGCAAAGCCAGTTCCTCCCCTAAAACACGAAGTTGCCCCTCTTTTTTCCTCATTCTCCAGCAGTGTTTTTAAACCTCCTCGCAGCAGGCTGCCGAGCAGTCCTCCTCACCGTCTTTCCTTTTTCCTGCTTGCCTACAGCCAGCCCTCCGCAAGACCTTTCCGTGAATGAGCTGCAGGAAATATCTGATAAGATCTACAAGCTGACCCTTGCGCATGAAATCGTGCTGAATGGTGACTTCAAACTGCAAATGGTCAAATTCTCCCCACTCAGGTGTATATAAATATATATACACACCATATATGTATGTATTCAGGCTAGGCTTCTTTCTGTCACGTTATAGAAAAGATGTGAGAACATGGGAAGGAGGTTTGGCTCTGACTATACAAGTAAAAAGTAAAGAGTTCCTGAAACAACAAATAAAAAAAAGGGGGGGGGCTGTTTTATTTATTCATTGCTTCACAATTCACTAAGAAGTTCTTAACTACAGCGAATGTCAGATGTGACTCACTAACACTGAAAGAATTAGAGACTTTGGCTGCGTGAGCTGCAACTTTAGCGAGAACAAAGCAGAATTTTCAGTGAACAGCTCTGAGGTGTCTGCACATTAGTTAAAGATCTGTTTAAGTTGCTGACATTCTCTCCTTCATTACAAAGATGAGCACTAGCTAGAAAAATATTCTCTTGATCTTCTCTGAGGACTTACGAGAGTTTCTGTGAAAAATACTGTGTTCTTTTTATCCCATGGTTAAGAGGGGCTAAGTGCATTTTATGAGCAGGGTTGAGAAGATGGAGTCCTGTTTTAGACGAACGGCACATTCAATCTGAGAGAGATTTTCATGAGGTGTATTACTGCCAGTTTGGAGGAAAGACGAGGAGAAAACATCAAAAGACCTAAACTGCAATGAAAGCAGAGAGGAATGGCCCCATCGAACTGAGAGGTTGTGTTTATCTGACGCTAAGAGAAACCCCCTGCTCTCGTCTCTTCTTTTCTAGCCTGGAAAACAGAGTGAAGGAGACATTGCACAAAGCCTTCTGGGACAGCCTGAAAGAACAGATCTCTGCCAGGCCCCCTGACTACACTCAGGCAATCCAGCTGCTACAGGAGATAAAGGAGGTCAGCTGATCCTGGCACAGGGAAGACCTTAGAATTAGTCTTCCCTTAATCATCACCCCACCCCTTAAATCCAAATGTTCCCATGTGAACATGTGTAAGAGGGAGGCAAAAACAAGCTCCATATAGGTTATAGGGAGACCTAAGTTACACAACTGCACCTTCTAAAACCTGTCTGAGAAGGAAACTAATTCTCTGGTTCCAGGTCTTTAAAAACGCTCTTCCAAAACAATGGAAAGCCTGTTGAGCTGTTGGTTTTAGTAACAGCCATTCCAGGTATAGCGTCTGCCAACCAAAAACTGCAATTCTCTGTGCAAAGACACCCCTTTAGCTATATGATGAACTGTACCTACTGTCTAAGTGAACAATGTGGTCTTCAGGAACATTATTTAGAACTAAAAGACAATAGTTCTTAGCGGAGCATGAAGTTGTGTATAGTTTTTCAGTCCACCTTTTCCCATTAGATTCCAGGCAGGTAACTCCCTTCTTTTGTGCATGATGGTAAAGGAGATTTTGCAATCTGCGAAACAGTAGCCAGACATCCTGAAGTGAGTCATTAGAGACAAACATTCCCTTAAAGCAATGTGTGCCCCACAATTTGTGTACTGAGTCTCAATTCAAGGCCAACTTTGATTCCTGTTGAGCAATTCCAGAGAACTGTTGTGTTTTTGGATTAAAGACTAGCGTTACTTCTTTGGGCAGGCTCTGCTGTCATTGCTGCTGCCACGACACAACCAATTGCGAAGCCAAATTGAAGAGGCCCTCGACGTGGAGTTAATTCAACAAGAGGCTGAGCACGGGGCTCTGGACATCCGTGGCCTCGCCACATACATCCTTGACACGATGGCAATGCTGTGTGCGCCCGTTCGAGATGAGGATGTGCAAGGACTGCAAAGCCTCTCAGACCCAGCTCAGCTTCTCAGGTGGGCGATGCTCCCTCAGTCGTGGGCTATGCAGACCAGCAAAACCCTCAACATTAAAACCCTGGGTTAAGAGGAAGCTGCCCTAGAATTACATCCCTGTTTTGGTTTTGGTTCTTTTTCAGGGTAGTTACATTTGTGTTGCTCAGTTGCTCTTAGATAGTAGAACAGTCTTCAGTGAAGTAAATCCAATTTTAACTAGTAAATTTTAGGGAACAGACACTCCAATTAGACTGAACAGCCTTTTGTCAGAAAAGGGAATAAAGAATTTCTGAATTTCCCTTTCTTAGCATTCTAAAATAACCCACAACTATCGCTTTTACTAATGTATTAAACTTTCAATTCGCTGTGTCTCATCCAGGGAGATTTTCCGGGTGTTGGACCTGATGAAAACGGATATGCTGAATTTTAGCATCCAGAGCCTCCGCCCCCACTTGCAGGACCATTCCACCCAGTATGAATGGAAGAAATTCCAGGAACTCGTAGATAAGCTTCCCAGTAAGTCAGTGGGGAAGGGAGACGAGACCTATTACTTCTGCAGGAGATAATGAAGCACCATAAAGGACCTTGAATATTCTGAAGCTGATGTTTTCATCACATGCTCAGTAAAAGATAAGAGAAATGCCTCTAAAGGCTGAAGGACTCCTGGGTCCCTTTCTCAGCCTCTTCTCTACCATACGTTGCAGAAAAGAAGTCAGTGTGCTTCAGTTTCTGCATGCATAAGATGGGCCTAATAGCTGCCTCGTGGGTAACTGTAAGAGCACGCAAGTTTAAAGTGTTTTGAGACCCTCAGAGGAATCAGCAAAATGGTATTAGCAGGTGTATTTAAATGAAAAGCTGGCACTTGATGCAGACATCCCTTCTGTGCCGGGCTGTAGAATATTTCTCTCTGGCTGCCTCTCTCATTTATAAGGCTTAATTAAAGGTGCTATTTGAAGACTGAAATCCTCTCTACAACATAAAGTTCTCCAGCTACCAGTGTCAGGAGGCCTAACCCTGTGCCCTGCCAACAGGGCATTAACGTTGAACGTTAGAGAAGGCGTAAACCACCCCCCACCATCCCAGGATCCAGCACGTGCCTTGGCATTGCGGATGTGCATCCCATTCAGCTAGAACATCACGTAGCCACTTCTTACTCAGTTAGTTTGACCTGTCTGTTCTTCTTTTTTTTTTTTAAACCCCTGTTGCAGACAGCCTGGATCACACCACAGAGTGGCTGCGTGAAGCAGCAGCAGAAGCGTCTGCATCCCTCTCAGAGTCACAGCCCCGCTCTGCAGCCTTACAGGGGGCAGCGGGTGGTAGCACAGCTCTGCCAAGTCTCACGTCTGTGCTAAATCAAGGATACGTGAACCTGCTCTGCTGGGAGCCTGGACAAAAGCAATACCCTGAGGTAGGACGAGAGCTGGGACACCTTTACAGCATAAAGATATACTAAATAAACAAGTGTGTAGGTTCTCTATCTTCTGTAGAAAGAACTGGCAAGAGTCTGTGTCCCCTCTACACCACGAGTCTGCACGGGGTTTATTCCCCATGGGAAACAAGCTGGATTTTTCACAAAACTAACCTTTTCTGCTGCCTCCCTCCACTCAGCTTCGTGGCGCTGTTACAGTCCAGCTCCACAGCTTGAGAGTTGCTCAGTCATCACAGCCGCTGTCTCCGCACCCACAGACTGACTGGTTTCTGTTCACAGACACTGCTTATGGACCAGGCCCGGCTGCAGGAAGTCCAAGCGCAGGTGAATCAGCTTACTGTCACAGCTGCAGTCCTGCTAGTGACCAGCGGCACGTGTGGAAGTGCCTTATTTGGCTCACCTGGGTTTGTAGCTAGGCTGAAACTGGTAACAAAGGGCCTCTTGGAAGGGCTGTCTTGTACCAGGTGGGTTACTTTACATTTTCTTTTCCAGAAGGAGAAGAGTGAATATGTAGGCACTGGTTGGGTGCAGGACAAGCAGCAGGAATCTCCTTTGGCAGTAGAAGAGGATCTGAGATCCAAGTGGCAGCCAGGTCCACTGCAAGGAGTGGGGGAAGCCAGCCAGCGTATTTGGCTGGGTGTTAGCTCTCTGGGGCAACTGTCCCTTCTTGGTTAAAGGGACCAGTCAGTAGTGCTGATCCCCGTGTCACAGGAGCCAGCCTCAGGGCAGCTGCCTGCCTGCCGAAGGGCAGAGGAAGGGAAGCGTAGCTCACTTGCAGCAGGCACCAGAGCTGTGGCTGAGTGGGGTTTGTCGGACGCTGCTCCCTGCCCATGATCACACCCAAAGGGCACGTGGAGAGACTTCCCTGCTTGCTCTGTGCCTGAGACCCCCTCCCCAACAAATCTGCCCAGTGGTTGGAGCGCGGGTATATACCTTTGCATGATTTAGGTGTGAAGAAGCTTTGCAAGACATCAGCGACCAGGTGCTGCAGGAAGTCAGCAGGGCGCTCTCGCAGCTGGGTTACCCTGCTCTTACCAGTGACAAATGTGCTTCCCTGAAAGGCCAGATAAAAAGCATCGCAGACAAGGGCAACGCAGTCCGGCATGTCATCGGTGAGTCTCTGAGCTCGTCTCTCCCTCAGCAATGAAGAGGCTTTCATAAAACCCTGCAGGATAGGTACTAGCAAAGAAACTCCCTGCATCGTGCAGAACTACTGCAGGGTCAAGAAGCTAGGTTTAGAAACTGCCCTGATTTTCCTGTTTCACCCTGAAAGACTCCCAAACAGTAATTGCTTTGAAAATCTCTTAAATCCTACCATCCTTGCTAAAAGCTAAACAGGCCTAAGTGCAAGGTCTGTTAGTAGGTGGTGTTGCAATCTTCAGGCTGGCGTGTAGAGTGAGAGCTTAATCACTGGCTCTAGTAAAGCACCACGCTAAGATCTTTAAATAATATTTATCCCTAGGGAGTGCACTGCCTGGTATTCAGCTAACCAGCTGCCCTATAATGCTGCTCCATCAAAATATTTATTCAAATGTCTTGGATAAGAGCTGATTATTTTGACCTTTTATTAGACTCCGAACGCTACTAGCTCCACATCAGATTGCAGTGCCACGGGCAGCTAGTACGCTGCAGGAAAGATTACTTCCACATGGAAGACAAGCTTTTATCAGCTATGAAAATAAGGTGGGGCTCTTCCTGCCCAATGCTGCATCCACTTAAGTATCCTTCTCAGCCCACGTAGATTCTATCACATTATTTGGGTTTATTCCTTCCATGACAGGGCAGCCTATTTTGTTCTGAAGTAATTCAGAAGGCTGAATTAATAGCCTAACCCAACCTTGCTGGGCAGCGTGCGATGGCAATGACTCACTGATGGCGTGGCGTTAGAAGCTGCAGAGCCAGACAGCCTGCCCCTCTCCACGTCTCAAAAGCAGCGTCTCGTCTGTACTCTTTGTCACTCTCAGCACTTTCCAAATACATACTTGAAACAGCAACATCCAAGGCAGTCGGGTAGTTGAGTCTCAGCTGTGTGTCCCTCAGAGAGGCTGCCTGAATACTTTGAGTTTTAAAATGCTGGTGTGGCAGGCCGGATAAATCCTGGGCTCTGACGTTCTATAGTCCATTGTGCTTCTAAGATGCTTGACACTTCAGTTCTGTACAAAAACTTAAGAGTGGACAAAAAATCTCTATTGTTGAACTGCTCCACTTCAGTGTAAGCATTGCCAAATCCAAAACCTGATGTCCTCCAGCCCAGTATCCCCAGTAAAGCCATTGTTTAAAGCAACAACCCAGGACAAAGTGAGAACAAGGTATGTATACCTAATACTCAAATGCTCTCCTAGCATCAGGTAGCTTCACCTTGGTTCCTGTGCTGGCTGCTGTCTCATCTACTTAGTGTTTGGAAGAAGACCACATTAATCCACCATGTCCCGAGTCCATCTAGAGCTTGTCCGCACCATCCTGCAACAACGCAGCTGTCATCAGATCTGCTCTCGACTGCACAAGGAATCCTTTCTCTCAAAGGCTAGCTTGCTGTGCAAAGGTTGATTTTTGTTCTCCTGCTTTTGCTCCCTACAGAGCGGCGGATTCATTTGTTCCTCAGCCATTTTATTTCCCCCGACGGATGGAATTCTCAAAAAGATTTTCCAAAGGGTCTTGATGCCATCCAGGAAGAGCTGCAGGAAGTTGGGCGCAGGTTTAGAAGCGTGATCCACCACAACAGGCAGGTGTTTGGCCCTTGCTACTTGGGAATTCTCAAGAAAGTGCTTTTCCCAGAGGCAGAACCAGAATCAGATGCAGGAACAGGTTCCTTCTGATCATCTTTATTATGTACCACACAGGAGGGCAGGGTTGGAACACATTCTCCAGCAGTTTCTCAAATCATGCTTCAGCTTGTAAAACTCAATCAGATAAACCCCGCTGGGCCGCCACAGCTACTGGGAAGTGACTCTTAGCGTGTCAATAGCTGAATAAACCTCTCAACTACAAAAGGGAATGTTTGTTTTTTTTTTTCACCCCCACCCCCCCAAAAAAAATGCCACTATTTAGTAGGGAAGGAAATGAAGGTTATAAAACTGCAACGCAGGTGTTTTTTTTTTTTTTTTTTTTTTTTTTTTTTTTTTTTTTTTTTTTTTTAATTCAAGGTGTTAATTCTGTTGTGGGCCTGTAGCCTACTTTGCTGAAATGTTAGTCACCGCCCAGGGACGCAGTTTGGATTTGATAAAGCCACATGGTATTTAAGATCATTATAACTACACAATATATTTCAGAGTTAGCTTGAAAACCTGACTTACTGAATTATTAGAAATGGAGCATATGGTATAAATTTAGCAGCCCCCAATGAATTTAGGATTTTACATCAGCCAGATTTCACTTGACACAAAAATCTGAACTTTCACCTGTATTTAAATGTCTGGATTTCTTGCTCTAATTTTATGTAGAGAAAACCTCCTACTTGGTATGCCAAAAATCTTTGCTGGGTAAATACTATATGCAATGGCTGCCTGAACTGTTAGAGTTGTTATGTGAATTAATTGCTGCTGTGCTGCAGCAGAACATTGATTTTAGTGTTTATCATCAGTAAATTAGGGTCCTGACAGTCCACCCTCAGTGGAACAATCCTTGCAGGTGTACATGGGAAGGGGTAAAAATCAGCCTTGCCCACAATTATGTGGAGAACACAGTGGTTGGAGACCATCGTGTTACAGGTAGGTGTATCTTTAACAGAGCACGTGGATGTGCTTTTATGCATAAATTAGCCTCAAAAGAATTTAGTATTCGGTATTTGGGATCAATATTGAATCAATCCCAGTCATATTGGGATCAGTATGATTAACTGCAAAACGAGCGACTTCAACCAAAGCGATTTTCACCGCCAACATCCTACATCCTGCGTGCCACACGCCTCGGGACAGCACAAACCCTGCCCTGCGGCCAAAGAATTGCATCAGGCCTGCTCCCAGCAGAGCAGCAGCCCGTGCTTCGCTTCTACGAGAGCAGCGAATCGTCTCTGAGCGCCGCTTGACATTGCTGATGGTCTCTTGTTCCTCGGAGTTACGAAGCAAAGCAACACAGGTACAGCGCTAGGCTGAACTCATCACACCTCGCTCAGCTGCCCACCCTCACCCCTTTCTCTTACCTGCTTCGGCTGCACAGGTCGGGTCTGCGAGATGAGGACAAGAACAGCGTTGCTTGCACAGATGAACAGGAGACTTCTGCACAACACGTAGGTCGCAGTGATAACAGGGCGAATGTGTGTCTAAGTTTGTTTATTAATTCAGTCTGTTCTAAGTTGTACAATTATGAAAACAACAAAACGACTGCTGGAAGCCCAGGAATATTTACAATCTCGCCTTGTTGTAGTGAGGTCAGTCTATGTTGTTGCACAGATTGGTTATGTTTGGTACCACAAGATGTTGAAAATTCAGACGAATTTGAACAGATTAACAATTGTATATACAGAAAATAAAAGGAAATTCAAGTATCAAAATACAGACAGATTAAATAACATTTGTATTACAAATCAGTCCCACTGCCATACATCACAATTAGCAAAAATGTCTACATTGCAAACTGAACTTGACTGTTCTCTGCCCTGTTAGGGAATCTCAGGTTATTCTTCCACGGGTAAGAAAAGTGAACTAGATCTACTTGGTAAGAGCAGCACATTTACTTCCTTTTGAAAAAAAAAATAAAAAATGCAGTAAGTAACGCCAATAGGAGACCTACAAGGGAGACTTTTTGCAACAAGACAGTGTTGTAAACACTGTGCTTGCTCTAAAATAAAGATCTGATTGCATGGAAATGATGCAAGCAGAAGAAAGCCAGGGAAAATTCTGCTGCTAGAAACTTCTGAAGTGGGGCGGTAGGAGCATTAAAGCAACTGAACCCACATCAGCTGGGCACAGAACGAGTTGGTTGGAGGTACTATTTGGCATCTGGTCTGTGTCTCACAGCAGCCTTGTGAAGGCATGAACTTTTCACTAGAGGTACATCCTGGCAGGTGCCCTATCTCCTCCCTAGGAGGGAGACAGGCATGTACCCCACAAGAGTTGCATAATTTTTATCTTCTAAAAGGAAAAATCCCAAAGAAAGTTCAAAACCAGCTAAGATTAGGTGGTTTTGTTTGTTTGTTTTTGTAAATACAAAACTAAAAAGGAAAAAGCAACTTCGATTTGGAAAAAAAATCATCCCCTCCTTTATTAAAAAAAAAAAAATCTTAGTAAAAAAAATCTTAGCAAACATCTTGGTTTGTTTGCCTTGAGTTCTCAGCCTGGACTCATGCCGTGTACAAATCAAAGCCTGTAAACTACAATCTGTTCTCGAAAAGGGGAACAAAACCTGGGGCGACACCGCCTTTTCCCAGGCAGGCAGTACAGCAGATGCATTTTAATTCAGTCATATTCAGCACCAGAAATTTAGGGCACTTTCCTCCAGGTACCATGAAATCCTGTAGGGAGGAAGAGCCAAAATACTGCGTAATGGATGCGTTAAACAAATTCCTAGGAGTCAGTGACTGGCATGGTCCAGAATCAGTCTCCAGCATGCAAGTACCTCAAAACCCACTGAAATTAAAGGGGAAGATGCACTGCCAAAACAATTGCTTTGTCTATTAAATGAGAAAGAGCATCTGGCTAAAGAACTGTTGGATCACTAAAGACAACCATGGAATTATACACAGGACTGGAAAGGACCACCAGGGTCACCAATTCCAGCCCCCTGAAGATTGGAGTCTTCATCACCACGTCACCTCCAAGCCAACCTTCAAAAAGCTCGTGCATCAAAAAAAGAAAGGTGTCCCTCCTCCCAAGCAGAGGTTCAATTTGCAATCTCTCCAAAAAGACTTGTTGCCAACACACCAAATATTTACACTTACACCAGTATGAATTGCAACATACGCATAACAAGGAATGTTAGGTTTCCTAAATTCATCAACTTAAAAAAAAATCTCCACTTTCCCCTCCTAATCATTTACAGGTCTATGCCCTTGGGATTATGGTTCACTTCTCTCCTATCTTACTGGCTGGAGAGACTAAATGAAATCCTGACATACAGCAGCAACTGGAGTTAAACAGAAATTATTAGGGCATATCATTCTAGTAAAGCAGCAGGGTACCACATCCCCAACCATTACAATGCCTGTCGAGATTGTAACAAATGTGCCGCGCTACGTTTTTGCATCTGAAGGATTAAAAATCACAACTGTTTTAACAGCTCTCCCCCGAGAGGAACAGTACTGTGAAAACACATCAGTCACAGCCAAAACTACTGTTAAATACTCCGGTAATTCAAAGAAAAATCAGCACACAGCACACCTTCAAGATGGCAGTATTTGGGGATACAGAACTTCGAATGGGGCCAAGCCATCCTCGGGTTGATATGATTTATCCTCGGGTATGGACTGTTTCAGTGTAATGCCCAAAATTTAACTCCTTTTTTTTTGTTCATCTTCCAAAAACTGTTGCACTAATTAAATAACGAGCTAGTATCAAAAAAGTGCTAAATCACAATTGAATAAGCTTAAAAAAATCCAACCCTTCAGGGCATAACTGCATTTAAAAACAAGACAGGTGCACAAGAGGCTGGAGTCGCCTCCAGGTATTCAGTGCGTAAATGGGAAGAAATTGTGTCCTTGCCATAGAAATGTCAAGTATTGCAATGCAACAGTTCTCTGTAGGGGAAGCGAGCTTTGTACCATTGGTAATACTTGGCCACAACCACTCGGAGGTGAAAGATCCTTTGCAGACTCTTTTCCTTAACTTATCTCCATCCGCTATAAAAGCATGGAATGGCTTGGAAAGCAAGGGATGCAGACTTACCCTGCAAGGCTTCTCACACTGGAGGAAGTTATTTCCAAGAATTTGGCATTTCGCTACTGTTCACCCAGAATTGAAGCAATTTTCAGTACCATTAGAGATGCGCACACCACTCCCACTGCTAAGACTTTCTATTGTACTCCTTGCCGGACTGCGTGGATTCTCAGTAAATAAAGATAATTTTTTTTTCCCTCACCAAAAAAACCTGCAGTGCTACATTTAAACTGTGAACTGGATTTACTCTGTATCATTTCACACGTAAAAAAAAAAGAAACGGGTCGAAAGAAGTTTTTTTTTTTTTTCTCAGCCTAGGAAACGTGACATCGCTCTCGGCCTCGGAAGTCTCAACTTTTCCTTTGCTAGAAATGGAGAGCTGCTTTTCTCAGCTGGAGGCTGGGATCCCTTTCCCCCTCTGCTTTGGGAGCCCTCACTGAGCAGCCATGCACCCACTCCGAGGCAGACACCAGTGCCAGATGGAGATGATCTTCGTGTCAGCAGGCCACTGCTTCTTAGGTCTCTGCCCCGTTACTACATTTCCGTGGTAGGAGACAGCTGCCCGGAGATCAGCTTTTCAGAGGCAAACAGAAAGGAAGATAATGGAATGAATGATTTCCGAGTCATACACAAACGAGTGCTGGGAAAGGCGAGGCGTACAGCCAGGAGATGAGACACAGCCGTGAGGGTTAGGGACACAGAGGAAGCTTTGTACTGTGGGCAGGGCCGCCTGTGATTCCAGCTGGGTTTGGACGGTCACCCCTAGAAAGGCACATGCACTAGCGGCCCCGTTTCGGGAGGAACCTGCCGCTCCCAGTTCAACGCAGGGGGAGATGCAAGAGCTCAGACCCTCTGAAATCAGGAATAGGTGTGGGCGACTGTACGGTAAATGCTTACACGTAGAAACTACACTGCCATTGCTATCGGTTCTGTTCCTCTCTGAAGGATACTAAACCCTGAGGGCACTCGTACAGCTCGGAAAGCTGCTGAGAATCAAGCCCCAAACCAAGCTCTCGGGGTACCTCTGACTGCAATATTCTGCCATCCACAATGCTCCGACTCGTGGGACAGCGCTGCAGTGCTTTGGGCAACTCCAGCGCAACCTCTGCTTCAGACCTTTAGGCAGAGGAGCCACTGGGTCTATGTTAAGGGCTTCAGAACACAGGAAATACATCTACTTTCCTTTTCTTGCTTTAAGACAATCCCCTGAGTCCTCTCACTGGGATGCTTACTAGCCTGGCCCTAATTTTGAAGTCAGTTTGCCACTCAGTGCCATTAAGCCACAAAGGACTCCAATGATCAAACTAATTCCCAAGAAAACAGCTAAATAAAGATGTTGAAACATCAGATTTCACCACAAGTCTGGGGAAACAGAAGCAGCGAGGCAGAAGCTCTAAAGCCCCAGTAAAACTCAGGCGAGCTTGTTCTGTCCCCTAAAGAACAGCTGGAAATAATCCAGGGTTGCTGTTCTGACCATTCACTGATCATGAGGGGAGATTCGGGGTAAATTCCAAAAGCTCTTTTGGAACCAGAGCGCTGCTGGAGACATGCGTGCGCCCCCTGCCCACGTAACCCACGGTGCCCACGCAGCCACGGCACGCGGGTGAGCGGGCGGCTGCCGCCCACCTTCAGGTCTCTAACACAGACTCACTGTCACCGCCAGCTCCCCACACCTGGGCTGCGAGGGGATTTTTTCAGACTCTCGCATGAAGGTGCACGTCAGCGAGCTACAGCCCTGGCCACGCTGCCCCACCTGCTCAGCCTCCCCCCGGGAAAGGTGCGCGGCCGCTGCCCGCGAGGGGCTGAGCAGGGCCCACGCTGGGGCTTCGCTGCGAGACCGCGGGTCCCGGACGGCGTCCGTCGGGAGAGCGAAGCTGAGCGCAAGGGGTTTGCTGCCACTGTGTGGAAGTTGCGACGCCTTTCACTACTGGGCCCCACAACAGCTCTGTAAACGGAGCGAGCCTCGCACCCTGAGAGGTAGGTAAGTGCATTCCCAGCCTGAAAACGGGGACACCGAGGTAAAGAGAGGCTACGTTGCTTGGACATGCAGCATGTTAATGAGAAGCAGAAGTTAATGAGAAGCTGGAGTCCTGCTTCCCAGCACTGTCTCGCCATCAGATCACCCTCCACCTCCTCAGTTTCATCTCAGAGAGCTTTGCAAACGCAAGCGAAGGAACTGGGGGCAGGTCTGTGACAGCTTGCTCGGGTACTCACGGGGGACGTGAACTGTTCTGCAGTCCCAGCCCGTCCCAGCTCCGCTCTGACCTGTGCCAAGTGCCCTGCAGCCTCATGCAAATGATTCCCAGTCTGAGACTAAAAGCGGCTTCTACTGAGATGCACAGAAATGGGGACATGCTCCCAGAGGAAAACACACGCTTGAGGAACAGCCAGCACAGGCAGAGGTGCCCACTGACGTGGGGCCATTTCCAAATGAAATCCTTGCTCTCAAGGATGAAAGGCAACAGATGTTTCAAGATCCCTGTAGCCCTCATCGTGCAATGTTTTGTAGACTGAAAATAAGCTTTGGGTCAGCAGCAGACTGATTTCAATCACATCTCTCCCTTCGGCAAAAAAGGAAAATGCAGAAAACGTGCTGAACACAGCACAGCTCCGCCTGCTTTACCTGACCTCTACCTGCGCAGTGTCCAGCCCCTCTCAAACACCTTTCCTTCCCAACACGGGGCTAACAACACGTGCCTTGAAGTGCTTTACCTCTTCACAATCTTTACAAGTGAGAACTACGCCCATAGGTCACGAGAAGTCTGTCTGGTGAGTGTAAACACAAGGACTACGGGGGAAAATCCTACCAGGGACTGAAATGCATGCAGCTGAAAAGCTCTCGCGGGGCGCTCGCTGGAGGCCACCACGCCGGATCTCCGGGAAGGGTCAGAGCTCACAGTGGGAACGATCACGCCCGGCCCAAACCTGCGCTCCCATCAGAGCAGCTTCTCTGCTCCAGGCTTCAAGGAGAGAGATCGTGGGCAGGGACCCCGTGAGGAAATCTAGTGACCGTGTTATTTGCAGACAGCATCACAGTGGTTAGTGTCGGTTCGAATGACAGGTAAGAGGAGGGGTGAGTTCACCGGAACGGTATGCAGCCGTGGCTCAGTCGGGAAACAGAGGATCTAGGAGGAGGGAGTGCGTGCACCGCAGAGACGGGAGGTCTCCATCAGTCCAAGGATAAGAAGGTGAAATAGAAAAAAGGCCTGGGGAGCGTCACGTTGCCCCAAGGATTCACAGTGCCAGAGCGAGGGGAAAGATGTGAAAACGGCAGGCGGCTTCCTGGATCCACATCTCCGACTGCCCCAGCCTGCACCCCTCTGCACCTCCCACCTCACGGACATCTAACAGCGTGTTACCCTTGTTTCCGAGTAAGGAGAATTCACAGTGTTCAGTAGTGATCAGGTACAAAAGCCGTGTAAGTCTACAGTCTCTTAAGTGCTGCTGCCTTTGACGTAGTGCCTACGCGGGGCTCAGTGCGAGCAGCTGGAGGAAGAGGGAGTTTAGAACAGCAGACAGATCAGATCGCAAAGGCACGGTTAGACTAGGTGGACACAGGGTTTGTTTGCTTTAGAAGATAGTGGTCTCATACTTAGTGCTGAGGGTCCGCTTGGAGTCCTGTTTGGGGTCCACGACCCAGGAGACACTGGCATGAGACTGGGAGTCTTGGTCCACTTCAGGGGGCTCCAGCTGGAAATGAAGGAGAGAAAAAGCGCGTTAGGGCATCGCGCCTCCGGGAGCCCGAGGCTGGGACAGAACGAGCGGGCACTCAACGTGTGGAGAGGCTGCTGCTCTGCCCAACACCTATCCCCAAAATGTACGTGTGCAGGGAAGCAGCTCTCACTGCGGAGACATTTAAGTCCTTCACAGCTAAAACATTTCTAAGCACATCATTCTCAGCCCAGCACCCTGAGATGACCTCCTGAGCTAGGCCTGCAAGCCCCTATCACCGTTAGCGACAGCTTCACTTCGTTTCACAAACAAGCATGAAAAATTCAGCGCTGTAGAGACGGCACTATAAAAAAATAAGAGGCAGAGAGAGGGAGACAGCTCCAGGCAGGTGAACTCCCACGTGATTTACTCTCCTGACCAAGCAAGGCTCTTTCCTCTTGTCCTCCCGCATCAGGATCCTACAGGAAGGTTACCACCACCAAGAAGAGCAATGCGGTTAGCTGAGAGCTGCCACTCTGCATCAGCGGGGAGACTGCGCAGTTTGTCCCCGGGGTCCATCGGAGCCCACGGTGCGGGCCCTGGAACGAGTGGGGAGGGAAAACGGCGGCGAGGCAGGACACGGGAGCACGGCAGGAGGCACGGGAAGCGGGGAGGCCGGTGGCAGCTGGGGCAGCCCAGGGCGGTTGGTAATGGGAGATGGCAGGAAAAGGGTAAAGACCTTAGCTCCGGGACTAACAGACTGCAGCGGCAGGTAGGAGGGGCGGTGTGTTGTACAGGTGTGACAGTAACAACAGCGGGTGTCGGGAGGGAGCGGCACCTGAGCGGGGGGAAGCAAGCAGAACACAGACAAAAGGAGACATTAAAGGAAAGCAATGGCTGGTGCAGCAGTCCCTGCTCCTCAGCAGCTCCAACCTCGGTGCGTTTTGGCTCCGAGGGCGCTCCCACGCTGCAAACTGCAGGGTGCCCACTGAGCTCCTCGTGGCTCTGCAGGTTTGCGCACGGAAGCTGCACTGGATCCAAGCAGGACACTTAACCCCCATCCCACCCGGGGCATTTCCATCTCTGCTCACCCTCATCCCAGCAGGGGAAGCCCCGCCGCCGCGGCACAGCTGCCAGCAGAGCCACGGCCGCTGCAATACCCGCGGTGCCTAAAGCTACGAGCACCCCGTCTGCACCCAGGCTTCCCCACCACGACGAGGGGGACTTAGGCAAGTTGTGCCCAGGAGAAACCCCAGCTAGGACCACGCAGACGACACCCGGCCGCCTGCCAGCCCGCGCATACGTACTGCAGATTTCCTCACGCCGGCTCGTGGTTTAGGCACCGGTTTGGAAGATTTCGTTTCGATCGTCTCTCCTGCTGCAGCGCCCAGCGGCTTCGCTCTCTGGGCTTGGAGGGCCAGCTGGTAGGCGACCTCGAACGCCTGCCCCAACGTGAGGATGATTTCGTACGTCAGGTTCTTCGGAGAGAGCGCAGAAAACACACAGCTGTTAGGTGCATGCGAGCTCCCTCACCCTGAGCCCATGCACTCGGCAGCCGCGGGATGAGCTTGCTCTGGAGACGCAGACCCTCAGCAGGGCTCGTCGCTTTTCCGCCAGCAGGGCACATCCTGCCACGTCCCCAGCTCCCTCTCCGCAGCTCCTGCCCCACAGCACTGAGCAACCTCCCCCACACCTTCCCGGGACCACCTGCAAGCCTGCTGCGGCCCCTTGGGCACCGCAATGTAGCAGCGTTTTGCATCGGAAAGAGAAAAAGCCCAAACGTTCTGCATAGCTGATTCTGCCCAAGAAGGAAAGCAAGTGATGCTTCCACACACTCAGTGAATTAAAAGGCTGTTAAATCAGCCTATTACACTGTGTGTAATTGAGAGCGCGTTAGGGCTTTGTTCACAGCATATTCCCCAAGAGGGAAAATCTCCTGCCCTGGTTTATTCAGCACTGGAGACCACAATAATGAAGGCAGACAAATATCCTCTTTGTCAACAGGGCTGGAAAGTAAAAGCATTTTGAGCTAGGACTCCTAAAGGAATGTTTTAGGGTAGAAATAGGTAAGAGCCCCGGAATGGGCCAGATCCTGGTCTCTGACTTGCCCATAAAGCTGAGTAATTACAGAATTACACAGATTGGACCCACCCAAAACAGAAGCCACCGCTGGAGTCTGATCACACAGACCGAACCCACACACAAACAGGCTTCGTTCAGCTAACGGTCTGACCGCTTGGACTGCAACAACCCTCCTGGCAGCACCTCAGGGCACTCAGAGGTGGCCTGAAGGGAGATGGACAAGCTACGAGCGCCGCGAACAGGGCAAGCACCCGTCCTACCTGCACGCTCACTGCTCCTGGGGAACACCTCCATACCCTGGAGGCCAAGGCAGGCAGGACAGCGAACACCCGGGCAGGAGGACAACCCGCGGGGCTGTGCACGCGCCCCGAGGCTCGCAGCGAGGCCGGACGCTCCACCCCGACTCACCACATCCACGGTGCTGAAGACGTGGCAGTAGTGGTGGCTGGTCTGCAGGTCCTTGGTGATGTAGGCGAACGTGCAGAGATCCTCGGGGTCCTGAGCAGCGCAGGAAATGTTCCGGATCTCGTGCTCAGCAATGACGTTCTGTAGGAGACAACCACAGCATCACCCATGTGGGGATGGCAAACACACCCAGCAAAGGGAGCGGTGACAAGCGTGTGCTGGGGACAGGGAGCACACCAGGCACCGGCAGGGAAGGGTTTCTCCCACCCAGACCAGTGCCAGCTCTTTCCCCTGGTAGGAATAAATGGCAACGGGGTCCCCAAGCAGCCTGCTGGCCAAGCCTTCGGCGTTCAGGTAACCGTCACCGCCCTGGTGCTCCCCCATGGCCCCGGCAGCTCTGCAGGACCAGCCGAGGCTTCTGGAGGCACCAGATGTGACCCGCAGCCCCTCAGGCAGGTGGCACTGCAGGTCTTGTCCCTCCAGGCACCAGCTTTGAGGCGTTTTAAGCTCACCTTGTTAGAGGCATCGATGAACTTCACCCCCTTGTACGTGATGGACAGTATTATGGTCGGAATCTTCTTCATATGTTCTGTGGATTTCTTCAGAAACAAGAACACTCAGGTGAACGGCTGTGAACAATGCCCCCTTCCTCAGCACCACCCCCTTCCTCAGCACCACCCCAACCCTGCTGGGGGTCAGCACAGACCCTCAAGGGGAGGCCTCTGGGGGGCTCGGACCAGGAGGCAGAAAACCTGCTTCTGGTGGAAGGAGACGGGAAGGGATGGGGATCTGAAGCGAGCCTGGTTTTCTCAGCAAAAACCCTGATTCTCCTACTGCACAGCCATTCAAACTAGAGGGAAAGGTGCTGGCGAGGGGCCCATTCACCAGCAATAGCGGCCACAGCCTGTTACATGGCCTGGGCCCCTGCTCTGCCCTGCCTGCGGGGTCTGGAGAGCTGCAGCTACACCAACATCCCCCCGTCCCTCTCTCCACATCATCCCCCTGGGGCTGCGAGCCGACCCCCCCGTCCCCACAGCCCCCTTACCCTCATCTTGGCACAGGCGTCCTGCGTGGACTCCGTCCCTCGGAGGTCTTTGATCAGCATGGAGCCCAGGTACTGTCAGGAAGGGGAGGAGATGTTAACGTGCTCTCAGACACCCCGGAGGCTTCAGGTGCAAACTTCCCAGCCCCGAAGCAAGGCCACGGCCCGGCGAGCGGCCACGGCCACGGCCATGGAGGAGCAGGTCGCCCAGGGAGGGGGGAGGACGTGTGCCACCTCCCCGTGCAGCACCCTGAGCCCACAGCCTCCTCGCCCCGTCCACCCACACAAGCCAAGAGCCACTTACGTTGGCCTCGTACCCGCAGGACTCGAAGATGAGCTTCTCCGGCTGGTGCTGCCAGTTCTGGACTGGGGCGTACGGGGCAGCCAGGCTGGGGGGGCGCAGGGTCAACTTTGACTCCCGACGCTCCTCCTGCTGGGGTAGAAAGGTGCACGTGAAACCACAGCACATCCTCCCCAGGGTGAAACGCAGATCTCGGGGGGGCTCCGTGGGTTGATGGTTCCCAAAATCTCACAGGGGCTGGGAGGGGGCAGCACGCTGTGGGTGAAGGTGCTCGTGGATGTGCACGTCGCCCATCTGAGTGGTGAGACTGAGGCACAGGTTGCTGTCCGTAGGCTCCCTGTCTCTCTGTTTCCTTATTTTCTCAGCTGAAACACTACACAAGCTACAGGCCTCCTTATTTTCTTCAAGGCTTCCTTGTTTTTTCCCAGCTTTGGGACTACGAGACGAGCTGCTGGGGGCAGCAGCAGCGATGGAAGCTCTGCCGGATCGGCTCCCTGACCCTCCGCGCGTCATCCTAACTCCTCGCTGGCTCCAGAGGAAGGGAACCTGCACCGAGCTGAGCAGGACACACGGAAGCCCGCACTGACCTGTGCTTTGTAGCGGTCAACTCTGGAGTACGGCGCAACCTCGCTGCCCCGCTCGTGTTGCCTCTTCCCAGTGTCTCCGGAGGGCAGCAGGAGATCTGCGGATCTGCCAGTGCAGGAGTCGTTCTGGCTCAGGGGCGACGACGTCTGGGACATCAAGTCCTGGCACTGAAAGGGGCAGACACCCAGAACCGTCCCCGTCAGCCTGCGCCGCAGCCCTGCCCGCGCCACGCTCCTCGCGCTGCCTCTGCCCCCGCTGCCCTCCAGCCCCGTGGCAGCACAGGCGGCCGCAGGCAGCCAGCACAGCACCAGCAGAGCAGGATTTGGCTGCTGGCGCTTCCCCTGGGGTGTGCTGGTCCTGCAGGCGCTGTTATCTGCACCGTGTTATCAGCACAGCCCAGCCAGGGCTCGTCCCACGGCTGCCGAGTCGATGCTCGAGCAGCAGCCGCTGCCCTGCAGCCACCCAGAGCGCGAGGAAGGGAAGGGCTCGAGCCCAAAGCTGTGCCCTGGTTTCCAGTTGGGATCACAGCGGTAATTTCTCCCTAGGAACCGGGACCAGGGTCTGCAGGCTGCCCCTTACACTGCCCAACACAACGGGTGCAGTGAGCAGAGTTACCGGGGTCAGCTCCTGCTCTGCGGGCTCAGCGCCTTCACTCAGGTCGTTTCTTTTCCCCTCCACACCCCTGCTCTGCTCCAGGATGGTTTCAGGCAGGTATGCAGCAGCCAAGCACGTCCCCACCTCCTGTCTGAGGAAGGCAGGAGGCACGCCGGGCTGCGGGCAGGGTGTTTGCAGAGAACGGGCTCTGCTAAGGCACCGAGCAAAGCCCTCGGATCAGCCGGCCCCGGAGAGCCTGGCTCTGCCTGCAGGCAGCACTCGCTGCCTGGATGTGCCAAGGGGCCCGGCAGGCAGTGCGGGGAGCTCGCAGCTGCAGCACGCATTAGTCCTATTCAAGGGGCTTGCTTAATTTGCCATTGACGTCCTTCCGCTCCCCAGCCGCAGCCAGGCGCTGGGAGGCACCAGCTGCAGCGCCAGGAAGCGCTGCGAACGGCCCCGTTCTCCTCCACAGCCTCCCCGCCCCGCACACCCACCGGCCGGTGCCGCACCAAAGGACTCCTCTCCCCACCACCGCCCTGCCTTCGGAAACTTGCTGCAGTTACGACTGCTTTGGTTGAAAAGCCCTGGGAATGCAGGGCAAAGGAGAGGAGCTCTGCAGCAGAGAAAGGAGCAGATGGTTGGGACGGGGAAACCCCAGTCGCTCCCCGTTCCTGCTCCAGGAAGCCGATCTGCAAACACCGGGAGGAAGCAGTGCGACCCGCTCACCCTGCGTGACTTGCTGCCCTCCTGCGAAGCTCACAGGTTAGCTGCAAGCTCGACGTTTTGTTAAATTCAGCTCCCAGACAGCGGTTCTCAGGGAGAACGGCAAACACGACCGCTCCCCTCTCAGGCACCCCAGTACAGACGGGCCTGACGTCCAAAGCTCCCACTGCTGCAGCAAAGATCAACATCCACGAATCACCCCGAGGGCTATTTGGCAGTGGGAGCAGCAGCTCTAGACAACCCCAGCAGCCCAAGGAGACGGATCTCAGCCTCCCCAAGGGCGCAATCAAAACGTCACGCCCCAGCTGCATCCCATCGCAGCAGCTGAGCAGGGGGCGTCTGTCCAAGGGACGGTGCCGGTCGCCGCTGTGCGGCCCAACCGAAGCAAGGTTTGCACGGCACAACGTGGCACCTGAAATCTGTTCCCTCTCTGTCCTAGTGCTCCAGGGTTCCGGCTGGTCTGAGATAAGGGGAATTTTCCTGCAACCAGGAGGTTTTCTGATGCGGGTGCTTGTAAGAAGACCCAGCAGAGATGAGGAGGAATCGGACACGAGGTCAGGGCTCCGGCCAAGCGAGAGCCGGTCTGGCTGTCACATTCCCAGAGGTCGCTCGGTCTGGTTCGGGGTGGGAGCATCGGGCTCTGCATCATCTACAGCATCAGCTATGGATCGGGCTCTGCATCATCTACGGCAGCAGCCAAGGTGCATCCACGGGAACGGCTCAACGCAAAACTCCCTCCTCCGCACCGCCAGCTGTGTGTGGTTGCCTCAGCACTTCAAGAACTTTCTTCCCAAACCACCAAGTGTCTGAGAGCCGGGAGTAACCCGAGCTTCCAGGTCAAATCGATTTGTTCTAATCAGAAAAAAGCCTTTTGTTTAAAAAAAAAAAAGCAATGCAATTTTCAAAGATCACTCTCTACACTTATTACTCTCGCTACCTACTTTCAAAGGAGTTTTAACTTAAATATTGACATTGTAGGGGTTTTATTTTCTTTTTTATTGATTTTGCTCGGCAGAATTTCCTGTGCACGAAGGAAGCAGAGGAAGGCTGAACAAGCCTCCCCGCTGAGCCTCGCTGCCCACCCAGGACCTAAGCCCTCCCTAAACGTGCTCCCTGAGCCCCTCAGAGGTGTCAGCCGCTAACCAGAAGGAGGTGGTTATTCCTGGCAGGCCCGGGATTAGTTCTTTGAAAGAAATGGGAGGAAAGTGAAGGCGAGCCAGGGCAGAGCAAAGCACCCGGCCACTACTGAGAGGTGTCCCCAGCCCGGCGAGGACACAACCAGCGACTCACTCTCAGTTGCGAGAACCGCGGCGGCTTGGCCGGTGGCTCCTCGTAGGGCCGGTCTGCCAGCGAGGCGATGATCCTCTTCCGATGGCCGAGCAGGTTCACCTTCAGCACCTGCAGGGAGAGGTGGGTCGCTGTCAGCGGGGCTGGAGAAACGCACAGCAGCTTTGGGGAGCACGGGAGCTGCAGCTCCCTGCGCGCCCCCCAGCTTTCCTGCCCCCTGCACGAAGCGAAGCGTCCCCCTCCGAGCGGTGCGCTCGCGTTGAACGCGGCTCCCTGCAAGGAACGGCCCTGGGGGGAAGGCAGGCAGGGCCCCCCCACGGCGGCAGGAGCACGGCGGTACTCACGTTTACTATTTCAAGCTCCCAGAGGTTTTTCACAGTGTCGATAGAGCTGTAGCCGCTCGAGAGGAAGGACTGGATGTAGTCCTGCAGCCCCAAAGAGTCGAGCCAGGCGGGAACCGAAGGCTGGCTGTTCCCATCGCAGCCCAGGGGTTTTAACTGCGAAAGCACAAGGCAGAAAGAGGTTAAAAGCCCCAGGGGCAGGGAGCCCAAAGCATGCGGCGTCTGCAATTAAAGCCAGTTTAAACGCTATCACCATCTCCCCTCGCAGCTTTAATGTATAAAAAATTGCTGCACAAACAGGGAATGAACCTCAGCAGCCTCGCCCTTGCCATGAGCCCTCTCCCAGGTGGGCAGGCGATGCCGCGGGGGCTTCGAGGGGCACCGCTGCCCACCCCAACCACAGCGAGAGGCACAGTCTGCCTGGCATAAGCGAGGAAAACAGCTCCAGAAAAGCCCTTTCCCAGAAAAGCCCTTTCCGTGGCCTTCCCAGCACAGCAGGCGAGCTGAATCCGCTCTGAACTTGCACACAGGAACAAGGGCCCCGGTTACAGCAGGGGAGGTGTCAGTGAGGTTAAAACTAGTTTCCCTGGCTCTGCACCAGCCTTTCTTCTTGCAAAAACCCCTTTTCTCCTGCTCTTCTCGTTGGCACTCGCCATCTCTGCGGCCACCGAGCCAAGGACACGCGGCAGAAGAGGCTGCTCAGAGCAGGCCCCCCAGGAGGGACACCCACCCCGTCCCCAGCACCGAGATGCCTCCCGGGGTCATCCCACCCCCGGAGCTGGAGGCCCACACGTTCCTCCTCCTAACCCCTTCCCACTGCCCCCGCCATCCTTTGGGGTCACCGGGACACGGCTGGAGTCAGAGGTCCTGGTTTTGTTCCCTCTGCCTTCAGGGCCACGCTGGGCCCTGCTCCACGCGGGGACGTCGGCGCTCACCTTCGGGAGGGAGCGAGCTGCCTGCAGGAGTTTACGGCGGTGCTGCGGGTCACCGATCCCGATGTCCCGAAGGTCCTGGTCTTCCATGACATTACAGCCCTGTGGGGACAGGAAGGGGTGACACGGGAGCACAGCCCATGTGCGTTACAGCCCCCACCCCACCTCGGGCCCCAGCACAGCCCGTGCAGCCCCCTGGTGCTGGCCCCGAGCAGGCAGCTCCCGAGGAGGCAGCTCAGCCTCGCGCAGCCTCACGTCCCCACTTCAGCACCGACACAGCTGGCACAAGAGCGGCCGTGGCACTGCAGCAGCCGCAGGGTGGCTCGGTGGGACAGTGCTGCTGCCCCCTCCCCAGCACAGCCTGCCGCGAGCGTCCTCGTCCAGCCTTTGGGTTTCAGGCCGTCATTACAGAGACCTTCCCGTCTGAGAGGCAGATCGCTGCTTAACAATGCCATTTCCCAACGCCCATGTAATCCCCAGCATCCCAGTAACCCCCAGCATCAGGCTCTGCTCAGCCTCCCTCCAGGGCCACCGAGAAAATGCATTTCTTTCCACGAGAGCAGCGGAGCTCAGCTTTCTCCTTTTCCTCGTTCAGGGGAGCAGCTCGCCCCCAGAGACGCGCTGGCTGCCCCGCACCGCTTTGCTACGGCTCGGCTTGTGGCCCCTGCCCCGTGCGGAGCAGGAAGGGACGCATGCAGACCATGTTTATTCACCCCCCTCCGTCAGCACCCGCTTCTCCCCGTACCTGGGGGAGCTCAGCGCGCAGCCCGGGCTCGGCTCCCCATGGCTCTCGTGCGACCACGACACCGCAGCAGCGAGCTCGGGGCTCACGGACGCGCAGCGCCGGCTCGCACCCAGATCCTCCCCCCCCCAGGACCTGCCTCCCTCCGCTCTCGGGAGAGGCACAGCTGAAGGTCTGAGCTGCCGGCGCTCCGCTGCTCCACATTTTGGTTTTGTAAGAGAAACCTAATTAAAATTGGCTGTCGGGCAATGTGCTGCTGCAAGGGCACGCAGGCTGCGCAAACAGCGGGCAGGACGGCCAGGGCTTCGGGAAGGGGAGCTCAGGGGGAGAATCTCTCACTGTCCTCTTTAAAGGGCGGTTTTTAAATTCCTTCCTACCCTGCTTGCTTGGTTTGTGCCCACTGGAAGATGGTGCTGAGCACGAGCAGCAGCGCTCGTGCCACGTCCGTAGCCTGCCGCGATAACTCCTAGGGCTCTCCGTCCCCAGGAGATGCTCTGCCACCAGGATGCTGAGACGAGTGCTCAGAGCAGCAGCAAATTAACGCCGCAGATAAGAGGTGCCCGAAGCAACGTCGCTGGGGAGAGCTGCCCTCGGAGGCCAGACTGCAGAGAAACAATTATTTAGCAAATGACAGTGGCAAATTAAATCAGCGGGTGGCTGGGAAGCAGGGCTCGGCAGGCGCTCGGTGACCGCCAGCGCCCGCAGCAGCGAGACGGGTGCTCCTCTGCCTCCGTCCTCCCTTGGCAGGCAGAGCCGCCCGACGCCCTCGATTCCTGGCAGGCCTTGGGGGGACCGAGACCGCAGATCTGGAGCAGACAGCTGCAGCACAAAAGCGTTTGTCATCGGGGGCTGCTTAAACGGCCGAAAGCTGGGGCTGAAGGCTCCGCAGCTGACGAGGGCGGTTTGTTCCCTGCCTTCCCAAAGGTCAGCTCGCAGCAGCAGCAGGCTGGGCGCTGGGCTGGGGCACCCGCTGCCAGCTGCAAAGTGGCCCCGGGACCGCCCGAAATGGCACCGCGGGATGGGTGGGAGCTCCGTGGGGACACACTCTGATAGATTGCACCTCACGGCCCGCAAGCAAACTGCTGGGCTGCACCTGAGCGGTAACAGCACACGAAGCCTCCTACGAGGATGTCACTGTGCCGTGTAAGCTGCCCTGCGCTCCTCCCAGTTGCAAAAGGAGGCTCTTTGCTGATGGAAGGCTCTGCCGGTGCCCATGTGCTCTAAGAGCAGCCCAGGCTCCAAACCAGGCCGAGAGCAAACCCCGACCCAAGCAGGGCACAGAGCTGTCCCCAGCGAGAGGCAGCCGCTGTCGGAGGCAGCGATCACCCAGCTCGTTAGCAGCAGCCCGCTAAAAAGGGAAAACATCCCTCCCCTTCCTCGCTCACAATTCTTAAGCCAAAAAGCCCCGTTCAATGTGTTTCTGTAGCGGGGGAGATGTGTGCTCTGCTCGAGGAAGAGGATGAAGGGCAGCTTAACTGCATGGACACGCACCTCACCCGGCCAAGCGCTTTCGCAAGCTGCAGCTCTGCTGAACAGGTCGCCGGAAGGTCCTGGGGAGGAAGCACGTGTGCGAGGAGTTCATCTCCTGGAGTGAGACGGCTTTTAAAGGGCCTTTTAAACGGACAGAAGGTGACCAGAGCAAGCAGTGGGGTGTCTCCAGAAGCCTGGTGAGCAAAGCATTACCCTCCTGCCAGGGGGGGCAAAGGGCAGCGCGAGGGGACACCTCCCGACATCCCCGCAGCAGCAGCGGGTTCAGGTCACGGCGCGGGTACCTGGAGCCTGCAGCTCCCGGCCCTTCAGCCCGCTCAGCACCCCGGGACCTGCCTGTCCCCGAGCTCGGCCGCTCGGTTCCTCCCCAAAGAGCCGGGTGCCGGAGCTGCAGCAGGCGCAGGGCCTCGCGGTGGATGCGGGCGCACCGAGCAAACCCTGCACGCACCAGCGGGGGCGGCGCGGACCTGAGCAAACGGTGACATCGGCTGCGTGTAAGTCTCACGTACCAAAATCAATAGGCTCGCTGCTCCTCTGTGCGTTTTTCACTCCTGCTTGTTTTCCAGCGTTGAGCCTTTTTGGTGCTAGCGCGCTGTAGCACAGCCACGCCTGGCCAGCACGGCCCCTCTCCAAACGAGGGGTGTGGAGCTGGCTGCGCACACATTTCCAGGCTGCCCGTTTTATGCCGACACGTGCCATGCCGGGCCCAAGGCAAGGCGATAGGTGTTCTCCCACTTTTGGCATCTCCAGTCCAACAAAAATTGCTTGCCGTGCAGCAAGGCTACAAGCTAGTTAAATACTGTAAGAGCCACAGCTTTCTCTACCACTCCTTATCTTGATGCGTCACATTAAATTCCCTCGGTGCCAGTCTGTATTCTCAGGGTACTTAACCAGGATAGACAAAGCAGAGCAGCTCTGAATAAATCATTAGTCTATTGTGCATGAGCCTCTGCTTGGAGGAGCGTCCTTTAAACCCATCCGGATTTCATCTCCAAAGAAAAAAATTAGCTGCTACTAAAATAGATAATTAAATGCAAACACGCTGGAGATCTTTTAACCTTTGCCAGCTGAACAGATGAGCTGTTTATTCTCAGACTTTAAACCTGTTTGCGTTTAACGCGCTGTTCAGACAAAAGCCAAGGGGCAGGGGTGCTCCGCGCAGCGCCCCGGTCCCGCTGCCACCTGTCCCCGCGCCACGCAGCGATTGCCACGGGTCTGCTCGGTGCCCTGCTCTCTGCGTCTGATAAATCCTTCGCATCAGGAGCCCCCTAAGCAAGGAGGGTTCCCGGGCACGGAGACCCTGCTGGGGTCTGCTGCAGCTTTCCTCCGTCCCCGCCTTTGTGCTTCTCACCGCCAGCCTTCAGCCTTCTCACCCTCCCTGCCCTGGCTTTCTGCCCTCTGCCCCGCCAGGCACCGAGCTGCCGAGGCCGCTGGGTCTGTCCCTGAAGCAGGCAGGAGCCATCCCTTTGCTGTAACAAGGAGGGGAGACACGGAGAAACGTCCCCACCCAGCAGCTCGCAGAGGAACAAGGGAAGAGGCGCTCAGTGCCGAGATGGAACAAAGCCTCTCCACCACGCAGCGCTGCTCCAGGCAGACTGCCTTGATACAGGGCTGCAAAATTCCAGAGGAACTGCTCTTGGGTGAGGTTGTGAAAAACGAGATCCCACTGTATGGTGTATTTGTTTTTTTGCGCGTGTGTTTTTTCGCTGTTTGCTTTTTTAAAAGCAGGCAAAGGTCCCCGTTGGTGCTGACAGAGGTCAGCAACCAGGCCAGCTGCCATCTCCCGGCGTCCCGCTGCAGGCTGCCGAGCAGCCCTGGCACCCCGAGCCCAGGCTCACGGCCGGCCCCGCTCGGGGTCCTCTGAGGACAAACGCGGCAAATGCCCAAGGCAGGGGAGAAGAAAGCTCCCAGGGCCTTGCTTTGCTGTTACCCAGTCCTCTACGGCTCAGAAATGCCAATTAGAATCACTGAAACTTTCCGAAGACGTACTCAGGCTGCATCCGTTGTGACAAGTGCTTCTTACCTTGTGCAGGCTGCCAGGCTGCGCGTAGCGTGCACAGCTCGGGGCTGCGCGAGGACCAGAGCTCTCCTTTTGCTCATACCGGGGAGGGGGGATGTCTGAGCGCCCCGTCCATCCCACACCTCACCATTTTCTCCTTCAGGGCACAGGCGACAGCTCCTCACTTCCACCGGGAACAGCTCTCGGCACTGCCCGCACCGCAGCGGGGATGCACTCAGGGGCTGCCCCTAGAGCACTTGTGCTTGCATTAATCCGGATTTCGGTGCAGCACCGCACGCACACGTTAATAACTGTTGGAAGTGTTTTGCTCCTAGAACAGCTGGGGTGATCCCTGAAACAATCCCCTAAGAAGCAAAGGCTGTGCTTTTTTGCAGCAGGCACAGGAGCACAACGCATCCCTTAACTCCCCTTCGTGCATCAGTTCGGCCCAGGAAACGATTCCTGCAGCGCACGTGTACCTGTGCTGGGATGAAACGCATCGGCCGAGCCCTCTCCCACGCCCAGGGTCCGAACGATGGGCGCAGCCACAGACACCTGAACCTGGGCAGGGTGAATCCCACTCCCCAAACTCCAACCTGGAAGAGACCGGCAGCTGGACAGCCAGCCCCTGTGCCACCCTCGGTCTGGGTGTCACGTTATCATCCCCAAATCCGTGCTTCGGCTTCGGGGCTGAGCAGGGCTCCCTCCACAGAGAGGGGCAAATGCCCAGGAGCACGAGGGGCCCCTCTGAACCCCGTCCCCGCCCTCTGCACAGCCTCGAAGGAGAGCAGAGATCCGCCAGCGACCCACCTCTCGTCTGGACGGAAACCCAGCTTTTAGAGAAAGGCTCCGCTTTAGTCATGCTTCGCATCCTACACTGTAATTAAACAGCCTGCGAGGCTCCAGGTTTCTCATCAAAGGAGAGAAGCACAGTCGGAGGTTGCACCGTACGAAGGCAGCGTCCCCTCCTGCCAGTTAGGTGACCCCAAAGCCGAGCGTGCCAAAAGCGGAGCCGTCGAAATCTGCCAGCACTGCTGCTCCAGCAGGGCGCTCCGCAGGCACTTAACTACCCAATTTTCAGATGCTGCTTCTTGCTCAGAGCCTGGCTCTGGTCCATTCTCTCTTTCCAGCTAAGGAAGGGCCCAAGGCAAAGAAAGTTTCGTATAGGACGCGGAGTCTTATCCAGCCAGCAATGCAGTTTAATGAATCCCGCCTGTCTCGCTAGGCTCACGCTCATACAAGTGCTGCCGCTGTTACTAAACCACGTATTAAAGACAGGCGGCGGACTGCGGGGAAGAACTGAGACCAGAATGTGTTTGCTATTAAAAGCAACAGATGCAAAACCCAAACACAGCTTTTCCAGACTACAAAGGCTTCTGCAAACATCTATAGCAGAGTGCCTTCAGCTGGATGAGCCAAAGCATCCATTTTTTCTTAGATTAATGCACACAAAGCTCTTTTTTCTCCCCCTTCTCAGTAAATTCAAGACAATTTGCATCTTGTCAAGGATTTTGCTGTCACTGCTCTTGCTTTACTTTTGGCAACCAAGAGCCTGGATGCTGGAGATGGAGCCGCATCCAGCTCACCACAGAGGCAGCGCGAACAGGGATAACGCGGCAAGTCCCAAAGCCCAGAGGCCGCGCTTCCCTTCGCCCCCACGCCACTCACCAAGCTCTCCTTTTGAGGCAGGAAAATAAAGACAGACAAAGAAGGATCCTGCACGCTTCTATAAAGCCACCAGCCTTCAGAGCCTGGCAGCCTTGGGCAGCACCCCGAGGGAAAGGGAAGGCAGCGAATTTAGGAAGATGAGCTACAGCGAGGGCATTCCTGCGAGCTGACAAATCCACCACTGCAGCCGGCAACAAACTCTGTCCCCAGGTCTGTTAGCAGCTAAAGGCCGAGGGCCTTGGTTCCCTGGGGGGCTGGAATTTGCACGTTTGGCCTCGCACCGTCCCCGCGTTCAAACCCATCGGAGCTCTGCGGTGCTGGGCAGAGCCGTCATGGCTGCCCGGGCCTGTGCTTGGGGCAAACTGCTCTGATAAATCTCATTCAAGAGGACAGGAGCAGCTAACGCTGTGCTGATGGACTAATTCATTACCTCGTCCTAAAAACAAGCTTGCATTCTGTCTGTGCAAGTGCACAATCTGCTCTTTGGGGCTTTTCACCCCCCTTTCACAGCCCCCAAGACCCAAATCCTCCCAGGATGAATCCAGCCTCGAGCGGAGGCCCCGCTGAGCACCTACAGCACCACGAGCCAGCCCTGGGCGCTCAGCCCCTCCGCCAAACCCGCTCTGGTGGCTGTCGACCCCAAAACCAGGACCTACCCACTCCAATTTCATGGAGCAACAGCAGCCCTTGACCACGAGAATTCACATTTGTAGTTGGCCTCATGGTTTTGTGCCTTCCCTTAGTGGTAGCTGCAGTTTGAGGTAAGTTCAATGGAAATTAGGGGAAAAGAAATATTTGTTTTGCCAAGGCCATGACAATGAAGGCCCAGCTCTTCACATAGCATTGATTGTGGAAAGGACTCCTATACAAAAGCCTACAATAAATCCTCGATTAACACACAGCCACTTCATTTTTGCTTAATTTTTTTCCCCCCATGCACACTGGCAGCGTGACAATGGCAACGGAGGGAATCGGTCACGGTTGTCAAGTTCAGGCAATTTTATTGAGAGCAAAAAAAATTAACTGCTACTTTAATGGCTTTTTTAATGTTTATTGGGCCTGGAGCTACTAATGAATCAAATGTAAGTACTCTCTAAATTGCCAGTTCTGGTCCACCCACTTCAAAACCCACTCTGAGCTCGCTGCTCTCTGCGAAGTCGCTTTCATGGTGCGCGGTGCTGAGCGCCGTGCTGCCCTCAGTCCCCAGCCCTCAAAAGGTCCCCGAAGTGCTCCCTCGAAGCCCAGCTTCTGCATCCCACGGGTCAGGTCAGGCTGAACACGCTCGCACCATCCCCGTCCAGAGATAACCCGAAAAAGCAAACCGTCCTAGACAAAGCACAGCCCTCGTGAGCCACCCAAGCAGCGCCTGACGCACTGGAGAGCTGTCAAAAAAATCCTTTCGCTGCATGAATTGGTTCCCGCTCAGACGCTTGGCAGGAGCTCTTACACCAGGGTCCAATTCCGCTCTTACGGGGTGCTCATCCAGGGCATCGAAATCAGTCTGGGGACCGCGGCAGAAACGCGTTTCCAGTATCCTGGCAGCAGTGATAAAACAGGAGACAATACCATGTAATGTGGCTTATGAGCTCCCTAAGTCATAAAACTAAATGAAAGCCATTTCGGCAATAAATCTGCCAGCCGGCACGAACCAGGCCGGCGAGATCCTCAGATCTGATTCACCATTGTTAAGGGTGGATGGCCGGCACGTCTAGGTGGCAGCTCCCCAGCGGCTCAGCCCACACCGACGTGCAGGATCGGTCACCAAACGCCGCCGTGGGACAGAGCCACGCACACAGCATGGGCTTTAGGAAGAGCAGGCCCAGCTCCACCAGCTCGAGACCTCCTGCCCGCTCCGTTCCCCGGACGGCTGGAGGTTGCTTCAGCTTGAAGCCAAGGCCAGCTGCCCAGGCACGAGCCGCACACGGGTCTACCTGCGCCTGGCTGAAGGTATTCCCCGAGGGCTGCGAGCGTGCCAAGTTCTCCCTTCCTCTCACCACATGCAGCAGCTGTAAAACCTTGTCTGTGGGATGTCTGAAAGGTCGCTGGTCTGAAGAGGTCACCGCTTGGTGCAAAACTCAACTGGAATACGGCAGTTCAGTTCTGCCCTAGATGGCTACTTGAAAATGGCAAAATGAAAAACGGTTTCAAACGAAAACAATTGTCAGAGCACGCTGAAAGCCCGGCGGCACCCGGGGGGCAGCGCCTGCAAGCCAGAAGGGACAGTCGGGAAGGAGATGGTGCAGAGCAAAGCTCCCACTCGCTCACTGCTCATGGGAGATGCCCGTGCTCCAGCAGCGCGCGGCAGGTGAAAGCAGCGCGCGGCCGGCAGCCAGCACCCGAGCACCGGGACTTGCCGGGCGAAGGGGACTCAGCCCCGCACGCATCGCGTCCCTCGGCGGCCGGAGGGCTGGCATCAGAGCCAGCTCAGAGCTGTGTTTCAGCCCTGCTCTGCTCACACATCAAGCCAAAGCCTCGGCTCTACATTATTATTATTTTTTTTAACTGCTTGCACACAAAAACAGGGACAAGGGGAAGGCTATTCTGTACTGAAGACCACTGCAGGCTAATCTAACATGGCACTGAATCGCATTTAATCTAATTAATGTCACTACTCTCAATTATTTGCGGATACCCCATTCTCCCAATCCTGTCATAATTCTACCACTTCTCCCCAGTTATGAAAAAAAGAAAACCCTCGAGGAGCCCAGGGCACTACACGAGGAGAACAGATTTCCGTTTCTGATGCTGTCTGATTGAATCAGCATTAGCTGCTTTCCACGCACTCCATGGGAATGCAGGCTTGAACAATAAAAATTAAAAAAAAAGCCATAAGAAATAGGTTTTGTTCTCTTTTACCTGCTCATTTGTGAACTGAAAGATCTTTGGACTAAATAAGAAGTTCAGGCACAGAATAATCACCAAACAGAGCACGCGAGGTTTGCGCTTCTCAGGCATCAGGAGCCGTCTCAGGCAGCACCGGGCAGTCAGCCCTCCAAGGGAAGGGAAAAGCTTTAGCAAACATCTCAGACAAATTTATGGGCTCTAACGGATCACAAACCACTAACGTGAAGGTATAAGCAATGGCACTTCTTTCTCCATTTCGGAGGGAGAGCTCCCCTGTGAACTGTTGCAATCCCTTGCCACCACCGCTGGCTCTGTCCTTCCTCTCCCCAGCGCGCAGCACAGCCCAGCCTGGCCTCTCTCCCCAGGTCGTCCCGCGTTTGCCAGGGGGCTCTGGGATGCACTCTGCATCTCACAGCCCCAGACCGGTTTCCCCGACCTCCCGAAGCGAGCACCTCCTGCAAAGGCACTGGTGACCACAGGGGACGCAGCGGGACCGAGCTCTGGCAGCAGGACCCCTCTCGGTTCCTACTCCTCTGACATTTTTCCTACTCTTACAGCTCCCCCGGTTCATTACCAGCCAGGGACAATTAAAGTGATTTATAGTGCTTTTTTTTCCTGAATGACACTGCTCACTCACTGCTACGGCTTTGTGAGCTGACCTTTTCTTTTCCTCCTCCGGTGGAGGATGAGGCAATGGGTCTCCTGAAACGCCGTGCAGACACTAGGGCTGCATTCCTCCACGTGGGAGGTAGCAGCGCTGGCCTCTCTTGGGTGGTGGGGTATTCTTGGTTCATTAGGACTGTTAGCATTTGGCATGCACTTCTGCTGAGGATTTGGGTCTACTTGCAGAGCTGTATTTTGCTAAGGCCAGGACAGCACAGCCACTGCCAGTAATCCTCAGCGAGCAGCTTCAATTTGGCGATGTTTACCCATCGCACAAATAAACCTTTCCCCTCTAATGACAGAACTCCAGCAAGCTGCAGAGCAGAGGAGGAGGATTTGAAGCACCATCTCCATTTTCTCTTTAACTCCCCAGCTGGCTGAACAGGCTGCTCTTCGAATTAAAGCCCCCCATGAAGAGCAGAAGGTTGGTGTCACAGTCCGATCGCCCCAAGCCAGCACTGCTGACGGTGAAGGTCACAGCGTGGCAGCGGAGAGGACGAGCCAAAGAAGCTGCTCCCAGGGACTGCAGGGTTCAAGCTGGAGAGAGACAGCAAGAAAAGCAGGGAAGATCCTTTCCTAGCGTTGCCCACAAGCACCACAGCAAAGCAACTTAAAGGGAACAGAGGTTATCCAGAAACAGCAGTGTGGCTCAGTACAGATGTCACCATTTGGAAAGAGAACTCGGTCTTTTAGGAAACAAAGCTACTTCAGTCCATCATTTATAGCCCTCTTCTTCCCTCTATCAAGAGAAAAGATCACGCACCATCTGAAATAAATGTAGCTTTAGTCCCTCCCCAGAAACACGTACATTTGCAAGTAAATTTTAACATCACGTCAGATTGACGTTTAAATAATCCTGCTGCTTCGTGTCAGCAATATCCACTCTCGACCGAAGTCGATACTTGATTGGGATTGTTTACTCTGAACCAGTCATAAACGTGCAAGTTTCTGCGTTTGACTGAAACCAGTCAGCATCCCTGAGATGCTCTCGTGTGCCATACCAAACACTGCAGCGCTTTGTTTTGCAGCTCTAACAAGAATTCTGCATCATGGAAATACTGATCAAGAAACTCTGCCTTAAGAGCTGGAACAAAGCAAGGCACCAGCGAGGCCAGCGCTGCAAACTCAGCCCGTCTGCTGCTTCCCAGCTCAGCTCCAGCTCCTAAAACACCAGCAACTGCGTCCAGGCAGGAGGATACTCCTTCAATTTGTGCATTAACATGTGTGATTCCTTGCTTGCCCTTCCCTGACAGCCAATTCGTAAGCCCTCAGCAGTGTCTGCAAGTTCCAGAAGTGAGAACGTTCCCAACAGGCACAGCCTGACACCGCTCAGAGCTAACTGGTACTGCAAGTTACTCTGGTGTTTGTCCTGAATTCCCCCCCAGAAAGAAACAGCACTGGCAGAGAGACACACGCGGGACAAGGGTCAGTCCTGACGGCAGTCATCGCTTTTCCCAAAGCAGACCCAGAGGGCAACAGAAACGAGAGGTTTGCTGCCAGTGGCAGCGCTGCTCCCATAAAGCCAGCCCGTGGGCAGGGGTCCTGCCGGAGCCTGAGGCCACCCAGCTGCAGGCTGCTAACAAACTTGTCCCTGCTGCACCTCTGGAGCTCCCCAGAGCAGAGAAACCTCTGCTCAGCATTCACAGCCCGCACCAGCTATCTGCTAAAACACACTTCTCCCTTCCCTTTTTATGGGAAAACCCGTAAAACGTTCATGGCTCGCGTTACAGTTTACATCCCCAACCCTGCCTTTTCGACCTAAACCGTGAAAGCCACAGGTCTCCCAAGTCTCCTGGGGCCGGCGGTGCTCCCTGGTAAGCACGCACGCAGCAGGATCGCTGCCTCCCTTCTGCCCATCGCTGCTCCTCGCCGCTGCTGGAGACGAAGCTCGCGCCGGCCGCGTGTCCGCAGAGCGGAGGGAGCCAACCACATATCAACCAATAACGAGTCTGGATTTCCAAAACCAACAGAATTATTAGTCTTGGAAACAACGGGCGTTTCTGCCTTACATCTGACTAAGAAGCTTAATGTATTTACAGAGAACTTTTCAAAATCACTTCACCGGGCTGTGCGTTCGTGAATCATTTCCCCTGCGTCGGGGGGAAAGGCTTTTGTAACACAGGGTGTGAATTAACACAAGAGCCAAGTGAAAATACAAAGGGAATTCGGAATTCCTGAAACCAGAACTGCCTAAAGAAGGGGCTAGAAGAGCATTAAAAACTAAAAGGCCAAACTTCTGCACCCTCCGAGTTCTGTCTCTTACCACCTTTGCACTACCTACTTGGTGCGCTACAGCATTGTAAAAATCCATTTTTTTTTTTTTTTTTTTAATAAAGCAACAGCAGCAAACAGCACGGCGCCAGCCAACGCTGCATCTCCCCCAGTCCCCCCTGCAGGATGTGCTCTTTGTTCGACCATTCTCTTAACCCCCTCACCTGTACGTACTGTGGGCTGAGAATTCCTCATAAACATATGAGACTAAGGAGCTTTTCTAGGAGGCTGTGTGTTTTACAGCATGCTGCTAACATTTTGCTCGTGATGCTTTTTTGTCTCCCCAACGTCCAGGCTTCTTGTTTGCACCCAAAGGGGCCACCCGGGGATGCAGGCAGCCCAGGGAGCATCCTTGGCAGGCTGAAAAAAACCCACAGCACTATATTGAGGGCATAATGTGACGTGAAATCTTATATAGGAAACAAGTGTTTCTCTACGAAAAGACTCCAACTTCTTAATTTTTGCTACTACAACTTAATTAGCCTCACAGCCCATCTGGCGGCTTGCAAACCATCACTCAGCATTCGTTAGGCTTGGAAATAGTTAACATAATGAGGCCCTAGCACAGGCTGAGCCTTCCACAGAAACTGATTTAAGCCCAGGACAATAATGTCACTTAGTTTGAAATATCAGTGACCGAAAGCAGGAGTTAATACAGAAATTATTGCATCAAAAAGGAAAGGAACGGGCAACCAGCCACAGCAGGAGCCCAGCACCGATGCCCTTTCAGTACTCGCTGCAGCAGCCAGCTTCAGTGTCTACAACAATTTTAATAATTCATCTGAGAGCATCATCATCAGTGTTAAAAACAAACGAACTCAGTTCCCATTTGTACGGTGTCTGAGAGTTTTACTCCCGCAACATCAGCGGCTGAAGGGAAGTAACAGCACGGAGGAGATTTTTACGAATTAGACTTTCAGACTGGGCCGCCTGCATTAGCCTGAAGTTCCTAAGGCTCAGATAAAAGGATTTAAAGGCCAGATTTGACATGGGTGCCAGAGTCAACTCCCCAGTAAAAAGGATAAACAGCAAAGAGGAAATCAGCCAGGGTTTGCAGGAAATCTTTGTTAAATTATTTGACCTTTTAAAATTGAGAGGAATGAAGAAGGAGAGAGCATCCCACTGCCTGGAACGAGCAGAGGCTGATTTCCTTACAAACGAGAAAATTCTGCACGAGGCAGTCAGCAGCTAGGCAGCTATTCACTGCAAAGAACCACAGTCAATGCAAATTCCTGCTTCTGAGCCTCCGGCTCCTGCTTTTCCGGGGCCAAATGGAAAGTTGAGTTCCTTTGTTGTTAAACTTCTGTACTGGGACGTCTATCGTCGCGCTCGAGACGCCGTATCTGCTCACTGCTGGAAGAGGCAGCCCAGCAGCCCGCCGACACCACAAAGGTCAGCCCGTCGGCAGAGGACCCTAAGCAGGGACCTGGGGGTGATCCGTTTCAGCACAGGGCGGAGGCAAAAGCCTGCGAGAAAGCCGTCGCCTGTCGCCAGCAGCTCCCCTGCTGAAGGTGCCTGAACTAGACAAAGGAGAAGCCGCTTGCCATGGAGGCCAGGACGTGGGGCTGGGTACTCACAGGGGCACATCTGCCAGCGTTCAACCTCCAGGGCTGGGCGGAGATCCCATGACGCTTACAGGAACGTTTGTCCTGTTGGTCAGGTTATTTTTTAAGAGCATAATTGCATCCTGCCTTTCCATACCCAACCTTTCCTTCCCTGCCCTTCCAGCCGTGCCCCGCTCAGTCTCCCTTTCTTTCCCTGTCTGACCCCGCAGACCTCCACCACCGCATGATGGGCGCTGCTTTTAACTTGGGAGAGCAGGAGGCTCCCTGCAGACGTGCAACAGTCTCATTCACTCGCCATGGTGTTTTCAGAGCCCTTTTTGCCTGGCTCACAACACGGAGTGACATCCCCCTGGATGTCACCTCTCTGCACCATCCTCAGCACCAAGGAGTCCACACGCAAAGGCATTTCTTCAAGCTGCACAAAAAGCAACCCCCAGCCCAATTTGTCTCTGCAGCTTGTCATCCCATGCAAATTCTCAGATTTCCGCACCATGCCACCAAGTTTCTATGCACCAAAACCCTCAATATTAAACATTAGGGTGCTGCCATCATTAGGTTTCAGAGCCAACGGTGTCAACACGATCAGGTTCAGCTCATTAACATCCTGCCTGCATGCTTAGAGTAAGGATACTTCCAACAGGAGGTCTGCCACCTCCTTCACAGTCCAGAGCACAGACAGCTCGGTGACTTTTTCAACACATTAATGAATTCCAGGTCCCATATCTTGAATAAATTGGATCGTAAAGATTTAGGCAGTAGAGTAAATAAAATTTTATAACAAAATTACAGTGAAAAACCGTACCAACTGTAACTGAATCAAATGGGAAGACGAATGAACCGACACAACCCTCGTTTCCTCCTTTTGTCTAACTTCCTACACATCCTCCAGACCCTTCTGCTGGGCTGCAGAACCCAGGTCTGCTCTGCAATGGACACAGGGGTCCCGCAACAAGTCAGGGTCCGGCTGATCTGTTCGTTAGAGCCCGAAGGTCCCACCAGCAACTTACCAGGAAGCGGACATCATCAAAGCCGTTCAAAAGCAGCTTACTCTCGTATTGCTGCAGGCCGATGGACTCCAGCCACTCCCCGACACTCTGCTCCAGCATCCGTGAACCTGACGAGAGAGGAATCGGCAGACGCTTGAAAAGGGAAAAACCGTTAAGGCGGTAGCAGCGGCACTCTGAGGAAGACAGATGGCATTGCCACATCATAGTCATTACCATAAAGAAACTCAAAAAATTATGCTCAGAGTACAATAAATCAGCTGGCAGACAATTCCGCTGGTGTGCACAGAGCATGGACAACAAGCTTCCAGCGCCTCCACGGGCTCCGGGTTTAATTTGTATCCCAGTTAGCACTCAGAAAACGAAACACCTTGCCCCAGCAAACTGTTTAAGAAGCGCTCCCGGGACCATGGCATCACATGCACTGCTCGCAGGGCTCGGGCGAGTTTCTTGCCAGGCAAACACACGAAGCCCAACCCCACGGGGATGCCGATCCAGTGCTTGGCTCATCGAAAGGGGGCGGGAGGAGGGCAGGAAACTTTCCCCCAAGGCATTCGCAGCCAGCCACAGGTGCGAGGGAATGGAGTGGAGCCGCTCACAGCCGCGCAGCGCCGTGCAGGTCCGCTCGTCCATGCGACTCCGGATGCACTACGCTGCCCAGCAGGCCAGCAGGGAGGGCCAAGCGCGCTGGAGGCACAAAGCAGCTAGAGAGAAAGTACATCTTCATGCAGCTGAGACACAGAACAGACACGACGGACTTTGAGAAAAGCAGCAGAAGCCAGACTAGAGCAGCTGTCCACAGGAAGACATGCAAGACAAAGAAAGCACACAAACTGCAGCAGAAGATAAGAAGGGCTTATACTTTTTTTCCCCAAGCAGTCCTGAAAGAGGCAAACCATGGTAAGGGTTTTTTCTTTCCGTTACTGCGTTACGAGGAGCAGAGGGGCGAGCGACCCTGAGCACGAGTCTGAGAGTCCTGGCACTGCCATGTTACCACCTATCCGACACGGGGCATTGCAGCACGCGGCTCCGACCGCACTGGCTGGCAGCACCGGAGAGCCTAACTACAGCGCTGCACTGGCTGACAGCAAGAGAGACAGAGGAATCAGAATGGGTTTTACACAATGCATTCAGTCCTGCCAGGTGCTTGGTGCACGCTTGTATTTGCCCTTCCTTCATTTTCTTCAGCTAAGTGCAGCTGCTGCATCCCAGCCCCTGACTCAAACAGGCAGCAGCTCTGGAGAACGAGGCATTTTAGTTCCTTGCTTCCAAAGCACGTCAAAACAAAACGAGACCAAACGCAAGCGCACCCTCTCCTCTTCCAGCAGCAGCTCGAGTCAGAGACATGCCCCGGCACCTCCTCTCAGCCTCTGATAAATGAGATTCTTCCCAACACCCTACAGAAGCTGTGCAGACAAGCTCTCCTTCCCTCACCCCTGGGAAGGGAGTCCAGGGACTTGTTCCTCTCCTCTAGAGGAGCTCGAGATATGACAAGAAAAGTTCAGAGATCTCCTTTTCACCAGGGCATTTGCTATGCAAGACAGGCTAAAATTTTCAGGCTGCTTAGCACATCTGTGTTTCAAGGGTATACGCAAATAAAAAGATGATCAGGAGAAAAACAAGTTTGCTTTCTTTGAACCTTCAGGTCACCTGAAGCTGTTGGGCACCTTCCAAGCCATCCTTCCACCCCCACCCACTGCAATGGCTGCACACCGCAGAGCTCACGGTCTCGTCTGGAAATTCTTGGGGAAAGGGATCCTGCTGCTCTGGTCCTCGGGAGCGCTCCTCTGCCAGGCGAGCCGCGCTCGGCGAGTTCGGGAGAGCCGGCCGGTCTTTCTAGCGCACGCTGCGGCGCGAGCAACGCAGAGATCACAAAAGGTTTCCGTCTCCCTCCCCTCACGCAGCCTGTGCAGAAGGGCAGCATCTAAACCTGGAATTTATGCAACAAGCTCCGGCTCGCCCGGGGTCTCCATCCTTCCCTCCCGTCGATCCTCCGCGGTCTGCGAGCAGCCAGGCAGCCGCGTCCCTTCCCCAGCAATCGCGCGTCCTTGCAGCGAGCCGCAGCGGCGGGCTTTGTCTGAAGGCAGCGAGCTCCACGCTTGCCGTTCCACTCTCAGTCCTGTCTCCTGCTCTCGCATTGCCTGTCCCTCCCTTCTCTTCATCCTCTTACCCCTCCCAGCTCTTCCATCCGCTGCACGAGCAGCGAGCAGCCTTCGCAGCAGAAGCTGCAGGAGAGGGGAGGGAGACAGCAGCTTTATAACTCTCTAGTGGAAATTACTGACTTCTCAATATTTACTCAGTGATGGACTACACAGCTCGGGTTTTCAAAAAAAAAATGATGTTACAGGTCTGCTTTGACAGTTCAAAGTGATTTGTGGCTGGCTCAGAATTAATTTGTTGAGAGAGAGGTGAGGAAACTGCTTGCTGCCTACTACAGCATTTCTGGAAGCAGTTGGGGTATTGGCAGGGGGAATGAAACCACAGCAGTTCCTTCCTCTGAGCTCCTGAATTTGCTTTAAAAAAATTATTTACTCTACTCAGCCTCTTGTACACTCATAAACGTATTTCTGCTTTTAAAGGGGAAAACCCTCAGTGACACCAAGTGCAGGTTTTCTGGTTTAAAAATCACTTCGAAACAAGGCAAAACAAACAGGGGTATTTGGAGGGGAATGGAGGGGTTAATATTAAAAAGAAAAAGAAGAAAATAGATGCCTGAAACATCCCAGATTGAAACAGAAAAGTCCAAGATATTTGCATGTTATGAGGATGACACAGGAGCGCACGAATGCCAGTCACTGTGCCGCCCAGCAAGAGCTGGACCCCAACTTCTGATTAAATAAACTCCTAATTCTCAGCCAGGTCAGCTCCATCCTTCTCCCTGTGCTCCAAATTTTAGGAATCCTACCTTTAAAAGGTCTCAGGGTGGGGGGCAGCTGACAGAGCGTAGTTAGAAACAATTACAGTATTTAAAAGTTGCAGAAAAAGCGAGCCAAGCAATTCAGTTCCTCCTGCAAGGTTTTTCAGGTAACATAGCATACCCCAAAGAAAACAGAAAAGGGACAGGGCCACCTCGGCCCTGTTACAGTAATGACCCTTAATGCCATGATTGAGCCTGTCTGGAGGAAGGAATAGGCACGGCACGCCTGACAGCCAGCATCACCCTGTTTGCTCTTGGAAGCTGAGAGCAGTTCAGCACAACCTGGCGTGGCCTGAAGACACACGACTGAGCTTTCCCAGGAAGAAAAAAACTGCATGTCTAAGCAAGCGTTGATGAAAGCATGGCCCGTACACAAAGAAAGCATGCAAAAGCAGCAAATCAGGCATTTGTTGCCACAGCTGGGGCTGATCATCAGGTGGAAGTCCTTAAACCCACAGAGGGGGGGCTGTAAGCTCAGGCAATGCATTAGGCAAGATGGATGGGCCAGGAGAATGTAGTCATTAACGCCATCAGATGCAAGAAATAGAGCCAGCACCTAACTTTACTGGAACTAAAATCAATTAACCAAATGCAGATTGCTAACAAATTTCTTCCTTCTTAGCCCAGCAGAACACCAGGCAGGTTTCTCACATCTCAAGTCAACGGCAGAGTTAACTCACCGAGCCCCAAATGCATTTGCTGTCCAGCGCAGCATGCCTCCTGCCTGCATCAGCCTGATTTATCGAGCACAGCCCATCCATCTCCTCAGTTTTGGGGAGAGAAACGCCACCTGACAAATCGCTGTAAGGCAGCAAGCAAGGCACAGGTTTTTTTCCAAGCCAGCAGCGAGGTGAGAAGCTGCAGGGCAGCGGGGCTGAGCTGTGCTCCCCTGCCCCTCCGACCCGCGTCTGGAAGGGAGGACTGATGAGAAGTAGGTTGCTGGAGAAAAATGTATGTGTGACAGCAAAACAGGCCTGCACAGATAGACTGAATACAAACATCTATTCCCAAGCCAAAAAAAAAACACTAAGGCAAGGCCCAGGTGGGATCCAGTATCCTTTAGGAGATGGGGCTCCTCGATCCTTCCTCATCCCAAAAGCACTCACCAGCACAGGTCTGTGACAGACCCCTTTTCTTCTCACCTCTGCCACCCCACCCTCAGGATTCAGTCAGAGACAGCCATCCGAAAGACTGCCTTACGAGCTCTACCAAGAAATCAGAGGCTGACGCCGTTGGCCAAGTGCATTGGGTTTACATGGCAAGGTTTTGGTGGGGGGCTGCAGGGGAGGCCTCCGTGAGACGAGGCCAGAAGCTGCCCCGTGTCAGCGGCTGAGGTCACGGGGCCTGTTCAGCCTGGAGAAGAGGAGGCTGAGGGGGGACCCCATCGCAGTCTACAACTTCCTCGCGAGGGGGAGTGGAGAGGCAGGGGACCTATTCTCCGTTGTCACCAGTGACAGGACCTGCAGGAACGGCGTTAAGCTGAGGCAGGGGAAGTTCAGGCTGGACATCAGGAAGAGGTTCTTCACCGAGAGGGTGGTCGCACACTGGAACAGGCTCCCCAGGGAAGGAGTCACTGCGCCAAGCCTGTCTGAATTTAAGAAGAGACTGGACTGTGCACTTAGTCACACGGCCTAAACTTTTGGGCAGACCTTGGACTTGATGATCCTTATGGGTCCCTTCCAACTCGGGATATTCTATGATTCTATGAACTGCAAGGGCCCCAAAATAGCCCAGCTATTCGCCCAAAACTGTGAGGGACATCTGGGGCACAGGAGGGGCCTGGGCTTGTTCCAACAGGACCCCAAGGGTCCCCACTCTCCCTAAACCCAAGCCAGTTGTATGCAGTAACACCCCGTATATATGGATTCCAAACATACTGAGCTCCGCAGCAGCTGCCACTCAAGGACTTTAACCTCTACAGGCAAATGAGCAATCCCAGGCACAAAACTAGAGTTGGGAGCCCCAATACCCTCAAAGCCCACCCAGAGTTGGGGATGAGAGCACGTTTGGAAAGTTCCCTGTTTGTGATGTGATCTGAACCCTTCAAATAGCCCTACCAAATTCCTGAGCGGCAAAAGCCAAACTGCTAAAAGCCACGTGTCAGGGTGCCCGCAGCCCAGGAGGCACTTTGTCCTTGAGTGAGGGGCTGGCATAGCATTTTCCATGTTCCAGCTGACCACGTTTGTAAATAAGTAGAAAAAAAGAGAAGCTGGGAACATGCACAGCAGCTGGTCTGTGTCAGGGAGCCCACCCCAAGCGGAAGGCAGCACAGGCAGCAGGAAAACGTGCTGCTCGAGGCTCTGCCTGCTTCCAGAGACAGGTGTCCATTTTGCTGAAAACTCCCTGCACAACAGCAGCTTTTGCAGAAGTGAAAGCTCCTCCTCTCCCCTCCATGTCAGACCTCTCCCCTAATGATAGCGATCAATCACACGCGCTGCTACAGCTACAGCCCAGCTCGGGGAGGGGAGGGCCTGTCAGAAAGCAGGATGCGAAAGGGCTGCCGTTGGATTAGACCAAAAAACACACGCTGCTTTGCATCCCCCAGCAAAGCCCTTCGGCCCTAGGAAACACAAGCCCTAATCAGTACACAGCGTGTAGGGCAGGCACAGGTTAACCCCCCGGTGGGAACTGGCAGGGGGTTCCTCCTCACCAAAGCAAAAGCCCCAGTGACAAATGGATACGAGATACGCTTTATTATGGCAGGCAGGAGCCGTGTGCGCAGATGCGTATTAGCATCTCATCAACGGGAGACGCTGCCCACTCGGAGCAGTTTGGAGGTGAAGGATTTAAAAGGACAGAATTCCTCGCGGTGGCAGCCCTCCAGCGTCCCCCACCACACCGCAGTAAAGACAAACAAGCTCCTGAGGTCTGCTTTTGTCCTGGCTCCTGATTAAAGGCAGAGGAGGGAATTCACGATTCAAGTAGGGGAGGAAGCACCTCTGTCGCAAGCAGCCTCGTTTAGTGAATATCGATACCTACAGCTGTGCTTGGGAAAAGCCTAGCATCACCGAAATTCAGGAGCAGGGCAGATTAACCACATCCAAAGGGCTCGGCCACCGCGCCACCCGTGCCGACCTGCAACTGGCGACCCCCGGTCCTGCTCCCAGCAACAGCTGCTGCCCCACCAGGAGTGACGGGGGACAAAGATCCCCCAGAGAGGCCCAAGGGACATCGGGAGAAGACTGTGTCCCCAGAGGGGCAGGATGCTTCCCGGCTGTTCAGATGGTGGCACCAAGCCAGTGGCCCAGAGGACAGGTCTGCCACAGCCGAACTGCTCTCGCCACCAGAAAGCATTTCCTCCGATACCATTTTCAAGACATTTAGATTTTCTGAAACCCTTGAGCAGTACGTGATATTTAGTCACCTTCAGTCCCCAGACGGCAGGGTTCACCAGCATCCATTTAATCAAGCTCTGTACCCCGTGTCTCCCTACAAACAGCCCCGTTTCCAGAGGCTCAATTAAAGCCAAGCAATTATCTCCTCCTTTGAAGGCCAGGACTCGGCTCCATCCAGAGACAACGCACCCGCAGCTCTGCCTGCAGCAGCAGAAAGGGCAGGTTTGTTAACAAACTGCTGGATTCCCAGCTGAAGCCGCATCTCGGGAAGAGAAGAATTTCAATAAGCCTCCCGAGCAGCTCGGTAATGCAGAAGCGTGGAGACAGGCGGCTGGGGAAGAGGCAGGCTGTTCCCCTGGTCTGTGCAGGGGATGGAGACACTTCTAGGGACACGTGCGCTGATATCAAAGCCTCCTTCCTCTCTCAGCTTCACCTCCCCTTCACGTGCACTTTCCTCAAAAGAAGGAACAAAAAAAGTGTAGAAAAAGGTTTTGGACACTTTCTGTGAAAGCTGGCAGAACTGCAAAAGGATCTTGCCTGGTCCTGTGAGCAGAGCCAGGACGTGCAATTAGGTCACCGTAGGAGCAGCAGCAGAAGGCACTTTAACAGACTGGGATCCGACTGCTGCTCTGGGCTGGATGCTGAACACAGACTCAGCACAGGCGGCTCTATTCCCCATACCCCAGCCTCTTCTACTTAAAACGCTTTCATTTTCATAACTGTTGTAACCCAGGATCATCTCCCGCCGCTCTGATGCTGCATTGCGGAGACAAGAGTTATAACAGTTGCAAGCATGGCTGGAGGACATTGCTCTGTTGTTTGAGGAAAATCAATGCACTAAATGACACCGGGATTCCTCCTTCACCTTGTCTTATGGAAATTTGAAGAAGCAAAGACAAAATGCACAGCTAAATCATCGCAACACAATTAACAAAACTACGTACTTCAAGGTCATGGAAGCACCCAGGTAAAACATACAGGGGAAAAATGCGATGAGTTTTATCTGATGTGAAGCCATGATAGGGCATCCAGAGTCTTACAGGTGAAAAATTTATAAATGTTAAAAATATTCTGGAAGCCACCATTTATGGGTTGCAGAAAAACAGGGGCTTTGCTGGAGAAATCTCTGCAGCGCTCCTGCTGCTCTGGCCTGTTTGGGAGAGGCTGGGTGGCAGAGGCAGCTCTTTGCACCTCATCCTGCAGCAGCCGAACTAAAACCTGGCACTCCATAAGCTCCAGTTGAGACAATGTGCACAAGAACACACAGATGTAAAGAATTAAAGAAGGCTTGTCTCAATGATAGGGCTGCAGAGACAAAATAGGGGTAGGGGGAGCCTGGCCAGAGCTGGAAACTGACCCCAAAGGCCAGGTTAATGCCAATTAAAGGCTGGTTTTGCTTCCCTCTGTGCTGACTTAAGACCAGAAGACCATTCAGGACACTGCAGTCAGGCTATTTTTTCATCTCCTAATCCAACACACAAAATTGTGCCACGGAACTGTACAGATGACAGGCCTCGCAAGGGCTGATTTTAGTCCTTCCCCGGAGCAAATCTCCCAGGCTGGAGCACCCGCGTCCTCTCCCCAGCCCTCCACGGGAGGCAGGGCGAGCACTGGAGGGCCTGGGCAAGACTCCACACCCCACACAGGCTTTCTGCTCCAGCACTCTGGTCCCCCAGAAACATCCCCTAAGCAGGTGACACTGCTGAAAAGCCAGGAGACCCGCACCTCGTGGCCAAACGCCACGTCACGCCGCTGACAGAGCGGGGCTATGGATTTAAAAGCCACCTGGAGGAGAAGAAAACCACCCAAGAGGCACTAAAAGCTTGAGACCGAAGCATCAAGTGAGACATCCCAAAGGCAAGGGACGCCTCCTCGCCCTGCCCAGAGCACACCAACATCACCTCCAAGCCTGCACTTCCCCACCAGCCGCTGTCTTACCCAGGGAAAACGGCCCCAAGCGGGCTGGCAGAGCAGCTTTACCTCCAACCATGCCCAGGAGCAAACACACAGCCCGGACCGGTGAACTCCCCTGGATATAGTGGGGTGTTGGAAGATGAAACGCTCCTTTCCTTTTCATTTGGCCTGAACAGAGAAGGAACATCCTGAAGAAAGGGAAGACAACTCCTCCACCTGGGAGGTGGTTTGGGACACTATGAACAACCCACACCACAGATCCGAGACACTGAAATACCCTAAATGCTGCTGCAGATCTTGTATCAGAGCGACTACACATTTTTCAAATCTAAATACAAAATCCCCATCCCAGCCTCCCAGGACCAGAAGGATTTAAGGAACAAAATACGGGAGCGTGGAGAGCTATGAGGAGGTTCTGCTCGTATCCGAAGGGACAGATCCACACTTACATAGCCAAAAGAGGCAGAGAAAAGAGCATCTTGCTGGTGCATTATGCATTTGAAACAAAAGAGAGATTGTTGTGGGGATTGTGAGACCAGCTGGAAGACAAACACGCAGCAGCTCTGTTTCAGACTGACTGCTTACAGAACGTTTTGTTGTTATCCGCCAGAGAAGAACAGAAAACTTGAGACAAACGTATTTTAAAAGGCAGGAGAGAAGCGTAAGCAATCAGTTTGACTTTCTTAGAGGCTATGTTAAGAACAACAGCAATTGTAGGAGCTCAGAGATCAGTAGAGCTTTCTATCCCTAGGACACTGAGTCCTTCCACCACCTTTCAGCTAAGCTGCAAAATAATTTTTTTTCCCATGTGCAGAAAAACCTGATCTTCATCTTCCTCCTCCACACCCAGCAAACCCCAGTGGTGAAGCGTGAAGTATCAGAGCACCCTGGTTACTGGGCTGTGGGAGGGGGGCGATGAGCCAGCCACTGGAGCTGGATTTTACTCCTGCAGGAGAGCACAAGAGGTGTCCCAGACCACTCACACCAGCCAGCACCTCTCACCTCAAGGGAAGGGTTGTAAGCAGGCACTGCAGGTGTTGGAAGCCACCGATGAAAGCTCCACGATTCTCATCAATAATCTTTGTTTCGAGTTATTCAAAGATGCAAAAACGCCACCTCAAAACGTATCGTACCCTAAGCAGTAACACCAAGCCCCCAAATTTTAAACAGCCACTTCCAACAAGAAACAGGACCCCCTGTACACACACATGCAGACACTGGGAAGAATTAACGAAGAGCAGGTGAGCAGGGGCCCCCTTCCCCATCAGGCAGGGGGTGCCAGCTGTAATGCTCCTCACCCAGCCCAAAAGCCAGCCAGGTGGGAAGGACAACCACGGTATAAAAAATTAATCCACCCAGGGGAGCATCGAATTCAGCTTGCTGGTAGCGGTGTTGAATGTTATACTGGGAAAAAGAGATCTGCTCGTCTGTGCCAGACCCTTCCTTTCCCCATTCTGGGTGCTAAAGCAGGAGCCAGCCCCCGGGGGGGCTCCGTGCAGCGACACACAGACACACGCACGCACACGAGCTGGGTTACGCTACCTGAGATCCTCTGCTGCTCCTGGGAGAAGTCAATGCCTTCGCCGATGGAGCTCATGATTTTCTCAATCTGAAAATAAAACAAGCACGTGCTGCATTACTGACAGAGCCGCAGGAAAAGGTAAAGGGAGCCCCGGGATTTCACTGCCACAGGACAGATCCAGGGAATGACGTTAAGGTACCTCTGACCCAGAAAGGGTGCCCTTAACACCTTGCCTGGAAAAGTCTCCTCATGGGTGGATGACTCAGAAGGGATGCAGAGAGGCCGGGACTCTGCCGAGCCTTCCCTCCAACAGCCTGAAAATAATCAGCTCCACGAAACCCATCCCTCGCATAACAAACTTAGGGAGAAGGAAGGGATCCCCAAACCACTCAGCACCCTGCACGAACACGCAGCCCCTCCTTCACCAGCAGGCAAGCCGGAGAGACGCCGGTCGCTAACGCCTTCACTGCATGCAGAGCGAGCTGGGCTTCACCTCAGTCCTGGTCTTCTTGTTTGGTTTTAAAAGCACCACGTTCCCCAAACCCGTGTGTGCACATCGCTGAGAGCAGAGGTGCTTAGAAAGAGTTTGAAAATAAATCAAGGATGCAGAAGCACCGTGGGGGCAAATGCCTTAACTGCCCAGGAGAGGGAGCTAAAGACAGTCCCATGCCCTGAGCTAAGCAGTTCACAGTCAAGGCAAACGTCACGCGATTAGGAAATGGTACAAACTCTTTCTTGCCTTTTCAAGTCCACTTTGGAGCTGTTTATAAACGATCGCTTTTGCGACGACAAAAAAAAAAACAAACTTAAATTCGCAACTTTTATACAGCTAAAGAGATTTCCTTAAGTAACAAGAGAAACTTGAAGAACAATCGTTGAGCAGAGGTTGTAAACAGAGATTTTGTCATGTAGTGCTGCAGAGGGAAAAGGGATGGTGACAATTGCTAGATTAACTCCGTTAAGATGGAAGACCGGATAAATTACAGCTCAGTAAGTCAATTTAGGATTTTCAATAGTTTAAGGTGCCATACAATTAAAGTCCGCTATTTTCCAGCCAGCAATAAGACCCTGAAGAGGCTCAGCTCTGGTTGCTTACCCCAGTCTTCAATATATAACCAAAAAGGGAAAAAAAAATAAAAGAAAAAGCCCCCAGTGAGATTCCCAAATAGAAACCTGCCAAGAAAACATTCCTGCGAGACACTTGAGAGTGGCTGCTGCTGAACGCAAAGCCGATGCACGGGCTGGCAACAGAGGAGGGGTGAAAAAAAAAAAACAGCAAATGAACTCTTACACAGCTTTTTCTCCCTGGTCTTTTAAGGACAGGCTGGGTGAGGAAGTCCAAGTTTTCCTGGACCTCGTCCCCCAGCTGCCTGTACAAGCCCGGAGCCCGGGCGTGCTGCTTTGCTTGGTGCAGCTGCACAAACTCCCCAAAGCGCCCGGCCGGTGAGCAGAGCTCCTGGAAACGCTGCGAGGAGCTGGGGGCCTGACTTCCAGTCAAAATCAATGGGAGCTCAACGCTGAACTCCATTAAGGTTAGGGTTTTTTTTGGTGAAAGAAAAAATGTGAGCTTTCAGACTCCTGCCAAGTCAGATCTCCAGTGAAGCCCTTCTCATGCGCCGGCAGCAGAGGCAGTTGGCTGTAACGTTTGGTTTCACCGGGGAGAAGGCATTCACGCCATCCATGCGAGAGTCATTAAAGGACGTGGATACTCTGCCCCTAGAAAAGCACAAGGGCAAGCACTGCTGCTGGGCCTGAAATAGAGTTAATGCCAGTTTACTGTGAGCTTTGAAGACCAGCCTGAAAAAAAATACATCATAATTCGAACACGTAGGGAAGCGAGGCACGCTCAAGAATGATAAAAGCAGGGTTTTGAAGTCGCTGGATGCGCGGCTCCTGCTGTCAGCACAGGGCAGAAGTGGGTTTTGGTCTTCTGCCCCCGAACACAGCCAGAACTTGAACGTGACTTTTGCTAAAACTGCCCGAGCAGCGCCGGGCTCTCCATCTGGGTGCTGGTCCTGGACAAAGGGCAGGTGCCATCAAACGCTGGCACAAGGGTTAACGCAGCCACCAACAGAGCAGCAGGATGAGCGATCAGATCCCTTATTTCATAGGAGGGTAGAAATGACAACGGATATTTGATGTGAGAGCCTGGAACATGAAGGCTTTTACTTACACAAGCCGAGTCGTTCAGAGCTTCCATCAAAAATTGCAAGCTGTTTGTACAAGAAAGGGGATTTTAAGCTCAAGTTTAAAAGGATGCACTAAAAAGAATGAGGCCAAGGCAAAAATACCCCCATCTCACGTGGACAAAAGCAGCTCCTAAATGACAAGCATAAAATCAAACACGGGCAGGGTGGTTCATTTTGCAACTGCTCACATCACTAGCCCTTTCTTCTGATAAAAATTACATGGCTAGTCATCGTGTCATCTGATCTCGCTATTTAGACTCAATGTGGCTGAATAAGGAAGCCCCAGAAATACAGCTTTGAGAACTGCAAGGAAAAAAAAAAACACACGCTTGTTTTTCAGCTAACCTAAGGCTCTTGCGTAAATCAGCAACTCTGCAGTATCGACAGCCGAAGTGTGGGGTCAGCTAAACTGGAACTGGTTAAGAGGAAAAAAGAAATAATGAATTTCAAGTCTGCCCTGCGATGCAGAGTTTTTCTCCTACCACAATTAAGCCTTTTAACTCTTTTCATCCTTTGGAGGCATTTGTGGCAGTCACCTTCACTCCGCCAGCCCCGCTCCTCTCCAAGACCTCAGCTTTAAAGAACTTTGCCATTTCCCTTTGCGATGCAGCCTGAATGAAGCACAAGGGCTGCAGCAGCTTCTGCTCGACAGACAGCAGCAGGTAACTGAAAATCGTTAGCTGCCTCGTGTTTCTCTGCAAAGGTTATGGACTGAAACCCAGAGGTAGCCCGAGTCTCTCAATGCACATTTGTTGCCAGCCACCGTTTCAGCAAGAACCGCCTGCTTTCCTTGCTTTTGCTCCAACAAAGCAGCAAATGCTCCCCAGCAAAGCCTTCAAGGTGCCCTGATGTGCCACGGTCCATAACGGCCGGGCAATACCGGAAGAAAATATGGGGGTGGTGCAAAACAAACCTCGTCTCCAAATAAGACCAATGGCTTTCGTAACGATGCCTTTATTTGTTCTTTATAGGCAAGCACCGAGCCTGAGCTGCAGCAGGACTCCTGGGATAAGGATTTCTGGGATGCTGCCACAACCCCGAAGGCTCGCCGCCGAATTTGGGTCTTAAGGTCAATCCAGTTCAAGCTCCAGGAGTTTGAGGACATTAAGCTGGGCAGATTTATGTCAATTAACTTCATTACGAGATGAATACTCCAGGCTGGAGCCACTCTTGTGCCTACTGTCTGGGATCTTTATCTGGAAGGCGTTCACTCCGGTGGCTCTGGAAGCCCTGGAGGTTCTTCGGTCTGGGGATCATTTGGAGCAAGCAGCGCTCGGGTCCAGCCAAGCCTCTCCTACCAGTCACCAAGAGGGAAGAAATAGGTGGGAGGAAGGAGGAGAGGAGGGAGAAGAGCATTTGTTCAGGCAGCCCCGGCCCCCTCGGGCTGTCTCCCAGCAACAGAAGCAAAGCGCTTTGCAGGTCTCTTACGCTGTGCTGCCGCCGAGCCCTGGAGACATGCGGGGACCGCTGCCGGCGCTGCTGGGGGAGGCAAAGAGCACGTCTGGGGCAGATTCACACCCGTGTTCGCAGCCCCTCGTCGGTCAGAGCTATCGCTGGGTGCTCTTCGGCACGAGGCAGCTAAGCTCCCTCCATCAGCTGCTCGTTCCAAGAAATCCCCTTTATTTCCCAGGATTTACAGCAGGAGAGCCAGCATTCCTCCCTCCGCCACCACGCTCCATCCTTGGATTCTCTCCTGCACCCTTGCCAGTTGCCATTCTCCTCTTCCACAGCGCAGGAAGGACAAGAGAAAGCTTTATGCTGACTTTAGGGGACGGTCAGCCCCACTGCGTGTTGCCACAGGGAGTGAGCGCCCGCAGCACCCCGGCTCCAGGGAGGGCAGCGCAGGCCAGGAGGACTCTCCCCACCTTCCCGCTTCCTCCCTATGCAACCAGGAGCTTCCCAAGGACAATTCTCTCCCATGCACACACGGAACAGGTGCCCGAACGCCGCAGACAAGAGGACAACGCGAATCCAGACCGAGCCCTGCTCTGAGCGGGCAGCCTGGATGAACTCCCCTGCAGCAGGGCAGGTCGCCGCGGTCTGACGCCGTGACAAATTTGCTTCCTTCCTTGCTTGCAGGTCTTTTCCATAGCTGGATTCAAAGCGCAGATTACCGCTGGGTGCCAGGCCAAGCTCACTTGGTTGGGTCGCACCGCCCCGCGCTGAGAGGAGAGGGCCGCGCTGCTTTCTGGGCTCGGTCCCCAGCACTGACAGCTCCGCGCTCAAAGCGCGGCGGTGACGACTTGCAGGTGCTTCTGAGGCACTCAAAACACCCACGAGCTTTTCCTCAAAAGCAGGGGATTGCCTTGTGCTACGTAAAACTGAATGGCAATAAAACAATCACCCGAAGGATTACCTTTCACGCTCATCCTTTGCTAAACACGGGCTCCAGCCGGCAGCAGCCAGAACCGCGCCACAATTAGCACACAGGGAAGTCCTGCTTCCCCCCATCACCCTCCACGAAAAACAACACTCTCCCGGGTCACCTGCCAGCCCAAACACCAGCTTGAGGCCGATCGGTTTGTCCTAGGTGGCAAGAGCTTGCAAAGAGATGAGAACAGGGGAGGGACACAAATCCAAAGTCGACTTGTAAAGCATCCCCGACCTCCACAACCAGTCCTCAGCTGCACTCCGTGGCACTAGAACGGGGATGGAAGAGAAGATACCTTGAAAATAGCATATACTACCGTTTTTTTAGGCTGTTCTTTCCCAGTGGTTAATTATTAAAATACAAAAATACCGTGTTTAAATATAGCGCTGCAGCCCAGACGTAGTTTGAGCCTGAACACTCAGTTCCGATTTGTTTTGGCTTAACCTGCTTTTTTCCACTGAAGCACCACACATTCGTCTCTGAACAGGTTGGATAGTTTTTTCTTCCTCCATTCTTAAACATCCACAGAAATAAAACCACTGCATCCTTTTGCATCCTAAATTCATACAATCTTATCTGTTATTCCAAGAGAGGTGCAGCTGGATCCATGCTATAAAGGTATTTTGACCGGGAGCAGAAACCCTTCAACAAAAGGCAGCAAAAATATTGCAAAGCTGAAATCCTTTGGGAGAAAGGCTGCAAAAATGAAAGGGTCCTCCAGCAAGCCCCAAATCAAGGGGTGCAGAGGAAGGAGTTGCAGAGTGGTTACCAGCACCGAAGCGCACCGAGCTATTTTCACATTTGCCTAGGTTTTGCTGAAAAATAAAAATACCCCCAAAAAAAGGAGCTGGGTGCGGCCCAGAGTCATCCTGGGGCTGGGGAAGTGGTGAGCTCTTCAGGCAGGCAGGCAGGCAGCCATGAAAACATAGCAACTGGCAGTTTACTCCCAAACAGAACTTTATCTTCAAACAAACCATCCCGAGCAACTGAGTTCTGATTAATGGAGGAAAAAGGCATTTGTTTGTAGGAGCCCACTAAGAGCCAAGCTGGATGCTGGTTTGTTCTCCCGGCAAGGCAGAGGGACATTTTGACACAAGTCCTGCAAGGCAACTCCCCACCCCATAGCACTGGAGGCAGACGTGGGATGGTTTCAGATGCGAGCAAGACCCCAAAACGCCAACCCCAAATATCGCCAACCTTCTGAACGCACCCTGCAGGGGCTGTCGGGCAGCCCTGGAGGGGAACAGGCTCCTGCAGGTGCGCAGCCCCATCCCATATGATACCAAAGGCCTGGCACCGAGAGCTTTTGGGGCTTATTCTCCCAGGAGAGGCAGCGTGAGGGCTGGCACACGCGGCCCCCGGAGGCACGGCTCCACAGCCAGCCCCGACACGCTTCATCTCCGCTCCCCTGCCCTTGACGGATGCGAAGCCGTGGGGTCCATGCTAATCTCTCTGTATTTTCCTTCACGGAGCCAGCGCTGAAGTTTGGAACCAGCGAGTCCACTGAGAGACAGAGGACAATTAACGAGTCCCGGGGTCTTTTATCACCGAAAGCAAAGCCAGCTTCACGCAGCACGAGCTGTCTGCATCCACTCATTTGCATGCAGGGAAAGGAAGCTCCATTCAGAAAGCACAAAATCGAGCAGCGCTCCGTTAGGGTGGCACTCGCCCCGGTTTGGGGGCATCTTTATGCCAGTGGAGCTTTCTGGAAGGGGCTAGGAAAAAAAACCAGACCTCCAGCAGAAAAGCCCTGGGATTTACCATCACTATAAGTGCAGGAGTTGTGTGCTCGGTCTCTGCACAGAGCATCGCTGATTCCCAAGGACACGTCAAGGTTGTCTTGGGAGAAGAAAAAAATAATACGTGTAGGCACGGCAGCATCTGGATAAGCAGACAGTGCCGAGAGCCCAGCTCTGCTGCCCCACACGAGCAGAGCCCCCCCCTCCCTCCATCCCCTCGGAGGGGGGTCAGAGCCTCCAGGTGCTGCTCCGCGGGTGAAAACCCCGCGCCTCCATCCCAAACTAAGCTCCACGCCAGGCTCCGAGCCCCACAAACAGCCACGTTTAAAGTCTGTAGGCTTCCTGAGGTCAGGATTAGGAAGGCCAAGCCGAAGGGGAGGTTTGGGGACGTTAGCTGGAAGCGTGCCTAAGACAAAGCAGGCGATGCCAGCCAAGCTCTCCACGCAGCGCTCGCTTTCCAACACCTTCCTCACACTCCTTTGCAGGGAGCGTGTGTTTCAGGAGCCAAATATCACAGTTAAAATCCAGTTATGCCTCAGGACACAATGGAGAGCCCTTTTGATGCTTTCACCCTGGAAAAAACACAGCGTTTAGAGTTAACTCGGGGGCACTGGAGAAGAGCTCCAATGAAGTGCTTTCCCTTGAAATCGTGGTAACAACCTCAGGCTTGTTAAATCAGGTTTAAAACAGGTACGGAGGGAAGGAGACGGAACAGACCGCCTTCCTCTCCTGCTGCTGCAGGATCCCCGGTGCCGCCCGAACAGGGAACGTGTTACACCAAACAGAACATGATTTGTAGCTGGAGGTATGTCTTTACACGCACACCTACATAACACACACACATAACTACAGAAAATTACTTTGTCCTCCTTGAAGAGCTTTCAGCAGCTCACCCGAAGGTGACAGCAGCATCCCTACCTGGGCAAAACAGGGGCACCGCCCGCTGTGCCATCACAGAAGTGCCCAGTGCATCAGGGTTTGTCCTCAAAAACTCTGCCTGGTGCTCCCTGGCCTTCCCTTCCCTTCCGGGATGTGATTTCTGGTACCACACACACCATTGCCCCACTCTTTCTGAGCTCTGCACATGAAAAGGGAAAACCCTGTGTGGGGTCAAGACCTTCTACTTCCTCTGGGGCTCCTTCCCAAATTGGCAGGTTAAAGCCACCAGCCCAGAAGCCTGGTCACGAGGAAGATAAGCTACAGCATGCCTGCACAAATGGCAAAGAAATAGGAACACAGAGCAACGGAGTTGTTCAGATAAAGGTCTATAATTAGATAAAAACACACAGAAATAAATGGCCCGCTATCTACCACGTGTACGGTATTAGTGCGTTATAATGACACCCTACAGCATAAGAATAATTAAGAATATATCAGGATTCCCATTATAAATCCTTATTATTAAGGGGTTCGTAACCTATTGTACAAATTCACCTAGGGCTAAAACTCAGCAGATCAGACAGCAGCACCAGCAGTGTGTTTTATTCTTGAAAGCTACTCAAAGTTGGGTTTAAGGGTTATCAGTATTTTAAATTTCTGCAATTCCGAGCAAGTGTCAGGGGTTAAGACTTCATTATTTCTAAGCTTCTACACCTGACGGATGGGGCATATTGGGTTTAAGATTATAAAAACCAGACAGGCTGCTTCTACAGTTTAAAAACCCCTCTGAGTACAACAAACACACCCCCAATTACAAAGCGATCGGCCTCGCTACAGCCTAATGGATTTGCTACAAAAAACATGGGAGAAAACATCAGGATTCGTTAGGTTCATGGACAATGCTGGGGAAGCACTGAACACCCTCACCCGATGCTTCTGCTTTGTACCAATACTGCAGCAAAGCGGAAATACAATGAAATTAAGATTAACCCCAAGCTGTGCAGTTGGCTGAAAGGAGGCGATCCTGCCTGCACACAAAGCCCAGCTCCCGGATATCTCAGCACTGCTGGCAGCGTGTGTCAGGCACTCACGGGGAGGCTCCAGCTGAACACGAGACCCTGCTGGACGTCTCCAAGCGTCCTAGGGGTTCGCCAGTAAACAAGGGCACGTTGTTTTGGGGTTGCTGGGAGCAAAAAAAGAAAGCAGAGCTCTTTAATGGAGATCTCAGATTTTCTTTTTTAATTGCTGACTTGTGAAATCATCTCTCAGGAGATTCAGCGGGTGATCTGAAGGGGATGGAGGAGGTCAGGACGGAGCAAATGAGTCCAGCAGCAGTTGCACAACGGTGCTGAACACCAGTACCCGGAGCAGGAGGGACAAGCAGAATGAAAAACCAGCTCTAAGTAGCCTTGGTGAGCTTCCCAAAATTAATACCCACTTCATTTACACCACAAATCCCCCAAATGGCAGCAGCATCTCTTTGCCGACGCTTTTGTCTTTTCCAGGCTTCTAGGAGCAGCGGTAATTGCTCCAGCCCGGCTCCTCTTGCTTCTCATTTCGAGTTGAGGAAACACATGGTGAAAAGGTGCCCGGCCAGCCTTCCCCAGCAGCGACACTGACATGAAGCCCACTACACCTGACGTGCTCCTTCGCCTTCGTTAGCTGCATCTCTAAGCTCTCGCCGCTCCTCCAGCCTGCGGCTCAGTAAAGCAAGGCACGGCGAGCGCCCAGCACCACGCGCTGAGCTGGCTGCAGCCTCCAAACATTTTGCAGATCCACAATAATTGCAGCTTGGCGTGACAATAGCACGGATAACAATAGAGGGGTCAAACCCAACAGACAGAAACGCAGATTTGTGAAAAGCTGACATGCCACAGGCTCGAAATACCACTGTGATTAGGACACTCGCAGGCAGGCCAGAAAGATCCTGCGTGCAGACTTTGATCTGGGAGACAATACAACAGGTGCTGCTTTAACACGCAGTTAGGTCCTGCCTGCTCCGCTGTTTGTCCTGCTGATGCAGAAGACAAATGATCTAAGGCATCCTCCCCAGAGAAGTCTCCGGTTAATGGAGAACTGATATCATTAACTGATATTTCAGCCCTGAGTGTAGAAGCAAGGCTGCTCAGACCCAGCTGGGATACGCTGGTGGAGCAGAGGGATGGCTGGATGGCACCCCATGCGTCTCTGAAAGGGACGGGGGTGCAAGCACAAAGAGCAGGAGGAGGATCGGGGACAACACCTGCTGGCTCCTTACTGCAAAGGCAGCCCTTGGGAATTTGGATCCGGGCCATGAATCTCACTTCCAGAGCGGTGACAGCACATAAACCCCTCTTCTGATGTAGTTTACGATGCTGCAGCTTACGTTCGTATGTTCTCCACATCGGCAGCCCGTAGAGCAGCAGCCTCGTTTCACCACTCGGTACATTCTGCATGTACCAGCGGTTAGGAAGTCAGCAGAACGAATGTCAAAGGCCTGGAAAATCTAACGCTGCTTTCACTAATTCAAACCTGGATTCCAAAAGCGAGTCCGTTGTTGGAGGCACGTTTCAACGCCCAACAAACTTCAGGGTTCCCGTGCTTTATCCTGCTCCAGCAGCATACGTCTTCCGCACGTAGCGCGAGGACTCGCTGAGTTTGGTGTTCACTGCAAGCGGCGCTGCGACTGCTCATTAGTGACAACGCACACATTTTCTAGCTCAGTTACAGTCAGAGACTCATCTGGACCTCGATCAGGGACTTGTTTCTTACCACTCTCCTCCAGTCTATAGATATGTAATTTAGAGATTTGTGCAAAAACAAACATACCGAAATAAAAGGAATTCAGAATTTAAATTTGCACTTCACAACCAGCGTATCATGGATCTGCAGTTTCAGAACTACCTAAACATATGTTGTTGTTTTTTAAATATACACAGTTAAATTAGGTGTTAATATGACAAAAAAGCTGGCCAAATGAGACAACGCATCCGCTCAGAGGAGTGAAATGGCTGGATGCGAGTTATGTTGAACTCGCAACAAGAAAGGCAAAATCCCCTTAACAATATCGAAGCAATTCAGACCCTCCACAGCTACGTTTTCGTACTCACTCATCCCAAGACACAAAGCCAAAAACAATTCGTTAGGCTCTTGGAGCAAAGGTTTTCTCCAGCGTGCAGAATGCAACACAGCGTGTTAGACCTGCTTTGGAGGCTTCAGAAAGGCTATATATTATATATATACACACAATTTTAAAAATAAAACTTCTGAATTGCTCGAAGATGTGACGTAAAATAGAATATAATGAAAGGCTGAATTTAGTAAGGACACTGGCTGGACACTTCTGGTCCAAAAAAAGTCTTGAAACCACTAACGATCACTGGATCTTTACATAACCAAGATGTCCGTTAGAGCATGAGTAACCTACATAAATGAATCAAAAGCTTCTGATTCACAAATATTGGGTTAATACACAGCAAAAGTTAACAAACAGCAATAGTGGACAGAAATTATGTTATTCTAGATGCACGCTAATTTGGACACGTTCAGCCTGTAATTGGTGGTCTATAAATGAGAGGAGAAAAGTCATTGTGCATTTACATCTGGATTGAGGGCATTTCCACAAATCCTTAGGAACGCCTGGATAGAAGGCTTCTTCCATGCCCACGGTGAGTGGTGAGCTGCAAAATCGCACTGGATTTTGAAAGCTGCCCGAGGAAGAGCTGCCCCAGCTACCTGTCTAGTTCCAGATGAATTGATATGATTCAAAGAGCTGGCAAATAATATTATTGTTATGTCTAAACCTTGCTGCTGACTCCAGGAATAAAGTATACTCGTTCTTTACATTCACCTTCCAGACCGGAAGTCCAAACACTCCTGCCTACAAAGCTGGTAAGTTGTCTGCGTTTGGCTTGGCTCGCTTGGCTCAGTCTTGGTTTGCAGCTTCAGCGCCTGCAGTCGATAAAGCAAACCTGAACTGTGAGAACACAAAAGCTTTCACATCAACGTTAATCAGGACGAAGGAAATCTTGCCATTGGGGGCTAAGGGAAAAGAAGGATTTAACATCGAGGATGATGTAAGAATTCCTGACCTTAGCACAGGAAAAGCAAGAGGAAACGTTGGGATCTGGAGATAATAGAAGAATCAGCCCACTAATTAAGTCAATTAAGAGCCTGAAGGACATGTTTGTTTAGAAGAGCAGAAATCAGGATAAGAATACTGACCACATTACTTGTTTTCCCCTAACCAACAAGTTATAAAACATTTTGAAATGGGCAAAGGGCAAACTGGAATGAGTACTTGGAAATAAGGGCCAGCTCGAGGCAAGGGACATGGGCTGCAAAGCATGCCGAGCACCCGCAGCTGGAGAACAGACCTGGTCCCCAACCTTAAAATCAGGGCAAAACGAAGCCTTCCGATTTAAACACCAGAATTAAAAGAACAAAGCACAAACGTTTAGGAAGCATCAGCTGATGGCAAGGACGAAAGGAGCCTCGCAGCCTGCAAGGCAGGGCTGTCCTTGGCCCAGGCAGGACAGCTTGTGTGCTGCAGGTGGTACGAGCGCGGAGAGGCTGAACATATTGTTTTCTCAACTGCATTTCTCACCTGAAACACCGGGATTTGGGTCTACAGCACTGGGCCATCTGGGAGCCGCTACCCAGCAGGTAAGCCGCGTGAGCTTGTCAGAACAAGAAACACTGAGCTTTTACAGGATGCAATTTCACCAGGCCCAAAAATAGCAGCTCTCCCCCCGAACAGCAAGGGGGGTATTTGCATTTTTCTTTCAACACCAGCTCGCAGCTCTGAATTTCAACTTCTGAGCGCGGTTTTAAGGCAGTGGCAGGTTTTGCATCAAGAGCTTTCCTGAAAGTTTCACATTTCAATGCAAATGTTCTTAATCCTCAGCAGGAAGAGCGTAGCTGAGGCATTAATTCCACCAGGTCCTTAAATACCCGAGCAGCCTGACAAGGTTAATGGAGCTGGAGTATTTAAAGCCACCCCACTAGCTGCGACAACCTCTAACTTGCTCCCCAGCTCTTCAAAACCTGGGCTGGAAGGCACTACGCGTGTGTGGTTTGCTCCCGTGACATTAAGACCCCCCAAAATGGATCAGCAACTGCTGCAACACCACCCCTACAACATACCTACAAAATACCAACACACCCAGACCTACTGCAAACAGAAAAAGAAACCTCGCTGAGCTGACAGCCAAATGTGGAGCTGGGAGGCAATTGCTTGCAGGAGATGATGGCTGTCCGGCACCGTAATTAGACGGAATATTCATTAATTCATCAGCTAATTCACTTGGGGAAAAAGCGCATCAAAGTGGTGGACTGCATTTCCTTTTTCTAAAGGAAGCTAAAATAAAATGCATGTTTTATTCAGTTCCCAAAGTTTCTTTTGAAGCGGGTTTAATCTCTCCCTAAAAGAGCTCAAGACAGCAGCCGCGGCAGCCACCTCATTTTGGGAAGCTGGAACCTTTGAGCCTTTCGTTACAAATTCAACCTTGGAGCCACTTACTTGATAGCAGACAGCTGGAAGAGGAGAATTAAGGGGTGTCAGGAGCCAGGTCTGCAGCTGATTCTCAGGAGCGTGCCTCGCTCTTTGCCCCCAGACACTTCAGAGACCATTTTTCTTACTGGGCCAAGCCTCAGCGCCAGACGTTTCAGTTCAAAGCATGGAAGCGCATCGGGGCTGGTGACACCAGGTCATCCAGCTGCACCTCCCGGACCACGCCTGTGTCACAAACAACCACACCATGAGCCTCTAACAACTCCCAAGGCCCAGCAGAGGCTGGCTCAAAATCCCCAAAGAGCAAATCCCGGGCCTTGGCAGGGGGTCTGGGACCCTTCACAGGAGGAAGCAGCCTTCCCAGCACCAGCTTCATACAGCTAGAGGCCTACCCACTAAAACCAGGTTTTCTGTTTAAAAAAAAAAAAAAAAAGGCCTAAAATCCTCGTTTTGTAACACCCCAGATGTTAACTGATGTTGACCTGTGTGACAGCTTGACACAAACCTGGGAGATTTCCACGACTTTGGCTCGTTTCTGCTTGTCCAGGCAAGCGGCCTCGCGCTGTGTCAAACATCGGACGTGGAGGCCGCCAGGGAAGCCACGTGCTTTTGTTTTCGGGGCAAGAACACGCACAGCAGTGAAACAGCGGGGATCGCTGCAGTAGCGCATCGGAGACCTGCTACCAAAGGCGCTGCATCTACATTCCTGAGGCCAAGCCACTCGCCAACATTTTGGGGTTTTGCCGAAGCCAAGGAAGTACCGAAGCTGAGCAGGACACATCTCCCAAACACTCGAAACACCGCTTTTATCAGCCTGACAGCAGCACAGGGGATGGAAAGCGTTTGTCACAGCCCCTGCTTTTGTTTCCAGAGGACTGCGGCACAAGGCCTCCTGCAGCCCAGCCCTTGGCCCCCCGCGAGATCCCTCGATCCCTTCCCAGACTGATCGCTCTCGCTGTCAGGAAGCTGCTTCCCCCGAGGAGCTGTGGCAGCTCGGTGAGTGATCGTGATGAAGTTCAACTTCAGCTTGGTCAGGCTCCCTCCTTCAGCACTGACAGGAGGATGCGTCAGAGGGAGAAAAGGGCCCGGAAAAAAAACCGTGCTGGAAGCTGGGGCAGGGGGAGAAGGAATCATTTAACACCTAAACCCACCCAAAAGCGATCAGATAGCATGGGCTCCGAACAAAGCAAAGATGTCGTATATCCGCTAGCCTTCGATAAACAGCTGACTGGTCGTATTCAAGGGCTACACGTTGCCTTCCATCCAGAGACCTGAGCCAGCTGAGAGGGAGCTCAGTTCAGCCCCTCCTGGGATCGATCCCTGGAAGGTTTGCCCACCTACACCTACTTGCACGTGGACCTGGGCAGATGCACAGAGCTGGAGCTGCTCCGTGGAGGAGGAAGGCAGCGCAGACTTGAGTTAATCCGCCCCGGGAAGCGGGCTGGCAGCGGGGCCGGGCACCGAGAGCCCCCTCCTCCTGCAGGAACACACACAGAGTTGATTCTCCTCTGCAAAATTCATCGTGAGCCACGACAGCTGCGTGCTCATCTCACAGCTGCAAAATATTTATGAGCTGATTACGAGAAACAAATTGATCATTTTAGCCCTCAGCCGAGTTTGGGAGGACTCAAATATTTACGCGGACCAGCGGCGCTGCCTCCTCACGCCTTCCTTTCACCTTGCTTCCCGAGCGGAGCACGGAGCACTTTGGGTCCTCGCCCCCAGCTCCCCGGGCAATGCGTTGCTGCGTGCTTTAGTCATTTCTCTGGCTTGCTCGCAGAGTTCACATCTGCCAGCAGCTGGGGACATGGCGGGTTCGTGCTCCATGGGACGGGAAGGCGCTGAGCAGGCTCCTCCGCAGCACAGAGCTCCGCTGTCAGCGCGAGCCGCGGTTCGGGCCAGGCGCTGGGAGCAGGGGAGCTGCTCTTCCCTGCATCTGGGAGCGGGGCCGAGCCTTGCCAAGTGAATCATTTCTTCCCCATCCCACCCTTCTGGCAGAGCCGGCGCCACCTTCCACTTCCAACAAAGGGCATTCGCGGCGCTCTGCTGGGGAGGGACGTGACCCCTCTCGTCCAAGCAGATTTCCCTGCTGCCTCTGGCCGGCCAGGCTAGCTGAGCACAGTCACCCAAGGCCCAGAGCAGCGCTAGCTTGGCCTCTGCCACAGATCCCATCTGTCTGTGGGCACGAACAAGTCCCTCCCCGCGCCCCCAGCGCCCCGAACAGACACTCCTTCTGCTGGCAAGGCCAGTGGGAGAAATCCCTCGCTTGTTTGCTACAGCCGCGTGTCGCAGAGCTGCGTGTGGATCGCTTTCTTCCTCAGCTGCCTGCATAAAGACCATTAAAATTAACGGAATAATGCATATAAATCTGCCATTGTTTCTCCTTGACACAGAGGAAGAGCCAAAGCATCGCTAACAGGGGTGGCTCAACAAGGTTTTGTATTAGCCTGGTAAATTCGGAGGCTGCAAGTCGCATTTAATTCAGCCCAGCTGCATTATCCCATTCAGAGAACTAATTAAGCCTCTAACAACAGCACTACTTTTATGTTTCAGTCTCATTGTTGCCATTATGACCAGCCGAATCAGCCCCTCTCTGCACATACAAATCACTGCAAAAAAAACCCAAATGTTCCCTGCAGGTGCATCTTTGCCACTTCTCACCAGCCTCCATAGAAGCCCGCCTCGCAATATTTCAGAGCAAGAATTGCCTGACCATATGAGCTGGCACCCAGCAGCAGCTGCCTTTTATGCTGCTTCTACAGAAAAACGCTCTGCCCCACGAAGGTGCCCCTCCTGCCGACAGTTTCAAAGAGCGCAACCCTTGCGTATGCTCCACGAGTCAGAGTGAGACCCGAAATATCTCAGTACAGAGTCCGGAGATGTTAAAGAGCAAATCGAGCTACAGGCAACGAACCCCCAGCTGGTGGCTTGTCCCTCTTCTTGTGGGAACGGTTAATTTCACACAGGGTTTTTCAGCAGGAACCTGAACACCCTGCAGAAGCTGTTGCTATCTCATAGATGGGAAACTGAGGCAGGAGTCTTGTACCCTACATCATCTTGTACTACAAGTAGTAGTACTTGTACTACTACAAGATGATGTAGGGTACTACTACAAGATGAAAGCAATTGCACAAGGTGTTTAAATTAATCGTGTCAGAGACTGGGAAAGCACGCCAAACCATCAGGTTTTGATAACACCAATCTTTTTCTACACTCCACCTGCTCCATTGTAGACAGACGGGAATTTTTCACGTTCTTTCTATGATTTCCTCACCTAAACGTGGTGTGAAGGGGAAGCCGATTTCCCTCTGGAGGCTTGTTAGGCTGACGCAGGGTGGAAGCGATGCTTTTTGTTTACAACCAGGGAAGGAGACCTGCAGGTTGCTTTCTCCCAGCAGCGGAAGCACAGGCACACGAAGGCTTGACCTCTGCTACTAGTAAAGTCGTGCAGCCCTGCAGAGCCCAAGGCTCCTTTCCCCTTCAGCGTTTGCTGTAAACAGTTCACTTAGGAACGAAGAGCACGGGGAAAGCTATCTGGGCCCTTCAAAGGTGCTTTCTGCTACGTAATCTTTCACTAACAGCTGCCGTACGACCAGTCCAGGTACTGAACAGCAACAGCTCTGCAACCAGAGCACCTCCAGAAGAAAATCGATATTTGGCAACCCTGAAACACGGGGGGATTGTGAGGGAGCAGGCATATGACTGAAGGATGGGCTCACGTCGAGGAGGCATTCCCTCTTTGCTTTCAGCACCTTTCAATACCTTTATCTCTGAGGAGGGATAAGAGAGGCAGCTGAGCCCCAGTCGGTGAGCGGACAGGCAAGCAGGGGGCACAACCATCCCACGAGGCAGCAGTTCCCGACTGCCACGAGTTTACACGGCCGGCACACACAACCCCACACCCCCAGCACACGCCAGGGTTTTTTTACTTCCTTTCAGTGTACAAAGAGTGGTTCATCTGAGCTTATCTCTTCTGCAGCACCGCTGCTCTACCAGCAGAGAATCATCTCCAAAGAATGTTTCAGTAATGCTGCGGTGCTGGGTTTCAGAGGGACACTTAATCTCGCCCGAGTGGCTCACTAGGGCCAACTTTCTGAGCATGAAATATTTAACTATCCACGGGCCTCCTGTAGTACAATAAAGTGACTAACAAGCCTCTGAAATAAACACGGGAAGAGGGAAGCGGGAGCTATTAAATACACAGAACAGCTTAATTACTCTCTTCTTTCCATCTCCGTGAACCCAGGACACTGCTGGAGAACCCCCCAGCAGCTGGGACCCAGAAACAAAGCCTCTGCTCTAAATGCTGGGAGCCTACAGGGGAAGGATCAGGAAGAGGTCTGTGTGAAGACATGAGGATCACTTATCAGCTCTCCCTCATTTTGGGGAGGTAACACTTGGCTGGCTTACGAAAAACCAAGCCCTGCATTTAAGTAACTTAAAACAACAAGCTTTGAGAAGCCCCCCACTTTTTGAGAAGCCCCCCACTTCTTGCAGTTCTCCCCCACTCCAGTTAAGCCTATCTTTTAAACACAACTCAGCAGTTGCCTGCTGATGAGATGTGAGAGCTAGCAGGAGCACTGAAAACCACCCAGGACCCCCTCCAAAGGCCAACACAGTGGAGGACGTCGTGCCTACAGACTCATCCCTGGCACAGGAGCTCCTCAGCAAGCTCAGCCTTACCTCGTCCCACTCCGAAGCAAAGGACGGGGACTTCTCCAGCCTCTTCTTCCCGGTGCTGCAGTTCGAGAGCGATTCGCTCCGGCTCCCCATGGCATCGTCCTCCGTCGGAGAGCAGGTCAGAAGATCAGAGTCCGATTTGGACAAGCTGCGGCTGAGTTTGAGCTCGGCTTTGGGCTTGCTCCCCGGGTGGGCTCTGCCCACAGCGCCACCTCTGTCCCCCTCGTCCTCGGCACCGCCGGGGTGCTGGAGCACATGGGGCGTGACTACAGTTTCAGGATCCGCCCGGTTGGCGTGCGTGTGCTGGACGGTTGCATAGACTGCTTTCTGGTTTTGGTCTGGAGAGCCGGTCCGTACTGATCCAGAGGCAGGTAAGGCAGCATCCTCCAGCTGCATAGCAGGTGGGTGGCTTGTAGCTTCCGTGCCTCCTTTCTCCGCGGAGGAAACGAGCCTGAAAGGATCCTCGCTTATTTCACAGATGGGGGAAGAACCGTGGAGCAACCCTGAAAACTGCTCTGGAACCTGGATGTCCTGGCCGTCTGCAGAGTCTTGGCTGCGGCTGCCACTGCTCCTCCTGTGGTCTTCAAGGGGATGAAAACAGAAGGAGAAAAAAAAAGTTAAAAACCATAGAAGAAGCAGCAAAATTCCAGCTCTCCCCCTGCCCTCCCTCGGTGAGGGAGGGAGAGATAAAGAGAGAACAGTTCCGTATTGTTCCGCGTGCTCAACTTGTACCCAAAGTCATGGCATTTACGAAATTCCAAACACTGGCCTGATTTATGCAATCTGGCAGCTCTCCTTGTTGTTTTATTCCTGTTAACACTAACTATCAGTCCTTGCTATATAAGGCTAAGAGAAGTGCTAACTATATCCTGCAGAGAGCAAGTGAGGTAGGAGAAGCAGGGACGGAGGCTCCTGGAACATCTGATGCGTTTCCATAAAGGCCGAAGTGTTATTTAGAGCAGCGCTCCCTGCTCTTGGCACAAGCTGCAGGGTGGGAAAAACTTCTGGACTGCAATCAACCTGCGAGTTCCAAAATCCGCTCCCCAAAGAAAAAACATTGCTTTCCTCCCTAGTGGTTTCCGAGTTTAACCTCTCCTCCTTACTCAGGGGAGAGAAATAAACAGTTTATGCAATAAAAATCTCGATCAAAAAGGCTCTCTCCTGCAAGCCAACCGCTGAGCACAGACTGGGCTGAGCTGTTAAGGCAGCGAGCTGTGGGCACTGCCGGCTGTCCCCGACAGAAATGCGACACTCGGATACTCCTGCACTAACATCTTTAATATCAGGTACCGGGGCCCTGGATAAATCACGAATAATTGACCAACCCCAATTGCCAAGCATGTGCAGCAACAGATGAGTACTCACCTTGGTCATGTTACACACGTGCATTCCAGCTGCAAAAGCAAACCTTTGGAAAGCTGAGAAATGCAATTTCTGCTTCCCTAGGCTCCCTATATACCTGCGTGTAGCTGTCTGGAAATTTTAACACTTCTATTTACTGCCGTAGAAGCATTCTTCAGTTTGAAGACAAATAAAACTACGCTGTAAAGGAGCAATAAAACAAAGCACCTCAACAACACGGCTCTGAAATAGAAGGATGATATTTAGATATGAAGAGGAAATTCCTTGGTTGGTTTGTGAGACAGCAGCTCTCGGGAGCCAAGGCAAAGGAATCCTCATCTCACTAAGAGAGGCAAACGAACAAACGAACATTGCATATCTGTAACAAGCAGCAGCTATTAGCAGCAACAGGGCAATCAACTCCTTCCCCCCGAGTAGCTTTTCCAGCACTGGGCTTGACCAGGTCGTTTCCAAACGCTAACATCTGTTTTTGTGGTACGTCCTCACACCAGAAATGAGGCAGGAAAGCACCCTGAATGAGCCATTTATCTCCGCACGCCACTTCAGATCCTGGGGTGTCTCACGCCCTGGGTTTGACGAGCGCAAGGCTAGTCCCTCGCAGGCATTTGTTTACTCCACAGAAATGCAAAAAGCAGCTTGCTGGGTTGGCAGCTGAGTCAGAAACAGCAGAAGCCTGAACGGAGGTAACAGCCAGGGCAGCGTGCCGGCAGACCTCGCTTCTCCCTGGTGTCAAGTGATGCTGGGGCTTATTTCATCCCGGATCCTATGAGTTAAGGATTCCAGGACAATGAAGTAGTTGTTGATTATCTTGCACGGGCACAAACACCACAAGTTCTGTAGCTGAGGCTGCCAAAGGGAGGGCAGAAAGTGTCACCCCAAAGTCCCACCTGCACCATTCCCATGTGAGGCTGGGGAGCGCCAGCAGCACCCGATCAGAGGATTTCAAGACCAGGCTTGCATAAAGATCTGAAGCTGTAATGCTGGAGAGGAACCTTAGAAGAGATCAGACGTGCTGCGTTCGTAGGAGAGACTGCTATAAGAAAAACCACAGATCCTGTAAGAGGGACATGGCGTTGACTGGACAGTCACATTAACCTGGCAGGGAGGAAATGACTTTTACTAATTCAAAAGCTTTTCTTCTCCTCTTTCCTCCCTTGGAGATCATTCCTTCCACGTCCCAGCTTAACCTTTGCTGACATTTCTGCTGAAGGCAGAGAGGCGGCTGGTAGAAGTTTGTGCCATGTGCTGGAACGCTTGGGCCAGAACAAAGTGCTCCAGATCCAGCTCCAGAGGCTCACAAAAGGGCTCCTGTTGCACAGAAATCACAGCCGCCCATTCATCCTCGAGCCGATGAAGAAAGACTCTGAAATACAAGAGAACTGCCAGGGAAGGAAGGGATGAAGCGAGGGCAACACCACTTGCACAGAAGATGAGGAATGTCTTGAAGGAGGCGTTTCAGAGCAGGCCTGCCCTGAAAGCTGCAGACAGAAGAACAGATGTTGGAAGGAAAGAGGGATCCCGCTCCCTTTTATCATTGAGGTGCACAGGGCGGGTGCACAGAGGGTTCCCCGGGTCTTACCTTTTGAGGTCTCAACTCAAGGAACCTCAGGATGAGGAGAAGAGAGGCCAAACCCACCACTGTCCAGTGGCCATCTCAGGACGTGTACCTTTTTGGGATAGGTTACTTACATGATTCAGCCGGTGTGGTGACCCTATATATCACCAGCAGGATTTGTTTCATGCCCCTGGATTACGAGAATCAGTTTGTTATTGCAGCTGCCTTCTGCTCAAGCTCCCCAACCCTGGAACTAAAAAGGGCATGTGCCAGTCTCTAATCTTCATCTAGAAAAGGCTCCCTGTGCTGCATCACGCCAGAATTTGTCAAGTGATGAGCACGCAAATCTAGCTCCTGTGGCACAAAAGGCTAGAGAAGAGAGGGAAGCTGGCCTTTAGAGGACTACTTTAGAGGTGAAAAAATAACCTTGAACGGCAGTAAAATAGAAACACAAGCTTTCATTTACACGGCGGGGTACTGCGTGTGAAATTTAGAAGCGTACAGTGCGCCCAAGTTCTTGTTTCATCACCTTGGTCATCTGGGGCAGAACTTGTCCTCCAAAAGCTACTTGAACTTGTGTTCATTTGCACTCCTTCCCCTCCTGCCCCTCAAGAAAGTGCAGTGAGACGCTGTCCCAGTTGCCTGGAGATCACTGATGTTTCTCTGCACAGAAGCCTCTCAATACATTATGATGGCAGAAACGCAGGCTTGGACCAAAGCCATGGGAAAAGGGCCCGTCTTGTGACGAACCAAGGGAGAGCACGCAGGCTGCATCGCCCAACAGAACCTCAACAAGTACCAACCGTTAATAACCACCAGAAGGAAGCAAGGCAGTCCTACCTGAGGCTGGTTACTGCTGACAGCACTTCTGGATAGCTCTTCCGAGAAGCAAGACAAGCATCAGAACTCTGCCATCTCCATCAGATCTCTCTCTAAATGCAGCAGTTGTCGTCTCCCCCCGACCAGCCCCCGCACACAGTTCACCACCCCTGGCCAGTTTACAAGTCCTGTTACAAAGCCCAACAGCCCCGAATTCACGCGTGCAGTTGCCCGTGGTTGCCTTACCAAAGGAGATGGGAAAGCATTTGGCTCAAACCCCTCCTGATACCCTGCCCGAAACATTAAGCCAACTTTTCCCAGTGCTCCAGCATGTGACAGCAAACTGCTGTAACACACAAAAGGCGACCGAAGCCAGGCAGATAATACCACATTCATCCAGTCACTGGCCACAAGACAACTTGCAGCAAGAGGCACAAAGGCTGCTATCACAGATGAAAGACTCCATTAAGAACAGCGTGCCTGAAATCCTGCTTCTCAGCTGCCCTGAAAAGCCCTTCTCAATAGCCTGTAAGAATCAGAGTCCTTCTCTGCTGACCAGAGACCCCTCCAGAAGTCATCAAGTAACATCTAGAAGCACATCCTCTCAGATCGAGGGCCAAGAAGCAATTCAAAGCCAGGCCTCAGCCTGCTCCTTGTCTTGGAATTAAACTGCTGCCTTTGATGCTTGAGGACCCTTCTGATCCAGAGGTGGAAAATTTCTCAAACACCCCAATTTATTCTTTAGTTCTTCACTCAGCCCTTGTTTAACTTCTGCCCAAGTGACTCCACTATTCCCCAAACATCTCCTCCCCACACATCAGCACGCACTCACAGCTCAGACTCGGCTACATCTGCTTCCCCGTGTCCTTCTGGCATCTGACCCCAACGACTGCAAAAGCTGGCAACGTTTGCTTTTGTTCCCCGTTTAATAATGCAGATTTCAAAGCTGATCCAGCCTTGCAGAGCAGTTATGAAACATCTTGTGCAGAAAGAAGCTACCTGGAACTGCTGGGAGAAAATGAACAATACGAAAGAGGAAAAGAAGTCAGTGCTAATCAGCTGCCTCATCTCCTGCTGGGGCACAGAAATCCAAAGTCCCTGAGAGAACAAGAAGCAGGTGAAAGCTGACATGGGGCCCTGGGAAAGCTCCCCTGTTCCTGCAGTACGTGGACCCCACCACACGTGCAGTCATGCCACAAGGAGCACCGAGTTGCCTTGGGAAACAGCTGGTACGCTCTGGAAAAGGAGAACAAACATTAGAGGGTCACAGTCATCTCCCTCACAATCATCTCCTTTTTCCAGATCCAGCACCACACGAAGGGCAGTGGGAGATGGCCCTGCCAAGCTTAAGAAACACACAAGGTGAGAAATACGCTGGCTGGGCACCTTCCTCCCTAGAAGCAGCTCTTCACCTCCTCTAAATCAAACGCTCCTTCCCCCTGCATTAGCCATAGCACTACTTGCATTGAAGAAAGCCAACAAGCCCTGGAAGATGAGAACTCTGCTGTGTTCCTTGGATTTCTCCCACCGCAGCAGTGGACAGGGCTTTAGGTTCTTTCCAAACACAGCAACACTTTCCATAGACTGCACACCGTGGAGTCACTGCCAGCATCTTCCTACCGTAAAGCAAGACGGGACCACTCTCCGATCATCACCAGGTTAAAGCTGTTCCCCGTAGCTTCTCCCCAGGATGGGGCTTAGGGGGCCTGCAGCACCCACATCACGAGGGAAGAGACACGAAAAACTAGCACACGCCTTACTTTAGGATTCTATTTTCATGACATTTTAAGCAAGCCTGGCTATGGTAGCCAGTGAAAGGAGCCCAGCTGTCAGAGGGAGCTCACACTTGACTAATCAGCAATAGCTGCACGCTGAAAAGATCGCCTGAAAGATTCCAGCTCAATGGCTGTCACTATTCCCCAGCTGAGAAGGCAAAGCACCAACCTGAAAAGTACCCTAACTCTGCCTCAGGCAGCAAGTGGCTTTGGCAAACGCTGGTGGGAAAACAATGACCTCTTGTGCCACCCCCAGACAAGCCGAGAGTGCAGCAGGACGCAAGGAACGCGAGCTATCGTGCTGCAAGGAAAGGAGAGGAAGAAGAAAGCTGCAGGTCTTACAGGGCACTCAGTGAGGCATCACACTGAGTCCTCGTTGTCCTCTGTTCATCCTCAAAATGAGATGGTTTCCAGGTTTAGAGTCCAAACTAAATCCTTCCAAATTCCGGCTCAGGAGTTTTGAATAAAGCAAGGGATATTTTTCCTCTAAACAAATCTTTTATTGTTGTTGTTGAAGGTAAGCCAAAAAGCCCAGCGACAGCCAAACACAGGAGACAAGGTGTTCCTAGATCCTTTGTAAAGCACAGAAGTCCCTCTGGGACGAGAGACCTGAGTTCAATACTCAACCCTGGCCATATAGTGGATTTGCAGCCAGTTCCAGCGAGGAGCTCGCTCTGTACATGTTTATTTTCCTCCTTTGTTAGCTCACATCTCAAACTAGCTTTAATACACAGCAGCACGTTGACTCTGTGACTGGGAGAGCAGGGCTGATCGTCTGCCGATACAAACACACAACACCAGGACGTCTTCAGATCCAGCTGGATGGAGAACGGGGCTCGTTGAGATGCTGGCGTCGGTTCAGCTCACTTGTACCAGCACGGCACAGCCTTCCACCTCTCCGCATTTACTTGACCGTGCACAACATATGCTTACTTTCTGAATTAACACAGAAGGTCCCTGCAACGTCTCAGCTGTCAGGATAACGGAGTTGCTCTTCCTCCGTGTACATTTTGTACAGGAATGTTTTGATCTCTCATTTACAAGAGGGCAGATTACCAGGAAACAAAACAATTGCAGTACAGAATCCAGATGCCCCACCCAACAGCATTTAATTGTTCCAATTACTCTGCCCTCTATATTTTTGTTAAACACGTCTAAGCCAAACAGCTCTGGTTTTTGGATGCTCACTTACCTTTTGTTTTTCTATCCACCGCAACTGGCTTCTTAGTTTCTGCTGTAAGCAACAGCTCGTACGGGTGTTCCTCTTCCTCAGCTCCACTTCCCCTGCTTTTTCCTCGTGCAACAGAGGCCTAATGAAAAACAGCATAATGTAGTGCTCCACAAAGCACTGCTATTTATCCCTGCAATAAAGCACAAGGCCTCTTTATGCCATGCTTTAGGAACAGAATTGGCAGAGGCGACACCTTTGCTGTGGAGTGTTATCCAAAATGTACTGCCGCTTTTTTACTAAAAGAAAAAAAAAGGTCACCAAATCCCTTTATTTTCTAGTATTTAAGGCTGCTGACAGCTTTCTAGCACTCACCAACCGATTTACTGTGCGAGGTCTGCGACAGCCCGGGGGGGGGGAGAAAAGAGCTGAGCACATTATTCTTTTTCATCCCAACTCAGACTTACTGTTGCTATTGGAATTTGCATCGTCATTCACTATTTAACTACTGGCTCTATCAGGACATGGCTGCAAAAAAAAGAGAACAACAAATCCCTGCCACCTTTCCAGAATTCAGACCTAGCGTTCCTAACCTCGGGACGTACAGCGTGTGTAGGACTACAGAGACCTCAGGCAACACAGTACAGGAACGGAGTTTAACCTCAGGATGCCCAGCGGTGACTGTGCCCATTTAAATCCCCCGAAGCCTCCGACTGGAGCTGGTTTGTAACGTTGGCAGAACCTCCAGCGAACCGCTGGGAAGCCACCATCCCTGTGCAGCGAGCGGTCTCGCTGCAGGATCCAGACGAGCCTTGCTGCAGACTCACATCCTGGTCTACCTCAAGGCCAGTGATGGCAGGCATTCAACACCCTTTGGGAGCCACACGTGCCACCCCAGTACTAATGGGGCTAAACTGGGCTTCAAGGCACCCTGCCCACATGGTCGGCTGCCTTTCAGCACCATCTCCTGGCCAGGCACCGGCAGGTCGATGCAGCCCTGTCCAGGAACTTGTGCCCACAACTGCAGCAGGGTCAAACCTGAGCCAGAGAGCAAATGATCCCAGCCTGCTGCCAAGGCAGGAAGAATAGGTCCGAACACATCGCCCCGAGGAAGGCTCTCGTACTGCCCACAGGCTCCTGGAACTGCCACTGCCTGGACAGAGGGCTAAGCACCACCGCCAGTTTCTTCCTCTAGGTGGAAGCGTCAGTTCCTTCAAGGGCAAATAGGTTCCGACCTGCCTATGATCTAGCTAGGACCCCTAGAAGCCATTTAGGGAGTCTTGGAAAGACGCACAGGAATCCTACGCCCCTGCGTAAGCCCAGCTGGCTTTTAAATGTGCTTTGCAATGGGAGGAAGCAGGCCGTGCCCAAAGAAAGCAGTTATTCTATCTGCTTCGAGCATGAGCTGTCAGCCAGACCAGCTCCTCTTCAGGTGACGGAGCTCATAATGAGCAAATTAAGGAAAAAACTTCCGACCAGATGGTGGCACAAAAACATCAGACCGTAACAGTAGGTAACAGGCTCTTGCCAGAGGTCTTGGAAAAATACTGCACAGCAGCAGCCTGTCATAACAGTTGTAGCTCGGACCTCCAGCCAGGCGTTAGTGTGCTCCTGAGGCTCCTGCAGATGATGAGGATTGTGCCGTCCTCTTTCAAATGCTCTGAGCACATTTGAAGACAGGAGCTCCCTAGCAGCATGCACTTCCCAGCTTTTTCTTTGTAAATGTCTGTGTATACATTCACAGGCCTGATTACACTTGATTTTTTTCCATTTCTTATTCTTCCACGCCTTAAACAGAGCCTCAAATTAAAATTCACTTAAAATAAACTCTATCGTTTGTTGGAGAACCGTGCTCACTCTGCAAGTTCTGCAACCAGGAGTAACAAAGTACAACTTTCTTCTGACTCATCTTTCATCACACATTGGTGAGCGTTCAACATCCCTTCGCTATTACCAAAGCCTAAAAATAAGAGGTTGTCAATTGCGAGCACGCTCTATGAAGTGTACTTAATCCACAGAATTGGACTTTGTTTTTGAAAGACTTTTTAAAGGGTAACTGACCTCATTTCTCTCTCCTTCCCCCCCTAGAACTGCAGACAAAACTGCAGGAGTGATCACGGCGCCTTGTCTTTTGTCTGTACTTCCCTTTCGGAGATGAGTAGTAAACAAATTAAACTGAAGTCTAATTTGACAACGCAGAACCTTATTCAGCTGCAAACCCAGAAGGTTTCTGCTGATAGCGAAAGGCGGCACTCAAGCACCCTCCAAACAATCAGCTCTTTTGCCTGTTTGTGCTAACGTTTCTCCATGATGAAAGTTAAGTTTCTTGTTTGTGCACATCTGCTTTGACTGATAGCCCTCATCCTGGCAAGGGAATAAAAAGACTACTTTTAAAACTGGAGTTTGGCCCAACCCCAGAATATTCAATGACTAACCATCCTGGCCCTAATGTGAGAGCCTGTTTGGAGGAGGGTAGATCAGGATGCTGCTTCAAGAAGTTTACAGCAATCCCTAAGTAAATTCCTGTTGGTGCCTGCCCAACCCAGAGAGAACGTGTGCTGGGATGATAAATGAAGGGCAAGAGTCAAAAAGCTGAGCACCCCAGAAGCAGTATGCAAAGAAAAAGAATCAATTGAACCCAAACTGCCTTATCAGTACATCTGTAAGGTCATTTCCAGGCAGCTTTACGCAGCATCTATCTTATATCAATCAAAGTGGTTACAAATCAAGATTTCCCTAGTGAGTCCCTTTGTGCACAAGCATTTGACAACAAGGTTACCTTTAGTGGATCATGTTTCCGAAGCCTTTCATGGCAGGACAACACAGGAGGTGTTTTATAATTAAATATGGCAAAACAATTCAACAGGAGCACTCAACACACGTTTACTGCCATAAACAAGTTCTGCTTTCCAGTTGTGCTGGGACCTGCTATCCAGATCTCTGCTCAGAGCCAGCCACGTGACGGCTTATATCATATGCTGGAAAACCATTTCAACAGCAGTGGAGAGACCAGTCCACAAGTCTGCACTCTGTTTATGCACTGCTTGGTGCTCCGCTCTCTATAAAAAGTCAGTTCTGTTAAAGCAAATAATGTATACTTATATTTTGTGCAGATTTGATATACTTCAGAAAGCAGATGGCAATTATGCCTCGTAGGAAACCCAGTGGATCAACACATTCAAAGCAAAGCATCTAGTGATCTGGAGTGTGTTCCAACAGCCAAAGGCAGCAGACACTTCCCTTGTTTTACATGCATCTGACTGCACTTGGAAAAGTGAAGAAATGCACAAGGTTTGGTTTTGCTTTGAAGTTTTTCCTGGGTGTGAGAGGTTTGCAAGACACATCTGTGGTTTCACACACCTCCACCCCCATACTGAGTCTCCCGGAGAGCCTTCACATCTGAGTTCATGGGCTAGTGAATGAAAATGAGCAATAGGAAGCCCAGGAGCAAGAATGCAGAACAAGAGAGCCTGAGTTTAATTAAAAAGCAGCTCACACACAATGACCTCTGCAGAAAACAGCTTTACCAAATGTTGGGCCAGAATCTTGTCTGAATTCAAGACCCTGATCCCTGTTCAGGTCAGTGGGATCTACAAGCCCACGCATCTCCTCCACAGCTGGAAGCTAAGAGGAAGCAGGAACTAACGCCCCTCTGGATTTCAGTCTTGAGTGAAGATGCATTTGGTGGGATCATTACAAGCAGGCAACAGTCCACATCACAACGTGATGCAGAAGAAAAAAACACTCTTCCTATGGGAATTCCCAGCCAAGAATAGGAAAGCAAGGCTGAAGGTCAAAACAGAGGTGCCCTGGAAGAACCACACAAAGGAAGTTCCCATGGCAAGTAACAGCAACACTGGAGTGCAAGAACACTTCACAGCCCAATTTGCAAGGGAAGTAATATCAAAATTGGCTCCTCCCAAATTATGAGAACTGTTCTTTAAACCACGTTCCTGTAAAGCATCCCAGATCAAGTGTCACGTACCTCACAGGAAGCACCATGGCCTATCATCTTCTCCGCGTGCTGCTCCTCCTCTTCATCGGGCGGCGGCTTGGCAGGCGGGGGTGGACGTTCTCTCTGCAGTTCAGAAGACCACTGTCAATATGCTGTGTTAAAACACGTCCCCTCCTGCTTCCACTGACACTATGTCCACGCAGCTGCGAATACAGCAGCACAGCAGACTGCCCCTGCTCAGAACACTGCCCACTTCTCCTTCACAGCGGTAGCACCGCACAAGGCCAGCTCAGACCCACGGGAGCACTAACTGTGCTTTCAGGAGAGTAAGACTGCTTGTGTGGAAGGTGACATCGCTTTGTTGTTTCATGGTTTAAGGCAGTTCATTCAGCCCCAGGCTGGTAATCTCTACGGCAGAGGAATACACAGTGAAGATCAGTAATGAACTCGTGCAGATGTGCAGAGAAGGACTGCTCATTGCTTGTGTCTTAATGAAACAGTGACGGGAATACGTGATTCCAGAGGCACCTCTTATGGTGAAAAACCCCGGAGACGGTGCTGCACTGCATTCCTCAGCTATGCCAAGACTGCCAGCAGGCACTCAGAGCAGCACTGTGCTGTCTTGCTGGACAGCTAAAGACATCCCTAGGTCATCTCCTGCCCTGCAACAGCTCCATCTAACGGCAAATGGAAACACAACAGACAGAAACCGCTCATTTCAAAATGCTTGAGCAAGCTGTGGGAGAAACTCCAGCAAGCTCCTAGAGCAATTCCCTCTTTCTTCTCCCTTTTCACTGCAGTTCAGCCTCATCTCATTTGTGACACAGCTGAGCTTGTCTCACATCAGTCGCAGTCAACCCAGGACAGTATATATTTGGGCATAAGCCACGAAGATTTAGTTAACAAACACATTGCACCTTGTACTGCATACTGAAAAGATCTGGCTGAAATGTCCATTTTCTAAAGCTTTTGTTTCATTTCTACTCTATTTGCTAACAGTACAGGAAAAAGGTTGCACATCCTTACAGAGAGAGAGGAAGCATGGCTACGGTACCACCAGCAGTTCGATTGTTCACTGCTGCTTTGCCTTTTGTCCAAAAATACAGCCACATAAAAGGCTTTGCAAGAACAACCAGAAAACAAATCCTGAAGCTGACAGAGCATGTTCCAAGGCCAGCATCCCACCTGCCCCATGGCAGTGTTACTACTGATTTACTGATTGCTAAGGAGGCAGCAGATGCAGCTAACAGAGGGTTGCAAAGACTTCTCCAGACAGTTCCAGCAGCTTTGCATGGCCCTGTAAAGCCTTGAGTACCCTCTACAGATCCCTGCAAGTAATACACAAAAAAAATGCTTCTGCCACCAATTAGCTTACCACATGATACTCTTAAAGATAACTTCTTGGGAGCCTTCTCTGGGGCAAAGCAAAGAGAAAGATGACAAATGCCACAGAAAAGTTTCCAAAGTTTTTTTTCTTGACAATAAGCTCGCCCTTCAGCTAAGTGCAACGTTCTGACAAACCAAGGCTTACAGACAGAAGCATTCAACTGCCAGAAAGCATAGGGATGCAACGCTGGGTGAAAGTCAGGCATGAAGAAGGGACCACTTGCCATGCTGTATGGTGATGTGGGTAACGGTGGCTTATCTGTACCGCCCTGTGTTGATAGTGGCTGATGAGAGAGAAGCTCAGCTCTATCACAAGCAGAAGAGGTACCTGCCTGCTCTGATCAGTGTGGGAGATGGTTTTAGAGATTTCTCCAAGCTGAGGAACTGGCAGCCTGCTGCAAAATCATGACGATGGAGATAAGTTACCCATCTTTCTAAGGCAAGCAGAGACAAGCACACACAGCTACGTACAGGCCTGACTCCTGCTGCTTTCAGACCAGCTCCTTCCGATTCCTTATTCATGGACTCTCGATCTGAAGATCTGCCACTGGCAAGGCTGTCCAGGGAGTGGCAGGAGGTTGCATTGTATAAAGCTTCATAGGGGCTCTCCTCTTCAGGGTTCACATCAAAATCTATGATCAGTTCTGTCACTGCCTTCTCCACATCACCTGGGAGAGGAAGAGGAAAAAAAGAGCATCACTGGGGGCTTCTGGCCTCTGAAGGTCAGCCCTTGCAGGAGGAAGCGCCAGTGACCGCTGGGTTGCACGGAAGCCTACCCTGAGGTATCCGACACACGGGATCAGTGGCTGGAACAAGTGCTGCTTGGGCAGTCTTCTCCGCAGCTTTGGCACTTTTCCTCCCAATTGTGTAATCTGCAACGAGGTAGGGCAACAAAATCAGTTTATGGCAATCTAGCTGCATGTCCACCCTGGCATACGGTACTTTCTCCCCTGTGGATGGACGGCCAACTGTCAGCTCATTAAGCCTCCAAAAAATAACCAAAGTGCATTACTGAACCTCGCGGCTCAGATCCCAACATAGAAACAGATGACCCCTTTAATCACAAGGTTAAGAACGATTCTTTGAACTTTTACAGACTTACTAATCAGAAAGCTGCAAAGCTCCTGGAGGGACACGGCTTCGAGGAGCAGATTGCTCTGTTACAGACACCAGCTACGTGGCTAAACGGGGCTGCAGCCTGCGGCCGTAAGGCAGCAGAGAAGCCGGTTCTGGCTGTGGTCCCCTAACCACGGGCAAAGTCAGAAGCACTGAGCTTATGTGATTGAAGTCAGACGACATCTCACGCAGCTCACTTAGAGGAACAAACTATCAGCAGTTACCTGCAATAAGTTCAGTTTTAGAGCCCATCTTTGTCTTCAGTTTCAGAACAGAGATAATACCTACCAGCCTCACAGGCAGAGCTTAATTAAAAGTCTGCAAAGTGCTTTGAACCTGTAAAGTTCTCAAACGCTAACCACGAGTAATATATACCAGTTGCATATGCTTCTGATCTTTCTCTCCACAGCTGAGAGGAAATTGAGACAGTGTAATTACAAGGTAGGAATTTAGCTAAGATGCCACATTTCGTTGCCTAATTTGGACAGATACAATGGGCCAAGCTCCTTTATAAATAAGTAATCAAGGCCTTTTCTGTAAATCTCATCTGCAAAATCCGTGCCCAAGCTTCACAATGAAGTGAGGAGTAGGACACAGGACCAGTGGGTGACTATTTGCCTGCACAGGCACATAAAGGAGAGTTACACATAAAGGAGAGTTAATCCAAGACCATATCTAAAGCTATTACTTTGCTTTCTGCAAGCAGATTTAGACTATCCTTAATTTTAATTCACTTATTATAAAGTGAGTTAAACAAAGCTCAATTAAGCCCATTTAAGTTGTAAAAGTGATGCTGCACTCTTTCAACAAAGGAGCTAATCCCCGCTAAAATCCACCCCTGGAAGTCCTCCTGCAGCCCCCTGCTCTGGAGACCATTCACCTGAGCATCATTTCTTCCAACACCCTCATGATTCTCACCAAGGGACCCAGCCTGAAGCTCCGTTGCTTTCAGCACTTTCCAGGACTAGAGAACCCAATTCTTTACTTGCACAGGCACAATTAGCCCCCCAAACTCTTCCCTCCTGCCCACACACAGAGGAACACTGCTTACCTTCAATGAGAGCTGCTATGTGTTGACTTTTCTGAGAAGGAAGCTCCCTCACGATATCCAGAGCTGTCAGGCCTCTGTTATCCTTTATGTTCACATCAATACCTACGGTAGTAGATAAAGAGCAGGCAGAAATCAAGAACATTTTCAAACCATGCACAAATTCCTGTTTTAATCAAGTCACAGCTTATACACGCGATCATCACCGTGTGGAGCTAAAAACCACTCTGTAGAGGCAGACTTGAAGGCAAACACCAAGGGATGACCTCTCCTGTAACCCCCTCTGAGGAACAACACTTTAAGAGCTGGTTGGAGAGAAGTGCTGTCACTAAAGAGGGGTTTCCTCAAGTGCTAGGTGAAGGAATCACCGCATTACTGCTTCAGAAGGGGATCATTCTCTCACCTGCAGCCAGCAATATTTGTACCACATCTGTCTTGCCAAACAAAGCAGCTTCGTGCAAAGCACTGCCTTTTTCAGTCTGCAAATTAAATGAAAAACAGCATGAAACTAGCCAGTGGGGAATGGTGATGGAGGAACGTTTCAGAAGGTTACAGAAGCAATAAATATACTGCCCCAAACACAAAGGGAGGGCGCCAGTATCTACAACCGATGACAAACTACCAATATCATTACAGCGCCAAGAATTTGGAATGGAAAATGGGAACTGTCTCCTCCCAGAGTCAGACACCAAGAAAGGGCTTTCCACAGCTCAGCAAAAGGTCTTGTGCTGACAAGGAAAGGCAAGACCACCGTGTAGAATCTGGTGCTGTGGAACAGCGCATTTACAAGTGCCTTGATGGGAAGAGAAACAGTTTGCCTCCATCGCTACCAAGAGCTCACGATTTCACGAGGCAGAACAGCGTAGACAAAAGAGCTTTTTTCTCCCTCCCTATGCATCCGTGGCTCTTTGTCCGAGCAAGCATTAAGCATGCACTGCACCAGAATCCCTCAGCTTCTCAGAGGGACCAGGAGCTCAACAAACAGCCCAGAGGAACCCAAAGCCATCGCTCATCTTCCAGAAGTGATCCCCTGCGGGAGGACAGGCAGGTGGAGCTCTCCCTGCTGCAACTCCACGAGTTCTCCATCCCCCAGCGATCAGAGCAGCCCCTCACACGCAGCCCCACCAAATACCTGATAGTTGCTATCCATGCCAGCATCCAGGAGGACGTGGACCACCGTTTTGTGACCGTTCCTGGCTGCCAAGTGCAGCGGAGTGTGTTTCTTAGTGTTGCAGCTTAAAAGATTGGGGTGAGCGTTCAAGAGCATCTTCACGACTTCCAGCCTCCCGTAGAGCGCGGCCAGGTCCAGGGGCGTCTCGAACTTGTTGTTGCGCATGGTGGGGTCGGTCAGCTCCTCCAGCAGCACCTTCACCACCTCCGTGTGGCCGTACTGCGCGGCGCAGTGCAGCGCCGTCTCGTTGTCGTTGTTCTGGGGGGGGGGGGGGGGGGGGGAGAAACACCAGCGCGTCACAACGGGGAGAGCGGAGCCGCTCCGTGCCTCCCTCTAACCATTGAAGTTTAAATGCAAAAAATAAGACAAAAAAGCAGCCGGGAAGCAGAGAGCCCGGTTTGATACAGCTCGGAGCGGTGTTTCCACCATGTCACTAGTCACTGACCAGCCAGACATCCCCTGGTGAGCAAATCAACCGACCCACCCAGTAAAAGCCTGGAGAAAGCTTCAAAAAACATTCCGGGCAATGAGCTTTACCCAGATATGAGAAATCTGCTCTATGGGAAACAGGTACTGTAAATGGAGCAGCCTGTTTTCAAAGCATTGAGGTCAAAAGCAAGAGACCACGCTGAAGTTTAAGGGGTTGTGGAGCTGTATCTGGGTTCCCATTAATTCTTCTAGCGCTTGGGGAAAGCCGACTTGTTATTAGCCGGCAGCATCCCGTACTTGAGGGTGCCACAAAAATAAGGTAGGATTCATGCTGCAGTTTGTGTGTCACATATCGCAATCTGCCATAGCTTGATCGCCATCATTTCGGATTTAAACTTCAATTGTTTCGATCCTACTCATCCTGATCACAACACGCATTCCACCTCTGCAATTCTGAGGCTTGCAAGCAAGCTGGCCGCGTTAGAGAAAGGGTGCTGAATGCGTGCAGTTTGTGCATTAGGTAACAAACAGCGCAATCAGATCGCTCCAGCAGCAAGCCCTTGTAGGCAAGGTCTCAGGTCAACTGGAGGGAAGGAAGGAACGTCCAAGCACAGCGTGAAAGCCTCCACAGCGAGAGCCAGATCCAGTTAATACATGCAGCATTTGGCAGGTTAAAATCAGCAATGCAAAGGATTCAAAGACGAGCAACCTAACGTTTCATTTCCAGGCACAAAATAGGAACTCTGCCAGATTTCAGAGTCTTTCCTTCAAATTTAAGTCCATAGCAAATTTCTAGGTTTACTACTGCGTACTGTACACTGAGGGAATTTCAGTTTAAGGACTTTGGATAGAAACACTTATCTAATTATTTGACCTCCCCCAAAATTCAACAGCTTTAGCTAAAAGAACTGCAGTAGAATTTGTCATTTTAAGAACAGTTCGCATTAAAAAAACAACAAGCTGTCTCGTCAGAGTTCGGAGGACTATTTGAGAATCTGAATTGACCAAATATCTTCACTGACGCTTTGAGAGCAAATGCACTTTTTTAAATACCAGCTTGTAAGAGCAGTCAATATTTTGCACCAGTTCACAAACATGCTACAAAGCTTGCTCTGTTGTTCTTTAATCCTATTAACGTGTTAAGTCATTCGAGGGATTACAGGAGTCATGCATGCAAACTCCTACTTGTTTTTATCTGCTATTTGACTGCATCATTTTTCAACCACATGAAAAGCACAAGGGGAGCGAGACATACTGGGGAGGCTGCAACTTGTGTGAAAGCAAAAGCCAAGGAGGCAGCAAGCAGCACCAGCCACGTGCAGAAGGCGGTGCAGAGTATTTCAGAAGGTAAGGAAAGCACGGCGTCGCTGTTAGCGCAGGAGGGCAGAGTCAAACAACAGGCTCTATACTTGGAGTGGCAGAGGCAGCCATGGTGGAGGAACGCACATACAAGTGGACAGAAGTTACTGGAGAATAAAGAAGTCTGCACATAAAATACACATACGGAGTGAGAAGGGGAGAGAACAGAGAACTACAGAGATCACACCTATCACCCCTAAGCTGCTGGTCTCGAGGCATTTGAAAGGTTGGCAAATTGCATTGGTTGTATTTGACAGGGAAGGGAACCCATGCATCGGTGAGCCCAGACCACAGGCAGACCAGGGCCATCGGTGGGCCCCGTAACACGAGGGAGGCTCATGGCCCATTTCTGCAGGAAGAGCAGATAACCCCAGCCCTTCTGGAGCAGCGGGTGCCTGCGTGGAAGGAACGCACCCCAGAGCCCTGGCTCCACCAGCGCTGCCCATCCCTCACCTTCCCTGCCACCCAGGCCATAACCCTCAAGGTTGCTTTGAGGCACACGGCGACCCCAAACACCTGCCTAATGGCTCAGGAATAGGAACACAACTTCCTTTGATAATATAGCTGTTAAAGAGTTCCCCCATGTGTTCTGCAATTCAGTCTCGTTTTGTTTAAGCTACGCGTGGCTCTGGCACTCTGGATGAAATCCCCAGACTCTCCTCCTGTAACAGACCACCAGGCAGTAACCTACTTTGAACCATCACAGCAAGTCCTTCCCCATCACGGGCTGGGTACCGGGAGCTCCTGCTATTGCACGGGTCTGTGTTGCCTCTATTTTGGGAGTGTTTTGAGCAGCCCAAAATACCAAAACCATTCCAGGCAAGGGAGACTGCCTGCCTTCCCCGTATCACCTCTCCAGGCACAAACCAGAGCGGAGCCTGAACAACGAGCACAACACCCCGATGTATGTATTTATCTGAGATGGAAAAAGAAAATTCCTTCCCAGCAGCCAGAAGGCACACGGGTTCAAATTGCAAAACTTCTTAGAAAAACAGAGCGCTCAATAGGACCCAGGGGCTGCATTCTTGCAGGAATCCCAGCACCCGCCTCATTCACAGCTGGGAGCAAGAAGCTGGGCCTCATCCGATGCCCGCCTACAGACCACAAAACGGGAACAGCAGCAGAAATGCCTCCGCTTTCAGATGGGTCCCATCCCATTTTGCAAGCCCTGGTAACTAGATACCACACACCACAGCCCTTATGCTCATCGCACGCTGCAGCGGAGCATCCACAGCTCATGAAAGCAGGTCTGTCCGCGCTCCTGCTCCTAACTCACTGTAGGAGGGCTTTGATCAAAGAAAGGCAGATATTATTTAAAATACATGGGAAACTCTTCTAATTTCCTAACCAGCAAAGGTTGGAACGCTCCCATAAGCTGCCAAGGGAGACTATGGCACTGCCACTCTGAGGCTTTTAAGAAAGCGTTGAACAAACACCAGCCAGAAATGTTTTAGGCAGCCTTGATCCTGCCTCGGGGCGTGGAAGAGGTTGTGTGACCCCTTCAGTCCCGCCTAACCCACTTCTGAGGCTTCCTCGTAGGGTTTGTGTCAGTGCACACATTTGCCTCCTCCATTCCTGCAGGTGCCCCGCAATGCCGAGCGCTGCAGAAAAACGAGCCCCATATGTCCAACAAGCTCTCGGGAGCTCTGCGGGTGGGTGCGCTGCCCATTTTCATTTGCAGGCTCCAGATGGTAGGCTTCCACTTTTCTCAGCAGACCAGTTAGATTTATGGCACTTTAAACCCAATCTGCATGAATCATTTGCTTCCAATTAAAAAAGACAAAGGTAGTTTGTGCGGTGCAGTTTATTTCTCCTTGAGCTCTGTGACAGCTTCCGCCTCTTTGGCTCTGCTCAGCTGCTTGGTTCCTTCATACAAATTAAATAGCATGATCTGAGGTAGCAGGAGTCAATGGAGCAAAGTTGCAGCTCCACCTCTAACTTCGCTTCTATCATTTGCTTTTCAGAAGTCCTTCAGGCCCATAACAGGCATCAGAGAGACCATTTAAATAAAAGACATTGAAAAGGAAGGGGCACAAAAAGAAGCTGTTACTTCCCTGCGGCTTTTAGGAGAACAAGACGCTTCTGGCTCTCTTTTAGGTCTTCCTGACCAGGATATCAATTTAATCTATATCCAGACATATATAAATGCTTTTCCCCCTCTTCTAAATATCCCAAGATGTTTGGGAAGATGAAACGCTTTGATTCAATCATTTCTAAATGAAATCCCATCCTGCAGGGGAGCTGAGAAGCTGGAAGCACCAGCTAAGCCAGGACTCCCACGCTTTGAACTTGGACGTTTTCTGGTTCTCCCACCTGCAGCCATGCTGTGGAGAAAACATCCAGGGTTGCATGGGTATGGCTCCACGTGCTCTTCAAACATGATCAGAAACCAGCGGTAAGCTGGTCAGAGTTTATGATGGACCCACCAGTTAGTGTATAAGCCATCTCTCCTTAAAACCAAGGCTCTGATTTCAAAAAACACTAGCCTTGCTCTCCAGAGTACTACAGCCATCCTGAACACTGTCCTGCAAGTTCAAAATGCACTTCTCAAAGGAAGAAAAGAATACTTTGTAAACATCAGTCCACAAAAGGCTAGCTCAATTTGGCCTTAACATTCTTTCCTCATTCAACAATCTAATGCTAGCGTGTAAGATTTTACTCCCTTATTGACAACCGAGAGCTCCCCTTCAGCCAGCTGAACCACTCAGCTACGATACGTTTCCACAAAAGACATTTGTTGCCACAAAATTCCCAGCTGGATTCCTGTCAAAATCATAGATAAGGATGAGTTTCATGTAAATATGTTTGCACTTGAAGAGGTATGCGCTAGAGTATTTCCTGAAATAGAAGTCTGCAAAAACAACTCCCAGCGGTTAGCAACCTCAGGAATTTTGAGTGTGTTTTTAAGGTACTGCAGATGAAGCAGAGTGAAAGTTTCAGCTAAACTTTGAGACACAAATCTGTCACGGATGGCTGAGTCTAAAATAATTGGCTGGAAGCAATCGTGGCATGGTGGCTGAGAGCAGAAGCATCCCATGATAAATCAGCAGACGATTATGCCATCCCTGGCCTGCCGCTTCGCTATAAATAAAAATGAAAAATGGTGAGCGTCTGAGAAAATACCACCATCTACGCACTGGTAGACAGAACAAGTGACCCCAGGAACTTTCTTATCTGCTTCCTCAATTGCTCAGCCTCAGTGCATCAGAAGTGCTGATGCCATGCCTTTTTGTAGCTCAGGAACAACTAAAAGCAAGAGAGGAGCAAAACAGGCAAGAAAACAGGAACAGAAGACTAGGGCTGAAGGGTCAGACGACACAACAGACTTCACACCAAAAGAGACTTGATGCAGTAAGCAGGACATGAAGGACTTGGGAAGGGAGGTATAAGTGTTACTGCCTTCCCTTCTCCCCGCCACCACTGAAAGAATTAACCGTCCATTCAAACAGCAAATACAGCATTATGCATTTTGTAGGAGAAAAGGCATGAAGATTCACTCCAAACAGCCCACAGAGAAAACGCATCCATGTTTAAGCAGGAAAAAAAATTCCTTCTCTTTGCATTTATCAGCAACATTAGCACATGAAACAATACCTAAAGCATTTTAATTGAAATAACATTACCTTTTGGAAGTCATCCAGCCAAATCAAGCAAACTGACCATCACCGTGAGTCCTACAAGGCTAAGCAATGAAGGAGCCCCCAGGAAAGTAAGGAAAAGCTTCCCTTAAATTATGTTTCTATAACTGCTTTGAAGAGAAAAACCCAGAGTAAATAAATGTTTGCATTTTACTTTTCCCCAAGCAGCTGCAAACTGAACAGGTATTATTGCAACTGGATGACATTGCACCTGGAAGCACGCGAGTGCAGCTTGGAGTAATGATGCAGTGAAATGCTGTCAGCAAAGTACACACCTTGGCATTGATATATGGGTCAAAGGGGCCGTACTTTTTGAGTTCTTTGATCTCAAGAGCATTCTACAAAAAGGAAGAGGAAAAAGAACAAAAATGTGATAATGAAATGGGTGAGATATAGCAACAAAGCAATGGGTGACTCCCAAGGGGTGGAAGTGACAGAACACAGCATCTTGTTCCAGTCAAAGCTATTAACAGCAGAAGCCATTCCAGCAGCTGATTCCTGTAACCTGAACCACTGCGCATTTCATTTACAAGACTCCAGACTCAAGCAGCACAGGCTACTCGACTGACTTTTATCATTTAAAAGGGTTCCTACTAAACAAACATTAACGAAACATTACCTGGAAGGGTTACACTAAGCTTTTAATCTTTTGCAAAGGTTTCCCATACACCTGTCCTGCTCCAACAGCAGAGCAGTTTGCACTCATGGCCCTCAGTCAATTCTTATCAGATTGATTGTAAACAGTTTACTGCACTTCTCAAATCCATTTAAACAGACTGAATGCCTGCAGCTGTGCCCAAATACATTACTAAGCACAGCTCCAAGCTGGAAAGCTATCAACAAAGACAGTAAAACACACACTATTAGTAATTCCTGCTCAATTGAGGAGTGGTAGCGATTAGCATTACCACTATATTTTTCAATTCATGATGCTTCAGAAGCAACCATTTAGCCTCGGAACAGTCTGGTGCCTCAAGTTAGCTGCCTTACACTGCGGAACAGAACACTTAGGCGTGAAAACTCTGGTCCCCGCAAAGTGCGGCTGGAAGCAGAATTGGGACTCCTAAACCCAACTCCGTGAAGGGGGAGTTTGCTCCTCGGCTTCTGAAAAAGTATACATAGCAGATCAAAATTAAACAGCAGAAACTCGCAGCTCCCAGATGTTCACTTCAACTTTGACAGATTCTGCGAACCTCGAGCCATGAGTATCTGACCTACTTGTGAACTAACTCCTGAATGGATACACATTTTTAGCCTTGTGGTACTAAGGCAGAAGCTTATTTTGGTTTACTTGCCTCCACCTGGATGAAAACCTGAGTGGTTAGGAGCTGATTCATGGGACAGGACATATCCCTCCCTGAGGGTGGGGACAACCCAGGGCCACTGTAGCTTTAATCATCTGATTTGAGCCTGTTACTGATTTCTGCCCTAGACACAGGGAAAAACCATAAACTAAACTCTGCTCAGCTGGCCTCATTCAGTCAACCAATTCACTTATCCAAAGTCTTAAGCAAAATAATTATTTGGGACTTCCCGCAGTAGCATGTCAGAAGTTCCCCTGGAATTATGAGATACCTGCTGACTGCCACAGGGAAGTTATAAGTTGTTTTTCTTGCCTGATTGAGAAAAAAATCATTAAGATTAAGCTAGGGATTTATGTGGGGTGAGGTAGAGCTAAAATTATCTTATGACTTACAAATTAGTTAACTGGAGCAAGTGCTACAGGCAAGCCAGGAGAGTAGCTAAGAGAGCATGGCCAAACAAAGACTAAACAAAGCTGCTTCGATTAGTTCCCAAAAGAAGGGAGCCAATGTATCCTTTGACAGCACTAGAAATCTTCTCAGTTATCCAGCAACTGAAAGGAAAAACTGTGTTAGTTTTAGAAGCCCAGTACGAAAGCAGGAGAACACTTCCTAGGTGCTGAGGGGTTCTCTTAAGATACATTTACAGCTCTCTGTATAGAAAAACTTGTATACCTCCCTAGGATTCAACCACTAACTCAGACCTGGAGGTATTGCTTTAGGCAGCGCCCTCCTTATCCCACCAGCAATTAACTTTATAACAACTGCTGCTAGTTTGGGAGGGTCAGGAGTCAGCTGAAGTAGTCTCTTTCCATTCGAGGGAAATGGTTCAACGGAGCGTTAGAGAAAAACACGCAGACCTGCTCATTCACTTTAGTGTGCGACGGTCCCTGGTGGATGAGGAGCTTCACTATGTCTGCATCTCCTTTCCAAGCTGCCAGGTGAAGAGGGTAGCAGCCTTTACAGTCTGCTACATTGGTGAGCGCATCGTTCCTCAGCAGAACTTCCACCACATCCCTGCAAGAAAAGGAGACTCGAGTCCATAAGACATGCAGTCCTCGTCTCACAGCTTACATTCCCCAGTAAGACTACTGTAAAAAAAAATTCATCTGAACAGATGTATTTCAGAGATCCTCTTGAAATGTGATCTTAAAGCATTCCTATTAAATGCTGCCCAAGGAAAGAAATTAACGACTACTGAGTCCAGGGAAGATCTCTGCTACCTTCATACTAAGGGAGCTGAACAGGCACTGAAGTCATCCACAAGCCACTCTGGTGAAAAGTAAGTTGCACCAGCACAATGAAGACAAAAAAAGATTTTAACTCTATTCAATTTCTCAGTACCTCAGGTAGCAGTGAACAAAACAAGATTTACCACACTGAAGACCAGAGTTATTTAAAAATGTAATAACACACAAAAGCAAATTTTAGGTGGTGCAGGCACAGCAACACATTGGACACCAGACAGACTGCAGAGGACTGTTACTGGAGAAGCCATCGTTAATATCTCATTATAACTTATCCAAATTGTTTACAAATAAAAGGGTGGTTGAAAACCTCAGCGTTCTGCCAAATTTTAAAAAAGCTGTATATTCACACCGTGCAGCAGCGAAAGCCTCTATAGCTTTGCTGCACTGGTGTTCACTTCTCGTCCTGAAGATGGTGTAGTGTTGCACCGTTGCCACGTTTCAGAGGGAACAGCATTAGATGGGTGAGTGAATTACACAAACCGTAGCTTGTAAAGCACCTAGAGACCCCTGTGACCAAAGGCATTATAAGATGACTCACTTATGACCATTCAAAGCAGCATGGTGCAGGGGAGTGTATCCAGTACTGTCAACGCAGTTCACATTTGGCCCTCTCCAGATGCTGCAAGACAGAAAACGTACAGGGAACACTTAGGCATACACCAAACAAACGGACAGCTGGCAACTTTCAGCAGACTCCTCGCGCCGAGCTGGTTATCTGGAAGCAAACTGGTGGCTGCTGGACAGCTGTGGTTAAGAGCAGTAACGCAGAGAACAGACCGCACAGCGCTGCGTCCAGCAGGGGGGTTAGCGTCACAGAGCACACAGCACGATCACCGCTCGATGCTTCATCAGACCGAGTTTTTAAAATCAGAGCTCCCATGTTCCCCTGCTTCCAGGCATCTTTCAGCCACACGTGCTTACCAAAAAGCATCTTCAGCGGAAGATGTGTCTATTAAAGTTGACCACAAGAGAAGTAAGCCATCAACCCAACCCCAAATCACACCCCTCCAAAGGATCGTGATGGATTTGGGAAAGCCTATACGAAAAAGTAGGTGGTCTCGGAGCTTCTGCGAACACTTCCCTCCCTTGTTCAGAAGTCGAACACCAAGGATTTCAGGATTAACCTGCCCTCTAATCCCTCCCCGGTGTCCTATTTAAAACAGTGCAGAAACAGGCGTGCAAGAAGCTGGCTCTGCTCTCGACCTTGCTGCCGAAGGAGTTGGGTTCTGCTGGAACCAGGTCAGGCACCGCTCACCAGCGCGGCTGTCCTCTTCCAGAAAGGGCACACGAACCCAACCCATCACATTCTTCAAAGCCAACAAACCCGTCCTCAACATCCTCCTCCCCATCACAACCCATCGTTCCCTGTGTGCCAGACTGTTTCAAACTTCAAACTTAATACTTCCAAGAGTTATATAGGATTTATTATAAGCCTAGACAACCCTTCTTTACCTAAAGGTGTACACTTCACTCCTTTATTTTGTTTTGAAACTCGGGGTAGAAGTTAACAGCACCCACTAAACCCCAATTTAATTGGTTTTAAATAAAGTTAACTGTTGCTTTCTCCCCCCCCCATGAAGTAGGCCTTCCCTGATCACTTCGTTTCCTCCCCAGCACGTAATCACCACGACTCACTGTATGATAGAGGCACGCTGAGCAGTTACTGGGTTTTCTAAAATAACAGTCATTACCAGAGGGCTCCCAGCCAGAAAAACGGTACGCCACAGCGTATAAAAGCAGCAGGAAAAGCACCAAACCAACAGAGATCCTGTGCAGACCAAATTCAGAAGTAAACTAAGCAGCACACTTACTCTCCAACACGTTTCAGGTGGGATTCACGAGCACCCTGTGAAATGGAAATTAAATGGAAAGTCTCTCCCCGCCACGCAACGCCTGATCCAGCAGACCACTATAAAGGGCTCTGGAGTCCTGAGACAGCCCCGAGCTCCACTGGAGGAGCTAAGGGGAAACTTTATCCAAGGGAACAGGGAAGTAAGCCACAAAATCCAATTTGCAAAGGATCAGGAGGTTTATCCAGGGGCACTCCTGCCCCGCTCACCGCTCTGAGCTTCAGAAGCGAACAGCAAGTCCCCGTATGCACGCAGTGCATTCCAAGTGCCACGAGCATCATCTGCAGGACGATGGCTTGAACTATGTCCTGGAGACGTGAGACACCAAGAACTATAGGATGGAGTCCAGGAAATGCCTTACCCCATCCAGCTGCACAGTCCTAAGTACGAAGGGGACCCGAGTCATTCGCAGTCCCTGGTTTACTCTTGGCAGTGGGCTCATGCTGTGCGGTGGCCCAAACAACTTATTGCTGGATTTAAAGTGGCAATTAATGGTTAAAGCTAGTGCCAGAAGCCTTGTGTATAGTCTGGAGCAGTTATAAATACTGCACACACCCCCGCACACACTGCTAACCTGACCAAGGCCAGAGGGTCTGACCATCTCACATGCTGAACAGAGCTGGATTCCGATGCTGAGCTCCAAAACCTACAGAGCACACGTACAAAGAGTCAGCACCATTTAAACTTCAGCTGAAAGGAATATTTATGAAGTAAGGAAAACCAAGATTAGCAGTGTAAGCAGCATCAACCACGTCACTTGCTCAAAGGGACCCATCCAGTGGAGAGCAAGAATGGGAAGCGGAGCCCACAGAAGCCATCTCCCACCACAGCACAGCCTCCTTGCAAGGAGAAACACTTCCCTAAAACCTCCTTAGACATTTTCTGGTTAATGTTTTAGAGCACTCAAAAAACTCAAAACTCCCTCCAAAGGAAGAGAAAAGTTGGAGTCCACAATGGAGCAGGTTCAATGCTGAGCTCCGGGTACGGGAGCAATCTACTGCTGGGATGTGAAGATATTTTTAAAAGAGCTGTTGTATCCTTCCCTTCCACCCCACCCTTACCCGGTCTTGGAAATACAGAAAGCTTTTATCAAAGAAAGGTCAAATCACCCAGAAGTTCAGTTGGAAAGGATCTAAGAAGAGAACTATTTATATGCAGATGTCAGGACGGCAGTGGGAGTCTATCAATCTCCTCCCTCCTCTTCCTCTCCAGCTCTGCTAGGAACACCACAAAGTTCTCCTGACTTAACAGAAACCAAATCTTCCAGCCCATTTTTATTTACGCAACGCATAGCATTAGAGTGACAGGCTAAGATAAGATCCTGAGTTTCTTATTTGGGATCTAAACACAGGAAAAGAAGCCTACTACAGGCTGCAGAAACAGAAAAACATCAGCACAGGAAGATTATTTTGAAAGACTCCGCAGTTCCTGCAGAGCAGTACTCGCAGTGCCTGGTGCATCTTCGGGATGAGCCGAACGACGTCTTGGGCGTTACTTGTAGGAACTGTGGCAGACCCCCCAGAAACAAAATAGTAGGAAAATAGTAGGAACGCTCCCTACCACCACCATGGGAGAGGAGGTGGGTACTCTGGGATTAACTCTTTGAACCAAGAGTTTGTCACACCTTCTCAGGCCAGACAGGGAAAGTTACAAAGGTTTACGTCAACGGGAATAACTCGGCAAGAACCTGCCCTCACCAAGCAGCTTTGTGAGCATCAGGAGGTTACCAACTCCTAACGTGCAGCACACAGAACAGGGTGAAAGCTGTAAATATCTGCCAAGGTCACAGCCAGGACTCAACCGTCCAGGAAAGTTCAGAGAAAAGGCAGAGAAAGCCACTCACCACCCTGCTGTCAGCCCTGAATCAGCCTGCAGCACTCTGAAGCCGCACACGTCTCCAGAACGCGACGTGAACAAACGGGCTTTGCTATTTAAAGGAAGACACCCCGAGCTCGACAGAAAACATTTTGAGAACATGCAGAGAGAAAATCCCCGACTGGAAGCAGTCTACGAAGAACCCTTCCAGGATCCCCTGCGTGAAGCAGAACAGATTTGCACTTCTTGCAGCCAAGCTGCCTCCAGGCTTCCTGGGAACGACGTCGGTCCCGCAGGCGTTTCGAGCTTTTTGATACGGAGAGCACGCCGCGAAGCTCTGCTCAGCCAGCCCCTCTTTGGGAACTCTTCCTGGACAAATACGTAAGGAACAGTGCCTACCTCCTCCTGGTTCAGATGAGAAATGAAGCAAGGAAAACAGATAAGCACTTATGTGTGATGCTGTGAGATCATGCACTGTCAAGGACTGAGTCACTCAGGAGTTGGACCCAACCATCCCCATGGGCCCTTTCCAGCTCAGGATATTCCATGACTGATTTCATCTTCACAGCATCTCCTGACAGACCTGTTGCCCCGATTTTACAAGGCAGAAGGGAAGTCATTCAAAAACAGGGCAGCAGAAACATTGCCTTCAGCAAAACCAGACAAGACAGAACAAAACGCAGGAAATCCTAACGCCGAGCCAGTGCGCGGACGACGACTCCGAAAGCCGCAAGGGTTTTATTCCCTGCTGCGTCACGGAGCCTTGGGAAAAGGTCTCCCTCCAGATCCCAGCGTTCTCATCTGTAAAATGGAAACGCAGCGTGGGGAGAAGCAGAGCACAAAGCCAAGTCCTATCGACGTACAGTGCGATTCGGGGCTGTTTCTAATTAAACACAAAACCAGATCCCTGGACGGGAAGGAGAACGCTGTAAATACCAGGTCCCAATAAAGTTCAGAGAAGGTCTGGAGCCAATCCGACTACCACTGGTGTTTGCTTTCTTTTCTCCCCCAGTCCTCAAAAAGCCCTTCACATCAAAGGGGGGTTGCTTTTATATTTGCTGCATCTGTTATGAAAGCAAACCTCTCCGAACATCACCTAGATTTCACCTCCCTGTTGCATGCTACGCTGGTGCAGCAATGTTCCTGATCTGCTTAAGGAAGGATACAAGAGCAGCTCTGAAAATCTGCAAAATCTGTTCTGTTTGAACTAATTCCTGCACTCAGTTTTTCTTGCTCCGTGACTCAGCAAGCGCTGTAGCCTCTTAAATAAAGCTTCCTGTTTGTTAAAAAAAAAAATGCTGAATAAAGCACATTGCTTTAGGTCACGATCAAACCCGAGTTCCTTTAAACAGGAGGATATTTGTCCTCTTGCTTTTCCATTTCTTTCTTCCTGACCGTAGTAACTTTACTCACCAAATTGTCTGGGGGCAACGGGCTACAGCAAAGGCCAACTGCCCTGAAGAACTATCCAATTTTTTCAAGTCAAATGAGTTTTCAGAGCTGGTTTGTAGTCTCAGCTGGGTTACAGAAGCACCCAAAGACTTCAGGACCTGTGTGTGTGCAGGCAGCTGAAGGCCATCGCCACCCTGGTGTATTTACACGCTCGGTGGTGAAGACATGACGCACAATACAATACCGGCACTGTCGCTGCTTTGGGTCCAGCACACACAAGCGCCTCGGCTCAAGGTCACAAAGGAAGTTTAAAGCAGCTGAGAACCGATCCCAGATGTTTGGAGTCCAAGTTCAATGCCTTAGAGACAGCTTGCCCCAAGGGCAGTTAGGGCTGGAGGCCGATGAACTCCCGGTGCATTGCCCGGAGGACGAGGCGAGCCGGCCCATACACACGGCCCCGTTATTAATATCCACACAACTCCCAGATTCTTGCCACGCTAACACAATCCTCTTTTGGTATTTCCTGCTCGCAGACCGATAACACAAACAACTCAAATGCTTCGTGCGAGAATTTAAGGTTAGAAAGGACTTGAGTTTTGCTGGAGAGAAGCAGCGCTGTGCCCATTTCACAGACAGGAACAGGCACGGCACAGCAGGGCTCGGACAGAGCTGCGACCCCTTCCTCGCGTGCCTCCCCCACTAGAGAACACCACAGCTTTCCCAAAAATAAACTGCTGATGCAGGCTGGAGAAGATTAAAGCAGAATATTCCTGGGACAGGGGGGAACGTGGCTAAATCCCAAGCAATACTTTCTCAGCCCCTCTTGGCAGGCTCCAGGAAGGACCTCCGCGAGCAACCCGCTCAGATTCCAGCTATCGGAGAGGCCGCAAAGGAAGCCAAAGCAGTGATCTCTGCCTTATAGAGGTCATTAAACTTCCTCGTCCAGATTTTTCTTTGCTGTAAGGAGTTGGGATGATTGCTTCCACCCAACGCTCCTTGGCTGCTCTCTTATCTTCTTGCCTGCACTGCCACCATCTCGTGCCTTTCACGGCCCCCGTTTTCTTTCTGTTCTGCTGACTCTTCCCAAACTCGAGTCTCCCGACCCAGCGAGCCGAGGAACTCAGTCTACCCGTCTGCCTCAGCTCTTCTGCTCGGGCCAGCATCGAGCACCCAGATCAAGGGGAGCTTAATTTCGCCTGCTCCTTCTGGCTCATCAAAAATCGTGCTTTTTGCAGCAGTTAGCACTACAAGCGCAATACTGAAGAGCCTGGCATCGCCATTTTACAGCTGTGTTGTCTTATCAATTACATAAAGAAATTCAGACCTGCTATAGAAAATGTGGGTGGCCATGCAATGCAGAGGATAATTGCACGATGCCTTACAGAGAATCCCAACGCTGTAAATGCGCACAGAAGTCCTGCTTTGCATTCCAGTCCTGCCCAGGAAGCATTTGCTATACATAAAAATTCTCCCACCGACATCACTGCCTCCATTTTCCTATCAGAAAAAAAAACCAACATGCGGTAATTCACATTTATCACTTCAAACATGATGACGTTGCCAAGCATTTCACAACCAAGTGCAGTAATTACCTTCTACACAATGCAGAAGAGCTCTGTTACGGGCCAAGGGATCCGAAGGGAAGAGATAAGGGTTGTTTCATTTTGTGGGGTTTTGTTGTGGGTTTTTTGTTAGTTTTTCTGCAATAATTCAGAACAAAATTTTCCTTTTCACAGAAGACAAGGCTAAAAACGCAACTTCATGTACATGAATGACAGGGAAGAAGCTGAGTGATCTGGGCCAGTGCCACACACGCTTCTCGAGTGCCTCTGGACTTGGGGAAACCGCAGGCAAGAACTGTCAGCAAGGACATGCTGCAGAGCTCGGTCTGCAAGACCTCAACGAGAGCTGAAGGCCACCAGCTTTTCCCACTGGAAAACACAGGGAAGTCAGAACAGAGAATATTCCCAAAGCTGCCGGGAAAACCACAGAGAAACCCCCCCACTGCAAGCAGTAAGTTATTCCGAAAAACTCTCGATGGTGAAATGAATCACAACAGGATTACAGAGCTCAAATGATCATGGGTAAAGAGCAGGTCTGGATCTACGGCGCTGCCAGCCCTCAGAGCAGTGAGGCTGTGTACAGGCAGCTCAAAAGGTGCAATTCTCAGCACGCTTTCTTAAAATGCCCACGAGGTTATCTGCCACGCTTCCTGCCTGCTGGAAGTCACCGAGTCCTTGCTCTTGGGCCTAAAAATCTCAGATTAGAGGAAGCAGATCACCGACCCGATCATGAGAATTAACACGCTGGAGAGTACAGGACTGTTCGGCTGCTACAGTGTCAGCACCTGCGTACCCGCTGCTTTTAATCCTTCTCCCTTCCAGAAAGCACTTATGATATGTGAAAATCACCACCGAAACGCAGTTAGTTCTGGGCTGCAAAGCAGAAATTTACTCTGCAATTAATGCACAGGAGCGGGAGAGCAACACCTATAAGGAAAGAACATTGGGATCATAAACATCTGCGCAAAGCAGCTGGTTTTCAAACGTGAAAAGAACAAAAGCACCAGAGCAGACAAATTGATCCTGCCGGGATTTGCACACACCATTCCAGGAAATCTGGATCCTCGAGACACGGTGCAGAGGTTAAAGCCACAGTCCAGAGGCGCATGCATTAAATGTGCAGCCACTTAGAGACTGCTGAGCTACACGCCGAAGACTGCTAAGCATCATTCCTAAACCCACAAAGCATGCTAACTCCGGGCTCCTTCCAAGACGGGGAAAACGACGCCAACTTCTCCGCAGAAAAGATGCTGTTAACGTGGGGATGACTCAGTTCTGGCGGTCAGCACAAGTCTCAGTCTTGCAGCTCTGGGACTAACGGTGCGCCAGCCCCAATCTTGCAGCTAGGGGATTAATGGCGTGCCAGCCCATGCAAAGCATGACGAAACAGCAGAGGTAACACCACCATTTCGGCAGTTCACGCAGCAGCAATGCGCATCTCTCTGTCTCCATCTCCCACGCTGCCAGCACATACCTTCTTTCCTTACAGAAACGTGGGCTTGCAGCAGCCAGAGCCGAGTCAGGCAGCCGATCTATCGAGGAAGGACAATTGTGTGCGCAATTAGAGCCAACGGGCGAGGACGACACACAGTACGCTTCGCGCAGAAGGATTCAGCGCCTGCCGGAGGTGCTTTTCCCTCCGCTCCAATTTGCAGGCAGCTATTTCCAGAAAACTCCTTGCAAGTGCACGAAAAGGAACACAGCTCCCCAGCGCACGCATTTCCTTGCGCAAACACCTAACAAATCGCCAAACCTGAACGCGGTGGAAGCCCGTTGAAAGCTTTACCTTGCAGCATGAACGGGTCTCCCTGAACAGGGAGTGTCCCCACCGAACAGCAGCTTCCTGACTTACAGACACATTTACGGGGAGAATTTATTTATTTTGCAGCTGCATTTGTGTATCGAGCAAGCTTTCTGGAAGCCACCAAGTGCTTTCACCAGCTGCATTCACAAAGCTCCTTTTCACTCACAGATGGCTCTGTTGGACACCATGAGCCGCTCTCCTTGGCGGAGAACACCTTCATCAGGGGATGTTGTTTCCACAGAAGAGGTGCTCGAAAACATCAGCAAATCTTAACTAATGATCTGCAACTTCTAATGGAAATAACCACCCACACTTGGCCTAGCACCCAAGAGGGGCAGTTGAGTGAAAGTATGAAACTAAAAGTGTCCTGCATCACATCAACCACGAAAACTCATGGATATTTTAAAAAACAAGAGCGGGAAAGTAAGTCTCTCATCTCAGCTACTTCTCAGGTAGGAAAGAGTGGTTAAAGGGAGAAACCAGAGCCCTGTAATGTTGTGACAAAGAAAAACTGGGGGGCAGTTCTTGTGAGAGTAACTTTTCAATCTCCTACATGCATCTGGATTTCTTTCCTTTCAACGTTTTGGCCAAAAGTAGGTTTGGCACGTGAGAAAAATATAAATTCCTTTACAGCGAAGTTGTCAGGCCGCCCAGTTTCCAACAGCGGGATGTAAAGCTGACGTCTCCCAAGAGAAGGATCCGTGCCTTCAGCCGGGGCGATGGTGGGAACGTGCCTTCGACGGACAAAGCAGAGGAAGCAAACCAGCTCCACGTGTGTGCACTGGGAATGGCACGGCTTCGGGTGACCGCTGACAAAGTCCTCAAGGAGGCAGCGCCCAAAGGCGCCCAGCAGCACCCATCTGCACCAAGGCCGTTACAGGATTCTGCCACCTTCCCACTGGGTTCCGCTCCCCTTGCTCTCCAGAGACTGCTTCCATCGTAGCACAAGGCAAAAAATGGTTCTGCTGCTCTTTAATTGGTATCTGCACCTCCCCTAAAGCTCCGCACCCCCCTACACTTCAGCTCCCTACTAAACTCAAGAACGTGGATGACAGGCTGAACAGCATTCATCCCTCTGATTCTCCTTCGGGGCCATTTTGGCACAAAGTCAGCAAACCCACAACTCCTCCATGCCCGCCTTCACACTGAAATGCTGCGTACTTCCAGCCCGGGGACACGTCCAGCCCAGTGCAAAGAACTCCATCCACAGAGACTCCTTTCAGTGCCCCAGGAGGAAGGCACACGCTTCCGCCCGTGGGGATTCCAGGACTTCCAGGACACCTTCTGTCATGTTCAAGAAACAGACACGGAGATAACACACGGAATCAACTGCATGGTGGAAGACCAGCGCACAGTCACAGCTACCAGCTCATTTAAGGCTCCCGTTTACCTCCACCCTTCTCTCCAGTACAGTACTTGGCACGTTACTACAAGTGCTAAACTGTGATATGGAATATACGGGACAAAAAGATTGAGACAATTAATCCCATCACGCTAAATGTAACACGCATGGAAGGGATGCACACCTGCAAGGCAGCTGGAGGGAAGCACACCTGGAAAAGCAGCGACTGCAGGACACTGATGCCACCACGCACAGTCCGAGCCCCAGGACAGGTCTGCACCTCCCCGTACACCTTCCCTGTCCTCTCAGCATCAGGACTGCAACAAGAAGACCGAAGCCGGTCTGTCTTGAAAGCTTCAGGGCTTACTCTTTAGCACTTGCCAATTATTTGGCAATATCAACTCTGCATGCATGCAGTAGAAGAATTAAAATACTAAACTTTAAGGCAACAAACCCAGATCCTTCCCTACAACCCACCAGACGCATTGGAGCCCATAAAGGTTAAAAAGGTGAATTTTCCTCCAAGTCAATCAATCCCAAACTCGACTACGTGATGACAGCTTGGGCAGGGAACAGCAGGACCTTCACACGACAGAAGGGCCGGGCACATGCAGGAGACCCAGCGGACAAAGCCGCGCACACCACCACAGCCCAGCCCCGGAGCTGCTGGAGCTCCAGGCTCCAAAAGCAGACGCTTGCTCCCACCATACCCAGCAGAGAAGGCAGAGCTGCTGGCAAGGGAACCAGGGGCAAACGCTGCGATTCAGTCCATCTTGCTGGCTGACACATGGCAGCGGCCAGAAATGTGCCTGGCCCCCTGCGGAGGCACAGGGCGAGACCCCCAGCTGCCACCCCTCGCGTGCGTTCATTTTGCCAGCTCATTTTCAGCGTGAAGCAATAGCTACACAACAGATTGCCAGCAGGTCCAGCCTGCACTGCCCAACCCCAGACAGCCCTGAGAGCATGAGGTACAAAAAAAAAAGCCAGCATTTCCACCAGGGCAGCCACACCACGCAGCAACGGAGCCTCCAACAGCCAGGCTGCTCCTTTGCTTTCCAAACGCAGAACCCCTCGCTGCTGAGATGTGGAGACGGGCTGAGCAGACACCAGGAGATCTGTGCAAGTTCTCAAAGTGACAGCATCCCCACAAAGGATCGGTCCAGGAGCTGTAAGAGGCAAGCTCAGTGGGAGGAGGTCATCCCAGGCTGCAAAACCCAGCCCGATGGCACGAGAACCGCAGCCACCACCTTGAACCTCTGGGACCCCAGGCTCCTGCTGTAAGGACACAGAATAAGGTTGGCTTCACTAATAGAAAAACATCCACCCGAGCTGAAATCCCCTGCTAGGAAGAGAGCGGCCCCTACCCTTACAGATGGCTCCTGGCAGTGCAAATGCATTTCTTTAAGCTTAATGTATGGTGGGGGGTGAGGCGGGCTGTCACCTCCCGCATTATGCAGCGGCAGACGGGCAGGATGGGTCACTTGTGCACGTTCCCTACATCAAAGGGCCCCTCGGAGCAGGAGGCGAAACAAATAGCTGCAGGGGAAGAAGAGCCAGCTCTGGTTTGAGTGCAAACGCTGCCCTTTATTCTTAAAACCATTACAGGCACTCGCTCTGCAATCTGCTCCCATTACGGGAGCATTTCCAGCTGATTACATGCAATGGAGCAGAGCTCCTACAGCATGGGCTCTGCATGCTGGCACTGATGACAGAGGATGGAGGGCCAGATCTAAACACAGCTTTGCTGAAAAAAGTGCAAAAAAAAAAATTCAACCGTGAAAACAACGAAAGCATCTGCAGGGATGAATGGCCAGGAGCTCTGGTTTCTGATGTGTGCAGTGCGAGGGAGCATTCCCCTCTCCACACGAGGTCCAAGGGCAGCACGCTTCTAGGAAGAGACAAAGGAAAAAAGGAAGGTGATACTCAAGTGTCACCACCCACAGGCTCCCCCTGGAGCCTTCGCATTTTTGGCTCAACAACACCACTGTTCCTAAACAAGGGATCTCAGAAAAGATGAGATTTCAAAAGGAAAGAAGAGAAAACGCTCACTGGAGTCATTTTAAAGAGAGTTTTCCTCTAGTATCTAATGCACACACATGAATTTGAGATGCAGCCTCCACTACTACCTTATTAACTGTATTTCCAAATTGGAATGCCCAAATTTGTCAGGAAGCAAACCTCGACTACCCAACGCTCAGACGTAGGATTTTACCTGAAGCACTGAAGCTGAAAAAGCTGCCTAGCTCTAGGTGGACAACCTGACCTCTAAGGGACAGGGGAAGTTTGACAACAATTGCTAAAAGCTTCCAAACCTTTTAATGAGATCGATTCATTGTGAAATCGGTATTTAGCAATTCTCTTTCGCATCTGACTGGATGGGTTTTGAAAGAAAATGAACAAAAGGAAGCAAAACATCCCTGCAGGAATTCAATAAAGTGAGCAGCATTACGGAAGTCCTATTAAACAGCCCGGAGCTGACAGTATCACAGCACGGTGAACTGGAACCAGCAGCACTGCTAAGGTAAGCACTCCTCGCTCTTCATTTGAAGCTAAGCTGTACTGGTGCCGCAGTACTTACTGGAGAAGATACAACTAAAGGGAGGCAAAATGCAACTAAAAGGAGAGGTAAACAGTTAAAAAAAAAAATAAAAGCAGATGCAGGGAAAATTAGCAGGACACATGGAGCTGGTGCAGGGTCCTGCTGACCCACAGCTCCTCAGCAAGGTGCCAGGCTTCCCCTTCCCTCTACCCAGCACTTCCAGAGAGCTGGCAGCGAGCTGCCTGAGCAGCCACAATTTCCTGATCAGAAAATACCAAAGCAGCTCACGCTGCAGTGCCTAGGCTGGCTACAGCTGGCAAACTTGCACTGTGTTTCCCTCCCCCCTTTCCTTTCGTGAGAGCTCATTTACCAGGCTACAGAACCCCCAGGGACGTGACTGTCAAACAGCAGAAATAGAGCAGTGTGTCTCCAACTGTACCCGTCCATCTGCGCCGCTCCCTTTTGACAGTCAGACTCACCAAAGGTCCGAGCTTGGAGTAAAAATATTGCCGAAAGGAACTCGTGCAAAAAACACTGGCAGAGAGCTCTTCATTCCCAGCGCCTGTCGCTGCCCCACATGGGGAATTGAGGCACCGATGAAGTGTTTCGGGATGGCAGGACACATCACCCTCACTGCCTAGTCTGCAACCCATCTACATTTTTGTTGTCAGATGAAATCAACAGGATTAGATCCAAATTCCTACTTATTCCCAGCACCCACAATGATCTAACCCCATATATATCTCAGTGGGGGGTTGGGATTTCTAGCAGGAAGCCGATACTTCACCCAAACGGATGCCTCCTCCTGGTTTGCGACGCCTTAGATATGTGTTCCGTAGAGAAATTAAATACCCCTGTGTTCCCCGCCATCCTTCAGGCCCCAACAGACTCAGACCCCCCTTTGGCCTCCATGTCCCTTGTCCCTGTCACGTCACCGCCTCCTAAAACGCTGCAGGCCGGCGCCTGACCTGGAGCAGACGAGCAGCAGGCAAGCAGGCCGCGCAACGCAGAGGCAGAGAAACGGAGCGAATTACCCCTCCCTACACCAATTATAAGGCAAACGCAATTATTTTCTACCAGCAGCTATATCGAGAGTGCGCTTTCTGCCTCAGGGAGACTATAAAAATTAGGCGGGGGCCCACCCAGCGCCCCCGTTCCCTCGTGACACCGCCGAGAGCAGCGACACGAGGCCTCCGGATCCAGGCGTGCTCAGGCAGGGCGAGGGCACATGCATGGACCAGGCCCCGCACGGCGCCGATGCGAGCAGGGAGAAGTGTTGAGCTTCAGTAAAAAGCACATTATTCACTCTGTCAAAGCCTGAATGCAACGGGATGGGAGAGGAGGCCCTGGAGGAAGGGAGCATGGCAGTGGAGAAGTCAGAGGCACCGCAAAGCTCCCGCTTCAGCGTTTGGGGCCGGCTGCCCTCCGGCGTAACCCACGGCTCCCCAGCCACACCACCACCACACGGCTTCACCCACAAGGCTGGCTGTAAGCACGAGGCAAATCCCAGTGCCCCGGCCTAATCACAGGTCCCCAGAGGCTGAAGAAGACAGAGCCGAGCCAGAAAGGAACCGCCAACAACGCGGGGCACAAACAAGGCGGCTACATACCACGGTACTGACTGCAGGGTGAATTCCTTCTTGATGAGCTTTTTAATTGGATGCCCAAAAAGCAACTAACAGGGAAAGGACAGAGCAAAAGGCAGCAGTGGTAAGAAGGCAAACAGAAAAGTGACCTGTAGGGGCTTCTCGGGAATACTGAGGACACACTGGTCACAGAGCGTCGCGATAAGCTCCCGCTCCTTCTTGGCACGCATCAAGCAAACAGAGAAAGCATCAACTTAAAGACTCACAGGATGACAGTTCTTTAGGAAGCTTAAGAAATCCGGGCTGGAAGCTAAAAGGAACATCCCTTTCCTCCAGGAGCATTGGTGAAATCCGGCCTAAGACACAGGCACAGGAACGAAGGGCTGAGGTAGGAAATAGTTTCTGAACGCAGAGAGAGCTCCCGTAAGGTTGTCATTACTTGTCTACACTATCTGTAGGACAGAGAGAAGGTCAGAGTTGAAAAAAACGGGGCGTGTAAGTCAGCCAGGCAAACGAAATGTATTAAATGCCAGGGTCCTTTAGCTGCTAACAGCCTCTGGGGAGCTGCAGAAGGGCAGGCACCGCTCCTGGAGAGCTCGGGGACAGCCGTGGGCATCCCTGGCACTGCTGAACGGAGCAGGTAATGGCACGGGCAGCACAACGAACAGCTCTTCCCCACGTTTCCCTGCACACCTTAAGCTTCCAGCTCTGTTTTTATCCACCTGCCAGGCTTGATTCTGCGCACGATGACAAGCCAGCCCCACAAAGATCCATCTTCCTCACCAGGAAAACATGTTTTCTACAGAGAACATCTACAACACAAGATAACATTTCAAAATCTTGAAAATAATTCTGCCCACTTACTTGAAAGTGCACAAAGGCAGCTCTGGGCTGTTTCTTGGTTAAGTACAGCTCTCCCAGCCAGAAGCTGCTTCCAGTGGCACAGCCTCTCCCGGCCCCAGTTTTTAATGTACAGTAGGAATGTATGCGCAAGTCAGACCGCTAGATTACAAACTTATGCAGGGACAAAACTCTCCATTAACCCAACAAGTTCAGGGTCACTGCGACTTCAACCCAGCAAATAGCTGCATCTCAGCTGTAACAACTCATACCCACACAGCCACCAGGGTGCAAAGGCATTTCAGACTGCTTCAAAAGCTTTCCCACCACTGACAGCTTCTGAGACGCAAAGCACAAACTCCTCTCCTCATGATTTTCTAACCGAGGAATTTAAAATAAAAAGCACAAAGCAAGCGTGAGAACTCTGGGTTTTTAGTTACCTCCAACTCAGATAACATCAAAAACTCAAGTCCCACAAAACAGTTAAGGTCAATGCACAAGAAAGAACACCTTACTGTATATTTACCCACATGCTATTTAATTGCAACAGTTAGCATTCATAAAGTTTACTTCGGGATTCAAATTTCTTCCATTTGCTAACCACACCTCAAGCGCTGACGTTCACCCTCTTTATCTCTGCATCTGCAAAGCCGGTTAGGGACACCGCGAACGAGCAGGCGGCAGAGCCCACGCCGCTGCTTCTGGACGTGGGAATTGAAGTCAAACAGGGACAGCTCGGGTTAGAAAAGCCCCAGCACAAGGATGAGACCACAGGCACTACAACAGTGGTAAGAACAAAGAGGGAGGCCAAGGAAAACAGCGACTTGCCTCTGTCTTCTGATTTTGAAGCTATATATAAGCTATGATTTTACAAGCTATAGCATCTTAGGGCTTCAAACACGAGGAGCAACCTCTGCCCACAGCAAACCCCTCCTGCAGAAGCCATCACCCTCTGGGAGGAGGCAGACACATGCAGAAGGGCTCCTCTGAGCCATTTCTCAGCAGCCGGTGGCGACAGAGCAACACCCGATTTGCAGGCAGGCTGCACGGCTTCCACCCAGCTCCGTGACCGAAGCCTTTCTCACCAAGCACAACCACTTCTTGCTCCCACGGGTTAACGTCAGAGACCATTTGCTGTTCTGGAGTGCAGGCTCTGCAGGAAGCCCAGAGTAAGATTTCTCACCTCTGCGACCCATTTCCAGGCTTGAGATGAAAGCAGGAGCGGGCTCCTTACCGCAGCTCCCCCACAGCCAGGCCATTGCCAGCACCGAGGCTGGATGTCGCGCTGGAAGCACGTCCCCCAGGCTGGATGATCCGAAAGGCAGCGCTCTGTTTGTTTTAACCAATTCTCCTCTTTTGAGGTCTCTATCATCAGTGAAAAGGAATGCCAAGGACACGGCCTGTTTCACTCTCCGTGAAACGATTCCTGTTGAGGCTACAGGAAATACTCCCCAACCACCAAATCCAGCACTACGTGCACGCGCCCTCCAAACTCTGTGCGTTTTCAGCTGGTTTTAACTGAATGGAGACGAGCCGTAGCAGTTCAGACACACTGCTCCGGACTCCGCCAGGCTGAAACAAAGCTTTGAGGAGTCCAATGTCACAAGAGGAACGCAAGCAGTTTTGCATTACACACAGGTAGTTACTAACAACGCTCCAAGACAACCTGAAGTCATCCTCGGGGGATCACGGGATGAAGCGAGGCCGTCTGAACACCTCCTGCAGGACAGCCAACGCTTTATCAGAACCAAGACAGAGCGCAAAGCTTTCAAGTCTCCAGAGGTCAAGTCTTTATCATTAACCTGTTCCTGCCTTCTAAAAAATTAGAAAATTGTGCTGATTTCCAAAATTAAGAGCAGTAAGGAAGACTGGGGATCAGGCTCCGTACCACTGCACGGGCAAGCTTCAAACCCTAGCAGGCACTAGCCTCCTTTAATCGGATTACATTTTAAAACCAGGCAATTTACTTCACGATGCCAAACTTGAAACGATTTCTTATAGTGCCTTAATTAGGATGAGGCAAAAGTCATCTCACCTAATTTCCAACCCACTTCAATATTAGACTTGAAAGGCCACCTATGACATTTTCAGGCTTGTTTGGCGTAAGAGTCTGAAAAACAACAGGCAATAGGATTAGATACAAATCTGATGAGATAATGTATTTACGTATTATTCATGGCACTCGCTTTTAGACAGGGCTGTGTCCTTGCATCCTTGGTACGCAGCACTACAGACACTTCCTTCTAGCTGGAAAAAGCTTGAGGTTTATTTTTAAATTTAATTTCCTTTTAAAAGAAACCATGTGTTTGAATAACAAGGGAAGAGTGCTAACGCAATCTAGGTTTACCAAACCTAAACAACACGAACTCAAGCCCTGACTTTCCTTAAGCTAAACAACCCAGACTCCCTCGGAGAGCCAGGTTAAAGCCCCGCACACGCACCCCTGCCCTAAAAGCAGCTTCGGTAATTTCCTTAGCATCCTGCTAGTTTCAGACGTACGTACTGATTTCAATCTGAAGCACTCAACAGCCACGCAAGGTGGGCTAAATCCAGCCAGGAAGGTGTGCGTACACGCGGTCTGTGCACTTGGCACCTCGGGGCTTCTCAGACGTTTTAAAAGCTCACCTTCCTGAACCACCGGGGAAAACAGCCACCCTAAGGGTGCTGTAACACACCACAGCCTGCTAAAATTCTCCGTTTAGGCAACAGTAAAGTCAAAACCAACCCGAAGACACACACAGCACAATTGAAGAACAGACTTCTAAACTCAAGCACCTGATCCAACATCCTTCGCGCTCCGCACAATTTCCTCCCAGGACAAACATCTACAGAAAGCTCTGCCCCGGCACTTGTCGCTGTGGAGCATGCAGACAAGCTCCACGCCTGGTTTGAGTTAAGGGCCGATCGAGAAAATTGAGCTCCAGAATTCAGCCAGACTTCTCAAAGGCCATCTCCCAGTGCACGCCACAGAGGGGTTCCCCGAGAGGGGCAACCTCAGACGTTGCTTGAAGAAGCCGTGGTGATTCGCACAGGCTCCCGGGGCCCCGCACACAAGAGGGGCCACGTGCACGCCCTCCAGCGCCGCTTTCTTCCCAAGCGTAGCCCGCATCTTCCTGCCCTCCCTGCCTTTAATTAAGCACCTCAGCCCTCCATCAGACTATCGAAGATCTTTCTGTTGCTGACAGCGGCGGTCCCAGGTGGACTAACATTTCAATTCCTGTTTTTCCCCTTTCTGCGGAGAGCAGCTGTATTAGCTTCTCCAGCCTGTTGCTATAGAAACGAATCAATCCTCAACAGTTTTTTTTTTTCATTTTTACCAGTTTCTGTGAAATAGGATTTCTCATTTCCAAGGCCGAGCCCTGCCCAGGAGCCAGCTCTTTGGGGCAGGCACAGCGCCACCGCCGCACCAGGCAGGGCCAAAAGCCACCACCAGACCCAAAGGCACCTCCTTCACCTCGAGAGGATGCTTCCCCTCGAACCGATCGCCACATCCAGTGTCACGGAGGTGCAGCTCTTTCTGTGGGACTGAAGAGAGCAGGCTGGAGGATGAGAGATGTGCTGGAAGGCTCCCCCGTCCCTGCTGCAGGTACCCTCTGCCGGGCTGAAGGATCCCCCAGATCGAGTCCCCACAACCGGCTGAATTCAGCTCGGTGCCAGCTTCTCACGGCGGGCCAAGGGCTGGCCTGGGAGTCGAGGCACCAGCACGTGTTACCTGCTCGTGCCGGGAGCCGTGATGGAGGAGCTCAGCCTCCAGGAGCTCGTCTCGTCCTTGTCCAAGCGCAGCTGTGAAAGGGGTTTCCCTTCTGGTGTGGGATGGGTGCAGGTGTAACCCGTATGCGTTACCTCTATTCCGCGTCCCACCTTTCTCTTCTTTCTTTTCCAGCCTGCTCGCTTTTCCGTCCGTCTGACTAAAACAATGCGCTACATTTAAAAAAAAAGGGACCGCTGGATGAGCGCCGTTTCTTGGCTCAGCTGCTCCCAATATATCAAACGCTGTTTTGTACATTCATCTTTAGAAAGTTCAGCTCTCTGCCAAGCAGCCTCAATCAGCCAGAGCAGCGCAGGACCTACGTCACAGCGTGGAGCAGCTCCGCTTCCAGAAATACAGAAATTCCCCATATTTTGGGGCAGCCCAGACGCAGACAGGGACGGCTGCATGCGGGAGAGCAGCTCTCCAAGCAGGAGGAGAGGGCAGGGGATGGCCTGCCCCTCCGCACCTGCAGCTTTCTGCCATTCCCCCCACTGGATCTGGGATCCGGGCCGTTGCACACCAAGTTTTCTGCCGGATCCGCCAGCTGGAGCGATTCACTCTGGCACGGCCCCACAAATACTCGAGTGTGTAACAGGGAACAAAAGCAGGGGAGGACAAGAGCACTGCTCTCAGCAGCTAACTGCTGGCCGAGCTCGGCTGTAGCCTTCAAATTTTCCTCCCAAGTGCCAAAACCCATTCCTTAAACATCCAGCATCCAGATAACTCTGCGTAGCTCCTGCCTTCCCAACGCCCCGTGTTCTGGACACGCTCAGACCTGCGGAGACGTTTCTCCAGTTTCAGGCTCGTGGACCAAAGGTACCTTATGGAAATGTCAGCATCTCATTGCTCGAGTATCTCGTCTTCGTTTCCTCACATAGCTGCGGGTTTGGGCCCGAAATTCCTCCACCCAGCTCGGTGGTAGGGTAACAAGGTGGGGCACCCGGCTCAAACAGCCCTCGGGGAATCGCAAGCAGCCGCTCGGTCCGCTCCAGTCTCACAAACACCCACTTCACCCAGATAACCACGGACAAATCCCTCTGCACGAACGCCCTGAACGCAGCCGCTACTTCCAGCATCAATAAAGCGAGCCCCGAAGTCCTCAAGATGCGGATTTTTCAGGCCTGCACCTGGTGTTTTAACCAAACCGTCAGCACTTGGCTCCAAGTGCTCCCGCGGGCACCCCGAGCACAAGCTGCCTTCTCAGTCCTCCGGCTCCTCACACCCCTGGAGGAGACTCCGGCCAGCCCTCCAGCCAGGCAGATCAGGGCATGAAAATAAGTAAACGCATGCCGTGGATGCATTTTGCTGTCCCTCCTGTGATGGGGCAGAGCACAAGTCACGCAAGCACTGCTGATGCTGTAATAAAGCTCCTGGGCAGGAACGTGACCAAGCGATTGGGAAAACACCCCGGGAGCCGTGCCACGTGCCTGCTCGGCTCTGCTCCTGCCCCAGCCTCTGCAGCACAAGGGGATGCTGCGACGATTTGGGTCCTGACACCCGCCAGCAGCTCTGACATCCTCAGCACAACCCGACCCGTCCGACATCCTCACACCACATCTTAGCCCCCAGCCTCTCTCTGAGCATTTGGGGTAACCCACGCGAACACGCGGGTGTTTCTGAAACCTGCTTGGTACTTCAAAACGCTCCTGCTGAGCAGCTCTCACAGCAAAGCCTAAATTAGGCCGCTGCCCCCTCATCCTCCGCCTGCAATAATCAGGCTGGTGCTTCCCCAGAGAGCAAGTCCCGGGATGCCGACGGGCTCAGCACGTGGGCAAAGAGCGAGGGGAAGCGAAGAGCCAGCAGCATTCGCCCGGCCTGGACACCCACCGACGTTACAGAGCCACCAGCAGCACGCTGACAAGTGGCAGAGCTTGGAGGCCCTGCCTGCCCCAGCAGCGGAGGCGCTTGGCTCAGAGTTCGCCGAGATCCCTGTGCCCCGTGCCACGCTCGGAGCATTTTCCTCTGGGGCTGGGGCGCTTCGATCGACGCCCACCTGCTGCTCACCCGCTCAGCTCAGCTCCTCCAGCCCTGGCGCATCTCCCTGCAGCTCCTGAAAGGCTTCTTTGCTACCCACGCCGAAGCAAACAGGGCTGCTGCCCTCTGCGTGCCTCTCCCCGGGGGCTCACACGGAAAGGGAGGCGCACACACAACGCGGTGCTCACGTGCGCTCCGGCCTGGGTGCGACGTAAAAGCCGAGCCTTCCCCTACAAAGGGAAACCCGCAGCATGAGCAGCTTCGTCGAGCAAAGCAGGGCGCTGTTGGCGTGACCCGTCCGAGGTCAGGCAGCCAGCTCCCGGCAAGGAAACCCAGCCCTCCCCAGACACAAGGCTAATCGCAGAATCGCGCCGACCGAAGCGGCCAAGAAGATGTTCCGAAGCTGAATTAGAAGATCACACAGAACCAGAACGCTGAGGAGTCACCGCCAGTAATTGCAGCCTTCCTGAGTTAGTTAGAAAGTGCTCAGGGAAGGATGCACAAGAAAGCAGCGGCACACGCCTAACGCCCCTGGTGCTCATACTCGTAGCAGTACCAGCGCTCACGTACCTAATTACAGATCTGCCCTGCCTCAATGCTCGCAAGCCAGGGTGCAAAACAGAAGGCAGTTTAGAACTGGGTGAGATGCTGTTACTCACCGCCCCGAGAAAAGTGAAAGACCCGGCTGTGGTTTCTGCATTGCCCTGCTTTAAAGGAACGCACCAGGAGCGACTTCCTTTTTCTGGGGGAAGATAAGGAAGTATTTTATTTTGTGCGCACCTTCGCACAGCCCTGGGAGCCTGGACCTTGGAGCCGAGCTGCTGCCCCCGCCACCACCTCAGCCGAACGCCGCAGGACTCGCCTCTTAGCCGCGAGCCCCGGCCACACGTGGTGTGATAACAACACGTCCACGAACACACAACCCAACAGCCTCAGCCCGACCTCCCGCACGGCCGTTCCTCTCTTCCCAAGCTTCTCACCTCATTTCCCCTCACTCGAGGAGGTCGCCGCCGCCACCAGCCCCGCAGGGACAGAGCCGCAGCCCCGGCAGCTCCTCGCTGAGCAGCGCCCCGCTGCACCGCGGCGTGGGTGGAAGCGCAGAAGGCAGAGACGCTGCAGCCAGGTTTGGGACCCCCGGGAGAAGCTGCAGCACTAACGAGCACGTCTTCAAGGCATCCAGCTGCTCAAGGACAAATGTGAAACCCCAAATACGAAGCCCTGATTTTTAGTTTTCTTTTCCGCCAAGCTACAGCCCCATCCTTCCCCACACCAGATGGGCACAAAAAGTCCTAATTCACAGCCCAAGTTTCTCCTCGACACGCTTACAGAAGGCTACGTACGCAATCTGTGGCTCAACAGCAGCCTCGGTTTCCCCTCCCATCAACGAAGGTCCACTCTTTTGACATCAATAGAGGAAAATAATCAGCTTTTTCTGCGGGGTTTGGCCGTAACACAATTCATCGCTCACTGCTACTGGCGAAACCTCCCGAATGCAGCCTGAGCTTCCAGCCGCAGATGGTTTCCTTGCTTCCTGCCTCTAACATCCCAAAGGAACGGCCAAGAAAACAAAATCAAACTTGTGCAGCCTTGAGGCTCAAGCGCCCCCTAAGACCCGAGGCATGTTCCAGGCGGAGTGAATCCCCCGTGCACGCTGCCGGACCCACTCCGTAGCAGACGCCCAGGATCCCGACGGTTGTGCCACGCCGGCGGACCCAGAGGCTGCTTGCGGGGCTTGCTCCGAGCCGCCACTTCTTTGCCAGCCCCACCAGCTGCCAAGGCAAAAGCCAGAACCCCACCTCCTTCCCCTCTCCTGCCTCTCCTCCTCCCCACCACCTGCCTCTCCTGTTCGCACCGGCTTTCCGCCGGGGTTTATTTCCCTGCCTAATATTTTTAGCATTACATCGTGGTGCATCAGCCCCCTGGGGAGAGACTTTATCTTTAATTCTACCTCTGCGCTCCCTCCTCACTTGACTTATCATGGTCTATCACGTCCTGCTTCCTGCTTACCTGCAGAAATCCCTGATTTCCTTAGGAGTTGGTGCACGTCTCGCGGCCGGAGGGCTCAGCTCGGTGATCTAAGCGGGAAGCACGCAAGCCTCAGACCCTGATACAGCTCACGTTTAAATCCTAATCAACACGGCGGGCAGCTGAGCTTTGCGATGAAGAACACTTTTCACAGGATTTACTGCTGGGGGCATCTTCCGCGGCTTGTGGACCAGCAGAGAAATGGCACAGGATCATTTATTTGTCCCAGGCCAGGCCGGTTCCCCAGCTCAACACATCTCTGGCCACGCGCGACAGCGGGAACCATCCTGCACCGGGCCTACGAGCAGGCATTTCCTAACCCAAAACCGTGATTTCCTAACCCAAGACTGTGCTTTGGGGACACCTGAAATGCTGTAGGACTGCAGAGGAAAACCAGGGCTCAGCGCCTCGGCAACCAAGATGGAATTTCGAGAGCAGGTTGTCCCTGCTACAGAACGGGAACCGAAACACACGCCGACATCAGAGACCCGAAATCAGCCGGGGAAGGAAGAAGGGAGCTGCCAGCCCAGCCCAGCCTTCGCTGCCCCGTGCCTGGAACGAGCTCCGAGGGGCAGAGGACAGCTCCCAGCTCCTTATCGGGGGGATTTTTGTCGTTATTTAAGCACACCATCCCGATCATTAAAGCCGGCTCCAGAAGCGCCAGCCATCAAAATGACCGCACAAAAAGAGGAAGGCTGCCAAAAGCCGCTGGAGGAAGGGAAAACACAAAACAGAAGCGACCCAGGGCAGGTCTCTCCACCCCAAGGGAGGCGCAGGAAAGCCTTCGCTTCCCTCGCCCTGCACATCCCCAACAGGGAGCACCCTCACCGTCCTTTACAGACCCTCCTCCAGCCCCGCAGGCTGACGGCAGCTTTGAGGAGCGGCCGAGCGCGTGCCACGCAGCAGCTTTTTGCAGGTGCCCGACCACGCAGCGCTGTTTGGCTTGGCCGAGGCAGCTCGAGGCCGTTTTGCCAGAGGCTTGCGGCAGGACCCGCGTCTCCGCAGGGCTGCGGCAGCCCCACCGCTTCTAAACGCTTCCACGTTGCACCCTAAATTCTCTTAGATACAGAAAGAGTTCCCGCCCTGGATAGCTGGTTTGCCATTTCTTCACCCGCCTGCACTGCCAGCACCTCCTGTAAGCAGCTTTCCTGCTCCGCAGTCTCCTAAGGAGTCAAGCACCAAGCGAAGCGCCTTAGCCTTCTCCACCAATTTACATCTTCCATTAATCCTTCCACTTAATTAGCGCTGCAACTTTCTCTGGGCACACGTCCAGTCCATATTTATTGTTTTTAATTTCGAAAATGCACCTAATCACCACCAGGAAAAAAATAATCAAGGTACGGGAGTAAGACTTGAGAGCGAACCTTTCAGCCTCAAAGTTCCTCCGAGGCCCTTCCCGACCCGCTGCGCGTCGGTGCCGCACGGAGCGACGGCAGGGGCAGGAGGGCTGGCAGCACGCGGGCTGTTTTCTGCCGCCTCCCTCCCCGCCACCAGCCCCCTGTAATTCCCCGACCTCTGTCTCTGCATCGGGCGGCAGGCAGACGAAATTTCACGTTCCCTCTTCCCAAGCCCTTGAAGTCGTTCTGGAAGGAGCGCGGAAAGGCAGGGTTAGCGCTAATTAAACCCCGCGCCTGCTGCGCGGGACTCGTTGCAGCACCCTCCCTGCCCCTGGGAAGCAGGGCAAGGTGGCAGGGTGCTCCGGGGGAGCGAGGACGGCAGCGCCGGGCTCAGCACCGGGGCAGGAGCCGATCCCGCCCTGCGCAGGAAGGCAGGCCACGGCAGAGACGGGTGACGCGCGCGGACGACTGCGCGCATTTCTTCCCCGACACCGAAAGCTGCTTTGAAACTCGAGTCTGGCTTTTTTCTCCTCTTTTTTTTTTTTTTTTTGGAAACTCGATCCCCGACGGAATCAGCAACACGCCATCTGTTGCTGCCGTGCCGAGGAGGCACCGAGGAGCGCGGCTGCTAACACGAGTTGTGCAGGCAGAGCTCGCACGTCCCGGAGCCATCTCCTTGTCGCACCAGCACGCTCAGCAGTTTATTACCACCGCACGAGCCGTGCAGACTGAGGCAGCGCCACGGAAACACGGGTTGTGAGCTGCGCCCAGCCTGTCCCAGACAAGTGCCAGGCTTCTCGCCGCGGGTCGATTCCGCGGCTGCTTCTCCGAAAACCTTGTCGCTGTAAAACAAGCTCGCGTCTCCTCGCGCGGAGTCATCCAACCCTAAGGGAACGCACAACAAGCTGGAACAACAACCAGAAAGCCTCCCAATTGCCCAAAGCCCCTTTTCCACGTCTAACGCGCATCGTGAGCCCCGCCACCCCAGCCCTCAGAGGGGCCCTGGGTGCCGCCGCCACCACCCCAACTCTCTCCCTGCAGCGAGCGAGCGCGGGCTGCCCTCGCCGCCACTCCCCGGGGTTTGTAACCGCCGGGCAGCCGGCTGCTGCGTGTGCAAACGTGGTGCAAAGGTCGGGATCCACACGGGCACAGCAACCCTCGTAAGCCAAGGGCTGCTGCTGCTGCAGACGCTGCACGGCAAGTCGGCGTGCGCGCGCTGCCACTGCCCCCAGCACCACGAAAATCCCCGTCGCGACCACGCGACGCAGCAGCGGGGAGAAAAAGGACCTGCCACGAGAAGTCAGGGGGAGAAGTGACGTCGCAGTGCCAACCGGGAGGCGTTTCGGGCAGCCGAGTTAACGAACGCAACAGCTCCAAGTGACAGCTGTGGCACTCGCCGCCCTTCAGACGCGCGCCTACGCGGGACGCCGCATCTCCACGTGGAAAGCCGCTCGGCCTCGAGCAGCCTGCCCGCTCCGCAGATCAGCTGGTGGCACGAGCAGTCGTCTTACCAGAGGGAAAAAAGGTCACCGCCATCACCACACATCGTCCGGGAGCGCGGCGGAGCTGTTAGAACAAGAGGTTGATAACACTCGTGGTGTGTATTTAACTCAGCTGACCCTCTCCACTTTATCTAAACAGCCTGCGAGTACATCCATCTTCTGGCGCAGACAAGCCTGGAGCGTTTGGAGCAATTTCCCACTCCAAACGAGGGCTCGGAGCGTTCAATATATTAAAAAAGACTGCGTTTTGACCCAAGAGCACATCTGCATTTCGGAGAAGCAAACGAAGGCACCAGGAAAGCGCGAGCTACCCGTGTCGGCGCGTCTCAGCCATCCGGCTCGGCGTGCAGGAGCAGATTTCTGATACGGGTGCGTGAAAGGAAAAGCAAATTTGGCTACAAATGGGCGAGGGGCACGCTCCCAGACAGCGGGGCCACCCGGCAACGGTGTCGCTCAGAAACGGGCTGACATCTCCTCCCTCCGCCCCGCTGTAAACAAGTCGCTCGGGGAACAGGACCAGCCGCATTGCCAGCCGAAACGCGCCAGCGAGTGGTTTCCTTGGGAGATGCCGAAAAAAAGGGGTGGGGAAAGCGCTAACAACGGTGTAAGGGCTTCAAAAGGGAGCCAAGGACACGGCACGGCACTTCCAACGCTCCAGCAAAGGGCCGTGCCCCCACCTGCTGGCTCAGCACCCAGCACGGGTGCCCCCCGAGCAGCTGCCGGCAGCTGGGGAGCCGCGGCAGGGCAGCGGCAGGGCAGCGTCACCGCAAGCGATGGAAGTGGTTCAAAAAGGGCGAGCGTGCCCCAAAAGGTCGCCTTGCTGGGCTCCCAGCTGCACGTCTGCCCCCAGAAATTCACCCAGCGGCTCTCCCGGCCGCGGGAAGCCACGCGCAGGGACAGCAGCCCCTGCCGGCACCCTAACCCCGAGGTCGGGACCCCAACACGCCGCGCTGTCCCAGTTACACCGGTCCGCAGCCACCGGCAGCGCCCAGCTGAGCCCCAGGGATGCCGGCACCGAGCCCCGGCCGCCCGCTGGAGGCAGCCTCACCTCCCACCCGCGGCCGCTCCTCATCTCGGGGCGAGCAGACCCCAGGGGCTCCGCTCCCAGCCCCTCCGGCGCCTCCTCCTCATGCCCTCGGCCCCACAGGCAGCACCGTCCCCTATTCCCATCCCCTTCGCCCCTTCCCCTCACCCCCAACCCCGGCCCAGACCCCCGGGGGCAGCAGCCCTCAGCCCCCCCGGCACTCGCAGCCCAGATCTGCGTCCCACGGGGCTCCAGCCCACGCTGCTCGGACGTCCCCTATCCCACAGCCTCCCACCCACACACCCCATCCCATGAGCGCGTCCCAAACCCACAGCCCCTACAGCTCCTCCCTGTCCCACAACCCCTGCCTCGAGTCCCCAGCAGCCCATTACCCTCTGCCCCAGTCCCACATCCCCAGCCCCGGGTCCTACAATCCCCCAAAGCCCAGCTGATGCCTTCCAGCCCCACACCTCCTGCCCCAGGGTGTTGACAACCCTGCCCCAAGGGTACTTCACGGCCCCACAACACCCTAAAACCCACATTTCTTACCTCCCTCCCCATAAGTCTCCCCCTGCACAGCCCTCCGGGTCTCCCGGCCCCATAAACACTGCCTGCGCCGTGCCCCTAAAGCTGTCCCCAGGCTGCACACCCCCGTTCCTTCTCCATGACCCTACAGCAGCCCCGTAACTCTAAGCCCCCACAGCCCTCAATACCTTGCTCCCAGACCTGGAGCCCCCCAACCCCCTTCTCCCCACCTCTCTCCCCTCCCACCCCACAGCCCCTCTCGTACCCTCTCACCCTTCACCCACAGCCCCCTACAACCCCTCCACCCCCCGGCCCTACAAACGCTTCCCTTCCACCCTAAACCCACTGCCCCTTACCCGGGGCCCCCTCCCCATTCCCCCACTCCCAAGCCCAACGCCCCCAAACCCTCCCCAAGATCTCAACGATCCCACGCTGACCCCAGAGCCCCCCACGACCCCTTAAGGCCCCTTATAGCAGGCCACAGCCCCCCCCAGAGCCCCCCACTACACCCTAGGGTCCCCTATAGCCGACCACGGACCCCAGAACCCCCTAGAGCCGACCACCGACCCCTAGAGCCCCCACAGCCCCCCAGAGCCCCCCACACGGACCCCACAGCCCCCTATGTCCGACCACAGCCCCCTAAAGCCCCCCACAACCCCCTAGAGCCCCCTAGAGCCGACCAGAGCCCCCCACAGCCCCCTAGAACCCTTCACACCGCCCCAGAGCCCCCCATACAGCCCCCCCCAGCCCCTCACCTCAGCAGGCTGGACAGCGGGTGCCCCACTCCTCCTCCTCCTCCTCCTCCTCCTCCGCCACCCCCGGAACCGCCACCGCCGCCGCCGCCGCCGCCGCCGCCACCTCCTCCTCCTCCGCCACCTCCTCCTCCTCCTCCCCCGGAGCCGAAGCCGGAGCTGAGGCGCTTCCCCGAGAGCAGCTTCTCCACGGCGGGCAGGTTCCCGGTGCGGGCGGCCTCCAGCAGCTCCTGCTCCTTCCCCATCGCCCGGCCCGGCCCGGCCCGGCCCGGCCGCCGCCTGCCCCCGCCCCCCGCGGCCCTTCCGGGGCGGGGCCGGGCCGGGGGCGGGGGCTGCGGGGCTGAGGGGAGGCCCCGCCCCCGCGGCCAGGTGCTGCCCCAGGCCTCGCTTTGATGGTTTTTGGGTTGTTTTTTTTTTGGTCGTTTTTTTGTAAAATCCTACGGTCGTTAAAGCTGGGAAAGCGCTGCAGGGTCACCTGGTCCAACCACCCCATGCCACCGGTGTCACCCACGGAACCGTGTCCCCAAGCACCGCGGCCAACCTCTCCTCGAGCACCCCCAGGGACGGGGACTCCACCACCTCCCTGGGCAACCCGTCCCAACGCCTGACCGCTCTTTCTGAGCAGAAATGTCTCCTCATTTCCCACCCGAACCTCCCCTGGCACAGCTTGAGGCCATTCCCTCAGGTCCTATCCCTGGTTATCTGCGAGAAGAGGCCGACCCCCAGCTCCATCCACCATCCTCTCAGGGAGTTGCAGAGAGCAATGAGCTCTGCCCTGAGCCTCCTCCAGACCAAACACCCCCAGTTCCCTCAGCCGCTCCTCACAGGACTTGTGCCCCAGGCCCTTCACCAGCCTCGTTGCCCTTCTCTGGACATGCTCCAAGGCCTCCATGTCCTTCTTGTAGTGAGGGGCCCCCAACTGAACACAGTAGTCAAGGTGCTGCCTCACCAGAGCAGAGGACAGGGGAACGATCACCTCCCCGCTCCTGCTGGTTACACCATTCCCAACACAAGCGAGGATGCCGTTGGGGTCCATTTTGTCTGTTAATGCAAAGCTGGGGGTGAAAAGGGGGTGCCTGGGGCTGGGCCCAGGGCTCCAAACCCCACGGGTGTTGGCTGGGGAAGGGGGGGGGGGTGAGCCAAGAGGACCCTGCTGGGGGCATGGAACGCCCTGGGGGGCTTCGTCCTGGGACCATGCAGCTGTGAACCACCTGGGGACCCGCTGCTGTGCTGGGGGGTGACCGAGCACAGCCAGAGGGGCTCAGAGGGCACTTTTTGGCTGGGGGGACCACGGAGCACCACCATGGGTAGCCCAGGGAGGCTGGGAACCTCCTCCTCTGCAGACACCCACCCTGCAGCAGGGCTCAGAGCGGGGATCCCAGAGGGTCCCTGGCCATGCTGTGACCCTGGGGGGATCAGTGTGACGCCGAGGGAGACACTGTGTGTTGCCCCCACTCACAGCCAGCCTGCAGGGGGCAGGGGCTGCCCCCCAACGAGCACCAAGAAGGACATGGAGGCCCTGCAGCGTGTCCAGAGAAGGGCTACGAAGCTGGTGAAGGGCCTGGGGCACAAGTCCTGTGAGGAGCAGCTGAGGGCACTGGGGGTGTTTGGTCTGGAGGAGGCTCAGGGCAGACCTCATTGCTCTCTGCAACTGCCTGAGAGGAAGGTGTGGGGAGCTGGGGGTCGGCCTCTTCTCACACATAACCAGGGATAGGATCTGAGGGAATGGCCTCAAGCTGTGCCAGGGGAGGTTCGGGTGGGAAATGAGGAGACATTTCTGCTCAGAAAGAGCGGTCAGGCACTGGGACGGGTTGCCCAGGGAGGTGGTGGAGTCCCCGTCCCTGGGGGTGTTCAAGGAGAGGTTGGAAGTGGTGCTTGGGGACACGGTTCAGTGGGTGACAGCGGTGGTAGGGGGTGGTTGGACCAGGTGATTTTGGAGGGCTTCTCCAACCCTGATGATTCTATGAAAAGAGCCCAAAGTCTCCGCTGCCCCCAGCGAGCACCAAAATAGCCCAAAGCCTCCGGGGTCGGGAGCCCCTCTTCACTCCTGGGCAGGACACCGCCACCCGGGGGGGGGGCACACAGGAGCAGCCCCCGGCCCCTCACAGCCTCCCCCGCGGCCTCTCCCCCCCGCCGAGCCCGGCCTCCGGCCTCGTCGCCGTGGCGACAGCGCCCCCCCGCCATGGCCTCCTCCTCCCCTCAGCCTCCGTCATCGGCAGGCGCCGCCGCGGAGGCCATGGCGGAGGCGGGCGAGCAGGGCCGGGAAGAGCCCGCGGCCCCCACCCGCGAGGAGCCCGCGCCCGCCGCCTCGTCCCCGTCCGGGGATGGGGCGGAGGCCGCGGAGGACGCGGCGGTGGCGGCGGAGGGCGACGGGGGAGAGGCCGGAGGGGCCGGGGAGCCCAAGGCGGAGGCGCTGGACGGGGAGGTGAGGCCCGGGGGGGGGGCGGCTCGGCGGGGAGGGGAGGCCGCGGCCTCCGGGCTGAGCCCCGCGCTCCGTCTGCCCCCCGGCCAGGTGAGGAGCGCGGAGGGGGAGGCCGTGGACGGGGAGGACCCGAGCCTGCAGCCCTCGGCGGCCAAGAAGGTGAAGCTGGAGCTGAAGGAGAGGAAGGAGAAGAAGCACAAAGTGGACGAGGACGAGATCCAGAAGATGCAGTGAGTGCGCCCCGGGGGGAGGCTGGTGCTCGGGGGGCACCGTGCGCGGGCCGGGAGCGGAGGCTGTGCGAGGACGGGGCCCTGAGCCCGCTGTCAGCGGTGCCCTCCACCCCTTCCCAGGCCCTGCCGTTCTGCGGCACCAACCTCAGCGCGGTGGGAGCGCTGCCGTTCCCTGCCCGGCTCCGTTTTGTTCTGCCGGAGGCTTAGGAGGGCTGAAAGGAAAGAGCTCCAGACCGTTTTTTCCTGTCAGTGATTAATTCTCTCCGCTCCAGAATACTGGTCTCCTCCTTTTCCGAAGAACAGCTGAATCGCTACGAGATGTATCGCCGCTCTGCTTTCCCCAAAGCTGCTATTAAACGGGTACGGCTTCAAGAACGCTTCGCCACAGGAGAAACCTGAGCAAAGCAAACGGGCTGAGCCCTGCAGAGCCCGGCCCCGGTCACAGCCAGGATCGCACAGGGGGGCTCCTTGGCTTGTGCAGGCTGTGGGTGCATCCTCCTCTCCCCCTATGTCTCAGCCTTTGTGGCCGAGAGTGTTGTCCTTAGATCTGCTTTTATCCGATTACGTCCTAGCTCAGTGCGCTCATGTGGCTTATGCAGTTTAAATAGGAGCTTGTCTTAAATGAAAGTGGTTTGGGGGGCCATGAGGCAACAGGAAAAAGTTAGTACAGGTTTGCAGCTAGGTAAGGGTGTGCTAAAAATGTTGATAGCCAGCACATGCCCAAAGCTATTAGACCTTGCTCTAAAGATCAATTACTGCTGTTCCAGCTCACTTTGGTAGCTAATGGTTGATACTGGACAGGCTTAACTGCTAAATATGATTTAAAACATTTCAATGCTGCTGTGTGTACATTGTTCAACTGACTGCTTCTTCTTGGCTTGTCCAGCTGATCCAGTCCATCACTGGCACCTCAGTCTCTCAGAATGTGGTTATCGCCATGTCGGGCATTTCCAAGGTCTTCGTTGGAGAGGTGGTGGAAGAAGGTGAGTGCAATATGTTATTGGTGAGTAAAAAGGTAAGAATGCAGAGAAAATCCAGTGCTTAAAGGAGAGCAGGAAGACAAGAAACAAGACTGGACACTTTGTGGCTTTCTGTCCAGGTCTCTTGCTTCACTTGCTATCCTGCAGGGCTCTGGTGCTTTTAGCAGCAGTAGAAGGCTACTGTTAAGAATGGAGGGGAAGCGTGGTGGTGTCCATATTCCACTTTAATCCTATTAATATAAGTGCCCGTCAGTCAGCAGAGATTGGTGACTACTGGCCTTTTTTTTTTTATCTTCTCTGGAGAAGGTAACTTAGAAGTTGTTGCTACATGTCAGCCTGTGAGCAGGCTGCAGCAGGGTAATAAAGATCTCTCATTAATACTGCTGTGGACAAATTCAGCTTAGAAGAGCAATGCGTTATTTAAGCCTCTTAACCTGCAAGATTCTTTGTTGATGCGATGAGCTGAGATCTCTTTGGGACACGCTGTGAAGGCTGACCCAGCTGCGTACCTGTCTTTGCTCTGCTTGTGCCTGGGGAGGAGAGGGTTCTTGTTTCTCAGGCCAACCAGTTAGCGCAGACTCGTCGCACAAAACATGCAGCCTGCATGATGTGGCTTTGGCACTTTAGCTGTTTCTGACCGTCTCTCCGGCTCCGTGTGTTGCCAGAGGCGGTCTAGATAAGCAGTTTCACTGCTACAGTTAATTGCTGCGTGTCCTTGGCAGGAAACATGAGTGATATTTACCAGAACAGACAGAAAAGAAACTGATCTTCGAGTCCACTGTAGGCTGTACCTTCCCATCGCTGCTGTGCACATAGCACCCAATCTAGGGATGGTTTTAAAGTAGCAGGTTCAAGATCATGAGGCCTTGTTGAGTTTGTGCGCGACTTAAAGTAGCTTATTCCACAGCAGCTGGAGTGTCTTTAAAAAGCAGTATTAATAGTATTAATGCCTCTAGGACTGACTTTTCTTTTAGTCAGTTTTGTTCTTGTGTATTAACGTGAGCTGTAAAGCCTGAACAAAACTGTTACCTGCTGCCTTTACTACTGAAGCTCAACCAGAAGGAGGCTTTTCAGATACCACCTGTTAGGAGACCGGCTAAGCTTAGCTGTCCTGCTCACGTGAACTCTTGTTTTTTGTTTAGCTCTGGATGTGTGTGAAAAGTGGGGGGAGCTGCCACCTCTGCAGCCTAAACACATGCGAGAGGCTGTCAGGAGGCTCAAGTCACGAGGACAGATCCCAAATTCCAAGTACAAAAAGATCATCTTCCACTGAAGTGTCCCAAGAGCAGCAAGAGAAGACAGACATTAAAGGAAGCTTCCAGCCGTGCTCCTCAGGGCAGTTGCAGCAGAGCCACGAGACAGAAGCGCTCCCAGCCTCTCTTGCTGCCTGCAGTCTTCTCCAAGAGCCTGCACCAAACCACTCTCAGTTCAGCTTGGTTTTAAGTAACTTCAGCGTCAAGGTTTATGGGGCTCGTTTGCAGTTTACAAAACAGACATTATTGCTCTCAACGTGGCTCATGGGGTAAAAGAAGTGCTGCAGCCAAAGTTCAGCAGGTGCAGTTACCCCGTCAGCCTTATCCTGGTGGGAGAGGCTCCCCTTCCAGGAGCCTACAAGCAGCACGTTGTGCACAGGCTCTTAGCACCGTGCAGAAACAAGCAGAAGCCAAATCCCCGACCGGGTGCCTCAGGGGCTTCTGCTCCAGCAGACTGGGGAAATGAACATTCCGCTTTTTCGGCGTACTTACCCACCAGGATCATACCTTCTGCTGGCACAGACGTGGCGGTATCTCTGTACAGAAATGTGTTTTTTTTGTACATTAAACTTGTTGTTATATTCTTAGTCTTGCTGGGACAGCAAATACTAATTGTGTAATGGTGTTTTTGTGATTCAAAGTAGGGAGAGCGCACTGCGATCTGTCTCAACCAACCCCAACATGTTCATGAAGCTTCATGCCTCCGGCATGTGGTGTTCCATTAGCACAAGCAAGGGAATACGTGCTGAAAGCTGATGCTTCTCAAGTCAGCACTCAGCTGTTCTGCCCAAAGCCAGTTTTATGGAGCTGTCTGGAAAACAATACAGTCAGGAACATGAAAAAGGAGGAAAAGAGAAAAAAACACGAGCCTGTAAGGAGGTTAACAAGTTTAATTTCTTTTCGTGGTTCATAGAACCAATAAATGCATGAGTGGAAATATACTGCAACAAAGTCCCAATACTGCCTAAAATTCAAGTTCAGACTTGTACATTACCCACCTGTACACAGAGTATTCCCCTTGGAGCACACTTCTAAGTAATGTAAAAGATGCTGAGGCCATGTGCTCTTCCTAGGGTAACTGTAGGAGAGTTACACCAAGGATTAAGTTGGCTCTCATCGTAACAGAGTCCTTAAATACAAGACTCTAAAAAGTAAACTTTGCTAATCATCATCAGTGGAGTTTTTGTCCTCCCATAGGCCTTATAGAAAGGAAGAGGATTTTGTTTTACAGTACTTGTCACTGGTACTTAAAAGAGAAAACAAGGGAAGTGCTTGAATTCTTACCCAGAACTGGTTGACTTGAGATGCTGGAGCAAGAAACTGAACAACTTGGCCCCAGCTCTGACCAGCCTGCACCCACGGGAGTGGAGTGGTTCTATGACACTGCAAGTAGGCACCACAGCTGAGAAACCCCTTTTCACCCTACCCATTTCCTAAGCTGGCTGGAGATGAAGCTTGACCCCTACTCAGCCAAAAAGTCATGAGCTGTGAAAGAAGAAAGAAACCTCCCATTTTCAAGCAGTGACTAAAAAGTAATACCATTGCATTCCACCTAAGGCAAGCATTCTTGTATTTCTTGCTTCACACAGAAAGGGGGAGCAAGCACAGAAGCGCGTAGGTTTGCCTGAATAAAGTTCAGGTTCTGCTTATGTGGGCTTTGTGCAGTTCATAATGGTACTCTGAGCTCTTTGCATACAGGTTTTCGCAGCACGGCTGTAGATGCACGGATGCTTTGTTACCTCCCTGCTCTCAGCTCTGAGAGCTCCTCACAGCATCTCAGTTTAGTGCAGCAGGTAACTTGCACTTCTAAGCCTCTGCTTTTACTTCTGAATTCTATGCACGAGGCAGTACTGGTGAAAGAAATGCCCACTGATGCTTAGAAAGTTAAAGTGCATTTTCCTCTCGAGAACAGGCCTGACAGGCTGCTCTGGGACGTTTTCCATCACAGGCAGCAACACAAATCCAACTTGTCAGAGGCTGCACTGAGCAGGGGATGGGTCACAGAACGTGCTCCAGAGAAAACAGCAAGGCTGTCTGACAGGACCGAGGAGGAGTGGTCCCCCTCCTGGGGAGGAGGGAAAGCAAACTTGCAAAAGGCACAGCAGCATCCAAACTTCACATCCAGCCCAGGCAGAGCGGGTGGGGAGCGCAAGCACCCCGCGCATCACAGCGGAGCCTTCGGCTCCCGTGCTTCTGCCAAAGGCAAACCCTCCTCCTCCTAAATCATTCGTGGCCGCTTCCTTCCAGGGTTTCTAGAAGGAAGGCCAGGCGTTTGCTGCCACTGTCACATCTGGTTGTAGGCACTGGTCAGTCAGATGTTGGCAGGCAAAGGCAGCAGAAGTACTGGACTCCAGCAGTACGGTCTGCCCCAAGGCTGCTCAAACCTAGCGGACAAGGACTGAACTCCAACAAATGTCATTCGAGGCTACCTTCAGTCTAACGGAGTCGCACACTGAATGAGGAGGACGATCTTAACAGCGACAGTGGTTTCAACCACCCTCTGTCTCTTACCTGCTCTTTTTTCAGAGTGAAAGCTAACGAAAGCAAGGAATTCACTCTTGGTTCTCTGCAAACCACAGGCAGCAGTGCCTCCACACCTAACCCAGCACGGTAAATACGTCCCTGTTCCCCTAGAGCTAAAGAAGAACTAAAATGATCTCAGGAGTGTCTGTTAAAGGGAACTGTTCAACAGCTCCAGAGTTAGGCAAAGGGACAAGTATGTAACAGGTAGGAAAACCAAACCCAACTCCTGCGTCATTTGTTTTCTCTTGCATAGCTCCCAGTCCTCAGCTGATCATGGCTTGTCAATCAGAGGCTGTTCCTTGCACAGTGAGCAGGATTAAAACCTTACGTTACTTGAGCTGGACTAATGGAGTAATGCTTACACAGGAAAAAATAGAAAAATCCATTAGAATAAAGTTTTGTGTAGTGTTCATCTTTAAAAAAAGATAAAGGGAGGGTTACTCAACTTTTCTAGACAAATTGTTTTCATCTGATTAATAAAGGAGAATTGCACGGGATCTGTCACCTCTGCTAGCACACAGTGCGTGGCAATCGCTACTCTGTTTGACATGCACTAAGAAGCATGTGCATCGGAAATCGTGCCTCCACACAGACACCACAGGTATCTGGAAAAATCCAAATCCAAGCTTGAAATACGATAAAATCAAACGAACTCTGCACACAGTAAAATGCTATGTGTAACAGGGGAAGGAACGGGCATCCATCCATAACGTAGATGGGCTGGAAGTTTCACCATTCCCTGTTAGAACAGAGCAGATTCTCCTCTGTAACAGCTTTTCCCTTCACGACCACCCTTTTCAGCAGCTTCTTTGCTCAGTGCACAGACCACGTACTACCTGGACTAGCAGAGCAAAGAAACCTCGCAGCAGTTTGCCTCTCGGAGTGGATTTGATTCTCACACTTCATAAATGACATTTCCTTTTTTAAAACTAGTGCTCGTTTCCTGTTTTTCTAGTGTTTTCCTTTTTTTTTTTCCCTCCACACTTTTAAATGCAGTTTCTTTATAAATGAGATCGATCGCTGTTTGACCACAGAGACTTCTCCAAGGAAGCTGCTTCACGAAAGGTGAGAACGCAAACGATGCTCAACAAATACCTACTGTTTCGTCTCCATCCCACAGTGAGCGGTTCATAGCGTCAGCCTCCACCCAGAGGGACCTGGCCAGCACCCTTCTCCTGACCCACACACCAGCATCCCTGCTAAAAGACATTTAAGACTGGGTATGAGCTCAGTGCTATTAAAAATACATGACCCTGTAGGAAAGCAGACAGCACTCTCTCTGTGCGGCCAGTGCTGCTTTCCCTCTCTCCACTGGTGAAACTCCAGCACAGAAGGGTTCGAGGACAATGCACAGCCCGAAGGAAATGCATAGGGCTTCTCCTTCCATGACTTAGCCAGCTTCCTTCACCCCGATTCTTTGACTGTAAAATTAAAGAAAGGTTAAACAGTGCTTTGTAATGAAATAGTGAATTCCTCCGTGCTTCTGCATCCATGAAGCCAAATATTGCAGGACTGAGAATGAACTAGACCAAGTCTAATATGCTCCTGATTCTGTCCTGACATGACAAATTACTGGTGGAAAAAGAAAACTGAAGAAATTTCTTTACTATCCTGGCCCTGCTCTTGAGGGGATGATGAGCTGTAGCCCCCTTCCTCCACAAGGAGGAAATCCCCTCTGCATCTCCCACACCTGCTGACCTAAGCCTGTCTCTGCCAACACACGACCTTTCACATCAGAGCTCTGAGCAACGTTTTCTGCCACACCTATTCCCTGTCACTCCTTGATGGGGTGAAGCCAGCTGTCCTCCTTTTGCTGTGTTCTTTAGCACGCGTGGGTGGGCAAGAACACCAAGAGGAAGGCTGAAAGAAGCAGAACCCCCGCATCAACCATCTCTAGATGGGAGATGAGGGCTGAAAGCAAGCTGTCACTACCACTGCATGGACGGAGAGACGTGGGGTCCCCGCACCAGCTTCTGACCTCTTGTTTGTAGACCGAGCACTGCCCTGGGTCAGTGACAGATGGTAGCACCATATTGCCAGGACAGAGGAAAGTGGCAGCAAGCGGTAAATCCCCCTGGTTCCTTCGGTGTTGCTCAGCCACGCTTTTCGTCCTTTCTCCCGGTTTCAAGTGTATTTTGCAGTCACAGTTGGTTTCCATTCTCTGAGACGATCAGTCTGCAGGAGGTTGACCCGTTTAGCAGCAAGGTAATCAAACTAGCCGCCTTAGTGCTGGTGGTGGGCTCCACTCCTCCCGAGCAGCTGCAGCCTGCACCTTCGCTGTCAGAGCTGGAAGAGGGGATTGTATTTCCTAATTTCCTGCAGAAGGCGAGCCTTGTCCATGTTGGCTTCTGCAAGGGCTATTTTCATGGTCTGAAGTTCCCTTTGCAACTCTGGCAGGTCCTTTAGCTACAGGAGACAAAGAGAAAAAACAAATCAGGAGTTCCCAAAAGTAAGCAGCAGGGCAGAGCCAACTACACTGATCTGCTCAAAGAGGAATACCAAAGCGGGAGCTTTGCAGATGAGATAAACTGCATGGTACAACCACACAGAGCTCACCAACAAGGTGACTCAGGCTGATTTGCAGAAGTAAGTACTTGCTAACTGGTGCCTGCAGACTTCTATACCTGTCACTGGCGTCAGCTCAGGCTATCTAATGACTCAGGCTGCCAGCAATGGCTACCTAATGACTTTTTCCAGGACTTCACTTTTCTAGCCATAGGAACAAGACTTGCAGTGGGCAAGGTTTTTTCCTGCAAAGCAGCTAGCTGATTGGGGCTGAAAGTGACTGTACAAAGAAAGCAGAGTGAAAACAGGGCTCTGGTCTGCATTCTTTGTTTTACACGGGGGCCTGATACACCTATTCAGGTTTGTTTAAATTAAAATGACAGCTGGAGCACGCAGATGCTTGGCATTCCTGCTTCTTGCCTCCATGAACAAAGGTAATTCTGTCCTCACACACTGCCAGAGCAGCTTCATGCTACAGGACAGGATTTTCCTTGGCAACTCTCAGAAATATTTTTACTCAAGAGTTTAGCCTTGCATTTGGTCCTATGAAGTTCAAAAATATCAGAAAATAAACTGATGCTATGCTACTGTAATGATTACATGCTTCCAGTTCTGGTCAGGGCCCTGACGCTATAAAACAAGCAGAAGAGGAAGTCTGCACTAAATGGAAAAGAGAAAGATGAGGAATGAAGTGGTGTGTTACCAATTAATGAGCAGAATCCAAAGTCCCAGTCCAGTTCTGTATCCAGTTAGTCCCACTGCACCTTCAATATGTATTTGTCCATAGCAACTGATCAATTTATCAAGTACACTTTACATCAGACAGGAATTGTAAGTAAAGGATACTGTGTATTTTAAAATAAGCCACTTATCTGAATTCCAAATTTATGGATCAAAATGCAAAGAAAGTTTAAACTGAACAGCAAAAATTTTAGGTGACCTGAAGCTCTCCCTAGCTATAAGCCTTACTCTTCTCTGACAAAAGCTCTCTTTGTGGGAATTTCACGATTCCTGTTTTTGCTAACAACAAATTGAACACAGCAGAAAGACAGAGCCACTCAGGAAAACAACAGGTTTCTGAAATGGAAGAAGAGAGATTACACACTTGGCAGGGCATTCGTATTTCTCAGAATGCCTGCAAAGGGAGGTACAGACTGCTTTGTGTGCGCTCCCTATCTGCAGCACACCACGCCTACCGGTAACTGCAAATACATGAAGACAAAGGACAGTTTTCCAGCCTGCTGCCAGCTAACTAGTTGTCTAGACAGCAAGAGGCAGCAGTGACTCACCTGCAGTCCACGCACTCCTCCTGGGGGTGCTGCCAAGACACACTCTGCTGGGGCCTTCTGGTCTTGAACAACTGGTTCAGGTTTTTCCAGTCCCAGTGAGTCCTCCCGTCCTGGAGCTGCAAAGAAGCATAGAAAACATTCAGGTGTAGGTATTAACATGGCAGGGTTCTTAGGAAAAAAATAAAAGCTTTAACATTCTTTTTGTTTGTTTTAAACAGGAAAAAAAAAATCCCACCCGCATTTTAAAATGGAGAAGCTAAAACAAGGGAAGAAGCAGTAGTCTGTCCTGACTGTGTGAGCTCAAGGAAACACCAAGCATGAATTCAGGCCGCTAGTTCACTGTTTTAGATATTAACGGGTTCTGCCCGAGGTATCAAATTTTCTGCCCAAACAATACAACAAAAGCAGCAAGAACCAAAGAGGTAGGGCTGCCTGCACACACAGATTAATACTGCAGAGCAACCAAAGGACCTGGGTGCTTGCACTGAAGACAGAAGATTATTTGTGCATTCTGGCAGGAGTGACCTCAAAGGTCAGAATTAGGGACCGCTCACACACCAGAGCCCATCGTTCCCAGCACGACGATCACATTTCAGTTCCAGTCTCCTCTAGTGGCAGGCACAGCAGAGCACCCTACCTCCAGCAAGGCCTGGGAGGTGCTGGGGGAGAATAAATGGGATTCCTGACGTTGCTGACCTGATAGATAGAAAACCCCATCATCTCTGCGCTTCACGACAATGTGATCTACTGCCAAGGTGATAGGAACAGGGCCAGGGGAGGTAGGGTATACCCGAGGGCTGTCATCCTGGAAAAAAGAAAAGAGAAAAAAGCAGAGAAGAGATTAACTGTTGTGAAAGCTCTGGCAGTCCTACAAAGGGTTCCCCTTGCCCCCAGCCTTCACAGGAGTAACGTTACCAGCTGGCAGCACTGCCAGAGCTCATCGAGGTCGCCCACCATATGGGAAAGCCTGGCTTTAGATACAGGGCATGGGGAAGGCCCTCACACAGATCACAACAAAGCTCTGTCATATCCATGATAAAGGCTAAGGAGAGGCCATCTTCCTTAGCACTACTCTCACAGTTGTCCTGTGAATTCCTGAGGCAAAAACCTACCAAAATAAAGCCGATATCCCTAAGCCTGAAGGTTTTTATGCTGCTGTCTGGCCACACTAGCTCCTGGTTGTCTGTGGAGCAAACACAGTGCTTTCAGATGAACTTCTGACAGTTTTCTCCCCTTCTAAATATCAGCCAGCTATTATATGCTGTTTTGTTTTCCATCCATAATTCTTTTAATTCTTACAAAAAAGGTCAAATAATTCTTATTTCACACAAGCACTTGGGAGAAGAGGCATTTAATTCTCTTTCCTTTGAGTCTGCAAACAGATCTTCAACACAGCTGAGGAGAGAACCTGAAGGTCAGGCTCCCATTCCTCGACAATCTGAGCACTCAACAACCCCTCTGCGTTACTCATTTATCCATAAGGCAATTTTTAGAAACCAAATAAAACACAGTCAGGAAAACAGGACCTCTACAGAGGCCCATGGCCATCCCACAGCATCCTTACCCAAGCAGAATCTTGCACATGAGCTCTGCTCAGGATACCACCTTGGCTCCCCATATACTCACCTTCAGCGTGATTTTGGCATCCACAACTTCTATCTCCATGGGGATCACCTCGGGGATTATTTCATCCTCAAGAAAAGGGCCGAGGTTGGTGAGGAAAGACATGAAGAGCTCTGCTCTGTAACTGTGGACCAGCATATGAAGGAAGCCATTCTGGACAGCAAGTGGTGAGTGCACAGCGGCATTAGGTCCTACTTCGAGACGCAAACACACTTCTGGCTGGGTCTTATTAGCTTCAGGGACTGAAGGCTTCTCCACACCTGTATCTCCTACAGTCAAAGCAGAAAGGCCTCATTGCAGAACATCAGTAGGAAGATGTAAGGTCAAAATAAGTATTTTGAAAAGCCCTTTACTGTCCAGACACAGAACAGAGTCAGGTTCACAACGGCAGCAGTCTGAAGCCACCTTCCACATGAAAGAAGTCCAGGTTTCAAACAACTGGAGTTCACATCACAGAAACTACCACCAGGACCAGACTCTTTAAGCCCCCGGCGCCAGCATTCTCTCCCCAACTCAGCACATCTAAAAGTAGCCTTCATCTTGCACCTACACGAGTTGGCCAAAAACTCACCACTCGGTTCTCCAGAGCTGGTCAGTCCTCAACACTACCTAAACCTTGTATTCACTTTGCCCCCTTGTGGCTCTAGACAGCATTAATAAGGAGAAATAACAGTCCAACAACTCCTGCTCATGCTTTCACTTCAAGTTTTGGTTTATAGTTGTGTTTTTGTTTTTTTTGTTTTCATTTGTTTTAAATTTGAACATACTTGGGTGAAGTACCCTGTCCCAGAAGTATTATGCTCAGGGCAGGAATAACTTCAGGGTTTCCCTAGGTAGCTTTATTCCTCTTTTCATTTATTTTATGCATCCTAGCAGGAAAAAAAAAATCCCAACCAAGGATGAGAGTTTCACTGTGCCAGATATCATCTCGCTTGACTGCGTAGGTACTTTGGGAGCTTCATGAACACTGAAATATCAGTTAAAATGAAAGACACCTTGAGAGTGGCCAGTTATCAAAGTGTGGTTATAAAAGCCAGACTCTTACCCACATAGCCACGCAAGTACTGCCACATTCCAACGTTGTTCAGTTGCTCCGGGACCACCTTCATTACTTGTAAAGCAACAGACAAATCGTCACCTCGTGCCTCTATTCCACAGTTCACCTCATTCATCTTCAGTACCAGGACTGACACCTGAAACAGCAAGTGACAAGCTCACTCATTAAACCACCACCACACAGTTCACTTCAAGGTTCTCTTAGAGGCAGTGTTACAGCGAGGAGGAACAAAACTCTGACCAGCTGAAGGCTGGGCTCCTCTCCGCTCTGTGAAGTCGAGCTGTTTATTTCAGGAGACACTGCACTCTCATCCTCTGCCATCAGGCTTGCTCTACTGCCCGTGTTGTTGTGGGTCTGAAGGAGGTGCCCTGGGGGAAGAGGGTCCAGGCTGGGCTCTGAAATGGAAGAGCATTGACAACATTGTTGACAACAACAGCTTGTGGTTTTTTTTTTTTTTTTCCGTTTTTTTTCTGGTTTTAAGCAGTCCTGATCTCAGTATCTGCCTGACTCTCATGACTTATCAGCTTACATCAACCTCCAGGGAACTCTCTCCAGCTCCTTAGATGAATTTAAGCAATGTGTAGCTGAAGTGTGCAACGTGCAGTGCACCCTACTTCTAACCATCCCCTAATAATCCCTTCTCAAACACTATGGACTGTCCACCCACCTGCATATATCTGTGGTTCTTGCTCTAGTATGGCCAAATAAATGCCTTAGAACACCACTGTGATGGTACAGGGGAGACCCTTTCCACTCATTTATACTCCTCATCTCAAAAAAAAAAAAAAAAAGCCATCTATAGTAGCAGAAAGGGTAATTTTGGGTGAACTGCTCATGACCTCCAAAAAGAATGAGTAGCACAAGAGAATTCCGTAAGACCACAGCACAAGGCAGTCATTCATGGCAGAAAACTGAAATGAGAGTGGGGACGAGCACTCCTTACCAGAATCCGTGAGCATCACAAAGCCATCGCTGCCATCGCTGTCCACTGACAGCCCGTCCTCGGGACCGCTCCCATCCACGGACGTGGTGTCAAAGGAGTGCTGGGACGCTGTCCTCTTCATGGAGAAGAAACGCATTCGGCTGCTGCCACCCCCACCTGGAGTCACTGCTCCCTCTTCTGCTTTGGGCAAAGAATCCCTACAAAATAAATAAATAAATAAAGGCAAACAGCTTAGTCTCGGGATTATACAGATATTATGCAGGCTTTAGCGTCCTTATATCAATCCCTAAGAGATGAAGGTCTAACCTCTCTCTGGCCCAAACGGCACACAGAGAAAGGGAGCAGTTGGCCTGCACCTCCCCTCCTTCCCGGCAGCCTTGCTGCTGCTGCTGCGAGGTACGGGAGGATGCTCCACTCACTTGGCTGGGGGGAGAGAGAGCATTTTCTGCATGGTGGAGGTCATCTTCTCCCGGCTCAAGCTCAGAGCGTCTTTTGTTATAGACATGGCTTCTTTGGTGAGGTCCATAGTCACATGCAGAGCTTCCTTGGTGGCATCCTTTGTGATATGCAGCGCGCTAGACAACTCCACCTCTAGGTTCTTCAAAGGGATGAGTTCTGCCTGGCCGTTGAGAACGACGTTTCCTCTCCCCAAGGGCTGGACGTCCGAGGTTGGGCTAGAAGGGAGGGCAGGAGGGCTTTGAGGATGACTGCTGGGCTCTTCTGGTCTTTCTGTAACCAGGGCTTCCACAGCTTCACGTGCTTCCTCTATCAGACCTTTCTCCTCCACGCTTTTACTTTGCGGAGTTGTAGTCAGAGCTCCATCGCTTGCAGATCTTTGGAGCCTCTCCAGTGGCGTGCCGGTTACGTTGGTACCTGTGTTTTCAATCTCACTGTCCTCTGGGACCTTTGAGGTCCCGCACATTCCCTTCTCGGAACCGGTCTCAGATTTCTGCTCCTTCTCTTCAGCTGCCAGCCCCTCCTTGCTGTCTGAGGGCGAGAGCTCCGACTCGATCAGGCTCGTTGTGTCTGAGTCGAGGGATCTGGGTTCCAGGCAGGAGCCTGGAGCGGGGTTCATGAGCAGGGCCACTTCGGCACTGTGGAACAGAACTCCCACAGAGGCAGACATGGGATCTAAAGGAGACCCAGTCACCTCCTGGGTATCCTGGGCCAGCTGCTCCTGTAGCGTTTGCAGAACTTCTTTCATCCTGAGCAGCACCAAGTATTGGTAGTGGTTGAGACGAACTTTGACGTGAACAGACGAGGACAAAAGCACATGGATATCAGCAGAGGCTTCCAGCTCTTTATCATCTACTCCATCATCAATTTTACACTCAGACTCTCCCAAGACATCCATCGTCTCTGCGACCTTGTAGACGTTCTTCAGATCCTGGTCAGTCCTTGATCTTTGGCAAACCCCATGCTCTCTGGAGAGGTTTTCATTCTTGGAGTGATTGCTGAAACTGGCAGAAGGCTTGATTTTTATACCAGAGGCAGACGATTCTTGTCGTTTAGATAACTGAGCTTGCCCCCATCTCTTGGGAAGACAGGCCCAAATGGAGAGGGGAAATGGGTCAATAAAGCTAAGGGCTCTGCCCTTA